>NC_037338.1:16636097-17886097 GCF_002263795.3 Bos taurus | reverse complement strand
TAAGACCTTTTTGTACAGTTCTTCTTTGTATTCTTGCCACCTCTTCTTAATATCTTGTGCTTCTGTTAGGTCCTTACCATTTCTGTCTTTTATTGTGCTCATTTTTACATGAAATATTTCCTTGATAGCTCCAATTTTCTTGTAAAGATTTCTAGTCTTTCCCATTCTATCGTTTTCCTTAATTTATTTGCATTGTTCATTTAAGAAGGATTTTTCATCTCTCCTTTCTATTCTCTATAACACTGCATTCAGTTGGGTGCGCTGCTGCTACTGCTAAGTTGCATCAGTCGTGTCCGACTCTGTGCGACCCCATAGACGGCAGCCCAACAGGCTCCCTTGTCCCTGGGATTCTCCAGGCAAGAACACTGGAGTGGGTTGCCATTTCCTTCTCCAATGCATGAAAGTGAAAATTGAAAGTGAAGTCGCTCAGTCGAGACAGGCTCTTAGCGACCCTGTGGACCGCAGCCTACCAGGCTCCTCTGCCCGTGGGATTTTCCAGGCAAGAGTGTATCTTTCCCCTTTTCCTTTGCCTTTTGCTTCACTTCTTTTCTCAGATCTTTGTAAAGCCTCCTTAGAAAACCGCCTTTTTTTTTTTTTTTTTGCATTTCCCTTTCTTTGGAATGGTTTTGGTCCCCACCTCCTATACAATGTTACAAATCTCTGTCCGTAGTTATTCATGCATTCTGTCTACAAGGTCTAATCCCTTGATTCTGTTTGTCACCTCCACTGTGTCATCATAAAGGATTTCATTTAGGTCATACCTGAATGGCCTAATGGTTTTCCCCACTTTCTTCAATTTAAGCTTGAATTTTGCAATAAGAAACTCTGAGCCACAGACAGCTCTAGGGATTGTTTTCACTGACTGTATAGAGCTTCTCCATCTTCAGCTGCAAAGAATATAATCAATCTGATTTCAGTATTGACCATTTGGTGATGTCCATGTGTAGAGTCTTCTTTTGGAAGAGGGTATTTGCTCTGACCAGCGTGTTCTCTTGGCTAAACTCTGTTAGCCTTGGCCCTTCTTCATTTTGTACCACAAGGCCAAACTTGCCTATTACTCCAGTAATTCTTGACTCCCAACTTTTTCAGTCCAACCCCTATGATGAAAAGGGCTTTTTTTTAATATTAATTTTAGAAGGTCTTATAAGTCTTCATAGAACTGTTAACTT
The DNA here is from genome assembly GCF_002263795.3 of Bos taurus. Taxonomy (NCBI): domain Eukaryota; kingdom Metazoa; phylum Chordata; class Mammalia; order Artiodactyla; family Bovidae; genus Bos; species Bos taurus. The sequence continues at coordinate 17,884,928 of NC_037338.1, read as the reverse complement.
TATCTTCTTAGCATCAGTGTTTGGGGCATAGATTTGAATTACTGTGATATTGAATGGTTTACTTTGGAAATGAACGGAGATCGTTCTGTTGTTTTTGCGATTGCACCCAAATACTGAATTTTGGACTCTTTTGTTGACTATGAGGGTTACTCCATTTCTTCTAAGGGATTTTTTTTTTGCCTATAGTAGTTAATATAATGGTCATCTGAATTAAATTAACCCATTCCAGTCCATTTTAGTTCCCTTATCCCTAAGATGTTGATGTTCATTCTTGCCACCATTTGCTTGACCACGTCCAATTTACCTTGATTCATGAACCTGACCTTCCAGATTCGTATGCAGTATTGTTTTTCACAGCGTCAAACTTAACTTTCACCACTAGACACACCCACAGCTGAGCTTTATTTCCAGTTTAGCCCAGCCTCTTCATTCTTTCTGGAGTTATTTCTCTGCTCTTCCGCTGCAGTACATTGGACACCTTCCCATATGGGTGGCTCATCTTTTGCTGTCATATCTTTTTCCCTTTTCATGCTGTTCATGGGTTCTCAAGGCAAGAATAGTGGAATGGTTTGCCATTCCCTCTTCCAAAATATGGACCATGTTTTGTCAGAACTCTCCACTATGACCCATCCACCTTTGGTGGCCCTGCACGGATGGCTCATAGCTTCATTGAGTTATACAATCTATGCAATCCCCTTCGCCATGACAAGGGCTGTGATCCATGAAGGTGTTAGAACACTCTAGTGATGACCTAACATCTATATATGCACTTCAAAACACACTAGTGTATGTTCCACTTAACCAGTTTCTGTATCTAGTTAGGAGTCTATTTCTGTGTTTTCCTCTCTATGAAGTCCAGATGTGACACTTCAAATTCCATTGACCTATATATAAGCTGAAAGGTAGTTTATTTGCTTCCAAAAATATCCTACAATGATAGAGAAAACAGGGGTTAACTGTAAAAAAAAAATCTGGAAAATGAAAAAAAAATACAGTAAATAGCTGACCCATGGCTCATGTAAAATCCATGGATCAAAATTGGTGACTTCTTTGGGTTTTTTGTCTGTTTGTTTTTTTAAACAGAAAATGATGGGTCTTGTTTGACTAAACTCCAGTTGTTAGTTCTATCTTTAAATATATATATATATATATATATATATATATATATATACACACACACACATATACACTTTGTCTGAGAACTTTCATTGCTGCTAATTCTGCCATTTAGGGGGATTATTTAAAGAAAGTTTTTTTTTTTTTTTTTTTTTTTTACTTTTTATCGTGAAATATATCATACATACAAAAAACAATGCATTGATTTATATGTTGTCTTAAATATATTAATAAAATAATAAAATAACCAGGGAAAGTCTCTGGTGGTTCAGACAGTAAGGAATCTTCCTGCAATGCAGAAGACCTAGGTTCGATCTCTGGATCAGAAAGATTCCCCAGAGAAGGGAATGGTTACCCACTTCAGTATTCTTGCCTGGAGAGTTCCATGGATAGAGGAACCTGGGGGGCTACAATCCATGGGGTCACAAAGAGTTGGACTCTTAAGAGTCCCTTGGACAGCAAGGAAATCAAACCAGTCAATCCTAGAGGCATTCAACAGTGAATATTCATTGAAAGTGTTAGGGGAAGCACACTGACTGAAACCGCCCACCTTGGCCAGGCACCATAGTAACCATTTGCATGAGTTGTTTTATGACAGGAGATCCTGCTAAGGAACATGGAACTAATAAGCCACCACCAACCGGAAGAGTTCAGGAAAGGTCAAAAGGAGACACCACATGTCCGACCACCTCCCAGAATCCTTCTCTCTGGCATCCATCTTGACTGAACAAGGCGTGCACCACCAGGAAGGACTCTGAGTCAGAATGATTGGCTAAAGACAACCCAGTAACTAATCCCATCACCATACAACCTGAGACTGCAAGCCATGTGGCAGAGCTGTTCTCTTGGGTTCCTTCACCCTTCTGCTCTCCACCCAGGTGCCCTTTCCCAATAAAATTTCTTGCTTTGTCAGCACATGCATCTCCTTAGACAATTCATTTCTCAGTGTTAGACAAGAGCCCCATGTCAGGCCCTGAAACGGGTCCCCTTTCCTGCAAAACAAGGACTGATAAGCTGAAGCTCCAATACTTTGGCCACCTGATGCAAAGAGCCAAGTCATTGAAAAAAACCCAAATGCTGGGAAAGATTTTGGGCAGGAGGAGAAGGGAAATACAGGATGAAAAGGTTGGATGGAACCACCGACACAATGGACATGAGTTTGAGCAAACTCTGAGAGGTAGTGAGAGGGAAGCCTAGCGTGCTGCAGCCCATGGGGTTGTAGAGAGTCGGACAAGACTTAGTGCTGAACAGCAATAATAAAATAAGCACATATATCCACTATCAAGCTCAATATAAATACTAATACTGCTAACTTTAAAGCCCCCATGAGCTAACCAGAGAAAACCTCCTTTTCCTTCTGAAAACATAATCTATTCTAAAATTGCCATTAATTTCCCCTTTGCCTTTTATGTGTCTGTTGTTTCAAAAGCTTTTCCTTATGCCTGTATATAAATGGGACCAAAGCACATATATTTGTGATTAACTTTTTTCACTCTACATTATTTTACATTCATCTATATTGATGAGCTTAGCTATAATTTTTCTCTGATATAAATTCTGCAATATATTTATTACTCTGCTTCATTATAAAGCTTTTTTTTTTCTTTCCAGCTTATTTTACTACGATTAATGCTTCTATAAACATACTCGTGCATGCATCTTGATACAAATGTGTAAAAATGTTCTATTTATCTGGAATGAAGTTGTTGAGTCTTTGGTAAGATCATCTCTGTGTTTACCATTTCTGAAATTCATTAAAAAAATGTGTACTACACATGCAATATCTGTAAATTATAATTTCTCCATTCTCATAAACACAATCTTGTGAAATATGCTTTTAGTTTATATTCTTATGATAACCAATAAGGATGTCAATCTTCTTAAATATTTTTGGACATTCATGTGTTCTCTTGTTCTTGTATATTCTTGTATTTTGTCCTTTTTAAATTTTGATTACTGACTTTTTTTTTGCATGATCTTTGTCTATACTCTAGATGGTAAGTTTTTTATTTTTTTTTCATTTTTGTTACAAATGTCTTCTCCCAGTTTTGAGGTAAATTTGTTGTTTATTTTCCCTTTGATTTAATTCTTTTGGAGTTTTAAAACATGCATATTATGAACAGAAGTTCTGAGTGTTTTACTGTAAAATCTGTTCTTTTAAAATTGCTCCTTATGTCCATATTTGTGAAATTATTCCCTAACCAGATGTCATAAAAAATTCTTCCTGTCAAGTTTTATCCTTCATGTTTAAGTCTTTAATCTCAAACCTAGGTATAAACTTGGGATCTAATCATATTTTTCTGTGGATTATGTCAATAAATGGAGATCATGTAAATAAAAACAGAGGCTTTCTATTCAGAGCTGAAAGTAGAAAAGCAGTCCTTTGCCATTACTTGCATTTCACAGAGACCCAAATGCAGGCAGGGAAGTGGAAAAAACATCACGATAACTTATAAAAATGGATTCAGATAAGTTTTGATTGGAGCCTGTTGGAGGCAGACTAACTAGAAGTAGGACATCTTACATGATCAGTTTGAGGAGCACATTAGGCTTGGTCTGGTTGGCCCAAAGTTGAAAGCAGGGGCAAAAAATATGGTAGTGGTGCCAACTGCTATGAATTCTATGGCTTGACTCCTCAACTGGCTGCTGTAAGGTTGTGAGTCAGAGTCCTATTGTTATTTGTGGTCTGGCCATTGCCCTATCATATTTTCAGTCTTTCAATAGATAATTCATTTTCCCTTCACCATTTGTTGAAAACTCTCCTGTCTTTTCCAACCGATTTGTATAATCCACCACCTATTTCCTTATATGTATGAATTTTTTCCAGGCCCTCAGCAGTGTTCCATTAGTCTGTTTGTCCACTTCTGGGCCAGCAGCATGAAAGCTTAATTACCATTGCTTTATGATCATACTTGTTACCAAGGAATAAATCTCTGCTTGTTCTTCAATATTCTCTTAGCTGTTCTTGGCCTTTTATCCTTCCATGTAAAATTTAGGATCATTTCTAAGATTTATGAAATTAATAGACTTTCATAGATGAGATATAACTAAGGTAATAAGGTACTGTGTATTCCTATCCAAGATTAATGTGTACCTACCCCTTTTTTTAAAGTTTTTAAAATACCTGCAAATAGTTTTAAATCACTTAACAGTTAACTCTGATGTAATTTGTGTGTTTTCTTACTATGGTGAATTTATTTTAATTAAATTCTCTGTTGTTTGCTAGTGTTGGCTCCTGATTTAAAGTTATATGACCCTGATGTTTCCTTTAAGGGAATATTTTGCATTATTGATTCAATTTCCCAACTGGTTAAAGGATCAGCTTTGAGAATTAGTATTCTTCTAGGAAAAATCTATTTAACCATAACTTTATCTTAACACTTAGAATTTTCCTATACACTCACTCAAATAACATCGCTTTCTGAGTATATGAGCCAGCCACCTGGTGGAAATCGGTTTGTCTTGAATCACTTCTGTGAGAGGATGTACATAAATGTGTTTTCACTAGAATAGCCATTTACTATGAATATAGATTGACCTTTCCTGCTGAACCCATAGTATGGCACTATCACTCTCCCTGGGTTTAATTGAGCATGGTATAATAAGCTGTTTCTGATCACAGAATTTCTTTCATAGCAAAAGAAGTAATGTTGCATGCTCAAGCCTATGCAATTCATAGGTCTTATCATGCTCCCCATTAGACAGAAATAGGTTGACTTAGAAGTCAACAGATCTATTTAAAGCAAAACAATGATTCTAGTTGAGAGAAAAACCTTGTCTGTTTAGTGTTCTGTTGTAAAAGCAGGTGGTCTATTATCTGAACCAGTTACCATTCTATACAACTCTTTCTCCTGTGAAAGAAAGTCCAAAGCTCTAGAAATCAAGGAGAAGTTGGGATCTGGAGATAAAGTTAGAAACTAATTAAATTCCTGTTTCCTAGCCTCAGGACTTCAGTTTCTGCAGGGCTTGGATTTCTACCTGCAGACTCTACAATGGTTCCACTGACTTGGGGATGTTAAGATACTGCTTAGCCATTAAATTCTCATGCCAGTGAATTTACATCGTTAGAGAGGATTACAATATTGCCTCGAGATACTAATTCTGATTATTAAATGAAAATAGAGCTGCTACTGGAGTGGTACCTGTGGAACACAGGGGATCCTCTGAGACACCTCCTGGTACTTCTAAATGCACTGCAGACAGTGAATGCACAAACAGAGCAACTCAGTGTAGGTAGGTGCTTTAAGGGCTCTTTTTTCCCCCACAAGAATGTAGTTTTGAGTTACAACACAAAGTAAAAACTCCAAAAAAAAAAAAAAAAGAAAACCACACACCCAAAACTCTAACCAGTGAAGCCATGTGCTAAAGGGAAATGGAACTTGAATAGGGTAGTAAAGAAAGAAAGAAACAAGGTCTGTAATAGTTTCCTGTATTGTATTATTTGATCTGTACAAAGAATGCATACATATGTCTCTGTTTCTAGCCCACTTTCATCTGTTTTTCTCTCCCTTTAAACTACTATATTGTATGATGTATGTTGATGATAATTAACCTTTAAGTTGATCTCTAAGTTATAGGATATGAAGTTGGGATTGTTATGGGGCCAGAAAGAAAATTATCAACATCTATGACCTGTTTAATGATTTCAGAGACATTGGGTCCAACACTCAATACAATGTATTGTTGAATTGTAAATAATTTTAAGATGTTTTCTTAAATTAAAAAAATCCAAGTATTGTTGCATTTACCTTTTTATTAATCATGTGTGTGAATATATTTTCATAAGAAAATAAGCAATGTATACTTAAGTTTGGACTTAGTTGATGGCTCAGCAGTAAAGAATCCACGGCAATGCAGGAGCCACAGGAGACACAGGTTGGATCTCTGAGTCAGGAAGATTTCCTTGAAGGAGGGCATGGACCCATTCCAATATTCTTGCCTGGAGAATCTCATGGAGAGAGGAGCCTGAGGACTACAATCCATGGGGTTGCAAAGAGTTGGACATGACTGAAGTGACTTCAGTTCAGTCAGTTCAGTTCAGTCGCTCAGTTGTGTCCGACTCTTTGTGACCCCACGAATTGCAGCACGCCAGGCCTCCCTGTCCATCACCACCTCACGGAGTTCACTCAAACTCACGTCCATCGAGTTGGTGATATCATCCAGCCATCTCATCCTCTGCCGTCCCCTTTTCCTCCTGCCCCCAATACCTCCCAGCATCAGAGTATTTTCCAATGAGTCAACTCTTTGCATGAGGTGGCCAAAGTACTGGAGTTTCAGCTTTAGCATCATTCCTTCCAAAGAACACCCAGGGCTGATCTCCTTCAGAATGGACTGGTTTAGCATGCATGAATGCACATACTTAAGTTTAGCAGGGTTAGAATTTGTAAGGATTTATGCTAATTTTCTCATAGTTTATATTCTTTTCCAATTTGTCGATAAGGAACAAAAATTATTTGTATAAAAACACAATAAAATGAAAAATTAAAATAATACTTTAGCTGGACAATTAAATTTTGTAGCCATTGATTATGCTACCTTAGAATATGAAGTTCCATAAAAGTTAATAAGGGGAAAAGGTTTATATTGGTATTACCATCATAAATTATAAGTATTTCAAATTAAATTATTTTATAAACTAGAAAGATATACATGAACACATTAAAATTTACCTTTAGATTATTTTGGACAATGCACAGTATTTCTGTGTGATTTGACTTTCCTGTGTTTTACAAATGTCTAACCAAAGTTATATATTACTTTGTAATAATACAGCAAATTATTATTTTAATGAAGTTTTTTCAGAAGTAAGTTCTTATATTGGGTTGTATGAGTAAGGTGCTGAATTCAAATTAAATATCTTTATTAGTAATAATGCATACTTAGCTATCCACATGTGTAAAATGAGTTAGTGTTACTGCTTTTTCTTTTTCTTGTGACAAGAATAATTAAAACTCATGTGAAACATATTATACTGTATACAGCATAAGCTCCAAACTAGCTATGACTATAATTATGGTAACAAGTATTTCTGTCATTGTATTAATTATAACAAGGGACTTAGGTAATCATGTACTTTATTATTTCACCTGCAATACATTTAAGTTTTGCTTCTTTGCAGCACTAATTTGTCTGTTTGGCTTGCTGACTATAACACCTGTTTTCACAAATATTTCTAGTGATTTCCAAAAATTTGTTACCCTTCTACAATAAATAATTTGTGGCCATGCATATTTCAGATTGACTGTATAATTTCAGCCCTTTAATATCAATGAATTGTGACATTTTTGTTCAGTATTTATTTTCAATTTATTTTGATGAATATTTTATGGAAGAAAATTTAAGACATACTGCTGCTGCTGCTGCTGCTGCTAAGTCGCTTCAGTCGAGTCCGACCCTGTGCAACCCCATAGATGGCAGCCCACCAGGCTCCCCTGTCCCTGGGAATTCTCCAGGCAAGAACACTGGAGAAGGTTGCCATTTCCTTCTCCAATGTATGAAATTGAAAAGTGAAAGTGAAGAGGCTCAGTCTTGTCTGACTCTTAGCGACCCCATGGACCGCTAGCTACCAGGCTCCTCCGTCCATGGGATTTTGCAGGCAAGAGTACTGGAGTGGGTTGCCACTGCCTTCTCCTAACATATACTAAGCTAGAATATATTAACAACATCTTAAGGTACAATATTTGGTTAAGAAATAGTGCTGAAAAAACTAATAGTTGGTGAATCTTAAAGTGTGTGTGTGTTTGTGTATCTACCTTCACATTCATTTTCTGAAATGTTTTTGGATAGAATAGTACACAGTTTCAAAATATACTGACATCTGGAAACTTATCATATTTATTTAATTATCTAATTCTAAGGTTAATTGGTTAGTGAGTGTTTATGATGTCATATTACTAATTATTTAATTCTTAATGATATTTGAATAAGCTTTTATTTGGAAGTATGCAATAAAAATGTCTATTTATCACTGTATTTGGCTAGACAAATAATTTTGAAGCAAAGATTTTGTAAAGATATGATATTTTGATATTGTAGAGAACTTTTAAGTAGTTTTAAAATATAATACTGAGATCACTGTAAACAAATGGTAATTCCCTTCACAGATTTTTAAAAATGAGATAATACTAAATAATGAATTATTTAAGATACAAAAAGAGCAACCTGTGCAAAAGAAGATTGATAATTTTTCACTTCTTTTATGTGAGAAGAATTAAGCAGTTGATTATAGTCAACTCCAACTCAATTGGTTCTCAAAAGCAGAAAGTCTATATATAAGTGTCCATTATGATGTAATTGGGCTTTGGCCTGATTTGGTGTAATTCTCTTGGCTTTACACTCATGTCATGTGCTGGTTTCATTTTCAAAGTAGAAACAAGACAAGTTCAAAAGGAAAAGAACTGTCTGATTAGTGTTCATTTAAATTTAATAAACATTATTATTGCATCACTTCAGGAAACACATATTGCATCAGTTCTAATACAGGCAATGCTTGTGGTGGTAATGTTTAATGCTAAGAGTTATCACTTAGCTGATGGTCACCAAATGTTTCCAATGTAAAATAATGTTTTCCTTTGTAATAAGTATTCAGTTGGGACCTACTTTGAGAACCGGTGAACATTTGTTTTACCCCAACAACCTTTAAGTTCCACTGATGATTATTACTTGTTTCAGTTACTACATTGGTGACTGCAAAGTGGTCATTTCTAATTCTGTTTTTTTTTTTTTTTTAATATTTGATAGTTAAGCACTGTTGTGCATAAAGGTGATTTATGACATTCTCCTTGCCATTCTCTCTAACATTCTTTCTCTTTTTCTCTCTCTCTGTTTTTCTCATTCTCTCTTTTCTTTTTTAAAAAACAATACCATGTTATGGACCCACAAATCTTTTGTTTTGCTTGTTTAATATGCAATTCTTTAAATGTTTTATTTGAAGTTCAAGTCATCCCAAATTTGGCCAGTTGGAAAGCCTTCAGATTTCTTGGTATTATTTTGACATAACTCGTTTAGTCTTAAACATGTGTAGGTTCCCTGTGTACTTTTTCTAAAATAGAACTGAGATCAGCTAGTTGCCAATGTCCTTGTTTTGGGAAATGTCTCTTGCAAATCAAGATCTCAGTACTCTGGATACTTACTGTTATCGAAGTTATCAGTGACTTCCGTGGTGGCTCAGACAGTTAAGTGTCTGTCTACAATGTGGGAGACCTGGGTTCAATCCCTGGGTCAGGAAGATTCCCTGGAGAAAGAAATGGCAATCCACTCCAGTACTATTGCCTGGAAAATCCCATGGACACAGGAGCCTGGTAGGCTACAGTCCATGGGGTTGCAAAGAGTCGGACACGACTGAGCGACTTCACTTTCACTTTCAAGCATATTTTATGGACTGAACAGAGTTTTTCCATACAGATCTAGTACAATGACACTTTTATTTTTCTTTATTTCACACTTGCCTCCTTTCTCTTTTCTAGGCAGATTTATGTACCTGACTACAAAAATTTTTGCATGACAAAGTATACTTCTCCTTATTTGGTTTATACTGCTTGGCCATGCTTGGCTCCATGCTTGGCCCCTTGCAAAAAATGCTACACTTTCCTTCTCCATAAGCCAGTGTCAGTAGATTAACTTTACTGCATGCAGATGAACAGATCCAACTTGCGTTCTGTAACAGTAGTTTCCATCAGGAGAAAGGCAGCTTGGAAGCTGAGTTAGTAAGTAATCCTCTTTGTGTGTTGAGTTGAAGTGTAGAACATGAGATGAGAAAGAGCAACTCCTCCATATTCCTGCTTGAATACCTCCCATCACCACCTTGAGTAATTGTCCTTTTGCATATGAATCTAGCAGCTCAAGTCAGATAGACAGATGGCTACAGTGCATCAATTTCCCAGATAATCCAAACACAAGCAATTAGGAGTGCACTATATCTTAATATTTTAGATTATAAGAAAGTAATTTGAATTAATGTTTATATTTTGGGGGCTAGAAGAAAATTTTGATATTATCAAAGAGAAATGTTTATTTAGAGGCATGAACAACACATTTTATTTGAGAGTTGGAGTGAATTGAAATATTAGACACTGATATCATTATACATGCAGGTCTTTTCAGATATTAAAGTAATATAATATAATTATAGACTCTCAAGTGATCCTTGTGAGGATTTAAGTGCTTTACTGTGGCCCTATTATTAAACCTCACATTTTTATTATACTGTGAAAAAAGTCACATAATTATTTTCTAGTAGGGAATTTTCAGTTTTATTTATAAATATTATCAACCTATTTTGCCATCCAAATAAAAGATACTTTGCTTTTGCATACATAGAATCAAAATTAATTGTTTTTATTTTAGAGCTTGTTTATTCTATGATCCTAATAGTTTTGCTAAATTATGAAAACCATTTTCCATTTACCTGATATCTTGAAGGTAATTTTGCAGAATGGTAAAACGGAACCATGCAAGGTAATAGCTTTATTGCATTCTGCATTCTAATAGACCTGTGACGTAGAATGCTAAAAGTTTTCCTGTGTCCAGTACAAGTTGACTAGAATCAATGTCATGTTACTTCATTTTCATACTTATCTCTTTTTTTTCTTTTGTCTTTTCAAATTATGAAATTGTGTTGGCTCTTTGATCTAGAGTCAGTCATCTCTTCTTCAGTGTTTCAAACCTTAATTCCAAGTTAGTCCCCACATTCAAACTGATGTTGCAAGTACACTTTTCACTATACAACATTTTTAGAGTGCCTTACCTTAAAATATTAACCTCACCCTTTATCATTTCATCATTAATTCCTTTGTTGTTGCTAGCTTCTTAACATCCTACAGAGCCACATTTCTGTAAAACATGATGTGGACAATGATGATCTAGTAAACCCTTCTGGAAAGAACCATACTAGTTCTTTTCAGCAAATATACTATGCCACTTAGTACTTCAGTAAAGACCCATAGGCATAGCATGTAGACCTTCAGAAGAGAAGGCTTTAAGGAGCTGATAGTTCCTACTTACAAAACCTGTGTCATACTCTGTTTTCCCACATATCACCTAATATTGTGAAGCAGAGTAGTGTGTTAAGAGCAGGGATGCTAAAGATAACTGCTTTGTTTTGTATCTTAGCTCTGGTTAATTCTAGTAAATGATCTAGCTGAATTACTTAATCTTTCTCTGAATGAGTTACCTCACTTGTGAAAGGGGATAATAGACCTAATTCATGTGGCTGTGATGAGGATTAATGGGTATATGTAAAATTCTTACAACAGTACCTGGCATTTGTGAAATTCACTTATATTTTGCAATTATGATTTCTGCATGTGTACATGTGTGCAAAGTCACTTCAATCATGTCTGACTCTTTGCAACCCCATGGATAGTAGCCAGCCAGACTCCTCTGTCCATGGAATTCTTGAGGCCAGAATTTTGGAATAGGTAGCCTTTCCATTTCCAGGGAATCTTCCTGACTCAGGGATCTAACCCCAGTCTCCTGCATTGCAGGCAGATTCCTTATCATCTGAACCACCAGGGAAGCCCCATCAATAATTGAATATAACATGGTGATTCTTACATTGTTTTCACTTTTACTGAGAACTTTAAGCAACTGCAAAAAGAATGAATTATCAAAAATTAGTATTAAAAAGATTGACCTAAGAGAAGAGCTACACTGACAGAATTCACAAGAAATGTGAGCAGCACAGAACACAGAGAAAATCCCTGGATGACTGAGGAAAAACAAGAAAAAAGAAGCCCCAGAAGGAGTTTCCTTAGGTGCTACTTAACTAAGGATTTCAATAATACTTAAGTGTGGAGAAATGTTGGGTTTAATCCTTTCGGGGGAAGAGAATGCTAAAGAAAAAAAATACACAGTAGAAAATGATATAAGGCTATTGAAATTTCGTAACAAAACTCACTAATTATTATATCTAACTTACTTCTGTAATTGTAAGTAGTCACAGAGAATGTACTGCTTAGCATATATTTATGTATATATACAAATATATATATGAAGTGAGTGAAAGTCATTCAGTCCTGTCTGACTTTTTGAGAACCCATGGACTATACATCCTGTGGAATTCTCCAGGCCAGAATACTGGAGTGGGTAGCCTTTCTCTTCTCCAGGGGATCTTCCCAACCCAGGGATCAAACCCAGGTCTCCTGCATTGTGGGTGGGTTCTTTACCAGCTAAGCCATAAGGGAAGCCCAAGAATACTGGAGTGGGTAGCCTATCTCTTCTCCAGGGGGTCTTCCCAACCCAGGAATCAAACTGGGTCTCCTGCATTGCAGGCAGATTCTTTACCAACTGAGCTATCAGGGAAGCCCAATATATATATATATATATATATATATATATATATATATATATTCTGTGAATTATATATATATATATATATATATATATATATAGCTGTATTATATCTTCTGGATTGGTTTCATTTATCCTAAATATAATTTATAAGTCACTCATATGGGCTTTAGTAATAGCTTTTTTTAGTGTGACCAGATCAGGACAACTGATAACATATGTATCTCCTTCCTGCTCCTGATTTCTAAGAAAGACAGAGGGGTTAGTTGTTAAGTTGTGTCTGGCTCTTGCAACCCCGTGGACTGTAGCCTGCCAGGCTCCTCTGTCCATGGGATTCTCCAGGCAAGATTACTGGAGTGGGTTGCCATTTCCTTCTCCAAAGAAAGACAGAAAAACTACTTAATTACAGATTTGTAACATAAGACGTACATTTCATAGACCCTAAAGTCTGAACATATCTTTACAGACAAAAAGAAGTAAACATTTCCACAGGAGCCGGTTTGTGTTAGTGATGAAAGCAGCTACTTGCTTAGAAGCAGCAGCTGAAGGAGCAGGGAGATATCTCAGGCAGCCACCAGTGTTATCATCCAGGTATCTGTAAGAGAAACAACCAGTCAGGCTATGACACCCCGGTCACCAGACAACAAACAGGTGGATGCCCTGGAAATGACATAAAGAGGGAGCTGCGTCCCAAAACCAGAAGATTAGTTACAAATGCATATTTCATGCCATCCCAATAATCACTGGAGTAATCTCCATGAAGACAAAGAGGCTGACTGCTATACTAGATGTCTATACTAGAAAAATGCCTGGTATACAATAGGCCCTTAGTAAGCATTTGTTCGGCTTCCTTAGTGGCTCAGTTGGTAAAGAGTCCACCTGCAATGCAGGTGACCCAGGTTCAATCCCTGGTTTGGGAAGATCCCCAGGAGAAGGAAATGACAACCCAGTCCAATAGTCTTGTCTGGGAAATCCCATTGACAGAGGAGCCTGACTGGTTACAGTCCATGGGGTTGTAAAGAGTCAGACATGACAGAGTATACACATGCAACAACAGCAACGCAACAAGCATTTGTTAAAAATAATTAACACATCTTTCCAAAAGAGCTGTAGAAAGAAAATAAGATATCATTTAAGTTTGGCTGTCCATATTTACATCACTTCTATACATAAACTATGGAGAAGGCAATGGCACCCCACTCCAGTACTTTTGCCTGGAAAATCCCATGGACGGAGGAGCCTGGTGGGCTGCAGTCCATCGGGTCGCGAAGAGTTGGACACGACTGAGCAGCTTCACTTTCACTTTTCACTTTCACTCATTGGAGAAGGAAATGGCAACCCACTCCAGTGTTCTTGCCTGGAGAATCCCAGGGACGGGGGAGCCTGGTGGGCTGCCGTCTATGGGGTCGCACAGAGTTGGACACGACTGAAGCGACTTCGCAGCAGCAGCAGCATACATAAACTAGAACTGAACATTTTATTAAAAGTTGTGGGATTCAACTATTATTGGGAGATGTAAAGTTATTAATGAGCTTTTCAAATACCAAATATTTCTGTCAATCAGGTAAAAAAATGATTCCACTATTTAACTACTGTTCTTAGGAATAGAGAGTGGTTTTATGACAGTGATTTCAGATGGAGTCCAGGTATGGAGACTGAACTGGATGTACTTCTTACAAGGCAATCTTTCTGGTCATAATGTAGTGCCACTGAGATTGGTAGCTGGGGTTTATTCTCTGTCATATCTCAACATCCTGACAAAGTGGCCAGCCCAGGATAGGCCATCAGTAAGTGGTGAATTAATATTTGAATGAATGTGTAATTTTGTTTTCCAAGAAGTGCAAATTCATGTTACAATTTCTGTTTTTGCCTCCACATTTTTTCCTCCTAACTTGTTTATATATTCCAAATTCTCTAAATACTTAGGCATCCAGACTTTTTAGCATATATATTATCTCTTCAAGCAGAAATTAGCTACAGGGTAAAATGTCTCTGCTTTCGCTTGGCATTTGCTATCTACTTTCTAAACTTCTTCAGTAAGCTTAAAGCTCTGGGAGGAGACAAACCAGTTAACAAACACCTGCAATAACATTTTGTACTGAGTGATAAAAATTCTGCTCAGGTTCTGAGAAAGCAAAGGAACAGCAGAAATGCTTCAGGAAAGTGTTGATGATGACTAGATATTTGTAAAGCCATCCAGTGAGCAGGAAAAGCTGGCTTTCATTAGGGTTTCTGGGAACAGGCTGGTGTATTCAGAGTTTCAGGCAGGGCAGAAAAGCAAACTCAAATCAGATGACTAGAGCCTTTTAGTCATTGCCTTATAAATATACCCAAAACACATTTATAGAGAGTCTGTTATATTCTAGACTCTGGCAATAAAGCTGTGAAGACAAATCATTGCCCTTATGGGCCTTATACTCTAGTGGTAAAGACAGGCCTTAAAAAGAAAAAAAAATGGATAGCTTGATAAACAAAAAGTAAGCACTCAGAGAAAAAATAAAGCAAGTGAGAGGAATAGGAAATAATCAGAAGGCAGTCAGGGAAAATGACATTTATATACGGTCATGAAGAAGAGAGAAATGAGCAAAGTGGGTAGAACAGAATGTGGTGGGAAAGTGCAAAGAGAACGCAACTGTCAGCCAATGCAAAGACGTGCAGGAGGGGGGTTTTGGGACAGTGTGGCCCTTTTCCAATGGGCCATTCAAAAGATAAGCACGGAGATAAGGATGTTTTTAAAGAGTCAACCAGTTTTCTCAGAGAATTCACATGAATTTTTTATATTGTGTCACATTTTAAAATTAAATGTTTACTTGGCTGTGTCAACTTTAATTAGCTTGTTATATGTGACACAATGCTGGCCAATGAAGTGAGCTGGTTTTCTTATTATGAAGATGATTGGCTGATAGAACCTCATTTCAAGACCCCAAGTCTCCTTTCTGAGCAGTGACAGTTATTTATATAGGCTGATGGATTGAGATTGGGAATTCAGATAGTGATAAGTTGCATCATTCTTTGTGCAAAGATAATCAACACACGGGTGGAGGCAATGCCCTTGGCCTCATTAGCTCTATTTTCTAACTTCTCCATATATTCTTTGCTTTAGAAAAATACATCAAGGGCTGCCAACTACTTTGTTTATGTTTTTATTCCTCCTAATGTTCAATCATTCATCTCCCTTCAATCAAATCCTATGTGTTTCTATTTTAAAAAGAAAATAGAATGACCCTGGTGGCTTATTCATTAAAGAATCCACCTGAAATGCAGGAGACCTGGGTTTGATCCTTGGGTCAGGAATATCCCTTGAAGAAGGAAATGCCAACCCACTCCAGCATTCTTGCCTGGGAAAGCCCATGGACAGAGGAGCCTGGCAGGCTACAGTTCATGAGGTCACAAGAGTTGGACATGACTTAAAGACTAAACCATCAAAGCATATGTCATAAGAGTTTTGAAAACCCCGACCAAGTGGCTCAGGAAGCCTTGACTGGTCATCCTGAGTCTGTGCCCTGCCCTGAAGAATGGTTTCTGCTGTAAAATTACAGGAGTTTCCCTTGACTCTTGTCTTTTGGGTTTTCCCACGGGGTGGTAGGGCATTTTCATTTTAAAACAGAGTTTGAGGACACAATTTGTGGGCTCACTATGAAAATGAGCAATACTTTATAAAATAGTTTAGGGGTGAATGGATTTTTAGAATAAATAAGTTTTGTGTGAGACTTTAACTTAATGGATTTTAAAGGAGATCAGTCCTGGGTGTTCATTGCAAGGACTGATGTTGAAGTTGAAACTCCAATACTTTGGCCACCTGTTGCAAATTACCAACATCCACTGGATCATTGAAAAAGCAAGAGAGTGTCAGAAAAACATCTATTTCTGCTTTATTGACTATTCCAAAGCCTTTGACTGTGTGGATCACAATAAATTGTGGGAAATTCTTCAAGATGATATGTGAATACCAGACCACCTAACCTGCCTCCTGAGAACTCTGTATGCAGGTCAGGAAGCAACAGTTAGAACTGGACATGGAACAACAGATTGGTTCCAAATAGGAAAAGAAGTACATCGAGGCTGTATATTGTCACCTGCTTATTTAACTTATATGCAGAGTACATCATTTCAAATGCTAGGCTGGAGGAAGAATAAGCTGAAATCAAGATTGCCAGGGAAAATATCAATAACCTCAGAATGCAGATATCACCACCCTTATGGCAGAAACTGAAGAAGAACTAAAGAGCCTCTTGATGAAGGTGAAAGAGGAGAGTGAAAAAGTTGGCTTAAAGCTCAACATTCAGAAAACAAAGATCATGGCATCTGGTCCCATCACTTCATGGCAAATAGATAGGGAAACAGTGGAAACAGTGTCAGACTTTATTTTGGGGGGCTCCAAAATCACTGCAGATGGTGACTATAGCCATGAAATTAAAAGATGCTTACTCCTTTGAAGGAAAGTTATAACCAACCTAGATAGCATATTACAAAAGCAGAGACATTGCCAACAAAGGTCTGTCTAGTCAAGGCTATGGTTTTTCCAATGGTCATGTATGGATGTGAGAGTTGGACTATAAAGAAAGCTGAGTGCTGAAGAATTGATGCTTTTCAACTGCATTGTTGGAGAAGACTCTTGAGAGTCCCTTGAGGATATCCAACTGGTCCATCCTAAAAGAGATCAGTCCTGGGTGTTCATTGGAAGGACTGATGTTGAAGTTGAAACTCCAATACTTTGGCCACCTGATGCAAAGAGCTGACTCATTTGTAAAGACCCTGATGCTGGGAAAGATTGAAGGTAGGAGGTGAAGGGGATAACAGAGGATGGATGGTTGGATGGCATTACCAACTTAATGGACATGAGTTTGGATAAACTCCAGGAGTTGGTGATGGACAGGGAGTCCTGGCGTGCTGTGGTCCATGGGGTGACAGAGAGTCGGACACTACCGAGTGACTGAAGTGAAGTGAACTGAACTGAACTCCTTGTGACCCCTTGGACAATTACCTGCCAAGCTCCTTTGTCCATGGGATTTCCCAGGCAAGAATACTGGAGTGGTTGCCATTTCCTTCTCCAGGGGACTCTCATTTCCCCTGAGTCTCCTACATTACAGATGGATTATTTAGCACTGAGCCACCAGGGCAGCCCTATGTGACAGAGACAAAGACCCAAATATTTTCAGGGATCAGGCAGATAGACCAATGAATGAAACTGGCTGGTATGTGACATTAGGGAGTGGTGGAACCTGGAGAAGTACAGAGTGCCTTCCCTCCCCAATATCTTAGGAGGAGAGTGTGGGGACGATGTGCTAGAGTAAAGGAACAGAAATATTAGGCTTTAGAATATATGGAGAGGAAGCTGTCATTTCCTTCTTGGAGCTGAGAGAAGAATACAACAGCAGTAGGGATTGGAAGTTGAAATGGAAGACAGAGAGCACAAAGTCAAGCCAGATCAGTAGACACAGGGTGAGGATAAAAGCTTGGGGGTAAGATTGGCATGGTAATTCACTGGGTACAGGAGTTCATCTCTATGAAATGTTTGACAGTCTGAGCCCACCTCCTATGGACACCCCTATGTTACTAACCAGTATTCTTGGCCTTCTCAATCAATAGAAATTGATGAGACCAGATAAGAAATTCAGGCAGGGCTTTATTGGGGCCCCTGTAGCAGTGAGAGGGAGTGGAAAAAAATAACAGGTTCCCTTGCTTGTTCACCAAGGCAGGGTGAAGTTGGCTCCCTATATGCTGTGAGGGCAGGGACAGGTTCAGGGATTAAATGGGAGGGGTGGCGTAGGTGGTTTGCCCACCCCTTTGGTAGTGGTATGTGCCGGGGGCATGTGCAGTCCACTGCTTTTGCTCCCAATTCTCCGAAGTGTTGTTGTTCAGTCCCTTAGTCATGTCAGACTCTTTATGACCCTGTGGACTGCAACATGCTAGGCTGGCCTGTCCTTCACCATCTTCTGGAGTTGCTCAAACTCATGTTCATTGAGTCAGTGATGCCATCCAACCATCTTGTCCTCTGTCGTCCCCTTCTCCTCCTGCCTTCAATCTTTCCCAGCATCAAGGTCTTTTCCAGTGAAAAGTGGCTGTTGGGTTTTTGGTCTTTTTGAATCTTGTTGTTCATAATTGGTCCTAACTGGGTATGCATGCTGTTATTTTTAGTCCTTTAGAGTTTCTTTGTATTTTGTTGCTCGAGAAGACATTGTCCAGGTGCAAGCACCCAGCCTGTTTCACCTGTGTCCTTTAGTAGATAATGAACTGACAGACATTCTTTGAAGGGCCAATAAGTAAATATTTCAGCTATGTGAGTTCTGTGGTTTCTGTCCTAACTTCTGAACACTGTCATAGTACTGTGTAGAAGCAACTAATAAAAATGTGGAGACATTTGTGTTGTTCCAGTAAAGCCTTGTTTATTGAAATGGGTTATGAGTCAGATTTGGCTCAGGGACTAGAGTTTGGCTGGCCTCTGTTACAGATGATGAAGTTGCTGCTATTTTGAGATGCTGACAATCTCTTAATGCTTAGACTGGTCATTCTCTCTATTTAAAGCCCCTGATTTCTGTACATTTGATTGGATATTTCTGGGCAAATTCAAGACAGTTCTTAAGATAGCTACAACTACAAATAAGCCTTCAAATTTTCTAGTAATTTTCATCATATGTATTCATTCATTTATTCACCCAACAAATATTCATTGGATTTCTATTTTGCCCTTAGCATTGTCCTTGCTACTAAGAATATACGAATAAGCAAGATAGATAAAGTTTCTGATGTCAAAGATTATTGGAATTGTGATATAATTTGTTGTTGTTCAGTCACTAAGTAATGTTTCACTCTTTGCAACCCTATGAACTGCAGCATACCAGGCTTCCCTGTCCTTCACCATCTCCCAGGGTTTGCTCAAACTCATGTCCATTGAGTCTGTGATGCCATCCAACCGTCTCATCCTCTGTCATCCCCTTCCTCCTGTCTTCCCCTTCCTCCTGTCTTCCATCTTTCTGAGCATCAGGGTCTTCCAACAAGTCAGCTCTTTGCAGCAGGTGATTTAATTGGTGAATATGAAAAATGACATCTTGAGCCATTTCCATCAGAGAGAGTGGAAATTCCCCGGAAACTTTTCCCCCCAGCACTCGGGAAAGAACACATCTTGAGTAAAATAAAGAACTGAAGGAGAGGAGTCTGAGTAGAGAGCATTTCTGTCTGCACTCCTGTCATTGACTCTTCTGAGGTCTAACTGCAGAATCAGTCCCTCAGCAGAAACAGGAAATGGTCATTTATGGCACCTGATCTTCCATGGTGCTACTGCAGAAGACAGGAGGGAGGAGCAATCTCCAGGTAAAAACTTCCTTACCTGCTTTTCTGCTTGTTTTATTCTCATGGAAAATTCCATTAGGATAGAATGCAGAGAGCTATTGTAAAGTATGATTAAACTAGTGATTTTTCCTGAGAGATGATGGTCAAATATTTTTTTAAAGCCATGATAATGATTTTTCGTCATGGTCTGAAAGCAAAGAATAAACTGGTTAAAACACTTGATAGATCCTGTGATATCAGTGCCAGTGCTTAGCAAAAGAGCTGAGGGCTAAAGTGCCCCATAAAGCATTCCATAGTAAAAATGGTGATACTTATAGTAAAATAAAATAGGATGGTAGGCCAAAGTGAAGATTTACTGCAACTTCTCAAACAATATAATAGCGAAAAGAGTGGGATGGATTTTTTTTTCTATATGATAGTTCAGCAGCCCACAATTCTTCCTCCTGTTATTTTTAAAAATAAATCTTTCACAGTTCTTAAGTGTGCCACTTTCTCACGGTAACTGTGCAGTGTTATAGTCTGAGATAATCAAGAACCCTGAAGGCAAATACTTTTCAAAGTTTTTAGATCAAGCATGAGAACATAATCCTTGTGAATGTCATTTATGCTATATTTCTATCATGGTATCAATTATTTATGTACAGTCTCTGATCTTGATGCATATTGCAATGTAGGAATAGTTGTACAGTGGATGTGCATGGAGGATGAGAGAAGATATTTATAATGGGATGGAAATTGAGTGGTTAAGTGAGGACAAAAAAGAACTGGAAATATTTTTTTAACTAAAATAAAAGCTTCAAATATCTCAATTCAGTAGGTACTTTTTCTACTGTAATAATTTTTTCCATATGGATCTAAAAAGATTATTAAACACATAGATGAAAGAAATCTTCCTTTCTAGTTGGTTTGCTGCTGCTGCTGCTGCTGCTAAGTCGATTCAGTCATGTCTGACTTTGTGTGACCCCATAGATGGCAGCCCACCAGGCTCCCCCATCCCTGGGATTCTCCAGGCAAGAACACTGGATTTCCTCCTCCAATGCACAAAAGTGAAAAGTGAAAGTGAAGTTGCTCAGTCAAGTCCAACTCTTAGTGACCCCATGGACTGCAGCCTACCGGGCTCCTCCGGCCATGGGATTTTCCAGGCAAGAGTACTGGAGTGGGGTGCCATTCCCTTTTCTGTCTAGTTGGTTTACTGTCTGACAATGGGGACACTGCTTGGGTGGTTTAATTGGATTCATAAAATGAAGTAAAATAATGTGTGATTACTTTGCTTCATTGAATGAAATATCAGTTTAGCTATTTGATCATTACTAATTTACTTTTCAGTTTCTTTAAATGATTGTTTAAGCAAGTAATGAGATTTTTAATCTTCCGCATCACATAGCAGTTATACAAAATTTTTAACCTACTTACCTGGGCAAATTTGATTGCATACATATACACACACACCCTATGTTTAGAGGCTTCCCTGGTGGCTCAGTGGTAAAGAATCTGTCTGTCAAGCAGGAGATGCGATTTTGATCCCCGAGTCTGGAATATCCTGCAGAGAAGGAAATGATATCCCACTCCAGTGTTCTTGCCTGGGATATTGCATGGATAGAGGAGCCTGGCGGGCTACAGTCTACAGAGTCATAGAAGAGTCAGACACGACTTAGTGACCAAAAGACAACAATGACCCTATGTTGGCTATGTTAAAGGTGAAATATGTATTAACATATTAATTACTTAATATATTAAGGTTTTTACTTACATTGCTTTGAAATAGCAGGAGTTTAAATAATTTATTGAAACAACAAATCAAAGGAGATAAAAATTTAAACTCTCATTTAACATGAATGCAAATAGCATTTTTGGAGTAGATCATTGTCACTATCATTTCATTATAATTCCTTAGGAAAGGCTGTATTTCAAGTTAGCAACAATTCAACCAATCAATTTTTCATGAGGCTTGAACATTGGAAATTAATCTATGTTCAATACTGATAGCTTATGGTGAACGATGGACTCGTGATCTCCAAAGAAGAAGATTTAGCTTCGGGACCAGGGACCAGGCTTGATCAGTCAAGATTTTTTATAGCAGAGTTTTATTAAAGTATAAAAAGAGACAGAGAAAGCTTCTGACATAAACATCAGAAGGAGGGATGGAGAGTGCCCCCCACTCCCCCGCTAGTTTTAGCAAGCTGTTTTATGTCTGTTAGAAAGTTATTAATCAGATAAGAGAGACACTTCAGGGCTGAGGGAGTTTCACCAGGCCCCTCTCCCACAATATGCATTTTTGAGATAAGATTGCAGGAGGTGTGTCATCCCCCAGCCATAAAACAATTGATATGAATACTAGTTTGTTGAGCTATTATCAGCCAAAAGTTAGTCTTAGGTGAAACCATTTTGAAGAAAGGCAAATTCCAAAGCAAATACTTAGTTTCATTAACATAGCATAAGAAAAAACATTTCTATAAGAAAAACGCATTGGTTAACTTAAGATTTGAGAAAAGTTAAGTTCAGGTGTAACCAGGTGTCATCATAGCAACACAGAATTTTAAGAGACACTTGCAGCCTATTTCCATTTGGAAATAGGTCTCCATTTGGAGACCCCTGGCCTTCCTGCCTGTTACCTTCTCAATACTGAGGTTGTACTTTAAATGAGTTCTGAATACAAAAGTATTACTGTTCAGCATTTTTGTAACTTTGATGATCTAACATATATTTTTAAGATAGGATTTGCTGATTCTTTTTGACAAGTTAATATGACACTCTGAGGTAGTGAATGTATACCTACATCATTTTAATAGGGTTTGAAGGTATGCATGTATTTTGTTCTCTTACAAGCAAGATTTGAAGGAGCATCACGATTTTTATCATATACCTAATTTTACATGAGATATCAAAACACTGTTTTTTTCCCACTGTAATATGTTTTGAATATAATTTAGATTTCATCACCATCAATACATATGCAGAAGACTAATAGGCAAAATAAACAAATCCCTAATTAGTTTCTCTTGTGTAAATATTTTCTGGATAGCTATTTTCCTTGAAGTATTATGCCTGACATTTTAGTGAGCACCTAGAGGACTAAGATGTTATTTGTTCCCAGTGGAAGAAACAGAGCAAAAGAATAAATAGTGATATTATAGGGCAAAAGATAATTGCTCTGGGAGAAGAATAATTCAGTGTTATGGAAATTCACAAGAGTAAGCAATTATAGTTTTATTAGGTGGAGGAGGAATCAAAGGGTTTTATACAGAATGTGACATTTGAGAAAGACCTTAAATAGTATTTCAAAAAACAAACAACAGGTAAGAGACTCCTAAGGGCCAAGAATAGCATGACAAGGGAAGAGACAGAAAAGCAAGGGCTGTGTTCAGGAATGTGAATAACAAGCATGATCCCTGGGTTGGGGAGATCTCCTGAAGGAGGAAATGGCAACCCATTCTAGTATTCTTGCCTGGGAAATCCCATGGACAGAGGTGCCTGGTGGGCTCCAGTCCACGGGTTGCAAAGAATAAGACATGACTGAGGACACACATGTACTGCTGATATATTAATACAAATGGGAGGGCAGAGGAAGATTAGGCTTAAGATGCAGGCTGGGGACATTGTGGACAAGCCTTGATCCATGTGCCTACACTTAATTCTTTGTGAATTAAAGCAATAATATCTTATTTGTTTTAGCACTGGGTTGTTATAGTCAGAGCTGCAACTTCACAAAACTATTTCCCCTGGTGTGTTTGAAATCTACTGAGAGTACCTTTGGAAAGCAGAGTTTGGTGGAGAGCTCGCCTTTACAGAGAATACTTGAGCCTCAACTAGGATGGCTTTAATGTTAGTAGCGTTTAACTTCATGAATTTACTGACTGGTGTCTGGATCTTTGCCTTGAAATCATAGGAAAAAAAGATGTTTCAGTGTGTCAGAGCTAATCTCTTAAATATGCAGATAAGAATATTTTACTTTCTTTCAATGGACGTTCATTGCTCTTGGGAGGGAGGAATCAAAATCTCTTCCATGGATGATAAGGTCCTAAATATTTAGGCTTCTATCAATTTTCAGATCTTTATCATTTCTGTCTCTGCTTTGGTCATGTAAAGCTTTGAATTTCTTAAATGAGCCAGAATACCTCCTTGGAGCAACTTTTCCAATCTTCCCTTGCTGGCTTTCTATTCTTCTGTGATCTCAGTTCTGTAATGACTTTGTCAATGGAAATTTCTCTCAAATTTAGTGTATTATTTTCCATAATAAAAATTATTTGAGGTCTATGTGCTTTGCATTGGTGATGCTCATTCCAATCATAATTTAGTATTTATTTGTCTGCTTTTTGATTAATATTTCTCCCTGAATAGACTATAAACTCGACATGTATGAATGTATTTATGTATCTATATATTTTTTCAGCTATCATTGTGGCTAGAATAGAGTCATCAACAAATATTTATTGAATAAGTAAAAAAAATGTATTCTGCTTATTCTGGACTAAAAATTATGGCTATAAAAATATACATTAAAAAGTACTCATGTCAATTGGCCATTTATATTGAGCT
Source organism: Bos taurus (assembly GCF_002263795.3). NCBI lineage: Eukaryota > Metazoa > Chordata > Mammalia > Artiodactyla > Bovidae > Bos > Bos taurus. The sequence goes on along the minus strand of NC_037338.1, from coordinate 17,860,697 downwards.
GATCAGGGCATGCTTTAGTATGGGAAGAATGTACATTATCCTGTTGTATGAATGCACTACAATTTATATCTCAATACTGTTGCTGCTGCTAAGTCACTTCAGTCGTGTCTGACTCTGTGCAACCCCACAGACGGCAGCCCACCAGGCTCCCCCGTCCCTGGAATTTCTTGACCAAATATTTGGTTGTTTCTCATTTCTGTACTACAAATAATGCTGTTTTACTCTTGGACTTGTCTTTAGTTATTCATTTTAGTAACAACTTGTATCCAGCATGGCTTGCTAAATGCATGTCTTTAATATGCTTGTTTATACTTTTACATTTGCAATCATATTTCCTGCAAACAATCAAAATTTTATCCTTATAATAATTCTTACTATTTGCTTATATAAATCTTTCATTTCTATTCTATTTCAACATTATCTTACCTATTCTTGATTTTTTTTAAAATTACCACATAAATTTTAGAAGCATGTTGTCAATTTTATTAAAACTGCAACTGAGTTCTTAATTGTGGTTCCATTGTAATTTGTAAAGAGGATATAGTATGGGTGGTCATGTAGCACATCAAGTATATAAAGATTAGGTAAACAGAGGACCACTTTAAAAAGAAATATACAATTATCATACTGAGAAAGATTTGCAAATATATCTTGGCATTAAAAAGAAAAATTACCATAAAAATGAATAGGGAAAAATAATTGAGTTAATATGCTAGTATAAGTATTTTGGGAAAAAAAAATTAATTCAGTTCAGTTCAGTCGCGCAGTCGTGTCCTGCTCTTTGTGACCCCTTGAATTGCAGCACGCCAGGCCTCCCTGTCCATCACCAACTCCTGGAGTCTACCCAAACCCATGTCCATTAGGTCAGTGATGCCACCCAACCATCTCCTCTTCTGTCATCCCCTTCTCCTCCTGCCCTCAATCTTTCCCAGTATCAGGGTCTTTTCAAATGAGTCAGGTCTTCGCATCAGGTGACCAAAGTATTGGAGTTTCAGCTTCAACATCAGTCCTTCAAATGAACACTCAGGACTGATCTCCTTTATATGGACTAACCAGTCCATCTAATAAAGTTCCAAGGGACTCTCAAGAATCTTCTCCAACACCACAGTTCAAAAAACATCAATTCTTTGCACTCAGCTTTCTTTATAGTCCAAACCTCACTCATACATGACTACTGGAAAAAACATAGCTTTGACTAGTGGACCTTTGCCAGGAGCCAGCATGAGGAACTCCACCCATGGCAAAGGTCATGAGGAAGGAGGCTCGGCATACGCAAAGGCGGGATCGAGCCTCAAGAGTCCCCCTGGAAATTCTCGAGCATCTACCCCCAAAACCAGAGTCTGCCTACTTTACTGCTTTGTGCTCTCACCTACACCTGTGATTTTATGGAGGGCTGTCCCCCACCACCATCTCTCTCTCTCTGAAAAAGTTAACTTACTGCTCCAGTTAATAAAGTTCCTGGGTGTGACAAGAGTTTTAGTTCACAAACTCCTTTGGGAGTTCTCTAGCCTGCCTGAACAGGTTCTTCTGGCCACATGTGATTGTTCAGAGCTTCCCAACCGTGAGAGGCATGAGATGTTCTAAACTGTCTAAATACAGATTCCTTTGAGCAGTTAAAAGATTGATTAGAAATTGTATTGGTGAAGGGTTTTTCACTCCTTGGGCCAATGTTCGCTGCTAAGTTTCCATATCCCTTACCTACTGTGTCCCTGGGAGTGTATTGATTAATATAATTGGTGTATAGGAATGTAAGTAATAGCTTTAATGTTTGTAACCTTGGACCCTTGAGTTAATTATTTTCTTGTTATAGCCCACCACACTTTTGCCCTATAGAAATGCAACTTTATCTAATGCTTTTGGAGGGTGGTGCCTGACTTTAGAATAATCACCTTTAGAGAAAAATAAGTTTTCTGAAGAAAGGGTCATAAAATGTTAACAGGCCTACTGGCCAGAAGATGATGTAAATCACCTAAACTTTTGCATATGATAAGTTTGAAAGCCTGGCTTCGATAGGGATCAAGGACTGCTGTCCTTGCATGACTCTACCCCTTCCCCCATTATCCTCTATGCACAACTTAAGGTATAAAAACTACTTTGGAAAATAAAGTGCGGGCCTTTCTCACAGAAGCTTGGTCTCCCCATGTCATTCTTTCTCTCACCTTCTGACTGAATTCCCATCTGGAGCATGGGGGCTCGCCAAGCCTACTAATTTTGCCTGGGCTTCTAAGATCTGACCGGGGAGGCCTTAGTGTCTCCTCTCCTTCGGGAGAAGGGGAGGACGCCTGTGGCCTACGTAGGTGGCACAAATTCCTTGTCTTGGAATTTTATTGGTTTTCCACATAAACCAAGTTATTCAGCTTCTTTTCTTCACTGAATTTCTTTGCTGAGCTATCCCTATTTAACCACTCTTTATATCTTTAATTCTATCATATCCTGATTGCCGATGCCGTCTCCCCTTCGAATTCCCTGGATCCACTGGGGCTGGACCCAGGCAGACCTTTGTTGACAGTGTAACATTTCTGCTTTTTAATATGTTGTCTAAGTTGGTCACAGAGAAGGCAATGGCACCCCACTTCAGTACTCTTGCCTGGAAAATCCCATGGATGGAGGAGCCTGGTGGGCTACAGTCCATGGGGTCGCTAAGAGTCAGACATGACTGAGCGACTTCACTTTCACTTTTCACTTTCCTGCATTGGAGAAGGAAATGGCAACCTACTCCAGTGTTCTTGCCTGGAGAATCCCAGGGACGGAGGAGCATGGTGGGCTGCCGTCTATGGGGTTGCACAGAGTCGGACACGACTGAAGGAACTTAGCAGCAGCAGCAGCAGCAGGGTTTATCTGGAGAAGGCAATGGCACCCCACTCCAGTACTCTTGCCTGGAAAATCCCATGGACGGAGGAGCCTGGTAGGCTGCAGTCCATGGGGTTGCTAAGAGTCGGATACGACTGAGCGTCTTCACTTTCTCTTTCACTTTCACTAGGTTGGTCATAACTTTCCTTCCAAGGAGTAAGCGTCTTTTAATTTCATGGCTTCAGTCACCTTCTGCCGTGATTTTGGAGCCCAGAAAAATAAAGTCAGCCACTGTTTCCACTGTTTCCCCATCTATTTGCCACGAAGTGATGGGACCACATGCCATGATCTTAGTTTTCTGAATACTGAGTTTTAAGCCAACTTTTTCACTCTCCTCTTTCACTTTCAACGAGAGGCTCTTTAGTTCTTCTTCACTTTCTGCCATAAGGGTGGTGTCATATGCATATTTGAGGTTATTGATATTTCTCCTGGCAATCTTGATTCCAGCTTGTGTTTCTTCCTGTCCAGCGTTTCTCATGATGTACTCTGCATATAAGTTAAATAAGCAGGGTGACAATATACAGCCTTGACATACTCCTTTTCTTATTTGGAACCAGTCTGTTGTACCATGTCTAGTTCTAACTGTTGCTTCCTGACCTGCATACAGATTTCTCAGGAGGCAGGTCAGGTGGTCGGGTATTTCCATCTCTTTCAGAATTTTCCACAGTTTATTGTGATCCACACAGTCAAAGGCTTTGGCATAGTCAATGAAGCAGAAATAAACGTTTTTCTGGAACTCTCTTGGTTTTTTGATGATCCAGTGGATGTTGGCAATTTGATCTCTGGTTCCTCTGCCTTTTCTAAAACATTTTCTAATAAAAAATTAATAGAAATATGCAAAATTAAGTTAAAATTGTAACTCATAACTATAATGTGAGAAGTCAGAGAGACAATAATTATACACAATTAAACCTATAAAATATCATTTCAGAAAGTTCAATACATTAGGACAATATATCGATTTAAAAAAATGAAAATGATTTCTCTTAGTTGAATATCAAAAGACAATGTGCAGTTTGTTCTTGTTTTTATTTTTATTTTATTTTATTTTTTTTTGTCATCTGGTTTCTTATATATTAACAACATCAAATGGGCAGTAAATTTAATCCTGAGAATCACTGCAAATTAGAAAAAAGTGGAAACATGCTCTGAGTAATCTGTGGTAAACAAATTTCAGTGCCAGATTCTGTTGAGTATCAGCACTGCAATAATATTACTTGGATATACTACATGGGTGGATATACTACACGAATCTTGAACCAATGCTGCAACTTGGGAAAAATTGCTATATATAATTGATCATATAAGAAAGTTAGCTGAGAAGGTACTTGTCCAAAATTTAAAAATGTATAGAATCAAGAAAGAGGAAAGACAGACCTTATGAAAAAAGATAGTTCAATTCAGAAACCAATGATCAAAAGTCTTAGAATGAGATCTATATTATACACCTAGCTAACAAGTATAGTTTTTTGTATAAAGAATAAAGTTCTGGAAAAAATAATGAAAATGTAAAACAAAAATTTTAAAAAAATTGATTAGTAGCTATAATTGAAACTTGGAATACAAACTATTTCCAGACATATAATGGCACAAAAGCAGAAAATGAAGTGAGGTAATTCCAAACTCCAAATATATGTCCTACAAGCAAATCATACAAGCACACTGAAACATGATATAATTTTAAACAATTGTTTATTTTTATAAGATGAACGCATTTATTTGATATGACATCAGGACTATTCTCTTTGATTGGACTAAGAGTCATGGCATTGCATTCAGAGAGAAGAAAATATATTTTTAGAAGACTATCTTACCTGGTATAGGACAATGTAATTCCAAGTTAATGAAATTGTCATTTACTGATTTCCAATTTTAAAACTTAACCAGCAAACCAAGTATTAAAGATGATTGTTGGATCAAGGAATGTTATTTGCCTCCTTAATTTATTATTTTATATTGCATGTTAATTAATTATGTATGAAATCAATGAAAGAGATTAAGAGGTACAAATTGTCAGTTATATAATAAATAAGTCTCAGATGTACAACATAGGGAATATGGTCAGTATTTTATAACAACTTTGTATGATATGTAATATATAAAGATTTTCAATCACTTTTTGTAAACCTGAAGTGAATGCAATATTGTAAGTCAACCATACTTCAATAAATAAGTGAAGTTAAATTAAATAAATGATTACTTACAAATAGAACTCTAAAACAAGAAAATAAGATCTCTAAAACAAGCAAAACAAGACCAGGAGCTGACTGTGACTCAGATCATTTATTTAACTTAATTTATTTTTTATTTATTGAAGTATGGTTGACTTACAATATTGCATTCACTTCAGGTTTACAAAAAGTTATTGAAAATTTTTATATATTACATATCATACAAACTTGTTATAAAATATTGACCATGTTCCCTATGCTGTACATCTCTGAGACTTATTTATTTAGACTTAAATTGAAGAAAGTAGGGAAAATCACTAGACTATTCAGGTATGGCCTAAATCAAATCCCTTATGATTATACAGTGGAAGTGAGAAATAGATTCAAGGGGTTAGATCTGATAGACAGAGTACCTGAAGAACTATGGAAGGAGGTTCATGACATTATACAGGAGGCAGTGATCAAGACCATCCCTAAAAAAAGAAATGTGAGCAGGCAAAATGGTTGTCTGAGGAGGACTTACAAATAGCTGAGAAAAGAAAAGACGCTAAAGGCAAAGGAGAAAAGGAAAGATATACTCGTTTGAATGCAGAGTGCCAAAGAATATCAAGGAGAGATAAGAAAACCTTCCTCAGTGGTCAATGCAAAGAAACAGAGGAAAACAATACAGTGGGAAAGAATATAGATCTCTTCAAGAAAGAGATACCAAGGGAACATTTCATACAAAGATGGGCACAATAAGGGCAGAAATGGTATGAACCTAACAGAAGCAGAAGATATTAAGAAGAGGTGGCAAGAACACACAGAAGAACTATACAAAAAAGATCTTCATGACCAGATAACCATGATGGTGCAATCACTCACCTAGAGCCAGCATCCTGGAATGTGAAGTCAAGTGGGTCTTAGGAAGGATCACTATGAACAAAACTATTGGAGGTGATGGAATTCCAGTGGAGCTATTTCAAATCCTGAAAGATGATGCAGTGAAAGTGCTGCACTCGATATGCCAGCAAATTTGGAAAACTCAGCAGTGGTCAGAAGACTGGAAAAGGTTAGTTTTCATTCCAATCCCAAAGAAAAGCAATGCGGAAGAGCGCTCAAACTACCGCACGATTACACTCATCTCACACACTAGTAAAGTAATGCTCAAAATTCTCCAAGTCAGGATTTATCAATACATGAACTGTGAACTTCCAGTTGTTCAAGCTGGATTTAGAAAAGGCAGAGGAACCAGAGATCAAATTGCCAACATCTGTTGCATCATCGAAAAAGCGAGAGTTCCAGAAAAACAACTGTTTCTGCTTTATTAACTATGCCAAATCCTTTTGTGTGGATCACAACAAACTGGAAAATTCTGAAAGAGATGGAAATACCAGACCACCTGACCTGCCTCCTGAAAAATCTGTATGCAGGTCAGGAAACAACAGTTAGAACTAGACATGGAACAACAGACTGGTTCCAAATAGGAAATGGAGTATGTCAAGGCTGTATATTGTCACCCTGTTTATTTAACTTATATGCAGAGTACATAATGAGAAACGCTGGGCTGGAAGAAGCACAAGCTGGAATCAAGATTACCGGGACAAATATCAATAACCTCTGATATGCAGATGATACCACACTTATGGCAGAAAGTGAAGAAGAACTGAAGAGCCTCTTGATGAAAGTGAAAAGGAGAGTAAAAAGTTGGCTTAAAGCTCAACAATCAAAAAACTAAGATCATAGCATGTGGTCCCATCACTTCATGGCAAATAGTTAGGGAAACAATGGAAACAGTGAGAGATTCTATTTTCTGTGTGCTCCAAAATCACTGCAGATGGTTGCAGCCATAAAATTAAAGGACACTTGCTACTTGGAAGAAAAACTGTGACCAACCTAGACAGCCTATTAAAAAACAGAGACATAACTTTGCCAACAAAGGTCCGCCTAGTCAAAGCTATGGTTTTTCCAATAGTCATCTATGGATGTGAGAGTTGGACTCTAAAGAAAGCTGAGCACTGAAGAATTGATGATTTTGAACTGCAGTGTTGAAGACTCTTGAGAGTCCCTTGGACTGCTAGGAGTTCCAACCAGTCCATCCTACAGGAAATCAGTCCTGAATATTCATTGGAAGGACTGATGCTGAAGCTGAAGATCCAATACTTTGGCCCCCTGATGTGCAGCACTGACTCATTGGAAAAGCCCCTGATTCTGGGAAAGATTGAAGATGGGAGAAGGGGATGACAGAGGATGAGATGGTTGGATGGCATCTCCGACTTGATGGAAATGAGTTTGAGGAAGCTCTGGGAGTTGGTGATGGACTGGGAAACCTGGGGTGCTGCAGTCCATGAGGTCACAATTACTTGGACACAACTGAGTGACTGAGTTGAACTACAAATAGAACTTAATTTGTTAGATGAATAGGCTGCTCAGAAATTCAATATTCACAGGATATGATTATTTGAGTGTGGCCATATGACCAAGTAATAAGACAAAAGCAGAGGTGATATGAAGAAACTTTAGGAAGTCTCCTTGAAAAGAATGCTCATACTTGTTTCTTCTTCTGAATTTTTATTTTATTGTAGTTCTTGCTTGCAATTCTTCTCTGATAATTAGGACTACATTACTTGCTTTGGATCATGTTTGATTTTAAAATGGCATTTGTGCACCAAAATGGTAGAGAAGAACAATAGAAGAGTCTGGGCCCCTGGAGAAGGGGTATCTGACGTTGGACACAGTAGTTGACCCTCCTCATCTGCAGGTTCCACATGTACCTATTCAACCAACTATGGGTTGGCAATGTTCAAATAAAAGCTCCAGAAAATTCCAAAATCAAAACTTTAATTTGAAGCATGTTGCCAACTATTTACATAGAATTTACATTCAATTTTGTATTAGAAGTAATCTAGAGATGATTTAAAGTACTTTTGTCCCTCTGTATAAAAGGGATTGATTCCAGGACCCATGCTCAGATATCAAAATTCTTGCATATTCAAATCCCTTGTATAATCTTGGAACATTCCCAAATAATTCTTAAACTACCTCTGGATTACTTGTAATGTCTAGAATAATTTAAATGTTTGGAAAAAAGCTTTGCTGGTGCACAGCAAGCTATAACTTTGCTTTTAGAAATTTCTGAATCTTTTTTTCAAATATTTTTCATCTAAAGTTGGTTGATTTTGCAGAGGAGGACACCATGGATAAAGAGGCCCAACTGTATTCAGGAGGATATGTGTATGTAACAATATACTACATAATTTTTGTAAGGTACTTAGCATCAGTAGATTTTGGTATCCATGGAGGTGTTAGAATGAATCCTCCGCAGATACCAAGGGATAACTAACTACTATCTACCCCAGAGTTATTTATTAAGAAAACTAAGTCTACTTCTGTATTCTTTAATTCTGTGTAATGTTGTTTTCCCTCTGTTATATGTGGCTGAAACCAATATGTTAGATTTGAACTTGGATACAAGAGTGATTTATTAATAATGATGACAATGTTGGCCACAGTAAGATGGAAGGATTAGAAAATGTAAGGTTTTAGAAATATTAGAGTAATAGCTACTCTGTCCACCTTATCTTATAGAGAGTAAAGATTAGAAAAACAAAACTAAGGAATAAAGGTTTAGCAATACTATGTAAAGTCACAAGTGTTGGAAAGCATATAAAGAAATACGACTTAACTATATATTCAACAGTACGTGAACCGAAAACTTCCAGATGTACAAGCTATGTTTAGAAAAGGCAGAGGAACCAGAGATCAAAGTGCCAAAACTTACTGGATCATAGGGAAAACAAAGAAATTCCAGAAAAGCATCTACTTCTGCCTTATTGATGAAACCAAAGCCTTTGACTGTGTGGATCACAGCAAACTGGAAAATTCTTTAAAAAAAAGAGAGAGAGATGGGAATACCAGGCCTTACTTGCCTCCTGAGAAACCTGTATATAGGTCAAGAAGCAACAGTTAGAACTGGACATAGAACAAAGGACTAATTCAAAATTGGGAAAGGAGTATGTCAAGGCTGTATCTTGTCACCCTGTTTATTTAACTTATTTCTATGCAGAATACATCATGAGTAAAGCTGGGCTGGATAAATCCCAAGCTGGAATCAAGATTGCTGGGAGAAATATCAATATTTCAAGTATAAACTATATCAATAACCTCAAATATACAGATGATACTGCTCTAATGGCAGAAAGTGAAGAGGAACTAAATAGCCTTCTTGATGAGGGTGAAAGAGGAGAGTGGAAAAGCTGGCTTGAAACTTGGCATTCAAAAAAACTAAGATCATGGCACCTGATTCCATCACTTCATGGAAAATAAAAATTGGAAAAATTAGAAGCAGTTTTTTTGAACTAAAAAATCACTGTGGATGGTGGATGCAGCCATGGATTTAAAAGACGTTTGCTCCTTGGAAGGAAAGATACGACAAGCCTAGGCAGCATGCTAAAAGAAAACAGAGACGTCATTTTGCCAACAGAAGTCCGTATAGTCAAAGCTATGGTTTTTCCAATAGTCATGTAAGGATGTGAGACTTGGGCCTTAAAGAAGGGCTGAGCACCAAAGAATTGATGCTTTCCAACTGTGATGCTGGAGTAGACTCTTGAGAGTCCCTTGGACAGCAAGGAGATCAAACCTGTCAATCCTAAATGAAGTGAACTTTGAATATTCGTTGGAGGACTGATGCTGAAGCTGAAGCTCCAATATTTGGCTACCTGATATAAAGAGCCGACTCATTGGAAAAGACCCTGATGCTGGAAAAGGTTGAGGGCAGTAGGAGAAGGGGCAGCAGAAGATGAGATGGTTAGATAGTATCATTGACTCAGTGGACATTAGTTTGAGCAAACTCTGGGTGACAGTGAAGGATAGAGAAGTCTGGCCTGTGGTGGTTCATGGGGTAGCGAAGAGTCAGACACAACTTAGTGACTGAGCAAAAACAATAATAATTTTAAACGAAGGAATGGGGATGAGGAGTATAGCATCAGTAAATTCACTTCTTTTGACTTTTATTTTTAGGAGTAAATGATACATGAAAAGATTTATAATTGAGATTTGTATGTTTCTTCTATCTGAACAAAAAAACTCTGTAAGCATAAATTGAAATATATGTTGAATAAAAAAGTAATAAAACTATTAATAACTGAAATTGAAGATCAGATCAGTCGCTCAGTCGTGTCCAACTCTTTGCGAGCCCATGAATCGCAGCACGCCAGGCCTCCCTGTCCATCACCAACTCCCGGAGTTCACTGAGACTCACGTCCATCGAGTCAGTGATGCCATCCAGCCATCTCATCCTCTGTCGAGATAGAGCTATTTATTTCTAAGAAAAACCAAGAATAATAACCCTATGAACAATTCTTTTTTTTAATTTTATTTTATTTTGAAACTTTACAATATTGTGTTAGTTTTGCCAAATATAGAAATGAATCCGCCACAGGTATACATGTGTTCCCCATCCTTAACCCTCCTCCCTCCTCCCTCCCCATACCATCCCTCTGGGCCGTCCCAGTGCACCAGCCCCAGTATCGTGCATCAAACCTGGATTGGCGACTCGTTTCATACATGATATTATACATGCTTCAATGCCATTCTCCCAAATCTTCCCACCCTCTCCCTCTCCACAGAGTCCATAAGACTGTTCTATACGTCAATGTCTCTTTTGCTGTCTCGTACACAGGGTTATTGTTACCATCTTTCTAAATTCCATATATAAACGTTAGTATACTGTATTGATGTTTTTCTTTCTGGCTTGCTTCACTCTGTATAATAGGCTCCAGTTTCATCCACCTCATTAGAACTGATTCAAATATATTCTTTTTAATGGCTGAGTAATACTCCATTGTGTATATGTACCACAGCTTTCTTATCCATTCCTCTGCTGATGGACATCTAGGTTCCTTCTATGTCCTGGCTATTATAAACAATGCTGCAATGAACATTGGGGTACACGTGTCTCTTTCCCTTCTGGTTTCCTCAGTGTGTATGCCCAGCAGTGGGATTGCTGGATCATAAGGCAGTTCTATTTCCAGTTTTTTAAGGAATCTCCACACTATTCTCCAAAGTGGCTGTACTAGTTTGCATTCCCACCAACAGTGTAAGAGGGTTCCCTTTTGTCCATACCCTCTCCAGCATTTATTATTTGTAGACTTTTGGATCGCAGCCATTCTGACTGGTGTGAAATGGTACCTCATAGTGGTTTTGATTTGCATTTCTCTGATAATGAGTGATGTTGAGCATCTTTTCACGTGTTTGTTAGCCATCTGTATGTCTTCTTTGGAGAAATGTCTATTTAGTTCTTTGGCCCATTTTTTGATTGGGTCATTTATTTCTCTGGAATTGAGCTGTAGGAGTTGCTTGTATATTTTTGAGATTAGTTGTTTGTCAGTTGCTTCATTTGCTATTATTTTCTCCCATTCTGAAGGCTGCCTTTTCACCTTGCTAATAGTTTTCTTTGTTGTGCAGAAGCTTTTAAGTTTAATTAGGTCCCATTTGTTTATTTTTGCTTTTATTTCCAATATTCTGGGAGGTGGGTCATAGAGGATCCTGCTGTGATGTATGTCGGAGAGTGTTTTGCCTATGTTCTCCTCTAGGAGTTTTATAGTTTCTGGTCTTACATTGAGATCTTTAATCCATTTTGAGTTTATTTTTGTGTATGGTGTTAGAAAGTGTTCTAGTTTCATTCTTTTACAAGTGGTTGACCAGTTTTCCCAGCACCACTTGTTAAAGAGATTGTCTTTAATCCATTGTATATTCTTGCCTCCTTTGTCAAAGATAAGGTGTCCATATGTGCGTGGATTTATCTCTGGGCTTTCTATTTTGTTCCATTGATCTATATTTCTGTTTTTGTGCCAGTACCATACGGTCTTGATGACTGTGGCTTTGTAGTAGAGCCTGAAGTCAGGTAGGTTGATTCCTCCAGTTCCATTCTTCTTCCTCAAGATAGCTTTGGTTATTCGAGGTTTTTTGTATTTCCATACAAATTGTGAAATTATTTGTTCTAGCTCTGTGAAGAATACCGTTGGTAGCTTGATAGGGATTGCATTGAATATATAAATTGCTTTGGGTAGTATACTCATTTTCACTATATTGATTCTTCCAATGCATGAACATGGTATATTTCTCCATCTATTAGTGTCCTCTTTGATTTCTTTCACCAGTGTTTTATAGTTTTCTATATATAGGTCTTTAGTTTCTTTAGGTAGATATATTCCTAAGTATTTTATTCTCTCCTTTGCAATGGTGAATGGAATTGTTTCCTTAATTTCTCTTTCTGTTTTCTCAGTAGTAGTGTATAGGAATGCAAGGGATTTCTGTGTGTTGATTTTATATCCTGCAACTTTACTATAATCATTGATTAGTTCTAGTAATTTTCTGGTGGAGTCTTTAGGGTTTTCTATGTAGAGGATCATGTCATCTGCAAATAGTGAGAGTTTTACTTCTTCTTTTCCAATTTGGATTCCTTCTATTTCTTTTTCTGCTCTGATTCCTGTGGCCAAAACTTCCAAAACTATGTTGAATAGTAATGGTGAAGGTGGGCACTCTTGTCTTGTTCCTGACTTTAGAGGGAATGCTTTCAATTTTTCACTATTGAGGTTAATGTTTGCTGTGGGTTTGTCATATATAGCTTTTATTACGTTGAGGTATGTTCCTTCTATTCCTGCTTTCTGGAGGGTTTTTTTTTTTTATCATAAATCGATGTTGAATTTTGTCAAAGGCTTTCTCTGCATCTATTGACATAATCAATGGTTTTTATTTTTCAATTTGTTAATGTGGTATATTACATTGATTGATTTCCAGATATTGAAGAATCCTTGCATCCCTGGGATAAAGCCCACTTGGTCATGGTGTATGATCTTTTTAATGTGTTGTTGGATTCTGATTGCTAGAATTTTGTTAAGGATTTTTGCATCGATGTTCATCAGTGATATTGGCCTGTAGTTTTCTTTTTATGTGGGATCTTTGTCAGGTTTTGGTATTAGGATGATGGTGGCCTCATAGAATGAGTTTGGAAGTTTACCTTCCTCTGCAATTTTCTGGAAGACTTTGAGCAGGATAGGTGCTCTTCTCTAAATTTTTGGTAGAATTCAGCTGTGAAGCCGTCTGGACCTGAGCTTTTGTTTGCTGGAAGATTTTTGATTACAGTTTCAATTTCCATGTTTGTGATGGGTCTGTTAAAATTTTCTATTTCTTCCTGGTCCAGTTTTGGAAAGTTGTACTTTTCTGAGAATTTGTCCATTTCTTCCACATTGTCCATTTTATTGGCATATAATTGTTGATAGTAGTCTCTTATGATCCTTTGTATTTCTGTGTTTTCTGTTGTGATCTCTCCATTTTCATTTCTAATTTTATTGATTTGATTTTTCTCCCTTTGATTCTTGATAAGTCTGGCTAATGGTTTGTCAATTTTATTTATTCTTTCAAAGCACCAGCTTTTGGCTTTGTTGATTTTTGCTATGGTCTCTTTTGTTTCTTTTGCATTTATTTCTGCCCTAATTTTTAAGATTTCTTTCCTTCTACTATCCCTGGGGTTCTTCATTTCTTCCTTTTCTAGTTGCTTTAGGTGTAGAGTTAGGTTATTTATTTGACTTTTTTCTTGTTTCTTGAGGTATGCCTGTATTGCTATGAACTTTCCCCTTAGGACTGAGTTTACAGTGTCCCACAGCTTTTGGGTTGTTGTGTTTTCATTTTCATTCATTTCTATGAAAATTTGATTTCTTTTTAATTTCATCTGTGATTTGTTGGTTGTTCAGCAGCGTGTTGTTCAGCCTCCATATGTTGGAATTTTTAATAGTTTTTCTCCTGTAATTGAGGTCTAATCTTACTGCATTGTTGTCAGAAAAGATGCTTGGAATGATATCAATTTTTTTGAATTTACCAAGGCTAGATTTATGGCCCAGGATGTGATGTATCCTGGAGAAGGTTCCATGTGCGCTTGAGAAAAAGGTGAAATTCATTGTTTTGGGATGAAATGTCCTATAGATATCAATTAGGTATAACTGGTCTATTGTATCATTTAAAGTTTGTGTTTCCTTGTTAATTTTCTGTTTAGTTGATCTATCCATAGGTGTGAGTGGGGTACTAAAGTTTCCCACTATTATTGTGTTATTGTTAATTTCTCCTTTCATATTTGTTAGCATTTGTCTTACATATTGTGGTGCTCCTGTGTTGGGTGCATATATATTTATAATTGTTATATCTTCTTCTTGGACTGATCCTTTGATCATTATGTAGTGACCATTTTTGTCTCTTTTCACAGCCTTTGTTTTAAAGTCTATTTTATCTGATATGAGTATTGCTACTCCTGCTTTCTTTTGGTCCCTATTTGCATGGAAAATCTTTTCCAAGCCCTTCACTTTCAGTCTGTATGTGTCCCCTGTTTTGAGGTGGGTCTCTTGTAGACAACATATGTATGGGTCTTGTTTTTATATCCATTCAGCCAGTCTTTGTCTTTTGGTTGGGGCTTTCAACCCATTTACGTTTAAGGTAATTACTGATAAGTATGATCCCATTGACATTTGCTTTATTGTTTTTGGTTCGAATTTATACACCCTTTTTGTGTTTCCTGTCTAGAGAATATCCTTTAGTATTTGTTGGAGAGCTGGTTTGATGGTGCTGAATTCTCTCAGCTTTTTCTTGTCTGAAAAGCTTTTGATTTCTCCTTCATATTTGAATGAGATCCTTGCTGGGTACAATAATCTGGGCTGTAGGTTATTTTCTTTCATCATTTTAAGTATGTCTTGCCATTCCCTCCTGGCTTGAAGAGTTTCTATTGAAAGATCAGCTGTTATCTTTATGGGAATTCCCTTGTGTGTTATTTGTTGTTTTTCCCTTGCTGCTTTTAATATTTGTTCTTTGTGTTTGATCTTTGTTAATTTGATTAATATGTGTCTTGGGGTGTTTCGCCTTGGGTTTATCCTGTTTGAGACACTCTGGGTTTCTTGGACTTGGGTGATTATTTCCTTCCCCATTTTAGGGAGGTTTTCAACTATTATCTCCTCAAGTATTTTCTCATGGTCTTTCTTTTTGTCTTCTTCTTCTGGGACCCCTATGATTCGAATGTTGTAGTGTTTAATATTGTCTTGGAGGTCTCTGAGATTGTCCTCATTTCTTTTAATTCATTTTTCTTTTATCCTCTCTGATTCATTTATTTCTACCATTCTATCTTCTAATTCACTATTCCTATCTTCTGCCTCTGTTATTGTACTATTTGTTGCCTCCAGAGTGTTTTTAATTTCATTTATTGCGTTATTCATTATATATTGACTCTTTTTTATTTCTTCTAGGTCCTTGTTAAACCTTTCTTGCATCTTCTCAATCCTTGTCTCCAGGCTATTTATCTGTGATTCCATTTTGATTTCAAGATTTTGGATCAATTTCACTATCATTATTCGGAATTCTTTATCAAGTAGATTCCCTATCTCTTCCTCTTTTGTTTGGTTTGGTGGGCATTTATCCTGTTCCTTTATCTGCTGGGTATTCCTCTGTCTCTTCATCTTATTTAAATTGGTGAGTTTAGGGTGTCCTTTCTGTATTCTGGCAGTTTGTGGAATTCTCTTTATTGCGGCATTTCCTCGCTGTGTGTGGGTTTGTACAGGTGGCTTGTCAAGGTTTCCTAGTTTGGGAAGCTTGTGTCAGTGTTCTGGTGGGTGGAGCTGGATTTCTTCTCTCTGGAGTGCAATGAAGTGTCCAGTAATGAGTTATAAGATGTCTATGGTTTTGGGGTGACTTTGGGCAGCCTGTATCTTGGAGCTCAGGGCTGTGTTCCTTTGTTGCTGGAGAATTTGCTCGGTATGTCTTGCCCTGGAACTTGTTGGCCCTTGTGTGGTGCTTGGTTTCAGTGTAGGTATGGAGGCGTTTGATGAGCTCCTGTCAGTTTATGTTCCTTGGAGTCAGGAGTTCCCTGGAGTCAGGGTTTGGACTTAAGCCTCCTGCTTCCAGTTATCAGTCTTATTTTTACAGTAGTTTCAAAACTTCTCCTTCTATACAGCACCATTGATAAAACATCTATGTTAAAGATGAAAAGTTTCTCTACCGTGAGGGTCACCCAGAGAGTTTCACAGCATTACATGGAGAAGGGAAGAGGGAGGAGGGAATTAGAGGTGACCCGAATGAGATGAGGTGGAAGCAATAAAGGAGAGAGTGGGCTAGTCAGTAATCACTTCCTTATGTGCACTCCACAACTGGACTGCTCAGAGATGTTCACGGAGTTATACAGAGAAGAGAAGAAGGAGGAAGGAGACAGAGGTGGCCAGGAGGATAAAAGGGGGGAATGAAAAGGAGGGAGACAGATCCAGCCAGTAATCAGTTCCCTAAGTGTTCTCCACCGTCTGGAGCACACAGAAATTCACAGAGTTGGGTAGAGTAGAGAGGGGTTAGGGAGGAGACACAGGCGACCTGGTGGAGAAAAAGGAGAGTCCAAAGGAAGAGAGAGCAGTCAAGCCAGTAATCTAGCTCCTTAGTGAAAAATGGGTACTGAAGATTAGGTTCTTAAAGGTACAGAATTGGTAACAAATACATAAAAGCAAAAATTAAAAATCTAGAGTAGAGTTTGGAATTTCAAAAATACGATGTTAGAGAAAAGAAGAAGGAAAAGAAAGAGAGAAAAAACGAACAAACAAAAACAAACAAGGTTGCGAAAATTATAAAGAAAATATAGGTACAAAATTGATAACTAACACCAAAAAGCAAAAAATAAAAATCTAGAGTAGAGTTTGGAATTTCAAAAATACAATGTTAAAAAAAAGAATAAGATAAAGAAAGAGAGAAAAAAAGCAAAAAAGAACAAACAAAGTTGCAAAAATTATAAAGAAAATACAGGTACACAATTGATAATAAATACCAAAAAAATAAATTAAAAATCTAGAGTAGAGTTTGGAATTTCAAAAATACAATGTTAAAGAAAAGAAGAAAAAAAAAAAACAGGTCAAAAAATTATTAAAAATGTATATATGAAATTTGCATAAAAAATAGGGTCTCTCTCTCTCTCTCTCTTTTTTTTTTTTGCAAAGTAATAGGTTATAAAAGTGAAAATTAAAGGAATAATAGAGGATGTAAAAATTTTTTAAGGAATTAAAATAAAAAAGAAAGAAAGAAGGATCATAAAAGTAGTAAAAATATATCTAGGACTTTCTCTGGTTTTGTTTTAAGTATTGTGGGTTCAGTTCATTTTTGGCTAGTTCCTTGGTCTGACTTATATTTCTCAAGATCTATAGGCCCCTTCTTATGTAGTTGGTACTAATCACAGGGTTTTAATCTATTGCCTGTAGCTTCCAAGGCGGTTCCTCTGTTATAGCTTCTTCTGTTTGCTGGGCTCTTCAGTGTCTGGTTTCCACCCTGACACACAGGGGACAGTGGAGGACACTTTTTTTTTTTTTTTTTTTTAGGCTCACTTGTTCAGTTGCGCTGTGGGGAGGGAGGGAGGAATGCTGCAAACAAATAACACTGGCGTGTGCTCACAGTGCCTCAGCCACACTGGGTCGCCCCCGCTCATGGCGCGTGTAGCCTCCCTGCCCACACTGCTCAGGCTCTAGGTTGCTCTGCCGAGAACCATCCGTGGCCAGCCCTGGGCTGCCTGCACCTCCCAGGTCCAAGCCGCTCAGGTTCAGGCAGTCGGGTAGTCCTCAGAGGTGCAGACTCGGTTGGGCCTGCGTTTTGTGCCCTTCCCAGGTCCGAGCAGCTCAGGTGATGAAGTGTTTGGCGCGTGCGATTGCTGCGATTTATCGCCTCCCTGCCGCTCGGTTATCTAGGTGTACAACCGGCGCACCTTTTCAGGCAGATGTTGACCGTCCAGACCCCCAAGAAGTTTTAGTTAGCAAAGGAGCCTGCTTACAGTTTTATAGATAATGTCTCTCTGGGGCTGCGATTGCCCCCTTCCGGCTCTGGCTGCCTGTCACTGGAGGGGGATGGTCTGCAGCCGGCTATCTCTGTTCAGTCCTTTGTTCCGTGGGCGGGCCTGGTGGTGTCTTAGGTTAGGGCTGGCTTTTCGCGTGGTAGATATCCCACAGTCTGGTTTGCTAGCCCAGATTATTTCGCTCAGATAGCGCTCAGGGTATTCAGGCCAGGTCCTTACTCTAAGCAATGCAACCGGCACCGCGCCTCCCTGCCCAGCGCCCGCTTGCTAGTGGCGTTAGCAGGTGTCTGCTCTGCTTCTCCGCTGGGGGAGTTACCATAGGGCTCGCAATCTGGGGGTTTTAATTGTTTATTTATTTTTCCTCCCTGTTATGTTGCCCTCTGTGCTTCCAAGGCTCGGCACAGATTCAGCAGTGAGAAGGTTTCCTGGTGTTTGGAAACTTCTCTCTTTTTAAGACTCCCTTCCCAGGACTGAACTCCGTCCCTCCCTCTTTTGTCTCTTTTTTTGTCTTTTATATTTTTTCCTACCTCCTTTCAAAGACTTGGGTTGCTTTTCTGGGTGCCTGATTTCCTCTGCCAGCATTCAGAAGTTGTTTTGTGGAATTTACTCGGCGTTTAAATGTTCTTTTGATGAATTTGTGGCGGAGAAAGTGTTCTCCCCATCGTACTCCTCTGCCATCTTAGCTCCTCCTCCTGGGAACAATTCTTTAGTCTTCAGGTCTCATCTTCACCAAATGTTAACCATACCTTTTTAAAAGATTTTTACATTGACTGTTCACTCTTAAATGCACAGTATCAGATTATTGCTGGAAATTATTTAACCTTCATCAGGCATACTCGATCATTATGATTTCTGCGATAGCACTCTTTGATAACCTGTAAATGGTTTGGTCATTCACCTACCTACATGAGTATTTGGTTTGTCCAGTTTTTTTATGCATACCTAAAAATACAACCAAGGACATATTTTGAAGAATTCAATAAACTCCCATTGAACTAGAAATATTGTCTGCTCTGTGTACGTGTGTTGAAATCTCATTCTAGGTTCTGTTTCACAGAAGTTGTTCAACTTGAATGTAGTTTTAAAATATTCATTATTTAATATAAATATTTAAGCATTTAATATAGGTAGCTGACCTCTGAATAACTGCTGATGCTGAAGCAATCACCAGGCATTTTTCTTTATTTTTTTTCCTTTGTACTTTGCTGAAAGCTTTTCAATATATAAACTATTTTTATGGCAAAGATCCTTAGATAATGCGTAAGATGAATGTAAAACCATATTAAATGTGAGCCCAATATATGGGTAGAATACTAGACTTGTAAAGGTGTAATGAACTGATGTTTATACTTGTCCAATATTAAATAAAGTCCCTTGAGTGAGTAATAGTGTTTGCTTTTCTATTCGGCTATAAAGTCTTTGAAGGTACACTCTCAGAGTTGCTTGTCACTGTATCACTTGATCCTTATATAATGTCTGAATGTTCACTATCATGAGTATGGTAAATACTTAATGAGTACTGGATGTGTGGTAAATATGACTTTTGAGCCACAAATGCAAGTGCATTAGTAATATAAAACTTATTTCCTGATAATGTTAATCAAACAATAATCATGTTGGTCTATTTTTCTGCCTCAGAAAAAGTGAAATCTCATTCACCTTAAGGTCATTTTTACTGTTAAAACTTTCAAGGTGTCTATAAATTACATCAGAGCTTCCAAAACACCAAGTAATTTGGGAGTTGAGATCTATCTGTATTCTAGGTCATAAAGTGTCTATGCTGGAATTCATGTTGACATCTGCATTCCAAGCTTGCCTTTATTTAGAGCCCTTGTCCCCATTTAAAGCCATCTTCACAATTGTGATTCATTTCTATTGGAATCCATGTCATATATCCATTGCACATTACTGGATCAGAAAGGAATACTTTGAGAATGGCCCAGTCTCTTTCTGCCTGAACAGATCCACCATTCAGGCATACTCCTTACCCTGTTCTATATTAAGAGTAACGATTTCAAGGTTGTTAGTGCTTTTTTCAGAATTATTCTGAGTGATTTATGTACTGATTAGTCACATACTCTTTGAAGTTCTCTAGTTTATGCCCAGCACCTTTGAATTTGTTCCTGTTATTTGGTTATCTTGTATCTTTCCTAAGACAAGGAGAGTAAAATATTGGTCTGCCCAAATTAGAGGGTAATAGATAGAAGCTTATAGATAATAGGATAATATATAGATATATAATAGCAACTAAGTGCTCTTATCCATTCATCTGTTTAAAAACACTTAGGTTGCTTCCATATCTTCACTATTGTAAATCGTGCTGCCATGAATATTGGGACATTGGGGGTGCACATACCTTTTCAAATTAGTGTTTTGTTTTCTTTGGATATATGCCCACAAGTGGAATTGGTAAATTATATTGTAGTTCTATATTTAGCTTTTTGTTGAACATCTGTACTGTTTCCACAGTGCCTGCACCAATTCACGTTCCCATCAGCAGTGTAAAACTTTTCCTTTTTCTCCACATCCTCACCAACATGTGTTATTTGTATACTTTTTGATGATAGCCATTTTGACAATGTGAAGTAATATCTCTCACAGTTTTGATTTGCATTACTCTTGACAGTTAGCAATATTGAGCATCTTTTCATCTGCCTCTTGGCCATTTGCATTTTCTCTTTGGCAAAATGTCTATTCGTGTCTTCTGCCCATTTTTTAATTGTGTTGTTTGCCTTTTGATATTGAGTTTTATGGGTTTACAATATTTTGGATGTTAACCCTTATGGCAGAAAGTGAAGAGGAACTAAAAAGCCTATTGATGAAAGTGAAAGAGGAGAGTGAAAAAGTTGGCTTAAAGCTCAACATTCAGAAAACTAAGATCATGGCATCCAGTCCCATCACTTCATGGCAAATACATGGGAAAACAGTGGAAACAGTGTCAGACTTTATATTTTTGGGCTCCAAAATCACTGCAGATGGTGAGTGCAGCCATGAAATTAAAAGACACTTGCTCCTTGGAAGGAAAGCTATGACCATCCTAGACAGCATATTGGAAAGCAGAGAGATTACTTTGCCAACAAAGGTCCATCTAGTCAAGGCTATGGCTTTTCCAATGGTCATGTATGGATGTGAGAGTTGGACCGTGTAGAAAGCTGAGCACCGAAGAATTGATGCTTTTGAACTGTGGTGTTGGAGAAGACTCTTGAGAGTCTCTTGGATTACCAGGAGATCCAACCAGTCCATCCTAAAGGAGATCAGTCCTGGGTGTTCATTGGAAGGACTGATGCTAAAGCTGAGACTCCAATACTATGGCCACCTCATGGGAAGAGTTGACTCATTGGAAAAACTCTGATGCTGGGAGGGATTGGGGGCAGGAGGAGAAGGGGACGACAGAGGATGAGATGGCTGGATGGCATCACCAACTCAATGGACATGAGTTTGTGGGAACTCCGGGAGTTGGTGATGGACAGGGAGGCCTGGCGTGCTGCGATTCGTGGGGTCGCAAAGAGTCGGACACGACTGAGCGACTGAACTGAACTGAAGGGATTGAATGAAATAGTGCTTTATTTTTTTCTGTAGTGTTTTCACATACAATGCATCAGATTTACACAACCTTATAAGATGTCAGTCATATGTACTTTAATTGCATAGACCACATTGGTTCAAGGAAATTAAATGGCTTTCCTAGATCCCATCTGCTATTGACCCATGTATTGAATTTTCAATTTCAATAATTTTAATTTCTAAGAGACATATTACTCTATTTGGGTATATATAGATATATAATATTATCCATTTTATTTATTTCTACATTGAATAAATATGCTTACACTGTGCCTAGGGGAATTTGTTTTTGTTTGTTAACTTTTCCTTCTTAGTCTCATTTATGCTTTATTTCTTAATTCTTATTTTAATCAATAAACAATTAAATTCATATCATTTGGAGTTTTAAAGGAGGCAATATTTTGAGACTTCTGTTGAAGGTGAGTTATTTTCAAGAAATGATGCTTCTTGAAGACAAATGCTGGGCTGACCATTTTCAGATCACCTTATAGTATGAATCTGGGAGGGAAAACTGAATAGTAAATCTTTCTCTTTCTATTCAGGAATAAAACTCAAGGTTTTTCTTGACCTTTTTCTAGTTTTCCTTTTTCTTTTTCTAAGAATATATTGAATATCAGTGTGGAGGTCGATGGGATTTTTCTTTACCCATAAACTGAGAGATTAGGCCATTGTGATTCTAGTTCCATGAAGATCATTTTCTACTAGACTCCTCTATAGCTTCTATCCTATGGGCTGCAGAGCTATGAAAATCAAAGTTAACGCTTCTTGGAATTGAAGAATGCCCACAGGGCAAATGCAGCTTCACTGCTCTACTTATATTTCTGGATTCTAACTTTCACTTAGTATTTGACCTCTGAGAATTGCTTCTTTTCTTTCTAGTTAAAGGATGTATTTTAAAATAGACTGAAGAGTACATCCAACATTTTTAGTTGTTTTAATCAGGAGGGACATTCAATATATCCTATCTCCTAAACTATTAGTGACATAAGTCTAATGCTCTACTATTTGAATACTAATTTACTTTCAATTATAAATACTACTAAATCTTGGTGCACATCTTTAAATAGACTTATAAGAATAGCACAATAAGTGAAATTATTGGGCATATAGCATGCATATATTTAAGGCTCTTGATTTTGTACTGATAAATTGACCATAAATAAGTTTTGCCAATTACACAGAGCCAGCAACGCAGGATAAGAAACTAAATAAAATTATTATTCCACCATTTTACTTTTGAAATACAGAAAACTAATATGATCTTAATATTGGAAATCTTATTTTGGGAAGTTCTTTGGTGTCTTGGTGGTTAGGACTCCAGGCTTCTACTACCATGGCCAGAGTTCAGTTCCTGGTCAGGGAACTGAGACCCCACAAGCCATGCAGTGTGACCAAATGTGTGTGTGTGTGGGGGGGAGGTTTTCCTGGTAGCTCAGCAGGTAAAGGATCCACCAGCAATGCAGGAGACTCTGGTTTGATTCCTGGGTCAGGAAGATCCCTAGAAGAAGACATATGCTCCCCACTCCAGTATTCTTGGGCTTCCCTGGTGGCTCAGATGTTAAAGAAGCTGCCTGCAATGTGGGAAACCTGGGTTCAATTCCTGGGTTGGGAAGATCCCCTGGAGGATGGCGTGGAAACCCACGACAATATTCATGCCTGGAGGATCCCCATGGACAGAGGAGCCTGGCAGGCTACAGTCTATGGAGTCAAAAAGAGTTGGAGATGACTGAGCGACTAAGCACAACACAATATATATATATATGGGCTTCCCTTGTGGCTCAGCTGTAAAGAATCCAGCTGCAATGCGGGAGACCTGGGTTTGACCGCTGGGTATACATATGTATATATACATATATACATAAATATGTATGTGTGTGTGTGTGTGTATATATATATATATATATATATATATGTAACTACATATATACACACATATAAGGTGTATATATACATAAGGCTGATGCTGAGGCTGAAACTCCAATACTTGGCCACCTCATGTGAAAAGCTGACTCATTGGAAAAGACCCTGATGCTGGGAGGGACTGGGGACAGGAGGAGAAGGGGATGACAGAGGATGAGATGGCTGGATGGCATCACCCCTTGATGCACATGAGTTTGGGTGAACTCCGGGAGTTGATGATGGATAGGGAGGCCTGGCATGCTGCGATTCATGGGGTCACAAAGAGTCGGACATGAATGAGCGACTGAACTGAACTGAACTGATACATATATGTATATATATAATGTATATATGTATATATAATGTATATATGTATACATAAATATATAGATGTCTATGTATATATTTCCTAAAATTATATATGTAATTTTAGCTAATTTAAAAGTTAAATGTAGTAAGTTAAAAAAAATTTACGGGGTAAGAAAGAGAAAGTTTTGGTTGCATAACCAAGCCATAGAAAGATAGTATATGGGCTGATAGTGGTCTCTAAATAGATATTTCCATGGTTTAATCCTTAGAAACTCTGAGAGTTATTTTATCTGGAGAAATGGGTATTTACAGATGTAATTAAGCTTAATATCTTGAGAGAAGGAATTTATCCTGTATTTTCTGGGCGGGCCCTAAACTCAATCACATGTAAACTTATAAAAGAGAGATTAGACCAAGAAACATCAAAGGAGACAGACACACAGAAGAGAAGGAGATAATGTGAACTTGAAGGCGGAAACTGGAATGATGTGGTCAATAAATGCCAACAGCCACCAGAAGCTAGAAGAGGCAAGGAATGGATTTTCCTATAGAGCCCCCAGAGAGAGTGTGGTCTTAATGACACTTTGCATTTGAACTTCCAGGTTCAGGACTGTGAGAGAATAAGTTTGCCATTTTTAATGCCACACCATTTGTGGCAACTCTAGGAAATTAATACTGGTGGTGGTGGGAGTTTAGTCGCTCTTGCAACCCCATGGACTGTAGCCCACCAGGCTCCTCTGCCCCTGGAATTTCCCAGACAAGAATACTGAAGTGGTTGTCATTTCCTTCTCCAGGGATCTTCCAGATCCAGGGATGGAACCTGGGTCTTCTACGTTCGTAGGTGGATTCTTCACTACTTGAGTCACCAGGGAATTTCTCATCTTTTTTCTTACTCCTACTTACTCCTTTAGTCACCTTTATTCTACAGATCTGTGTATTGTATAGCATCTGACAAAAGACCTAGTAAGAAAGACATTCAATTTGAAGTTTTAAGTTCTAGAAAAACTTTTTTTTCCACCAGTTTGGCTTTCCAGTCCTTGGACAGATCATCATTACTATCTATGGGGAGAGACACCGTGATTGGTTGACCATCAGTTACCTGACTATTCTTTTGAACAAATAAGAAGCATTTGTGATTATCAGACACTAATAACACCACCTGAATAGTTTGCAAAAGAAGGGAAAAAATTTTCTGAACAAAGCACTATATAAATGCATGAATGTCATTCTAGCTCAGCCCTTTATTCTGCATGACAGACTCACATATACACAGTAGTAAGTTCCATATCTGGAAAATGTTGAACTTACATTTCAGGAAGACTCTTTCTGTGTCACTTGCATCTCTTTCAACCAGAAAGCACCAACAGTTAAATTGGCAATAGACAGATTCTGCTCAGTGTCTGGCCTCTGTTGTAGATAATGAGGGTGACAAAGATGGATTATTTTATGAGCTGTCACAGTTGTGCCTTATTGAAGGTTGTAACAAGTCTACTGGCCCAGGCTCTCAGTGGGCTTCATTAAGTATCCCTAGAACCCCCTTAATAGGCAAACTTGAATTATTTTCTGTAGCTGTCTTCTATGTCACATTAAATTTTTAGTCTTAGTGAAGAGAGTTATGTCAAGTTTTGGAGATCCAGTTGTTTCAAAAAAATATTCCCGTGATTATCAACTGATATTGTCTAAATAGTTTATTTTCAGATGGAGGTTATGATGTGGCTCTTCTAGCCTCTACCAAATATACATGGCATTGTTCTATTAATGTATTCTACACTGCTAAAAGTTGAAAAAAATCTGTGAAGAACTGTAAGAAAGATAGACTACATATAAATAATTTCTGGAATTTCAATTAAACAAGATCCCAAGAGATCTAGATATAATGGACACACACATAGTTGAGGATGAGACCTGGATTAACTATTTCTATTAATTCTGTTGTGTCATGCCTGGCATTCCCTAAACATGATGTGGACAGATGGATATTAGAGAGAGAGAGACAATTTCAATATATGTAACCTGTTACACAGGCTTCCCAGGTAGTGGTAAAGAACTCCACTGCCAATGTAGGAGACACAAAAGATGTGGGTTCGATCCCTGGGTCAGGAAGATACCCTGGAGGAGGGCATGGCAATCCATTCCAGTACTCTTGCCTGGAGAATCCCATGGACAGAGAAGCCTGGTGTGCTACAGTCCATAGCGTCACCAAGAGTCAGACACGACTAAAGTGACTTAGCACTCATGCACAACCTATTATACTTCAGATCAGTCGCTCAGTCATTTCCGATTCTTTGCAACCCCAGGGACTGCAGTGCGCCAGGCCTCCCTATCCATCACCAACTCCTGGAATTCACACAAACTCATGTCCATTGAGTCGGTGATGCTATTATACTTGGAAGCATGTAAAGCAAAGAAACAAAGTTATGTAAAACATAGGGATGGGATGGTTTGCATTGTAAGCTGTCAGATAAAATTATGTCTCAGACTTTACCATCTAGCAGCAAATTTTACATTCCAGAGGTGAGCTAGTCAAAAATGGATAAATTTCATGCTTCACATAAACTACAGTGATGATTTCAGAGATGTAGAGAAAAGTCATATAACATTCTGAGATACACTTAGCAGATGAGAGAAATGATATACCAGCGGCATCAACTGAACAGCAAGTTGTGCGTAAAGCAGCATAAAACATTAGGTTGGAATTTGATGTACCAAAAATATGAAATTAAATATAATAATGAATAAATCTTAGAGCCATTCCGTCTCCAAAGCAATTGTCACATTTTTCAACAAGAGAAATGATCTATCAGCACATGACTTCTGTAGGAAGTTGTATAAAAATTCTTGAATTCTCAGATATCATGGGTCAGCCAATTATGTAGAGAAAAATAATCCAGGCAAAGCTAGTGGGTTATTAAAGAAAATGATTTTTCATCATAAAAATGAACTCTTAGATACCTTTAAAGAATTTATATTTCCAGAAATATGATCACAAAAGGAAAAACAAAACAAGTTGACTACCTGGGAGAAAGGCTCAAGGGATGAAAATTGTGTTCCTAACTTGATTTTAGGTGTGTTCAGAAAATAAGTATATAATGATGTGGCATATATTGTTGTGTTGTTTAGTTGCTCAGTCATGTCCAACTCTTTTGCAACCCCATAGACTGTAGCCCATCTGGCTCATCTGTCCATGGGATTTCCCAGGCAACAATACTGGAGTGGGGCCATTTCCTTCTCCAGGATATTTTCCTGACCCAGGAATTGAACCTGTGTCTCATGCATCGCTGAGCCAGCTGGCAAGCCCTGGTGGCATATATTAGAATCCTACAAAGAAAAGTACTTATATTTTTGGACTCTTGTGTCTAGAACAGTGTCTAGATCCTACATTTTTGTTCAATGGAATTTAATGCTAAATCTCATAGGGACTCATAAAAGGTTAAAATATTTGGCTTGCCTACATCTTTCTCCCACAATTTCTGATGGATTGGGTGGCTCTGCTTGTATGATGTCTCCTGCTACCGCTAAGTCATTCAGTAGTGTCTGACTCTGTGCGACCCCATAGACGGCAGCCCACCAGGCTCCCCCATCCATGGGATTCTCCAGGCAAGACCACTGGAGTGGGTTGCCATTTCCTTCTCCAATGCATGAAAGTGAAAAGTGAAAGTGAAGTCGCTCAGTCGTGTCCGACCCTTAGTGACCCCATGGACTGCAGCCTTCCAGGCTCCTCCGTCCATGGGATTTTCCAGGCAAGAGTACTGGAGTGGGGTGCTATTGCCTTCTCCTGTATGATGCCAGTTAGATTTAAAATAAGGATATTCACTCCATCTGTTGAGTGTTTTCATGCATCAAAATTTAGGGTTTCAGTAAACCAAACATTCAGTTAGTGAAATGACTCACTTTTCACCTGACTCTGTTCTTTGATATTATATAAATCAAGGCTTGGCAAGCAATGACTTATAGGTGAACTATAGTCTACGGGTCAAATCTGGTTTGACTCTTATTTTTTTCAAATGAAGTTTTATTGGAACACACCCTGCCCATTTATTTAGGCATTATCTACGACTGCTTTCTTGCTGCAACAATAGTTCTAGGTCCTTGCACCAGAAATCACAGTCCATAAAGCTGAAAATATTCATTGTATGGCTCTTTATAGAAACAATTTACAATCCCATTCTATCTATAGTAAACTGCAAAACTTTTTTTTTTTTTGAACTGCAAAACTTTTATTCAAATCTCTTAAGAAAAAAAAGCAAAGTAATGCTGAAAGTTAGGTCCTATTTTAAAACTGGAAATTTCTCTGACACTGAAACAGGTAAATAATGTGATTCAAAGCAACCATAAAAAACAGTTCAGGGATTGGTGTGCTGGTAATGAAGAAAAGTAAACTCTTATTCAGGAAAACACTTTAAATTAGATACTATTGAAAACTCAGAGAAACAGAAGTAGTAGTCTCATCTTATCTTTAGCTAAGAGATTAAATAAAAAGGCAAAGTTTCTTCCGCTCACTCTTGGATCTGATCCTGATTAAACAGTGGTTGTGGATATTTTGTGTTTTTTTGAGTCACAGGTAAGAAGGAGGCTGTTAGTCCTTCTCATTCAGGTGGAAAACTTCCCCCACTCCATGTATTCCTCAGAGTAAATGATTGGTTTAGGAATTATGGGACTCCTCAGTGACCCATGTTATTTTAGTCAATCCAATAGTCAAATTAAAGTGATTCTGTAGCAATCTAATTAATCATTCATTGATCTGAAATTATAGCTTAAAAAACAAAGAAATATATTGGCTAGAAATTTATTGACTTGTTTTGATTATGTTCACAGAGGAGCTATAATTTCTTTAACAGTTGTCTGAATATAATTCATAGAATTACCTGCCTTCAGTCATAATACAAACATGATAAAAATGTTCTACAGTCTCAACTTTCAAAATATACCAGGAGGGAAATAAAGGCAATTATTTTTTTCCAAGAGAAATATTGAAAAAAATCATTTTAAGTGAAAATAGTGGAATAAGAATGCACTTAAATAATGATTATAGCAGTGTATATATGTTCTCAGACAAGATTTTTACATTTTTAATACTATACATGGAATGGCAAATAAGATTTTGTTGTAGTACAAAACAAAGCTTTAGAGTTAAGACCAAGTTTACAAGAACAGACAAAAACCTGGTTTAAAATCTCTGACCCATCCTGGTGAAGTAAGTAACACTTGAAAGTGTAGAGGTATGTTGCTGACTTAGATCCTTCTTCAAGATTGAAGGGCTTATTCTCTCTTTCAACCACATGGAAAGAAGGTTGATAAGTGACAGCTGTCAGACCACTCAAGAAACTATCCTTAGCTAAAGAGAGTTACCTCTTCCAAAGCCACACCTTCTTTCCAGGACAGCCTCTATCCAGTGACTGGACAGTAAGTTGTATAAAGGACTAGACACTTTGTCACAACTCAAGGGCAATTCTGGCTTCAGAGTTCCATGGAGGGTTGCCTGGAGCCCTACTGTGACTTCTCCACAACCTAAATTATCCCTCTGTCCAATCTTCTTCTTTATCTCCCCTGTAGCAGTGATCCCAAGAGAACTCTTAAAAAATTATTTATTTTTTGGCTGTACTGGGGCTTTGTTTCTGCATGGTCTTTAGTTGTGGCTAGCAGAGACTACTCTCTAGTTGAGGCATGCAGTTTTCTCATTGTGGTGGCTCTCTTGTTGCAGAGGTCTGGCTCTGGGGCATGCAGGCTTCAGAAGCTGTGGTGCTTGGGTCCAGTTGCTCCACAGCATGTGGGATCCTCTCAGACTGGGGACTGAACCCATGTCTCCTGCATTGGCAGGCAGATTCTTTACTCCTGAGCCACTATGGAAACCCCCAAGAGAACTCATGAATTACCATCCACCATGCTAATCTCTGGACTTCCCTGGTAGCTCAGCCAGTAATGAATCCACCTGTAATGCAGGAGACCCTGGTTTGATTCCTGGGTCAGGAAGATCCCCTGGAGAAGGGAACAGCTACCCACTCCAGTATTCTGGCTTGGATAATTCCATGGATTGTATAGTCCATGGAGTTGCAAAGAATTAGACACGACTGAGCAACTTTCCAGAGAAGGCAGTGGCACCCCACCCCAGTACTCTTGCCTGGAAAATCCCATGATGGAGGAGCCTGGTAGGCTGCAGTCCATGGGGTCGCTAAGAGTTGGACACGACTGAGCAATTTCACTTTCACTTTTCACTTTCATGCATTGGAGAAGGAAATGGCAACCCACTCCAGTGTTCTTGCCTGAAGAATCCCAGGGACGGGGGAACCTGGTGGGCTGCTGTTTATGGGGTCGCACAGAGTCGGACATGACTGAAGCGACTTAGCAGCAGCAGCAGCAGCAGAGTGACTTTCACTTCACTTAATTTTCTGCTAATCTGGCTCAGGGGTAAAGAATCCACCTGCAATGCCAGAAATGCTGGCTGGATCCCTGGGTCTGGAAGATCTCCTGGAGATGGAGATGGCAACCCACTTCAGTATTCTTGCCTGAAAAATCCCATGGACAGAGGTGCCTGGTGGGCTGCAGTCCATGGGGTTGCAAAAGAGTTAGACATGATTTAGTGACAAAGCAACAATAACAGTGCTAATCTCCATCTCAGTTCTGCTTCCTCTTAAGAGTCAGTGATTGGAAATAGGCTAAAAAAGTGCACATTCAGATTAAATTTTTGGAGACAGAGCACCCAAATCTGGCTGTCAATGAAAAACCCAGCATAGTGGTAGGTGGAAAACGATAGCTCTGGCTCAAATCAGCTGACTAATGTGCCCTGGTAGACACATAGTGACTGATATCAAATTATCATGTAACCATCACATGTTTGGTTCTGTTGCATTTACCAAATCATGAAATTGAAGTCCATTGAAATTCCATTATAACATGGAAGTTGTACACTTGGGATTGAGCATGACCAGTGACAAAAATGGTAAGTTTGTTATACAAGCAAGGTTACCCAGACTCCATGTTCAACACAATTGTTGAATCAACATCTCTCCTTCAGCTCACTTCTATGCCCATATGGTGACTTATTATAACCAAAGGATGGAGGCAGCAAACAAGGTCAGATCATTTCTCTGATCTAGGTGCTTAGTACAAGTGAGTACAACTGAAAATGTATTGCAGCTGGTAATCCACTTCGGTTAAATGGAAATAACCTGAGTCAGTACAGTTGTCCTTTGGTATCTGTGGGAGATTGCTTTTAGGACCCACTGGAGATCCATGAATACTCAATTCCCATTGTTGGTTCTCTGTATCTGCGGTTCTCCATTCACGGATTCTGAAGGCCAGAGGGCCAATTATATGTAGATTCATGAGCAATGGCAAATGGCTTGGGGAGAGTGCTCAGAGGTTGAACAGAGAAAAA
Source organism: Bos taurus (assembly GCF_002263795.3). Lineage (NCBI taxonomy): Eukaryota > Metazoa > Chordata > Mammalia > Artiodactyla > Bovidae > Bos > Bos taurus. The sequence continues at coordinate 17,829,697 of NC_037338.1, read as the reverse complement.
GAAATGGGTTGGCAAGTTCATCAGAAGCCGAAAAGAGAAAAATTGGTAAGGCCATCTGGAATAGCAGCATGGGATGTGCCTACAGGAATGGATACAGAGTGTAAAAATCTTTGTATTTCATGTTAATGCCCACTGGTGCATATCTCCCATGAAAGGGTTACTAAATAGCCAACTAGAGTATGTATGTCTTGGCTAGTTGACATCAACCAGCCTTTGTTATTCCCCTCTCCCCCAATTCTGGCACAATGAATGAATGGACAGAAGAGTTATGGTAGCATGTATGGGCTCAACAGCAGTATAGATAAGTTGGTTTATGGGTTTCAGCCTGTCAGCAAAAATGTTCAAGTCTAAATCCCCTAAACTAAATCCGATTGAGTCTCCTCCCTCAAGGAGAATAACCGTATCCTTTGTAGCAGGTTTATTACGTTGGACTCCTTCAACCAGGAAGGAATAGTGATTTATTTTGATGGACATTGATACATGTTTTAGGTATGGGTTTTTCCTTCCTGCTTGAAGGGCCTTATCCAGGATGACTGTCAAGGGACTTGACAGTGTGTAAGTATCTGATGCATTTACATGGCATTCCCAAAAGTATTATGTTCAATTGTATTTTTGGTCCTTAGCATTATTTCTCATCAGCCATTTTAGCTCTCTGGTGCTATGTAATTTCACAGCCTGTCTAATATAGTCTGTCTTACAAATACAAAATTTTATAAGGAAAAAAGTCAGAACAATCAACTAAACTACAAACAGCTATGTGGACCAATTGTTGGTCAGCTTTCCATTCAAAAAGCATGGAAATGCTGAACAATAGGATTCTTCTATTTATTTCTTCTGGACTGACCTCTTGTCCAACTACAACCATTACATTGTCTTCTAACTCTATTCAGTATTCTGGCCTGGAGAATTCCATGGACTGTATAGTCCATGGGGTCACAAAGAGTCAGACAGGACTGAGCAACTTTCACCTTCACGTAAGGAGACTGGATAACAAACATGCATAGCTGGGAATGGAATGGGGATGAGAAAATAAATAGACAAATTCTGACTCTGATCTGCAGCTAAAGTGTTTGAATCTTGTGGAAGAGATGGTTTATTGATATCAGTATTTATTCTCCACTTTTGTTGTTGTTGTTGTTAAGTCCCTCAGTTGTGTCTGACTCTTTGCAATGCCAAGGACTGTAGCACGCCTAGCTTACCTGTCCTTCACCATCTCCTAGAGCTTGCTCAAACGCATGTCCATTGAGTTGATGATGCCACCCAACCATTTTGTCCTCTGTCCTCCCCTTCTCCTCCTGCCTTCAATCTTTCCCAGCATCAGGGTCTGTTCCAATGAATTGTCTCTTCACATCAGGTGGCCAAAGTACTGGAGCTTCAACTTCAGCATCAGCCCTTCCAATGAATATTCAGGGTTGATTTCCCTTAGGATTAACTGGTTTGATTTCCTTGCTATCCAAGGGGCTCTCAAGAGTCTTCTCCAGCACCACAGTTTGAAAGCATCAATTCTTTGGACCTTAATGTTCTTTATGGTCCAACTCACATCTGTACATGACTACTGGAAAAACCATAGCTTTGCCTAGATGGACCTTTGTTGTCAAAGTGATGTCCCTGCTTTTTAATAGTTATCTGGGTTTGTCATAACTTTTCTTCCAAGGAACAAGCACCTTTCAGTTTCATAGGTGTAATCACCATATGCAGTAATTTTGGAGCCCAAGAAAATAAAGTCAGTCACTGTTTCCATTTTTTCCCCATATATTTGCCATGAAATGATGGGACCAGATGCCATGATCTTCATTTTTGGAATGTCAAGTTTAATCTAGCTTTTTCACTCTCCTCTTTCACTTTCATCAAGAGGCTCTTTAGTTCCTGCCCATTTTCTGCTATTAGGATAGGCCATCTGCATACCTGAGATTATTGATATTTCTTCCGACAATCTTGATTCTGGCTTGTGCTTCATCCAGTCCAACCTTTCACATGATGTACTCTGCATATAAGTTAATTAAACAGGGTGACAATATATAGCCTTCGTGTTCTCCTTTCCCAATTTTGAATCAGTCCTTTGTTCCATGTCCAGTTCTAACTGTTGCTTCGTGACCTGCATGTAGGTTTCTCAGGAGGCAGGTAATATGATATAGTATTCCCATCTCTTTAAGAATTTTCCATGGTTTATTTTGATTCACACTCAAAGGTTTTAACATAGTCAATGAAGCAGAAATAGATGTTTTTTCTGGAATTCCTTGCTTTTTCTTATAATCCAACAGATGTTGTCAATTTGACCTCTGATTCCTCTGCCCTTTCTAAATCCACCTTGTACATTTGGAATTTCTCATTTCACCTATTCAAGTTTTAATTAGGACTCTGGCTTCCTCTATGATACAGCAAGATAGTATTAGAAGTTAAGAGACCATATTCCCCAGGCTCCCTTGCTATCACTTTCCAGTATATAAGCAAAGTGATTTGTTCATTTCTGGCTCACATCCTTAGAGCAAGCTGCTTGCTCTCCACTTCCTCTTTCCTTTTTCTGATCTCCAGGAAATAAATAAACCCAGAGAAAGATACTATGTGTCAGAGATGAGAGTCATTCCTTAGACTTCCATCTTCCCTCAGTCGCTGTATTTTTGGAAATCTTTGTTATAGCTACTTAGTTTAAACCATATGAATAAATGAGTTATATTAATCAATAAATATATGAAGAGGAAAACAGGAAGTGCTGTTAATAGCAGTGTGGGTTGCTCCTGTCTGCCCCAGGAATCAAAAGTAAGTAATGTATTTTTCAGGAGTATGGTGAGAGGTGCATAATATAAATAGAAGCAAGGATCTATAGCAAAATGTAAAGGAGGGAAGCTTAGAATAAGGAATGGCAACAGTAGAAATATACAAAATTGACTTTAATATTTAAATACACACCCAGTGTTTCTGGTTATTTATTTTAATCAGACTGCCTTTTAATTTTTATTTAATTTTTTGGCTGTACCATGAGGCCTGCAGAAACGTAGTTCCCCAATCAGGGGTCAGACCTTTGCCCCCTGCAGTGGAAGCTTGGAGTCTTAACTTCTGGAAGCTCTGGGAAGTCCCTGCTTCTGGCGATTTTATATGAACTTCTAATTGGACATCATGGACACCTCAAGTTTAATATAAATGGTTACTCTTGGATTCTAGTCCAGATTCCTTTATGCTTTCCCAGGTGTTCAATACTGAGCTAGGATGCAGAGTCATGAAAAGGAGGGACCCATATGTGCTATATTTAAAAATATGTACTGTAGATCCATTTAGAATTGATTCTGTCCCTTCACATACTGTTGCTTCACTTACTGTTACTAGACTCTTTGAATTTCAGTTTATTCTTATATAAATGAAGATAATAACACCCACAACATAGAGTTAACATAAGGTGTAAAGGAATAAAAATCCAGTCAGTTCAGTTGCTCAGTCATGTCTGATTCTTTGTGACTCCATGAACTGTAGCACGTTAGGCTTCCCTGTCTATCACCAACTCCCAGAGCTTGCTCAAACTCATGTCCATCGAGTCGATGATGCCATCGAACCATCTCATCCTCTGTTGCTCCCTTCTCCTCCCACCTTCAATCTTTCCCAGCACCAGGGTCTTTTCAAATGACTCAGCTCTTCGCATCAGGTGGCCAAAGTATTGGAGTTTCAACATCAGTCCTTCCAGTGAATATTCAGTACTGATTTCTTTTAGGATGGACTGGTTGGATCTCCTTGCAGAGAGTCCCTTGGACTCTCAAGAGTCTTCTCCAACACCACAGTTCAAAAGCATCAATTCTTCGGTTCTCAGCTTTCTTTATAGTCCCACTCTCACATCTGTACATGACTGTTGGAAAAACCATAGCTTTGACTAGATGGACCTTTGTTGGTAAAGTAATGTCTCTGCTTTTTAATATGCTGTCTAGGTTGGTCATAGCTTTTCTTTCAAGGAGCAAATGTCTTTTAATTTCATGGCTGCAGTCACCATCTGCAGTGATTTTGGAGCCCAAAAAATAAAGTCTGTTACTGTTTCTCTTATTTCCCCGTCTATTTGCCATGAAGTGATGGGACCAGATGTCATGATCTTAGCTTTTTGAATGTTGAGTTTGAAGCCAGTTTTTTCACTTTTCTCTTTCACATTCATCAAGACGCTCTTCAGTTCTTCACTTTCTGCCGTAACGGTGGTGTCATCCGCATATCTGAGGTTATTGATATATCTCCAGGCCATCTAGTTGGCAAATCTAACAATCTTCTTGGCAATCTTACTCAGCAAATGAATAAAAAATCTTAGCTAAGCGCAAAATTTTTTTGCTGAGTTTTTCTAACAAAAAGTTAAAATAATATAAATACATAAATTTTAAAAAGAAATAAAAAGACTTAAGACATTCCCTGGCACTTAAGAAACATGCACTTAGTTTGTTGTTACTACTGTATTATTATTATTGATAATAAAACTGTAACTGATGCTTGTTTCCTTCAGTGACCAAAACCTATTGATATTAAAATATCTGAATATGGAAACATTTTTATCTCTGTCTTATATTGTAGGATTTCTTCCCAGCAGAGAGAAATACACAACTAGAAATAGAAACAGTGAGAAACTTGTATATACTTTCCTATCTCTTAGTGATTACTGAACCAAAGACATTTTTTAGTGTGGAAACTTGAAAGTCAAATCTCCAGAGTCCTTCATCCATGCAGATGCTATGAAATTTCTCTATTTTTCAAGTCACTATTTAATACGGGTCAAAGTCCTGGTGTTTAATGATAAATGGCAGTGAGAATGGCCACTTCAAATGACAATAAATTAATGGCAAAGACCACAGATCTGCTGAGTTGCTTACTAAGCTTTGAATCTAGCAAATAGCTTCCTACATGTATATTAGAATTTTTAGATAGATTTTCCAGTACAAAAAGGCCTCATGTTTATAAGTATTCAGATGGACTATTTTAAGTTTTAGGAACTTTAAATGAGATAGGTAGAGTTCCTGAAGAAACTACTAAATCACTGGAGCTGAACTTTAACACCTGTTCTACAGTTAATTAGTTGAATTAGAGTCACTTTGTAAGAGAGTTAATCAATTCTCTTGTTTTAGCTGCCCCAATGCTTCTGAAATTTGCTGATGGTATCATTACATTGGAATGAGACACTGAATTTTAATAGGAGTATTTCTTTTAAAATCTTAGTGGTACAACAAAAACAAGCATTCATATATATATATATATTTTTTTTTTTTCCCTGCAAAATAAGGACTTTACCAGGGCAGGATTATGCCCTTATCTGAACAATAAAATGAAATGACATAGCAATCAAATATAGCTTTGTTAAGTGCAGCTTGGTAGTCACTATGCCTAGTGCAGTATTTGGCATAGACTAAGATTTAACTAAACATTTTCTAACATTGTTTGTGTAAGTAGTAATACAATTATCTATTTGACAGAATGCCTAAATGCAGTGGGTTGCTAACTACATTATATAATATAAAGACCTTCAGAAAAATGTTTCCTTCACATCCAAAAATATTTTTTCATTAAAGTTCTCACATTAAGTTATGACTAAAATATCCTGTGACAAAAAGGCAAGAGAGTGCAGTTTTTATTTTAAGTGTGTATAAATATTTTCTTGGTCTCCAAAATCACTGCATACAGGGCCTGCAGTCATGAAATTCAAAGATGCTTGCTCCTCGAAATGAAAGATACGACCAACCTAGACAGCATATTAAAAAGCAGAGACATCACCATGCCAAAAAGATCCATATATTTGAAGCTATAGTTTTTCCAGTAGTCATGTATGGATATGAGAGTTGGACCATAAAGAACATTGAGCGCCAAACAATTGATGTTCTTGAGTTGTGGTACTAGACAGGACTCCTGAAAGTCTTTTGGGTTGCAAGGAAATCAAATCAGTCAATCCTAAAGGAAATCAACCCAGAATTTTCATTGGAAGGGCTGATGCTGAAGCTTAAACTCCAATACTTTGGACACCTGATACGAAAAACTGACCTATTGGTAAAGACCCTGATGCTGGGAAAGATAGAAGGCAGGAGGAGAAGGGGATGACAGAGGCTGAGATGGTTGGATGGCATCACTTACCCATGGACATGAATTTGAGCAAACTCTGGGAGATAATGGAAGATAGAGAATCTTGGTGTGCTGCAGTCCATGGGCCACAAAGAGTTGGACATGACTTAGGGACTGAATGACAACAAAACATGTCAATCAAATGTAACTTTCTGAAATGCAGCTTGGTAGATACTGTACCTAGTGCAGTATCTTGCATAGACTAGGATTTAACTAAACATTTTCTAACATTATTCATGTAAGTGGTAATACAATTATCTGTTTGATGAAATACCTAAAAGCAGTGAGTTGCTAACTGCATAATATAATATAAAGGCATTCAGAAAAATGTTTACTTCACAACCCAAAGTATTTTTCCATTGAAAATCTCACAGTAACTTATCACTTAAATGTCCTGTGACAGAAAGGCAAGAGAGTGCAGTTTTTAGTTAAATACATATACACCACCACCACACACAGACAGACACACACACACACATATTTGGCAATTACATGTCTGGCCTATGACTAAAGACTTTAAATATATTAACTCATTTAAACCTTGCAACATGACTCAGTGCTGTTATTATCATCAGTTAATTTTCAAATCATTTGATTTCCAGTTTTTTTTTTTTTTTAAAGAATTCTCCATACTTTTCTCCAAACCCTGAGAAAACCATAATTGGAAAAAAAAAAAGAACACATATACCCCAATGTTCATCCAGCACTGTGTTTACAATAGCCAGGACATGGAAACAACCTAGGTGCACATTAACAAATGAGTGGATAAAGAAATAGTGGTACATATATGCAATGGAATATTACTCAGCCATTAAAAGGAATGAATTTGAATCAGTCCTAGTGAAGTGGAGGAACCTAGGGCCTGTTATACAGAGTGAACTAATTCAGAAAGAGCAAAACAGTTATCATATATTAATGCATACATATGGAATCTAGAAAAATGCTACAATGAACCTATTTGTAGGGCAGCAGTAGAGATGCAAATACAGAGAACAGACTTGTGGACATGGCGGGGAGAAGGACAGGGTGGGACAAGCTGAAAGAGAAGCATTGAAACATATACATTCAGTTCAGTCACTCAGTCATGTCCAAATCTTTGCAACCCCATGAATCACAGCACGCCAGGCCTCCCTGTCCATCACCAACTTCCGGAGTTCAGTCAAACTCACATCCATCGAGTAAGTGATGCCATCCAGCCATCTCATCCTCTGTCGTCCCCTTCTCCTCCTGCCCCCAATCCCTCCCAGCATCAGAGTTTTTCCAATGAGTCAACTCTTCGCATGAGGTGGCCAAAGTACTGGAGTTTCAGCTTTAGCATCATACCTTCCAAAGAAATCCCAGGGCTGATCTCCTTCAGAATGGACTGGTTGGATGTCCTTGCAGTCCAAGGGACTCTCAAGAGTCCTCTCCAACACCACAGTTCAAAAGCAGCAATTCTTCGGTGCTCAGCTTTCTTGACAGTCCAACTCTCACATCCATACATGACCACAGGAAAAACCATAGCCTTGACTAGACAGACCTTTGTTGGCAAAGTAATGTCTCTGCTTTTCAATATGCTATCTAGGTTGGTCATAATTTTTCTTCCAAGGAGTAAACATCTTTTAATTTCATTGCTGCAGTCACCATCTGCAGTGATTTTGGAGCCCAAAAAAATAAAGTCTGACACTGTTTCCACTGTTTCCCCATGTATTTGCCATGAAGTGATGGGACCAGATGCCATGATCTTCATTTTCTGAATGTTGATATGTAAATAAATAGCAGCCAGTGGGAACATGCTCGTGAGGCAGGGAGCTCGTGACAACCTAGAGGGGTGAGATATGGTGGGATGTGGGAGGGAGGATCCAGAGGGAGGGGACATATGTATACCTATGGCTGATTCATGTTGATGTATGGCAGAAACCAACAGAATATTGTAAAACAATTATCCTCCAATCAAAAATAAATTAAAAAAAAAACAAGAAACCATTTTGCAAGCATTTGAGATGCTAGTTAGTCTGATAAGGTTGTGAGGATGCTGGGAATTCAATGATAGACTTCTGTTTTGGAAAATTGGGTCTATCTAGATGCTAAGGATTTAATTAAGTAATTCACTATTTATACTGTACCTACTATGATTTAGCAATTTCAAAATATATAGTGCTCTCCTAAATCTGACACTATTGCATGTAAGACCTATTGGGATAGTATATGCAAGACATAAAATGCAATTCACTGTAGTATGTAATATATTCAAGAGGCAGCGGGAAAAAAATGCTTTCAGATAAAGTGAGTTGAATTTGCATAAATACCTCCAGCTTTATTGACTCTCTACATTAAACTATTATTTCCCTTAATCAGTTCATATTCTATACCCTATATGAGCATCATTAAAGAACTGTGAGGGGACTTTGGATTAGGCTTTAATTCTTGAAACCTCTAGAATTCCTGCCATTTTGTGAAAATTATTATACCATAGTGTATTTGTGTGGCTTAATATCTGTCCTCTATGCTGAATTTTTTTCTGTATTTATTCATTTGTTTGGTTGCCTCGGATCTTTGCAGCATGGGGAATCTTTTGTTGTTGCACCTGGGCTTCTCTCTAGTTATAGAACAGGCTTAGTTGCCTCACAACATGTGGGATCATAGTTGCCTGACCAGGGATCAAAAGAGTCGGACATGACTCAGTGGCTAAAAACAACAACAATAACATTGAATTGTAACCTAAAGTATGAAATAAATATACATGAGTTCATATGACATGAATGAATGATTAAAGAGATATATTAATTTAAGCAAAGTTACAAATATTGTTTAAAGAAATGTTCCAAATTAATTTATATAAATTCTCATCCTCAATCCCAAAGTGAAGAATACTTCCCCTTTCTCCCTTCTCTCCCAATTGGGAGCTACACATAATGACTTACTCCCAAAGACTAGCATAAGTAAAGTGAAAGCTTTAACTTTACAGTGTAGAAGGAAAACTTTAACTTTACAGTGTAGAAAGCTTGGCTGTATGATCAGATAATGTCATCAGTGATAAGTCATGTCAGTGGTATGTACTCCTGAAATAACTGATGAAAAGAACACTTCTACGTTATTCTTCCTCCAATACACCAACTACAATTTGGACACTGAGAAAAACACCACACAAAATCCAGATTGAGGGATAGTCTACAAAATACTTGACCAGTACTCCTCAAAATCATCAAGAGAATGAAAAACAAATAAAAATTTAGAAGCAGTCAAAGGTCAAAGGGAACTAAGAACATATAATGATTAAATGCAGTATGAGATCCTGGCTTGAATCTTAGAAGAGAGAAAAAATGTCCAACTCTTTGTGATTCCACAGACTATACAGTTCATAGAATTCCCCAGGCCAGAATACTGGAGTGGGTAGCCTTTCCCTTCTCCAGGGGATCTTCCCAACCCAGGGATCAAGCCTAGGTCTCCCACATTGCAGGCAGAGTCTTTACCAGCTGAGCCACAAGGGAAGCCCTAGAAGAGAATAAAAATGTCTTAGATGAACACGTGAAGTATGAATAAGTTTTGGACCGTAGTTGATAACAATTCTGGGATGGGGTCTATGGGAACTTTCTGTAGTTTCTTTGCAACTTCTTTGGAAATCTAAAACTATGCTAAAATTAAAAGTTCATTTAAAAATATATATTGATCATACTGCTTCCAGTATTAGTGACCCAAATAACTGTGCCTGCATACTCAGTCACTTCAATCATATCAACTTTTGTGATCCTTTGGACCATAACCCACCAGGCTCCTATGTCTATGGGGAGTCTCCAGGCAAGAATACTGGAATGAGTTGCCATTTCTTCCTTCATGGGATCTTCCCAACCCAGGGATAAAACCCATGTTTCTGATGTCTCCTGCATGGGCATTTAGCACTAGCTCCAACTGGGAAGCCCCTAAATAATTATACACTTGTAAAAAATTAATAAGAAGTAAAAGCTACCTGAAGGCACTGGAGGATAGACAAATACAAGCAAATTTTAGAGAAGTATTTACACTAGGAAAAGGGGATGACTCTTGGTTTAGAGTTTTCAGCCTAATACCAAGACACAGACACAATGTAAAGTGACTGACACTCCAATAGGAAGACCTTAGTCACTTCCTTATGGCCTTAAAGAACCAAAGGATAAGGTTCAGGAAACCATAGTTGCTAGATATCAATAACGTCAGATATACAGATGACAGCACTTTTATGGCAGAAAGTGAAGAAGAACTAAAGAGCCTCTTGATGAAAGTGAAAGAGAAGAGTGAGAAATTGGCTTAAAGCTCAACATTCAGAAAACTAAGATCATGGCATCCAATCCCATCACTTCATGGCAAATAGATGGGGAAACAGTGGCTGACTTTACTTTTCTGGGCTCCAAAATCACTGCAGATGGTGATTGCATCCATGAAATTAAAAGACACTTACTCCTTGGAAGGAAAGTTATGACCAACCTAGATAGCATATTGAAAAGCAGAGACATTACTTTGTCAACAAAGGTCCACCTAGTCAAGGCTATGGTTTTTCCAGTGGTCATGTATGGATGTGAGAGTTGGACTATAAAGAAAGCTGAGCACAGAAGAATCTATGCTTTTGAACTGTGGTGTTGGAGAAGACTCTTAAGAATCCCTTGGACTTCAAGGAGAGCCAAGCAGTCCATCTTAAAGGAAATAAGTCCTGAATATTCATTGGAAGGACTGATGCTGAAGCTGAAACTCCAATACTTTGGCCAGCTGATGCGAAGAGCTGACTCATTTGAAAAGACGCTGATGCTGGCAAAGATTGAGGGCAGGAGGAGAAGGGGACGACAGAGGATGAAATGGTTGGATGGTGTCACCGACTCAATCGACATGGGTTTGGGTGAACTCCGGGAGTTGGTGATGGACAGGGAGGCCTGGCGTGCTGTGGTTCATGGGGTCGCAAAGAGTCGGACACGACTGAGCGACTGAACTGAACTGAACTGAACTGAAGGGGGAAGGAGGATCATGAAAAGAACAGAAATTGAAGGAAAACCTCTGATTTTTTTATATAAACTCTGCCCAAATCTCTGAATGAACTCTGAACCATAAACATGTAGGCAGACTTGCAACAGCTTATCTCAGAATAAAATAACTAGACTGTGATTCAAGGTGACCTCAAAGTACAGGGTTTGCAGTTTGAGTCCATAAATAAGTTAATTACCCTCTATAATGACAAAGCCCATATTTATCAAGGATAATAGAAAATTAACATTCTGGAGGGGGATACATCTACATGTATTATTTGAGATTATTCTGTAAGAAATATGTATTAATTTAATTATTTATGCATCCCTTCACTTATTTATATCTAGGTTGGCTCATATGCGTTTATTTTACACTTTGAGTAAATTCAGTATTGTGCTATTTACTTTGTTGCTCAAATTGTTCCAATCCTGCCTTTGGGCCTCTTTTACATTGACTCCTAAGTCCCTCTGACATGTGTGTATGCGTTTGTTTCTTGCTATCTAGCATGACAAGATGCTCCTTGCTCATCTTGTGTTTTCCCTGCTCCAGTCCCTTCAGTGTAGACTGTACTCAGTAAGAATCCTAGAAAGATTTCTTGTGTAACCTGAAAAAAATATATAAGAAAATAGATGGTGCAGTTATAGCTAAAAAAACTTTTGGAAAATTGGTGGGGAGAGTGATTACATGGGTTCATTGAAAGCAGTGAGACTTACTATACATAGGAACTAAATATATTGTCAACCTATAGTAAATAAAATACTGTTAGCATTTATACTCACAGATTAACAATATAGCAATTTAAAATAATATATAATTTAGAGCTTATAAATTCACAAAAATATATTCTTACATATTACAATCACCACATATAGTGTTAGTATGAAAAGATGAATTAGTCAATATATCAGATTAGGAAAATTGTCTCTCCTTTAGAAAACATTAAATCAGTTTATTAGCATTGTTGTTGTTCATTTGCTAAGTCATATCCAATTCTTTCACCCCATCAGAAGCATGCCAGGCTTCCCTGTCTTTCAGTATCTCTCAGAGTTTGCTAAAATTCATATCCATTGAGTCGGTGATGCTATCAAACCATCTCATCCTAATAAAGGCAAACATAATATTAACATGAAAGCCCTAATAAAATGTATTTATACAAATATACAAATGAATATATAGGCTAATATGTCCATGGAAGGAAAGAATTTCTAAAGAAAAAAAAGAGTTAAATACATGAAGGATGAGAGTAGATAAATTTAACTACTGTAATATTTAATATATCTGTGTGAAATACGTGAAGAAACTACATGAAAGATATCCAACAAATTATTAGTGCTCAAGATTTTACTAAAGGCAAACAATTTAATTTAAAGGATACAAATGAACTTATTTATATAAATAGAAGTAGAGCCACAGATATAGAAAACAAACTTATGGTTACCAGGGTATAAAGGGAGAGGGGGATAAATTGGGAGATTGTGATTGACATATACATACTACTATATATAACATAGATAATCAGTGTGGACCTATTGTATAGCACAGGGACCTCGGCTTAATACTCTGTAATGAACTATATGAGAAAATTTAAAAAGAGTGGATATATGTATAACTGATATACTTTGCTGTACACCTGAAACTAAAACTATATCAAAATATTCATGCATGCATGCTATGTCACTTCAGTCATGCTCCACTGTTTGTGACCCTGTGGACTGTAACTTTCCAGGCTTCCCTGGCCTTCACTTTCTCTTGGAGTTTGCTCAAACTCATGTCCATTGAGTTGGTGATATCATTCAACCATCTCATCTTCTGTCATCCCCTTCTCCTCCTGCCTTCAATCTTTCCCAGCATCAGGATTTTTTTCCAGTGAATCAGCTCTTCCCATCAGGTGGCCAAAGTATTGAAGCTTCAGCTTCAGCATCAGTCCTTCCAATGAATATTCAGGGTTAATTTCCTTTAGGATTGACTGGTTTTTATCTTCTCTGTCCAAGGGACTCTCAAGTGTCTTCTCCAGCATGACATTTTGAAAGCATCAATCCTTTGGAGCTCAGCCTTCTTTATGGTCCAACTCTGACCTTCATATATGACTACTGAAAAAAACCATAGCTTTGACTATCCAAATCTTTGTCAGCAAAATCACAAGATTCCTCTGCCTTTTCTAAATCCATCCTGTGCATCTGGAAGTTCTTGGTACACACACTGTTGAAACCTAGCTTGAACAATTTTGAGCAGACCCTTGCTAGCATGTGAAATGAATGTAATTGTCTGGTAGTTTGAATATTCTTTGACATTGCCCTTCTTTGAGATTGGAATGAAAACTGACCTTTTCCTGTGGCCACTGCTGAGTTTTCCAAATTTGCTGGAATATTGAGTGCAGCACTTTCACAGCATTATCTTTTACGATTTGAAATAGCTCAGCTGGAATTCCATCTCCTCCATTAGCCTTGTTCATAGTGATGCTTCCTAAGGCCCACTTGACTTCACCCTCCAGGATGTCTGGCTCAAGGTGAGTGACCACACCATCATGGTTATCTGGGTCATTAAGACCTTTTTTTGGGTACAGTTCTTCTAGGTATTCTTGCCACCTCTTGATCTCTTCTACTTCTGTGAGGTCCTTACCGTTTCTGTCCTTTCTTGTGCCCATCTTTCCCTAAAATGTTCCTGCGGTATCTCTAGTTTTCTTGAAGAGATCTCTAGTCTTTCCCATGCTATTGTTTTCTTCTATGTCTTTGCATTGTTCCCTTAAGAAGGCTTTATTATATCTCATTGCTATTCTTTGGAACTCTGTATTCAGTTGGGTATGTCCTTCCTTTGTTTTTAGCTTCTCTTCTTTTCTTAGCTATTTGTAAGTCCTCCTCAGACAGTTATTTTGCCTTCTTGCATTCTACCTAAAAAGGAGCATGGCTCAATAAGCTTTGTTGTGATTAATACTATCAAATAGTTTAAAACAATTAAAAATAATAAAAAATATTTACATGTATTATCAAAGATTTCCAAAATTTTATTGTTTTGGGAAAATAATCTTAGAAAAAACATACATATATTATAAAATTATTTATGTAAAATATAAACAATCACAGTGATAAAACTATTTTACAACTATATGTGCACATATATGGAAAGCACATAGAAAGAAAATATATATAGCCTTATGAGATAATTAAGAATATGAGGGAGAAGCTTGGAACAAAGTAAAGACTTGAGCTTATCTGAAATAGCTTAGATTTTTATAAAGAACCCATATTAACATACTCCTTATGCAATTAAAACTAATTTGAGAGTAGTACAGAATAATGCTGCTGCTAAGTCGCTTCAGTTGTGTCCGACTCTGTGCGACCCCATAGACAGCAGCCCACTAGGCTCCTCTGTCCCTGGGATTCTCCAGGCAAGAATACTGGAGTGGGTCGCCATTTCCTTCTCCCCACAGAAGAATAAATACTGTTTAATCCATCAAATAAGTGTATTAAATGACATAATGTGGTAAACATGTGTAGCACTGAGCCTGGTTGATAGGAGTATGTGAAAATTGCATATAGCGTGTATATGATAGTATGTTGTGCTGTGCTGTGCTGTGCTTAGTTGCTGAGTCATGTCCAACTCTTTGAGACCCCGTGGATTGTAGCCTGCCAGCCTCCTCAATCCATGGAGATATCTCCAGGCAAGAATACTGCAGTGGGTTGCCATGCCCTCCTCCAGGGGATCTTCCCAACCCAGGGATCAAGCCCAGGTCTCGCACATTGAGGCAAATTCTTTACCGTCTGAGTGAGATATCATATATATCACATTCATAATAGCATAGGATGCCAAAATATGGCATATGATAGTAGGCAAATGATTGTTGAAACATATGTTACAAAAATATTAACAATATTTTAGCCTTTGTATCAAAAAAAAAAAGAAAGTCCTTTGATATCTAAGAATGGAAAGATGCACCTCTAAAGATAAAAATAAGTGTTTTTCTAAAAGAAAATTATGACATCTTCCTTAAAAATCATCTCTACTAATATAAAGATTCTCTATAAAGTTTATATTCTATATAAAGTTTCTATATAAAGTTATATTCTATATAAAGTTTCTCTATAATCACTATAATTATATAACATTGTTCAAAAATTCTGGCCAATGCAATGAGAAATAAATTGAATCAAAGCAATGAAACAGAAGATTATAGTTACATAAACACTGGAAAAGAGGACCACATTTTATCTTTATCATTTAGTGTATTTTTGGGGGGAGGGAGTGGAAAATAAATGGGTAGAATTACACGTGCTGTTCTAAAAACTGGGTCTCTCCCTGACTACTCCCATCCCAATTTGTTTTATATGTAAATACCATCCAAAGGCACCCCACTCCAGTACTCTTGCCTGGAAAATCGCATGGATGGAGGAGCCTGGTAGGCTGCAGTCCATGAGGTCGCTAAGAGTCGAACACGACTGAGCGACTTCACTTTCACTTTTCACTTCCATGCATTGGAGAAGGAAATGGCAACCCACTCCAGTATTCTTGCCTGGAGAATCCCAGGGACGGGGGAGCCTGATGGGCTGCCGTCTATGGGGTTGCACAGAGTCGGACACGACTGAAACGACTTAGCAGCAGCCCCACCATCCCCTGGAGAAGGCAGTGGCAGGCCACTCCAGTACTCTTGCCTGGAAAATCCCATGGATGGAGGAGCCTGGTGGGCCGCAGCCCATGGGGTGGCTAAGAGTTGGACACGACTGAGCGACTTCACTTTCACTTTTCACTTTCATGCATTGGAGAAGGAAATGGCAACCCACTCCAGTGTTCTTGCCTGGAGAGTCCCAGGGACGGGGAAGCCTGTTGGGCTGCCGTCTATGGGATCGCACAGACTTGGACACGACTGAAGTGACTTAGCAGCAGCAGTAGCAGCAGCAACCATCAGTGGTGGCTTCTCTATAGGAACAAAGTTAAAAAAATTTTAGAGCCATAAATTAAATAATACCATAAAACCTCCTAAAAATACAAAAGAATCTGTAAACATCATCAGTGAAGTGAATCAGTGAAGTTGCTCAGACTCTTTTCTAATCCCATGGACTGTAGCCTACCAGGCTCCTTTATCCATGGAATTTTCCAGACAAGAGTACTGGAGTGGGTTGCCATTTCCTTCTCCAGGGGATCTTCCGGATCCAGGGATCAAACCCAAGTCTCCCACATTGCAGGCAGATGCTTTACCATCTGAGCCACCAGGGAAGCCCATTATGCTGTGGTTTAAAAGGTGCTGTATGTTCTTGTCTCAGATACCACTTTCATCCAACTGACTGTTGACATATTCCTTGAAATTCTTGTGTTTTTTGTTTCAACCTTTTAAGGTATAATACACAACCACAAATGAGCATACACATCTTGACATTTTTGACATTTCCCAGTGCCTAACCTCATATCTGCCCCAATCCTGACTCCTTTGCAGATTATATTTTTATAGATAAGGGTGAATCCAGGGTCTCTGGCCTCAGCCCTATAATTTTTCTTTCTGTAGTAGGAATGGATTCAGATTTTAAGGGCTCTGATATTTATACTCTTTGGAGGGTCATCTTTAAGAAAAGTAATTTAACGGTACAGATACCAAATTAAGTATATCAATGAGTATATATTTAGAAGGAGAAAAGAAACTGAACAAATTATAAATGTTGAAAGCTGACAAACCCTATAAGCAACACAAAATGAAACTAATTAACTGTCTAGTGTTCATCTACATTTTTTAAAATATATTTTGGGGTTCATTCTAATGATTGTGTTCTATAAGCAAATTACTTGTAAAGTTTTCTCTAGAGAAAATCAACAGTTATTTCAGTCTTCCCTTTTGGGTGGCAAATATAAATTTACTTTTTTATTACTACAAGTTTAGAAGTGTTTTTCAGCTTCACATCTGGTTGTTGCTAAGGCTACACACATTACTCTCAAAGCAGATTTTTTTCTGAGATAGTGTATCTTAGGATCAGAGGGGCTTCCTGGGAACTATAACCCTTTGCCTGTTTGACAGAATCCAAAGCCCCTCATGCAGCAGTTGGTCCAGCTTAGCCAAGAAACTTTGGTAGGAGTTGAACCCCTTCCCACAAAGGGGCAGAGCAAAGCCTTCTTCAGGTCTCTTGTATCACTATGAAGTTGTAGTTGGTCCTTTTCTCACATAATTTGGTTTATTATTTGGAATATGGGAGTATAATAAAGGAGACTCTCAACTTTACCTTAGACTTTGGTCTTACAATTATTGATTCATTTCAAAAAGTCTTGATGTAAATCAGTGCCTGCTCATTATGCAAAAAATGTAAAGTACAGAAAATGTAAAGAAATAAGATACTATGCCTAGAGGCAACCACAGTTAATATTTGTATTTATTTCCTTCCAGTTTATTTTTTTATTTAGTTTACATAGTCATGAAGATACTGGACAAATATTTATTATTTGGTCTTATCATTTATGAACTTGTTCCCAAGTCATTAGAATTTCCTAGATAATATTTATTTTATTTTATGACTTATCATAATATTTTATTATGATAATTCATCATAATTCACTATTTCTCTACTATTGATTATTTAAATTATTTTGTCCCTGATATGTTAGCCTGTCATCTTTGTGCTTAAACATTTGCCTATATTTCTGCTTATTTATTGCACAGATTTTTTAAAATAGAATTATAAGATTTAGAAATATCAGTGTTTCTAAGGTTCTAGGTATATATTGGAGAAGTACTCCAGTACTCTTGCCTGGAAAATCCCATGGATGGAGGAACATGGTAGGCTGTAGTCCGTGGGGTTGTGAAGAGTCAGACACGACTGAGTGACTTTGCTTTCACTTTTCACTTTCATGCATTGGAGAAGGAAATGGCAACCCACTCCAGTGTTCTTGCCTGGAGAATCGCAGGGACAGCAGAGCCTGTTGGGGCTGCCGTCTATGGGGTCACACAGAGTCGGACAGGACTGAAGTGACTTAGAAGCAGCAGTAGCAGCAGATATATATTGTCAATAGTCTTTCTAACATATTTTCACTTACAACTTCAGTACATAAGATCATCCATTTCATAACACCATTTCCAGCACTACTTATTAATCAAAACACAGATTAATTTGAGAAATATAAAGTGATGCTTCCTTAAATGTATAGTATTTTCTGATTTTTGTGCTTTTCTATATTTCATTTTCAAACTGCCTGTGACTTCACTGTAATACTTTATTTATGATCTGCTGATCATATATAAATGAAAGTGAAAGTTGCCAGTCATGTCCCACTCTTTAGGACTCCATGGACTGTAGCCTGTCAGGGCTTCTCTGCCCATGGAATTCTCCAGGCACGAATACCAGAGTGGGTATCCATTCCCTTCTCCAGGGGATCTTCCTAACCCAAGGATTGAACCTGAGTCTCCCGCATTGCAGGCAGACAGTAACGTCTGAGCCACCAAGGAAGCCCGATTGTGTACAGTAGATGTCATCAAACTATACCCTTTGCTATAAGTCATTCACTACAGAGATAAATATTACATCTATCCAGTCTTCCTTATTTCTATTTTCCATTTCAAAAAAATATTCCCACTCTTGCTAGTCTGACCTTAATTAAAATATCAACACCATAATTTTTAAATACTTTTTATATTGATGTTGTTTTGTAATTTAGGCTTACAAATAACTAAGAGAGTAAGTCTCACCCATCAAAGAAGTGGGAAATTAAATGCACAGATAGGGCCTATCTATCTACCTATAATCTCTCTATTTTCTCTCTATCATCTTTAAAAGTATCAATGCTAAGTAGCATGTGCTCCAAACGAATCACATGAAGCAAATACAGGTTTGAAAGAGTGAGCATTAAGGCTTCTACAGCTTCATTCAATTTCCTATAGGAGAACTGTGAGTCTTGGAGGAAAGGTAGGTCAGAGAGTAACAGAAAGGACATAAAAACAAAAGAATGAGAGAAATGTACAAAAATTTTCAGGTGGGTGAGTATCTCACAAGTATAGGTAAGAAGAGGTGAAATTGATTTGACTAGATATGTAACTTTAATTGTATTCAGATTCTGCTCTCTAGGGACCACATAGCATATTCTCTTTCCTACATCCCTGGCCAACCATAGTGGAAGGGAGAGCTATAAGTGAGAGAATGGCTACCAACACCCCCACAATTCATCCTCCACCTTATTCACAGCAACTATTTTCATCTTCTTGCCTGTAGGAACCCTGTGTGGGATTCCCTGTGAAGATAGCCATGCTTTGTCAAAAGAATTTTAGAAGCTCTGTTGAAGAAGCAGAAGTATGGAAAACAGCATGTAGAATAAGCGTGAGCAGTATACTGGTAGGGGAAATACACCAGAAAAGCAGAGGACAGATTTAATTGAAGGGAGCTTGCCATAAAGAAATGAACTTGAAAATTATTGCAAATGTTCAACACTTCCCATCATTGATCAATGACAAGACATCATTAGTTCGAGAGTAGAATGACAAACTCCCTCTTGGGTAACATTAGCTTGAATTTTAAAAAGGAAATATTAATATATGAGACATTAATGTAGATGTCCTAGATTTGATGATAGAAAAGAGAAATTCAAAAAGAACCTCAAACTTTTCAGACTGGGAGATTAAGGGTAAATATGGTAAGTAAAAAGAAAGAGGGGGGGAAAGGAGAGAAAAAAAGAAGAATATTGATAGAATTTTCTTGCATAATTAAAATACTATGTTTGTATTTCCACAGTATGAATTTATTAGTTTGAAGGAACATCAGAATATTTAAATGGATTTGTTTAACTGTAGCTAGAGGTTGCAGACTGCTTCATATCTAACATCCAGGAGAAGGGTTTTTGCAAATCTTTGTAAAGATAATAATGGTGGATATGTTTCCTGATCAGAGAGTTTAAAATGAAAAAGGGAGGATATGATATATGAGCCTTGAGATAATTCCTTGCTGAACACTGAGCCATAAATAGATCCATTCAGGTAAAGGGGGATAGCATGGATTCAATGACAATCACCCCTCTGCTTTTACCCCCTGCACAAGTCTGGGCTTTCTTCTTCCAAATCCTGGGATTTTGGTTTGTTTCAGAGTAGAGGACAGGAGCTTAACGGCATTAAGTCCTAACTCCTTTGCCTGACCTTCAAATTAGTGTATAACAACAACAACAACAATGACAACAGCTCTATTCAGACACCTTCCGGGAGGTCTGACTCCTTCCTGTTCTTTCAGCACTGTGGAAATGTTCTAATCTTCTACTTTACATGAAGGCAATGTCTAGTAATTTTCTCCTGTGATTTGTGCCCCAGTAGAGTCTCTTTACGGAGAAGGCAATGGCACCCCACTCCAGCACTTTTGCCTGGAAAATCCCATGGATGGAGGAGCCTGGAAGGCTGCAGTCCATGGGGTCGCGAAGAGTCCAACACGACTGCGCGACTTCACTTTCTCTTTTCACTTTCATGCATTGGAGAAGGAAATGGCAACCCACTCCAATACTCTTGCCTAGAAAATCCCATGGACGGAGGAGCCTGGTGCAGGCTACTGCCCAAGGGCTCGCAAATAGTTGGACACGACTGAGCGACTTCACTTTTAGAGTCTGTTTCAGCTTCCCAGGCGGCTCAGTGTTAAATAATTTGCTTGTAAATGCAAGAGATGGGAGTTCAATCCTGGATCTGGAAGATCCCCTGGAGAAGGAAATTACAATCCATTTTATTTGTTTATTTATCATATTGATTTAACAAAAGGGAGTTTTATGTCTAGGGAATTCCATGGACAGAGGAGCCTGGCAGGCTACAGTCCATGGGGTCGCAAAAGAGCAGGACACAACTTAGCGACTAAACTACAACAAAGTCTGTCTAAGTGACTGCTGGTCCATATTTCCTACCTGACCGCCTCCTATGAGTGTTTTGAAGATGATAGTCCTCCAAATAGAGGAAGACACTTCTTACTCAGGTTCACATCTATGAACCATCAAAGAAGCTCACCAAGATCCATTTGTAGCATACATGGAACAATAAAGACTCCATGTTCCAGTTATTAGGAGAGTGTTTTTGGAAACAATCAGCCTTTTCATTGGACTTTCCTTTACTTTATTGCCTACCTAATCCTCGCTGGGTCATAATTTGAAATCAGGCAAAAACACTATTATACCTAAGCAAATCATATCGCTTTAGTTTTTTTTTTTTTTTTTCATTTCAAAATCAGTATCATATAGTTTAGTTCTCATTCTCCAAAGTCTGTGGGTCTCTAATGGCAAGAATTTTATCTTAATCCCTTTTTATAGTCTTCATAATGCCTGTTGTGGGTTTATGCAGGTAGGATGTTCTTCATAAAATTTGTTCATTTGGGCGTTTATTTAAGGTTGGTAGAAATAGCAGGTAATTTAGAAAAAAATGGATCCAAACGTTATTAATAAGAGAAACTGCTGCTTTCTGAAACTTTTGGAAATGTAAATATGAAAAATTAATGATACTAGCATGTTAACTATTACTGCTTTTAATTTTAAAAACCTGTTTTGACTTAGGGGTTAGCCAGACTTAGCAGCAGCAGCAGCAGTGTAGGGGATGAAAAGCAGGTGCAAGAGTTGTAAACCACCAAATAATCCCTTTCCCTGTTCTCTTCTCCTCAGCCTACCCTTCTGCTCTTCTTCCCATCTCCAGAATTCGGAATCTAACTCTCCACGTCCCCTTAGGCTACACTGGGCTCCCAGACTCCTTGTTTCAGGCTCCTTTTCATGCCCAGAATCTGGATTATGGTTGTGCTGTTTGTTCCACTGTTTTAGATTGGTTTTTCTGATTCTGAACTATATTCTGATTCAAATTAATCTTGTCATACTGTCTTTCAAAGAGAAACTCATGGATTTATATATATATATATATATATATATATATATATATATATATATATATAATTTAGATTGATCATGACATTGCAAAATGATGGGATTGAGTTGTTACAAAATTAATCTCTTTTTGTCCATAAGGCAGTTGAAAACAAAAAGGCCACATGAACCTATTTTAACCTTCTTTTCTGAGTTTTACTGACAGATTGTTGATAGCAACAAGAAACACATTCAGTGGTAAACTGATGATTTGAAACCATATATAGATATAGCATAAGATACTACTAAGTTGTTCCAACCAAAAAAGTTGTCCTTTTCAACATAGGGGACCAGAATACAAAAGTAGAAAGTCAAGAGTTACCTGGAATAACAAGCAAGTTTAGCCTTAGAATACAAAATGAAGCAGGGCAAAGGCTAACAGAGTTTTTCCAAGAGAATATACTGGTCATAGGAAATAACTTTTTCCAACAACACACAAGACAACTCTACATGGACATCACCAGATGGTCCGTACTGAAATAGATTGATTATATTTTTCGTAGCCCATGATGGAGAGGCCCTATACAGTCAGCAAAAAACAAGACCAGGAGCTGACTGTGGCTCAGATCATGAGCTCCTTATTGCAATACTTGAGTTTAAATAGAAGAAAGTAGGGAAAACCACTAGGTAATTCAGGTATGATATAAATCAAATCCCTTATGATATATAGTGGAGGTGATGAATAGCTTCAAGGCTTTAGATCTGGTAAACAGAGTACCTGACAACGATGAACGGAGGTTTGTAACATTGTATGGGAGGTGGTGATCAAACCATTCTCAAGAAACAGAAAAGCAAAAAGGCAAAATTATTATCCGATGAGGCCTTACAAATAGCTGAGGAAAGAAGAGAAGCTAAAGGCAAAGGATAAAAGGAAAAATATACCCAAATGAATGCAGATTCTGGAGAATGGTTGGACAGATAAGAAAGCCTTAAGTTAACAATGCAAATAAAGAGGAAACCAATAGAATGGGAAGACTAAAGATATCTTCAAGAAAATTGGAGATATCAAGGGAACATTTCAGGCAAAGATGGGCACAATAAGGGACAGAACCAAAAGGGACCTAACAAAAACAGAGGAGATTAAAAAGAGGCAGCATGAAAACACAGAAGAACTATATAAGAAAGGTCTTAAAGACCTACAAAACCTCAATGGCTTGGTCACTCACCTAGAGCCAGATATCCGGGGATGTGAAGGCAAGTGGGCCTTAGGAAGCATTATTACAAACAAAGCTAGTGAAGGTGATGGCATCCCAGCTGAGCTATTTCAAATCCTAAAAGATGATACTGTGAAAGTGCTGAACTCAATATGTTAGCAAATTTGGGAAACTCAGCAGTGGCTATGGGACTGGGAAAAATCAGTTTTCATTCCAATACTAAAGAAAGGAAGTGCAAAGAATGTTCAAATTACTAGACAATTGTGCTCATATCACATGCTAGTAAGGGTATGCTCAAAATCCTTCAAGCTAGGCTTCAGCAGTATGTGAACCTAGAACTTCCAAATGTACAAGCTAGATTTAATAAAAGGCGGAGTAACCAGAGATCAAATTGCTAACATTCATTGGATTATAGAGAAAGCAAAGGAATTCGAGAAAAACACCTACTTCTGTAGATGCAAAAAACTATGCAAAAACCTTTGACTGTGTGGATCCCAACAAACTGTGGAAAATTTTTAGATATGGGAATACTAGACCACCTTACCTGCCTCCTGAGAAAACTATATGCATATCAAGAAGCCACAGTTCAAACCAGACATGGAAAAACTGACTGGTTCAAAATTGGGAAAGGAGTATGTCAAGGCTGTATATTGCCATCTTGCTTAATTAACTTAAGAATGAAACTTTTAGCTGCTCAATCATGTCTCAGTCTTTGTGAACCCATAAACTATAATGCACCTGGCTTCTCAGTCAAAAGAAATCTCATGGTAAGAATACTAAAGTGGATAGTCATTCCCTTCTCCAGTGTATCTTCCTGACACAGGGATTGAACCCAGGTCTCCAGCATCACATGCAAATTCTTTACTATCTGAGCCACCAGGGAAGCCCTATATGTAGAGTTCAATTCAGTTCAGTTCAATTGCTCAGTCGTGTCTGACTCTTTGTGACCCCATGGACTGCAGCACGTCAGGCTTCCCTGTCTATCACCAACTCCGAAAGCCTACACAAACTCATGTCTATTGCGTCGGTGATGCCATCCAACCATCTCATCCTCTGTCAGCTCCTTCTCAAGCCTACACAAACTCATGTCTATTGCGTCGGTGATGCCATCCAACCATCTCATCCTCTGTCAGCTCCTTCTCCTCCTGCCTTCAATCTTTCCCAGCATCAGGGTCTTTTCCAGTGAGTCAGTTCTTCGCATCAGGTGGCCAAAATATTGGAATTTCAGCTTCAACATCAGTCCTTACAATGAATATTCAGGACTGATTTCCTTTAGGATGGACTGGTTGGATCTCCTTGCTGTTCAAGAAACTCTCAAGAGTCTTCTCCAACACCACAGTTCAAAAGCATCAATTCTTTGGTGCTCAGCTTTTTTATAGTCCAACTCTCACATTTATACATGACTGTTGGAAAAACCATAGCTTTGACTATATGGACCTTTGTTGGTAAAGTAATGTCTCTGCTTTTTAATATGCTATCTAGGTTGGTCATGACTTTTCTTCCGAGGAGCAAGTGTCTTTTAATTTCATGGCTGAAATCAACTTCTGCAGTGATT
This sequence comes from Bos taurus, assembly GCF_002263795.3. Classification (NCBI taxonomy): domain Eukaryota; kingdom Metazoa; phylum Chordata; class Mammalia; order Artiodactyla; family Bovidae; genus Bos; species Bos taurus. The sequence continues at coordinate 17,805,121 of NC_037338.1, read as the reverse complement.
TTGGAAACCAAAAATATAAAGTCTGTCATTGTTTCCATTGTTTTCCCATCTATTTGCCATGAAGTGATGGGACTGGATGCCATGATCTTAGTTTTCTGAATGAAATGCTGGACTGGATAAATCACAAGGTGGAATCAAAATGTTGGGAGAAATATCAACAACCTCAGATAGGCAGATCATATCACTGTAATAGTAGAAAGTGAAGAGGAACTAAAGAGCTTCTTGATGAGGGTGAAAATGGAGAATGAAAAAGTTGGATTAAAACTCAGCATTCAAAAAATTAAGATCATATAGTCAAGGTATCGTTTTTCCAGTAGTCAGGTACAGGTGTAAGAATTGGACCGTAAAGAAAGCTGAGTGCTGAAGAAATGATAGTTTTGAACTGTGGTGTTGGAGAAGACTCTTGAGAGTCCCTTGGACAGCAAGGAACTCAAATCAGTCAATCCTAAAGGAAATTAACCCTGAATATTCATTGGAAGGACTGATGCTGAAGTTGAAGCTCGATTACTTTGGCCACCTGATGCAAAGATCTGACTCACTGGAAAAGACCCTGATGCTGGGAAAGATTGAGGGAAGGAGAAGAAGAGGACAAGAGAAGAGATAGTTGGATAGCATCATTGACACAAAGGACATGAGTTTAAGCAAACTCCAGGAGATAGTGACAGACAGGGAAGCCTGGCATGCTGCAGTTCATGGAGTCATGAAGAGTCAGACATGACTTAGAGACTGGACAATAAAGATTCTACAGCTAAATTGATTCAGAATGAAAAAAAAATACTTGTAAACTACTTAATATATCTGTTTATATTTTAAATTCAGCAACCTGAGACGGATATTAGTTCTCTGAACACAAACAGGATAATCAGTTAATGTGTTGGAAAGAATAGATTTGGTCCAAAACCCAAATTGGACTCTGTTGGAGAGGGAGAGGGTGGGAAGATTTGGGAGAATGGCATTGAAACATGTATAATATCATGTATGAAACGAGTTGCCAGTCCAGATTCGATGCACGATACTGGATGCTTGGGGCTGGTGCACTGGGACAACCCAGAGGGATGGTATGGGGAGGGAGGAGGGAGGAGGGTTCAGGATGGGGAACACATGTATACCTGTGGCGGATTCATTTCGATATTTGGCAAAACTAATACAATTTTGTAAAGTCAAAAAAAAAAAAAAAAAAAAACCCAAATTGAATCTACATTCTGTTACTTACCATCTGAGTGACCTTAGATAGTTCAGTTCAGTTCAGTCGCTCAGGCGTGTCTGACTCTTTGTGTTCCCAAGGACTGTAGTGCACCAGATTTCCCTGTCCATCACCAGCTCCCAGAGCTTGCTCAAACTCATGTCCATTGACTTGGTGATGCCAGTATGAAAAGTATGAAACGAAAAAAAGAAAAAAAGAAAAGTATGAAACGATGCTAGTATGAAAACCGTATGAAAAGACCTTAGATAAGTTGTTGATTTCTCTGAGTTTCAGGATATTCTATAAAATCCACCTGATAAAAATACCCTGATACCATTTAAGTTGTTCCAGTTTCTCTAAGAGATGGGCAGAAAGGATAGATATGAAAATTGTCTAACTATTATTATTGTTCAGTTGCTCAGTCCTGTCAGATACTTTGTGATCCTATGGATTGTCTACAGGTACTTTTTTTCCCTGGTAGTTATAACACTGGCCAATGGGGCAAACCTCTTTCCTCTTGTCTCTTAACACCCCTTCCCTACCCATCCAGGTGAACAACTGTGAAATGTGGGGATAATATTTTTAAAGTGCAAGTAAATTTGGTAGTACACCTAGCACACTCCTCCCAAAGATCCTCAGATATAACAGAGGCTTTTCTCTCCCCAGTTCCACAAAAATATACATAACTTCACTCTTTTCCTTCCTTTTCTGAAACTCTGACTTCCTTGTTCTGCTCTAGATGAAAATTATGTTTGCAATGAAGTTTGCTATTTCTTGAAATCAAACAAATTTGTATTTGTTTGCTTTTTTAGAGGGGAGGTGGAAGGGCAGGTCTGAAAATGCCGTATATCATTTTCGTGTATAGCTCATTGGCCAAGTCAGTGACTACAAAGGAAATGGAAATTCAATGTAGCTGTGCATCCAGATTGAAAACACACACACTCAACTCCCTCCCCGTCTCTCTGGAAGTCAATACCTCATCTCAAAGTGCAGGATCTCCAGGTAAGAGGCCGCTTCTCCCCACGAGATTCTGATGCAGCTCCCAGTGATCCAGTGACTCTCCATAATACAACCAGTTCACCATGGGGGATAACGCATCTAAAGCACATAACAGTAGCTCTCAGTAAACAGAGAGAGTCAGAGCCATGGCAATTTTGTCTGTAGTAAGTCTGAAATCTTGCTAGGCTGCTTGTGTAAAGACTTCTTCACTCTTCATACACAGTTCTGTTCTCTGGGAAGAATCCCCCTGGTCCTTGTTTCCTGTGTCTTGACTGCACCTACCCTCTCAATGTTTTCCCCCTGACCATTACTTTCATTGCCCAAATTTAATGTGGAAAAATAAGTTCATGATTTTGGGTGGGTACTTTCTTAAATATATTGATACTTAGTCCTAAAGCCAGTATCTTATTTAATGAAGAGTCATTTCCAGGAAGCCAAGGAATGTCCAAGGATGCTTGCTACCTCTATTATTACATTATGATATTACTATTATATATTGTTGATTCCTATATTGATGACATTACAATCATCATCATTGTACAAGAGATTTTAGTCAACTCAATTAGGTAAGAGAAAGTAAAACATAGAAGAATGATTTTGAAAATCATATAATAGTATATTCAGAAAATACCTAAGAAATACTCATAAAACAAATTCAAACAAATGAATTTAGTAGGCAAACAGAAAATAAAATAATACAAAATCTACAACTTTCATATGCCCCAATAGTAAACAACTAGAGGATATAATGGGCTTCCCTGATGGCTCAAGCAATAAAGAATCCGCCTGCAGTGCAGGAGATGCTTGTTCAATTGCTGGGTCAGGAAGATCCCATGGAGGAGGAAATGGCAACCCACTCCAGTATTTTTGCCTGGGAAATCCCAAGGAGGGATGCCTGGCAGGCTACATTCCATGGGGTCACAGAGTCAGACATGACTGAGCATGTGATGGATGAGAAGACATACTATAATAGCAACAAAAGTACTTAAATGTAAAGTAGCTCAATTCCAGAAAAATAAACGACCCAATCAAAAAATAGGCTAAAGAACTAAACAGACAGTTCTCCAAAGAAGACATACAGATGGCTAACAAACACATGAAAAGATGCTCAACACCACTCATTATCAGAGAAATGCAAATCAAAACCACAATGAGGTACCATATCACATCGGTCAGAATGGCTGCTCTCCAAACGTCTACAAACAATAAATATTGGAGAGGGTGTGGATAAAGGGAACCCTCCTACACTGTTGGTGGGAATGCAAACTAGTACAGCCACTATGGAGAACAGTGTGGAGATTCCTTAAAAAACTGGAAATAGAACTGCCATGCTATGCTATGCTAAGTCACTTCAGTCGTGTCCGACTCTGTGCGACCCCATAGACCGCAGTCCACCAGGCTCCCCCGTCCCTGGGATTCTCCAGGCAAGAACACTGGAGTGGGTTGCCATTCCCTTCTCCAAGGGATCTTCCTGACTCAGGGATCAAACCCAGGTCTTCTGAATTGCAGCAGTTAGATTTTTTACCATCTGAGCCACCAGGGAAGCCCCAAATGTAGAGATTTGCTGGTAACACATCATATGCCCATAGTAATGGCATATAGATGGAGGCATCTGATTCTCAGTGATTTCCTCCCATCTTCCCTTCCTTCTTTTCTCCCTCCTTGTCTCCTTCTCTCCCTCTCTTTGTGCCTCTCTCTCTCTCTCTCTCTCTCTCTCTTCCTTTTTCTCTTTTATCTCCATTATGCTGTGTATTCTACTTTGTGATCCAGTCAAGTACTGACATGTACTATCTCAGAGGAAAGAACAAACAAACAAATAAAAAACTAGCTTGGTGAATGAACTTTTTTTTTCTGACACAGAGCAGAGTTAAAAGTTCACAGGATGCTATCCTCCATAAGGTGCCCATGTGTGCTAGCTGATTTATGAACTATCTAGAGAAGGTACCAGTACTCTTCAGTTTATGTTAACATGGAATTAAATAATACAGCTGTTCAGAAATCACTACAGTTTCCAATGCTTATAAATTATTGTTAAAACCATAACATCAAAAGCACACGAGACTACCCAGTGTTCTTATGATAAATTATACATGCACAAATACATATATGTACGTGCATGTACACTTATACTTGCTTCTGTGCTGTATTAAAAATGAAAGAGAACTTAATATTGCTGATAATTACTTGTATTACCTCAAAGTATAAGATTTAATGCTTTAGAGTTGTCAGCAGGTGCTCTGTTAATGCTGAACTGAACAATATTCTGCAGAATCTTGCTGTGCCCTTTGGAAGAAAACCAACAATAATGGAAAGGAAAATTAACTATTAAGAAACCTTGTGCATGTGTTCTTAAGAACCCAGATATTAGCATTTTCTATTTCCTTTCCCTTGCCAAAGATTACACTTTGTACCAAGGAAAGCACTGACTGAAAAAGTAGTAAGTGACAGATATTTTCTAAAGCTCCCCTGTGATTTTACCCAGCTCATAAAATGAAGACTTGAAGCCAGAATGCTGTACTTAATAAAATAATATTACCCATTTTTTAAAAGTAGCTTTCCTCAAGTAACTGACCTTTTTCTTTTATTTTTTTGCACTTTCTGAAAATTGTTTTTTTCCTTAAGAAGTATGTGGTAGGGTTTTTTTCCTCTCTTTTTCACTTTAGGTAGGATGCAGACCAAAGCAGTTTTCAGGGAAAATCCCCTTAGAAATATTAGCTGTTGTTGAAGCACACTTATTTTTCTGTTTTGGCAATACTTTAAGATTATTGGCAAGGACAATGTTATCCATTAAAAAAAGAGAACTGATTCATTCTAAGGGAGATTTTCTAACCAGTTCCTAATTTATTGTCTTTGAAATTGAGAATTCTTCCCCTGGAAATGTTATCCAATTAAATGAAAACAAAATGAGGTAAATGGAATTTTATCATGACATGATTATCTTGAGTCCAAGAACAGAGATGGAGCTGAATAAAAAAATGAAAAATAAGTTGCCACCTCATTTTTGTCTGGGTGATACATCCTCTTCCCCAACATCCAAATGGTATGTATTGTGAAACAATCATTTTAAAAAAATAGATTTTAATCTTTGAATGAGTACATAAGTCAGCTTATAAAGCACTCATGAAAAAGACGAATCTTACTCTTGTGACACAGACACCTTCATCTTTTCCAATGAGTGTTGATTCATTTTCTCTTTATTGTGCCTCACAGGTGGAGGGTTTAGCTGTAACCCAAGAAGCTTGCATGTATTAAAGACTCTGTATAACTCAAAAATCCATTTCATGTTTTTCCCTGAATTACATTGTGTGTGAGGATCAGGAGGGTAGGTCACCAGGTGGGAGTGCATTTAGAAATGCCTGCTGTGTGTTTCAAGTTTTCCTGTCAATGGGAGATGATGTTTAGGAAATGGAGAACAGCCTGATGGTTCTTCTTTTCAAAGAGAGTGTGGAGAGGTAGACATTGTATTATTTTATTTGATACCTTCCTTTGAGCAGAGAATTCAGAAGAAGGATTTGGTCATTGGACTCATTCTCTCCAGTTCAATTCTCACCCTGAACAAGCAGTTTTGCATTTCAATAACCTCTTTTCTTGACTGAAGCAATACTTGCAGTGGTTCTCGGAGCATGGAAAAAGGGGTAGCAAAAGAGGCAGGTTTGTTTTCTTGGATGTTTGTGGAGTGGAAGAAAGGAGGAAATAAAAGCATCTATGTAATATGATTATGAAAGATACAGAAAAGCTATTGGAGTATCATAAAGAGTCTTGGATAAAATGGAAGAATATTAAGACCTCTCAGCATTATGCCAGAAATTCCAGCAGCACAAGAAACAGGGTATGGAAATATGGTATGATATTTCATGCCTGGATAATGGGAAAAGGTGTTCAATGATACAATTTTACCTAATGCGGTTTTTAATAAATGAAAATCATATTACTGAAATTTAAACTATTTTATTGATTGATCCCTGCATGTAAGCCCCATAATAAATACTTCAAAACAAGAGTTTACTGTCTTTGAAACCCAAGTAATAATGCGAGGATTTTTGTTATCCATAAAAGGCAAAAGTGTCTTTATTACTTTCTTGACTTTTTGTTTAAATGGGTGTATAGTGTTTTAAAATACTGTGTTGGTTTCTGCTGTCTAATGAAGGCAATCACTTATATATATATCCCCTCCCTCTAGGATCTTCCTCCCACCCCACTTTATTCCACCCATCTAAGTTACCACAGAGCACAGAGCTGAGCTCCCTGCACTACACTGCAGGTTCACAATACCTATTTTACATATGGGAGTGGGTATGTGTCAGTCCCAATCTCCCAAATCTTTCCATCCTCCTTCCCTCCTGTCCCATGTCTACATGTGTGTTCTCTGCTTCTGTGTCTCTATTCCTACTATTACTTGTTTGCTGTTTTTCTTGTTCAGTCCCTAGGTCATGTCGACTCTTTGTGACCCCCTATCCTTCCCGATCTCCCAGAGGTTGCTCAAATTCATGTCCATTGAATGTCCAACCATCTCATGCTCTGCCTCTCTCTTCTCCTTTTGCCTTCAATCTTTCCAAGCATCAAGGTATTTTCCAATGAATCAGTTCTTCACATCAGGTGGCCAAAGTATTGGAGCTTCAGCTACAGCATCATTCTTTCCAATGAATATTCAGGGTCAATTTCCTTTAGGATGGACTGGTTGGATCTCCTTGCAGTCCAAAGGACTCTCAAGAGTATTCTCCAGCACCACAATTTGATGCCATCAACTCTTTGGCACTCAGCCTTCTTTATAGTCGGTCCAATCGTCATATCCATACATTACTACTGGGAAAACCATAGCTTTGACTATATGCACCTTTATTGGCAAAGTGATATCTTTGCTTTTTAATATATTGTCTAGGTTTGTCATAGTTTTCCTTCCAAGGAGCAAGCATCTTTTAATTTCATGGCTGCAGTCACTGTCCAAAGTGATTTTGGAGACCAAGAAAATCAAATCTGTCACTGCTTCCACTTTTTCCTCTTCTATTTGCCATGAAGTGATGGGACTAAGTGCCATGATCTTAAGTTTTGGATGTTGAGTTTTAAGCCAGATTTTTCACTCTCCTTTTCCACCCTCATCAAGAGGCTCTTTAGTTCCTTTTCATTGTCTGCCATCAGAATGGTATCCTCTGCATATATGAAGTTGTTGATATTTCTCCCAACAATGGATTCCAGCTTGTGATTCATCTAGCCCCTCATTTTGTATCATGTACTCTGCATAGAAGTTAAATAAACAGGGTGACAATATGTAGCCTTATCTTACTCCTTTCCCAATTTTAAGCCAATCAGTTGTTTGGTGTCTGGTTTTAACTGCTCCTCTTGACCCACATATAGGTTTCTGCGGAGACAGGTAAGGTGGTCTGGTATTCCTATGTCCTTAAGAAATTTCCACAGTTTGTTGGGATCCACACAGTCAAAGGCTTTCATGTAGTCAATGAAGCAGAAGTAGACATTTTTCTGAAATTCTCTCCCTTTATCTATGACCCAACAAATGTCTGCAATTTGATTTCTGGTTCCTCTGCCTTTTCTAAACCCATCTTGCACATCTGGAAGTTCTTGGTTCATTACAGCAGAAGCCTAGCTTGAAGGATTTCGAGAATAACCTTACTATAATGTAAAATGAGTGCAATTGTCTGGTATTTTGAACATTTTTGGCATTGTCTTTCTTTGAGATTGAATAAAAACTGATCTTTTCCAGTGCTGTGGTTATTGCTGAGTTTTCCAAATTTGCTGGTGTATTGAGTGCAACACTTTCACAGCATTTAGGATTTGAAATAGCTCAGCTGGAATTTCATCACCTCCACTAGCTTTGTTCATAACAGTGCTTCCTAAGGCCCATTTGACATCACACCCCAGGAGGTCTGGCTCTAGGTGAGTGATCACACCATCACAATTATCCTGGTCATTAAGATCTTTTCTGTATAGTTCTGTGTATTCTTGCCACCTTTTCCAAATCTTTTCTGCTTCTGTTAGGTCATTATCATTTCTGTCCTTTGTTGTACCCATCCTTGCTTGAAATACTCCCTTTATATATCCATTTTTCTTGAAGAGATCTTTAGTCTTTCTCATTCTATTCTTTTCTGCTACTTCTTTGCATTGTTCATTGAAAAAGACATTCTTTTATCTCTTTGCTATTCTCATGAAGTCTGCATTCACTGGGTATATTTTTCCCTTTCTCCCTTTCTTTTCACTTCTCTTCTTTCTTCAGCTATTTGTAAAGCCTCCTCAAACCACCCATTTGGCTTCTTGCAGTTCTTTTTGTTTGGGATGTTTTTGGTCACTGCCTCCTGTACAATGTTACAGACCTCTGCCATAGTTCTTTAGGCACTCTATCAAATCTAATCTCTTCAATCTATTCATCACCTCCTTATAATCATAAAGGATTAGATTTAAGTCATACCTGAGTGGCCTAATGGTTTTCCCTACTTTCTTCAATATAAGTCTGAATTTTGCAATAAGGAGGTTATGATCTGAGCCACAGTCAGCTCTTGCTCTTGTTTTGCTGACTGCGTAGAGCTTCTTCATCTTCAGCTACAAAGAATATAATCAATCTGATTTTGGTATTGACCATCTGGTGATGTCCATGTGTAGAGTCATCTCTTGTGTTGTTTTGCTATGATCAGTGTGGTCTTTTTACATAACTCTATTAGTCTTTTTCCCTGCTTCCTGTGTACTCCAAGGTCAAACTTGCCTGTTTCTTGCTTGACTTCATGCTTAATCTTGACTGTCTCAAGTATTTTTAAAAATCACTTCATCAATTCTTTGTTTATTCTTGAAAGCATAAAGAACAATTTTACTTCTTTATCTTCCAATTTTACTTTCTTAGTCAAATATCCTGAATTAGGGATGTGTATATACTTAGAGATACTTTTGTATTCTCCTGGAAAAGTCAAAGAAAAAAGTACACTTTGTAACAAAGTTCTCCTTCCTTCCTTCCTTTTTCCATTTACCTATAGATTTGGATAAAACCAAACAAATAAAACATGTCTTTAATTTACTATTTTAATTGACCAACAGTTCAATATTGAATCTCACATTTCATGAATAGATAATATGCTAGGCAATGGGAACAGAATTAAGAACAAGATTGATATATTATTATCCTCTCAAAGCTTACATTTGAGTTTTGGGACCCATAACTTCATTAACAAAAGCATTTCAATAATTTTAAGTACTAGAGAAAAAAATTAACAAATAACATGTGATAACAAGTACTGTGTGTTTGGGATAGATTTCCTTTCAATAAATCAGGCAGAAAAGTTTTCTGAGGAAATAGTGTTTTACCTGAAAATGAAACATGGTAAAGGGCAATAAAGAAGCTAATACAGAGTTTTACAGGAAGAGAAAGCAAGTACAAGATGGAGAACCTGTGGTGTTAATCAAAAAGAGAAAAGGAGACGAGTATGGAAGGTGAATCTGGGGGAGATGACAGTATGTTCTTTACTCCAAGCAGAATCAGAAGCTATGGAAGGATTTCAGAAGAGAAGCCATACAATCTATATTCAAATGTTTTTGCTCAGTGCTGGAGGGGAGTACACAGTAGGTTGAAGGAGTGAGAGCAGAGGGCTTGCTGTGGGTAACTGTAACAATCCAAATGAGAGATAACTGTAGGGTGGATTAGGGCAACAGCAATGAAGCAAGTGAATTATGTTTGATTAGACAATATATGAGATTATATATTAAAATGACTAAAAGCACTGTATCTGGAATCAGACTGCCTAGGTTTAAATCCCAGCTTTAATCACACTAAATTTTTATCTTGGGCACATCAATTAATCTGTTTGTTTGCTTATCCTTATAAAAGAATGACAGCTCCTGTTTTATTTATTCATTTTTTGAGGATTCATAGTGTATTCCATATCAAACACTTGGAACAGAATCTGAAGCATCAGATCAGATCAGTCGCTCAGTCGTGTCCGACTCTTTGCGACCCCATGAATCACAGCACGCCAGTCCTGCCTGTCCATCACCAACTCCCAGAGTTCACTCAGACTCACGTCCATTGAGTCAGTGATGCCATCCAGCCATCTCATCCTCTGTCGTCCCCTTCTCCTCCTGCCCCCAATCCCTCCCAGCATCAGAGTCTTTTCCAATGAGTCAACTCTTCGCATGAGGTGGCCAAAGTACTGGAGTTTCAGCTTCAGCATCATTCCTTCCAAAGAAAACCCAGGGCTGATCTCCTTCAGAATGGACTGGTTGGATCTCCTTGCAGTCCAAGGGACTCTCAAGAGTCTTCTCCAACACCACAGTTCAAAAGCATCAATTCTTCGGCACTCAGCCTTCTTCACAGTTCAACTCTCACATCCATACATGACCACAGGAAAAACCATAGCCTTGACTAGACGAACCTTTGTTGGCAAAGTAATGTCTCTGCTTTTGAATATGCTATCTAGGTTGGTCATAACTTTCCTTCCAAGGAGTAAGCGTCTTTTAATTTCATGGCTGCAGTCACCGTCTGTAGTGATTTTGGAGCCCCGAAAAATAAAGTCTGACACTGTTTCCACTGTTTCCCCATCTATTTCCCATGAAGTGATGGGACCAGATGCCATGATCTTCGTTTTCTGAATGCTGAGCTTTAAGCCAACTTTTTCACTCTCCACTTTCACTTTCATCAAGAGGCTTTTGAGTTCCTCTTCACTTTCTGCCATAAGGGTGGTGTCACCTGCATATCTGAGGTTATTGATATTTCTCCCAGCAATCTTGATTCCAGGTTGTGTTTCTTCCAGTACAGTGTTTCTCATGATGTACTCTGCATAGAAGTTAAATAAACAGGGTGACAGTATACAGCCTGATGTACTCCTTTTCCTATTTGGAACCAGTCTGTTGTTCCATGTCCAGTTCTAACTGTTGCTTCCTGACCTGCATACTGATTTCTCAAGAGGCAGATCAGGTGGTCTGGTATTCCCATCTCTTTCAGAATTTTCCACAGTTTATTGTGATCCACACAGTCAAAGGCTTTGGCATAGTCAATAAAGCAGAAGTAAATGTTTTTCTGGAACTCTCTTGCGTTTTCTATGATTCAGCAGATGTTGGCAATTTGATCTCTGGTTCCTCTGCCTTTTCTAAAACCAGCTTGAACATCAGGAAGTTCACGGTTCACATATTGCTGAAGCCTGGCTTGGAGAATTTTGAGCATTACTTTACTAGCGTGTGAGATGAGTGCAATTGTGTGGTAGTTTGAGCATTCTTTGGCATTGCCTTTCTTTGGGATTGGAATGAAAACTGACCTTTTCCAGTCCTGTGGCCGCTTCCAAATTTGCTCGCATATTGAGTGCAGCACTTTCATAGCATCATCTTTCAGGAGTTGGAATAGCTCAACTGCAATTCCATCACCTCCACTAGCTTTGTTCGGAGTGATGCTTTCTGAGGCTCACTTGACTTCGCATTCCAGGATGTCGGGCTCTAGTCACTCAATACATTAGCTAGTAATGCCACTACATTAGAATAGATAGTGAAGGGGAACAGAATTTCTCACCCCCAAATATACCTTTCTGGTATAAGGATTATTTTAAGCTGATTATTTTTAAGAAACAACAGACACAGAAGGTCTGAAAACCAAGTAGAAGTTCCCCTTTCTTAAGATTCCTAAAGTTTATTTTATTTTTTGGTCCAGTTTATTGATATGTAATTGACATAGAGAACTGTATAAGTTTAAGCTATACATAATGAACTGATTTACATACAGTATGAAGTGATTATCATTATCAGTTTAGTAAATATCCATCATCTAAAGAAGGAAGACTATTAAAGAACCAAAAAAAAAAAAAAAAGTTCCCTTGCAAGAAAGACTCAGGATTTATTCTTCTAACAACTTTCATATAAAACTTTGGTCATTACTGACGGAGACAGCACTGACTTAAATATGCTAACAACCATACCTTCCTTTGTTTACTGGACTTTGCCTGATAAGTTCTCATAACTGATTGTGAGAAAGTTAAAGCTTAGGGCCCTTTAAGAAGGAGGTGAACATTCTCCCTCCTGCTTTCCTTAAGTCTTGTGCAACAATGTATCTTACCGGAGAATTGGCCTTTCTTCAGGTCCAGAACTAATGACTACACAGCACAATATCTTGTAAAAATACTTTTCTTAGACTCTGTTAATGTTTATAATTGTAACAAAACTTTCCTGGAACCTGTTTTTCAAGACTTGTATCTCTGATGATGCAGCAACAGTATATCTAGCCCAGAGACGTTACCGGAACCTGTTCTCCCTGGCTAATTTTGTCCCAAAGTTATCTCAGGATGTATGCCTTGGGAAGAGGTCTGGTGGAACTTTTACAAATCTTGAGGTATTATTTTTATCTATTTCCAGCAGCTAGCAGGAGAGTATATAATGCCCTATACAAACTAGCAAGGCGGGGTACCTTCCTACCCTCTTCTGATTTCTTTGTCAGAAGCTTTTTCTGTTACTTTCACTTATTTATTTATTTTTTATTTTTTAATTAATTAATTCATTTTTTTATTACAATACTAGTTTATTCAGAAAGAAGCATTTGTGTTTGGAGATGGTTACAAATGGAAATGGAAATACTGAGAGAAAAGAACAACACATATTTTAAGGCTTAGTCGCCATTTCCTTTTGTAAGGACTTGGCCATTTAATTTAATTGGAGGCTAATTACTTTACAATATTGTATTGTTTTAGCCATACATCAACATGAATCTTCCACGGGTGAACACGTATTCCCCATCCTGAAGCCCCCTCCCACCTCCCTCCCCATACCATCCCTCTGGGTCATCCCAGTGCACCAGCCCTGAGCATCCTGTATCATGCATCAAACCTGGACTGGTGATTCGTTGCATTTATGATATTATACATGTTTCAATGCCCTTCTCCCAAATCATCCCACCCTCGCCCTCTCCCACAGAGTCCAAAAGACTGTTCTATACATCTGTGTCTCTTTTGCTGTCTCGCATACAGGGTTATCGTTACCATCTTTCTAAATTCCATATATATGTGTTAGCATACTGTATTGGTGTTTTTCGTTCTGGCTTACTTCACTCTGTATAATAGGCTCCAGTTTCATCTACCTCATTAGAACTGATTCAAATGTATTCTTTTTAATGGCTGAGGAATATTCCATTGTGTATATGTACCATGGCTTTCTTATCCATTCGTCTGCTAATGGACATCTAGGTTGCTTCAATGTCCTGGCTATTATAAACAGTGCTGTGATGAACATTGGGGTACATGTGTCTCTTTCAATTCTGGTTTCCTCTGTGTGTATGCCCAGCAGTGGGATTGCAGGGTTCTATGGCAGTTCTATTTCCAGTTTTTAAAGGAATCTCCACACTGTTCTCCATAGTGGCTGTACTAGTTTGCATTCCTACCAACAGTGTAAGAGGGGTCCCTTTTCTCCACACCCTCTCCAGCATTTATTGCTTGTAGACTTTTGGATCGCAGCCATTCTGACTGATATGAAATGGTACCTCATTGTGGTTTTGATTTGCATTTTTCTGATAATGAGTGATGTTGAGCATCTTTTCATGTGTTTGTTAGCCATCTGTATGTCATCTTTGGAGAAATGTCTGTTTAGTTCTTTGGCTCATTTTTCTATTGGGTCATTTATTTTTCTGGAATTGAGCTGTAGGAGTTGCTTGTATATTTTTGAGATTAATTCTTTGTCAGCAGCTTCATTTGCTATTATTTTCTCCCATTTTGAAGGCTGTCTTTTCACCTTGCTTATAGTTTTCTTTGTTGTGCAGAAGCTTTTAATTTTAATTAGGTCCCATTTGTTTAGTTTTGCTTTTATTTCCAACATTCTGGGAGGTGGGTCATAGACGATCCTGCTGTGGTTTATGTTGGAAAGTGTTTTGCCTATGTTCTCCTCTAGGAGTTGTATAGTTTCTGGTCTTACGTTTAGATCTTTAATCCATTTTGAGTTTATTTTTGTGTATGGTGTTAGAAAGTGTTCTAGTTTCATTCTTTTACAAGTGGTTGACCAGTTTTCCCAGCACTAGTTGTTAAAGAGATTGTCTTTTCTCCATTGTATATTCTTGCCTCCTTTGTCAAAGATAAGGTGTCTATAGGTGTGTGGATTTATCACTGGGCTTTCTAGTTTGTTCCATTGATCTATATTTCTGTCTTTGTGCCAGTACCATACTGTCTTGATGACTGTGGCTTTGTAGTAGAGCCTGAAGTCAGGCAGGTTGATTCCTCCCATTCCATTCTTCTTTCTCAAGATTGCTTGGGCTATTCGAGGTTTTATTTCTTTCCATACAAATTGTGAAATTATTTGTTCTGGCTCTGTGAAACATACCTTTGGTATCTTGATAGGGATTGCATTGAATTTGTAGATTGCCTTGAGTAGTATACTCATTTTCACTATATTGATTCTTCCGATCCAAACACAAGGTATATTTCTGCATCTATTAGTGTCCTCTTTGATTTCTTTCACCAGTGTTTTATAGTTTTCTGTATATAGGTCTTTTGTTTCTTTAGGTAGATATATTGCTAAGTATTTTATTCTTTTTGTTGCAATGGTGAATGGAATTTTTCCTTAATTTTTCTATTTTCTCATTATTAGTGTATAGGAATGCAAGGGATTTCTGTGTGTTGATTTTATATCCTGCCACTTACTATATTCATTGATTAGCTCTAGCAATTTTCTGGTGGAGTCTTTAGGGTTGTCTATGTAGAGGATCATGTCATCTGCAAATAGTGAGAGTTTTACTTCTTTTTTCCAATTTGGATTCCTTTTATTTCTTTTTCTGCTCTGATTGTTGTGGCCAAAACTTCCAAAACTATGTTGAATAGTAGTGGTGAGAGTGGGCACCCTTGTCTTGTTCTCGACTTTAGGGGAAATGCTTTCAATTTTTCACCATTGAGGATAATGTTTGCTGTGGGTTTGTCATATATAGCTTTTATTATGTTGAGGTATGTTCCTTCTATTCCTGATTTCTGGAGGGTTTTTATCATAAATGGATGTTGAATTTTGTCAAAGGCTTTCTCTGCATCTATTGAGATAATCATATGGCTTTTATTTTTCAATTTGTTAATGTGGTGTATTAAATTGATTGATTTGAGGATATTGAAGTATCCTTGCATCCATGGGATAAAGCCCACTTGGTCATGATGTATGATCTCTTAAATGTGTTGTTGGATTCTGATTGCTAGAATTTTGTTAAGAATTTTTGCATCTATGTTCATAAGTGATATTGGCCTGTAGTTTTCTTTTATGTGGCATCTTTGTCAGGTTTTGGTATTAGGATGATGGTGGCCTCATAGAATGAGTTTGGAAGTTTACCTTCCTCTGCAATTTTCTGGAAGAGTTTGAGTAGGATAGGTGTTAGCTGTTCTCTAAATTTTTTGGTAGAATTCAGCTGTGAAGCCGTCTGGACCTGAGCTTTTGTTTGCTGAAAGATTTCTGATTACAGTTTCAATTTCCGTGCTTGTTATGTGTCTGTTAAGATTTTCTATTTCTTCCTGGCTCAATTTTGGAAAGTTGTACTTTTCTAAGAATTTTTCCATTTCTTCCAAATAGTCCATGTTATTGGCATATAATTGTGGATAGTGTTCTCTTATGATCCTTTGTATTTCTGTGTTGTCTGTTGTGATCTCTCCATTTTCATTTCTAATTTTACTGATTTGATTTTTCTCCCTTTGTTTCTTGATGAGTCTGGCTAATTGTTTGTTAATTTTATTTATCCTCTCAAAGCACCAGCTTTTGGCTTTGTTGATTTTTGCTATGGTCTCTTTTGTTTCTTTTGCATTTATTTCTGCCCTAATTTTTAAGATTTCTTTCCTTCTACTAACCCTGGAATAAAAATCTACACAAAGCTCTGAGTGACTGAGACTGTCTTTGGTCCCAGAGTTAAATCTTCTCCTTTGGAGACCACGAATCTGGCAGCACAGTTCACCGTATACATAATCTATCTTTTCCCTTAACTCCAAGTCTTCTTTTGTCTTTAGCTGAAGATGGTATTCAAGGTGATGGCCTGGGCTATTTCAGGGAATTACTCAGTAATTAAGTGCTTCCCAGGTGGCTCTAGTGGTAAAGAATCTGCCTGCCAATGCAGGAGACACAAAAGATGTGTGTTCAATCCCTAGTTTGTGAAGATCTCCTGAAGTAGGAAATGGCAACCCACTCCAGTATTCTCACCTGGAAAATTTCATGGACAGAGGAGCCTGGTGGGCTACAGTCCATGGGGCCACAGAGAGTTTAATATGGCTAAGCGACCAAGCACACACACAACACACATGCTATTAAACATCTCTTTGGTTTCTCTTGTTCACACATTTGATGATGCTTTATAGTAAAGGAAGTGTCCTCATCACATATTGCCTTCATGAATAACTTTTCCATATAAATTTAATCATAAATGAGCAAAAACAAGAACTATAAAACTGAGTCCTGGCCAAGGTACAGAAAGAATTTAAGTGCTCTCCTAGTAAAATTATAAATTGAAATTTCTTCTGTGAAAGTCGTATTGGCAGTGTGCTCAAAACAATTTCACCTGCTCATCCCATCTCTCAGAATATATCCTAAGGCTAGAGTCAGAGTTATAGATGATTCACTTTCTGCTCATGATCCAGACAGCTTCCCCTACATGTTGTTAAAACAAACTCTTGGCCAGCATCTAAAAACATAAAATCAGCAGCACCAAACAGCAGTAGCTTGGCACATAGCTATATTATTATTTACTATCCAATATTGGATAAGTTACTATAGAATCAACATCTCTATATGGATAGGCACTCACTGATTCATTAAACATATGTGAAAAATCTGGCTGAGTGGCAAATTTATAGCTCCAGTCCAGACAACTTCCCTCAAATCTAGATTTGTGTAACTTTGGCCTATTAGACATTTCAACTTGAAAGTCTAATAAGCGTCTCAACTTAATATGCCCTGAACTGATCCCTTCTCTTCCCACAACTTCTTTGAGTTGCTTAGGCTAAAAGGTTGGATCATCCTTCACCCCCATCATTATTTCACACTTGATATTCAATACATTGACAAGTGCTGTCAGCTCCACCCTCACTTTTTAACCACCTTTGCTGCTACCAGACTTTTTGAAGCTCCCAATGTATCTTGCCTGGATTAGTGCAAAAGCCCAACTGAACTTCTTTATGCATGGTTGACACCTATATTTTATTTTCAGAGTGGTAGTTGTAAAACAAATCTGGTTTGGTTACTTCTTCTATCAAAACCCTTCAAATAGCTCCCCAGCCTCCTCAGCATACATATCACTCTGCTTTCAGAGGTATATGAGTCCCATGTGACTGGCTCAGTGCCAGTTCTGCCCTTTCTCCAAAAATGCTCCCCTGTGTTTATTATGTTCAAAGCAGCTACACTTGCTTGTTTGACTATATCAGACACAGACCTGCCTTAGGGCCTTTTATTCTCACTTTTCTTCTAGCCAGGATTCTCTTAGTGACATCCACAAGACTTGTTCCTTCACAACTTTAAGTATCTGCTAAAATATCACGTTTTCTTTAAGATCTTTCTTTTTCACCCTATATATAATTGCACACACTTCCAGCTCTCCTTACTGTTCTTTATTTTTTCATAATTTATATACCTTTTCATATCTGTATATTATCTTATGTAATTGCATTTATATATATATATATATATATATATATATATATTTTTTTTTTTTTTTACTTCTAAACAGAGAAATCTAGTTGTGCAAGGATTTTTTTTTTTTTTTTTTTGCCTGAGACAAAACAGGTGTGCAATTATTGACATGGGTGCTCAGTCATGTTCGACTCTTTGTGACCCCATGTACTGTATCCCTCCAGACTCCTCTGTCTATGGAATTTTTCAGACAAGAATACTGGAGTTGCCATTTCCTTTTCCAAGTGACTTTCCTGACCCAGGGATTGAACCCATGTCTCCCGTCTCCTATGTCTTCTGCTTGGCAGTCAGGTTCTTTACCACTGCGCCACCAGAGAAGCTGTGTGATTGTTGGCCAGTGAATAAATGTGCCACGAACCAAGTAAAATAGTGGCTTAATTACAGCATCTATTTTTATATTGTAAGGCATCACTGTTGTTTTTCAGTCATGTCTGACTGCAACCACATGGACTATTGGACACCAGGCTTCCTTCCCTTGTCTTCACCATTTTCCAGAGCTTGCTAGATAGAACTCATGTCCATTGAGTCTGTGATGCCATCTTGTCCTCTGTCAACCCTTCTCCTCCTGCCTTCAAATTTTCCCAGCATCCGGGTCTTTTCTAATGAATCTTCTCTTTGCATCAGGCGGCCAAAGTCCTGGAGCTTCAGCATCAGTCCTTCCAATGAATATTCAGGACTGATTTCCCTTTAGGATTGACTGGTTTGATCTCCTTGCAGTCCAAGGGACTGTCAAGAGTCTTCTTCAACACTACAGCTCAAAAGCATTATATCCTACTAAAAATCCAATAATTCAGGAGGAAAACACTGAGAATCTAAAGAAATATTTTCAAAAATATTTTAATATTGAGTTGGCCAAAAAGTTCATCTGGATTTTTCCGTTATGAAAATATCTGAATAAACTTTTTGGCCAATCAAATACAGGTTTCCTTGTCCACACTTGATATGGAAGTATGATAACCTTTGGCCTCAAAGGAATGAAACAGACTTTGACAAGGAAAGCATCACCTGGAGGCTGGTAGCCTAATTGGTTCAAAAACATAGAACATTATTCTCTGTCCAAGACTTAAAAGTGCCTTTTCTTCCCCAAGGGGTGTTGATGGCAGAAATAGAGACTGGGTTCCTTTTTCACTAACCTGCTTTTAAAGTATGGAACTTAGATTTAAATTTTAACTGATTAAAGGAATTAGTATGATATATCTTGCACAGTTTTTTTTTTGGTCACATATTTATGTTTATTTTTTATATTAATATGTATTTATATTAGGAATTTAAATTTAAATTAGGAATTTTATTAGGCATAGAATGAACCTATCTAGGCCTTTGCATTTCTTGAATTTCCAGACCTCTAGAGGAGCTATTGTTCTGGAAGCAGCCTGTCAGTCATTAGACTTATTTCTAATCTCTCTCATTTCTACTCTATCTTGATGGGTAGTTTCCAAAAACAAAATGTCTTGTCAAAGTCACTAACAAATTTCTAAATTTAACCAACTTCCCATGTAACTTTAGGGGAAATACAGTGTTCTGTTTGGTTATAGGCATGTATGATGTTGAACTCTCTCTCAGGTAAAATTATTCTGATGCTAAAAAAAAAAAAAAAAAAAAAAATTGTGTCGTTTCCCAACCAAGCCCTTAGAAAGAGAACATAAAGACAAGTTTCATATCACCCACACATATATTTTTGTCAGAATCTGTTGTTTCAAGAGTAGAGAACCTTTCTGGGGCTGGGGGAGGATTCGCTGATACATTTTCAGCAACAACTCTAATGTCTGGCCCAGAAATATATGTTTATTAATGAATGAATGAGACCCATCTGTTTGTTTACCCTGATGGTTTATCATCAGAACATATTCAAGGAAGAGCTGAGAGGCAAGTTGCTTTCCTAATTAGATATTGCCAAGAAACTGAATCCCCATGTTTCTTATATGCAATGCTGAAAAACTTCCTTTGCTTCCCTTGCTATATTTTATAGTTATCCCCATTTATGATTTAACCTCCATCCTGAGCTAGAATTGACTTTTGAAGGCTATGACATTGTTTGTCATGTTCACACTCTAGCATTCTTTATTGCCATATTTGTTTTCCAGTAAGGTTTTCAAATTCAGATGGTCCTTGAAAATCATTTATTTGTGAACTATTTTTCCTTCCATTTATGACATTATATGATCTATTTGAACGTGGAGTAGCTCCTCTCGGCCCTCCTGCGCCCACACAGCCACCGCTCCTTGGACGTGGGGTAGCTCCCCCCGGCCATTGCCCCTGACCTCGGGCATAGGGTAGCTCTTCTTGGCCACACTTCTGCAGGGTCCATTGCAGCCAGCGCGCTTCTGCCGCATTGTCCAAGCTCAAGGTCAGGAGGGGCGGCTTATCCAAGGTAAGGAGGAGCAGCTATGCTTTGCTGGAGCAGCTGTGAAGAGATACCCATGTCCAAGGTAAGAGAAACCGAAGTAAGACAGTAGGTGTTGCAAGAGCCATCAGAGGGCAGACACACAAACCATAATCACAGAAAACTAGTGAATCTAATCACATGGACCACAGCCTTGTCTAACTCAATGAAACTAAGCCATGCCATGTGGGGCCACCCAGGACGGGTGGGTCATGGTGGAGAGGTCTGACAGAATGTGGTCCACTGGAGAAGGGAATGGCAAACTACTTCAGTATTCTTGGCTTGAGAACCCCATGAACAGTATGAAAAGGCAAAATAATAGGATACTGAAGAGGAACTCCCCAGGTCGGTAGGTGCCCAAACTGCTACTGGAAATCAGTGGAGAAATAACTCCAGAAGGAATGAAGGGAGAGAGCCGAAGCAAAAACAATACCCACTTGTGGATGTGACTGGATACAGAAGCAAGGTCCAATGCTGTAAGGAGCAATAATGCATAGGAACCTGGAATGTTAGGTCCATGAATCAAGGCAAATTGAAAGTGGTCAAACAGGAGATGGCAAGAGTGAACATCAACGTTCTAGGAATCAGCAAACTAAAATGGACTGGAATGGGTGAATTTAACTCAGATGACCATTATATCCTTATGGCAGACAGTGAATAGGAACTAAAAAGCCTCTTGATGAAAATAAAAGAGGAGAATGAAAAAGTTGACTTAAAGCTCAACATTTAGAAAACAAAGATTATGGCATCTAGTACCATCACTTCATGGCAAATAGATGGGGAAACAGTGGAAACAGTGTCAGACTTTATATTTTGGGCTCCAAAATCACTGCAGATGGTGACTGCAGCCATGAAATTAAAAGACGCTTACCCCTTGGAAGGAAAGTTGTGACCAACCTAGATAGCATATTTAAAAGCAGAGACATTACTTTGCCAACAAAGGTCCATCTAGTCAAGGCTGTGGTTTTTCCAGTGGTCATGTATGGATGCGAAAGTTGGACTGTGAAGAAAGCTGAGTGCCAAAGAATTGATGCTTTTGAACTGTGGTGTTGGAGAAGACTCTTGAGAGTCCCTTGGACTGCAAGGAGATCCAACCAGTCCATTCTGAAGGAGATCATCCCTGGGTGTTCTTTGGAAGGAACGGTGCTAAAGCTGAAACTCCAGTACTTTGGCCACCTCATGCAAAGAGTTGACTCATTGGAAAAGACTCTGATACTGGGAGGGATTGGGGGTAGGAGGAAAAGGGAATGACAGAGGATACGATGGCTGGATGGCATCACTGACACAATGGATGTGAGTGTGAGTGAACTCTGGGAGATGGTGATGGACAGGGAGACCTGGCATGCTGCGATTCATGGGGTTGCAAAGAGTCGGACACGACTGAGTAACTGAACTGAACTGAACTGAACTGACCATTATATCTACTATTGTAGGCAGAAATCCCTTAGAAGAAATGGAATAGCCATCATGGTCAACAAAAGAGTCCAAAATACAGTACTTGGATGCAATCTAAAAAACGACAGAATGATCTGTTTGTTTCCAAGGCAAACCATTCAATATCACAGGAATCCAAGTCTATGCCCCAACCAGTAATGCTGAAGAAGCTGAAGTTGAACAGTTATATGAAGACCTACAAGACCTTTTAGAACTAACACCCAAAAATGATGTCCTTTGCTTTATAGGGGACTGGAATGCAAAAGTAGGAAGTCAAGAAACACCCGGAGTAACAGGCATATTTGGCCTTGGAATACGGAATGAAGCAGGACAAAGGCTAATAGAGTTTTGCCAAGAGAGCACAATGGTCATAGCAAACACCCTCTTCCAACAAAACAAGAGAAGACTCTACACATGGACAAGACCAGATGGTCAACAACGAAATCAGATTGATTATATTCTTTGCAGCCAAAGAGGAAGAAGCTCTATACAGTCAGCAAAAACAAGACTGGGGGCTGACTATGGCTCAGATCATGAACACCTTATTGCCAAATTCAGACTTAAATTGAAGAAAGTAGGGAAAACCACTAGACCATTCAGGTATAACCTAAATCAAATACCTTATGATCATACAGTGGAAGTGAGAAATAGATTTAAGGGATTAGATCTGATAGATAGAGTGCCTGATGAACTATGGATGGAAGTTCGTGACATTGTACGGGAGACAGGGTTCAAGACCATCCCCATGGAAAAGAAATGCAAAAAAGCAAAATAGCTGTCTGGGAAGGCCTTACAAATAGGCTTCTGTGAAAAGAAGAGAAGTGAAAAGCAAAGGAGAAAAGGAAAGATATAAGCATCTGAATGCAGAGTTCCAAAGAATAGCAAGGAGAGATAAGAAAGCATTCCTCAGTGAGCAATGCAAAGAAATAGAGGAAAACAACAGAATGGGAAAGACTAGAGATCTCTTCAAGAAAATTAGAGATACCAAGGGGTCATTTCATGCAAAGATGGGCTTGATAAAGGACAGAAATGGTATGGACCTAACAGAAGCAGAAGATATTAAGAAGAGGTGTCAAGAATACACAGAAGAACTGTACAAAAAAGATCTTCACGACCCAGATAATCATGATGGTATGATCACTGACCTAGAGCCAGACATCCGGGAATGTGAAGTCAAGTGGGCCTTAGAAAGCATCACTACGAACAAAGCTAATGGAGGTGATGGAATTCCAGTTAAGCTATTTCAAATCCTGGAAGATGATGCTGTGAAAGTGCTGCACTCAATATGCCAGCAAATTTGGAAAACTCAGCAGTGGCCACAGGACTGGAAAAGGTCAGTTTTCATTCCAATCCCAAAGAATGCTCAAACTACTGCACAATTGCCCTCATCTCACATGCTAGTAAAGTAATGCTCTCATTTCTCCAAGCCAGGCTTCAGCAATACGTGAACCATGAACTTCCAGTTGTTCAAGCTGGATTTAGAAAGGGCAGAGGAACCAGAGATCAAATTGCCAACATCTGCTGGATCATGGAAAAAGCAAGAGAGTTCCAGAAAAATATCTATTTCTGCTTTATTGACTATGCCAAAGCCTTTGACTGTGTGGATCACAATAAACTGTGGAAAATTCTGAAAGAGATGGGAATACCAGACCACCTGATCTCCCTCTTGAGAAACCTATATGCAGGTCAGGAAGCAACAGTTAGAACTGGACATGGAACAACAGACTGGTTCTGAATAGGAAAAGGAGTACGTCAAGGCTGTATATTGTCACCCTGCTTATTTAACTTATATGCAGAGTACATCATGAGAAACGCTGGGCTGGAAGAAGCACAAGCTGGAATCAAGATTGCCGGGAGAAATATCAATAACCTCAGATATGCAGATGACACCACCCTTATTGCAGAAAGTGAAGAGGAACTAAAAAGCCTCTTGATGAAAGTGAAAGAGGAGAGTGAAAAAGTTGGCTTAAAGCTCAACATTGGGAAAACAAAGATCATGGCATCTGGTCCCATCATTTCATGGCAAATATATGGGGAAATAGTGGAAACAGTGTCAGACTTTATTTTGGGGGGCTCCAAAATCACTGCAGATGGTGACTGCAGCCATGAAATTAAAAGACGCTTACTCCTTGGAAGTGAAGTTATGACCAACCTAGATAGCATATGCAAAAGCAGAGACATTACTTTGCCAATAAAGGTCCATCTAGTCAAGGCTGTGGTTTTTCCAGTTGTCTTGTATGGATGTGAGAGTTGGACTGTGAAGAAGGCTGAGTGCCGAAGAATTGATGCTTTTGAACTGTGGTGTTGGAGAAGACTCTTGAGAGTCCCTTGGACTGCAAGGAGATCCAACCAGTCCATTCTGAAGGACATCAGTCCTGAGTGTTCATTGGAAGGACTGATGCTAACACTGAAACTCCAATACTTTGGCCACCTCATGCGAAAAGTTGACTCATTTGAAAAGACCCTGGTGCTGGGAGGGTTTGCGGATAGGAAGAGAAGGGGACGACAGAGGATGAGATGGCTGGATGGCATCACTGACTCGACGGGCGTGAGTCTGAGTGAACTCCGGGAATTGGTGATGGACAGGGAGGCCTGGCGTGCTGCAATTCATGGGGTCACAAAGAGTCGGACATGACTGAGTGACTGAACTGAACTGATGACCTATTTACATAAGGTTATTAATTTATCTTCAATATGTAATGATTACATAATCATACCTTGAGGTTGAGTTTTGCTGGTTGTGTTGTACAAGATACCGAGCAAGGGGGTAAATGTGTGGGAGATTCATGGGAAACAGTAGTATATCAGTCATGAAACTGAGAAGAACATCAGTTCACTGGAGTGAAGTTTTATTGTCCAAGCTTGGGGGCTGTTTTGCTTTAGCCATCTGCCACCTCTTTGGGGATTCTTTTCTTTTGTTGCATTTTGTCGTTGTTCAGTCACTGTCATGTCTGACTCTTTGCGAACCCATGGACTGCAGCATCCCAAGCTCCTTTGTCCTCCAGTCTCTCCCAGAGTCTGCTCAAGTTCATGTCTATTGTGCTGGTGATGCTATCTAACCATCTCATCCTCTGCTGCCTCCTTTCCTTTGCCTCAATCTTTCCCAGCATCAGGGCCGTTTCCAATGAGTGGGCTCTTCACATCAGGTGGCCAAAGTATTGGAGCTTCAGCTTCAGCATTAATCCTTCCAGTGAATATTCAGGGTTGTTTTTCTTTAGGATTGACTGATTTGATCTCCTTCCAGTCCAAGGTACTCTCAAGAGTCTTCTTCAGCATCATAATTCGAAAGCATCAACTCTGCAGTGCTCAGCCTTCTTTATGGTCCAACTCTCACATCCATACGTAACTATTGGAAAAACCATAGCTTTGACTCTAGGGACCTTGGCCAGCAAAGAGATGTCTCTGATTTTTAATATGCTGTCTAGGCTTGTCATAACTTTTTGTTACAGTTAGAAACATTTAAGGTATTTTTCATAAAAATTTGGACATATAGCATATCTTAAGATGTCATATCTAAAAAAAATGACTCATATTTCTGACTGATAGCACTTGAAATAAATTGAAGAACAATTGTCACCATTTTAGGGATTCCAAAGTGGCTAAGATGGTAAAGAGTCTGCCTACAGTGTGGGATACCTGGGTTTGATTCCTGAGTCAAGAAGATTCCCTGGAGAAGGAAATGGCAACCACTCCAGTATTCTTGCCTGGAAAATCCCAAGGATGGAGGAGCCTGGCAGGCTACAGTCCATGGGATCATGAAGAGTCAGACAGGACTGAATGACTTCACTTTCACTTATCACCATTTAAATGAGACAAAAATAAAAATTCCCCAAATCATCTAGAATACAAAGAGAGGGCAGTTTCATCATGGATATTACCTGCTTGGACCTAGCATTTGAATTCACAGGCTACATTAATGAGATCTATAATCTCAGCTGAATCTATGGTTTAATACAGTCATTTGTGAATAGGAATGTAAATAGAATAATACAGAGAAGTTTTATTGAATACCTGTGAAAACAAAATAGATTGAACAAAATGTCTCAGTTCTCCAGAGGGTGCATTCCTTCAGAAACCTAAATAGGGAAGGCATTCTATTCTATTGGATTTTTGCTGAAGGAAAGCCTATAGCCTTTAAGTTGAGAGTGGAAGAAGCAGAATGTGGAATACCACACAGATCTTTGTATTGATCAAGAAGAAACTGCAGTTTTCTCAAGAGATACTGGTCATAGAATTCTACCAACCATAAATTACTGAAAATTCTTTTACAAATGCTTTTATGGTACCCCAAATTCATATAATAGAGTGCTATCAAATCAATTCATCTTCTTAACTCTTGGACTGCACTATCTTAATTTGAATTGTTGGTGAACCACTGTGTGTGTGTGATCAGTTGCTCAGTTGTGTCTGACTCTTTGCAACCCCATGGACTGCAGCCCGCCAGGCACCTCTGCCCACGGGGATTTCTAGGCAAGAATACTGGAGTGGGTTGCCATTTCTTCCTCCTGGCAATCTTCCAGACCCAGGGATCGAAACTAGGTCTCCTGTATTGGCAGGTGGATTCTTTTCTACTGAGCCACCTGGGAATCCCTAATCCAAGCCATTCAGCAATTGTAGGGATGAATATTGTTTGATATATTACCTGTAAGTCCAACCACCTGAAGAATGAAATCAGAGTTGTAAAAGAAATTGTGAATTGAGTCCTCCATAAATTAAATACCACTGAATGATTTTATACTTGCAGGCACATTGCCTGTGTATCTTTATATCATGGAAAGAGTTATCACACCCATGATATCACACACATTTATATCCATACAAGATTAGAAATGTGAGAGTTATACCTCATATAGCAGCAGCTAAACTGAACATACTGTTTCCAGTAATAATATAATATTTATAAGGCAATAGTTAGCATTACACCTATACCTTTTATTCTCTTCAAGTTGAGTTATTCTTTTTGGAAATAAGCAAGAACGTGTGATGAGAAAGGCCATGTGTTTAGCACATAGACAAGAAAACCTTGTTAATGGCTAATTATAGAAACTAATATATGCTAAGCATTTTCTTCCTAGATATTTTGCAAAAACTTTGCAGTATTATCTCATATTGCATTATCAATAAGTTCTTATTATAGGTGAGATGAATAAGGATTGGAGAGGTAATATGACTTGGCAAAGGTCACAATACTAAAAGTCACTGGGACTAAGATCGATGCTGGCAGACTGCATGGCTCTGTTGTGGACCAATGTAAGTAATGCCTCTTCATTGTGGTGGAGTAATGACCATGACCCTGGAACCCAAGTAGTCTCTCATTCTTGGTATGTTATCAGGTGGGTGCTAAAGGCCCACAAAAGTCAGCTGGATGATAAACTGAAAATTTCAGCTTTAACTTTGTATTTCCCATCAGAACTTCAAATGTTTGTTTTTATTTTTGTCAAAATAATTTCCAAAACTTTTTTATTCTTAAATGAGAGAGCTTCCTACTGAAGTATGTGCCAAAATTTATGCTAATAATTTTCTTATTTTTCATTCTTTAAGTATTTTAAAGCATCTGCTTGATTTAGTCACAGTATGGATGCTAAAAATACAAAATAAATATATCATACATGTATTTTAATTTTTCTAGTCACAGAAATTAGAATACCATACAGTAAAATTAAAGTTTTATAATAAAGAATTTGTAATGCTGTAAGTGAACATAGAGATTTTCAATTTTTAGTTTATTAGCAATGGCAAAAAACCCACTTATTAAAGTGCAGATTTTAAATGACTATGGGCATGCTTTTTAAAAATGAAAGTATATTTTTACATTGGTAACCAGGGTATACTAGAGTTGAATTAAGTCAGTCTGCTGCTTCACTAAACATTCTAATCCAGAAAAGTCATTGATTTACTATTAGAAACATTGTACCACTAATACTGCATATTGGATGTTGAAATCTACAGAAGAATGAAGGGGGGAGGATGAAGTAATAGAGGAACAGAAGAAAGATGGATAATGTTCTGGCAGATACATCCAATTTTCTTCAAATATTTCATCCTGACAAATATTTATTCCAAATATAACATCCTGACCAATATCTATCTATTATAGACCAAACATGAACATTTTCTCATTTCCCTCAAAAGTCAAATAATCCATTTGAATTTTGTTTTATTTCAGATTACATACTTTATGATATTTTTAAAAGCCAGCTTCATATTATAATTATCTGTGCATCTGTTTTATTTATTCTTTTTGACTGTACATACTTTGATGCCAGACTTGTTTTGGCATAATTAAGTAAATTTTTTTTAATACATGGCATATTCCAATAAGTAGTTGTTCCATTAGGTTCACTTAATGGGGTTTATCAAAGGCTATTAGACTAATCAAAAAGGCATTAAAGTAAATTTTTGTAGTAAAATTCATATAAAATTTATCAAGGATCTGAAATCTTCCACAAGATTGGGCTTGGGAGTCAATTCTCTCCCAGCCAGCCTTGATGACTGCAGCCCAGATGAGACTTTGCAGCCTTGTGGGAAACTCTGAGCTATAGGTATCTAGCTAAGCCATACCCCAATTCATGAGACTCAAAAACTATGAGATAGTGAATATTTGTGGTTTGAAGATACTGCATGCTGGGGTAATTTATTACCACAAGAGATTACTAAAACATAGTTACATTTCATTTTACTATATTATATGGTATATTATTAGGGCTTCCTTGGTGGCTCAGACAGTAAAGAATCAGCCTGCAATGCAGGAGACCTGGGTTTGATCTCTGGATGGGGAAGATCCCCTGAAGAAGGGAATGTCAACCTACTCTAGTATTCTTGCCTGGAGAATCCCATGGACAGAGGAGCCTGGCAAGCTACAGTCTATGAGGTCACAAAGAGTCAGACATGACCGAGTGACTAAGCACACACAAGTGGTATATTATTGGAGAAGGAAATGACAACCCATTCCAATGTTCTTGCCTGAAAAATCCCATGGACAGAGGATCCTGGTGGGCTACAGTCCCTGGGGTCACAAAAGAGTCAGACACGACCTAGAGATTAAACAACATTGGTATATTATACATTAAATTATATGTTTTATTATGTGAAATAGAACCTAGCATGTGAGAAGAGATAATTTGCTTGAGAAGAAATCTTTGAATCCAATTTTACTAGAAATTTGTTTAGGATGAAAACAGAGAGGACAGGAGGAAAAAATATTGCTGTAGTCCAGAACGAGCAGATCTTATGTTTCCTAGAACTAACTGACACAAAACATAGTGGTGACAATAATGTGCTTCAGAGCATGGGTTCTGGTGTCAGACTTTGTTTCAAAATCTAGATTAACCACTTGCTAGTTGTATGACCAGAACAAATGTATTCCACTGTCCTAAAACACTGTTTGTGCATGTTCAGTTGCTCAGTCGCGTCTGACTCTTCGTGATCCCATGGACTGTAGCCCACCAGCATCCTCTGTCCATGAAACTTTCCAGGGAAGAATCCTGAAGTGGATTGTCATTTCCTTCTCCAGGGTATCTTCCCAACCCAGAGACTGAATTCACATCTTTTGCATCTCTTGCATTGGCAGGTGGATTCTTTACCACTGTACCACCTGGGAAGACCGTAACATACTTTGTTCATTTGAAAAATAAAAAATAGTAACTGTATTTGTTTCACTGAGTTGTTTTGAGGTTTTAATGTGTCGCTACTATCTAATCGTTAGGCAAAATATCTGCCACATAATGATTAATAAGTGAGAGCTAATATCATTAGATTAATCATCATTGCACCACTGTTGCTGATAGGAGAGTTGAATTTTGCAGTTCATTTCTAGAAGTTTCAGTCTGTAAAAATCAATATATATAAAAAAATCAATATATTTGATAAATTATTACTTCAGTCATGTACACTTTCTTCCTCCATGGTATGAAAAACTCTTAATCTAACATATCTTACTGTTCTTTACATTTTATAGTTTTTCAGATACATTATTATTTTATAAAAATATATAAGACCATCATTATTTTATAAATAAGGAAACTAAGACTCTGAGATTTAGAAAATAAATATACGTTGGGCATTTACTATGTATTGTAAAAGGAACTGGGGGCCTTATATTTACTTGCTACACAGTGATTTTTAACAGAATTTCTGGAATCTAAGTCTAGTCTCTTTCAATAACATTATCTGTCATTCTGACCAGTAAACACATTCACTTAGTTGTAAATAGCACATCACTGTATGTTCAAAAAGTGAAGAAAAGGAAATGTGGTGTTTTCATTATATATACAATTTTTCAATTATGCAATGACAAGAGTTTGTAAAAAGTTAGATATGTTGTCATGAAAATGAATAATACAATAAACTGTAATTCAAGAATATGGGGGGCTCAAAGAGAAATTCTTAGAATGTAATTATAAATAAAGCTACAGAGTAGTCAAAATAAGTATGTATATGCTGAAAAAGGAATGGATTTTCAAAGAACTCAAAGAATAGTCAATTTTCAAACAAGAGTGCAAATGATTTAAAGATGGAAATATCTTCAACAATCACAAAGATGTATAAGAGAATATTAATAAGGATAAAGAAAATAATAAAATGTACATTGTAAAAAATTTTGCATTCAGTATTTTAAACTTATATCCAAAGTAAAAAGAGAGCAAAAATCCTCATTACCAGGAAAGGATGGCATATTTTTAATGAATGCCAAAAGGTACTGAATCCTCCTGGGCTTTCATTTACTTCAATAAGAATGATCTTTGGATTTTTAAAGATAAAAAAAATTTAAAGGAAGATTTGCAGATCATCATCAACATGTTAAAAAAAGTATTTTCTGTCTTCTCTTCAAAGAACAATGATGTAGACAAGAGCGTCTTTGTGGAAGTCAAGGAGTGCAGCAGAGAAATCCCAGCTCACCACTGGAGCAAAATATATCCAAGATCAGATGAATAAAAAGGAATTCTGAGGTGTGCTGAGATACATGGATGTATGCTCAACAGCTCAGTCGTGTCCGACTCTTTGCGACCCCATGGACTGTAGCCTTCCAGGCTCCTCTGGCCATGAGATTTTTTAGACAAGAATACTGGAGTGGGTTTCCATGCCCTCCTCCAGAGGATC
Source organism: Bos taurus (assembly GCF_002263795.3). Lineage (NCBI taxonomy): Eukaryota > Metazoa > Chordata > Mammalia > Artiodactyla > Bovidae > Bos > Bos taurus. The sequence continues at coordinate 17,774,423 of NC_037338.1, read as the reverse complement.
TTTCCAATCCAGGGATCGAACCTGTGTCTCCTGTGTCCCCTGTGTCTCCGGCACTGCAGGTGAATTCTTTACTGCTGAGCCACTGGGGAAGCCCCATGAGACTTGAATATTCACATGCAAAAGAATGAAATAGGACCCCTATCTCATATCACTCAAAAAAAAATAACTTAAAATGAAGTAAAGAGATAAACATAAGATGTGAAACGGGAAGAAAACAGAGTCAAAGCTCCTTGAAATTGGTTTTGGGAATGACTTTCATCAAAAACATAAGTAACAGAAGCAAAAATAAATTAGCAGACTACATCAAACTGGATAGCTTCTACACAACAAAAGAAAATCAACAAAATGGAAAGGCAACAAACAGAATGGGAAAATATATTTGCAAGCCAGATATCTGATAATGGGTTAATACCTAAATATATATATTGAACTCATACATCTAAACGCAAAAAAAAAAAAAAAAAAAAAAAATCCGATTTATAAATGGGTAGGGAATTTAAATAGATTTTTTCCAAAGAAGACACACAAATGGCTGACTGATATATGAAAAGGTCTCAACATCATGAATCACTAAGGAAATTCAAATCAAAGCTACAAAGAGTATTATCTCATCTCTGTTAGAATGGCTTTTATCAAACAGATAAGTGTTGGCAAAGATGTGGAGAAAAGTAAACCATTGTGACTGTTGGCAGGAATGCAAATTTGTTCAGTCACCGTAGAAAACAGTGTGGAGTTTCTTAAAAAAAAAGGAAAGCAGAAAAAAATGGCAATTTTGTGAGTTTATAGATGTGTTAACTAACCCTATTGTGGTAGTCATTTCATAATGTATATATATATATATGTATCAATTATCACCTTGTACATCTTTAATTTACCCATGTCATATCAATTTTATCTCAATAAAGTTGAAAAAGAAAAAGAAGAAATTATAGACCCAAATATGGGGTATCTAGTGACAGAGGCAAATATTTAATTTAGGAACTTTTAATCTCAGTAAGACCAATGATTGTCACTCAATGTTTCTAAAGAAAATTATCATTTTTCTATCTGTAAAATCATAGAGAAAAAGAAAGAAACCAGAATAATATGCATGTACACTTACTTTCTTTTCCTAAAAGAGAAAATCATGGTTTCTAAAAATTGTACAAAAGTGTATTAACAAATATTTTGTTTTCATTTATCATTAAATAATGAAAACACTGAGGCCAGAAAGAGTTCAATACAGACAAACCTTTTCAAAGTAACCTCATTTTTCTTTAAAAATAAGGTTATTGAATTTTTAAGTGAAGGGAATAAGTTAGAAATATTATATCTTTAGATACACATAAACTTCAAGGAAAAATGTTTTACATGACACATTTATAGAAAAGATGACAAAAAGTTAATGGTGATACTGTGTGAGTGATTTGTTGCTGTTTTCACAGCCACATCCGAAGATTTTCAATTTATTTATTTGTTATCCCTAAGAAAGCTCTTGATTAACATGCCTTAGATCAACTTCTCCCAAGTCATGTCTCAATCTTTTTAGCCAATGATATAAATATAGATTTCATAGTTGTCAGCCAGAAATTTGAATGGTAATAAATATTAGATTGGCCAAAATATTTGTTCATGTTTTTTTCCATGAGATGTTAAGGAAAAACCCAAGTGAACTTTCTGGTCAATCCAATATACATAAATGAAAAACAAACAAACAAAAAACACCTTTTTGAATGTGTAGAATGAAACCACAGAAGAAAGCAAGATGAGATTCTGTAGAAGCAGGTTAACAGGTATTAAATAATCAGTGAGGAACACTTAAGATGGAAAGATGCTTGAACAGATAGTCCTTCATCAAAAATAACTAAGAAACATAGAATAGGACTATGCAGAGTTAACAGAGTGTCAAAATTATACCAAAAGAACTTTCTAATATTATATATTATTTGCAAGCATCAAGTTAACTTGCCATTCATGAACCCATAGCTTCATGAACTCTGACAGAAGACAAGAGATTCCTGGATCAGAGACAATGGAGAGTTTGTTACTCATTAAGAAACCATGAAAGGAGCACCATTTTTTGCAAGTTCCTTAGGGTACAGTTCCCACAGTGTGAGGTAAAGGGAGGTAGGTGACACCTGCTTAAGAAATGGGTTGCATTTTGGGACAGAAAACAAGTTTGTAAAGAACAGTAAACAAACTTGCCCTTTGCCCCAGAAGGAAACATTATTTTTATTATACTGAACAGTAAACAAAATTTTCCTGGCTGTGGAGAAGATATAATATCTCCCAAAGCTATTTATTATACAAACATCTTTGAAAAAGTAATCTGGACAAAAGGGCAGTTAGCCCTTTGCTTGCAAGCCGTGCAGTAATGTGAGAGCCATAGAGAATTAGATCTCAGTGTTAGAGCTTTGAAAATACAAATACAAGATTGGTATCAGATTGGAAATAATTATAGCTTAACAGAACACTATACTTGTCACATCAATTGGATTATTATATTCAAATTTGAACACCGTATTTTGAAGCACAGGGTTCCCATGTGGCTCAATGGTAAAGAATCTGCCTGCTGATGCAAGAAATGCAAAAGATGTGGGTTTGATTACTGGGTCAGGAAGATCCCCTGGAGAAGGAAATGACAATCCACTCCAGTATTCTTGCCTGGAGAATCCCATGGACAGGGAAGCCTGGCAGGTGACAGCCAATGGGGCTGCAAAGAGTCAGAAATGACTAAGATACTGAGCACATGGACATTTTGAAGCACACTAAAGCAAATTAGAGGACATTCAAACCATCAAATAAATGAAGTTAATAGATGAAATGACTTAGACAGAAGACCCTGGAGTGCTCTGGGTCACCAGGGGATGGCATGGATTCTAGTTACCTAGCAGAATACTCTCAAGTTTCACTGGGAAGGACTTAATAGGCTTACAGTCAGAATGACAATTAAGTGGGGGGACTATGGAAGAAAAATGGTTAATAGGTCCCTTCAATCTGGGCCTAGAGTTAGATGTAAATTTAAAAATGTCTTGCCTTGGTTGCTGTGATGGCTGTATTCACACTATAGGCACAACTGGTAATATAGTCTTAGTAAGCATATGGACTGGAAAAGGTCAGTTTTCATTCCAATCCCAAAGAAAGGCAATGCCAAAAAATGCTCAAACTACCGCACAGTTGCACTCATCTCACATGCTAGTAAAGTAATGCTCAAAATTCTCCAAGCCAGGCTTCAGCAATACATGAACCGTGAACTTCCTGATGTTCAAGCTAGTTTTAGAAAAGGGAGGAACCAGAGATCAAATTGCCAACATCCACTGGATCATGGAAAAAGCAAGAGAGTTCCAGAAAAACATCTATTTCTGCTTTATTGACTATGCCAAAGCCTTTGACTGTGTGGATCACAGTAAACTGTGGAAAATTCTGAAAGAGATGGGAATACCAGACCATCTGATCTGCCTCTTGAGAAACCTGTATGCAGGTCAGGAAGCAACAGTTAGAACTGGACATGGAACAACAGACTGGTTCCAAATAGGAAAAGGAGTACGTCAAGGCTGTATATTGTCACCTTGCTTATTTAACTTATATGCAGGGTACATCATGAGAAATGCTGGACTGGAAGAAACACAAGTTGGAATCAAGATTGCTGGGAGAAATATCAATAACCTCAGATATGCAGATGACACCACCCATATGGCAGAAAGTGTAGAGGACCTAAAAAGTCTCTTGATGAAAGTGAAAGTGGAGAGTGAAAAAGTTGGCTTAAAGCTCACCATTCAGAAAACGAAGATCATGGCATCCAGTCCCATCACTTCATGGGAAATAGACGGGGAAACAGTGTCAGACTTTATTTTGGGGGCTCCAAAATCACTGCAGATGGTGACTGCAGCCATGAAATTAAAAGACGCTTACTCCTTGGAAGGAAAGTTATGACCAACCTAGATAGCATATTCAAAAGCAGAGACATTACTTTGCCAACAAAGCTCCGTCTAGTCAAGGTTATGGTTTTTCCAGTGGTCATGTATGGATGTGAGAGTTGGACTGTGAAGAAGGCTGAGCACTGAAGAATTGATGATTTTGAACTGTGGTGTTGGAGAAGACTCTTGAGAGTCCCTTGGATTGCAAGGAGATCCAACGAGTCCATTCTGAAGGAGATCAACCCTGGGGTTTCTTTGGAGGGAATGATGCTGAAGCTGAAACTCCAGTACTTTGGCCACCTCATGTGAAGAGTTGACTCATTGGAAAAGACTCTGATGCTAGGAGGGATTGGGGGCAGGAGGAGAAGGGGACGACAGAGGATGAGATGGCTGGATGGCATCACTGACTCGATGGACGTGAGTCTGAGTGAACTCCAGGAGTTGGTGATGGAAAGGGAAGCCTACTGTGCTGCGATTCATGGGTTTGCAAAGAGTTGGGCATGACTGAGCGACTGAACTGAACTGAACTGAAGCATATAGATTGTATTTGTGTTGGCAATTTGAGTTTCAAACCTCAAGTAGTGTGAATTTACATATCTTTATTATGATATCTCAATGCAAATTGATTACAGTCATTGTAATTTTAAAGATTTGCTAAATGCAATCAGTAAATAATGCAAAGATGATTTATTGAATTTTTACAAAATATTTCAGTTCAGTTCAGTCGCTCAGTCATGTCCGACTTTTCGCGACCCCATGAATCGCAGCATGCCAGGCCTCCCTGTCCACCACCAATTCCCGGAGTTCACTCAGACTCACGTCCATCAAGTCAGTGATGCCATCCAGCCATCTCATCCTCTGTCGTCCCCTTCTCCTCCTGCCTCCAATCCCTCCCAGCATCAGAATCTTTTCCAATGAGTCAACTCTTCGCATGAGGTGGCCAAAGTACTGGAGTTTCAGCTTCAGCATCATTCCCTCCAAAGAAACCCCAGGGTTGATCTCCTTCAGAATGGACTCGTTGGATCTCCTTGCAGTCCAAGGGACACTCAAGAGTCTTCTCCAACACCACAGTTCAAAATCATCAATTCTTCAGTGCTCAGCCTTCTTCACAGTCCAACTCTCACATCCATACATGACCACTGGAAAAACCATAACCTTGACTAGACGGAGCTTTGTTGGCAAAGTAATGTCTCTGCTTTTGAATATGCTATCTAGGTTGGTCATAACTTTCCTTCCAAGGAGTAAGCATCTTTTAATTTCATGGCTGCAGTCACCATCTGCAGTGATTTTGGAGCCCAAAAAGATAAAGTCTGACACTGTTTCCACTGTTTCCCCGTCTATTTCCCATTAAGTGATGGGACTATATGCCATGATCTTTGTTTTCTGAATACTGAGATTTAAGCTAACTTTTTCACTCTCCACTTTCACTTTCATCAAGAGGCTTTTTAGGTCCTCTTCACTTTCTGCCATATGGGTGGTGTCATCTGCATATCTGAGGTTATTGATATTCCTCCCAGCAATCTTGATTCCAGCTTGTGTTTCTTCCAGTCCAGCGTTTCTCATGATGTACTACCGCATAGAAGTTAAATAAGCAGGGTGACAATATACAGCCTTGACGTGCTCCTTTTCCTATTTGGAACCAGTTTGTTCTATGGCTTCCCTCGTGGCTCAGAGGTTAAAGCGTCTGCCCGCAATGCGGGAGACCTGGGTTTGATCCCTGGGTCGGAAAGATCCCCTGGAGAAGGAAATGGCAACCCACTCCAGTATTCTTGCCTGGAGAATCCCATGGACGGAGGAATCTGGTGGGCTACAGTCCATGGTGTCACAAAGAGTCGGACACGACTGAGCAAGCGACTTAAACGACTTAAATATGTGTATATAAGCTTCATGGAGAAGGAAATGGCAACCCACTCCAGTATTCTTGCCTGAGAAATCCCACGGACAGAGGAGCCTGGCCGGCTATAGTCCACAGGGTCGCAAAGGAGTCCGACATGACTTAGCAAATAAACAACAAAGTTATTTATATGTGATATATATATAACACATATAAAATAAAGTTTACTATTTATTTAAAATTTCTGCTCTATGTATTATTCATACCTTATTGAAATTAAACATTTGACTATGAGGTAATTGTAAGTTTATATGTATTTGTTACAAGTAATGCAAAGAGATCCCATCACCCTTTACCCAGTCTGCCCCAATGTACCAGCTTGCAAAGTTTTATAAAAGAGAACTATTCATGAGGAGGCTATTATGATAGTTTGAAATCGAGAGTATACCTAAGACCTTGGCTGTTTAATCCCACGGGAAATTTTCTGAGAGCTTGAGCAATATGAGGCTCTGGACGGCAGGCTGTAAGAGGCAAAGTTTCCCTCAATCTCATGGCACATGGGAGAGAGGATCTGGCCGAAGGGAGACTATTAGCAAACATGGTAGATTTTGCAATCCAGATCACTGAAAGATAAGTGGGCAGAGAGCAACCTCAAACCAGTTCAGTGCTATAGCAAATGTTTTAATTACATATTTAAAATATAAAAATTGTACATTTACAAGTTAGTTCATATAATTACCTGTATGATAAAAAATTTACAAAAATTGGACAATGTGATAAATTAGATCAGCACCCTTTGCTGCTGGTTGCTCCTTTCCCTGCACTTTTATAACTTCTAAGCAAATTTTCTGATTCTCTTAATTTGAATTTAGACTCTCTTATGAATCCTCAGGCAGATACTTTACCACAGGTTTATCCAAAGAATACTTCTATCTCCCAGTGTCTGCCCTGAAGGTCTATTCACTATAACATCCATATGGTGTTATTTCTTATTACCTAGCAAATCTTAGCTCTTCCAATTAAATGCTATTTTTCCTATGAGTTAAAAGCTAATCTTTTGCTTCTATTTTATGCTCATTCTTTAGCTAAACTATTAATTTCTGAGGCTAGGTAGTTGGGAAGGTGGGAGGAAAATTGATCAATAGTATTAACTTCACTTCATGATTTGGTTTCAGAAACATGTAGACTAAAACTGGCTTCCAGTCAAGTTTGAAACTTGGCGATTTTGTGGCAGGGGAAAGGGCAAGAGAGAATGGTAATGTCTTGTCTCCAGTGAATTCCTGGGATGGGCTGACAAAACAAGGTCCTTGTCCTTGCACAGGAAAGAATTCAAGAGTGATCCATAGTAAAGTGAGAGATTGAAATATGTATTTGGAGAAATAAACATTCCATAGGCAGGATACAGTCCAGCTCAGAAGGGGAAAGTGGCCCTAATGTGTGGAGGTGGTTAGTTTCTATGGGCTGAATAATTTTATAGGCTAACCAGTTGGAGGCTATTCCAAATATTTTGGGAAAGGGGCACAGATTTACAGAAATTGGGCCACCACCCACTTTTTGGCTTTTTATGATCCGCCTTCGAACTGTCAGGGCACCTGTGATCGTGTCATTTAGAGGCACATGCATTACATGTTAATATCTTAATATTGTTAGCAACAAAAATAGCAATGTTATTTGGGAGTGTTTTTAATATAAATTTATTTATTATAACTGGAGGCTAATTACTTTACAATATTGTATTGGTTTTGCCATAGATCAACATATATCTGCCATGGGTGTACACGTGTTCCCCATCCTGAACCCCCCTCTCACTTCCCTCCCCATACCATTTTGAAGTGACTCATGAACTGTGTAAGAGAAATCATGAAGAAATGAAGTTCATTTCATATCACAAGCAGCTCATTGTGAGTCATTTTTTAATTTTAAGAAACTGACCAAAATTCTTTCAACTACTTTTATTTTAGAGTCTTTTAAGATGTATACTGTATAAAAAGTAATAAACAGAAATCTCAACTAAAATAGAGTAGAGAGGCCCAAAAGAAGAGCCTTCAATCCTACAACAAGAGTAGAATCTAGCAGGAAGGTGCAAGATTTCTTCTTCTTACCTGGCAAGGGCTCAGCCAATGAAAGACTGACAACTCAGCCGATGAAAAACCACTATATTTCCAACACTCAATTCCTCTAATGGACCTTTTTTACTATAGCCATCCCAATTTCCTTTACCTTTCTTTAAAGGAGTTCTCTCCTTGTTGCATAGGACTTACACATGGCTTGCCATCGTATCATACCACAAACTGCAATTCTTTGCCAATCTCAAATAAGACCACTTTTGCTGGAGAAATAATTGGCAGTCTATTTGTTTAAGATCAACAACTGTGGCAGTCAAATAACTAGATCTAACTTTCATCAATAATAGCAATCAAAGAGTAAATAAAATATAAATGTCACCTCCTCAGAGAAAATTTCTTGACCAATCTAAATCAGATATTTTTATTTTATACCTTGCAGCAACCTAGAATTTCTATTATAGTAATCACACTTTTGAGATGTATGTGTGTGTGTGTTGAAACTATTTGTCCTTAGAGTTCCATGACAATGGGTAAGGTAAATACTAGTATTATTCACATTTTATGAATGATGAAGAGGTTGCTCAATACATAAAATTTGTTGAGAACACACAGTTCATAAGTGGCAGAGGCAGAATTCAAACCCTGATCTCACTAATAGAAGCAGAACAGCTTTCAACTACTTTGAAAGTGGAAAAAAAAAAAAAAGTGTTCACTCAGTTGTGTCCGCCTCTTTGGACTGTAGCCTGCCAGGCTCCTCTGTCATGGAATTCTCCAGGCAAGAATACTGCAGCAGGCAGCCATTCCCTCCTCCAGGAGATCTTCTCTACCCAGGGACTGAACCCAGATCTCTTGCATTGCAGTGGATTTTTTGCTATCTGAGCCACCAGGGAAGCCCTTTAACCACTTTACTGCTTCTTATTTCATGCAAACATTCTTTACATTCAACCAGCAACTGTGCATAAAGTTGAACCATGAAGTAGCACATTTATTTTCCCTGTTGTCAACTACAGATTGGCACTTGCCAAGAACATCTGCCAACAACTGAACCACAACAGCAAGAGCATTTGCCATCTGCCGCTGCGGAGATTGAACCCTGTGCTATTGCAACTGCCAACCTTCAGGACCCCCTGAGGGGAATTCAGGGTGAAGGAGTTAAGTACTCTGTGCTCCAGGGAAACTGTTGGAGCAGGTCTTTAGGTAGTTATTTCCAGGAACTGATTTCCTGATTCCAATCTTTGCATCACTTCATGTCCAGAAAATCACTAAATCCCTTCATGGTAGCATCAGCTGCTCGTGACTAGCACAAAACCTTTTGTAAACACTTGATTGCTTTGAACTCCCCCTTCACCAGAATCTTATATACTGACCTTCCCCCATTACTTCTTTACTGGAGCTCCAGTGGCACAATTGGTTAGTGCACGGTACTTATAGAACAGGAATGCTTATGAGCAATGCCGAGGTTGTGAGTTTAAGCCTCATCTAGAGGGCTTCCCTGGTGGCTCAGACAGTAAAGAGTCTGCCTACAATGCAGGAGACCTGGGTTCAATCCCTGGGTTGGGAAGATACCCTGGAGAAGGAAATGGCTATCCACTCCAGCATTCTTGCCTGGGAAACCCCATGGATGGAGGAGCCTGATAGGCTACAATCATGGGGTTGCAAAGAGTTGGACACGACTGAGCAACTTCACTTCACTTCAGAGCAACTCTGGACTTCCCTGGTAGCTCAGCTGTAAAGAATCTGCCTGCAGTGCAGGAGACCCTGGTTCGATTCCTGGGTCAGGAAGATCCACTGGAGAAGGGAAAGGCTACCCACTCCAGTATTCTGGCCTGGAGAATTTCATAGACTGTGTACTCCATGAGGTCACAAAGAGTCAGACACGACTGAGCAACTTTCACTTTCACTACCTCTTTGGAGCAGTCTCTCAGAGCTATATGAGGTACTGTTTCCTGGGCTGCAGTCATCATTTTGCTCCGAATAAAACTTAACTAGCAACTCACATTTTGCATCTTTTTAGCGGATACTGTTTTTCTGTACCTTCATATGTGTAGTGATGGCTATATAGATTAAATCATAATTATGTTAAATTAGAAAAAATTGATTAACAAATAAATGTGATGTGAATAAGAAATGTTTAAAAACATAAAAGTAAAGCATAAGTTTTAAGCTTTAGCAACAGTATTACAAGATATAACTTGAATATACTCCAATCTGCTCCTTTTCAATAAAGCAAGTATAATAGTCCAACAGTTTGGTTATCCTTCCTAACAAATGTCATAAAAAAGGAGAGATTTAGCAAAGATTCGACTATTTTAGATGCCAAAAGGTCTAATTGATACTTACTCTCTTAATTATTTTAAATGTAAAGGAATACAATGAACATAACAGTAATTTTAGAGACGGAAAAGTAAATTATTTCAAAAATTGCAGGTAATTACCTCAATGAATGCAGACATGCTAATTTCTATTGAGTTTTTTTTAATCTACTTTTTAAAAACATCTTTTTAAAAAAATCTGAATAAGGTTTTTCTCCTCCAAATATAGTGCTGAAACTTAAATTTTATTAATTTTTAGAAAATGTTCCCAGCCAATCTAATTACTATATAACTCATATTAGATAATTTGTGAATAATATCTTAACATTTTTTGCTTTAAAATTGTTTCTTAATATTACATACATATATTAATCAGAACACTTCACTGTTTATTGTTCAGTGAATATAAGTTCAGGAGGCCCAATGCACAGTGAGGCCGAACAAACTGAAACATCAGAGTTTGGAACAGAAAAGTTTTATTGCAGAGTAAAGCAAGGAGAATGGGAGGTTTGTGCTCACAAACGCAAACTCCCCAATGCTTTTGGGGAGAAGTGTATATAAGGCAAAATTTGGGGTGAAGTATGCAGAGTGTGTGTTTTTTTTCTGATTGGTTGATGGTAAGGTAAGAGGACAGTGTTCCAGGACCCTCAATTATTGGCCTTCTGGTTTAAGTGAGTGTGGGGTCTCACCACATAGTTATCATCTTCCATCTGGTTGAGGGGCCTTAGTTTCTGCAGAACTCAAAGATATCCTATGAGGAGAAATGAAGATTCTGCTTTCATCCCTGCTATATCTTGTTTTTTCATTGCTCCTCCTTTGGTTTTGCATTCCTTTATTTTCCCCAATTAGCAACTGTTTGAGCTGGCCATTTGGTACTCAGGTAAGGTCTGGGGGCTGAAGTCTTTTCCCTAAAAATAAGAATTGGAGGGGGCACATGCAACTAAAAAGAGCCATATGCTGTAACTAAAGATCCTGAGTGCTGCAACTGAATCCTGGCACAGCCAAGTTTAAAAAAAAAAGAAAGAAATAAGCAGCATAGAAAGAATTTGAATACAAAGGATGGAATTTTGGGGGGTGTTGGGATCATTTTGTATCCTCTCAGTGTTGGTGGTTAAAAGAATCTATGTCTGTGTACAGGTTAATGTAACTGTGCACCCAAAATGGTGAATTTTGCTGCATATAAATTTTGAAAAGGAGAAATAAATGAATAGAAACAAATGAATCATTATCAATCTACAATACATACGTGTCTGTGCACAGTCATGTCCAATTCTTTGCAACTCCATGGACTGTTTGTAGCCCAGCAGGCTCCTCTGTCCATGGAATTTTCCAGGCAAGAATATTGGAGTGGGTTGCCATTTCCTACTCCAGGGGATCTTCCTGACCCAGGGATCGAACCTGTGTCTCTGCACCTTCTGCATTGGCGGGTAGATTCTTTACCACTGCAACACCTGGGAAGCCCTACAAAAGGTATAGCAAATTAACAATTAACTTAATGTCATTGGGAACCAATGTTTTTTTAGCATAAGAATAATAGATACAAATGTAAATTAATCCAAGTTAAATAAAATCTCAGAAATATTAATTTTGAATAGGAAATATCATTATGCACTCAGTTTTTTTTTCTAAAAACCCGTACCTTATTGTCTAGAAGCTATGAAAACTACTTAGCAATAAAAAATATAGCAGAGTGCAATCTCCACATAGAATTTCATATAAAAACAAAGCAGGGTCCCTGAAGAAACAGCTGATTTCAGGTCTATGACAGAAAAGAGATAAAAGAAGCCCATAAAATTTGAACCAGAAAGCAAATAATCTATCAGAAATGTATGAGATTATGTTAGGACACCAGAGTCAACTTGAATGGCCACACTGGCCAAAGATGTGACAACATGAGCATCAAATCCATGGTGCTCAGCAGTTGCTTTATATATACACATATACTGCTAAGTCCCTTCAGTCATGTCCGACTCTGTGCGACCCCATAGACGGCAGCCCACCAGGCTCCCCTGTCCCTGGGATTCTCCAGGCAAGAACGCTGGAGTGGGTTGCCATTTCCTTCTCCAATGCATGAAAGTGAAAAGTGAAAGTGAAGTCACTCAGTCGTGTCCGACTCTTTGCAACCCCATGGATTGCAGCCTACCAGGCTCCTCCGCCCATGGGATTTTCCAGGCAAGAGTACTGGGGTGGGGTGCCATTGCCTTCTCCATATACACATATATGTATGTGTATATATATATACACACACACACACACACACACACATATATGTATGTGTATATATATATGTAAGTTCATGAGTCATTATGTTACTCCAAAAATAAGAATTAAGACATAAAAAGGGAATTATTGATAAATTTGGCTATTGTACAACAGCTTATACTGAAAGCTAGAGTATTTGTGGGAAGACAAACTTCAATCCTTCTTTTTCTATATGAATTTCCTCCCAGGGTGACCAAATCTGTGATATAGTGTGATGAAGTGATTCTTCCTTGGAGAAGAACTCCAGTTAACAAATGTCAAGAACTATAAAGGGTCTGAGATTTTACTCCACTTTCAGGCTTAGAATTTAGCCTGCCACAGTTTTGTGGATGCTGGCAGAAGACATGAACCTTCTGAGTAATAGCAAAAGGACAGTTCATTACTCATATCAATAGTATTATAGTAGCCATTTTCTTCCACTGATTCCCCAAACTTCAGCTCTCCCAGGGTTGCATGATGAAGTCAGATAATGTCAGCTATTTAGTGAACTGTGTTAAGGGAAAGGAACACTAAGCTCTAGAAACAATGATCTTTTATAATGGATTTCAAACAAACTTCTTCAATTTTGCTCCAAAGGAACTCGTTTTAATTGTTAACCTGCTGCTGCTGCTAAGTCACTTCAGTCGTGTCCAACTCTGTGTGACCCCATAGGTGGCAGCCCACCAGGCTCCCCTGTCCCTGGGATTCTCCAGGCAAGAACACTGGAGTGGGTTGCCATTTCCTTCTCCAATGCATGAAAGTGAAAAGTGAATGAAAGTGAAGTCGCTCAGTCGTGTCCTACTCTTAGCAACCCCATGGACTGCAGCCTACCAGGCTCCTCCACCCATGGGATTTTCCAGGCAAAAGTACTGGAGTGGGGTGCCATTGCCTTCTCTGTCTTTGTTAACATGGACAGCAGCACTGTTTATAATAGCCAGGACATGGAAGCAACCTAGAAGTCCCATCAGCAGATGAATGGATAAGAAAGCTGTGGTACATATACACAATGGAGTATTAATCAGCCATTAAAAAGAATACATTTGAATCAGTTCTAATGAGGTGGATGAAACTGGAGCCTATTATACATAGTGAAGTAAGCCAGAAAGAAAAACACCAATACAGTATACTAACGCATATATATGTTAGAAAGATGGTAACAATAACCCTGTATACGAGACAGCAAAAGAGACACTGATGTATAGAACAGTCTTTTAGACTCTGTGGGAGAGGGAGAGGGTGGGATGATTTGGAAGAATGGCATTGAAACATGTATAATATCATATATGAAACGAGTTGCCAGTCCACGTTCGATGCACGATACTGGATGCTTGGGGCTGGTACACTGGGACGACCCAGAGAGATGGTATGGGGAGGGAGAAGGGAGGAGGGTTCAGAATGGGGAACACATGTATACCTGTGGCAGATTCATTTTGATATATGGCAAAACCAATACAATATTGTAAAGTTAAAAAATAAAATAAAATTAAATTAAATAAATAAAATTTTTGAAGAAAAAAAAAAAAACAAAGCAAATCTGGCTTATGCTCAAGGGTGACTTTTCATCTCTGTCTCCTGAACTTGTTCATTAAACATATATCCTTAGGGATATTCTAGAGCAAAAGTCATCAGTGTCACTACTCTCAATATGTGGAGCAAAGCAAGAAACCCATGGAGTACTGACTCCCAAAAATCAACACAGAAGAAAAATGAAATTAGAAAAGCACCATTTTGCAACTTTTTATAAAATAATGTATCTTATCAGTGATTATCAATGGATATTGAAAATGATTAAGGTGATGGTTGATGAGAAACTTATAATTAATGGATTAGGCTGACAAACCTAAGTTCATTGACCAAACTTAAAATCGCTGAATATGAAATATGCAGACATCATTTACCTACTGGTGTGATGCAATTGGAAATATGAAGCAACACCTCTATTGGATTCTTGCAAAAATGATTGAACCAGAATATTAGCAATCTTTTAATTGCTAATACTAATAAGGGTCTAACTAGTTCACAGGAGGAAATAAGGGGGAAAAGTGTATATGTTTAAAAAACATGATGATCTAATTACCAGAAAGTGGAAAATTCTGTCCCAGTTTCATTAATGTATAGATAGCATTTTATTTTTTTTTTTTTATTTTTTTTTTACATTTTTTTTTTAATTTTATTTTATTTTTAAACTTTACATAATTGTATTAGTTTTGCCAAATATAGCATTTTAAAAAGTCTTGTGGAAGGAAAGTTTTTTGTAGTTAAGAGATATAGTAACTAAATGTAATATGTATATAATATTACAGCATGTTCTAATTTTTTTTGAGCAAATCAACAGAAAAATAAGATGGTTTTGAGAATTATAGTAATTTGATTATAATCTGGGTATTAGATACAAAGGAATTATAAATAATTATATTAGATCTGACATGGTTTTTAAGGTCCTTATTTTTTTTAAAGATATCCTGATATACAGATAATAATATTCTTAGGATTTATTTTAAAATATTTCAACAGAGAAATAAGGCAAGAGAGGGAGGAAGGAAGGAAGGGAACAAAGAAGGAAAGAAGGGAACAAGGAAGGAAGGAAGGGAGTGAGGGAAGAAGGGAGGAGGGAGAAAAGGAAAGAAGGAAAACACCTTCTGTAAAAGCTAGCAAACATTTCTGAAACAAGAGATTACCTGCTATTATTTGCCTTGAAAATGTTTTTGGAAGGAAAATTTTCCCTTCTATGACTTGAAATCCACCTTAATTTTTTTTTTTAATAAAGTATAAGAGGATTTGCATACAGTGTCACAGTCTGGAGGAAAAAAAGAACAAAACTCTAAAATTATAGCATAAGTACTGATATTACAGCCAAACTCTATACAGTTTACAGTTTTTCCAGCTATCAGACTGCTAAAGACAAATGTGAAAGGCTCAGAAGTGGAAAGCAGCCCAGACTTACTGATATTAAACAAAAAGACAACACAGTATAACATTTGTAAACCCCTCTATTTTACAAATTTAAGGTTGATTTATTTTTTTTTTTTGCAACAATAATATATATCAAACGAATAAAATTAAGGAGAAGATGACATTCAAGTGTGGATATTTCCACATATTAGCAGCAGGGTTAACCAGTCATTTAGACATTTAAGAAGAGTTAATAACTGTGCGGGGTTCACAGAGAAGTCCGTCTGTGTGGTTCTGGGGACTCAGTGAAGAAGCTTAGAGAATTGTATCGTGTACTTTGTTTCCTTTTCATTTCCCATTGAAGCCCCTGTGAAGAAGCAATTTTCCCTTTCTGAGCTGGTGATGCCTCATGTCTTTATGAGGCATGTGTGGGTGCATGTAAAGTCGCTTCAGACATGTCTGACTCTTTGTGACCCTATGGACCACCAGGCTCCTCTGTCCATGGGATTCTCTAGGCATAAATACTGGAGCAGTTTGCCATGCCCTCCTATCGGGGATCTTCCTAGCCTAGGGATTGAACCCATGTCTTTTATGTCTCCTACATTGGCAGGCTTCTTCTTTACCACTAGCACCACTTGGAAAGCCCCCTTGATGAGGCAAACACACTCAATTGATTTGTTATAATTTGCTTCTTTCTTCCCAAAAGAGAGAACTGGACAGAATGCTATTCTGATTCTCGCCAGAAGAGTTTTTAAGCCTGAAGAGAATAGTGCAAATCCTTGCTTCTATTTGCCAGCAGGATTGTTCTTTGGTTACTCCAAATATATGGAATTGCTTCTATTCAGTGGAGCGGCCTTTGCTGTATTTAGGTGGTCCATCTCCATGAGTCCTAATGTTTATAAGTAGCTTTATTAAGGTGTGTTTCTCTTGTGTATGAATTTTAGCTTCAGAGCACTTCAGTTGATTGAAGTGCCCCATCCATCACAGAAGATTTTACTTTTCTCAGTAAGTTCTTATTGACTGCTTCTTCAGCATATGCTTTGTAGGCTTTTAAAATGCTCCACACTTAAATTATATATCCCTTTGGTATTTAAATCAATGAATTTAAATTACTGTATAATGATTACTTTCAATATGCCTTCACTTAAGGAAGATGATATAATTAAACATGTTTGTTTGATCAGGTCTTGCAAATGAACCTATACATTTACATTACGTCTCTATGAGATGAGTTAATTTCCTTGAGCTTTTTATACCATTTGGAAATTGTCAGTTCTATGGCTCAGTCAACAGTCTTCCCTCCCTCCCTTTCTCCTTTCCTGAATCTTCTCCCTCTTTTTACCTCTTTTCTTAGCCCTTCCCCTATTTCATGTTTATAGTGTACCCAATCAGAGGAGGCACTGGCACCCCACTCCAGTACTCTTGCCTGGAAAATCCCATGGATGGAGGAGCATGGTAGGCTGAAGTCCATGGGGTCGCTAAGAGTTGGACATGACTGAAGGACTTCACTTTCACTTTTCACTTTTCACTTTCATACATTGGAGAAGGAAATGGCAACCCACTCCAGTGTTCTTGCCTTGAGAATCCCAGGGATGGGGGAACCTGGTGGGCTGCCATCTGTGGCGTTGCACAGAGTTGGACATGACTGAAGCAACTTAGCAGCAGCAGCAGCAGCAGCAGTGTACCCAATACTAAATACTCAAAATAAAGTATTGGATAACTTAGAAGCTGATCTGACTTGTATTTCCAACCAGATACCAATTAAACTTGCTTTCTTCCTGTGCCCAGGGAACTTGCAGTATTGGTCAGAGAGGTTTTGTGGAATTTGAAGGAGGAAATTATTTCAAAGAAAACCAGTATGTCCTAAGCTATCAAGAAGTTGAGATGAATGAGAATTATAGACAACTAACCTAGGAGATTTCACATATGGTATTTATCGTCACAAGTTCAGTTGGGGACATTTTACACATCTTCCGTGCTTTCACATTCTCATTTTTCATTGTACTTTCCTGAATATACGGCATATAGTTATAAAAACTGCTTCATGTCTACCATTTTATCAGCTGTGTAATGTCTCTGTTTGTTTCTAATTTATTGATTTTTCCCCTCATCATGGGCTACATATCCTTGCTTCTTTTACTGCCTAGCAATTTTTTATTGGATGCTAGAGATTATGATTTTACCCTTTTCAGAGATGATTAATTATGTATTCCTCTAATTTTGAGCTGGGATACAATTAACTTTGTTGGAAGAAGTTCAATCCTTCTAAGGCTTACTTTTGAGGTTTGTTATGTGGGACCAGAGCACTGTTAAGTCTAGGGTTAGTTTAGCTCCATTATTGAGACAAAATATTCATCTTCTGAATACTCTACCTAATGGCCTATATAAGTTTTTCCACTCTATGTGGCGGTATCCTAACTATTCTCAGCTCTTTGTGAGCTCTGAAGACTGTGTCACCTAGTCCTGTTTGGTGGTTCTTTCGCAGGCTGCACTGACCCGTACGCCACTGAAAACTCAAGGGGAACCTTCTGAAAGTCTCCAGAGCTTGAGATCTTTCCAGGGAGCTGTCTCTGTTTGTAGCATTTTTCTTTTTATGTGGCTCTTCCCTGTCTATCAAGAAATCTCTTTGGATTATATTCTACAAATTCTTGCCAACTTAGCCTCCTGCATTCTCAACCGTATCTCAATTTAGGAAGTCTGTTGGCCTCTGCCTAGGTTCCTCCTTGTTCTGTGTGACCTGGAAAAGTTGGGGCAATAATTTCATCATCTGGTTTGTTTCCCTTATCTCAAGCATCAGTGCCTTGTGCTGAAAGCATTGTCATTTACATTGTGTCCAACTATTTTAGTTGTTTAAGAAGGTATATTTAATCCTGTTACTCCATATTGACCAGAAGCCTCATAGCAAGTACTTATAGCTAAATTCATCTAAAATCAGTAACTTACTTAAAAAATCACATATTTAGTACAGGTAGAAGGAAATGGCAACCCACTCCAGGAGTCTTGCCTAAAGAATCCCATGGACAGAGGATCCTGGCAGGCTACAGTCCATGGGGTCTCAAGAGTCGGACACGACTTAATGACTAAATCACCACTACCAGAGGCAAAAGGCAAACCCTGATCTCTTATACAGAAGTTCATTTCAATTTTTCTCTTGTGTTTGACCACATTCTATATCTTACAAAGTAACCTTTCTAGCAGGTGATTTCTAACAGGTCAGAAGTAAGTGGTGGGAACTGTAGGTGGTAAATGCAAACATTTTTCCAACAAGGTTGAAAGTGAGGGAAGAAAAAGAAAACAACCTGAAAGAGAGAAATTGAAGCCTCAAGAGAGTGTGTCAAGACTGAGAGAAACTTGTATTTGATATATAGTTGTTCTCAATCTGATGGCTCCCTGGTAATAAAGAGAGATCAACAGTACACCGCCAACCCAGGGCTTAAAAGACCAAAGGGGTAGAAAGAGTCTTATGAAAAGTGTGTCAGAAAATGCTTGCTGGAGGAGGCAAGGCTTAAGCAAATCCCTGAAATGCTCACCAAGGACACAGAAAAATAAAAGGCACTAAGGATTTCACTTTAGTGGGAGAAGGATGAAGGCAAGGGACCTGAAACTGTATCAGCTGTGTTTTCAGGACAGTGAGAGGATGAATGCAGGTAGAGCAGAGAATTTTGTTCACACTCTCATTTCCTAGATTTCACTCCAAGAAACGTATCCATAGGATGAGCAGTCTGTGGCCAAGGATGACAAATTAGGACAGCCATTGGCTTGTCTAATCCCCTCCTCATACACACATTGTCAGCTATCATCCAATATAATTTACAACCCTATCTCTGTAGGGGAACTTGGAGGATGATTGTGGGAACCATTAGGACTGTAAGGTGAACAGTGTATACTTGATAATTTTGTCTATGAATAAGTGAGCTCAGTTTTCCTCATTACAGATATATGAAGAACATGCCCCCTTTGTCTCTGTTCCAAACTATTCTCAAGAGAAACACCTCATCTTGCCATCCTTTTCCAGATTTATTTTCAGCCATCACTCCTCCAGAAACAAATCTTCACCTTCTGTGGGGGGGTGGGGGGAATGGAGCTCGGAGCTATAAGTAGAGATGAAGATATAATCAGTTTCACTCTTTTGGACTTTTATCTTATGTTTAGCTACAACAACTTTTCCTTAACAGACACTTACATCCCACCAGATAATCATAATATAATTGATATTTGACAATGCATATGGATCAAAGAACAAGTTTGCTTGTTCTAGGCTACAGTACCTAAACAAAAGAAGAAAATGAAAAAAGTTTCAACTGGAAGGATCATCTATTTTTTTTTTTTTTTTTAACATAGGGCTAACTGGAGAAGACTCTTGAGAGTCCCTTGGACTGCAAGGAGATCCAACCAGTCCATTCGGAAGGAGATCAGCCCTGGGATTTCTTTGGAGGGAATGATGTTGAAGCTGAAACTCTAGTACTTTGGCCATCTCATGAGAAGTGTTGACTCATTGGAAAAGACTCTGATGCTGGGAGGGATTGGGGGCAGGAGGAGAAGGGGACGACAGAGGATGAGATGGCTGGATGGCATCACTGGCTCGATGGACGTGAGTCTGAGTGAACTCCAGGAGTTGGTGATGGACAGGGAGGCCTGGTGTGCTGTGATTCATGGGGTTGCAAAGATTCGGACATGACTGAGTGACTGAACTGAACTGAACTGAACTGACTATTTTGGAGGGAGAGTATTTCAAGGAGTCTAGAGTCTTGAGAAATTAGTCTAGTTTTAGGAAGTAATTTCTATTGGTTTAAGAAAATCAATTACCTGTCTTTAGACTCCAGAACACATTCCTTTTGTGAGGGGGCCATACTTGTTGCAAAGCAGTCAGCAGGGTTATAACTAAGGGTGAGGAGGGAAGGGAGAGGCAGGGCAGACCACCTGCGGAGGAGAGGGGGTGTTAATGAATGGTGTGATCACGAACTCTCAGAATATTGTGCAGAGAAACAAAGCCAGAAATAGGACAGTCTCAACCTAGGGAATTGAGTGCTGGGTTTGGCTGAGGATATAGTGAGTGTCTATTTCCTGTAAAGGTAAGTGGATCTAATTCTCTACAGAGGTTTTGGGGGTTTTTTTGGTTTCTTCCCCCTCCCCACCGAGTTAGAAAAACATGTTAGAGCCAAAGATAAATTAGTTGGTACAAAGTTCACAGACTTGAATACAGTTACCTCTCATTCATATAACACCCAGGTTATTTTCTAATGCTGAGTGTATATGACTGTGTGTGTGTGTGTGCACACTAAATTGCTTTAGTTGTGTCCAATTCTTTGTGACCCCATGGACTGTAGCCTGCTGGGCTCCTCTGTGCATGGAATACTCTAGGCAAGAATAGTGGAGTGGGTTGCATGCACTCCTCCAAGGGATCTTCCCAGCCCAGGGATGGAATCCACTTCTCCTGGGGATCCTGCATGCAGCCAGATTCTTTGCTGCTGAGCCACCAGGGAAGCCTGTAAATGACTTTAAAAAGGTTCCAAATAATTAGCATGCCTATGGTATCCCATTCTAATACCAATGTCCAGACCTGCCTTTCTCTTTCTCTCTTTTTCTTTTTGGCCATGCCACATAGTTTGCAGGATCTTAGTTCCTTGACCAGGGATCATATCCAGGCCCGTGGTAGTGAAAGCTCTGTGTCTTAATCACTGGACTGCCAGGGAATTCCCCCTGCCTTTCTCATATAATTGTAGTGATGAAAAGACGTCTTTGTGGGGATAGGTACAATCTAGCTTTGACTAACCGGAGAAGGCAATGGCACCCCACTCCAGTACTTTTGCCTGGAAAATCCCATGGATGGAGGAGCCTGATAGGCTGCAGTCCATGAGGTCGCTAAGAGTTGGATACGACTGAGTGACTTCACTTTCACTTTCCACTTTCATGCATTGGAGAAGGAAATGGCAACCCACTCCAGTGTTCTTGCCTGGAGAATCCCAGGGACGGGGGAACCTGGTGGGCTGCCATTCATGGGGTCGCACAGAGTCAGACATGACTGAATCGACTTAGCAGCAGCAGCAGCAGCTTTGACTAACAGCACCTGACTCTCAAGACAAAAGGTATTCCAATCTGGCAGGAAAAATGATACCCAATTCCATTCACCCAGAGTATTTAACCCTCAATTCTGCCCAGAAAGATTCTTGTTGAATATAATATATTAGGTGTCCCATTAGGAGACATGGTCTAGCTGAAGATTGGACATGAGTATGAGAAATAATTGTGTACATAAAGAAAGAGGTGAGCAGTAGCCAGATAGTCTATGTATTTTTCATTTATGACATGAAATATGATATGACTTATAAAGGAGTACCAGAAATATATATCAGATGCTGCGTAAAGAATAAACTGAGTGCAATGAATTTTATTTTGTGAGAGTACACTTAAAATTTTGATTTCTTTGAAATTATCAGAGAGAAAAATTACATAGTAAAACAAAGGCCAGTTCCATCCAAGAAAAGCAGCTCCAGTCAGTTATATATTTTGATGTGTGCCTCCTTTCCTTTAAGCATCAATCTCATGTATGTTTTACCGTCTAGTATTTATTTAGCACATGATGAAGTTTAACGTACCTAAAGTACATTTTCAGAGATAGATGGAGATGGGGTTAAATCATATAAAGTAGAACCATGCAAAGACATTAGTAGTAATTTTTAGAAAGTTCTAGTTAGTATAAATACTTTGATTATATTGATTCAGAAGTTTAATCAGGACAACAATGTGGAAGATAAAATGGGCATATTTTCTATTCTTTGACTTGTAGGAAGTTTTGGAAACAACGTTTTTTGTAGTAAAATTGTTGAAAACTGCTATTTTTCTTTTACTGTATAAGAAATACAGTTGAGTAGATTTACATAAAAGTATAGCTGTTAAACTGACACTGAAAGAACATGCTTTTAATAATATTGAGGTTTTAGATGGACTTCTCTAAAGATTAAAATGTGGGAAAAGAGGATCAAGAAAGGTACTCTTTAGCAGGATTGTAATAAATACATAATCAAAAATCATGTGGAATCTAGAAAAATAGTACAATAAACCTATTTGAAAAGCAGAAGTAGAGATACAGATATAGAGAACAAGCATATGGACACGAAGGAGGGAAGGCAGGTGGGATAAACTGGGAGATGGAGATTGATATGTACACACTACCATGTACAAAAGAGATAACTAGTGAGAGCCTGCTGTATAGCACAGGGGGAAAAAAGGTACAATCTGTTTGTAAGTCGTGTATTAAGTTAACTTTAAAAATGCATTCCAATATATGTTGCTGCTGCTGCTAAGTCACTTCAGTCCTGTCCGACTCTGTGCGACCCCATAGACAGCAGCCCACCAGGCTTCCCCGTCCCTGGGATTCTCCAGGCAAGAACACTGGAGTGGGTTGCCATTTCCTTCTCCAATGCATGAAAATGAAAAGTGAAAGTGAAGTCCCTCAGTCATGTCTGACTCTTCACGACCCCACGGACCGCAGCCTACCAGGCTCCTCCGTCCATGGGATTTTCCAGGCAAAAGTACTGGAGTGGGTTGCCATTGCCTTCTCCCAATATGTTAGGTGCAGACAGTTACTGACTTCACTTTCACTTTTCACTTTCATGCATTGGAGGAGGAAATGGCAACCCACTCCAGTGTTCTTGCCTGGAGAATCCCAGGGACCTGCGCGCCTGGTGGGCTGCCGTCTATGGGGCCGCAGAGAGTCAGACACGACTAAAGTGACTTAGCAGCAGCAGCAGCAGCAGCAGACAATTACCATTTGATTCCACTTATACGAGATACCTAGAGACTTCCCTGGCAGCTCAGACTGTACAGCGTCTGCCTACAGTGCGGGAGACCTGGGTTTGATCCCTGGGTCGGGAAAATCCTCTGGAGAAGGAAATGGCAACCCACTCCAGTACTCTTGCCTGGAAAATCCCACGGATGGAAGAGCCTGGTAGGCTACAGTCCGTGGGGTCGCAAAGAGTTGGACACGACTGAGCAACTTCACCTACCTACCTACCTACCATACGAGATACCTAGAACAGAGAAATTCACACAGTCAGAAAGGACAATGGAAACTGCCAGGGGGTGAAGTGTGGGGAAATAGGGAGTTAGTGTTTAATGGGGACAGAGTTTCTGTTTAGGTAGGTGAAAAATTTGAGATGGATGCTGGTGAGAGTTGGACAACAATGTGAATATACTTAGTGTCACTTAACTGTACATTTAAATATGGTTCAAACAGTATGTTTTATATTATATGGCTTTTAGCACAATTAAAAAAATTAAAAGATAGCTTAACACCTACTAAAAAAAAACTCAATGTATAAGAGATGAGTCAAATGATCAAACTCTTGAGGAGGCAACTTTCTTCCTTGGTAGCCTGAGAAATCCCTTATCTGTCATTTTCTCCAGAGTTTTAACAAAAAGTAAAATCACCCATGTAAGGAAAAAAAAAAGCCTCAGGAACAAAATAGAGCTAACTACCTGATTCAGTAACTACTTTAGCTTAAACTTGGTTCAGTCTTCTTTGTTTGCAAATTACCTGAAACCTGGAGAAATCCCTAGTGAGGAGATAATTATAGATGGATATATAGGTTTGAAAAACAGAAGATGAAGATTCAGGTGTCAGCTCTCAGAGAAGCTGACATTTCCCAGTGTGGCACGGTCTAGGAAAACATGACCACGTGTATCTGTGTAATGATGGGGCTGGCAGTGAGCCAAGGCCAAATAAGTGTCTTGAAATTTGGGTGAAAGAGCTCAAGGTCCTCAATGGGTAAAACTGATCTTAATAAATGATCTGATACATATATCATGACACACACACACACACACACACACACACACACATATATATATATATATAAAACCAGGGCTCATGTTTCATTCACCTATTGCTACAAAAAAAAAAAAAAAACACAGCTCTAAATCTAGTGGCCTACACCAGCAACAGTGAATTATTTGCCCCCCAATTTTCAGTGTAGGTAGAGTATGACAGGAAAGGCTCACCTCTGTTCCACTTTGGGATTCAGCTGGGAAATTTGAATGGGAATGGAAAACACACTTTCCATATGGCCTTTCTGACATAACTGAAATGTTGGTGCTGACTGGGAGCAAGGACAACAGACCAAGGACTTCAGTACCATTTCAAATGGATTTGTTCATTAGACTGCTTGAGTTTCCTTAAAGCATGGCAGCTGGGTCTAAGAGGGAGTGTTCAAAAAGGCACGAAGGGGAAACTGATAGCCTTAATTTCTCAGTCCAAACACTTGGCAGAGAATCACTTCTACCATATTGTTCAAAGCAGTTGAGTCTGCTGAGGCTTATTGGTAGGGGACCATTTACCATATCTCTCCACGAGAAGAGTGGACCTTCTGTAGTCTGTCACAGTGCATGCAGGACCAACTGGAATCTGTAAGAGCATCAGAAGAAATACCTTAGTGAACACATGATGCTCTGAATACCAGAAAGTATTTCTCAGGACCAAAAATGGGGAACATTCTTTATTATTTGTAGGTTCAAAGGAAGATTGCAGGACTGTGTTCAAAAACTAGTGGCCACACTAGGCCACTAGAATAGATATGGAATATTGCCCATGTTCAGATTCTGGAAAAGCTTGGGAGCATAATTAGAGTGCTGAGAAGTTTCTCAATGAAATTATAATCACTTCATAATTAATTTGTGCTACCACTGAAGATCTACTTGATCAAGAATCTGGTTAATTTGGTCAGTTGTATATGTAGCTCTTTTCTGTATAAATATGTTTTAGAAATTTATACTCATAAATAATCTTATTAGATATAAGATGTAATAAGGGAAAGAGAAAAATAATACTTCCTAAGACATCCAAACCCAATATGATGGTAATAAGAGAAGAAATAGAAAATAAATATAAATACCTTAATAACTATCTGCTTTGCAATTAAGCCACATTACTAAATATCTGTTATTCACCAGAACTTTAGTTTGCTTAGTCATACAAATAGAAAATCTTGGATTCTGCATACAAGAAAATTTTCTACAGTTGGAGATGATGTAAGCATTAAATTTAATGATTACTAAAGCAGAGACATTACTTTGCCAACAAAGGTTCATCTAGTCAAGGCTATGGTTTTTCCTGTGGTCATGTATGGATGTGAGAGTTGTACTGTGAAGAAGGCTGAGCGCCGAAGAATTAATGCTTTTGAATTGTGGTGCTGGAGAAGACTCTTGAGAGTCCCTTGGACTGCAAGGAGATCCAACCAGTCCATTCTGAAGGAGATCAGCCCTGGGATTTCTTTGGAAGGAATGATGCTAAAGCTGAAACTCCAGTACTTTGGCCACCTCATGCGAAGAGTTGACTCATTGGAAAAGACTCTGATGCTGGGAGGGATTGGGGGCAGGAGGAGAAGGGGACGACAGAGGATGAGATGGCTGGATGGCATCACTGACTCGATGGACGTGAGTCTCAGTGAACTCTGGGAGTTGGTGATGGACAGGCAAGTCTGGCGTGCTGCAATTCATGGGGTCACAAAGAGTCAGACACGACTGAGCGACTGATCTGATCTGATCTGATACAAGTGAAACAAAGGTAGTATGTATAATGTACAAATCTGTAACTGAAAATTCTGGGGTTAGGATTTAAGACTTAAGACAAGCAACAATACAAAGCCATGACTGTGGGTGGAGAAAGTTTTGATTAGTTCAGTTCAGTTCAATCACTCAGTCATGTACAACTCTTTGAGACCCGTTGAACTGCAGTAAGCCAGGCTTCCCTGTCC
The DNA here is from genome assembly GCF_002263795.3 of Bos taurus. Lineage (NCBI taxonomy): Eukaryota > Metazoa > Chordata > Mammalia > Artiodactyla > Bovidae > Bos > Bos taurus. The sequence continues at coordinate 17,748,431 of NC_037338.1, read as the reverse complement.
ATCACCACCTCCCCAGGCTTATTCAAACTCATGTCCATGGAGTCAGTGATGTCATCCAACCATCTCATCCTCTGTCATCCCTTCTCCTCCTGCCTTCAATCTTTCCCAGCATCAGGGTCTTTTCCAGTGAGTCAGTTCTTTGCATCAGGTGGCCAAAGTATTGGAATTTCAGAGTCAATGTCAGTCCTTCCAATGAATATTCAGGACTGATTTCTGAATATTTAGGATTGAATAGTTCCATCTCCTTGCAGTCCAAGAGTCTTCTCCAACACCACAGTTCAAAAGCACCAATTCTTTGGTGCTCAGCTTTCTTTATAGTTCAGCTCTCACATCCATTCATGACTAATGGAAAAACCATAGCTTTGACTAGTCAGTCCTTTGTTGGCAAAGTTATGTCTCTGTTTTTTAATAGGATGTCTAGGTTGGCCATAGCTTTTCTTCCAAGGAGCAACTATCTTTTAATTTCATGATTGCAGTCACCATCTGCAGTGAATTTGGAGCCCACCAAAATGAAGTCTCTAGCTGTTTCCATAGTTTGCCCATCTATTTGCACGAAGTGATGGGACCAGATGCCACGATCTTAGTTTTTTGAATGTTGAGCTTTAAGCCAACTTTTTCACTCTCTTCTTTCACTTTCATCAAGAGGCTCTTCAGTTCCTCTTCACTTTCTGCCATAAGGGTGGTATCATCTATGAATTTGAGGTTATTGATATTTCTCCTGGCGATCCTGATTCCAGCTTGTGCTTCATCCAGCCCAGTGTTTCTCACGATGTACTCTACATATAAGTTAAATAAGCAAGGTGACAATATACAGCCTTGACATACTCCTTTCCAGATTTGGAACCAGTCTGTTGTTCCATGTCCAGTTCTAACTGTTGCTTCTAGACCTGCACACAGATACCTCAGGTGGCAGGTAAGATGGTCTGGTATTCCCATCTCTTTAAGAATTTTCCATAGCTTGTTGTGATCTACACTGTCAAAGGCTTTGGTATAGTTGATAAAGCAGAAGTAGATGTTTTTCTGGAATTCTCTTGCTTTTTCTATGATCCAATGCATGTTGGCAATTTGATCTCCAGTTTCTCTGACTTTTCAAAATCCAGCTTGAACATTTGGAAGTTCATGGTTCATGTACTGTTGAAGCCTGGCTTGGAGAATTTTGAGCATTACTTTTCTAGTGTGTGAGATGAGTGCAATTGTGTGGTACTTTGAAGATTCTTTGGCATTGCCGTTGTTTGGTACTGGCATGGGAACTGACCTTTTCCAGTCCTGTGGCCATCGCTGAGGTTTCCAAATTTGCTGTCTTATTGAGTGCAGCACTTTCACAGCATCATCTTTTAGGATTTGAAACAGCTCAACTGGAATTCCATCACCTTCGCTAGCTTTATTCATAGTGATGCTTTCTAAGGCCCATGTGACTTCACATTCCAGGATGTCTGAGTCTAGGTCAGTGATCACATCATCATGGTTATTTGGATCATGAAGGTCTTTTTTGTATAGTTCTTCTGTGTATTCTTGATACCTCTTCTTAATATCTTCTGTTTCTGTTAAGTCCTTACCATTTCTATACTTTATTGTGCCCATCTTTGCATGAAATGTTCCCTTGCTATCACTAATATTCTTGAAGAAATTTCTAGTCTTTCCCATTCTATTGTTTTCCTCTATTACTTTGCATTGATCACTGAGGAAGATTTTCTTGTCTCTCTTTGCTAGTCTTTGGATCTCTGCAGTCAAATAGGTATATCTTTCCTTTTCTCCTTTGCCTTTAGTGTCTCTTCTTTTTTTAGCTGTTTGTAAGGCCTTCTCAGACAATCATTTTGCCCGTTTTCATTTCTTTTTCTTGCAGATGGTCTTGATCACTACCTCCTGCACAATGTCACAAACCTCTATGCATAGTTCATCAGGCACTGTGTCTATCAGATATAATCCCTTGAATCTGTTTGTCACCTCCACTGTATAATCTTAAGGGATTTGATTTAGGGATTTGATACTTGAAATGTCTAGTTTTGATATAATAATATTATAATAATCAAAATATTACAATACGATTTGATACAATATTATTAATAATATGTTTTGATACAATAATATTAAGTTGCAATAGATCACTCAGTATTCTAGTGGAGGACAAATGCTAAAGAATTTTTTTTTAAAGTAACAGGAAAGAAAGTAAACCTAGGCAGTATAAGAAAATTAACAAATGAAGTTTTCTTAAAACTGATTAATAAAAAAAATATGACCAAAACCATTCTTCATATATGTTATAATATCCTCACTTAGAGATGAAATGAAAGATGCTCTCAAAACCTTATTTTGAGGGGGAAGAGACAAAGAAATCCAAGCTGGTAAGAAACTGATAGCAGCAAAAAATTCAATGAAATATATAATAGTCACTGACAAGTTTAAGTCATTAAAGAGATATGTGCAACGGGAGTTCAATTTTATTCCAACTGACAGATAAATCCTGTTTTATAAATAGCTTTTTGTGATCTGAAAAATGAGCAGAGGAAAATTCTGAGTATGCAAACAGTGGTAGTAAATTATCTGCATATAGAGAAACAATATATCACATGACACCAGTTTAAATATCTCATGAGGAATTGAATTAGGACCAGCAGCAAGAATCGCAACTAAAATCTAAAGCAGAAGGTGAGATAAAAGGAAGGCTAGACAATGCCTGGTTCCTACTGCTATATAATGACAAAGATGCATCTGGGTTTGGTAATGAGAACCAAGGCTAAGCTTTTTCATATTCCTCTTCTGCCTTATTACTTGTGTTGCATATGGAAAGAAATGCAGATGACACACAATTGCCTCTACTTTTTGTCCAACTGACATATAAAATTTCTGTGCTGTGTGCTCAGCCGCTTCAGTCTTGTCCAACTCTTTGCAACCCTATAGATTGTAGCCCACCAGACTTCTCTGTCCATGGGGTTCTCCAAGCAAAAATACTGGAGTGGGTTGCCATGCCCTCCTCCAAGGGATCTTCCCAACTCAGGGATTGAGCCTGCATCTGCTGTGGTTACTGTGTTGCAGGTGGATTCTTTACCGCTGAGCCACCAGAGAAGTCCATAAAATTTATATGCGTTGACAAGTGTTTGAGTTCTAACATGATGACAAAGAGGTTATTACTGCTTCATATGTGCATAATTTCTATAGAATTACGTGTCTTTAGAAAATATATTTCTCAAAACACTGTGTATACTATGTGTGTTTGTATTTAAATTATTAAACAATTCAATTTTTTTACTCATTTTTATGTACAGGTTTTAATATTTTTTAGTTCTGTGATTTTTCATATATGTACAGACTCATACAATAAACACTGTCAACAGAATAATTCTGCATGCTCTCCATATATAGTCACATGTTCATCCTACCCTAAACCTGATAACCAACCTGTTCTCCATCACTAAAATTTGGTTTTCTATTCAGTATATGTACATAGATTCTCATAGCATGCAACCTTTTAGGTAGTAACATTTTGAGACTGTATTCTTTCACTCAATATAGTGCCTATAAGATCCATACAAATTGTTGTATGTATTGATAATTTGTTGTTTTTTATTAATAAATGGTACTCCATCATGTGGTTGTACCATAGTTTATTTAACCACTTACCCACTGAAGGATTTTTGGATTATTTCTAGTTTTGGCAATTATACATACAGCTGCTATCCATATACATATTCAAGGTTTTTCATGAATATAAATTTTCATATCTCAAGGATAAATACCTTAGGCATAGGGTTGGCGAGGTCATAAAGTTAGTATATTTTAGTTTTATAATAAACTGCCAAATTATTTTCCAGAGTAGCTGAATTTTAAAACATTATTTCTACATCTGAAACTTAAAAATATAACGTCATGTAGTTTGTGTTTAGCTATCAAGCATATTTTACAGAACTCAAGGGGAAAAAAATCATCTACCCATATTTACCCAGAAACTTATCATATCTGTTGCCCTTCCTTTATTTCTCATGTTTCATGTTTTCTTCTGCCATCATTTCCCTGCTTCCTGAAGAACTTTACAGCTGTTTCTTCAAGTGATGTAAGTCATATTTTCAGTATCACTCTTTCTCTTCACCTTCTGAGACTCTGATCATAGAAATACTATACCTTTTATTATTATCTCACAGTTTTCTGAGGCTCATCCAGTAAGTTTTTATTTTGATTGTTTTTGTTTTCATGGGTAACTGGCCTGGTTAGATTCAGGCCACAAGTTCCAATCTCCCTTCTTGGTGCCCTGGTTCTTATTGATACCAACTGGGTTCTTGAGCTCTTTAATAAATAGAAATTGATAAAAGGCTAGACCAGGAATTCAGGCAAAGTTTTATTGAGACTCAAGCTACAGCATGAGGGAATGAAAAAAATTTAACAGGTTCCCATGCTTACTTTCTGAGGTGGTGGGGGGCTGGCTGAGTCCTTAAATGGGGTAAAGGTGGGGTTGGATCTGTGGGTTGAGCAGGAAGGGTGACTTAGGTGGTCTGCCCATCCCCTTGGTGGCACTGTGTGGGGGATCATGTATAGTACCCTGCTTTGCTCCAGGCACTCAGAAGTGGCAGTTGGCTTTGGCCTTTTATTTTTCATATTTTCCCTGACTTCCCATGCATGTGGTATATTTTAGTCCCTATTTCTTTGTGTTGTGTTGCTCAAGGAAATGTTTATTCAGGTGCAACAACTCCAGTAGAAGATCCCAGATTCCAGCCTGTCTCATTCCCCTCAGGGAATTCTACACCTTTTATTCTTAAGGGCTAAAGGGCCAAATGTCTCTTCTGAAACTACTTCCTACTGGACAAAGGCCACCAACTCTAGCCTACTCTAGAATTGTAGAAGTCCCTCACTGACTGTTTCAAGAACCTGTAGGGACCTGAGCTATCCTCTTCTGGAATGGGTTGAAATCTTCAAATCATCATGAGTCTTATTTGAAACTGTTGAAGCCTAGAAGACACAACTTCACCAAAAGGATAAACAGACAAGCGCCAAAAAGGAGAATAATAATAGCCACTAAAGAGCCTAGAAAGGAAAGCAACTAGGTTAACTTTTGGAGGACTTGCGTAACTATTGATCAGACAGTGGAGGAAGTATCTCTCCTGCCAAAATTGTGAAGCCATTCTGCTTGGGTGTATATTTCCTTAACATTAACTTCTACCTGTCCTGTCACATTGATCCAGTTGCAGCAGGAAATACTAATTGTTATATAAACTCTGCCTTGTTCTGCAAGAAGGTAATCTAGAGCTAGATGATTGTTTCAAGAACTACATTAACTTAAAGAAACAAGAGCAGTCTTAAGTTCCATTAAGACTTTCCCTACTGTTTCATTATATAACCAAGCTGTCTGGTAGGACTTCTCAGTGTTGCTTCATGATTGGTAAAGCATCCTCTATGGCCAGACTTGCTCCTGCTAAGATCATTCCCAGTACTGGATTTGGTGGACCCAGAGTGGTCTTATTTTAGATAAATATCCTTCTTAACCCTGTATATAGTGCATTATCCTATGAAGATGTTGTATTGTTGTTTATAATTGCTCAGGCATGTCCTATTCTTTTGCAGTCCCATGGACTGTAGCCTCCTGGTATCTCTGTCCATGGGCTTCTCCAGGTAAGGATACTAGAGCGGGTTGCCTTTTCTTTCTCCAGGGTATCTTCCCAACCCAGGTCTCCTGCATTGCAGGCAGAAAGATTACCACTGAGCCACCTGGGAAGCCCTGACCAAGTGGACATTATCAATTCATTTATGGAACATAACTTGGCTGGAAAAATATAGTGCCTGGTCATAATTCTGTAACATGATGGTTTGGGTGTCTGCAGAGAAAAACAAACCCTTCAGGAGCAAAGTCCTGAATGTCTGTCTTGTGGTTGTTAAGAGCTTTTAGTCCTTGAAGAATATAACAGTTTTTAGTACCCGTGCAACTGTGCTGTGCTTAGTCACTCAGTCATGTCAGACTCTTTGCAATCCCATGGACTATAGCCTGCCAGGCTACTTGGTCCATAGGGATTTTCCAGGCAAGAATACTGGAGTGGGTTGCGATGCTCTCCTCCAGGGGATCTTCCTGACCCAGGGATTGAACCCAGGTCTCCTGCATTGCAGAGAGGTTCTTCACCATCTGATTCACCACTAGGGATATATTGGTACTTTAGATGTTGGTACTTTAGATGATACAATGTTATAAAGGTCTTAATAAAATGTGTGAGTATGATCTGGTTGGTTTTGTTAGAGGATGGAGGGCAGAAGGTCAGCTGTTTGGTATCCCACGGATGGGCTGAATTGCATTGACCAGGTTAATGGGATGTTTCCTTCCTACTGTTCACATTCCGTGTTGTCTAGGGGGATAGGGGCATAGTTTGAAACAGGACACGAGAGGGTAAGGTTGTGAGAACAGATTACCCCTATGCATAGAAGAGGCAGGAAGGATATCTGGTGTACTTATACCTCTGGGAGTCCTCAGGGCTTGTGAAACAAAGGCTGTTTGTGCAGTTTAACATAGCGTACCCCCTCCTTGGGTCCAGTTGTAAGGGGGAGTCAGGTTAAAGTATTTGAGTAGCCCCCTGGAAGGATCAAGTGTGACTAGCAGATGTCAGGGGGTGGCAACTGTCCCCAGTTTAGATCATTCTTCACCATTGGAACCAGCAGATTTGGAAATCCAAGAAGGGGGTCAGTAGCCAGTTGGAGTGTTGATAGGATTTTTAGCATTCTTTTAAATGTTCCCTTTTGAGCCAGCACTGACAAAGGAGCTGCTTCCCTGGTAGGGGTGGCTCAGCTAATCTATAAAATGCAAGCAAGAGTACAATAGCAAAACTGGCAAAAATAGGAATCTAACCTAGCACATGTTTTTATTTATCTGTTGATGCCTATCTTTCTAATAGGTCTCTAGTTTTCTACCAGCTCACAGGTATATTGTTCCCCTGTTATGACCTACAGGGATTTTGGAGATAAAAGCTTTAGTCTGAACAAATGTACCCAACTAGATATCCTTGCAGTTCCAATAGCAATGAATGTGCTAAAATTACTCTATAGGAGCCCTTCCATTTTGGCAACAGTTGGTCATCAAGGAACCCTGCTTTCCAAGTTTTGAGAAGAACTTTGTCCCTGTTAATTTGTGAGTTAATTTGTGAAGGAAATGCCCCTTCTGCTGTATTTTTACTAGGAGCTGGCAGCACCTTGCTGGCATAGCCCTCCTTTGCCCTCTGAACTTGTCCTAGATTAATAACATATCACACGGGCTGGCTCTCTTCCTCATCTAAAAGAATGTCAATATCAAGCAAAGGTTTCCCATCAGTCATTTCAACTGGACTTAGCCCCAGAATACTCCTGGGGGCTACATGGACCCTGAGGATTGCCATAGGAAACACGTTTGTTCAAAGTTCACAAGTCTCTTGGCAGAGCTTTGCGAAGGTTTTCTATAATGTATGGTCATTTTTTTCCTACCTTCCCTGAAGATTAGGGATGCCAAGAAGTGTGTAGCTTGTGGTCTATCCCTAGGAGTGTTGTAAGCTCCTGTGTGATTTTGGCTATTAAGGGAGGTGGGGGGAGTCTCTTACGGTCCTGAGGGGACTTTGGAAGTCCAAATATAGGAATTATTTCTTTTAAAAGGGGCTTAGAGACTTCAGGGGGCTTTTCAGATCAGGTGAGGAGGACTTTAACCCATCCCATGAAAGTATCAACAAACACAAAAGTTTATTTCTATCTTCTTGTGATTTGTGTGAAATCAGCTGCCATTTTCGCCTAGATCGTTCCCTTGGCATTGAATTAGCCTGAGTAATGAACGGGCGGTCACATAAATCACCAGCAAACATTAGTTGTTTCACTGTTCTTTTGAGCCCCTTCCCCGAAAAAGCCTTTGGCATCAAGTCCCATAATGCATTCCTCCCATAGTCGGGGGCATCATGCAAGCTCTTAAGGAGTTTTCATTGTTAGGTTCCAAAGACTAGAACCTTGTCATCCATTTTATACTGGCCTGTATTTCCTTTCTTATCTGTCTCTCAGAATTTTCTTGTTCCTTTGGGGAATATTGGGGAAGGCTAGAGAGTTCAGGGGGGCAAATCACTGGGCCATAACTTGCTCAGGCTCTCACAGTTGAGCATCCTGTTTAGCAGTTCAGTCATTGCTCTCAAACCCTTGGCTCACAAAGGATGCCTCCCTCTGTAGGTTCCTAGAGTAAATTATTGCTGCCTGGGTTGGGAACATCAGTGTTTGTAAAAGAGCCAGAATTCAATCTTTATGTTTTCTGAGAGAATTTCTAGCACTTAACATTCTTCTTTTCTTTCCAAATGGCAGAGTGAGCATGTAACACATGGAACCCACATTGAGTCAGTAAAAATATTTAATTTCTTATTCTTTCCAAAGTCGGGGTGGCAGGGCCATGGCATCTATGACTTCATCTAAACTAACTAAGACACACCCCAACATTTTTGTTCCCATCTCTGTAAAATTGCTCATTTTAATGAGCATCATCAGATGACCATCAGAAACCATTCAACCTCAGGGATATCAAGAGGTTCATCAAGAAGATCAAACCTGCTGGAATAAGTTTGTTGTATAGTATTCATTTACACACTGATGCTATAAGGCTCCCCTCTCAACAACTGGAAACAGAGATGCTGGGTTTAGGGCATGGCAAACCTTTAATGTCATGTCCATGGTGTCCATTAGTAGAGCCAGATAGCTTCTTAACTTTTCCAGTCAACCAATGCGTTATATTACTGCGAGATATAAGCCGTGGTTGGAGAGTCTTAATACATATTCCATTAGAAAATATTTAGGATCATAGGAAAAGGAGTACGTCAAGGCTGTATATTGTCACCCTGCTTATTTAACTTCTATACAGAGTACATCATGAGAAACGCTGGGCTGGAAGAAACACAAGCTGCAATCAAGATGGCCAGGAGAAATATCAATAACCTCAGATATGCAGATGACACCACCCTTATGGCAGAAAGTGAAGAGGAACTAAAAAGCCTCTTGATAAAGGTGAAAGTGGAGAGTGAAAATGTTGGCTTAAAGCTCAACATTTAGAAAACGAAGATCATGGCATCTGGTCCCACCACTTCATAGCAAATAGATGGGGAAACAATGAAAACAGTGTCAGACTTTATTTTCTTGGACTCCAAAATCACTGCAGATGGTGACTGCAGCCATGAAATTAAAAGACCCTTACTCCTTGGAAGGAAAGTTATGACTAACCTAGATAGCATATTGAAAAGCAGAGACATTACTTTGCCAACAAAGGTCCGTCTAGTCAAGGCTATGGTTTTTCCTGTGGTCGTGTATGGATGTGAGAGTTGGACTGTGAAGAAAGCTGAGCACTGAAGAATTGATGTTTTTGAACTGTGGTGTTGGAGAAGACTCTTGAGAGTCCCTTGGACTGCAAGGAGATCCAACCAGTCCATTCTGAAGGAGATCAGCCCTGGGATTTCTTTGGAAGGAATGATGCTAAAGCTGAAACTCCAGTACTTTGGCCACCTCTTGCGAAGAGTTGACTCATTGGAAAAGACTCTGATGCTGGGAGGGATTGGGGGCAGGAGGAGAAGGGGACGACAGAGGATGAGATAGCTGGATGGCATCACCAACTCAATGGATGTGAGTTTAGTGAACTCTGGGAGTTGGTTATGGACAGGGAGGCCTGGCATGCTGTGATTCATGGGGTCACAAAGAGTCAGATACGACTGAGTGACTGAACTGAACTGAACTGAACTGAACAGTATTCTTATCTTAATCTTGCTTTGTCTCACCACTTATCAAAATTATCAATATATTGTAGCAGAATATATCAATATATTCCCTTTTCAAGGCTCATGTCCCTCAGCTTCCTTGTAATATATTTCCAAAAGTATGGGGCCTGTCCCTAAGACCCTGTGGAAGCAACATACAGTATCTTGGGTAGCCTCCAGGTGTCAGGGCCCCTCCATTCAAAGTAAAAAGCTATTGAGAGCCCAGATGTAAGGAATGCAGTGACATGCACAGGGCAGGTCCAAAAGAGAGGAGTACTGAGCGGTCCTTGACACTTGGGTGAGGAGGGTGTGTGAGTTCGGTGCCATTGGGTGTATGGGGATGATGGCCTTATACACTGCTCCTAAATTTTGCACAAATTAATAATCCTTGTTAGCCTTCAGAACCAGGAGAATTGTGGTACTGCAAGGGGATTTGTAGGGCCCAAGGAGTCCCTCTTTCAGAAATTGGTAAGCAGCGGTTGGATCCCTCTCAGTGTCTCAGGCTTTAAAGGATATTGCCTCTTCCAGGGGTATTTTTCTTAGGGCTTTAATCTTATTTCTTTTGGGAGGATGCAGTTTTGCCCTTTTTGACACTGAGGTATCCCAAAATACAAGATCCAGCTGTTCTCTAGTTGCTTGGGGGATGTCTTGGGGGAATATTTTGATGACAAAAACGTAGATCAGCTGGTGCTGCCAATAGATGCACTCTCTGCTTAATTCTCTACTTTCTTGGACTTCACCACATTCTAAGAATATACTAGCTCCTAATTTATTTAGCAAACCTCTTCCAAGGAGGGGGATAGGGCATTCTTCTGGCATAAACAAAAAGGAGTAAGTAATAATAATGGACTCGACTCTTCAGGCATGGGGATATGTATATTGCCTTACCTTTGGCGGCACATAACTCTGATCACAGTACAGTCACAGTTGGAGAGGGAGCCAGTTGGCCAAGTTAGGACAGAGCAGGCAGTCCTAATGTCTATAGGGAATTCAGTTCTCCTACCTGCCATGTTGAGGGTGTCCTGATGTTCCCTCCAAGTGATGAAAATGGATCATGTAAGGTCTGGAGCTGGCAGGCACTCAAGTCCCATCAGTTGGTAAGGAATCTCTCACTGGAGAGATTGCCAAGGAATTGGGGCCAGTTGAGGTTGTCTCTTGCACATATCACAGGAGGGTACTCAGAACATTCCCTCTTCCGTTGTCCCTCCTTTCCACAAAAGGCATGCTGGTTTTGGCCCAGGTGGCTTCTTGGATCTGTCAGGTTTTCCTGGCCCTCCAGTGTCCCCTTGAGATGGAAGGTTGAATCACAGCAGGTGAAAGCTGTTTTATCATTATTATTCTTCTATCCTTATTGACCCCCTCTTGTTAAATGTTGGTTATTATAATAGACTTTGAAGGCCTCCTCTACCAAGGTTGACAATGAGGTTTATGGCTCAGCCTCTAGCTTTAGTAATTCCCCCCGTGTTATCAGGAGAGGACTGGATGATAAAATGCATGGCTGATAGTGACCTCCCTTCTGTGGACTGAGGGTGTGTATTCAAATACTTCCAGAATGCCTCTGTCATTTGACTCAGGATGTCATCTTTTTCCTGTGTAAAACTTTTAGACTTTTATTACAGTTTACAGGTTTCATTATGCATCTTTTTATTCCTTCTGGTAGATAAATAGTATAATCTCATCCTAGCCTGGACTAAGTGATCTTCAGTGTTGCAGCATGGGTCATCATCTCAGGTTGCACTACTGTGATCTGAGGTTGCGTTACCACCCAGTTGATAATTTGCTGGTGGGGTTGGTGGCAGTAGCTGTTTGTGTGGTCTCTTTCTCAGTCTACACTCCTTTCCAGCCAGGGTGCAACAGTAGACCAGAACAACTCTGATGTCCTTTCAGGTCAGGGAAAACGTTAACTCCAGCCCTAGATTCATCCCTAAACCTGTCAGGAGAACCTGCCAAACCTCCCCTTACAGATTTGAGAAGAGGACATGCACTCTAGTGCGAGAAGGCAATGGCACCCCACTCCAGTACTTTTGCCTGGAAAATCCCATAGATGGAGGAGCCTGGTGCGCTGCAGTCCGTGGGGTCGCTAGGAGTCAGACACTACTGAGCGACTTCACTTTCACTTCTCACTTTTGTGCATTGGAGAAGGAAATGGCAACCCACTCCAGTGTTCTTGCCTGGAGAATCCCAGGGACGGGGAGCCTGTTGGGCTGCCGTCTATGGGGTCGCACAGAGTCAGACACGACTGACTTGACTTAGCAGCAGCAGCAGCATTCACTCTAGTAATCCGTCCATTCCCATCAGCTACTTCCCAGTACTTTTGTGGGGCAAAAGTGTGGGCTAACTTCAAACTTGATTGGAAACCCATTGGGGATGTTATGAGGGATCTAATTTGGGGGTTTCTGGTGTGACTGGGTAAGGGGAGGTCCAGAGGCTAAACGTGATGGTGAAGGGGAAGAAATGGGGGCCTGAGAAGGAGGCTTGATGTGCTGATGGCTAGTTGGTGGTTGAAAGTGGGTCTGTGAAATTCTCTGGTTGTGAATCTTTTGGGGGTGACACAGAAATAGAGGCAACACACACACACAGCAGGAATCCCTCAGACTGGAATGTTAGTAAAGTTCCATAAAGGCCTGCACATGTAAGAAGAAAAAAATAGGAAAGATAGAAAAAGTGATTCAGATGGAGAGCGATTGCCCTTTCAAATTGGCCCTCTGCAGGGGTCTATTCAGACACCAGTTCCAGGACTTCAAAAAACGGGCCAGTGAAGGAGGGGGCACTCTGTCCTCTGTCCATTGCCCACCAGGGCAATCAGTCCCAGGAACCAGCCCTTTGTACATTGTCTGAGGGACTCTGATTCACAGGTGGGCTTTGTACTCACAGGTGTACATAGAAATCTGCTTCTTCAGCCTGTTCTTAATGGGACTTTGCTTGGGGACAAGAAAAAAAAGGGTAGGGGGGTGAGAATATTGTGATGATTGGACTTTTAGCCACTACATGATATGAAGGTTGAACATCTATCACTCTCAGAAATCTCCCTGGACCAACATCTGCAGGGTATGAGGCAAGCCTCTCCCACCTGTTTGTCATTCAGCCAAGATGAGCTATTGTTGGCCAGAAGCAGCAGGTCTCACACAGTGAGGGGAGTGGTGCTGTAACCACTGTGCATTCACTGTTTCTGGGAAGGATGTGATAGTGAAATAGGTAAGGATAGAGAAAGGAGAAGCAGAGAGAGAGAGGGGTATCAGGAGAGGGAAGAGGACAAACGGGAGGGGGAAGTGTCACCGGAATGAGGTACTGAGGCCCTCAGGGACCCAGAAGGCAGACTTACTAAATGTTGTGACACTGAAAATAAGAGATTCGGGCAGACCCTTGTCACCCATGGGAACTGTTTTGTGTCCTGGAGGTGACTGCATCCTCTCCCAGGGAGGGGGAAAAGGCCCCACAAGCATTTCCAGTGTCACCATGAAGCATGATAGAGACCAAGGTTAGACTCTTTAATCAAAAATACTGATTATAGAGAAGGAATTTAGGGAAGGTTTTGTTGGGATTCATGCTACTGCACAAGGGAGCGAAAGGAAGCAACATGCTCACTCAGTTCTGATGAAGTCCTATAATTTTTATCATCAGATTAGCTTTTGGTGTACTGAACTTTTGTTCTAAATTTGGGTCATGATAAATATTGCCTGAGTTTCTTCTGAAAGTTTTGCAACTGTAGACTTGCACTTAGATTTATAGTTTATTTGAAGTTGATCTTTGTATGAGGTGTGTGACTTAAGTCAATCAAGGTCTATTGTTTTTGCCTATGGATGGCCCATTATTACAATACCATTTGTGTATAAAGCTATCTATTCTCCATTTAGCTATTCTTTCATCTCTGCTAAATACCAAATGACTATTTTCGTGTCTCTGCCTGCACCATCTATTCTCTTCCAGTGACCGTGTCTTTTGTTTTCTGTCAATACTGCCTTCTTGATTATTGTAGCTTTATAGTAAGCCTTATAATTGAGCAGTGTGATTTTTTCAAACTTTGCATTTTTTTCAATTGTTATAGATATGTAAATTCCTTTGTTCTTGCATGTAAATTTTAGAATCAGCTAATATAAGCCATGTCAAAGAAATAATAACTTATGCATTTAATAGGGGTAAAACTTCTGCAACATAGGAGTAAAATGACAGTTTCAGTTTCTCATATGAAGAAAAACGAACTAAATATTCTCTTAGTGTACACTTGTTGTCTACATAAACCAGGTTACAGAATATTAGCTTCATAAAGTTTAACATTAAAATATACATGCATCTTTTATATATATATATATATATATATATATATATATATATATGTATGTATGTATGACTTACCTGCCAATTGCCTGTTAAGTGATTTATTTGAAATTAACTTATTCTCTATAGACTTCTACTGGGTTTATAAAAAAAGATATAGATACCACACTAAAAGTACATTTAATAGTTAAGCTCTAAATGTCTGCAACTGACTTGGTGAAAGTTTAACACATCTTTTAAACACCATTACTGATGATAATATTTTAGGTTTTGGTAGCCCTCAAGATGAGAAATGGTATGTGCTTTGAAATACACAGTCTTCCATTAGGTCAGGACCAACTACCCCACTACATTATTTAATGATAGATTTCATCTATCTCTGAAGAATCCCAAATTTGGGATTTCCACCCCCCCCACCCCCCCGCCCCATAACCTCTTTGATACTGATCTAATTCTGGAAAATTGGATCAAAGGGAAAATTCACTTGTAATTTTTATGAAAAAAAGTTTTTCCCCAAAAAGACACATGGAAAAATGCCTGTTTTCGTCCTCCCTGGATGCGGCAATGTTTCATAAATCTCATGCAACAACTGTCCTGTGGTTATAGAGGGATCATGGCCATATTTAGGGTTGCTGATGTAACAAAAGAAATTTGTGTCATTGATTGCACTCCTGAGTTGCTGGGAACCAACTCTGGGAGTGCTATTTGCTTCTAGAAGTATTGTTTAAAATAATAAACTATGTAATTTTCTAAGCCCCTTTGGGCTGGGCATCTTATTGTTATTTGCAGATATTTATCTGTAAATGTGCAATCAAGGTGAAAATAATTTCTTTAGTGTCTCTTCATTTCTCCTTTAAACAAACTACTTTCCTTAATAGGTTAAGGCATATAAGCCTCTTTTTAAAATTATTTTTTATTGAAGGATTTGTTTTACAGAATTGTTATTTTCTGTCAAACATCAACATGAATCAGCCACATGTATACATATATCCCCTTCCTCTTGAACCTCCCTCCCATCTCCCTCTCCATCCCACCCCTCTAGGTTGATACAGAGCCCCTGTTTGAGCTTCCTGAACCATAGAGCAAATTCTCATTGGTATCTATTTTACATATGGTAATGTAATTTTCCATGTTACTCTTTCCATACATCCACCCTCTCCTTCCTTCTCCCCATGTCCATAAGTCTGTTCTCTATGTCTGTTTCTCCATTGTTGCCCTGTACATAAATTATTTAGTACCACTTTTCTAGATTCCGTACACGTGCATTAGAATACGATATTTATCTTTCTCTTTTTGACTTACTTCACTCTGTATAATAGGCTCTAAGTTAATCCACCTCATTAGAACAGACTCTAATGCATTCCTTTTTATGACTGAGTAATATTCCATTGTGTATATGAACCATTACTTCTTTATCCATTCAACTGTCGATGGACACCTAGGTTGCTTCCACATTTTAGCTACTGTAAATGGTGCTGCAATGAACAATGGGATACATGTGTCTTTTTCAATTTTGGTTTCCTCAGGGTATATGACTAGTAGTGGTATTGCTGAGTCATATGGTGGTTTTATTCCTAGTTTTTAAAGAAATCTCCATACCATCTTCCATAGTGGCTGTATCAATTTACTTTCTCACGAAAAGTACAAGAGTGTTCTCTTTTCTCCACATCCTCTCCAGCATTTAGTGTTTGTAGACTTTTTGATGATGGCCATTCTGACTGGTGTGAAGTAATATCTCATTATAGTTTTGATTCACATTTCTCTAATAATGAGTGATGTTGAGTATCTTTTTGTGTGTTTGTTAGCCATCTGTATGTCTTCTTTGGAGAAATGTCTGTTTAGGTTTTTTTTTCCCACTTTTTGATTGGGTTGTTTGTTTTTCTGGTATTGAGTTATATGAAGCTGCTTGTATATTTTGGAAATTAATCCTTTGTCAGTTGCTTCATTTGCTATTATTTTCTCCCATTCTGAGAGTTGTCTTTTCACCTTACTTGTAGTTTCCTTTGCATGCAAAAGCTTTTAAGTTTAATCAGGTCCCACTTGTTTACTTTCGTTTTTATTTCTGTTACTTTAGGAGGTGAGTCATAGAGGATCTTGCTTTGACTCATGTCATTGATTGTTCTGCCTAGGTTTTCCTCTAAGAATTTTATAGTTCCCAATCTTACATTTAAGTATTTAATACATTTTGAGTTTATCTTTGTGTATGGTGTTAGGAAGTGTTATAATTTCATCCTTTAGTAACTGTCCAGTTTTCCCAGCACCATTTATTGAAAAGGCTGTCTTTGCCCCGTTGTATATTCTTGCCTTCTTTGTCAAAAATAAGGAACCCATAGTGCATGGGTTTATTTCTGGGCTTTCCATCTTGTTTCATTAGTCTATATTTCTGTTTTTGTGCCAGTACCATACTCTCTTGCTGACTGTAGCTTTGTAGTATAATCTGAAGTCAGGAAGATTGATTCCTCCATCTCCATTCTTCTTTTTTCAAGACTGCTTTGGCTCTTCAGGGTCTTTTGTGTTTCCATATGAATTGTGAAGTTTTTTATTCCAGTTCTGTGAAAAATGCCATTGGTAAGTTGATAGGGATTGCATTGAATCTGTATATTGCTTTTGGTAGTATAGTCATTTTCACAATATTGATTCTTCCTACCCAGGAACATGGAATATCTTTCCATCTATTTATGTCATCTTTGATTCCTTTCATTAGCGTCATAATTTTCTGTGTATAGTTCTTTTGTCTCCTTGGGTAAATTTATTCCTAGATGTTTAATTCTTTTTGTTGCAATGGTGAATTGGTGAATGGGATTGATTCCTTAATTTCTCTTTCTAAATTTTCATTGTTGGTATATAGAAATGCAAGTGATTTCTGTGTATTGACTGTGTATCTTACAACTTTGTTAAATTCACTGATTAGCTCTAGTAATTTTCTGATACTATCTTTAGGGTTTTCTATGCACAGTATCATGCCATCTGCAAACAGTGAGAGCTTTACTTCTTCTTTTCCAATCTGGATTCCTTTTATTTCTTTTTCTTCTCTGATTGCTATAGCTAGGACTTCCAGAACTATGTTGAGTAATAGTGGTGAATGTGGATACCCTTGTCTTGTTCCTGATCTTAGGGGGGAATGCTTTCAGTTTTTCACCATTGAGAATAATGTTTGCTATAGGCTTATCATATTTGGCCTTTGCTTTATTGAGGTAGGTTCCTTCTCTGCCCGTTTTTTGAACAATTTAAATCATAGATGGGTGCTGATTTTGTTAAAGGCTTTTTCTGCATCTATTGAGATTATCATATGGTTTTTATATTTCAATTTGTTAATATTGTGTATCACATTGATTGATTTGCATATATTGAAGAATCCTTGGGTTCCTGGAATAAACCCAACCTGATTATGGTGTATGAGCTTTTTGATGTGTTGCTAAATTCTGTTTGCTCAAATTTTGTTGAGGATTTTTGCATTTATGTTCATCAGTGCTATTGGACTGTAGTTTTCTTGTTTTGTATTTGTCTGGTTTTGGTATCAGGGTGATGGTGGCCTCATAGAATGAGTTTGGAAGTGTTCCTTCCTCTGCAATTTTTTGAAAACATTTTAGAAGGATAGGCATTAGCTCTTCTCTAAATGTTTGATAGAATTCTACTGTGAAGCCATCTGGTCCTGGGCTTTTGTTTTTTGGGAGATTTTTGATCACAGCTTCAATTTTAGTGCTTGTAATTGGATTGTTCATTATTTCTATTTCTTCCTTGTTCAGTCTCAGAAGATTGAACTTTTCTAAGAAACTATTTCTTCCAGGTTATCCATTTTAATGCCATATAGTTTTTCATAATAGTCTCTTATAATGCTTTCTATTTATGCATTGTCTGTTGTAACCTCTCCTTTTTCATTTCCAATTTTGTTGATTTGATCCTTCTTTCTGTTTTGCTTGATGAGTCAGGTTTGATGGTTTCTCAATTTTGTAGAGAACCAGCTTTAATTTTATAATCTATACTATTGTTTCTTTCATTTCTTTTTATTTCTGCTCAGATTTTTATGATCTCTTTCCTTCTACTAATTTTGGTTTTTTTGTTTGTTTGTTTGTTTGTTTTTCTTTTTCCAATTGTTTTAGGTGTAAAGTTAGGTTGTTCATTTGATGTTTTTCTTGTTTCTTGAGGTAGGGTTGTATTGCTATAAACTTCCCTCTTAGAACTGCTTTTCTGCATCCCATAGGTTTGGAGTTGTCATGTTTTTATTGTCATTTGTATCTACAAATTTTTTGATTTCATTTTTGATTTCTTCAGTAACCTGTTGACCATTTAGAAATGTGCTGTTTAATCTCCATGTGTTTGTTTCTTAGTGTTTTTTTTTTCCTTGTAATTGATATCTAGTCTCATAATGTTGTGATCAGAGAATATGCTTGATATATTTTTAATTTTCTTAAATTTACAGAGATTTGATTTGTGACCCAAGATGTGGTCTATCCTGGAGAACGTTCCATGTTCACTTTAGAAGCTGTATTCTTCTGCATTTGGATGGAATGTCCTGAATATATCAATGAGATTCATCTCATCTAGTGTATCATTTAAGACATGTTTCCTTATTAATTTTATGTTTTGATGATCTGTCCAATGGTGTGAGTAAGGTGTTAAAGTCTCCTATTATTGTGTTACTGTCAACTTCTATGTCTGTTAGTGTTTGTCTTGTGTATTGAGGTGCTTCTATGTTGGGTGCATAGATATTTACAATAGTTATGTCTTGCTCTTGGATTGATCCATTGATCAGTATGTAGTGTCCTTCTTTATCTCTTGTAATATTTTTTATTTTAAGGTCTATTTTGTCTAATATGAGGATTGCTACTCCAGCTTTCTTTTGCTTCCCTCTGGCATAAAATATAGTTTTCCATCCTCTCACTTTCAGCCTATATGTGTCTTTAGGTCTGAAGTGGGTTTCTTGTAGACAGTGTATATATGGATCTTGCTTTTGTATCCATTCAGCCAGTCTGTGTCTTTTGGTTGGAGCATTTAATCCATTTACATTTAAAGTAACTAGTGATATATATGTTCCTATTGCCATTTTCTTAATTATCTGGGGTTGATTTTGTAGATCTTTTTTCTTTTCTTGTATTTCTTGACTGTATAAGTCCCTTTAAGATTTGTTGTAAAGCTGGTTTTGTGGTACTGAATTCTCTTAATTTTTGCTTGTCTGAAGAGATTTTTATTTCTCCATCAATTTTGAATGAGATCCTTTCTAGATAAAGTAATCATGGTTGTAGATTTTTCCCTTTCAGTAGTTTAAATATATCCTGCCATTCCCTTCCAGCCTTCAGAGTTTCTGCTGAAAGATCAGCTGTTAAGCATATGGTGGGGCTTCCCTTGTATGTTACTGGAGAAGGAAATGGCAACCCACTCCAGTGTTCTTGCCTGGAGAATCCCAGGGATGGTGGAGCCTGATGGGCTGCAGTCCATGGGGTTGCTGAGGTTGGACACGACTGAGCAACTTCACTTTCACTTTTCACTGTCATGCATTGGAGAAGGAAATGGCAACCCACTCCAGTGTTCTTGCCTGGAGAATCCCAGGGACGGGGAAGCCTGGTGGGCTGCTGTCTATGGGGTCGCACAGAGTCGGACACGACTGAAGTGACTTAGCTTTTGTATGTTACTTGTTGTTTCTCCCTTGCTGCTTTTAATATTCTTTCTTTGTGTCTAGTCTTTGTTAGTTTGATTAGTATGTGTCTTGATGTGTTTCTCCTTGGGTTTATCCTGTATGGGACTCTTTGTGCATCTTGGACTTGATTGATTCTTTCCTTTTCCATGTTGGAGGAATTTTCAACTATAATCTCTTCAAAATTTTTCTCATATCCTTTCTTTTTCTCTTCTTTTTCTGGGACCCCTATAATTCGAATGTTGTGCATTAGGTACAGTCCCAGAGGTCTCTGAGACTATCCTCAGTTCTTTTCATTCTTTTTACTTTATCCTGCTCTTCAGAAGTTATTTCCACCGTCTTATCTTCTAGCTCACTGATTCGTTCTTCTGCTTCAGATATTCTGCTATTGATTCCTTCTAGAGAAATTTTAATTTCAGTAATTGTGTTATTTGTCTCTGTATGTTTATTGTTCAATTCTTCTAGGTCTTTGTTAATTGATTCTTGCATTTTTTCCATTTCCCACCCCCCCCCCCAGGTTTTTGATCATCTTTTCTATCATTCTTCTGAATGCTTTTTCAGGTAGTTTGCCTATTTCCTCTTCATTTATTTGGACTTCTGTGTTTTCAGTGTTTTTCCTTCATTTGTATAGTATTTCTCTGCCTTTTCATTGTTTTTAAACTTATTGTGTTTGAGATCTCTTTATTCCCAGGCTTCAAGGTTGAATTCTTTCTTCCTTTTGTTTCTGCTCTCCTAAGTTTGGCCCAGTGGTTTGGGTAAGCTTTGTATAAGGTGAGATTTGTGTTGAGTTTTTTTTGCTTTGTTTGTTTGCTTTTCCTCTGATGGGAACATCTGAGTGGTAATCCTGTCTTCTGGTGATTGGGTTTGTTTTTTTGTTTTGTTTTTTGTTGAGATGAAGGGCCTGCGCAGGGTGCTACTGGTGGTTGGGTGATGCCAGGGCTTGTATTCACGTGGTTCCTTTGTGTGAGTTCTCACTATCTGATTCTCCCTAGGGTTAGTTCTCTGGTAGTCTAGGGTCTTGGAGTCAGTGCTCCCACTCCAAAGGCTTAAAGCTTGATCCCTAGTCAGGAATGAAGATTCCCCAAGTGGTTTATTATGGCATTAAGTGAGATTAAAACAAATACCCCAAAATGAGAAACCCAGATAAATGGCAGTTACAAAATCAGGCAAATAAAAATTAAAATAATGGAATATACACCTATATATATATACATCCATGAGCAAAGTCAAAACAGTCCACAATTAAAGTACAGTAGATTGACCTGGCAAACAAACGAAAAATTATGTTTACCAGTTAAGAACAAAACTAACTAAAACACAAACTGGAAAACAAAACTAAAACAAGGTGCCAAGTGGAGAATAAAGCAATGAAAACAAAACTAATACATATGTTGAGAGGAAAGGAAAGAAAGTAAGGAAAGAAAAAATAGATATGAAAAGTTAAATAGAGGTAGATGAAGATGATTTATATACATTAAAGATTAACTGCAAGGAGACGAGAACCATAGGAAAGGGAAACAAAGGAATACATGTAGAAAAAATATAATAGGTTTAAAAATTTTAAATTTAGGGGGGCGGTCCTCAGATGGCAGAGGAATAGGATGGGGAGACCACTTTCTCCCCCACAAATTCATCAAAAAAAACATTTGAACCCCGAGAAAATTCCACAAAACTACTTCTGAATGCTGCCAGAGGACATCAGGCACCCAGAAAGGCAGCCGTTGTCTTTGAATGGAGGTAGGACAAAATATAAAAGATAAAAAGAGAGACAAAAGAGGTAGGGACGGAGATCTGTCCTGGGAAGGGAGTCTTAAAAAAGAAGTTTCCAAACACCAGGAAATACTCTATCTGGTGGGTCTTTGGCGAGCCTTGGAACCTCAGAGGGCAAAATAACTGGGAGGAAAAATAAATAAATAATTAAAACCAACAGATTACGTGCCTAACAGCAACTCCCAGCAGAGCAGCCCAGACGCTCGCATCCCCCACTAGCAAGCGGGGGCTGGGCAGGGAGGCACGGGCTGCATTGCTTGGGGTAAGGACCGGGCCTGAATGCCCCAAGGGCAATCCGAAGAAACTAGCTTGACATAGCAGCTCAGACTGTGGGATAGCTAGCCCATGAAAAGCCCTAACCTGAGACACCACCAGGCCCGCTCACAGAATAAAGGACTGAGCAGAGCTAGCTGGCTGCAGACTGGCCCATCCCCCGCCGGAGACAGGCAGGTGAGGGCTGCCAGAGCCAGAAGAGGGCAATCGCAGCCCCAGAGAAGCATCATCTACCAAACTACAAGCAGGCTTCATTGCTAACCAAGCCTTGGGATTCTGGATGGTTGACATCTGCCGGGAGGGTTGCAGCCAGAGATTAGCTCCCCAGAAGAGACACATGGCACACCTGAGAAGATGCGCCTGTTGTACACCCAGAAAACCGAGCGGCTGGGACGGGGAAGGTGATAAGTTGCAGCCTTAACTGGGGGCGACTGTGCTCGCCAAGAACCTGGTCACCTGAGTTGCTCATACCTGGGATGAGCACAAAATGCAGGCCCAACCAAGTCTGCACCTTTGTGGAGTACCCAAGAACCTGAACCTGAGTGGCTTAGACCTGGGGAGTGCATGCAACCCAGGGCCTGCATCAGACAGTTCCTGGCAGAGCAACCTAGTGTCTGAGCAGTGTAGACTGGGAAAGCACACACGCTGTGAGCTGGGGGCAAACCCAGTGTGGCTGAATCACTGTGAGCACATGCCAATGATATTTGTTTGCAGTGTTCCTCCTTCCCCACAGCACGACTAAACAAGTGAGCCTAAAAAAAGTGACCACCATCGCCCCTCTTGTGTCAGAGTGGAAGTTAGACACTGAAGAGATCAACAAACAGAAGAAGCTAAAATAAACAGAGGGAACCGCTTTGGAAGTGACAGATGCAAGAGATTAAAACCCTGTAGTTAGTACCAACTACATAGGAAGGGGCCCATAGACCTTGACAAGTACAAGCCGGACCAAGGAACTATCTGAAACTTAACTGACCCACACTGTCTGCAACAGCTCCAGAGAAAGTCCTAGATGTATTTTTACTATTATCATTTTTTAATTAAAAAAAAATTAAGTCCCCTATTACTCCTTTAATTTTCATTTTTATAACCTACTATTACATTGCAAAATAAGACTTTATTTTTAAAGCAAAATTCATATATATATATATTTTTTTTGTGTGTGTGTGACTTTTTTATTGTATTTTTGAGAATCTAACCTCTACTCTAGATTTTTAATCTTTGCCTTTTGGTATCTGTTATCAACTTTGTACCTTTAAGAACCCAATCTTCAGTACCCAATTTTACTTGGGAGCGGGATCACTGGCCTGACTGTTCTCTCCCCTTTTTGACTCTCCCTTTTCTCCACCAGGTCGCCTCTATCTTCCCCCTCCCCCTTTTTTTCTCTACCCAACTCTGTGAATCTCTTTCTGTGTTCTGGGCTGTGGAGAACACTTAGGGAACTGATTGCTGGCTGGATCTGCCTCTTTTTGATTCCCCCTTTTATCCTCCTGACCACCTCTGTCTCCTTCCTCCCTCTTCTCTTCTCTGTGTAACTCCGTGAACATCTCTGAGGGATTCAGACTGTGGAGAGCACATAGGGAAGTGATTACTGGCTAGCTTGCTCTCCCCCTTTTGATTCCCCCTCTTCTCCTGGTCACCTCTATCTCCCTCCTCCCTCTTCTCTTCTCCATGTAACTCTGTGTACCTCTCTGGGTGTCCTTCACTGTGGAGAAACTTTTCATCATTGGTGCTATATAGATGTTTTATCATTGGTGCTGTATAGATGGAGAAGCCTTGAGGCTACTGTAAGAATAAGACTGAAAGCCAGAAGCAGAAGGCTTAAGTTTAAATCCTGAGAGCACCAGAGAACTCCTGAATCCAGTGGACATTAATTGATAGCAGCTCATCAAACACCTCCATACCTATACTGAAACCAAGCACCACTCAAGGGTCAACAAATTCCAGAGCAAGACATACCATGAAAATTCTCCAGCAACACAGGAACATAGCCCTGAGCTTCAATATACAGGCTGCCCAAAGTCACACCAAACCCACTGACACCTCAAAACTCATTACTGGACACTTCATTGCACTCAGAGAGAAGAAATCCAGCTCCACCCACCAGAACACCAACACAAGCTCCCTAAATAGCAAACCTTGACAAGCCACCTGTCTAACACCACCCATAGTGAGGAACCTCCACAATAAAGAGGAATCACAAACTGCTAGAATACAGAAAGGCCACCCCAAACACAGCAATATAAACAAGCTGAAAAGGCAGAGAAATACCCAGCAGGTAAAGGAACAGGATAAATGCCCACCAAACCAAACAAAAGAGGAAGAGATAGGGAATGTACCCGATAAAGAATTCCGAATAATGATAGTGAAAATGATCCAAAATCTTGAAAACAAATTGGAATTACAGATAAATAGCCTGGAGACAAGGATTGAGAAGATGCAAGAAAGGTTTAACAAGGACCTAGAAGAAATAAAAAAGAGTCAATATATAGTGAATAATGCAAAAAATGAGATCAAAAACATTCTGGAGGGAACCAACAGTAGAATAACAGAGGCAGAAGATAGGATAAGTGAGATAGAAGATAGAATGGTAGAAATAAATGAAACAGAGGAAAAAAGAAAAAAGTAATTAAAAGAAATGAGGACAACCTCAGAGACCTCTGGGACAATGTTAATCGCCCCAACAGTTGAATCTTTAGGAGCCCCAGAAGAAGAAGACAAAAGAAGACCATGAGAAAATACATGAGGAGATAATAGTTGAAAACTTCTCTAAAATGGGGAAGGAAATAATCACCCAAGTCCAGGAAACCCAGAGAGTCCCAAACAGGATAAACCCAAGGTGAAACACCCCAAGACACATATTAATCAAATTAACAAAGATCAAACACAAAGAACAAATATTAAAAGCAGCAAGGGAAAAACAACAAATAACACACAAGGGGATTCCCATAAGGCTAGCAGCTGATCTTTCAATAGAAACTCTTCAGGCCAGGAGGGAATGGCAGGACATACTTAAAGTGATGAAAGAAAATAACCTACAGCCCAGATTACTGTACCCAGCAAGGATCTCATTCAAATATGAAGGAGAAATCAAAAGCTTTACAGACAATCAAAAGCTGAGATATTTCAGCACCACCAAACCAGCTCTCCAACAAATGCTAAAGGATCTTCTCTAGACAGGAAACACAGAAAGGGTGTATAAACTCGAACCCAAAACAACAAAGTAAATGGCAATGGGATCATACTTATCAATAATTACCTTAAATGTAAATGAGTTGAATGCCCCAACCAAAAGACAAAGACTGGCTGAATGGATACAAAAACAAGACCCTTATATTTGTTGTCAACAAGAAACCCACCTTGAAACAAGGGACACATACAGACTGAAAGTGAAGGGCTGGAAAAAGATATCCCATGCAAATAGAGACCAAAAGAAATCAGTAGGAGCAATACTCATATCAGATAAAATAGACTTTAAAACAAAGGCTGTGAAAAGAGACAAACTTGGGCACTACATAATGATCAAAGGATCAATCCAAGAATATTTATATATATTATAAATATATATGCACCCAACATAGGAGCACCACAATATGTAAGACAAATGCTAACAAGTATGAAAGGGGAAATTAACAATTACACAATACTAGTGGGAGACTTTAATACCCCACTCACACCTATGGATAGGTCAGCTAAACAGAAAGTTGACAAGGAAACATAAACTTTAAATGATACAACAGGCCAATTAGACCTAATTGATATCTATAGGACATTTCACCCCAAAACAATGAATTTCACCTTTTTCTCAAGCGCACATGGAACCTTCTCCAGTATAGATCACATCCTGGGCCATAAATCTATCCTTGGTAAATTCAAAAAAATTGAAATCATTCCAAGCATCTTTTCTGACCACAATGCAGTAAGATTAGATGCCAATTACAGGAAAAAAACTATTAAAAATTCCAACATATGGAGGCTGAACAACACACTGCTGAATAACCAACAAATCACAGAAGAAATCTAAAAAGAAATCAAAATATGCATAGAAATGAATGAAAATGAAAATGAAACAACCCAAAACCTATGGGACACTGTAAAAGCAGTGCTAAGGGGAAGGTTCATTGCAATACAGGATTATCTCATGAAATAAGAAAAAAGTCAAATAAATAACCTAACTCTACACCTAAAGCAACTAGAAAAGGAAGAAATTAAGAACTCCAGGGTTAGTAGAAGGAAAGAAATCTGAAAAATTAGGGTAGAATTAAATGCATAAGAAACAAAAGAGACCATGGCAAAAATCAACAAAGCCCAAAGCTGGTTATTTGAGAAGATAAATAAAAATGACAAACAATTAGCCGGACTCATCAAGAAACAAAGGGAGACAAATCAAGTCAACAATATTAGAAATGAATATGGAGAGATCACAACAGATAACACAAAATACAAAGGATCATAAGAGACTATTATCAGCAACTATATACCAATAAAATGGACAATGTGGAAGAAATGGACAAATTCTTAGAAAAGTACAACTTTCCAAAACTGAACCAGGAAGAAATAGAAAATCTTAACAGACCCATCACAAGCATGGAAATTGAAACTGTAATCAGAAATCTTACAGCAAACAAAAGCCCAGGAACACACGGCTTCACAGCTGAATTCTACCAAAACTTTAGAGAAGAGCTAACAACTATCCTACTCAAACTCTTCCAGAAAATTGCAGAGGAAGGCAAACATCCAAACTCATTCTATGAGGCCACCCTCACCCTAACACCAAAACCTGACAAAGATGCCACATAAAAGAAAACTACCAGCCAAATATCACTGATGAACATCGATGCAAAAATCCTTAACAAAATTCTTGCAAACAGAATCCAAAAACATATTAAAAAGATTATACATCATGACCAAGTGGGGTTTATTCCAGGAATGCAAGGATTCTTCAATATCCACAAATCAATCAATGTAATACAGCTCATTAGCAAATTGAAGAATAAAAACCATATGATTATCTCAATAGATGCAGAAAAAGTCTGACAAAATTCAACATCCATTTATGATAACCCCTCCCCTCCAGAAAGCAGGAGTAGAAGGAAGATACCTCAACATAATAAAAGCTATATATGACAAACCCACAGCAAACATTATGCTCAATGGTGAAAAATTGAAAGCATTTCCCCTAAAGTCAGGAACAAGACAAGGGTGCACACTCTCACCACTACTATTCAACATAGTTTTGGAAGTTTTGGCCACAGCAGTCAGAGCAGAAAAAGAAATAAAAGAAATCAAGATTGGAAAAGAAGTAAAACTCTCGCTGGTTGTAGATGAGATGATCCTCTACATAGAAAACCCTAAATACTCCACCAGAAAATTACTAGAGCTAATCAATGAATATAGTAAAGTTGCAGGATATAAAATCAACACACAGAAATCCCTTGCATTCCTATACACTAATAATGAGAAAACAGAAAGAGAAATTAAGGAAACAATTCCATTCACCATTACAACAAAAAGAAAAAATACTTAGGAATATATCTACCTAAAGAAACGAAAGACTTATATATAGGAAACTATAAAACATTAGTGAAAGAAATCAAAAAGGCCCTAAATAGATGCAGAAATATACTGTGTTCATGGATTGGAAGAATCAATATAGTAAAAATGAGTATACTACCCAAAGCAATCTATAGATTCAGGGCAATCCCTATCAAGCTACGAATGGTATTTGTCAGAGAACTAGAACAAATAATTTCACAATTTGTATGGAAATACAAAAACTTCGAATAGCCAAAGCAATCTTGATAAAGAAGAATGGAAATGGAGGAATCAAGCTGCCTGAGGTCAGACTCTACTACAAAGCCACAGTTATCAAGACAGTATGGTACTGGCACAAAGACAGAAATATAGATTAATGGAACAAACTAGAAAGCCCAGAGATAAATCCACACACCTATGGACACCTTATCTTTGACAAAGGAGACAAGAATATACAATGGAGAAAAGACAATCTCTTTTGGTGCTGGGAAAACTGGTCAACCACTTGTAAAAGAAGGAAACTAAAATACTTTCTAACACCATGCACAAAAATAAACTCAAAATGGATTGAAGATCTAAATGTAAGACCAGAAACTATAAAACTCCTAGAGGAGATCATAGGCAAAACACTCTCCGACATAAACCACAGCAGGATCCTCTATGACCCACCTCCCAGAATATTGGAAATAAAAGCAAAAATAAACAAATGGGACCTAATTAAACTTAAAAGCTTCTGCACAACAAAGGGAACTATAAGAAAGGTGAAAAGGCAGCCTTCAGAATGGGAGAAAATAATAGCAAATGAAGCAACTGACAAAGAATTAATCTCAAAAATATATAAGCAACTCCTGCAGCTCAATTCCAGAAAAATAAACGACCCAGTCAAAAAATAGGCCAAAGAACTAAACAGACATTTCTCCAAAGAAGACATACAGATGGCTGACAAACACATGAAAAGATGCTCAACATCACTCATTATCAGAGAAATGCAAATCAAAACCACCATGAGGTACCATTCCATGCCAGTCAGAATGGCTGCTATCCAAAACTCTAGAAGCAATAAATGCTGGAGAGGATGTGGAGAAAAGGGAACCCTCTTGAACTGTTGGTGAGAATGCAAACTAGTACAGCCACTATGGAGAACAGTGTGGAGATTTCTTAAAAAACTGGAAATAGAACTGCCTTATGACCCAGTAATCCCACTACTGGGCATACACACAGAGGAAACCAGAATTGAAAGAGACACATATATCCCAAAGTTCATCGCAGCACTGTTTTATAATAGCCAGGACATGGAAGCAACCTAGATGTTCATCAGCAGATGAATGGATAAGAAAGCTATGGTACATATACATGATGAAATATTCCTCAGCCATTAAAAAGAATACATTTGAATCAGTTCTAATGAGGTGGATGAAACTGGAGCCTATTATACAGAGTGAAGTAAGCCAGAACGAAAAACACCAATACAGTATACTAATGCATATATGTGGAATTTAGAAAGATGGTAACAATAACCCTGTATGCGAGACAGCAAAAGAGACACAGATGTGTAGAATGCTCTTTTGGACTCTGTTGGAGAGGGCGAGGGTAGGATGATATGGGAGAATGGCATTGAAACATGTAAATTATCGTATGTGAAACGAGTCACCAGTCCAGGTTCAATGCATGATACGGGGTGCTCGGGGCTGGTGCACTGGGATGACCCAGAAGGATGGGATGGGAGGGAGGTTGGAGGCGGGGTTCAGGATGGGGAACACATGTACACCCATGGCGGATTCATGTCAATGTATGGCAAAACCAATATAATATTGTAAAGTAAATAAATAAATCAATAAATAAATAAAACCAAAAAAAATTTAATTAAAATTATAAAAAAGAGAAGAAAAAAAAGAAAAAGAAACAAAAAAGGAAAATTCCACAGAACTCCAAAAGCCCAACATAGAGACAGAGGTTTATAACAACAATAAAAAGCATGACTAAATATACACATATACATATACACTCACGCTGCTGCTGCTAAGTCACTTCAGTCGTGTCTGACTCTGTGTGACCCCATAGATAGCAGCTCACCAGGCTCCCCCATCCCTGGGATTCTCCAGGCAAGAACACTGGAGTGGATTGCCATTTCCTTCTCCAATGCATGAAAGTGAAAAGTGAAAGTGAAGTTGCTCAGTCATTTCCCATCCTCATCGACCCCATGGACTGCAGCCTTCCAGTCTCCTCCATCCATGGGATTTTCCAGTCAAGAGTATTGGTGTGGGGTGCCATTGTCTTCTCTGATATACACCCATAAGCAAAATCAAAACAATTCAACAAAAATAAAGTATAATAGATTGACCCAGCAAACAAAGGAAACCAAAGATTATATCTACCAGTTAAGAACAAAACTAACTAAAGCACAAACTAGAAAACAAAACTAAAGCAAGGTGCCAGTTGTTGAATAAAGCAATGAAAATAAAATTAACAAATATGTTGAGAGGAAAGGAAAGAAAGGAAGAATAGACATGCAAAGTTAAATAGAGGTAGATAAAGAAGATTTACATTAAAGATACATTAAAGATTAACTGTAAGGCAAAAAGAACAGTAGGAAAAGCAGACAAAGGAATACATGTAAAAAAAATAATAGTAGGTATAAAAAATTTAAAAAAAAATAGAAAAGAAAAAAGGAAATCTCCACAGAACTGCAAAAGCCCAACATAGAGGCAGAGGTTTATAACAATAAAAAATGTGACTGAGGGAAAAAAAAAAAATGCTCCAAAGCTTAATTAGATGTCATAGTGCCGATAAAATCAACAGCTACAACAGAGGGGAAAAAAAGAAAAAAGAAAAAAATCCAAGAGAATCTACAGAACAAGTCAAACCGTAAGAATAATAAAGGTTTTTCTTGAGTCACTGCTGTTAGAGTCCTTTCCCTCGCTGGGAGTTGCAGTCCACCTCACTTCCCTAGCATGCTCTCCATCACGGTGCTGATCTCTGGACCTGCTGTGCAGGCAGCTCAGATTCTAATCTGGTCCTACTCCTCTGTGTTTTTGCCTCCAATGTCCACAGCTATCAGAAGTAGTGTGTTTTCCTCTGTGGGAGATCTCAATGTCCTTTATATATTTCGTAGACACAGTCTACCTAGCTGATCATGTGGATTTAATCTGCCGCTTGTATATCTGGTGGGAAGGTTTTGGGTCTTCTTCCTTAGCCACATTGCCCCTGGGTTTCAATTGTTGCTTTATTTCCACCTCTGCATGTGGGCTGTCCACTGGGATTTTCTCCTGAGGCTGCCCTGGAGGACTTGGGTTTCCCCTGCCAAGGGCAGGTATGGAGGTGGTTGCAGCTGCTTGGGTCACAGGGGTTCTGACAGTAGGAGGTACTCAGAGGAGTTGGTGGTAGGGCAGCAGGAAATAAAGTGCTCTAGAAGGGTATGGTAACCTATATTGGCCAATACGCTCCAGTATTCTTGCCTGGAGAACCCCCTGACAGAGAAGCTTGGCAGGCCACAGTCTACAGGGTCATAAAGAGTTGGACACTACCAAAGAAACCCTGAATGCACAGATGCAAGGCTTTTTTTTTTTGCCTGTGGCAGCTCTGCCCCAGTGAGAGTTGAGCATGAAGGTGGTGTGGCTGCTTGGCTTGCGGGGACCCTGGTGGCACCAAGTGTGTAGGGATACAAACTTCCTTTGCCTCAGGGGTTATGGCCCTGATCAGTCTTTTTTCAAGTCTCTTGTAGCTGGTTATCAGAAGGCCTCTTTGGCCAGTCTTTCTCTGTGGCTCTGCCCGCTCAGGCACTTAGAGGACTCCCTTGCCTGGGGTCTTTCTCTGTTGTTTGGCACGACAGGCACTTAAAGGGGCACCCTAGGTGGGGTCCTATTCTGTAGTTCAGTGCACCAGGCATCTGATGAGCCAGCCTCTCTATTGTTCAGCTGCTGATGTTGGCATTTGGGGATAGAGAGGCTTTGGTGATGGTTTCACCCCCCTATGCATGACTCAGCAGTATCACCTTTCTTCCATGGTTGCCTGGCTTTCCTCCACAGGTATTTCCCACCTCCACAGGTATTTCCCACCACTATCTCCTCCCTCATATCCCCTTGATCTGTCTCTCTGCAGTCAACAGCAGCCCTCACCCTGGGGTTGCTCCACAATCCCTAAACTCCCAGCTGCTGCATCTTCCAGGCGACCTGTGTCCCTGTCCGGGGTATGTATGGGCACGGCAAGGACTGTCTGATTCTCATTTCATTTAGGCTGCCACAGATCACCTGTTTCACTCTAGGCCTTAAATGTTTCTCCTCAGACTCAGACAATTGCCCCAATATGGAGATCAGACCCCTGTTACAGTTCCCTCACCCAGCAAGGGCAGGTCCAATCTTACTACATTCCCGTTTTTCCCCCTAGTTCCTTCATCCTATCAAGTTTTGTGCCATGAAATTAAAAGACACTTACTCCTTGGAAGGAAAGTTATGACCAACCTAGATTACTCCCTGGAAGGAAAGTTATGACCAACCTAGATAGCATATTCAAAAGCAGAGACATTACTTTGCCAACAAAGGTTCATCTAGTCAAGGCTATGGTTTTTCCTGTGGTCATGTATGGGTGTGAGAGTTGGACTGTGAAGAAGGCTGAGCGCCAAAGAATTGATGCTTTTGAACTGTGGTGTTGGAGAAGACTCTTGAGAGTCCCTTGGACTGCAAGGAGATCCAGCCAGTCCATCCTAAAGATCAGTCCTGGGTGTTCTTTGGACGGAATGATGCTAAAGCTGAAACTCCAGTACTTTGGCCACCTCATGTGAAGAGTTGACTCATCGGAAAAGACTCTGATGCTGGGAGGGATTGGGGGCAGGAGGAGAAGGGGACGACAGAGGATGAGATGGCTGGATGGCATCACTGACTCAATGGACGTGAGTCTGAGTGAACTCTGGGAGTTGGTGATGGACAGGGAGGCCTGGAGTGCTGCGATTCATGGGGTCGCAAAGAGTTGGACACGACTGAGCGACTGATCTGATCTGATATATTCTTTTCAGCTGGTCAGGTACTTCTGTCCGCTTTCAGCTGGCCTTCTGCATGCACTTCTGTGTCTGAGAGAGATGTACTCCACATCCACTTACTCCTTCACCATCTTGTCCACCACCCCCCACCCCTGGCCCCAACCCCCTGGTATATGAGCCTCTTAATATATTGTTGAATTCGGTTTACTAATGTTTTGAAAATTGTTGCATCTATGTTCATCAGTGATATTGTCCTGTAATTTTCTTTTCTTTTTGATATATCTGTCTGGTTTTGATATTAGGCTTTACAGAATGAGTTCATTAGAGTTCCTTCCTCTACAACTTTTTGGAATAGTTTGAGAATGATAACTGTTAACTCTTTTTAAAATGTTTGGTAGGTGATAGCTAAAATAACTGCATTTTGAAGAATTAACTCATGCTTTGTTTAGCAAATATAAATTTTGTGTCCAAGGCACTCTAATAGTACATAAGTTACTGTATAAGGGTTATAGTATAGGATACTTAAGTCATAATCTTTGTTTTCAATAGGATTTAAATCCAAATAAGAATGTCAATAATCAAATAAGTGCAATGAAATTTTCTATCAATATGGAGGCAAATGCCTGCTATAAATTCTGGCAAATAATACCTGCTTCATAAATACTTATTTAAAAACAAATAGTAGAATTGATGCAAGTATGTGCCTGGAAAATTGAATGACAGTTCTGTGATCTGAGGAAGGCTTAGGAATTATTATAAGAGGAAGTTTGTCTAGAAAAAAATGCAGGAGTTAACCAATGGTGAGCACAGAGGAGGATAACATTACAGGCACAAATGTTTGACCAGAGATCAAGAAAGGTACACTGTTGAAGTGTATTTACATTTGGCAGGAATTCTACCCCAGAGGATGCCTACTCATTTTGCAAGTGTGCAGAGGGAGTGTTCTGGTTACTTCTCACCTTTACCAAGATGAGGAGAAGTACTTGTAGTCAGTTCTCCATGGAAATTTTCTTAGTTACTAGCATGTTGGGAATTTGCCTAGTTAGCACTGAGAAAGCTATTTGTTCATTCATGAAATCATACATTTTTGCATTTAAATACATTTATTGAATGAATGTTTATGTGAAAATCTATGTTACTAAGTCTGTAAGGTTTTGCATCTCAACATGTTTCCCAGGAATAAGAAGCATCTGCATCACCTAGGAGCTTGTTAGAAACGCACATTATCAGGGCCAGCCTCAGACTTAATCAGAATTTGCATTTAAAAGAGATTTCCAGGTAATTCATATGGGTAGATCTGAGGGAAACAAAGAAAGCTTGCCTAGAGCTTTCTAGAGCTTAGTCCAATAGGGGAGATAAAATACATGAAGGAACAAGTATACACAGTACCAGTACCCAAGTGGCACAACCTACACTCTTTGAAGTTAGAGGAATACTGATTTAAAGAATAATCTTAGATGCTTATTTGCTGTGTGAACTTGGACAGGTTATTTTTCCTTTCTCTGACTCAGTATCTTTACCTGTGGAGTATTAATGGTGACCATTTTACTAGGCTGTTTAAGAATTTGGAATGACCCATGTAAATCCCTAACATGGTATCTGGAGCAGAACAAATAATGATGAATATTATGGAAATTTCAAAGTTCACATTTTGCAGGTAGACATGATGTTGTAACTATATCTTCATGGAAAGATAACATTTTATATCTCATATTGATAGAATTTTAATGTAGGGAGTTAAGAGACTGAGTGACTTTCACTTTGACTTTTCACTTTGAAGACTGCACAAGGAAGGAGATGTTCAACATTCTAATCATGATTTTCAACTAAGGGAAGCTATATTTCTTACACAAACAGATAGTACCTGAGAGTCAAGGACTTTATATGTTACAACAGATCATCCATCATGCAATTTAGATCTAATTGTCAATTTAGACCAATTGTCCATCTGCAAACTCAATAATATAGCTTAAACTAGATAGGTTGTTCAGATACATTACTAAATTTATTGTTTCAAAGTACCTTTAAAACAAAATCCTTTTCAAAATAAACAAACTGCCTCTTATAGTTTATTTATTCAGTTTAGAATTAAAATTAAATGACTTGGCCTTTTTACTGTTGGAAGCATGTTGACACTTTATAAAAAATATTGAAATTCAATCAAGGATATTCACAATGAATGGACAAATACAAATCATACACCTTAGAATTCATTGCAATTTGACAACTG
Organism: Bos taurus; assembly: GCF_002263795.3. Lineage (NCBI taxonomy): Eukaryota > Metazoa > Chordata > Mammalia > Artiodactyla > Bovidae > Bos > Bos taurus. The sequence continues at coordinate 17,714,040 of NC_037338.1, read as the reverse complement.
AAAGCTTGTTCTTGGCAAAATAGAATCTTGTACGTATTATGTCTTGTTTGATTGAAGAAATTGTAACTGAGTAAAATCATTTCATCAAACTTATTTTGATTATCAAAGCCAGCATGCCTTCTCAGGATGCATTGGCAAGAACTACCAACTCTCTCACAACATGGACCAAGACAGGGAAAGTGTCTAATTTCAGCTGATGAGGCCAGGATTTATCCTTCCCACTTATTATTTTGTTAGGAGAACCACTGAAACTGCCCACCTTGGCCAGGCTCCATAGCAACACTTGCAGGAGTTATCTTAAACAGGAGGTCCTGGTAAGGAATGCAGAACTAACAAGATACCACCAATTGGAAGAATTGGGGAAGGCTCAGAGGTTAAATGGAGAAGGCAATGGCACCCCACTCCAGTGGGGTGGGATTTGCCTGGAAAATCCCATGGACAGAGGAGCCTGGTAGGCTGCAGTCCATGGGGTCGTGAAGAGTCGGACATGACTGAGCGACTTCACTTTCACTTTTCACTTTCATGCATTGGAGAAGGAAATGGCAACCCACTCCAGTGTTCTTGCCTGGAGAATCCCAGGGACGGGGAGCCTGGTGGGCTGCCGTCCATTGGGTCACACAGAGTTGGACACGACTGAAGCGACTTAGCAGCAGCAGCAGCAGCAGCAGCAGAGGTTAAAGCATCTGCCTGCAATGTGGGAGACCTGAGTTTGATCCCTGGGTCAGGAAGATCCCCTGGAGAAGGAAATAGCAACCCACTCCAGTATTCCTGCCTACAGAATCCCATGGATGGAGGAGCCTGGTGGGCTACAGTCCACAGGGTTGCAAAGAGTTGAACACAACTGAGTGACTTCACCTTCTTTCTTTCTAAAGGAGAGAGAAGACTCTAGTCCATATGTCCTACCAACCTCCCAGAATCCTTCCCAGTGGAATCCATCTTGGCTTAGTTTGAGCAGACCAACAGGAAGGGCCCTGAGTCAAAGTGATTGACCAGAGACAACCCAGAACTAACCCAATGACCATGAAACCCTAGACAACAAGAAGCCATACGGCAGAGCAATTCTCCTGGGTTTTTACCCTGCTGCTCTCCACCTGGGCACTTCCCAATAAAGTCTCTTGCTCTCTCAGCACGTGTGTCTTCTAGAACAATTCTCTTTCTACTGTTAGACAAGAGCCCACTCTCAAGCCCTAGAAGGGGTCCCCGTTTCTGCAACAATTTCATTACAATTTTGCTAAATATTTCATTAGAAGTTCTGTGGTTAACACTTACTGTAGAATCGTCCGAATTTTAAGGGAATAATTATATTTTTTAATTACAAATTTATATCTGTAATATAATATTACAAAAATTACAAATTATATTTTTTTAATCACCAGTGCTACCCAGGGAGAAATGTGAGTATTGTTATTTACCATTCCAACCTTTCCTTTTCCAAAGCCCTGCCTAGCTAAAATGAAAGTGTCCTCAGAAGGCAGTAGGAAGTTGCAAGGAGACCAGATATAAGGTAGAAAGACAGACTTTCACTTCCTCACAGTATAATCTTGTACCTCTAGGCCTTGTACATTTCCATCTGGCACTTGTTATGCTTTTAATCAATATACTGGTTTCTTTTTCTTTCCTTTTTCTCCTTTGGGAGCCTGTAAGAGGGGTTATTAAGGACTTTCACCTGCCTTCCACCTGCCTTAGTCAAGCGAGTGGAATTTTTGCTGCAGGCAAGAGATAGATGAGCAGTTTGAGCTGCTGAAATCTTTTAGATTTGCGGATTTGATGAAAGCCATAAGGCAAGGATTTCCACCATGTGTTTTGTGGGCTACAGGGAGACTTTGAATATTTTACATTTTTATCTATAATATGTTATATATTATAAAATATAAAAGTGTGTTTCACATATAATAAAATATAAATTAAATTAAATATATAATAAATAATAACAAGATGAATAATAAACACATATGATTTTATTAGAGATCTCTAAGTACCTTGTTTGTTTTGGAGGAAAAATTATAAAATGATTGTTCACAGTTATTTTACAAATTTTATTATATGTAAGAGTCAGACTTTCACTAAAATACCACCACAATCTTAAAAAAAACACCTATTTTTATCAATGACCACTTGGGCAGTTTCTTTTACAGAACTCAGTTTACATATCGATCCTCACCTCAAGCACAGTATTTTCCCATTTTTCAGTGCTATCGTTTTCATTTCCTAAATTGCCAATTGCATTGTTTTCCATATTTTATATCCTGAATTGTAATAAGAATTCTAGTAGCTCAAAAATAATGCTTTAAAGCACACAATTAGCCAAAGCATAATAAGAGCTCACAAATTCTATTAATCTGAGAATAGAGCATGAATCTTTTTGTGTTCAAAGTGCCAAATCTGCAAGTGGGGAGGCTTTATACAGCTATTCCAAACAGAAAGTGAATAAGAAGTACAATGTAGATGTCTGAAAGTTAGATTTTTGTTGGTAAAGGCAACCATTGTGCTCCTAGCCACTACTGTCCTGTGTGTTAAAATTTCAGCCAAAGTGTCTTGAAGCCATAGATTATTTTCCTGACATTTTCAAATGAGGCATAGTAGCCTCTCCGTTGTGTCAATAGATTTTTCCTGGATAAGTGCAGAATAACGTTGTCTAGGATGATTTTTGATAGATACAGTCACTAAAAGTAGAGAAGATAACAAATCTATGAAGACATTATTTGAAGTTGATTTAATCATGACAAAAAATTAGTCAATTGCCCGCACAGTAGTTTGAGGGATAACCAACAAACTTGTCCTTGCAGAGAAACAAAATGAAGTATTGTCACAATCCTTAATCAAATGACCTTTTTGACCATCCAATATTAAGTCCTTTAAATAGGAAATGCAAGTAGTATCTTGTGTGCAAAAGTGCAGATATTTAAACTTACATTTTGCTAAAAGTTCAGTATATGAATCTATTCTTGGCACATACATGGTGAGTATATATTTATTATTTGAAGCTTTTATGTGGTTGTACACAGTTTTATTGGAATAAAGGCTGATGGAGCAGTGATGCAAAGAAGGATGCTGTGACATGAATAAAGGTTCACACCTGAGTGCCTGGGCACCCACTGCTTTAATCACAGAAAACAGTTGGAAGGTAAAAATATGTTGTCTCATCTTGGTTCCATATTAAAGAAAATAGTGCAAATTGTAAGTACCATTGAATCACAGCCACAGAGTAGCCATAATTTTCACTGTGTTCTTTGGAGAAATTGGCAGGAAGCAAAAGATTTTTCTTTTCTGAAGCAAAGCAAGCCAGCAACAAGCTGACAAGCCACTCAAATACACTGTAAATGATGTATGGGATAAAATTTTCCTGAAGGCATAAATAATGCCAGTAAAGAGTGTTTATATAATTCCTAATGCATTGTTCCAATTGAATAGTACAGTCATATAATTGATTTCAAGAAAAGCTTTAACCCATTATTTTGAAACTAAAATATGATTTCAACTTGGTAGATAAAACTACCTGGGCTTAGTAGGCAGACAAATACTTGGTGTAAGTGACTCAATTGCTGAGAAAAGTATTCTTTTCACAACTTGATACTTGTTTGCATTTGACTGTGAATCACAGCTTTGTGATAAAATCATTTATAGAGCTGAAAGCAATAAATAAATGGATTAGGAATCTATTCATCCCTATCTTCCAAGTTGAACCATTTTAACTTGCCAGTTTTTGAGTATAATAGGCTTGTCAATTTAGTTTTTGATGGATTCATGAAAAGAATTTTATGTAAGAGTCATTTTTTTTATGATTTCATGATTGATCCTAACACAGAGGGCCATCTAATATAGCCATCAAACAGTTATTCCCATTCCAGACCACATGTAAATTATACCACAGTATAATGTAGCAAAATAAAGAATTATAAAAGAAACTAACAGGATCATGGTCAAGGTACTCATCATGAAGTTGGGTAAAGGAAATTTATAGAAATAAAAATTGTATGTACAATTTGTATCACTTGTACATCACCTGAGGAATCACTTCCATCCACAGAAATCTTGTTTTTCTGAATTTATATAACATTTGTCATTTATATCATTGTTTTATTTTCTTTCTTGTCTTGTGTTTTCCTTTTTATTTGATTTGTATGTATGTCATATGTGACTCTCCATATTTATCATAAGGCAGACTACTAGAGCAAATTATAGCCCAGAGCCCAGTAGCCCAAAGCCTACTGCCTGTATTTCAAAATAATGTTTTATTGTTATAAAACCAAACCCAATTGTTTACGTATTATCTATGCTTAATTCAGATCAATAATAACAGAACTGAATAGTTGTGACAGAAACCATACAGTTCAAGAAACCAAAAATATTTCTTTTTATTCTAGCCCTTTACAGACCCTTATGCTAAAATGTTGGCAAGGTAATGTCTCTGCTTTTTAATATGCTATCTAGGTTGGTCATAACTTTCCTTCCAAGGAGTAAGCGTCTTTTAATTTCATGGCTGCAGTCACCATCTGCAGTGATTTTGGAGCCCCCAAAAATAGTCTGACACTGTTTCTAATGTTTCCCCATCAACTTGCCATGAAGTGATGGCACAAGATGCCATGATCTTCATTTTCTGAATATTGAGCTTTAAGCCAACTTTTTCAGTCTCCACTTTCACTTTCATCAAGAGGCTTTCTAGTTCCTCTTCACTTTCTGCCATAAGGGTGGTGTCATCTGCATGTCTGAGGTTATTGATATTTCTCCTGGCAATCTTGATTCTAGCTTGTGTTCTCCCAGTCCAGCGTTTCTCATGATGTACTCTGCATAGAAGTTAAATGAGCAGGGTGACAATATACAGCCTTGACGTACTCCTTTTCCTATTTGGAACCAGTCTGTTGTTCCATGTCCAGTTCTAACTGTTGCTTCCTGACCTGCATATAGGTTTCTCAAGAGGCAGGTCAGGTGGTCTGGTATTCCCACCTCTTTCAGAATTTTCCACAGTTTATTGTGATCCACACAGTCAAAGGCTTTGGCATAGTCAATAAAGCAGAAATAGATGTTTTTTTGGAACTCTCTTGCTTTTTCCATGATCCAGCAGATGTTGGCAATTTGATCTCTGCTTCCTCTGCCTTTTCTAAAACCAGCTTGAACATCTGGAAGTTCATGGTTCATGTATTGCTGAAGGCTGGCTTAGAGAATTTTGAGCATTACTTTACTAGCATGTGAGATGGGTTCAATTGTGCAGTAGTTTGAGCATTCCTTGGCATTGCCTTTCTTTGGGATTGGAATGAAAACTGACCTTTTCCAGTCCTGTGGCCACTGCTGAGTTTTCCAAATTTGCTGGCATATTGAGTGTAGCACTTCCACAGCATCATTTTTCAGGATTTGAAATAGCTCAATTGGAATGCCATCACCTCCACTAGTTTTGTTTGTAGTGATGCTTTCTAAGGCCCACTTGACTTCACATTCCAGGATGTCTGGCTCTAGGTGAGTGATCACACCATCATGATTATCTGGGTCATGAAGATCTTTTTTGTACAGTTCTTCTGTGTATTCTTGCCACCTCTTCAAAGGTCTGTCTAGTCAAGGCTATGGTTTTTCCAGTGGTCATGTATGGATGTGAGAATTGGACTGTGAAGAAAGCTGAGCACCGAAGAATTGATGCTTTTGAACTGTGGTGTTGGATAAGGCTCTTGAGAGTCCCTTGGACTACAAGGAGATCCAACCAGTCCGTTCTAAAGGAGATCAGTCCTGGGTGTTCTTTGTAAGGAATGATTCTGAAGCTGAAACTCCAGTACTTTGGCCACCTCATACGAAGAGTTGACTCATTGGAAAAGACTCTGATGCTGGGAGGGATTGGGGGCAGGAGGAGAAGGGAACGACAGAGGATGAGATGGCTGGATGGCATCACTGACTCGATGGACGTGAGTCTGAGTGAACTCCGGGAGTTGGTGATGGACAGGGAGGCCTGGCGTGCTGCAATTCATGGAGTCGAAAAGAGTTGGACATGACTGAGTGACTGAACTGAATTCACCTGAACTGATGCTAAAATGTTAGTTGTTCAGAGATTTATTAAGTTTTTAAAATACTTGATGGATGAATTGTCTCAGGTTTAATATTACCTGATATTTTTATAGTGAATTTATTCAGCCATCTTTAATTACTCTTACAGATGCTTAGACCAAGAACATCACTCACAGTCAAACTATCCTCAGTCAATTGGAAAATCATAAGCAGGTATACACGAATCAGAGTTGTTACTGTATTTACTAGTGGTTGGGGCTTCCCTGGTGGCTCAGAGGTTAAAGCATCTGCCTACAATGCAGGAGACCCATATTCGATCCCTGGGTTGGGAAGATCCCCTGGAGAAGGAAATGGCAACCCACTCCAGTATTCTTGCCTGGAGAATCCCATGGACAGAGGAGCCTGGCAGGCTACAGTCCACGGGGTCGCAAAGAGTCGGACATGACTGAGCAACTTCACTTTCTTTCTTTCTTTCTTTCTTTTGGGTAAAGTTAGCCTGGTAAATTCTCATGGGACTGAGGCAACACATTTTGACAATTTCCAATTAGCAACACCAAACTGAGTCTCTGAAATAAGACTGCAACTCCTCAGAAGAGGAGCTCTGAATTCTCCCCTGGCAGAGCTGAGGTACCATAAATCATAGTGACACAGTTCACTCACCCATACTACCTAATATAAGGATAGTCCCCTAAAGCACATTACAGTGTAGCCTTATCAGTAAAAGCACCTTGGGGCACACTGAAGACTCTATGGCCACTCAAGTCATTTTCTCAGTTGTAAGTGAATGATTTTTAAATGCAAACCTTTTCTGTTAAGAGAGCAAAGTAAAGCCAGCAGGTTTTGGACCATTTTAATGTTCACATTCAGCTTTGGATATAATGCGGATGGGAGTTCAGTGTCATAACATTTTCAATCACACCCAGAACCTTCAATCTGTGAGATTAAAGTCAGCCTGTTTTTAAATTCTTGCAGCACATCCCCATCCTAGTTTACTCACAAATAAGGGGATTTATGTCTTCATTTGATGATCAGAATAATGCAATTATTTCAATCACACGGCCATGTTTTCTTAGCTTTCTTAGCTTTCATGGCATGTTTCTGATACCTGAAAAATTTCAGGACCAAAGAGATCATTAGATGTCTATGTATTTAAAATAATAGATTACAAGCTTGCATTTAAAAATCATACTTTTAAGACAGGTTAGATATTAAGCAACATCTGGTCTAACATACTCATTTTGCAAATGGGGAAAGAAGAGAGTCAGGTGATTTGTTGTAAGTGCAGTAGCTGGTCAGGAGGCAGACTACCTGCCTTTCCTCCAGTTCCGTCATGAGAGAGCTACACACTGCTGTCTTTAATCTCTAAAGATTTCAACCATTTTACACATCTTTGAGAAGACCTGGGCAGCTAACAAAATTGGAGATTAGATGTGAGAAGTGATTCGCCCAGAGTCAAGTCACAGGTAAAGGCTTGAGCTTCTTCTCCACTTGTCACCAACTCCCACTGAGGTTGCTAGTTTCTGCATGAAAGCCAGTATCAAAATTTTCATTTCACACACAATCAATTGATGTATTTTGTAGCCAGATGGCCACAGGGTACGATTAATTGCAGTATGCACTAATTTAGATGTTTTAGAAATTAGGACATAATTATGTGTCACTAAAACTATCTGCACACATCACACATTATCTTAGACTGCTCTAGCTGCCATAACACTGCCCTAAAGAAAAACTGAGAGTGAGAAAATCCATTTCTCTAGGACAAAATTTTCATTTTCTACTTATTGAGGTGGTACAAGCCACTCAGATTGTGACATTTTTACTTGTGGCCTTGAACCCATTCTTTTGTCACAAAGAAGCCTTAATATAATCTTGTAAAATGATAATTTGCCTTCTTTAGTTTCTACACTTCACATATCCAGGTACTGACTTTAATCTTCTCTAACTTTTGCTAGTTTATGAGCACTGTGTGAGGAGCAGAAATCATAAAAAATATGGGACGATGTACCCAATGAGTTATAAATAAATACTAATTTAAAGTCTGATATCTCATTTAATAAAGTATCATCAAAAAACCACTTGGAATTGTGCAGAGTGGTTTCATGTACCTTTTTCTCTAAATTGTACTTTTCCATATTTCTTTGATGTGTTCCTCCAGATTAGAGATGACCTACAGGAATATTGAGCAAATGGAAGCAACATTTTGATGATCACAGATTTTTTAAAAGATGCAACTAAATCAATGAAATAAAACAGTTAAAGTTACATCTTAATACTCTCACTATTTTGAAAACAGGTCAATTTTTATGTTGCACATACAGAGTTTCCTAGAATTTTCAGTTCTAGTAATGAGTAATAATTTATGTTCTATGTTTAAATCAGTGCCAATGTTGGTGTGTGGGAAGAGGAAGCGTGGTGTTGCTTGTGTGTACATGTATGTGTTTAAGGATGGATGGCCAGTGCTGATCAAATCAATTTACCTATCATAATGGAATGAGATATTTTTTTAGACATATTTTTTGCAACTACCATCAAATCACAGTGTTCACAGTCTTTTTGTTTTCTTTCTTTTTAAATATTTAAGATGGCCATAGTGTTTTTCTTCTTTATAGCAATATGGCAGAAGAAAGTCAGAGTTTTACTCTAATTGTATGATATTAGTGTGGAGGCCTCAGTTCACATTTCTGTGGCAGAGGCTGATTAAAAATTTCTAATCCAGGAAGGACTATATTTAGTTGTGTTTCATGGATAGCAATTTTTGAAATCTTAGGTTCCAGCCCTGCCTACCATCTCTTTCTGAAGGAACCAGCCATAGGAAATTATTTCTTTCACTTTTTTTCTGTGTTATTCTGTCTTGGACGCAGTAGATTGTGGGACTAGAGCCAGAACCAATTATGGATTCATTGTTAAAAAAGATCAACTATCTAGAGGTTATTTGATATAAGATTCCCCTAATAGTATCGTACTGTATTGGATGGTAGAAAATGGAAGCAGGAAACACTGAAGTGAAGTCCACACAGAAAACAAAGCAAGAGGATAATCTACCCTCTTCTAAAAAGATTGAAAGAAAACTGTCATTAAAGTTGTTAATGCACCCTGAAGAACAATAAGAAGCGTCCTGTCATCCTTGACATTCTGACAATCCAGTTGCTAAATTTCTGGGACCATGGTGACTATCGTGTTGTAATTACAACAGCCTCACGGTTCTTAATTCCTCTGTAACTCCCTCTGATAAACCTTATATCAAAAAAAAAAAGTCAATGGAAAAAAAATTGGGAAGTGTTAAAAAAAAAAATGTCCAATCCCTACACTTCAGCAGAATACTCACAAAACCGGAAAAGAACATAGATGCCACCACTGATAATCTGCTTTTAATCGTCATTAGAAGAAAAGGGAAGACTAGAATATACATTATTCATAATCTTTCCTCTACTAATTTAACTTTCTAGATGTATCTCAAGTTATAGTCCCACCTTTCATTATTCACGTCAAATTAATTACTTGCTAATCCACCCATAAATAATTGCTCATAGCACACACACAGTTCTTTCTGCTGTAGCTCTTTCCAGTTCTTCTCCTTATTGTCTTTGACAAAACTCCACTCATCTTTTAAGATCTGGCCAGAATGCCTTATTCACCAGCACACTTTCCACAATACCTGACCACGCCTCTCTCCCCCTTCCACGTGAGCCTTGCACATGTTTTCTTACACTGTGTTGTATCAGTAGCTTTGATACCTATCTCCTCATCTCAAGTGATTATCTGCTTTTTAGGGAAGTGATCATAATTCATTAAAGGTGCTTCAAAATTATGATGAGTTGACCAAAGCTGAATTGATTCTCATTCTTGCTGTCCAATTATGCCATGTTTTCCTCTTTACTAGTCAATGGGGCAATTATCGGCTGTTCATGATAGAAAAAAATTAACTTTATTCATTTTAGAATGGCATGCTCAAAATAGTCATTTGCTTTCAATTCTTTTCAAAATATGGTTCAAGCAGAATGAAAATATTCTCTAAGAAAGCCATATAGTAACTAAGAAAAGAAGTAAAAGATTTCCTGACTAGATCATAATATAAAAATTCCATAAACACAATAGACCTTGCCAATGGTACAATAAACATCTTAATTTTCTTGTGTCTCCTTTTAATTTATTATCCCTTTAAGCCAGCATTGGCCACAAGCTGCTGCTGCTGCTGCTAAGTCGCTTCAGTCGTGTCCGACTCTGTGTGACCCCATAGACGGCAGCCCACCAGGCTTCCCCGTCCCTGGGATTCTCCAGACAAGAACACTGGAGTGGGTTGCCATTTCCTTTTCCAATGCGTGAAAGTGAAAAATGAAAGTGAAGCCACTCAATCGTGTCTGACTCTTAGTGACCCCATGGACTGCAGCCTACCAGGTTCCTCTGTCCATGGGACTTTCCAGGCAAGAGTGCTGGAGTGGGTTGCCATTGCCTTCTCCATTAGATTTCATAAATTTCACCTTGAATAATTCAGACTTTGAAGAAAATAATAATTGCTCTTCTTTGTCTGATTTCTTTTAAAGTTGCTTTTTTAACAATTATTTTGCAATCATCTTAGACTTCTAAAATTTTGAGACTTCAATGAATTTTAGATAACATTAAGCTAATATCATACAAAGTTAGTAACTGAACAGTAATAAATCTATGTAAATATATTTTTACTCTTTTTTTTTTTTTTTTGCCTCTGTAGATTATATTGCTTTCCCTTGTGCTCTTGAGGCTCTCGGTTCTCACCTCCACTTCTCCCAGAATAATCTGTAGTTGTTGGCTTGTCTGTATGTTCCCTTACATTTAACTTTCCTTGAAATCTGGTACCATGTCACATTAACATGAGTATTCAGTATCTACCAGAAACCTACTGGACATTCAGTAAAAGTTTGGTGAAGAAAAAATAACTTGTTTCAAATATACAAGATATATAACTGATTGGACTTCCTCGATGGCTTAGATGGTAAAGAATTCACCTGCAATCCAGGAGACTCAGGTTTGATTCCTGTGTTAGGAAAATCCCCTGGGGAAGAGAATGGCTACCCACTCTAGTATATATGCATGGAGAATTTCATGGACAGAGGAGCCTGGTGGGCTATCTGATTAACATCTAAATATTTCCAATGAATTGCTTAAATCCAAGTTTAAATAAGTCATAAGTGCTCTTTTCAAATAATCATTAGTCTTTCATTTAACAGTAAATTATGTTAATCATTTTTTGTCTTTTCTATTTTCAGTCTAATTCCCTCTCTTGGAAAACCACACCCAGTTCAGCAACCAAAGCAAAATGATAATAAACAAATAATTCCCAGCACTTTTTTTATATTCATAAAATTACATCTGAGTAGTTAAGGCAGCATTATTTGATTTCTAGGTCATGAAACACAAGATTACTGCTAGAAATATTGTTACTTTAACCAAATTCACAATGAAAACATATTTGATACTTCCATAAATTTCATTTTTTTTAATATAGTAGAATGTGTTCTCTAAGTATTTACTGGATAAAATTGTATATGAAATTAAACACATTTTTAATATTTTCTTTGAAGTATACTAATAGCTTCAAAGTTAGGAATTATTTCTCAAAAGCATTTCTTAACATTTTGTTTTGTACTTTCATGTTTGCTGAAACATGATCTATCAGTTTTAGGAAATAACTGGAAGTTAAGACAATAGTACTGACTTTTTTGTTTTGTTTTGGATTAAGGAAGAAACTTTAATCCCTCTCTAAGGAGAGGTGGCCTTTGGATCTGTATAGAATGGGCACAATATCTGTCTGTGAATTTGGCTTCCCCACTTTTGTTTATCATATACTGAGCATCTGTTGAGGAATATTATTGAATACTCTCTGCAATTGAGGTCTATGGACTCCATGTGAAAACCTTCCTAGGATGCTTATTAGAGATAGAATTCGGAGATGAGATTGCCTGACAAGTGAATGTACAGCTCTGATGGGAAAAATATCATTTTTTCCTACTAAGTACAAGAAATGAGTACATCATTAGCTTCTTTCTACCTTTGCTTTGGCTTCAGGGTTATGAATTTCATTTCTTCTGAGTTTCATAAAAGGAGGCAAGTGAGAGAGTGCCGTGTCTCAAGAACTTAGTGGGCTGTAGTTTTGTTATCAAAGGAAAAGTGGAGAGGGAGAAAAGACTGCCTTCTTTCTGTAATGCTTCCATCACCAACACCTCCCCCACGTCAGGCAGGGAAAGATTCTGTCCCTACCTGGTCATGCCAGGGCTGTTATGGTGCAATGGAAATGAGCAACAAGGTAGTAACATATGGTAAAAATGGCAAATCATTTCAGGTTTCAGGGTAATGTCATTCTTTTCTTAAAATTTTGTTTCTAATGTGCTTAGAGGAGCATGTCCTAGGAATCGTTAACTTACTGAGTTGTATGTAGGTCTTCTTATACCCACCATTGTTCTATTGTTTTGGGGCATGTCCCATGCTTCTGCTGAGTGGTTTTGTAAATTTTCAATTCGCTGAGTAGCTATCTGAAGCTCTGCAAATGCTGTTCTTGGCTCAATTTGCCTTCTATAGCTGGACTCTTATCTTAGATATCAGTGCAGGTCTGCTGCTTTCTGTACTGGATAATCTGTTAAAACAAATAACATAATAACAGTTAAGCCCATTATAATTTCCTCATCAAGGAACAGTATCTAGACACAAATTTTATTTAATTAAAATAAATATTTTAATTTATTATTATTAAGTATATATAAATTTATAATTTATAATTATAAATAATTATAATTAATTATTATTAAGACTGAGATGCAACCCAGTCTTAGCAATGCAATGACAGCTTCTAAATAATTGCAAGGATCCTATGGGCACATCTATTATTGTAAGATGTTTTAATTATATGAACCTAATTATCCACTGGGGGTTACTGATGCCTAGAGTGGCTCACCCAGTCTGTGCTACATGAGCATTTTATGTCTGATTATTTTATTTATTTTTAGATTTTGATGTATTTTAACATAATGTATTTATGTAATTACACGACAGTTTCGATGCAAAAATATCCTGCGGAAAGCAACTTGTGGCACTCAGAATCTTGATATTTTAAAGAGTGTTGAATGAATCAAATGTAAAGTAAAAACTAATTTCTAAAAATGCAAAAAAAGATATATTAGTCTGAAGCTTATAATGTATCAATGCAGGGCATCTTTTAAGCATCATCTGTGGAGGTTTTTAATAGTTTAGTTGGCTATAAAGCCAACTGCTGCTGCTGCTAAGTCACTTCAGTCCTGTCTGACTCTATGTGACCCCATAGACGGCAGCCCACCAGGCTCCTCTGTCCCTGGGATTCTTCAGGCAAGAATACTGGAGTGGGTTGCCATTTCCTTCTCCAATGCATGAAAGTGAAAACTGAAAGTGAAGTCGCTCAGTCATGCCCAGCTCTCAGCGACCCCATGGACTGCAGCCTGCCAGGCTCCTCCGTCCATAGGATTTTCCAGGCAAGAGTACGGGAGTGGGGTGCCATTGCCTTAAAGCCAACTAGAGTAACACAAAAAGAAAAACAAAATAATTCTCTAAACTGAGGCCACTAAATGGAGAAGCATTTCTGAAGGAGACCCTCAGAAAAATGAAACCAAGGAAGAAACCATCTGATAATTGAATACCTTGTCCAGGATGCTAAAAAATCAAATTACAGGAATATAAAATGAACCTTCAGTTAATATTAAAGATCCCCATACTGGAGTCTAATGAGTGTCCAATGCTCTCCATTTTCAGGGCTAGTTGATTCAGAAGGTGAGTTGTTATACACTCTTTAGTGATTTCAACTTCCATGGCCACTGTCCTGCTGTCTATATTAATCAACACATTTTAAAAATTGTGAGTCACTAAACTGAACATCTGTAACATACAATATTGTACAGCAAATATACTTCAAAAATTTTTAATTAAAAAAAAAAGATCAAAGACCCATGTGCCACAACTAAGACCTGCCACAGTCAAATAAATAATTCATAATTTTTAAAGGCTTTCAATCAAGGCCAAAAAAAATCCCAATATTGAAAGTTCAATAAACATCTCCATACCCTGAACAGTCCTTCAACCCAGTAGATGATACCCAATGAAAAACATATTTATTAAAAGCCCTGACAGAATGTTTCAATAATTGGAAGATCAGCAGAAACATTGACACAAAAATTCTCAGTATAGAAATTTCCTCCCTCCTCAGGCAGATTTGTTGCATATTCTCCCTGGGTACCTGATAATTAGTGGTATGGTAAAGTTTCTCCCTTTGTCACATAAATGTTTTTTTTACCTGTATGGTTTCACAGGGCTTGATCTCTTTCTCCCCTTTATCTTCTCCGGGCTCTGGCTGCCATCTTTCAGGGCCCGTCTGGATACTGTGGTGTGTTGCCCGTCAGGGGACCCATCTCAGGGTGACTTTATAGCATCTCACAGCAGGTCATCAGCACCTGGGCCGACCGCTGTCCCATCTGTGTGTCACAGATGGAATCCGGGCAGTTCCTGGGGCAGCCGTGTGTCACCCCAACCCTGGCTCCCCTTAGCAGACAAAGAGAGCTCCAGTTGCCTTTAGAGAATGACTGGGTTTCATGTTTTATTAGGATCTCTTTATTTCGTGGATTGTTAAGTGGTTTAAAATTTTTTAATGTTAAAAAAAAAAAGGTGGCTCAGTGGCAAAGAATCCATCTGTCAATGCAGGAGATGAGGGTTCAAATCCCTGGGTTGAGAAGATTCCCCGGAGAAAGAAATGGCAATACACTCCAGTATTCTTGCCTGGGTCCCATGGACAGAAGAACCTGGCAGGCCACAGTCCATGGAATCACAGAGAGTCAGACATGACTGAGTGACTGAGCATGCACACCCACATGGTTTTACACTAAACTTCAAACTGTTTCATTCAACTGGTGTTTCACATGAATGAATGAGATAGAATAAATTACTTCATGAAGCAGAGGGGAATAGTTTGCAATATACACTCCATTTTCATTCTATCTTATGTTATCAATTAGTATATGTGTGTGTGTATTTATGAAAATTAATCATGCATACAATTATTTGCTAAATAGCAATGATATAATGAGCACCAGAGATATAAATGTGGCTAAAAGAAAAGTCTAAATACTGATGAAGATGATGTTGTAGAGAAAATAGGGTGCTGTGATGGAACTGAAAGCAAGCTTCCATATTCTACTAAAATCTGGAGGATTATTTTCATGTGAGATTAATAAATCCTCACTTACCTTAGAGGAGTACATCAAGGCTGTATATTGTCACCCTACTTATTTAACTTATATGCAGAGTACATCATGAGAAACGCTAGGCTGGAAGAAGCATAAGCTGGAATAAAGATTGCAGAGAGAAATAACAATAACCTCAGATATGCAGATGACACCATCCTTATGGCAGAAAGTGAAGAGGAACTAAAAAGCCTCTTGATGAAAGTGAAAGAGGAGAGTGAAAAAGTTGGCTTAAAGCTCAACATTCAGAAAACTAAGATCATGGCATCTGGTCCCATCACTTCATGGGAAATAGATGGGGAAACAATGGAAACAGTGTCAGACTTTATTTTTTTGGGCTCCAAAATCACTGCAGATGGTGATTGCAGCCATGAAATTAAAAGATGCTTACTCCTTGGAAGGAAAGTTATGACCAACCTAGATAGCATATTCAAAAGCAGAGACGTTACCTTGCCACCAAAGGTCCGTCTAGTCAAAGCTATGGTTTTTCCAGCAGTCATGTATGGATGTGAGAGTTGGACTATGAAGAAACCTGAGCACCGAAGAATTGATGCTTTTGAACTGTGGTGTTAGAGAAGACTCTTGAGAGTCCCTTGGACTGCAAGGAGATCCAACCAGTCCATTCTAAAGGAGATCAGCCCTTGGTATTCTTTGGAAGGAATGATGCTGAAGCTGAAACTCCAGTACTTTGGCCACCTCATGCGAAGAGTTGACTCATTGGAAAATACTCTGATCCTGGGAGGGATTGGAGACAGGAGGAGAAGGAGACGACAGAGGATGAGATGGCTGGATGGCATCACCGACTCGATGGACGTGAGTTTGAGTGAACTCGAGTTGGTGATGGACAGGGAGGCCTGGCGTGCTGCAATTCATGGGGTCACAAAGAGTCGGACACGACTGAGCGACTGAACTGAACTGAACTGAAGCTGGAGCAAACCTACCATAACACTGAAATCTGGCTTCAGGTATAGAAAAAACATTAAGTTAGGATATCTACCAGGTCTTTATAAAGTAAAACATTAATAGATTTTTTATGAGAATTGATCTTGTGTTGAGCTCTAAACAGTCAGCAATGAGACCGGGAGCTGAACTCCTTATTGCCAAATTTAGACTTATATTGAAGAAGTAAGGATCACCACTAGACCATTCTGGTATAACTTAAATCAAATACCTTATGATTATACAGTGGAAATGAGAAATAGATTGAAGGGACTAGATCTGATAGGCAGAGTGCCTGAAGAACTATGGATGGAGGTTCATGACACTGTACAGGAGACAGGGATCAAGACCATCCCCAAGAAAAAGAAATGCAAAAAAGCAAACTGGCTCTGAGGAGGCCTTACAAATAGCTGTGAAGAGAAGAGAAGGGAAAAGCAAAGGAGAAAAGGAAAGATATACCCATTTGAATGCAGATTTCCGAAGAATAGCAAGGAGAGATAAGAAAGCCTTCATCAGCAATCAATGTAAAGAAATAGGGAAATCAATAGAATGGAAAATACTAGAGATCTCTTCAAGCAAATTAGAGATACTAAGGGAACATTTCATGCAAAGATGGTCTCAATAAAGGACAGAAATGGTATGGACCTAACAGAAGCACAAGATATTAAGAGGTGTCAAGAATACAGAGAACTGTACAAAAAAGATCATCTTGAAGCAGATAATCATGATAGTGAGATCACTCACCTAGAGCCAGACATCCTGGAAGTGAAGTCAAGTGGACCTTAGAAAGCATCACTACGAACAAAGCTAGTGGAGGTGATGGAACTCCAGTTGAGCTAGTTCAAATCCTGAAAGATGAGGTTGTGAAAGTGCTGCACTCAATAAGTCAGCAAATTTGGAAAACTCAGCAGTGGCCATAGGACTGGAAAAGGTCAGTTTTCATTCCAATCCCAAAGCAAGGCGATGCCAAAGAATGCTCAAACTACCACACAATTGCACTCATCTCACATGCTAGTAAAGTAATGCTCAAAATTCTCCAAGCTAGGCTTCAGCAATATGTGAACTGTGAACTTCCAAATGTTCAAGCTGGTTTTAGAAAAGGCAGAGGAACCAGAGATCAAATTGCCAACATCCACTGGATCATCGATAAAGCAAGAGAGTTCCAGAAAAACATCTATTTCTGCTTTACTGACTATGCCAAAGCCTTTGACTGTGTAGATCACCATAAACTGTAGAAAATTCTTCAAGAGATGGGAATACCAGACCACCTGACCTGTCTTATGAGAAACCTGTATTCAGATCAGGAAGCAACAGTTAGAACTGGACATGGAACAACAGACTGGTTCCAAATAGGAAAAGGATATCATGGCTGTATATTGTCACCCTGTCTATTTAACTTATATGCAGAGTACATCATGAAAAGGCTGGGCTGGATGAAGCACAAGCTGGAATCAAGATTGCTGGGAGGACTATCAATAACCTTAGATATGTAGATGACACCACCGTTATAGCAGAAAGTGAAGAAGAACTAAAGAGCCTCCTGATGAAAGTGAAAGAGGAGAGTGAGAAAAGTTGGCTTAAAGCTCAACATTCAGAAAACTAGTATCATTGCATCCAGTCCCATCACTTTATGGCAAATAGATTGGGAAACAGTGGAAACAGTGGCTGACTTTATTTTGGGGGGCTCTAAAATCACTGCAGATGGTGACTGCAGCCATGAAATTTAAAGAGGCTTACTCCTTGCAAGGAAAATTATGACCAACTTAGCATATTGAACAGCAGAGACATTACTTTGCCAACAAAGGTCCGTCTAGTCAAGGCCGTGGTTTTTCCAGTAGTCATCTATGGATGTGACAGTTGGACTGTAAAGAAAGCTGAGCACCAAAGAGTTGATGTTTTGAACAGTGGTGTTGGAGAAGACTCTTGAGAGTCCCTTGGACTGCAAGGAGATCCAACCAGTCCATCCTAAAGGAGATCAGTCCTGTGTGTTCATTGGAAGGACTGATGTTGAAGCTGAAACTCCAATACTTTGGCCACCTCATGCAAAGAGTTGACTCACTGGAAAAGACCCTGATGCTGGGAAAGATTGAGGGCAGTAGGAGAAGGGGTTGACAGAGGAAGAGATGGTTGGATGGCATCACCAACTCAGTGGACATGAGTTTGGGTAAACTCCGGGAGTTGGTGATACACATGGAGGCCTGGCATACTATGGGTCATGGGGTCACAAAGAGTTGGACATGACAGAGTGACTGAACTGAACTGATCTGATCTTGTGGTGAGAGCAATGAGGAGTAAGTATTCTACCACTAATTATACTGAAGCAGTATCCCCATCTTGTGTAGTTAATTAAAGGAGGGTATCATGTTTATGAAAATATTTTCTTTTTACTATCTCCAAGTAATAATGGTGTCAGGGATGTGTGTGTTTGAGTATGTGTGTCCATATACTTGTTTGATACAATACTGAGGTCCCCAATTAGATGACCAGAAGATTTTGTAACAAGACTTATAGTGAGAAAATGCTTAAATCTACAGTTCCTATATTGAATTACTGTTCCTGCTTTCTCAGTTAATAATCTAGACTGAACAGTTTTACTTTTGCAAAATATAATACTGAAGACTATCATTTTTCAAATGCCTTAAACTGAAGAAAATGGATAGATAATTAGCATAATCAGCATTTAATGTGGGACGTGGGGTTTTTTAAAAGATGATTATGCTTGTCTGGTAGATGTTTGAAAGAGGCAATCTCTGAAAGGAATAAAAACTCTGAGGCAATAAAAAGTGAGTGCAAACAGATTCCCTGCACCAAGCCCATTTGTGTACATATACTTTTTATCTAGTCTATGAAAACTGTCCTGTGAATCATATAGTTCTTTATTTTGTCCATACTGCATGGGTTCCCTTAGTTGACTCCCAATTCTTGATAATAGTGTGTAAGGATCAAGAACCAATACAGGGACTGAAGCCCAGTAGTTGCAGTAAGTGTAATCATCAAAGTGAAAAGTGGCCCAGAGCTGAGCCAGGAGCAATAGGGAAGTGCAAATACTGGGTCATGGCTCAGTAAAATATGTGAGAAAATGTTCTCTCCTAGATGCACTGACAAGACACAATCCTGGCCAGACTAAAGGTGGTGCTAGAGTTGCAAACACATATAATTGAAAACTCTACAAGGCAATAATCCTAGATACCAAAGATAAATGAGAAGATGTGCAGAAGTGGTCTGGTTGGGAAAAATTTCATAGTGGCTGTATGATTATATTTAACTACAAAACTACAGTAAGAACATAACCTTTTGTTCAAGCCATCATATTAACCTTATTTTAATTTTTTTAATTGATAATTTTTTAATTTCACTTTTGAGTTTTTACACTTTTCCTGTTATTCCATGTAAAGTGGAAACTAGACCTGTTTAAAAGACATACATACATCTAGTGTATCAATAACTGGGGTTTTTCTGTAGGGGCAGCAAGAATTTATGAATGTGTTTCTTACACTGACTCCATATGACAGCAGAACACCAAAATGGATGAAAAAAAAATTAGGTACTATTTCCAGCTGTTTTGGTGGTTCAGATGATAAAGTGTCTGCCTGCAATGCAGGAGACCCAGGTTCGATCCCTGGGTTGGGAAGATCCCCTAGAGAAAGAAATGGTAGCCCACTCCAGTACTCTTGCCTGGAAAATCCCATTGACAGAGGAGCCTGGTGGGCTACGGTCCCTGGGGTTGCAGTCGGACATTACTGAGCAACTTCACTTTCTTTCTTTTCTTTCATAATAAATGCTGAGTTGTTAGTTCTATCAGGGGAACATATTACAGATTAAAATAACAGAGTACACATTCTTTCCCATCCAGTAGCCATTGCCAATTTCTTATCATGCAATAAATCAAGATAGAAACAGGATCTACCCTGGGTACAGGATTTTCTAATACTGCTTACTCTTCCCTCTTTTTAAAATTTAGACTAGAATTGTCATAATGTACATTATTTTACAGATGATACAATCTATTCATGATGATTCTACTACCTACTTTTGAAATCTATCTCTATAAACTTTATATTGGAATATAAATTGGCCTTTTAAGTGATACTATTTGTTTTGTAGCATTTTTGCCTGAAGCCTTCTCTAAATCTAAAGTCTCTATAAAGACCTAAGAGGGCTGCATTTGAAAATGCCATCTGATTTAATATGATAGCTTTTCTTCCTTAATGAAAACATTTTCAATTTCTATGCAAGTGTGTAGTCTTCAAATTATCATAATTGCACATGTTAAGGTGCATTATGATGAAAAGCCATTCTATTAAATGTGATTTTTTTCCCTCAGTGCTAAGAAAGATATATATATATATATATATATATATATATATATATATATTTCAAATCTGGAATTTTATAATATTCCTACTCATAGGAGAATTGAAGACAGCAAAGATTAAAAGAAGGCAATCTAATTTAATGGTTTGCAATTAGAGTTGATGAAGAAATATGTTAACAAGGGGGAATGACTCGGATAACTTCCTGTTGGAAAAAAAAGTGAAATCAAAGAAAGGAAAATGAAAATTGTTGCCTTCAACTTGTTTTTTCCCCATACTGACCAAATGGCCATAAAGCACACATAGATTAAGGAGTTTCATTCTAAACATGTACCTAAATAGTATGAAATGATGTCTTTATAAAAAATATATTTAGGCTGTTATAAATATGGGCACTACATGTGATGTCATAGCTTATGAAAATAGAAATAAAATGATTGCTTAAGTCAAATTTATCAATAAACTGAAGAGCATATTCTATCTCAGTATGTCTCAACAATGTGTTGTCTTGGAATATTGCAATTTTAAATAATAGGATTTTTTTTTTTTTAGTCAGAATAGGATTTTTTTTCACTGTGAAATGATGTACTCTTTCAAAAATATGAATTAATATTGCAGAAAACATAATCCAAATTTCATTCTACGTGATAGCCATCAATTTCATTAGGATGACAGAATGTTGGTGTTTTGTGTATTTTTAGTGAAATTATATGTAGGTTGAACATGGAAAATTAGAAAATTTTTGACCTTGCTTTGTATTGATAGACTGTCTTCAGGTGATAAATTGAAACTCATTCAAAAAAATGTAATAAGGCATCTGGAAAACATAGTAACTCAAGTTCTCCAAAAGGTAAGTAATGTTTTTCTCATTAAATCGAAAATTGTAAGAAATGGAGACACAAATGACTTGGGGCCAAAGAGGAATGTAACAAGTCACTGGGCAGGATTAATGTAGAACTTTTATAGGTTGTCAAAGTGACAATGGACACTTGATAAAGAGAATAATAAAGAATTTCAGATATCTAAGAAAATAAACTGGGAGAAATCTTTGTACGTTTCATATTGTATTCAAGAATCGATTTTGATGCAGCTTGAAAAAAATTAAGTATAGTATTTTTTTTAGTCTACTACTGAATGAAATCATTGCAATAAAAATAAAGATGTCATTCAATGCTTTAATTCTTGCTACAGAGATTTTGTTTGACCTATTAGTCTAGTATCAAGTTAGAAAGGACTATTTTCACATTTCCAGCCCCTGGGTTTAAATGGAAAACTGTTTACATCTCAAGACAGTATTTAATGGTCTATTTTGATATGAATCATACTTCTCAGGTCACACCCATGATTCTAAAATACTTATTAAGAGCTCTCCCTTCACTTTCAAATATGTTCCAATTTGGAAAATAAGATCATTACGTATTTAAGAACCCTGAGGCTGGCATTTCTAAATACTAACCACACTCACTATTTTCTAGTTTGTCTCTATTCTGTTTATTGTTCTGTGTATACCTACCTAGATCATCTTACCCACAAGAGATGCATACAAGGATTTGTTTCAAAAATATCCATCCAGTTAAAAATGTTTAAGTTATTCTAATATGAAGAGACTTCAGATCGTTTCAATAAAAATTAGTTTTGGTATATATAAGTTCATGATATATTTTTGCTGTTGTTAATGATAATGTTTCTTTGTTTTTGCCCATTGCAGATTCAGGTCTAATTTCCCACAATATAGCAAGAGTAAATATAAATCATAATGACAATCATATATTATTCAGCTTACTATATAAGAAGCATCATATATATGAATGTATGTGTATATATATATATATATATAAATATGATTTGTTTAACTCATGCATTTTAAACAATATTTTGAATGAGTTATATGATGCCCACAGTCTCTAGATGTTCATATGTAATAAATCCTCATTTCTCTATGCATAATCAATGAAGATATTTGTATTATCTATCCAGTCCTTATAAATATTTCTTTGTGACAAATTATAAATGCTTAACATTTAAATTAGTAATACTATTTCAGTATAATAAAAGAAACAAAAACATCTTTGACTAGATTCTGAATTCTCAATCAGACTTTGCTACTAATTAGCTTGTTAACCTTGGATATCCTAGTTAGTTCAAGCTGGTATGAAAGAATACTGACAACTGGGTGGCTAAAACAACAGTCATTTATTTCTCACAGTTCTGGAGTCTGGAAAGTCCAAGATTAAGGTGCTGGCAAGTTAGGTTCTTGGTTAGAAACTTCTTACTGATTTGCAGAGGCCTCCATGGATCAGAGGTAAAGAATCCACCTGCAATGCAGAAGATGCAGGAGATGCAAGTTTGATCCCTGGGTCAGGAAGATCCCCCGCAGGAGGAAATGGCAAGCAACTCCAGTATTCTTACCTGGAAAAATTCGATGGGCAGAGAAGCCTGGTGGGCTGAAGTCCATGGGGTCTCAAAGAGTAGGACCCCACTAAGCACCTTCTCCCTGTGTCTTCACATGGTAGAAGGTGTTATGTATCTCTTTGGAGTCTTTTCTAAGGCACTAATCCCCTTCATGAGAGCCCCTCCCTCATGGCTTAAGCACTTCCCTGTATGCCCCACTTAGTAATAATACTTTGGGAGTTACAATTTCAACAGACAAACTTTGGGGGAACACAAACATTCAGACCATAGCAAGCACTGATTCCATCATTAGGCCTCCACACTAATGACCTAATTACCTCTCAAAGACTCTACTTTAAAGCACCATCACATTAGGAATTAAGGCTTCAATATATGAATTTAGTTGGGACACAAACATTTGGTCAGTGGGAATGGGAAGAGTACTTCTTATACAAGTATCTCAATTTCTTCTGAAAAATGGAAATATTACCTACATTTTCCAATATATCCAGATTATTGGAAATGTGATGATAAAGCCCTATACAAACCATGGGTACCACTGTATTCTCATAAGCTCTAGCAATATTTCTATATAATAAAATATAAACATAATGAATCCTTCTTACTGAACAAATACTCAGTCTGATATTTGGTGACCAAGGCAAAGATATATAAAAATAGAAAATACATCCACTACTTTTTTTTTCTCTAAAGAGACTTATTTTGTTGATTCTAGGGTTTTGTTCCCTCACTCTATTTTACAGCCAGACTGTTTTCACATCAAATGAATTAAAGATGAGCGGGTAGCATGTATCCTGCCTCTGCCTCATTGAGGAGGTAAAACACTCTACATGAGTCTTTCCAAGGACATGTGTCAGTGCCCCTCAGAAGGAAAGGGGTCGTTCCCTCCACCTCTTCTGTGCTTTCCCTCCAGCTGAGTGCTGATGCAGCATCAGACATCTGACCCTTTCGCCCTGCTTTCCATGGCAGGGGCTCGAATGCAGCTCTTTAGCGAGCATATTCTCTCATTTGTTCTTTGTTCCTTTCTTCCCACGTAGGCATGGGTTGACAAAGCTTGTACAAGCAGCAGTTGCAATGAAAAGGGTAAAAGACACTCAAAGATTTTAAAGAACACCTCAACTGGCCTTTTCTCCCTTTTGTTACATTTTGCCTGGCAGCTGAACTGACATTCACTCCCTTTCTCCGGGCATACAAAATCCCACCGCTCTCCGTGGGCCATCTGAGACATGAGTCCAGGGGAGTGCCTCACTCCAGACTGTTCACATCATGAGCATTGTTGCAGCTCCCTGCTTTTCGTCTCTATGAATAAAACCAGCCAACTCTTTTTTAGTTAAGCTGTCCTGGTTGACTGAATGCCACAGTAATGTTTCCCAAAGATGTTCAGAGGGGAATTGAAAGGGCTCAGAGCAGAAAAAGGCAAATAAAATCAGTGAAGAGTGACAGACAAGTAATCCTGAGTCTGATTGCTTGCCCATATTTAAGTGTTGAAATACAAAATTCTCAATTCTGCCACAATACCGTTCCCTCCTTGAGACCCATAAATTCAGAGGCAGTTGATGAAGCTGAATCTAAGTTGTCGTGTGGCTGAGCATAAAAAGTTTGTAGTTCAATATTTGAAGTCTCATGTTTCTTTTGTATTGAGATACACATTTAATTTAAAAAGTGAAAATTTTAGCTGACTTTTAACTATATTAATTCTGGATGATAAAAATAAGCAATAAAGAGTTCATTTAAGAAGATGTTTTATAATTCATTTTCTTAGAGTTAGTAGGGACCTCAATATTTATCTAGTCTAACCTGCCATCCAATTCCACTACTTTTTACGAAAAGTTCTTACAGAGACTTGCATTGAAAAATTTCAGGCTAAGGATTCATGACCTTTTTTGGCCATTCTTTCAATAGTTGAGAAATTTTGGCCTGAAAGCTATTAAATGCCATCATTTCTTCAAGATTAGACAGACCACATCTAAACTATATATATATATGTGTGTGTGTGTGTATATATATATATATATATTTCTTTTTTGATTATAGAACAAAATTAAATAACAAAAGTGAATCAAGAAAATAATATGGTAAACATCCTTGTATTCATCACTCAGAATCAGCTAATGTTAAAGTGCTGTATTCACTTCAAATTAATTTTAACACAAACAAGACAATAGAAAAAGTGAAATTTCCCTTACCGTCCTCCCCAGCCTATTACCTTCACTTATGTTTCAGAGGAAAAGATTACTGTAAATGTGATGTGCATACTTTTGGCCCATGCTTGTATACTTTAACACATACAAATCCACAACATAGTTTTACTTTGTTTTTTCATGTGGATCCTCCCGCATCATAAGTATATTTTTGCAACTCTCAGTTGTTTGTGTTTGGGCATGCTGACCTGATTTTGGTCTAGTTCGTTTATTCACTTTATCTCTGACCTAGTAGTGTACTATGTGTCTATAACATGTCATTTCATAATCAATGTGCACTTAGGTGTTTACCATTATGTCTCAAACTAACAATGATACTGTGAATACAAGCTTTCAAATCTTATACATGTGAAGTTGCTGGGCTGAGAGAACTATTCTCAATTTATTTTAAATTGTGAGGGCCCTATAAAATTACTGAATAAACTGTATTTCTCTCAACAGCATTTGAGTTCCTCTTATCTCACATTGTCAACAATAACTGGTAATTTGCAAATTTTTCATCCTTATGGATGTGGTAAAATATCTCTCTATTGCTTGCCTGATTAATAGTGAAGTTAGCATCTTTTTATTGTTTGTTTTCTAAATGACTCTCCTTTTATGTAAAACAGTATTTCATATACAGTGCTGATATTAAGTTGCGGAATAGTTTCTTGTTGATTCAAGGAGGGCAATTTTTGCATTCGGATACTTATCCTTTCTTGGTGATAAGAAATATAAATGAAGTCTCACCATCTGTCACTTGTTTGGAATTTGACTATAGAAATTTTAGTATTAATTAATTTCATTTTATGCCATCAAATACATTATTCTTTTATGTGTAGTGCTTTTATGTATGTTTTAAGAAACTATTTTCCTCCAGAATCATACAGATATTCATATATATATTTCAGTTATTTGGATTACATGTATTTATTCTGCAGGTTCTAACCTATAATAATTTGAAGTGGGCTTCCTTTGTGGCTCAGTTATAAAGAATCTGCCTACCAATGCAGGAGACACGGGCTCAATCCCTGCATCAGCAAGATTCCCTGGAGAAGGAAATGGCAACCCATTCCAGTATTCTTGCCTGCGAAAGCCCATGGACAGAGGAGCCTGGTGGCTATAGTCCATGGATTCATAAAAGAACTGGACACGACTTAGTGACTAAATAACAACAACAATAATTTGAAGTGAGGATTTTTCTTTTTTGCGTGGACAAAAGATATTTCCCTGAATAATTATCTATGTGATAATCTTTCAAATACAGAATTACCACATTATCTTGACTTCCTTCTTTATGGTCTAACAGCTCATCCTTACAGAGTGTTTAGACTGTTAATATTCCATTTCTCTTCTTAGACTGTTCTCAGTTTTCCTTTCTCTGTTCATGAATATGCCAAATAGAACTTTACAGAGCATTTTATGTTACAACTGATTTATTACATTTAGAACAGATTAAGTCTTTGTTTCAGATGTCATATTTCACTTCATGCAGCCAAAATTTCAAGTGTCAGTAGTCATACTACACACTTGAATCCCTTTGTGCACCTGACAATTAAAACCATTTTTATCCTTTTATGTGGTGTAATACTAATGACAACTTTCTCCTCCAATTCTTATGAAATCTGCTGGAATACAATGTATTGGTATTTAATTAATTAATATTGATTAAACTCAATTTTAAATTATAAAACACATGGTATCAATCTGGTATAAATTAGCTAAATTTTGATTCTGTCAAGCAATATTTGTCCCATTCTACAAATCGTGTGTGTGACCTTTCCATTTAGAATTTTAGTTTACTGTCTTGCTATGTGAAAAACTATATGAACTTGAGAATTTTTTTTAATGTTCCAGAGTATCTGTAAAATGGGAATGAGAATACTACCTCTCACTGTGTTTGTGTATTAAGTAAGATTTGTTATTGTTGTTATTGTTCAGTTGTTCAGTCATGTCCAACTGTTTGAGGCCCCATGGGCTGCAGCAACCTGACTTCCCTGTCTTTCACGATCTCTCAGAGTTTGCTCATGTCCATTGAGTCCATGATGCCATCCAATCATCTCATTCTCTGTCACCCCCTTCTCTTCCTTCCCTCAGTCTTTCCCAGCATCAGGGTCTTTTCCAGTGAGGTAGCTTTTTGAATCAGGTGGACAAAGTATTGGAGCTTCAGTTTCAGCATCAGTCCTCCCAATGAATATTCAGAGTTGATTTCCTTTAAGATTGACTAGTTTGATCTCATTGCTGTCCTGGGGTCTTTACATGAATTATTTTACATATATTATTAAGATAATACATGTAAAGACCCAGTCCATAGTGTCAGCCTGAAAAGAAGGGCTTATTCAGGGCTATTTTCCTTTATTTTATCTACAAGACACGTGTGTGTGTGTGTGTGTGTGTGTGTGTGTGTGTGTGTTTTGATTACTTTCAGTTGGGGGAAACATGATACTGGTCTTCTGTATCTTTGCTTCACTTCCTGTATCCCAACTTTCCTCAGAACTGTCTGAGGGTAACCTGGGTTTTCTGGGTGCTTTGCTTTACTCTTCCAATGCTTTGCTGCAGAGATTTTCCTTTTTTCTTCCCATGAGAACTTATCTGCCATTGGTTCCTTTCCCTTGTATATCTGCCACAGTGCTGTCTATATTTATTAAACTAGATAAAAACATAGCTGCTATTATTGTATAATTAATCAAAATTTAAGTGCTAATTAAAAATTAAAAGCTAATTATTTTTAAATTACTTCCCCCAGATACACACAAACACACATACATTTTATATATTTCTTTTATTGAGCTGTGGTAAGAGACTGAAATTCCCCCCTGTTTCTCAAAGGTTAATAGACAGTTTTGATTGTAAATTCTTCAGTTTAACACCCAAGTAAAATAAGTAGAAACAGGTTTTCTAAGCCTGATTATGATTTTGACACATTATTCAATAAAAGCAATGCCATCAGTTGTCAGAATAACTTCAGTCTGTGACCCAGGATGAGTTATGCCTCCCCAGTGAACCCATCCCCAGCACCCCACCCCTTCAAAAAAGAACAAAGAAAGTGAAAAATGCCCTAAGGTCAATAGGACTAGAGAATAAATGACTGCTTGGAAACCTGTGCCATTTGAATAGTCTCTGTGGCCTCCCCATTGTTCCCAGGCAAAACTTGGCATCTTTATACCTAATTGGCATCTCACCCTCAGGGATCTTCACTGAATTTTCTACTCTGCTGACACATTTGAACAGTGTTGGAACCAGTATTTGAAAGGGAGCTTTAATCTCTTGAAGGTGATGAAATGCTGTCATCCTTAGACAAAGTGTCTGTCATGAAGGACTCAGAACAAACCAAGAAAGGAGTCAGGTGCCAGTGAGGGGCTGCCTCTTGGGTTTCCCCTGGTCTGCCTCAGGTGTTCTCATCTAGTCTGCATGCAATGGAGTGGGTGTTTATTTACATTATAGTATTTGAACAAAACTTTTGATTGATTACAAATGTTTTGTGGACACAAAGATAAATGCATTTATGCATGCTTCATAACAGACACTTACAATATACCTTTCTAAATGAATTACTAGATCCTTAATTACTCTCAGATCTTGGCTTTCTCAGAGGACACAGAATTCTGGATTACACTCTCTGGAAATGGAACAAGTGTTTTTCAAGTGACTGAATTAATCTAAAGCTCAATGACTTTATGGATTATGCCTGGCACTTTTGCTTTCAGTGTTAGAGTTGATTGCTAAAAGTTGGTGACTGTTTTTATTAAAGTCTGTTAATATATTGATCACATTTTGGTAGAACTCAGGTAAAGATATGTTTCTGCAGATATGTGGCTTCTGCAGTAACAGTCAATGATGTCACTTCAATTTACTTTGCTTTCCAAGGTCTCTTTTCCTTTTTTTTTTTTTTTAACCTTTTTAATACCTTTACAATGTGATTAACAGACCTTATAAGATCAGTAAAATGGACAATCAAATTTTCCCAGCAGAAAGCCATCAGATAGCCAACAATTGATCCTGTTATTCACTCATTCACTCATATAAAACATTTATTGATAATTAGTTGATACAAACACATTGATATGCACCAAAAATGGTACAAAAATGTGTAGGATAGAAACAACTCACTGGAACATGAACACATGAACATGCACACATATACTTTATTGATTTATTATAAGCACACTCTAAAAGGACAAATTCTGTGCCAAAATTTCCTCAGAGAAGAGGAAATGACTTCTAGGCTGGGGGAATCAGGGAAAAATGATGGTCAAAATTACATTTAAATTCTATCCTGAATCAGAGATAGTGGCCAAATGGCAGAAACAGGGTATGAAAAAAGGTATCTCTATAGCATAATCAGAGACATAATATGTGAAAAGTCAAGGCCTTTTCAGGAGCTGCTAAACACTTAAATTTGAGAACCACAATTTGGTGGACTTATAGAAGGGAAAATATAGGATGAGTACATATGGGTACTCTCCGAGTATCAGATAAAAATCTTCAAAGTAATTTGAAAGACTGGAAATCTGAATGGTTTTGGAGCAGAGTGGACTGGATTCTTAAAATATCAACTTGGTTGCTTTCTGTGAAATTGATTGCAGGAGGGAAAATGAAGGTGAGGGAACAAATCACATAGGCAGCTACTGAAGTAAACAGTGTGACAGGTTGCATGTCAAGGTGCTTACCAAGAGTAAACAGCTTACAAGTAAGAGGCATATACAAGTTCAAAAATAATAATGCATGAGGTAGAACTGAATGTTATTCCATCCTCTCAGACCTTGATTACTACAAGTTAGACTACCTGAATATAAATTCCTATCCCCTTATTTGCTAGCTGAGGTCTTTGGGCAAGTTGTATATCTTTTTGTTTCAGTATACCCATCTGTAAAATGGGGATAAAATGATAGAAACTATAGTAAAGGCTGCTATGAGCATAAAATTAGTTAGTACAGGTAAGGCTCTTAGCTTGGTGCCTGGTCTATAGGAAGAGAAATAATGAGCACATTGTGATTTAATTCTATTTTGTTAGTCTTTCACATCACTAAAGTGATCAAAGCCAGCTTTGTGGTTAAGGAGAGAAAGAAGCTTTCTACATTGTAATATTATGGTCTAATTTCACTATACCTTGTAAAATTCCACCCCAAAGCTTATTCCAGATGAAGAGATAGTAACCAAAATACTTGTGGGTATTTTGATGCTGATATTCCAATGTCTAGCCATTGCCATAATTATATGAGCTATATACCTCAATCCTTGAGACATATTTTATAGAATAGCAAATAAGTTCAACAGAGTTATATGATTTTCTGAGATCCTATATATTCAGAAGTAGCTATGGACCTGAACTATTCCCATCCAGAGGCCCACAGTGGGGCCCTACTTTTTTACTTTTAGCTCTCCATTCAGAGTTACAAAATTGTTGGGCAATTAGTATAAATCTACTTTATAGCCTATAATCAGAAGATCTTGGGTCAGGTCCAAGATCTATTATCATTCCAATCTTATCAGATAAATCCTAATTGATTATTAATAGAATAAAGAGTGTAGGGCAAGCCTCTTGACTCCAGCATAGGGGTCTTTACAGTATACATGATTTTTAATCATGTATGAACATTCTTTTTTATTTTTCCTGTGAAGTAAAGTGAAGTCACTCAGTCGTGTCCGACTCTTTGCGACCCCATGACTGTAGCCTACCAGGATTCTCTGTCCATGGGATTTTCCAGGCAAGAGTACTGGAGTGGGGTGCCATTTCCTTCTCCAGGGCATCTTCCTGATGCAGGAATTGAACCTGGTCTCCCGCATTGTAGGCAGACGCTTTACCGTCTCAGCCACCAGGGAAGTCCCTGTGTTTTTTTTTTTTTTTTTTCCTTTAGACAAATAAAAATTACCAACACACAAGTAACATACACCCCCTCCACACACACAAACACACACACATACACACTAAGTCTATTTACCCACATCAATATTTACCCATATAAATGCAAGTAAAGGACAAATTTAATTCATTTGCCTTCTCTTGCTTTTTTATACTTTAAGAACTAAGCCCTCCACAGCTCTGCATACACATATTTTGGACACATTACCTTGTTGGAGAGTTTGCTTTTCAAAATAAATTCAAAAAGAATGCTTAAGGTGGAAGATTCATAGCAGAGCATTTATCTCGGTAAAAAAAATCTAAATCACAGTGTAATTTTTGAGTAAGGAAAACAGTGAAGAGCCTTGTGCTCCATATGATCCTATGATCAAGAGTCAGAACGTATATTCAGGGACTCCACTGCCATTCAGTCACATCAATGGCCTGTAGCAAATTGGAAGAAGCAAACCATTCAACCATGTCAGATTCCAGAAGCCTGTATAGACACAGTCTTGGAGCCTTTCTACCAATCTTTTACAATCCCGTCTTGTCTGTGTTCAAGGCAGTAATTAGCACCAACACAAATGTTCTCAGCCAAGAGCAGTGCGCTCGTCAGTTGCTTTAACTTCCTTTGGGGCCTTTGCTGACTGAATGACAAAGTTCTATTTTTATTATTTTTGACAGATTGGGCTTGAAATTTTGTTTCTCTGGGGATATTCATTGTTGTTTAGTTACTAAGTCACATGTGACTCTTTGTGACCCCATGGATTGTAGCCCACCAGGCTCCTCTCTCCATGGGATTTCCCAGGCAAGAATATTAGAGTGGGTTGCCATTTCCTTTTCCAGGAAATCTTCCCATCTCAGGAGCTTGAACCCATGTTCCTGCTTGGTAGGTGGATTTGTTACTACTGAGCCACCAGGGAGCCAGGGGATATTCATAGAAGTGTTTTAATTGCTTAGTTTATGTATTGAAATTGCCTTACACAATGGGAGCAACACCACGGAAGATTTTTGTTGTTTTGGTTTAAGAAGCTAAGCAATTATCTCATCCTTCTTTCCTCTCTTCCTCATTCCCTCTCTCCCTCCCTCCCTCCCTCTCCTCCTCCTCTTCGTTTTCCTTCTCTGTCTCTCCCAATGGCTCTCTCTCTCTTTCAGAAATTTCAGAATGTTTTGTGGCAATGAATTTAGGTGGTAGCCGTTCCAAATTATCTAGAATCAAATATCTGACATCCATTATAGACAAAATATTTTACTTTGAGAGAAAACGTTTGCCAACTTGACCCAATAACATTTTCTTTTAATAATTTAATTAACACAATTTTCAGAAAATAACTGAGATTTTTAAATTCATACCCATAGCAAACACTTATGCAATGAACATATT
Source organism: Bos taurus (assembly GCF_002263795.3). Taxonomy (NCBI): domain Eukaryota; kingdom Metazoa; phylum Chordata; class Mammalia; order Artiodactyla; family Bovidae; genus Bos; species Bos taurus. Next base: position 17,681,746 of record NC_037338.1, on the reverse strand, counting down.
CCCCTAAAAGTATATTTATGCTGTTTATCCTTTTTCTTTCCATATAGAAAATAGTTTCTTATTTGCTTTATGTGCAGCCCTCTGACATGCCTATAACTGTATCAACAAGGCATGTAAAATATTGTATACATTTAAAATAGATTTACAATGAATTTCAAAAGTGCAGTGAAGCTAAGTATATTAATCACATATAGTTATATGCCATATCTACAATATATATGTAGATATATCTATATATAGTATCTATTTACATATACACTACTATTATTAAAGACTATATATACATATACGACTTTTAAAACTATGTACCATACATTTGCATATGTATACATATTATATTTATATTATATATATAGATCAAATGTTCCTAAAAATAAAATGTTTAGAAAAAATAATTATGATAATATTGTAAATAATACTATGATAGATTTTTTTGGGGGGACAAGCTAATATGCAATCTATAAAAATATAAACATTTATAAATAAACTATAATTATCCTCATAATTCAGATAAGACATTTTAAGTAATGTAATTAATCACTAGCAAGGTCAATGTTATGCTAAATATTAGAAAACAGTTTATAGTAATTACTTTATCATGCATCAGTCACCACCAACCTTGGGTCAGAAGATAGTAGAAGTGTGTGAGGTAGTGTTGGCTGATAATTTGGGGATTTACAGATAATCAAACAAAACTTGCTTTAATTAAAAGTTAGATAAAATTATCAGCTTAAGGTTTCTCTTTGTCAGACACTTTCAATCTTCTCTCCCTGTGCACATGGAATTTCCTTGGTGTAGCCTTGGAGGAGGGTTTGGGCTGGAAGGAATCCATGGCAGTACTTCTCAGTTAAAAGCAGAGCACCTTTAATTTGGTCTGTTTTATACATTGTAATTTCATGTTAGATTTTACTGGAAATAAATGTCTCTACTAACAAAAGTGTTGAAAACCAGTGATCCAAATATTAACTATATTGACATTTCCTCTAAACGCTTTGTATTTATGGGTACAACCTGAATTCTTTATTGAGGTTGAAGGAGCCCACTTGTGTCACCCAGTGTCTTCATTCTAAGCTCCAAGCAAATTGAACTAAAGTACCTGATTTCCCCAGTGCTCTCTTGAGATTCAATTCTTTGTTATCATTACTTTCTTTCCTTGGACTTGCTTGTCTGTGACTTTTCCCCTGGCTACCTCCTTCTCTTCCATTTTTTTTCCCTTTTTTACAACAAACAGATCATATGAGACAAGACCTCTTCACAGATGTTTAAGTGTGCAGTAGAGTGTTGTTAACTGTAAGCACGATGTTATAATACAGAGCTCTAGACCATTTGCCTACTGCATGATTGAAAAACTCTGCATGTAGTGAACAGCAACTCTCCATGTCTTCTTATCCCTAAATGCTGGCAACCACTGTTCTACTCTTTGCTTCTAACTTGTAAGAGTTTGACTACTGTAGATACCTCAGAGAAGTGGAATCATGCAGTACTTGTCTTTCTGTGACTAGTTCATTTCACTTGTCACCTTGTCTCCAAGGTTCATCTAAATTGTTGCATATGACACAATTTCCTTCATTTTATGACTAAATAACATTCCTCCTTCAGTTTTTCTTAAGTCATGATCAGCAAAGCACTTACACTGTTCTTGTTACAGCTTCTAGTGTTCACGTATTTGTTCAACTTTATTGTGTTTGCCTATTTGCCTATCTTTCTCTTTCTAATTTTAAAGCTTATTCAGTTCTGTTAGTCCTGATATAGTTCTTAGCACACATTAGACAGTCAATAAGTGATGTCACATTAATGAGAAATGTAGGAAGGGAATGTGAGAATGGCCCAGCCTTCTTTAGTCCCTGACAATTAAGTATTTAATGAACAGATTTGTGTCTTCATCATTCACTAAAGAACAATTTATTGGACAGTTTGTGACTGTAAACACCTCTATGGAGCAGAAACCAAAGTGAAATACAAAGCAATGGATGAGGCTAGAGTTAAGACTTGTGCTCCAGGTGCCAATTTGGCCAGTGTTTTCCATTCTGGCTGCATGTTAGGAATTGCCAATAAATTCAAATACCCTTGATAATTCCCTTCTCTAGGCCAGTTTAAATAAGAAGTTGAAAAGGGTGTGTGTGTGGTCTGAGCATCAGTTTTTAAAAAACATCTCCAGATATTTCTATTTTAAACCAAGGGGGAGAACCATGGAAACAAAGTGTTGGCCGGATATTCAACATACCCAAAGTGCTCCATCCTTGCTTGGGAAGTAGAGATGACTCCTTGCTGTAATTGAAGTACAGCAATATTTTAAAAAGCTACAATTAACCATTATTGGGATCAATGGTGTAAAAATAATTCTCAAGTGTGGGGAAATGGGATAACACATATATATCCAGTGACCATAAAATTGAACACGCTTTTCTCCAGTAATGGAGTAAATATTGCATTATCAGTGATTCAACAGTGGACAGAAATCCAAATAATCAATCTAAGATTCATATTTCTGAGATGTCGTCCAAGACACTAGTGGAGAGCAATATAAACTTGTTAGAATATATGCAATGAATTAAGAAAGTGAAAAATCAAGCAAATAAACAAAAGTACCTCCTGTCTAACCTGAGCTTAAAATTAAAGAAACACATGACAAGATCTCATACTAACAAATATAAATGTATTAAGAAATATAGCTGTATATTAACAATCATAGATTCAAATCACCATACCTAAGGTTAAAATAAAAACACAGAAGATAAAATACTTTTAAATAATTTAAAAAGTAATTTTCAAAGGGATTAAATTTAGAATAATAATCAATAAACAAAAATGAATGTTTTAGATATTAGTAACATAAGAATAGCTTGCTATAATAAAGAACAAAATATAACATTTAAAAGTGAAAAAACGTTTTTTCATTTAAATAAAAGAATATTCTCAAGTAGATATGACTGATTTCAGACTGAACACATTAAGAGGGCATTTAGTGAATTGATACATGTACTGAATAAATCACCCAAAGCTAGCATAGAAGGATAAAAATAAATGGGAAATATAAAAGAAAGATTTTGGATCTCTGAGGAACAGATAGATTGAAAGGCCCACCATTGGTCAAATAAAAAAAATCCAGAAAAGTAGAAGACAATGAAAAGTGGAGAGCCATTATAAGAGAATTTTCTAAACGGGAAGACTAGAATTTTGAAATTGAAAAGCCTATCAAATATTTATCAGGATAAAGGAAATAGCTCAATATCTAGACTCATAATAATTAAATATATAACATTAAGACTAAAGAAAAAAATATGAAAATTTTCAGGAATAAAAGCCTGTAACAAAATGTATATCGAAAACAGACTTCTGATAGTTAAAAATAGAGAAATAACATCAAGTGCTAATGTAACTTATCTGTCAGCATAAAATTCTATAAAAAGGGCACTGAGAGAGAAAGTATGCCAAAAAAGAAATGGTGTACATAAAACTTGAAATTTAAAAAGTATATATATATATATATATATGTGTGTGTGTGTGTGTGTACATTTATATACATACACAAAATAATCATATACAAGTTATATATATATAAACAATTATATACAGTTTGCATATACATGTTAAACAATTACATGCATAAATACTACTTATTATATAATAATATTTATACATCTTACTCAACTATATTCTCTAATGCCAGCATAATCTTAATAGCAAACATAGCAAAAGAAAACACTTAATCATGAACAAAATATAAAAATTAATAAATTTTTCAGTAAATAAAAATTCTAGTCATATATTAAAACTATAATGGGTTTATCTCAGCAGTTAAAAAATCCACCACATTAACACATTAAAAGAGGAAAATAAAAGCTTCTTGGTATATGCAGAAAAATCATTTAATTAAGTTCAATTCTTATTTGCAATGAAAAGGAATCCTCCAGCAAATGGAAATAGATAAGAACTTTATTAAGAAACCTCATGAAGAGTATACAGTATATGGAGATTCAATAGCAAATATACCAAATGGTAAAACTTGAGAAGACCTTTGGGAATCATCAGAAAGAACTAACAGATGCCTGCTGTCACCTCTTCTCTTCAACACTGTGCTAGAGACAGAGGCTTTGGAAATTAGGTATTAACTTTCTATGGTGAAGCAGTGGGACTCTTGGGATATATGCAAAATGCAATTTCAGTTTTGTCTCCCTCCTCCTTGTACACTTATTCTGTTGTGTCAGTTCTCATTTTGCCAGTAGGTAAAAAATCAGATGGATCTTTGGTTTTTCTGTCACTTTTTGGAAATGATACCACCCTTCTAAGTCAGAAGTCAGCAATTGCAAGAGTCCTGTCCAAAATCTGCATCCGTTTTAATCTATATTCACAGATAAAACAGGGCCACTGGAGCAGGTTATAGGTATGCAGGTACTTTTGTAATCCATTCAAGGATAAGGATATAGTTGATCTTTATTTCTTTCCTGCTCTTATTATTTCTTCTCTTCCTTCACATAGTTAACCAAAGTTTGTGATCCTACCAGTGGTATCTAAATGGTAGGAGAGAGAATCATAAGGGGAATATGAGGTTCACACCTGATAAGGAAAATTTATAGGTGGATTTGTCCTCTCTGGATCAGGCAGGTATTTAGAACTGAGTCTTTCTCTTGAAGGAAACTTCTATAGGTGCTTCAGAAGACTTGATCTGTAGTATTCAACTTCATTCCTTGTGATAATGAGTAATGTGTTTACCACCATATTACTCTTCCTTTGGTTCTGCCTTGATTTCATTTTCTTCTTTTCTTAAATTTTCTAAGGATCACAAATACCATTGCAGTCGGTCCTTTGGGGCAGATAATAAATGACTCCTTGCAGGCTCTTTCTTCTGTGTGTGCCACTTGTATTTTGGGGAACATGCCCTTGTCCCCTGCCATGAGAAATGTAGCTATTTCCCGATGCACTAGAATCTGTTTCCTTCTCTCTCTCTCTGTGTCTCTCCTGCCAGCTCAGATTCATTGTCATGCTTTTATACATTCGTACCTTTAGAGTCCTCAAGTCCATATCAAACAGTAGCCCACAACCTCGAGTGGGTGTGTGTTAAGTTCACTGAGTGGCCTCCGTGAGGCTAGTCTCACTAAGTATAATACAACTTATCCTTCTTTAGAAAAGAAAAATACATAGGAAAATGCTTTGACTGTAGACATTATAGGTCTGAAATTTCTCATGATAAAATGGATTCCTCTTTAAGTAACTACTTTGATGAAGAAAAATGTAAAACATGGGTTATTAGGCATGAGATAATGGTAAGGAATACATTTTAGTCTTTCCCACTCCTCCTCATTTCTCCTTCTTCAAGGTACCCCTTAAATAAAGAACCACCTTGAGAAAGACAAATTGAAAGGGCAAGACATCATTTATTAGGAAAGAGCATTTCTGCTTAATGGCCCCTTGAGTAAAGTGTTTCTTTAGGATATCACAGCTCATGTGAAGGCAGATTTAAAGGCCAGGGCATCAATTAGAAAACCACAGTCTTGCTGCCTAATCGCTCTTTGTACAGCTTATTTTAGCAAGATAAAAATACCATCAAAATAGAAAATGAGACTTGCCAAACAATTTCAGCACTTCCCTTAGGCCACAATGCTCGATACTGTCAGACACAGCATTTCTGAGCTTCTGGTGAAGCTGGAAAGAATTACATAATATTTTATGTGCTTTGTTTCTATCTGCAATGCTGATTTAAAGAAACAGACATCAGTGATGAACAGTTCAGTACGGAACATCTGCCCTGGCAATGACAAGTTTTAAAAGCAAAGTGACAAACTTAAACTATGAAAACTTTATTGTTAGGACAGAATGAGCACTGAATATAAATGAAAAAGTTGACATATAGGACTTAATAAAAATTAAAAATACACTGGTTTTTTGAAAATATACTTTTAAGGAAATAAACTGCAGACTGGGAGAAAATATTTGCCATTTATTTATCTGTCAAAGGACTTGTCTCCTACTATTTTAAGATTCTGCATCTATAAAATTGAATTAATACAGACACACACACACCACTATAACTTAGTTAAATGTTTGTAGTATTCTTTGTACAAACTCAGACTTAAGAATAATCTCAATCTCAAAATACTACTCCTTCCAATGCCATCTCATAGCTGTGATAAACCTAGCCTGGTCACCTTCAAAACAAAGGGACAGAACTTTAAAAACAGATGGCAGACTGTCAAGGAGGTTAACAAAAAGTTTAACTGGAATCTCAGAAAAAGAGAGAAAGAGAATGTCATAGAAAACATAACCAAAGAAATATTGACTGAAAACTTGGTAAATGAGATTAAAAAATCAGCATACCCAAGTTCAGTGAACCCCAAACCAGATAGATGCATGGAAAATCATACATAGGTAGTATCCAGTAAAACCTTACCTCTTGATGACTGTTATATCTGTCTTTTACATCGGTATACCCAAGCAGTAGAAAAAATATATACAACTAGTCATATTTATATCATTCTAATTCATAGATTTTTCTTATTTCCTTTTGGTTGCTCTGGGTCTTTGTTGCTGCATGCAGGTTTTCTCTAGTTATAACAAGCTGGGACTACTCTTTGTTGTGGTGTGTGTGTGCTATTCATTGCAGTGGCTTCTGATGTTGCAGAGGATGGATTGTAGATGCATGGACTTCAGTCATTGCAGCACATGGGCTCAGTGATTGTGGCACACGGGTTCAGTTGCTAGCAGCATGTAGGATCGTCCCAGACCAGGGATGGAACCCGTGTCCCCATTCATTGGCAGGTGGATTCTTAACCACTGGACCACCAGGGAAGTCCAAGAATACAGATTTTAAAAGGTTGCCATTGATGCCCATGAATATCCAGTGAGGTTTGAGAATTACCTCAGGACAAGGAATTAAACAGAGGAAAATATTACACTTAGCTTTTTTTAATTTAGAGAAAAGTATACAACATAGAATCACAAAATACACAAAATTGAATGTTTAATAATTTAATAAAATTGTGCATGTTTAGTGTCTTTGTAATTTTCCTCATGTCATGAAAGTACTGATTACTTTGAAAACATGAATCTAAAAATTTTTTTAGATATATAATGGTTAGTTTAGGCTTAGGTAAAATAGAAAAATATGGCATATGCAACTTTCATTTGTAACACATTGTCTTTAAACATGATTTTGCTAGTGATTTCTCTGCATGATTTATTTTCAAAGTAACATAGTCACTACATTTTTAGTGCTTTAAAAACAATACTATAATTTTGTTTATATCTATTGCAGAAAAATAGATTATTTGCTAGTGCAATGATAAAAGCAAAAATCTCATCTTGAGGTCTATGTTTGAAATGTAAAAAGAGATGCTCAATTTAACTAAAATTACTCACCTAGAAGATGTAGTATCAAAGATGTGATTAGATTTGATAAGAAAATATAATGCATAAGATCAAACAGCCAAAAGCAATAAAATTCAAGAACATTTAATGGACCAATACTAATTTTGCTTCTCCGAGTAGTATTAGGGCTCACCTTCCCAAAGACTTATAATACTAAGCACAACATGAATAAAAACTATGATGTGTCTAAGTGAAAATCTAAAAGGATCTCAGAAACCATTCAAAATGTTCCCAGAAAGAAAAACTATAAGCCAACAGGACAGGACCTCAAGGGGTCAGTCTTAAGTGTGGCAAAAATACAAAGAGGTAAAGGTAAGTAGAAACCTAAGTGCTGTTGAGAATCAATACAGATAAGCCAAGTCCATAGTACAAGAAGAAGAAGAAAAAAAAAAAGTTTATTATTTGAAACAAGTTGAAATAAAAAACCAGTGGGGAAGCAAAAATCTGGAGGTTAAACTTTCACTACCACATAGTTGAAGGAAGTCACAAGAGCACACGGTCATCACTCAGATCACAGAAACTTGCCAGATAAACTACAAAATGTGAGATTAAGAAAATCAGAGAGCAGAGGTTACAAAGAAACCTAAATTAACTAAGTTACAGGAAAGTGACAAGCCCTATCTCGGAGAAAAGAGAAGCATGGTTTCTTCCATTTTTGTCAGAGAGCTGTTAAGAAGAAAAATCTATCATAAACAGAGATAAAGCCAGCATCCAATGAATTCTATACTTGTGTGTTGTTTAGTGTGATGGGTTAGTACCCTGAGCAGCACCTGGGAACATTTTTATCTACCTGGCACATTTTTCTCACAAACCTTCTCACATGCATGACACAGTATGATGAAGCATAGCAAGAGACCTGACAGAGTTTGCTCTCAGGCAAAATGAATTTTCCTCCTTGAGAGTCAAAGGCCTTCTCAAGTTGAATTCAGGACACAAATGCTCAGACAGACACTGAACCAAGTCACTGATTACCCCAGGTGGCGCTACTGGTAAAGAAACCGGCTGCCAAGGCAGGAGACATAAGAGACTGGGTTTGATCCCTGGGTCTGGAAGATCTCCTGGAGTAGGAAATGGCAACCCCACTCTAGTATTCTTGCCTGAAAAATTCCATGGACAGAGTTGGGCATGACTGAGCATGCAGGTGCCACACACACACACACACACACACACACCTTTGAAACTCATCAAATACCTGCACACTCAGTTGTGTCTGACTCTTTGTGACCCTGTGAACTGTAGCCCACCAGGCTCCTCTGTCCGTGCAATTCTCCAGACAAGAATACTGGAGTGGGTTGCCATTCCCTTCTCCAGAGGATCTTCTCAACCCAGGAACTGAAACGGGGTCTCCTACATTGCGGGCAGATTCTTTTCCATCTCGGTAACCAGGGAAGCCCTTTTGCAACTAAGTTAAAGAAGTAATTTTTTTAGATGAAGAAAGTAATGGGTAAGTGGAACAGGAAAGTAGAATGAATTTTGCAGAAATTCAGAAAACTGGTAGTCAAGCTAAAAAACAGACAGAAATATCCCACAGTTAAGAAAGTTGAGGGCTGAGTTGTTAATTGAAAAAGAAAACGTCTCCAGAATATTGTTCATGTTTGCATCTTGAGATCTAAAAAACATGTTACAATTTTGCCTTCAGAATATGTGAACTTAATAATTAAATGAATCCAAACTAAATATGCCAAAAAGCTGATTCATCTCAACTAGAGACTAGATTGACTTAGTACTACAAACATGAAGCCATAAAGAGAAGACATGCTTTAGTAGGCATAAACATTATTAACTGAAAGCTTTATAGTTTTTCCAGTCTGTCTAGCAATAGAACATTTACATGACATTTAATAAAGCATGAAAAGAGAATCCACGGTCAAGAAAGAAGAAAGTAGAGGCAGTCCCAGAACTGATACAGATGCCTTAATTATCAGAGAGGGACTTTAAAGTAATTGATAAAGATATTAAAGGATCTATTATAAACATGGAAAATCTTAATGAACTTATGAGAGTGTTTAGCTGAGAGATAGAAGTTTAAAATAGAATAAAATTGAAATGCTAGAAAAAATATGATATAAAATGAAGATTTCACTTGAAGGGCTCAATAAAAGACTGAATCCAACACAAGAAAAGATAAGTAAGCCAGAATGCAAACTAATATAAGAATAGAAGAAAACAGTGAAAAATGAGCAGAACCTTCAATACCTATGGAGCAATATCGAATGCACTAAAACATTTACAGTTGGATCTTCAAAAAGAGAAAGAAAATGGGACAGGGGAAATATTCAAAGAGATTAAGCCCAAGGGCAGGGGGAGAGGGTGGTGGTGCACACCTTGGCACATTATAGTCACCCTGCTGAAACCACAGAGGGGAAAAAAAAAAAAAACAAACATTAAAAGCAGAGAAAGAGGAGGGAGGGTATGAGGGAAGGAGAAAGAGAGAGGAGGCCAAATATTATTGCAAGATAGATTTAATGTGCTGAAAGAAAAAGAATAGTCAACCTAAAACTCTGCATACAGAAAAAAATATTCTTCAAAAATGAAGGCAATGCAAGTCATTTTCAGTCAATTGTTTAGAGAATTTATGTGCAACAGATTTCTACTACAAGTAAATCCAAAAGAAAATTTTCAAGCTAAAGACATATGATAAAACTCAATAACTAGAGAGGTGAATAAATAGCAATAAAAATTATAATGCTTTTTTAAAGTATAAAGCTACAATCATCATAAGCAATGTAGTATTGTTTTAGATGTAGACAAATAGATGAAGAGACTTTCAGTTTCTATAGATTTTCCCCACAATATCTAAAATGAAATTAAAAATATATATAAGACATTTAATGAAGCATGAAAATAGGACCCATGATCAGGAAAGAAGAAAGTGGAAGCAGACTCAGAATTGATATAGATGTTTTAGTTATCCTTACTAATAAATTCAAATATATATATATATATATATATATATAATACTTTTCCTTATACTGACAATTAATTTGAAATTATGAGCCAATTTAATAGAAAATTTTTTAGCAAATGATGTTGGAAAAATTCAATATTTATATCTAAAAAAATGAGTAAATAAAATTTCACCTATATGACTTTACATACAAAATGGATAGATCCTAGTCCTAAATATAGCAAGAAACATGCAAAGTCTAAGATAAAATAAGGAGACCATCTTAGTGATTTTTCAGTAAGGAAAGTTTTCTTAGAACAAGTTACTTCAAACAAATAAATACGTACATTGTACATGACACATGAATACATAATTCATACAATTCAACTCAGAATACAAATTGATTCATATCCAAAATATTTCAAGAACATCAATACATAGTCAGAAACCAAAATAAATATTATAAATACGGGCAAAAGATGCTCAGTTTATTTGTCATCAGAAAATGCATTTTACAATCACAATGTGTTACCAAGTCACACAGAAAGAATGGTTAATATGAAGAAGATTGACATCAATCATTGGCGAAATGTGAAGCAATCAAAACACCTATACATTGCTAGTGGACAAATGAAATGATGTTACTCCTTTTTACAACTATTTGTCAGTTTTTCTCAAAGCTAAGTAACATTAACTTCTGAGACTGGCTTTCAACGTCTGTCTTGCTGCTGCTGCTGCTAAGTCACTTCAGTCGTGTCCAACTCTGTGCGACCCCACAGACGGCAGCCCTCCAGGCTCCTCTGTCCCTGGGATTTTCCAGGCAAGAATACTGGAGTGGGTTGCCATTTCCTTCTCCAATGCATGAAAGTGAAAAGTCAAAGTCAAGTTGCTCAGTCTTGTCCGACTCTTAGTGACCTCATGGACTGCAGCCAACCAGGCTCCTCCATCCATGGGATTTTCCAGGCAAGAGTACTGGAGTGGGGTGCCATTGCCTTCTCCGCAACACCTTAGTTATGTTTAAAAGCAAACAAACAAACCAAAAATAAAATAAAATAACCAAGCAAGCCACTTGTATAGATATGTTCAAAGCAGATTTATTCATAAGCTAACCATGGAAATGGAGAAGGCAATGGCGACCCACTCCAGTACTCTTGCCTGGAAAATCCCATGGACGGAGGAGCCTGGTAGGCTGCAGTCTATGGGGTCGCTAGGAGTTGTACACAACTGAGCAACTTCACTTTCAATTTTCACTTTCATGCATTGGAGAAGGAAATGGCAACCCACTCCAATATTCTTGCCTGGAGAATCCCAGGGACCGGGGAGCCTGGGGGGCTGGGATCTATGGGGTTGCACAGAGTTGGACACGACTGAAGCGACTGAGCAGCAGCAGCAGCAAACATGGAAATAACTCAAATATCCACTAAAAGTGAACAAAAAACAAAAAGAAATTTTGGTGTGCTTCAGCCATGGCATACTACCACAGCAATATAAGTTCAGTTCAGTTCAGTTGCTCAATCGTGTCCGACTCTTTGCGACCCCATGACTCGCAGCAGGCCAGGCCTCCCTGTCCATCACCAACTCCCGGAGTTCACCCAGACTCACGTCCATCTAGTCAGTGATGCCATTCAGCCATCTCGTCCTCTGTCATCCCCTTCTCCTCCTGCCCCCAATCCCTCCCAGCATCACAGTCTTTTCCAATGAGTCAACTCTTTGCATGAGGTGGCCAAAGTACTGGAGTTTCAGCTTTAGCATCATTCCTTCCAAAGAACCCAGGGCTGATCTCCTTCAGAATGGACTGATTGGATCTCCTTGCAGTCCAAGGGACTCTCTCTCAAGAGTCTTCTCCAACACCACAGTTCAAAAGCATCAATTCTTCGGCACTCAGCCTTCTTCACAGTCCAACTCTCACATCCATACATGACCACTGGAAAAACCATAGCCTTGACTAGACGGACATTTGTTGGCAAAGTAATGTCTCTGCTTTTGAATATGCTGTCTAGGTTGGTCATAACTTTCCTTTCAAGGAGTAAGCCTCTTTTAATTTCATGGCTGCAGTTACCATCTGCAGTGATTTTGGAGCCCCCAAAAATAAAGTCTGACACTGTTTTCACTGTTTCCCCATCTATTTCCCATGAAGTGATAGGACCGGATGCCATGATCTTTGTTTTCTGAATGTTGAGCTTGAAGCCAACTTTTTCACTCTCCTCTTTCGCTTTCATCAAGAGGCTTTTTAGTTCCTCTTCACTTTCTGCCATAAGGGTGGTGTCATCTGCATATCTGAGGTTATTGATATTTCTCCCGGCAATCTTGATTCCAGCTTGTGCTTCTTCCAGCCCAGCGTTTCTCATGATGTACTCTGCATAGAAATTAAATAAGCATGGTGACAATATACAGCCTTGAGGTCCTCCTTTTCCTATTTGGAACCAGTCTGTTGTTCCATGTCCAGTTCTAACTGTTGCTTCCTGACCTGCATATAGGTTTCTCAAGAGGCAGGTCAGGTGGTCTGGTATTCCCACCTCTTTCAGAATTTTCCACAGTTTATTGTGATCCACACAGTCAAAGGCTTTGGCATAGTCAATAAAGCAGAAATAGATGTTTTTCTGGAATTCTCTTGTTTTTTCCATGATCCAGCAGATGTTGGCAACTGGACATCACCAGATGATCTACACTGAAATCAGATTGATTATGTTCTTTGCAGCCAAAAATGGAGAAGCTCTATACAGTCAACAAAAAAAAGACCGGGAGCTGACTGTGGCTCAGATCATGAACTCCTTATTGCCAAATTCAGACTTAAATTAAAGAAAGTAGGGAAAATCACTAGACCATTCAGGTATGACCTAAATCAAATCCCTTATGATTATACAGTGGAAGTGAGAAATAGATTTAAGGGCCTAGATCAGATAGATAGAGTACATGATGAACTATGGAATGAGGTTGGTGACACTGTACAGGAGACAGGGATCAAGACCATCCCCATGGAAAAGAAATGCAGAAAAGCAAAATGGCTATCTGGGGAGGCCTTACAAATAGCTGTGAAAAGAAGAGAAGTGAAAAGTAAAGGAGAAAAGGAAAGATATAAGCTTCTGAATGCAGAGTTCCGAAGAATAGCAAGAAGAGATGAGAAAGCCTTCCTCAGTGATCAATGCAAAGAAATAGAGGAAAACAACAGAATGGGAAAGACTAGAGATCTCTTCAAGAAAATTAGAGATACAAAGGGAACATTTCATGCAAAGATGGGCTCGATAAAGGACAGAAATGATATGGACCTAGCAGAAGCAGAACATATTAAGAGGTGGCAAGAATACACAGAAGAACTGTACATAAAAGATCTTCATGACCCAGATAATCATGATGGTGTGATCACTGACCTAGAGCCAGACATCCTGGAATGTGAAGTTAAGTGGGCCTTAGAAAGCATCACTACGAACAAAGCTAGTGGAGGTGATGGAATTCCAGTTGAGCTATTTCAAATCCTGAAAGATGATGCTGTGAAAGTACTGCACTCAATATGCCAGCAAATTTGGAAAACTCAGCAGTGGCCATAGGACTGGAAAATGTCAGTTTTCATTCCAGTCTCAAAGAAAGGCAATGCCAAAGAATGCTCAAACAGCAATATAAACTAAACGAAAATAAATACATACAATGATATGTATTAATCACAGAAATATTATGTTGAATAAAGTTATGTACGTGTGCTCAGCTGTGTCTGACTATGGGACTCCATTTACTGGGTCCTCAGTCCATGGGATTTCCCAGGAAAGTAAACTGGAGTGGGTTGCCTGTTCTTCCCCCAGGGGATCTTCCCAACCCAGGGATGGAACCCATATCTCCTGTGTTTCCAGCCAGACACAATAGAGTACATATTATATTTTTTGGTTTGCACAATTTTTTTAAAACAGAGAAAATAGGCTAATAAGTGGGAATAGAAGTATGAATTTTTAACCCTATGTGGAGTGGGAATTTGCTTGAAGGGAACTGAGGGGGTCATTCTGAAGTGAAGGAAATGTTCAGTCTTGAACAAAGCAGTGGATGTTTCAATGTATTAATGTATCAAATTTCATTTAATCTGTGAGTATTTCAGTATATATACATTTTACCTCAGAGGGAAAAATATAAGGAGATTTAGAGTAACTACAAGAATACTGCTGAAGAGATTTTTAATGGCTGTTCTGGCATAAAGTCAACTCTAAGCATACTCCAACCTGGCCATTCCACATCTTGACTGCTGTATTTCATTTTAAACATTAAATTTATAATGCATATCAATGTGTGCATGTATAGAGGATTATAGAGGAGGAGGATGGTTCTTAAAATATCTTTATGGAAGAAAAGAAGAAATAGGTGAAAATGCTTACATGGAAAATAAAATATACCTTGGTAAGGACCTAGTAAATTTTTTCCAAACAAATAGTCACATGAAGGAGCACCTATTAGATTAGTTATGTGTGAAGCTTAGAGATGCAGCCATAAATTGATGGAGCCCAAGGATGACGTTTTTATTTTTTATCCATGCAAACACAAAATCAATCTGAATTTAATTTTTGTGATAGAATGAAGACCGTATATCTTTGTGGTTTTGGTTTTATTCAAGGATGGAAAAGAAACATTATTTTTATTTTAGCTGCACCAAAGGCAAAGGCGTATCCTAACTTTTTACTGGACCCATGTTTCAGAGTCAATATAAAACATAAGAAAGTCCCGTAAGTTTGATAGCAATACCACCGCCACCCCTTAGAAAATGACAAAAGGCAGAGAAAAGGTCGTTATGTGAGGCAAATGGGGAGCCCTGATGATGGCACTAGGCTTGGCCTCAGTCATCCGCTGTGCCCAAATAGAAGTTTTTAAAAATTTTGGACTGATATGGTGGTAGAGGAGATTAAAAAATAGACAAACTAAAGGTATTTATTAGGTAAAATAAAGAGAAAATCCTGCTGTTTATTATAGGAGTAAACAAAAGGAGAAAGTCAAGAATAACTCCTAGGTTTGGGCTTGTGATACTGGGTGGAAAGTTAGCTATTGGCTATGTCATTTCAAAGTATAGCTCTCTATACAAATTTAATATATTGATATTATTTGCAAGACAAAAATATATTCTATATGTCTCCAGATTTTATAGTCACTGTCTATATATGGTATACATTAAAAGAACAAGCATTAACAAAAAAGAACAAACATTTTAAAAGAATATTTTGTAGAGAGAATCTTCATGTCTCTACCTGTGTACAGAGCATATCAAATAAATGTTGGAGCATTTCACTTCATAATGTTGTACCCTTGAAGAGGTTCAGGAAAATCTCAACTACAAAGTTTCACCAAATTGCAGAAAAAACAAAAACTAAAAAAGTCAAGTATCTTTCATTTCAGGAATTGATTTTGACATCTGCTGTAGTTTTCTTTCAAGTGCTCAAAAAATGTGTGTAGGGAACAAGTATAACTTACTGATTTCTTACAGTCCATTGTAAGATAGACCACAAATATGTTCCTTATTGCTTTTAATTAGATGGACTTGTAAAAATTGTGTCACTGAGAAACATGGTGTTTTAAAATATTTTGGATAAAAATTTAGAAATATTGTTTTTAGATACTGGTTTATCTGAAAATATTTACAAGATGTTGATCAAATCTCACATTCTTGGAATAGTTTTGTTCTTATGAAATTAGATGACTTGACTAAATTAATTCCAATGCATGTCCTGAATTCCCAATCTTATGATTAAAAAAGACTAACCTCTGATCATCAAGAAACACCTGGAGTAACAGGCAAATTTGGCCTGGGAATACGGAATGAAGCAGGGCAAAGACTAATAGAGTTTTGCAAAAAAAAATGCACTGGTTATAGCAAACGCCCTCTTCCAACAACACAAGAGAAGACTCTACACATGGACATCACCAGATGGTCAAAACTGAAATCAGACTGATTATATTCTTTCAGCCAAAGATGAAAAAGCTCTGCTGCTGCTGAGTTGCTTCAGTCGTGTCTGACTCTGTGTGACACCATAGACGGCAGCCCAACAGGCTCTGCCATCCCTGGGATTCTCCAGGCAAGAACACTGGAACGGGTTGCCATTTCCTTCTCCAATACAGTCAACAAAAACAAGCCCAGGAGCTGACTGTGGCTCAGATCATGAACTCCTTATTGCCAAATTCAGACTGAAATTGAAGAAAGTAGGGAAAACCACTAGACCATTCAGGTATGACCTAAATCAAGTCCCTTATGATTATACAGTGGAAGTGAGAAACAGATTTAAGGGACTAGATCAGATAGATAGAGTGCCTGATGAACTATGGACTGAGGTTCATGACATTGTACAGGAGACAGGGATCAAGACCATCCCCATGGAAAAGAAATGCAAAAAAGCAAAATGGCTATCTGGGGAGGCCTTACAAATAGCTGTGAAAAGAAGAGAAGCAAAAAGCAAAGGAGAAAAGGAAAGATATAAGCATCTGAATGCAGAGTTCCAAAGAATAGCAAGAAGAGATAAGAAAGCCTTCTTCAGGGATCACTGCAAAGAAATAGAGGAAAACAACAGAATGGGAAAGACTAGAGATCTCTTCAAGAAAATTAGAAATACCAAGGGGTCATTTCATGCAAAGATGGGCTCGATAAAGGACAGAAATGGCATGGACCTAACAGAAGCAGAAGATATTAAGAAGAGGTGGCAGAACTACACAGAAGAAGTGTACAAAAAAGATCTTTATGACCAAAATAATCATGATGGTGTGATCACTGACCTAGAGCCAGACATCCTGGAATGTGAAGTCAAGTGGGCCTTAGAAAGCATCACTACAAACAAAGCTAGTGGAGGTGATGGAATTCCAGTTGAGCTATTTCAAATCCTGAAAGATGATGCTGTGAAAGTACTGCACTCAACATGGCAGCAAATTTGGAAAACTCAGCAGTGGCCACAGGACTGGAAAAGGTCAGTTTTCATTCCAATCCCAAAGAAAGGCAATGCCAAAGAATGCTCAAACTACCGCACAATTGCACTCATCTCACATGCTAGTAAAGTAATGCTCAACATTCTCCAAGCCAAGCTTCAGCAATACTTGAACCATGAACTTCCAGATGTTCAAGCTGGTTTTAGAAAAGGCAGAGGAACCAGAGATCAAATTGCCAACATCTGCTGGATCATTGAAAAAGCAAGAGAGTTCCAGAAAAAACATCTATTTCTGCTTTATTGACTATGCCAAAGCCTTGACTGTGTGGATCACAATAAACTGTGGAAAATTCTGAAAGAGGTGGGAATACCAGACCACCTGACCTGCCTCTTGAGAAACCTATATGCAGGTCAGGAAGCAACAGTTAGAACTGGACATGGAACAAGAGACTGGTTCCAAATAGGAAAAGGAGTACGTCAAGGCTGTATATTGTCACCCTGCTTATTTAACTTACATGCAGAGTACATCATGAGAAACGCTGGGCTGAATGAAGCACAAGCTGGAATCAAGATTGCCAGGAGAAATATCAATAACCTTAGATATGCAGATGACACCACCCTTATGGCAGAAAGTGAAGAGGAACTCAAAAGCCTCTTGATGAAAGCGAAAGAGGAGAGTGAAAAAGTTGGCTTAAAGCTCAACATTCATAAAACAAAGATCATGGCATCTTGTCCCATCACTTCATGGAAAATAGATGGGAAAATAGTGGAAACAGTGTCAGACTTTATTTTTTGGAGCTCCAAAATCACGGCAGATGGTGACTGCAGCCATGAAATTAAAAGATGCTTATTCCTTGGAAGGAAAGTTATGACCAAACTAGATAGCATATTGAAAAGCAGAGACATTACTTTGCCACCAAAGGTCCGTCTAGTCAAGGCTATGGTTTATCCAGTGGTCATGTATGGATGTGAGATTTGGACTGTGAAGAAAGCTGAGCACGGAAGAATCAATGCTTTTGAACTGTGGTGTTGGAAAAGACTCTTGAGAGTCCCTTGGACTGCAAGAAGATCCAACCAGTCCATTCTGAGGGAGATCAGCCCTGGGATTTCTTTGGAAGGAATGATGCTAAAGCTGAAGCTCCAGTACTTTGTCCACCTCATGCGAAGAGTTGACTCATTGGAAAAGACTCTGATGCTGGGAGGGATTGCGGGCAGGAGGAAAAGGGGACAACAGAGGATGAGATGGCTGGAGGGCATCACTGACTTGATGGACGTGAGTCTGAGTGAACTCCTGGGATTGGTGATGGACAGGGAGGCCTGGCGTGCTGCGATTCATGGGGTTGCAAAGAGTCGGACATGACTGAGTGACTGAACTGAAGTGATCTGAACCTCTCATCCTATGATTTAGGATACTTTCCAATATGGTGGCATGATAGCAACTGGTGGTCTTTTGGTCAATGAATGCAATTAATCCTTTTGCATAGAAGTAATAGCTAGAAATTTCTCTGTGGCTCCTTCACTGATACATCTATCAGGTATTATCTCTGGGATAAAACAGAGCAGTGAAAATTCCTTCTTTTCCTACTACAGGATTCATTCAGCTCTAGATTTAACCAGAAAGCTGAAGATGAGCAGTGCATATGGTATATTGCTTGCATAGAGTGAGCCAATTAATTTATAAAATACATTTATGTTTTTAAATTATATAGTTTACCTGACATTCTGAAACAAGTTTAGCTATACATTCACAAATTTCAGTATTGTTTGCCATAGAGAACCTACATAAACCAACTACTTTCTATTAATAGTACTCAACATTTAAGAATTCTCTTACTTAAATAGCTAGGAGGTCTGTTGTTAGCATGTTTGTATTTGTTCTTTCTTTAGCCAAGATGTCCCCACTAAAGATATAAAATAGATTTCAAGATGCTGCCATCTCCTTATCTCCTTCAGAACATACCTACTAATATTTGATTGCTTGTAAATTGGCTTCCCAGGTGGTGCTAGTGGTAAAGAATCCTCTTTCCAATGCAGGAGATACAAGAGATGGGGGTTTGATCCCTGTGTCAGGAAGCTTCTCTAGAAGAGGAAATGGCAACCCGCTCTAGTATTCTTGCCTGGGCAGTCCCATAGACACATGAGCCTGGCAGGTTACAGTTCATGGGTTTGCAAAGAGTTGGACATGACTGAGCACACACACACACACATATTATTTGTACTCAAGTTAATGTTATCTTTTTGGAAAACAGTGTTCGCCACTTCTGCTACTAAGCTGATTCATTGATGACTGATCACCTTCATTTAATTAGGGATGTGTTGCCCTGGGCTTTCTGGGTGGCTCACGCACATGATATGCTAAAACTGGATTTCATCTTGGGCTTCCATGGTAGCTCAGACAGTAAAAAATCTGCCTGTAGAGACACAGGTTCCATCCCTAGGCCAGGAAAATTCCCTGGAAAAGGAAATGGTAACACACTCCAGTATTCTTGCTTGGGAAATCCTGGGTTTCACCTTTGGTGAGACTTAGTTTACTTCTGCTATATGTTAGTTCCTCAGTCGTGTCCAACTCTGCGATCCCATGGACTATAGCCCATCAGGCTCCTTTGTCCATGGAATTCTCTAGGTTGTCAGTTGGCTTCCAGAGTTTTCAACTGAAATCTTGATATTTTCTGATCCCTTACTCTGGCAGGTTTAGATCACTTTTCTTAATTCCCCATGCTGTTTTTCCAACATTGTATGCTTCTGTGTTCACTGTGACTCCTTGGAATTCCCAAATAAGGTAAATGCCATGAGTGCCAAAGTAACCATATACTTGAAATTCCTTGTCTCCACCAAAAGCTCTGCTGAATATTTTGCCCCTGAGACAACTGATCTGAATTTCTTACAAATATATCTAATGCTCTTGTTATGTTTGAGTCTTTTGCTTGTTACTTCATCCTACCTCTAAATAGAAGTTCTAATGTGCCTACCAAATGAGGCAACATTCTTCAAAATTTAAAAGTTTACACGGATTCTAAAAATAATGTCTCTAAAGAATGCAGTTTTTAAATGAAGTATGCATTCTGAAACTTTGTAAGAAATTACATTATCTATTTTTTAAATACTGATAGCAAGCCATATTCTATACATTACAATTTATGTTAATGTAGTACTTCAGTGTCAGAGAAGGCAATGGCACCCCACTCCAGTACTATTGCCTGGAAAATCCCATGGACTGAGGAGCCTGGTAGGCTGCAGTCCATGGGGTCACTAGAAGTCGGACACGACTGAGTGACTTCACTCTCATTTTTCACTTTCATGCATTGGAGAAGGAAATGGCAACCCACTCCAGTGTTCTTTCCTGGAGAATCCCAGAGATGGAGGAGCCTGCTGGGCTGCCGTCTATGGGTCGCACAGAGTCGGACACGACTGAAACGACTTAGCAGCAGCAGCAGCAGCAGTACTTCAATGTATGAATTATATGTAAATAACTACTTAAATAGCTGTTTCATAATAAATAGAATTCATCATTAGCATGGAAATGATCATTTATGCTTGCGCATTGACTTTGGGAAGGATATACAATTTCCCTCTTTTTAGATCTACATTAAAAAAAAAAAACTATTTAGATAAGTTACCTTGAAGAGCGCATAAATTAACAAGGCTTTTAGAAAGAGTAGTATTGAACATAATTAGCACCTGAAGACTAAGAGGTGGTTTTAGTATCCATGGTTACAGTGTTATTACTGAGAAGTCTGTCCCTCCTAACAGAGCAGAATGAGCTATTTATCTTTTTATCACTCAAGCATTGGGAGGTAGAATCATACAGAAAAAGTGACATCTTCATTTTTCACACCATATGATTTTTGTGAGTGTTAACTGATCATTTAAATTTTCTCAATTATTTTTTTCAAAACTACGGAGGAGACAGAAATGGAACAGGTAGCTAGCTGGTTGTCAGTGAAAATGAGATCACAATTTGATGAAGTGGGTAAAAAGCCTGAGCGTAGTTCGGGACTTGCTTTATTTAGAAATATGCATTTCATTATCAGGAAAAAGAAAAGAATAAAGAGAATGATTTGGTGGCCTTATTCATAGAGATGAGGTGTGTGTGTGCTCAGTTGTGTCTGACTCTTTGTGACCACATGGACTGAGCCCACCAGGCTTCTCTGTCCATGGAATTTCTCAGAAAGGAATACTGGAGTGGGTTGCTGTTTCCTACTCCAGGGGATCGTCCTGACCCAAGGATCGAACCCAGGTCTCAAACAGTTCCTGAATTGTAGGTGGATTTCTTTACCAGCTGATTCATCAGGGAAGCTCTAGATGAAATTTTAAAACTAAAGAGATTACACAAAAGGAAATATAACCTTTAAAAAGAAAACTCTGAACGTAGAAACTTAAGATAGCTTTTATATTAAATAAGATAATAGTTCAACTCAGTTCAGTCGCTCAGTCGTGGCTGACTCTTTGTGACCCCATGGACTGCAACACGCCAGGATTCCCTGTCCACCACCGACTCCTGGAACTTCCTCAAACTCATGTCCATCCAACCATCTCATCCTCTGTTGTCTCCTTCTCCTCCCACCTTCAATCTTTCCAAGCATCAGCGTCTTTTCCAATGAGTCAGTTCTTCGCATCAGGTGGCCAAAGTGTTGGAGTTTCAGCTTCAGCATCAGTCCTTCTGGTGAATATTCAGGACTGATTTCTTTTAGGATTGACTTGTGGGATCTCCTTGCAGTCCAAGGGACTCTCAAGTGTCTTCTCCAACACCACATTTCAAAAGAATCAATTCTTCAGTGCTCAGCTTTCTTTATAGTCCAACTCTCATATCCATACATGACTACTAGAAAAACCATAGCTTGGACTAGATTGACCTTTGTTGGCAAAGTAATGTCTCTGCTTTTTAATATGCTGTCTAGGTTGGCCATAGCTTTTCTTCCAAGAAGCAAGTGTCTTTTAATTTCATGGCTGCAGTCACCATCTGCAGTGATTTGGGAGCCAAAAAAAAAAAAAATAAAGTCTCTCACTGTTTCCATTATTTCCCCATCTATTTGGCATGAAGTGATCAGGCCGGATTCCATGATCTTAGTTTTCTGAATGTTGAGTTTTAAGCCAACTCTTTCACCTTCATTAAGAAGCTCTTTAGTTCTTCACTTTCTGCAGTAAGGTTGGTGTCATCTGCATATCTGAGGTTACTGATATTTCTCCCGGCAATCTTGATTCCAGCTTGTGCTTCATACAGCCCAGCATTTCTCATGATGTACTCTGCATATAAGTTAAATTAACAGGGTGACAATATACAGCCCTGATACACTCCTTTCCCAATTTGGTAGCAGTCTATTGTTCCATGTCCAGTTCTAACTGTTGCTTCCTGACCTGCACACAGATTTGTCAAGAGGCAGGTCAGGTGGTCTGGTATTCCCACCTCTTGCAGAATTTTCTATAATTTTTTGTGATCCACACAGTCAAAGGCTTTGATGTAGTCAATAAAGCAGAAGTAGATGTGTTTTCTGGAACTTTCTTGCTTTTTTAATGATCCAGCTGATACTGGTAATTTGATCTCTAGTTCCTCTGCCTTTTCTAAATCCAGCTTGAACATCTGGAAGTTCACGGTTCACGTACTGTTGAAGCCTGGCTTAGAGAATTTGGGGCATTACTTTGCTACTGCATGAGATGAGTGCAATCATGCAGTAGTTTGAACATTCTTTGGCACTGCCTTTCTTTGGGATTGGAATGAAAACTGACATTTTCCAATCTTGTGGCCACTGCTGAGCTTTCCATATTTGCTGGCATATTGAGTGCAACACTTTCACAGAATCATCTTTTAGGATTTGAAATAGCTCAACTGGAATTCCATCACCTCCACTAGCTTTGTTCATAATAATGCTTCCTAAGACCCACTTGACTTCACATTCCAGGATATCTGGCTCTAGGTGAGTGATCACACTGTCATGGTTATCTGGGTCATGAAGATCTTTTCTGTATAGATCATCTGTGTATTCTTCCCACCTCTTCTTAATATCTTCTGCTTCTGTTAGGTAATATTGTTAAATATTTACCTCCTCCAAGTTATTCTGAAAAATCTGTTTAACAAAAGTCAAAATCATGGACTCTAAGTTCTTTAGTTGAGATTCTATTCAGTCTATATGTATCATATTGTTTTACTTATTATGACTCAAATATATTTAGTAGTTATTAGGGCACATTTAGGAATAATTAACATGCAATATTATACATTCAGAATATACTATATTCTCATTTAATCACACATACATACATACCAATCTTGCACATGTTTTGTTAGAATGGCTCTAAAATTTTGTGTCCTTGTGAATTAATTCTTCTTATGTTTCTGACTACTTATTACAAGAACATGTGTTACTAATTATTGTTACATAATTTTATGTATTTTATTGACTTTAATTAACTGATTATTCCTATTCTTTTGGTTGATTTTTTCCCAGTATTTTTTAGGTTTTCAGAGCAGATGGTCAAAATTTTATCTTTATTCTATTTATTACTAAAGCTCTTATTTCTGTTTTAAGTCATATTGGATTGATTAAAAACAAAATTACATGATCATATAGCAGCAGGTGATTTTATGCTTCTTTTGATTTCAGTAGAAATACTTCATTTTACCATTAAAAGTATTTTTTCTATGACTTGAGCCCTAATCTTCTTAATACCTTAAAATTTATAGTGTCTTAAGATTTTCACAAGTGTCTGTGTGGGTATATGTATGTGTGTGTGTGTGTTTTCAGTTAAGAATGGGTACTGAATTTGAGGTCTTCCCTGGTGACTCAGATGGTAAAGAACTGCCTTCAATGCAGGAGACCTGGATTCAATCTCTGGATTGGGAAAATCTCCTGGAGAAGGACATGGCAACCCACACAAGTATTCTTGCCTGGACAATTCCATGGACAAAACAGCCTGGTGGGCTACAGTCCATGGGATGATAAAGAGATGGACAGAACTGAGCAACTAACACATACACACATGCTGAATTTGAATTAAAAAAAATGTTCTTTGTTTTGAATCATGATAATCATATGATTATTTTCTTCCTTTGTACATTAGTTAACCTGATGATATGCAGTATTTTCATATAGTTTAGGTGTAAATGATATAACCAATAAAATATACTTTTAGACCTTTCTTCTTCTGGAAAATGTTCTGGCAAGTTCTTTAATGTAATTTATCTATTATGACTAAATTCCAGAAGATTTCAGAAAAAAGGAATATAGTTTCTTGTAGGTAGAGGCCAGATATTTTATTTTTTAACTTAAGTGTATTAGTTAGGATTCAGTCAGAAAATACACATACTCTAGATTTAGGACAATGAAATAACTAAAAGATGAAACAGCAAGAAATGTTCATCTCTAGGGCTAGAGGGACAAAGAGTAAATTATGTAACTAGATATCAGGGGCTCCTGCCAAACAGGTGGAAACTAGAAAAGTACTAGCTCCTTTTGGTTAGAGCTGAGATCACAGAAGTTAAAAGCTGTCTAGTGAGATTCAGCTGCTCCAAGAAAAAGATGAAAAATATACCATCTTGCACCCCCTCCCAACTTTGTCTTCTGCTGAAGACTCTCATTGACTGAATCACCTTAAAAGCAAGTAGGCAAGAGATTATGATTTATAATCATATAATTTTCTGCAATACAGAGCAGGACAGGAAAGGATTCAGAATGGATTCCAAGGCAAATAGAAAGATGACCATAACCCTGCAGATGAAGGCTACTGTGTTTTGTTTGATGGGAGGGGAAATTTAGGAACATCTACAGAAGAATAGCTGTGTCACA
This sequence comes from Bos taurus, assembly GCF_002263795.3. Classification (NCBI taxonomy): domain Eukaryota; kingdom Metazoa; phylum Chordata; class Mammalia; order Artiodactyla; family Bovidae; genus Bos; species Bos taurus. The sequence goes on along the minus strand of NC_037338.1, from coordinate 17,656,835 downwards.
GTCCAAAGGGTTTAGAAATTTACCTGTCATTGCAAAGTTATAACTTTTATTTAAAATTAAGTATTACTTTGTTTGAGATTCTAGGAAACTGTATCATACCTCTAATAATATGAAATTACAATGCTAAAGCAGTAATTGTGCATTCATTTTATTTAATGTAATAATAGAATTATCTAAAGTACTTGTCTAATTTGTTTCTTCTCTCAGTAGAGAGAAATGACAAGCAATATCAATTTGAAATCACACAGTTGAAATTAGGCAATAAATTAATCGGCATTATAAGTTTGATTTCCTACCCCAAAATGAACATATTCATTTGAGCAATTTAAAACTCATTGAAATTGTTTTGAGAAGTCAGGCTTGCAACCTATTATGGTCTCTCAGAAGCCTTACTGACAGTTTTAGAGAAGTTGCAGGGACAACTGGAAAAGACAAATTTATTTATTTCTCCTGAGCCAATATCAACAGCATGGGACCTCGAGATGCTTATTGCAAAGGGAGGTCGATGACTCCTGTAATGGGTAACTCTGATGTGCTGAGTGACATTGAGACTGTTTTTAAAGTCTTAAACTACTTTGAATATAGCCTTCATCCCTTTAATTGACAAATTGATATGTGCAGTTAAAATACTCTTCTGACCATACGTGTATATAGGGAAAAACATTTAAACCTGTATGTTTTGCTCTAAAGTTTACTAATACCAGTGATAGAAAACCAACTTGGCAACCCGTGAAATGCCTCATTAACAACATTTCCCCTCCAAAAAAGAAGAAAGGAAAAACATGCTCCATTCATTTGTCATAAGTATGTGTATAATAGTTAAAAAGGAGAAACAAAGCTATTGGATTTCATTTGGCAGAAATGATACCTATAGAAAAAAGTGTCTTTTCATAGGGAAAGCTCACAACATCCAAAGAAAATCAATTCTAATACGTGTATTGACCAGTGTTTCTATTGAGGGCTGTCTTCACATACAAGTACAGTCATCAACTGTCTGTGGACCTAATTTAGAGGTCTCCTAGGAATACCTTGACTCTTGGAGGATTTGCTTTCATTAATCTAGATTTAAGCATTCTCAAAGCATATATTTATGTTTCAAGTGGGAAAAGAAAGGAAGAAAATTGATAAGTACTTCCCATAGAGTTTTGTTACTTATTTGTAACACACATTTATTGAGCATATATCTCTATGAGGCCAATTTGTAAATTGTTTTGAGTGTTTTATTTATCAAAATACTCTTATGAAGTAATGAAGTAGCTACCTGTGTGTGCTTAGTCACTCAGTCCTGTCCGATTCTTTGTGACCCCATGGACTGTAGCCTGCCAGGCTCCTCTGTCCATGGAATTCTCCAGGCAAGAATAATGGACTGGGTTGCCATGCTGTCCTCCAGGGGATCTTCCCAACCCAGCAGTTGAATCCAAGTGTCCTGCATTGCAAGTGGATTTTTTACCGACTGAGCCACCAGGGAAGCCCAAGTAGCTACATATACCATTTCAATTAACAGAGTTCAATTTACACTGCAATTTACCACTTCAATTTACTGATGATTACAGAGCTCAATTAGTTTACCCATTATCATACTGCCAAGAAATAGTGGAGTGTATATTCAAACCCAAATCTCTCAGAATCCAGGATCTGACTATTTAAACATTTAAAAATAATTCTTCAATGTTTACTCTCTACATTTGGAAAGAAAAGGAGGGTTAACAAGACTCAATAACTTATAGAATAAAAATCCAGCTATTCATTTGAAGAAATAGAATTGAAATCTAGATATTCCATACTATGCCATTCCACTCTGAAACTGTAACATAAAATACCTCAGCATCACAGTGTAAAAGAAACAGAATGTTTAAATACAGAAGACTTTGAAAGGAGAGGGACTCAAAAGCCTGTAACGATCCAGATAAACATAGGTAGCTCACTTATTTGTGAACGATTAATTCTAACTAAATAGAACTTACATTCCTCAACTCTGAAAACCAAATCTAAATTTCTCAATGTCTCAGCTCAACCTATGTAATTTAATAGATTTCTTAGCCTTAATGTTGAAATGCCACAGGGTGAACATACAACACCCCACTCCAGTACTGTTGCCCGGAAAATCCCATGGATGGAGGAGCCTGGTAGGCTGCAGTCCATGGGGTCGCAAAGAGTCAGACACGACTGAGCGACTTCACTTTCACTTTCCACTTGCATGCATTGGAGAAGGAAATGGCAACCCACTCCAGTATTCTTGCCTGGAGAATCCCAGGGACGGGGGAGCCTGGTGGGCTGCCGTCTATGGGGTCGCACAGAGTCCGACACAACTGAAGTGACTTAGCAGCAGCAGCAGCAAACATACAACATATGATAGTATCACCATCACTATTAGCAGAAGCAAAATAAAACATACTGAATAGTTGCTCTGGGACAGGCAATGAGTTTACTTAATATACCATGAAATATACTATTATTACAAATAATATATTTATAAATTATTCCCATTTTGTAGTTGAATAAATAAGGTGAAACTTGCTAATCAACATTTCCAAGATCACAGAGCTAGAAGTTCAAGAGTTGGCATCTGAATGTATATTGTCAAACTACAATGTTCACACTCAACTATTAAGTAATGTTTATGCTAATCTAGCTAAAAGCTCAGTGTGTCACTATTAGTTTATTAAATATCATAAAATATATGCAATAAACAATTGGAAATATTTTAGTTATACATATATGTGGAGAGATGAAGAGAAGATAATCCAGCTGTGTAAGTGGTATGAGAACTCTAGATGGTGTAATGATAGCTGTTTCTTCACTACTCAGTAACTAATACTCATAAATTATAAACTAGTGCAAAATCTGGTGGAATATTTGTATAGCTATGACAATGATATTGCAAAATTTTCACCACTGTATACTTACAGAGTACTTATCTCTGAGAAGTAAAAAGCTGTTTGTAGACTTACGCAATTATCACTTCAATTTTTTTTCCCTTGAATCCTCTGCTGTTAATAGTCTTTAAAAAATATAATAAACATAGAAAGTCATTCTCCAGTCATTGAGGGATTTTGGATAAGTATGTCTATAATATTTCAAGATGGCAACATACCTTTAAAAATTGACATGATGTATATCTAACCCATCAACAATAAAACCTGGGGGTGGAGTATACTGTTATACAGTGAAACTCATTTTTTCAATCTAATTGTCTGAACTTCCTGTGACCATTATAAGTGTCAACCATGTTCACACAAAATTGCTGAAGGTCAATGCCTCTAATATTAAGTTATGTCATACAGAGCTTAAGTTTAATGACTTCAGAAGAGGTTGACAGATTGTGAATAAGAATAGGTTGCTATTCTGTCAATAAAAGTTGCTATCAATGACTAAAATAATGTCACTAGTCACCACTGAATTAAGGTTATGTTCTAATGACTCTCTCCCCATGACAATCAAAACGTCTTCTGGTGTAAGATATCACACATATTAATCTAACTCAAGGAGATTGATAACAATGGATATATTCCCAGTGAATAGCAACCCTCAAGAAATAATTGAAATATTTCCTGGTTGACAGTGTCACGTTCAGCAGGAAGATAATAATTCTACATAGATTTCTCTTTTTCTTTATCATAAAGTCTATTGCTGCATTTTATTAAGTGTGAGTTTATACCATAATTATTACCATTAGTCTTTGAAATAGCACATGCACAGGTCAGCTTTCTTAAACTATTTTGACATTTTTAAGGCCCCTAATCATTTTCCCTCATCTTATTAAGCCTATGTCAAATAGCAAGCTATTGTTTTCTGCCTTGCCAGGGCAAATGATGTAATCAGTTGTTTCTAACAGATCTTAAACATTCTATTAAATAGGTAGTATTTGTGTTAAATCACATAAAAGGTGGCTCATGACTTAAACTTTTCTAGGTTTTCTTTGAATGAGGGGCCCAGGATGGAGTCCAGGTTGAAATAATGCTGAGTTATCTAACTCATAATAATCTCAGAGTAAGGGGAAAAAAGTCTCCTTTTTGGTGAATCAAATCAGGGAAAGAAGGGTCATCTTAAGAAGAATCATCTCCAAGATATTTTCTTAGATAATATTTCTTCTTGGGCATAAAATTATCTAGGGATATGATTTCTGTCTTGGATCCTGGCCAAGGAAATAGGATAAAATGGGAGGAAGTAGAAAGGAAAAGAAGTAAAGGCAGGTAGATTACTTTGATCTACTTTTGTGATTCTCTGTCTTAATAGACATTCCTTTTGAACAAGAGATTGCAGATGAGAAAAACTGAGATCTACTCTTTCCTTTTTTTGACTTCTTTTATACTTTCACACTGATGACTTGCAAAACACTTCCAGTTTCTAGAAGAGAAGTTTGTAGTAACTTTATCCTTAAATTCTACAGCTTATTTATCCAAACATTTTTTCTCTGAATAAAATTTAATACTGGATGTCATCAAGGTGTATACGGTACTCCATAGTCACTAACAGTCCTCTGAAATAGGCATATTCTATCGTCACTTGTTGCAGAAGACTCTTGAGAGTCCCTTGGACTGCAAGGAGATACAACCAGTCCATTCTAAAGGAGATCAGCTTTGGGTGTTGTTTGGAAGGAATGATGCTAAAGCTGAAACTCCAGTACTTTGGCCACCTCATGTGAAGAGTTGACTCATTGGAAAAGACTCTGATGCTGGGAGGGATTGGGGGTAGGAGGAAAGGGGGACGACAGAGGATGAGATGGTTGGATGGCATCACTGACTCGATGGACGTGAGTCTGTGTGAACTCCAGGAGTTGGTGATGGACAGGGAGGCCTGGTGTTCTGCAATTCATGGGGTTGCAAAGAGTCAGACATGACTGATCAACTGAACTGAACTGAACTGATCGTTGCTTGAGATCTCAGTTACATAGCATATTTTGTGATACTTCCTAAGTTAAATAGTTGAGAAAATATAACTTCTTCACACTCTCATGTTACATGTCATCATTTCTTTAATTCATTTTTTGTTATTGTTGAAGAAATGTCTCTTTGTTACATAATATGGCATCAATTTATAACTCTTTCCACATACTCTTTAGTTTCTGTCTACAAAGTATATGGACAGTCAATAAAGGCAGTCTCAAAAATTCACTTATAAGTTGGTTGTCTAGAAGTTAGAGTAAATTTTACCATATAATCAATGTAACAAATAATAGTTCTCCAGTCAGAATTTACTAATGCAAATTCTATATACCAAGATCAGTGACATAAAAATATATGAGAATGATATAAATGGAGATATCTCCTCTGCCTAGGATGAACACAAATAAAATTTTGAAAACAGGACTGTGATCATGGTAATTTATTCTGTTTTTTGAAGGACTTCATCTTCACCTCTTCAAACCCATTTCCCCACCATGTACACTCTCAATAATATACAGCCAAGGCCTGCCCCAAATCAACCCAATTTTCTTGCCTTACGCTTTTCTCTCTAATTTGAAATCTCCATCCTCCTCAGTCATAACACTTTGCCATTTTAAGAAGAAAAATCAGGCAAAGGATGAAAGAAGTCAAATTCACTTCAGTTAGACTATGAAGGATGCATAGATATAAACACTTTAAAGAAGATACTCTCATTCTTTTATTTTCTTCTACTTAGGATAGTGCTTAACAAATATTCAAAGTTCAATATGTAGCAATATTTATTTATACTATAATAATCTGTATTAATCTCAAATAATATCTATTGTCTAGTATTTACTACTATCTCATAACTATGTTTTTAGAGACCCCTGCCTTAAACTGACTTTTTATTATTTTTCACATATTTTCTCAATTTTAAAGAAGTTGACTTATTTAAGGGGACCAACATATATTGAGCACCTCATATGCTGTAGGCATATGGGTATGATCACTCACCTAGAGCCAGACATCTTGGAGTGTGAAGTCAAATGAGCCTTAGGAAGCATTACTATGAACAAAGCTAGTGGAGATGATGGGATTCCAACTTATCTATTTAAAATCCTAAAAGATGGCGCTGTAAAAGCACTGCACTCAGTAGGCTAGCAAATTTGGAAAACTCATCAGTGGCCACAGGACTGGAAACTAAGTTTTCATTCCATCCCAAAGAAAGGCAATGCCAAAGAATGTTCAAACTACCACACATTGCTCTCATTTCACATGTAAAGTAACACTCAAAATTCTCCAAGCCAGGCTTCAGCAGTATGTGAACCAAGAACTTCTAAATGTTCAAGATGGATTTAAAAAAGGCAGAAGAATCAGAGATCAAATTGCCAACATCTGTTAGATCATAGAAAAAGCAAGAGAATTCACCAAAACCTTTCCATCTGCTTTATTGACTATGCTAAAGCCTTTGACTCGCTCAGTCGTGTCTGACTCTTTGCAACCCCATGAATCACAGCACGCAGGCCTCCCTGTCCATCACCAACTCCCAGAGTTCACTCAAACTCATGTCCGTCGAGTGGGTGATGCCATCCAGCCGTCTCATCCTCTGTTGTCCCCTTCTCCTCCTGCTCCCAATCCCTCCCAGCATCAGGGTCTTTTCCAATGAGTCAACTCTTCAAATGGGGTGGCCAAAGTACTGGAGTTTCAGCTTCAGCATCAGTCCTTCCAAAGAACACCCAGGACTGATCTCATTTAGGATGGATTGTTGGATCTCCTTGCAGTCCAAGGGACTCTCAAGAGTCTTCTCCAACACCACAGTTCAAAAGCATCCATTCTTCAGCGTTCAGCTTTCTTCATAGTTCAACTCTCACATCCATACATGGCCACTGGAAAAACCATAGCCTTGACTAGATGGACCTTTGTTGGCAAAGTAATGACTGCTTTTGAATATGCTATCTAGGTTGGTCATAACTTTCCTTCCAAGGAGTAAGCCTCTTTTAATTTCATGACTACAATCACCATCTGCAGTGATTTTGGAGCCCAAAAAGTAAAGTCTGACACTGTTTTCACTGTTTCCCATCTATCTGCCATGAAGTGATGGGACCAGATGCCATGATCTTCGTTTTCTGAATGTTGAGCTTTAAGCCAACTTTTTCACTCTCCACTTTCACTTTCATCAAGAGGCTTTTGAGTTCCTCTTCACTTTCTGCCATAAGGGTGGTGTCATCTGCATATCTGAGGTTATTGATATTTCTCCCGGCAATCTTGATTCCAGCTTGTGCTTCTTCCAGCCCAGCGTTTCTCATGATGTACTCTGCATAGAAGTTAAATAAGCAGGGTGACAACATACAGCCTTGACATACTCCTTTTCCTATTTAGAACCAGTCTGTTGTTCCATGTCCAGTTCTAACTGTTGCTTCCTGACCTGCATATAGGTTTCTCAAGAGGCAGGTCAGTCTGTCTGGTATTCCCATCACTTGAGATGGGAATACCAAACCACCTGACCTGTTGCTAGAAATCTCTGTGCAGATCAAGAAGCAACAGTTAGAACTGGACATGGAACAACATAAGTGAAGTCGCTCAGTTGTGTCCGACTCTTTGCACCCCTGTGGACTGTAGCCTACCAGCCTCCTCCCTCCATGGGATTCTCCAGGCAAGAGTACTGGAGTGGGTTGCCATTTCCTTCTCCAGGGGATCTTCCTGACCCAGGGATTGAACCCGGTCTCCCGCATTCCAGGCAGATGCTTTAACCTCTGAGCCACCAGGGAAGAGCAGAATCAAACAACAGAATGGAACAATGAAACAACATTGGAGAAGACTTTTGAGAGTCCCTTGGACTGCAAGTATATCCAACCAGTCAATCTTAAAGGAAATCAGTCGTGAATATTCATTGGAGGAACTGCTGCTGAAGCTGAAGCTCCAATATTTTGACCACCTGATGAGAAGAGCTTACCAATTAGAAAAGACCCTGATGCTGGGAAAGCTTAAAGGCAGGAGTAGAAGGTGATGACAGGGGATGAGATGATTGGATGGCATGACCGACTCAATGGACATGAGTTTGAGCAATCTTCAGAAGATGTTGAAGGACAAGAAGGCCTGGAGTGGTACAGTCCATGGGGTAGCAAAGAGTCAGACACTATTGAGCAACTGAGCAATAACAGTACTGTAGGCATTTTAGAAGTTTTCTATAAATTTTCCCAAATTAGAATAAAACCTATGGAGTAAATATTATTCTAGTTTTGAGATCAGAAAACTAAGGCTTTGTGAATTTATGGAATTAAGCCAAGAGGGTCACTATTAGATTTAGCATTGAAACCTGCTGCTACTGCTGCTAAGTCGCTTCAGTCATGTCTGACTCTGTGTGACCCCATAGACGGCAGCCCACCAGGCTCCCCCGTCCCTGGGATTCTCCAGGCAAGAACACTGGAGTGGGTTGCCATTTCCTTCTCCAATGCATGAGAGTGAAAAGTGAAAGTGAAGTCGCTCAGTTGTGTCGACTCTCAGTGACCCCATGGACTGCAGCCTACCAGGCTCCTCCGTCCATGGGAGTTTCCAGGCAGGAGTACTGGAGTGGGGTGCCATTGCCTTCTCCAATTGAAACCTAGTTCTGAGTTCAAATTCTATACTCTTTCTGTCAAAATAAACTGAAATAGGAAATGAGTTAAAGGCTAAAATTATGGTAAAAATAGCAAAATGTAAATAAAGATTTCAGAAAATATAGAAGAGTGTTGTTCTTGTTTTTTGTGGTGGGACACTTGGGCATGACAGAGAACGAGATGGTTGGGTGGGTCATCCAACCAATGGACACGGGTTTGAGTGAACTCTGGGAGATGGTGAAGGACAAGGATGCCTGGAGTGCTGCAGTTCATGAGGTCACAAAGTTGGACATGACTTAGCAACTGAACCTCTGCTGCTGCTCCTAAGTCACCTCAGTTGTGTCTAAGTTTGTGTGACCCTATGGACAGCAGCCCACCAGGCTCCTCTGTCCACGGGATTCTCTAGGCAAGAATACTGGAGTGGGTTGCCATTTCCTTTTCCAAACTGAACTTCAATAAGACTGAAAAAGAATTTTTAAAATGGATGAATGAATAAATAGTTTTCTAATCATCAAACAGAGAGATTCCTATTTCTTAACTTGAGAAAATAAAACTTTTATTGATATAGTTTTCCTTTTAGTGCACAAATTGGTTTGTAGTTTTATGTCTTTCCATGTACAGCCCTAAAATATTTCATTCTTTTCACTTAGATACTTATAAATGGTAGTTGACACTTCACATATCTGACAAAGCTATTGTGTTTGATAATAATAAAATTTACTAACCAAGTTTTCTATGTTCTATGAATAAAAAATGAAAATTGCTCACAGGCAGTTTCTCTGTAGAGAAGGAATAGTAGAAATTTAAGCAATTTCCTGTGATTTGCATCAAGCCAGGAAGCTAATCTGAATCGTTCATACATTTTTTGTCTTAACAGAATAGAAGAGCTCTTGCCAGAAATTACCCTGATGGTTGACTCTCAAAACACAAGCTGGGATTTGGCTTCCTGGTTTTGAATCATATGCAGGAATTAAATACTTCATTTATCCTCTTCCCAGGAGATCATCTGAATGTGGTAAGTCACCATTACTTTACTATTTGGCTTTTCAGACCAGTTGAAAAGAATTATACCAACATTATTTGATTCCTTTCTGATTTGGCTCTTAAATATCAAGATCTCTCTTATAGGAGAGATCACAAGTTTTAACATGAGTCTGAGCAAACTCTAGGATATTGTGAAGAAGAGGGAAGCCTGGCATGCTGCACTCTGTGGGGTCACAAAGAGTCAGACACAATTTAGCAACTGAACAATGAACAACAATGCTAATTAGAAAATATTTAGAACTGAACAATCTGCAGAACATATTAGGGTCAGTGGCTCATTTTAACTCATGTTAAAACACAAGTTTAACCATATAGAGCTTTAGCCATTAGCCCAATCTATCTCTGTGACATTTTGAATCCAGGGGATTAATTTATTACTTCCTTGCATTTTAAATTAAAAAATTCTTTGACTGGATTAACTTTGAGTTAAAGTCTGTATGAGTTAAAGTGTGGCCTTGAAAGAAGTAAAAATGCATTTCATGGTTTAACTTAGGTACAAAGATTGAGTGATATGTCTTTCAGTCTGTCTTTTTTTCACATAATTATTGATTTTGTTAGGTAGGGCTAGATTATGCTGCCAATTATCAGTGGATTCAAATAACAAGGGTGTGATTTTTGCTCAAATTACATAAATGACATAGTCAGCAAATTCAGTCAGAGACCCAATCAAAACAGCATAGGGAAAGAAACATAGAATCTAAATCATACAGTGACTTTTCACCCTCTGCATGGCAGTGAGATACCCTATGTACTCTCCCATTTTGTTGTCCAAAGCAATTCTCATTATCATGCCTATCTCCAAAATCAATTGAGAAGTGCAGCTTATCATGTGCACCGAATGACAGAGCACCAGAAGTGTTTGATGATCAATACCAGTGACTCCCACATGATTCTTTATAGCACACATTTCCTTTTCTCTCCCAGCAGCATAGAGGTTGCAATATCAAATCCTCACACTGAAAAATCTGGGACAGAGTAGACTGAGCTACTTGCTTGCTACAGAGTCTAGACCAAGTTTCTAAAACTCAGTGCCTGTTTCTTCATCTGTAAATGGTGAAAAGCAGTGACTCCTCCATCACAGGCAAATTTCCAGTTTTTACAATGAGCTGTTTTTGAGCATTTTTCCTTTTACCTTTATTATTTCTTTACTAGCACTCCACCGTCTTAATTTAGATTTATATCAGATTTTTATATGTGGAGGGCAAGTATACCCTCACATATCTTCAAAATTGCATAGGCAATTCTGTCCTTTGTTTTCTACATGAATTTGTAAAACTTTAAGAAAAGGTATTTAATATTTACACTGAAGTTAAATGTTAGGTAACAATTGACTATTGTATGATATTGAGACTTTCTAGCCACTAACCCTAATATGTTCTGCAGATTGTTCAGTTCTAAATATTTTCTAATTAGCATTGTTGTTCATTGTTCAGTTGCTAAGTTGTGTCTGACTCTTTGTGACCCCACAGAGTGCAGCATGCCAGGCTTCCCTCTTCTTCACAATATCCTGGAGTTTGCTCAGACTCATATCCATTGAGCCAGTGATGCCATCCAACCATCTCATCTGTTGTCCCCTTCTCCTCCTGCCTTCAATCTTTCCCAGCATCAAGGTCTTTCCAAATGAGTCAGCTCTTCTCATTAGGTGGCCAGAGTATTGGAGCTTTAGCATCAGTCCTTCCTGAATATTCAAGATAGATTTCCTTCAGGATAGACTGGTTTGATCACTTTGCTGTCCAAGGGACTCTCAAAAGTCTTTTCTAGCACCACAGTTCAAAAGCATCAATTTTTCGGTGCTCAACTATCTTTATAGTCAGATTCTCACATCCATATGTGACTACTGGAAAAATCACAGCTTTGACTATAAGGACTTTTGTTGACAAAATGATGTCTTTGCTTTTTAATATACTGTCTAGGTTCGTGATAGCTTTTCTTCCAAGGAGCAAGTGTCTTTTAATTTCATGGTTGCAGTCACAGTCCGCAGTGATTTTCAAGCCCAATAAAATAGAATCTGTCACTGCTTCCATTTTTTAGCCACCTACTTGCCGTGAAGTGATGGGACTGATGCCATGATCTTCGTTTTTTGAATGCTGAGTTTTAACCCAACTTTTTCATTCTCCTCTTTCACTCTTACCAAGAGACTCTCTATTTCCTCTTCACTTTGGTAGCTTCACTTTCTGCCTTTAGAGTGGTATCACCTGCATATCTGAGGTTGTTAATGTTTCTCCTGGCAGTCTTAATTCTAGGTTGTGAGTCAGTCAGTGTGGTATTTTGCATGATGTACTCTGCATATGTTAAATAAGCAGGGTGACAATATACAGTCTTTTTGTACTCCTTTCCCAGTTTGGAACCAGTCTGTTGTTCTACGTATAGTTCTAACTTTTGCTTTTTTGTCCTGCATACAGGTTTCTCAGGAGACAGATAAGGTGCTCTGGTATTCCCACCTCTTTAAGAATTTTCCAAGCTTTGTTGTGATCCACACAGTCCAAGACTTTAGCATAGTCAGTGAACCAGGAGTAGATGTTTTCTTTTTTTATTTCCTTGCTTTTACTATGATTCAGTAGATGCTGGCAGTTTGAAATCTGTTTTTTCTGCTTTTTCTAAACTCAGCTTGTACCCTGGAAGTTCTTGGTTTACGTACTACTGAAGCCTAGCTTGAAGGATTTTGAGCATTTCCTTGCTAGCATGTGAAATGAGCAGTTGTTCAGTAGTTTGAGCGTTCTTTGGTATTGCCTTTCTTTGGGATTGCAATGGAAACTGACTCTTGGAGGGCACAAACAAAACCTTGTGTACAGTAGGACCCAAGGAGAGGAGTAGTGATGTCACAAGAGACTGAGTCAGACCTGCCTGTGAGCATTATTAGGGTTTCCAGAGGAGGAGGCATGGATTGGAAGTTGTGTGCTGTGGGGACAGGGCACTGGCAGAAGCAGTTCCGGGAGGTATGTGTTGACATAAGTCCTTTTTGGAGGTCTCCATCCTGGAGGAGGGCATGGCAACCAACTTCAGCATTCTTGCCTGGAGAATCCCTATGGACAGAGGAGCCTGGCAGGCTATAGTCCATGAAGTCACAAAGACTCAGACACATTGAGGGACTAAGCATATAGTAGCCCTACCACAGAGCTTGTAAACTCCAAGATTGGGCCACCTTAGGCCAAAGGACTAATAGGGAGGGAACACAGCCCCTCCGATTAGCAGACAATTGGATTAAAGATTTACTGAGCATGGCCTTGCCCACCAGAGCAAGACTCGGTTTTCCCCACAGACAATCTTTCTCTTCAGGAAGCTTGCACAAGCCTCTTACCTTCATCCATCCAGAGAGCAGACAGAAGTAAGAACTATAATCTCACCACCTCCAGAAAGAAAACTGCAATCACAGAAAGTTAACCAAAATGATCACATGGATCACAGCCTTGTCTAAGTCAATGAAACTATGAGCCATGCCATGCAGGGACACTCAAGACAGACGGGTCATGGTGGAGAGTTCTAACAAAACATGGTCCCGTGCAGGAGGAGATGGCAAACCACTTCAATATTCTTGCCTTGAGAACCCCATGGTCAGTGTGAATTAGCATTATGATTTCTTAATTCATTTATTATTTAGCAGCATTTCTTTTAAGTTCCCCAAATTGTATTTTATAATTTGTTCTATATTGATTTCTAATTTTGACATGTATTTAAAGAAAATTATACATATGTTACTGATTCTTTGGTATTATTTTCTTTATGTGTCTCTCTTAAACTCTATTTAGATATTTTATTGTTTTGTAATCTGAGAGTCCCTTTCTCTTTAACAGTTAAGTTTATGTACTCTATACTTATTTTGGCTATCGATATATTTGGTACCATTTTTACCACGTTTTGGCCAACAGTTTTCCCCATATCACTGTGTGTATGTGTGTGTGCTTGATTGCTCAGTTGTGTCTGACTCTCTGTGGCCCCATGAACTGTAGCTTGCCAGCCTCCTCTGTCCATGGAATTTTCCAAGCAAGAATACTGGAGTGGGTTGTCATTTCCTACTCCAGGGAATCGTCCTGACCCAGTGATTGCACCAGCGTCTCCTGGGTCTCCTGCATTGGCAGGTGGATTCTTTACCACTAGTACAAACTGGGAAGCCCACATTACTATGGAGACATAAAAGATCTAATATAGTCATTTTAACCTCAGTTAATAAATTGTTGTTTGTTTCTCTATTAGAAAATGTTTCACCTTTTTTGTCATTGTAGACAGTATTGAGGATGCTCATATACATCTCTTTGTTTACATATATGAGAGAAATTTTGGATAGACACTGAAAACTACTGGTCTCAAATTTTACATCTTCAACTTTAGTAGCAATTGCTAAGCTGCTGCCAAAAGTAGTTGTACAAATTAAAAACCCGTCATCAATTATTATGTTAATTTATCTCAAATTAATAAATTATCTCCTTATTACTAAAATGGATCCAAGTAAAAGTATTGAAATTCACACTACAAATTAAGGCTTGAATGCTAATAATACTGGGATATCAGAGTACTCCAAAAAGGGTTCCTTTTCCCTCAAATGTTTTAAAAGTACTCTGATTCTTTAGTACCTGGAGATTTCTTAATTACTCTTTGTTTGCCAAAATGTTCGCTTTCCAGTGAAATAGCTCTGTCCAGTATTTGTCATTTTTTATTGGTATCCCTTGTCTAGCTTCTGCCACTGATGATCTTCTCTACCCCTATGATTTTTGTGATAGGCCATTTAGTCCAGCTTTCACCTTGCTGCTGGCCTAAATTATGACGAGTCCTTCCTGCTTCATCTTGTCCAGTATTATCAACCTTTGGCTATCATTATCTTTCTGATATCTTAAACACAATCTTAAAATAAACCAATGGTGTAATGTAGTATTAAAATCACTTGTGTACTCTTACTAGATTGCATTAATAGAAGTTTAGAGAGTAGAACATAATACTATTAAACTTGTGTTGCATACCATTCAAACCACATGAATTAGTATTGTGTTGAATTCTGGGTGACAGATTTTAAAAGAGGAATTGAAAAATAAGAGACAGTACAGTGAAGGACATCCAGAATGGTGAGCTGATGGAAGTGCATGAAGCATAGTGGGAGAAAAAATGAAAGAGAAGGAGAGAAAGTGAGAGAGAGAGAGAAAAAAGAAAAAAAAAATAAGAGGAAGAAGCCTAGAAAGTTTCTCCCCAGAGAAAAGAGGTCTTAGTGAAGACACATGACAGCTGTCTTCAAATATCTAAAGCTCTGTCAAGGGACAGGAGAAAGAGCATAAAGTTATTCTTTGTCACTGTTGAAAGCAGAATCAGGATTAATATGTGACTTAGAAAGACATGGCTCCCAGTCCACTTAAAGAAGATACTGGTCACTGTCACGTTCATCTAGCGAAAGAACTATCTGCCTTGAGACATAGTAAATCTCTCGAGTTCTGTATGTTGCAATATATAGTAGATCACTAGAGGGAGCAGGATTTTTCACCATCTTTGAATCAAATACCCTACACATGGAGAAAAAAATATATATTTTAATATGTGCATTTGTGTGTAAACATATAGTCCTTATATGTATTATCATATAAAATAACATTGAAATAAATATTTTATATATGTAATGTATTTTCAAATGCTTTGACTAGTGAAAGGGAAAGTTGCTCAGTCGTGTCTGACTCTTTGTGTCTGACTCTTTGTGACCCCATGGTCTATATAGTCCATGGAATTCTCCAGGCCAAAATACTGGAGTGGTTAGCCTTTCCCTTCTCCAGGAGATCTTCCCAGCCCCAGGGATTGAATACAGGTCTCCCACTTTGTGGGCAGATTCTTTAACAGCTGAGCCACAAGGGAGACCCACTTTGACTAGAGCATTTATTATAAATATTATTTAAAATTCTTCCCCAAATTCAATGCTTTATATTTATATTACTTATTTATAATTTTAAGTCACAAAATTGTACATTCAGAAGTACAATTAATTGCATTCTAATGCTAGATTCACTTTCACTTTTCACTTTCATGCATTGGAGAAGAAAATGGCAACCCACTCCAGTGTTCTTGCCTGGAGAATCCCAGGGACGGGGGAGCCTGGTGGGCTTCCATCTGTGGGGTCTCACAGAGTCGGATACGACTTAAGTGACTTAGCAGCAGCTAGATCATGAACTCCTTATTGCCAAATTCAGACTGAAATTGAAGAAAGTAGGGAAAACCACTAGACCATTCAGGTATGACCTAAATCAAATACCTTATGATTATACAGTAGAAGTGAGAAATAGATTTAAGGGACTAGATCTGATAGACAGAGTGCCTGATGAACTATGGAATGAGGTTCATGACATTGTACAGGAGACAGGGATCAAGACCATCCCCATGAAAAAGAAATGCAAAAAAGTAAAATGGCTGTCTGAGGAGGCCTTACAAATAGCTGTGAAAAGAAGAGAAGTGAAAAGCAAAGGAGAAAAGCAAAGATATAAGCATCTGAATACAGAGTTCCAAAGAATAGAAAGAGAGCTAAGAAAGCCTTCCTCAGCTATCAGTGCAAAGAAATAGAGGAAAAACAACAGAATGGGAAAGACTAGAGATCTCTTCAAGAAAATTAGAGACACAAAGGGAACATTTCATGCAAAGATGGGCTCAGTAGAGGACAGAAATGGTATGGACCTAACAGAAACAGAAGATATTAAGAAGAGGTGGCAAGAATACACAGAAGAACTGTACAAAAAAATTCTTCACGACCCAGATAATCACAATGATGTGATCACTGACCTAGAGTCAGGCATCCTGGAATGTGAAGTCAAGTGGGCCTAAGAAAGAATCACTACGAACAAAGCTAGTGGAGGTGATGGAATTCCAGCTGAGGTATGTCAAATCCTGGAAGATGATGCTATGAAAGTGCTGCACTCAATATGCCAGCAAATTTGGAAAAGTCAGCAGTGGCCACAGGACTGGAAAAGGTCAGTTTTCATTCCAATCCCAAAGAAAGGCAATGCCAAAGAATGCTCAAACTACCGCACAATTGCACTCATCTCACACACTAGTAAAGTAATGCTCAAAATTCTTCAAGCCAGCCTTCAGCATTACGTGAACCATGAACTTCCAGATGTTCAAGCTGGTTTTAGAAAAGGCAAAGGAATCAGTTCTAATGAGGTGGATGAAATTGGAGCCTATTATACAGAGTGAAGTAAGCCAGAAGGAAAAACATAAATACAGTATACTAACGCATATATATGGAATTTAGAAAGATGGTAACAATAACCCTGTGTACGAGACAGCAAAAGAGACACTGATATATAGAACAGTCTTATGGACTCTGTGGGAGAGGGAGAGGGTGGGAAGATTTGGGAGAATGACATTGAAACATGTAAAATATCATGTAAGAAACGAGTTGCCAGTCCAGGTTCGATGCACGATACTGGATGCTTGGGGCTAGTGCACTGGGACGACCCAGAGGGATGGTGTGGGGAGGGGGAGGAGGGAGGGGGTTTCAGGATGGGGAGTGCATGTATGCCTGTGGCGGATTCATTTTGATATTTGGCAAAACTAATACAATTATGTAAAATTTAAAAATAAAATAAAATTTAAAAAAAAAAGAAAAGGCAAAGGAACCAGAGATCAAATTGCTAACATCCGTTGGATCATCAAAAAAGCAAGCGAGTTCCAGAAAAACACCTATTTCTGCATTAATGACTATGCCAAAGCCTTTAACTGTGTGGATCACAATTAACTGTGGAAAATTCTGAAAGAGATGGGAATACCAGACCACCTGACCTGCCTCTTGAGAAATCGGTATGTAGGTAAGGAAGCAGAAGTTAGAACTTGACATGGAACAGACTGGTTCAAATAGGAAAAGGAGTATGTCAAGGCTGTATATTGTCACCCTGCTTATTTAACTTATATGCAGAGTACATCATGAGAAACGCTGGGTTGGATGAAGCACAAGCTGGAATCAAGATTGCTGGGAGAAATATCAATACCCTCAGATATGCAGATGACACCACCCTTATTGCAGAAAGTGAAGAGAAACTAAAAAGCCTTTTGATGAAAGTGAAAGAGGAGAGTGAAAAAGTTGGCTTCAAGCTCAACATTTGGAAAACTAAGATCATGGCATCTGGCCCCATCACTTCATGGGAATTAGATGGGGAAACAGTGGAAACAATGTCAGACTTTATTTTTTGGGGCTCCAAAATCACTGCAGATAGTGATTGCAGCCATGAAATTAAAAGACGCTTAGTCCTTGGAAGGAAACTTATGACCAACCTAGACAGCATATTCAAAAGCAGAGACATTACTTTGCCACCAAAGGTCCGTCTAATCAAGGCCATGTATGGATGTGAGAGTTGGACTGTGAAGAAAGCTGAGCACCGAAGAATTGATGCTTTTGAACTGTGGTGTTGGAGAAGACTCTTGAGAGTTCCTTGGACTGCAAGGAGATCGAACCAGTCCACTCTAAAGGAGATCAATCCTGGATGGTCTTTGGAAGGAATGATCCTGAAGCTGAAACTCCAATACTTTGGCCACCTCATTTGAAGAGTTGACTCATTGGAAAAGCCTCTGATGCTGGGAGGGATTGGAAGCAGGAGGAGAAGGGGATGACAGAGGATGAGATGGCTGGATGGCATCACCATCTCGATGGACATGAGTTTGAGTGAACTCCAGGAGTTGGTGATGGACAAGGAGGCCTGGCCTGCTGCAATTCATGGGGTCGCAAAAAGTTGGACACGACTGAGCGACTGAACTGAACTGAATGCTAGAATGCAAAAATGACATTCAATAAAATTCAAAGTAAGATAAAAAATTCACAACCTTTGGCACATAATATTGATGATTGCAAGAAAAAGACCTATAAACTTCATGAATTAAAATGTCTTGAGAAATTCTACAGTGCAGCTGATGAGGACATAACTAGTGAGTCTTTAGAATGAGAGCATTGCATGTCATCATCCACTAAACTTGATTACATTTCAAATATAAATATTCCCATTGAATAAGAGAACAAAGTTCCCTGTGGAGTTCTAAAATTTTTGTCATTGATAAAATTTTCATAAATTATTAACCAAAATGCCTGTGATATGTCCATTCATTGATATTTGAAACCTGCTAAAATGTGTTTTCTTCCTTCCAAACACTATGCTTTCTTTTCTACAAAACCTCAGGTTTATTTGTGCATCCATGCACAGTCGCTGTGTCATGTCCAACTCTTTGTGACCCTAGGGACTGTAGTCCACGAGGCTCCTCTGCCCATGGGATTTTCTAGGCAAGAATACAGGGATTGGTTGCCATTTCCTTCTCCAGGGGATCTTTCTGTCCCAGGATCTAACATGTGTCTCCTGTGTCTCCTGCTTTGGCAGTGGATTCTTTACCAATGATCCACCTTTGTCTTTCAACCTCAACTTTTTTTTTTTTTTTTGTAGGTAGATCTCAGGGGAAAAAATACAATTAAAAATAGACACTCAATTTAATAAAATTATATCAATAACAAGTTTTATCTTATCACACTTATTATAATCACAACACATCAAAGTAAGAACAACTCTCTAGGCTGCCAAGTATTGCAGACAACATTTCCATAAGACTTTTCCATAGACGGACAAAATTTAATGAAGGTTATATTGTGTGATATAAAAAAGATGATAAATTTATACAAAAAATAACATTTTCTAAGAAAATACAATAAAAGATTTACCTTGAATTTTAATAAAATGAACACATAACCATTGTTACTCTACTCATTTATTAATACTGATTATTTGGAATCTATTCTGATAGATAATCAGTTTTTAAATCAGGGATGAAGATGAGCATCTTACTATCAAAAGAAGCTTTTACTGTTGAGTATTGGCACAGATAGAGGTCAGATTCTTACAAGTCTTCTTAAGTCATTGTGTAAGTTGTATTTAAATGTCAATCAACTCCAGTATTCTTGCCTGGAAAATTCCATGGGCCAAGGAGCCTAGTGGCCTACAGCCCACTAAGTCACAAGGAGTCAGACACAACTGAGCAACTGAACACACACACGTTATATTGACAGGACAAGAAGTAGTACTGAATCCCTATCATAAGAGACAAATAATAATTGCTCTTTTCTTTGCTACAAATATAAAAACTGGATTTGTCTTGAGTTCTCACAAATTTTCAAGGTATATAGACTAAAATTAATAAAAGTATACACATCCTGGTGCTGCTAAGTCACTTCAGTCGTGTCCAACTCTGTATGACCCCATAGATGGCAGCCCACCAGGCTCCCCCGCCCCTGAGATTCTCCAGGCAAGAACACTGGAGTGGGTTGCCATTTCCTTCTCCCATCCATGAGGGTGAAAAGTGAAGGTGAAGTCGTTCAGTCATATCTGACTCTTCGCGACCCCATGGACTGCAGCCTACCAGGCTTCTCCATCCATGGGATTTCCAGGCAGGAGTACTGGAGTGGGGTGCCATTGCCTTCTCTGATACAAATCCTACCTAGTAATTAACATGTTTAAAAATCTGAGAAAATTATGGAATGAAGGTTATCATGGGATGATTCAAATTTAGTAGAGAATCCTTAAAGTTAGAGCCTTAACATTACCTAAAATGATAAGAAAGGGAGCTGAAATATGACTTATCCTGAAGAATATAAAGGCAGACATTATAAAGAGAAAACCTGGCACTAAGAGAAGAGCTCGTTATAACTCTGAAATGCGTTATTATCATTACTGTTTAAAAATGCCCCAACACAGCTGTGTGCTGAATGGCCCCAAGTAGTAGATATGCTCTTCCTCATAGACCCAACTTTATATCTATGTATCTATCAATGTAGCCTGCAATTGCATTAGTTTTTCAAGGAGCTACAAGAAAAATCACAGTCAAGTAAGAAAGAGTCCATAAGACTGATCTATACATCAGTGTCTCTTTTGCTATCTCATACACAGGGTTATTGTTACCATCTTTCTATATTGTTAGTATACTGTATTGGTGTTTTTCTTTCTGGCTTACTTCACTCTGTATAATAGGCTCCAGTTTCATCCATCTCATTAGAACTGATTCAAATGTATTCTTTTTAATGGCTGAGTAATACTCCATTGTGTATATGTACCACCGCTTTCTTATCCATTCATCTGCTGATGGACATCTAGGTTGCTTCCGTGTCCTGGCTATTATAAACAGTGCTGCGATGAACATTGGGGTACATGTGTCTCTTTCCCTTCTGGTTTCCTCAGTGTGTATGCCCAGCAGTGGGATTGCTGGATCATAAGGCAGTTCTATTTCCAGTTTTTTAAGGAATCTCCACACTGTTCTCCATAGTGGCTGTACTAGTTTGCATTCCCACCAAGAGTGTAAGAGAGTTCCCTTTTCTCCACACCCTCTCCAGCATTTATTGCTTGTAGACTTTTGGATCACAACTATTCTGACTGGCGTGAAATGGTACCTCAGAGTGGTTTTGATTTGCATTTCTCTGATAATGAGTAATGTTGAGCATCTTTTCATGTGTTTGTTAGCCATCTGTATGTCTTCTTTGGAGAAATGTCTATTTAGTTCTTTGGCCCATTTTTTGATTGGGTCATTTATTTTTCTGGAGTTGAGCTATAGGAGTTGCCTGTGTATTTTTGAGATTAGTTGTTTGTCAGTTGCTTAATCTGCTATTATTTTCTCCCATTCTGAAGGCTGCCTTTTCACCTTGCTAATAGTTTCCTTTGTTGTGCAGAAGCTTTAAAGTTTAATTAGGTCCCATTTGTTTATTTTTGCTTTTATTTCCAATATTCTGGGAGGTGGGTCATAGAGGATCCTGCTGTGATGTATGTCGGAGAGTGTTTTGCCTATGTTCTCCTCTGGGAGTTTTATAGTTTCTGGTCTTACATTTAGATCTTTAATCCATTTTGAGTTTATTTTTGTGTATGGTGTTAGAAAGTGTTCTAGTTTCATTCTTTTACAAGTGGGTGACCAGTTTTCCCAGCACCACTTGTTAAAGAGATTGTCTTTTCTCCATTGTATATTCTTGCCTCCTTTGTCAAAGATAAGGTGTCCATATGTGTGTGGATTTATCTCTGGGCTTTCTATTTTGTTCCATTGATCTATATTTCTGTCTTTGTGCCAGTACCATACTGTCTTGATAACTGTGGCTTTGTAGTAGAGCCTGAAGTCAGGTAGGTTGATTCCTCCAGTTCCATTCTTCTTTCTCAAGATATCTTTGGCTATTCGAGGTTTTTTGTATTTCCATACAAATTGTGAAATTATTTGTTCTAGCTCTGTGAAGAATACCGTTGGTAGCTTGATAGGGATTGCATTGAATCTATAAATTGCTTTGGGTAGTATACTCATTTTCACTATATTGATTCTTCCACCATGAACATGGTATATTTCTCCATCTATTAGTGTCCTCTTTGATTTCTTTCACCAGTGTTTTACAGTTTTATATATATAGGTATTTGGTTTCTTTAGGTGGATATATTCCTAAGTATTTTATTCTTTCCATTGCAATGGTGAATGGAATTGTTTCCTAAATTTCTCTTTCTGTTTTCTCATTATTAGTGTATAGGAATGCAAGGGATTTCTGTGTGTTGATTTTATATCCTGCAACTTTGCTATAATCATTGATTAGTTCTAGTAATTTTCTGGTGGAGTCTTTAGGGTTTTCTATATAGAGGATCATGTCATCTGCAAACAGTGAGAGTTTTACTTCTTCTTTTCCAATTTGGATTCCTTTTATTTCTTTTTCTGCTCTTATTGCTGTGGCCAAAACTTTCAAAACTATGTTGAATAGTAATGGTGAAAGTGGGCATCCTTGTCTTGTTGCAGACTTTAGAGGAAATGCTTTCAATTTTTCACCATTGAGGATAATGTTTGCTGTGGGTTTGTCATATATATCTTTTATTATGTTGAGGTATGTTCCTTCTATTCCTGCTTTCTGGAGAGCTTTTATCATAAATGGATGTTGAATTCTGTCAAAGGCTTTCTCTGCATCTATTGAGATAATCATATGGTTTTTATTTTTCAATTTGTTAATGTGGTGTATTACATTGATTGATTTGTGTATATTGAAGAATCCTTGCATCCCTGGGATAAAGCCCACTTGGTCATGGTGTATGATCTTTTTAATGTGTTGTTGGATTCTGATTGCTAGAATTTTGTTAAGGATTTTTGCATCGATGTTCATCAGTGATATTGGCCTGTAGTTTTCTTTTTTTGTGGGATCTTTGTCAGATTTTGGTATTAGGGTGATGGTGGTCTCATAGAATGAGTTTGGAAGTTTACCTTCCTCTGCAATTTTCTGGAAGAGTTTGAGCAGGATAGGTGTTAGCTCTTCTCTAAATTTTTGGTAGAATTCAGCTGTGAAGCCGTCTGGACCTGGGCTTTTGTTTGCTGGAAGATTTTTGATTACAGTTTCAATTTCCGTGTTTGTGATGGGTCTGTTAAGATTTTCTATTTCTTCCTGATCCAGTTTTGGCAAGTACTTTTTTAAGAATTTGTCCATTTCTTCCACGTTGTCCATTTTATTGGCATATAATTGTTGATAGTAGTCTCTTATGATCCTATTTCTGTGTTGTCTGTTGTGATCTCTCCATTTTCATTTCTAATTTTATTGATTTGATTTTCTCCCTTTGTTTCTTGATGAGTCTGGCTAATGGTTTGTCAATTTTATTTATCCTTTCAAAGAACAAGCTTTTGGCTTTGTTGATTTTTGCTATGGTCTCTTTTGTTTCTTTTGCATTTATTTCTGCTCTAATTTTTAAGATTTCTTTCCTTCTACTAACCGTGGGGTTCTTCATTTCTTGCTTTTCTAGTTGCTTTAGGTGTAGAGTTAGGTTATTTATTTGACTTTTTTTCTTGTTTCTTGAGGTATGCCTGTATTGCTATGAACTTTCCCCTTAGGACTGCTTTTACAGTGTCCCACAGGTTTTGGGTTGTTGTGTTTTCATTTTCATTCTTTTCTATGCAAATTTTGATTTCTTTTTTGATTTCATCTGTGATTTGTTGGTTATTCAGCAGCGTGTTGTTCAGCCTCCATAAGTTGGAATTTTTAATAGTCTTTCTCCTGTAATTGAGATCTAATCTTACTGCATTTTGGTCAGAAAAGATGCTTGGAATGATTTCTATGTTATTGAATTTACCAAGGATAGATTTATGTCCCAGGATGTTATCTATCCTGGAGAAGGTTCCATGTGCGCCTGAGAAAAAGGTGAAATTCATTGTTTTGGGATGAAATGTCCTATAGATATCAATTAGATCTAACTGGTCTATTGTATCATTTAAAGTTTGTGTTTCCTTGTTAATTTTCTGTTTAGTTGATCTATCCATAGGTGTAAGTGGGGTATTAAAGTCTCCCACTATTATTGTGTTATTTTTAATTTCTCCTTTTATACTTGTTAGCATTTGTCTTACGTATTGCGGTGCTCCCGTGTTGGGTGCATATATATTTATAATTGTTATATCTTCTTCTTGGATTGATCCTTTGATCATTATGTAGTGCCCAAGTTTGTCTCTTTTCACAGCCTTTGTTTTAAAGTCTATTTTATCTGATATGAGTATTGCCACTCTGCTTTCTTTTGGTCCCTATTTGCATGGAAAATCTTTTTCCAGCCCTTCACTTTCAGTCTGTATGTGTCCCCTGTTTTGAGGTGGGTCTCTTGTAGACAACATATGTAGGGGTCTTGTTTTTGTATCCATTCAGCCAGTCTTTGTCTTTTGGTTGGGGCATTCAACCCATTTACGTTTAAGGTAATTAGTGATAAGTATGATCCCGCTGCCATTTACTTTATTGTTTTGGGTTTGAATTTATACACCATTTTTGTGTTTCCTGTCTAGAGAATATCCTTTAGTTGGAGAGCTGGTTTGGTGGTGCTGAATTCTCTCAGCTTTTGCTTGTCTGAAAAGCTTTTGATTTCTCCTTCATATTTGAATGAGATCCTTGCTGGGTACAATAATCTGGGCTGTAGGTTATTTTCTTTCATCATTTTAAGTATGTCTTGCCATTCCCTCCTGGCTTGAAGAGTTTCTATTGAAAGATCAGCTGTTATCCTTATGGGAATTCCCTTGTGTGTTATTTGTTGCTTTTCCCTTGCTGCTTTTAATATTTGTCTTTGTGTTTGATCTTTGTTAATTTGATTAGTATGTGTCTTGGGGTGTTTCTCCTTGGGTTTATCCTGTTTGGGAATGTCTGGGTTTCTTGGACTTGGATGATTATTTCCTTCCCCATTTTTGGGAAGTTTTCAACTATTATCTCCTCAAGTATTTTCTCATGGTCTTTCTTTTTGTCTTCTTCTGGGACCCCTATGATTCAAATGTTGTAGCGTTTAACATTGTCCTGGAGGTCCCTGAGATTGTCCTCATTTCTTTTAAAGTTTTCTTTTATCCTCTCTGATTCATTTATTTCTACCATTCTATCTTCTAATTCACTAATCCTATCTTCTGCCTCTGTTATTCTACTATTTGTTGCCTCTAGAGTGTTTTTAACGTCATTTATTGCATTATTCATTATATATTGACTCTTTTTTATTTCTTCTAGGTCCTTGTTAAACCTTTCTTGCATCTTCTCAATCCTTGTCTCCAGGCTATTTGTCTGTGATTCCATTTTGATTTCAAGATTTTGGATCAATTTCACTATCATTATTCAGAATTCTTTATCAGGTAGATTCCCTATCTCTTCCTCTTTTGTTTGGTTTGGTGGGCATTTATCCTGTTCCTTTACCTGCTGGGTATTCCTCTGTCTCTTCTTGTTTAAATTGCTGAGTTTGGGGTGTCCTTTCTGCATTCTGGCAGTTTGTGGAGTTCTCTTTATTGTGGCATTTCCTCGCTGTGTGTGGGTTTGTACAGGTGGCTTGTCAAGGTTTCCTGGTTAGGGAAGCTTGTGTCGGTGTTCTGGTGGGTGGAGCAGTATTTCTTCTCTCTGGAGTGCAATGAAGTGTCTAGTAATGAGTTATGAGATGTCTATGGTTTTGGGGTGACTTTGGGCAGCCTGTATCTTGGAGCTCAGGGCTGTGTTCCTTTGTTGCTGGAGAATTTGCTTGGTATGTCTTGCCCTGGAACTCGTTGGCCCTTGTGTAGTACTTGGTTTCAGTGTAGGTATGGAGGCGTTTGATGAGCTCCTGTCAATTAATGTTCCTTGGAGTCAGGAGTTCCCTGGAGTCAGGGTTTGGACTTAAGCCTCCTGCTTCCAGTTATCAGTATTATTTTTTCAATAGTTTCAAAACTTCTCCTTCTATACAGCACCATTGATAAAACATCTACGTTAAAGATGAAAAGTTTCTCTACCGTGATGGTCACCCAGAGAGGTTCACAGCATTACATGGAGAAGAGAAGAGGGAGGAGTGAGTTAGAGGTGACCCGAGTGAGATGAGGTGGAATCAATAGAGGAGAGAGTGGGCTAGCCAGTAATCACTTCCTTATGTGCACTCCACAACTGGGCTACTCAGAGATGTTCACAGAGTTATACAGAGAAGAGAAGAAGGAGGAAGGAGACAGGTGGCCAGGAGGATAAAAGGGGGGAATTAAAAGGAGGGAAACAGATCCAGCCAGTAATCAGTTCCCTAAGTGTTCTCCACTGTCTGGAGCACACAGAAATTTACAGAGTTGGGTAGAGTAGAGAGGGGTTAGGGAGGAGACACAGGCAACTTGGTGGAGAAAAAGGAGAGTCCAAAGTGAGAAAGAGCAGTCAAGCCAGTAATCTCGCTCCCTAGTGAAAAATGGGTACTGAAGATTGGGTTCTTAAAGGTACAAAATTGGTAACAAATACATAAAAGCAAAAATTAAAAATCTAGAGTAGAGTTTGGAACTTCAAAAATACAATGTTAAAGGAAAGAAGGAGGAAAAGAAAGAGAGAAAAAACAAACAAACAAAAACAAACAAGGTCACGAAAATTATAAAGAAAATATAGGTATAAAATTGATATCTAATACCAAAAAGCAAAAGTTAAAAATCTAGAGTAGAGTTTGGAATATCAAAAATACAATGTTAAAAAAAAGAAGAAAAAGAAAGAGAGAAAAAAACAAACAAACAAACAAACAAAAACATACAAAGTCACAAAAATTAGAAAGAACATACAGGTACAAAATTGATAACAAATACCAAAAAGCATAAATTAAAAATCTAGAGTAGAGTTTGGAATTTCAGATATACAATGTTATATAAAAGAAGAAGAGAAAGAAACAGAGGGAAAAAAAAATAGTCACAGAAATTATAAAAAAAACTATAGGTACAAAATTGATAACAAATACCAAAAAGCTAAAATAAAAATCTAGAGTAGAGTTTGGAATTTCAAAAATACGAAGTTAAAGAAAAGAAGAAGAAAAAAAAAACAAGGTCAAAAAAATTATAAAAAATATATATATGAAGTTTGCTTTTCAAAAAAAATAGGGTCTTTTTTTTAAAGTAATAGGTTATAAAAGTGAAAATTAAAGGAAAAATAAAGGACTTAAAATTTTTTTAAAGAATAAAAAAAAAGAAAGAAAGAATGATTGTAAAAATAGTAAAAATATATCTAGGACTTTCTCTAGTTTTGTTGTGAGTATTGTGGGTTCAGTTCATTTTTGGCTAGTTCCTTGGTCCGACTTACATTTCTCAAGATCTATAGGCCCCTTCCTATGTAGTTGGTACTAACCACAGGGTTTTAATCTATCGCCTGTAGCTTCCAAGGCGGTTCCCTCTGTTATAGCTTCTGTTTGCTGGTCTCTTCAGTGTCTGGTTTCTACCCTGACACAAAGGGGATGGTGGAGGACACTTTTTTTTTTTTTTTTTAGGCTCACTTGTTCAGTCGTGCTGTGGGGAGGGAGGGAGGGATGCTGCAAACAAATAACACTGGCGTGTGCTCGCAGTACCTCAACCACACTGGGTCTGCCCCTGCTCACGGCGCTTGTAGCCTCCCTGCCCACACTGCTCAGGCTCTAGGTTGCTCTGCCGGAAACCATCCATGGCTGGCCCTGGGCTGCCTGCACCTCCCAGGTCCAAGCCACTCAGTTTCAGGCACTCAGGTAGTCCTCAGAGGCCCAGACTTGGTTGGGCCTGCGTTTTGTGCCCTTCCCAGGTCCGAGCAGCTCAGGTAATGAGGTGTTTGGCGCGTGCGATTGCTGCGACTTATCACCTCCCCGCCACTCGGTTATCTAGGTGTACAACCAGCGCACCTTCTCAGGCAGATGTTGACTGTCCAGACCCCCAAGAAGTTTTAGTTAGCAAAGAAGCCTGCTTATAGTTTTATAGATAACGTCTCTCTGGGGCTGCGATTGCCCCCTTCCAGCTCTGGCTGCCTGTCCCCGGAGGGGGATGGTCTGCAGCCGGCTATCTCTGTTCAGTCCTTTGTTCCGTGCGCAGGCCTGGTGGTGTCTTAGGTTAGGGCTGGCTTTTCGCGTGGTAGATATCCCACAGTCTGGTTTGCTAGCCCAAATTATTTCGCTCAGGTAGCGCTCAGGGTATTCAGGTCAGATACTTACTCTAAGCGATGCAGCCACGCTGCGCCTCCCTGCCCAGCCCCCGCTTGCTAGTGGCATGTGCAGGCATCTGCGCTGCTTCTTCGCTGGGGGAGTTATTGTAGGGTTCGCAATCTGCAGGTTTTAATTGTTTATTTATTTTTCCTCCCTGTTATGTTGCCCTCTGTGTTTCCAAGGCTCGGCACAGATTCGGCAGTTAGAAGGTTTCCTGGTATTTGGAAACTTCTCTCTTTTTAAGACTCCCTTCCCGGGATGGAACTCCATCCCTCCCTCTTTTGTCTCTTTTTTTGTCTTTTATATTTTTTCCTACCTCCTTTCGAAGACTTGGGTTGCTTTTCTGGGTGCCTGATGTCCTCTGCCGGCATTCAGAAGTTGTTTTGTGGAATTTACTCGGCGTTTAAATGTTCTTTTGATGAATTTATGGGGGAGAAAGTGTTCTCCCTGTCCTACTCCTCTGCCATCTTAGCTCCTCCTCTATTGCATCATTTTGTGGTCTGGAATATGTTGTTTCCTTTTGGATAAACTTTTTCAGTTAATTTTCAGAATAACTATGGAGGGTAGAATTATTTCTGTGAACATTCTGTAATGACAAAACGGGAGGTATGGAAACTAGATGACTTGCACTTCTACAGGAATACCTCATTTTATTACACTTCACTTTTTTACAGTTCACAGGTATTTCATAGCAACCCTGAGTCAACAAAGTTCATCAACATGATTTGTCCAATGGTATATGCTCTCTTCAAGGGCTTCCCTGATGGCTCAATGGTAAAGACTCCTTCTGCCTATATGGGAGACATGAGTTCAATCCCTGGGTCAGGAAGATCCACTGGAGAAGAAAATGACAACCCATTCCAGTATTGTTGCCTGGAAAGTCCCATGGACAGAGGTGCCTGATGGGCTACAGTCTATGGGGTTGCAAAGAGTTGGACATGACTGAGTGACTTAAAAAAAAAAAAGAAAGAAAGAACGAAAAAAAATTTTTTTAATGTGCTCGCTTTATGTATCTGATATTTTGATAATTCTCACAATATTTCAAATTTTCTCATTATTATTATAATTGTTATGGTGATCTGTGATCAGTGATCTTTTTATGTTACTTCCATAATGCACTGAAGGCTCAGGTGATGGTTAGTGTATTTTCACAATAAAGTATTTTTAAATTAAGGTATATACATTTTTAGACATAATGCTATTGTTCATTTTATAGAATACAGTATAATAAAAACATAATTTTTATACACACTGGGAAACCAAAAACATTGAGTGACTTGCTTTTATTGCAATATTTGATTTATTGGGGTGGTCTGGAACCAAACCTGCGATATCTCCAAGCTATGCCAATCTTTGATTATTGTTGTTCAGTCACCCAGTCGTGTCTGACCCTTTGACACCCCATGACTGCAACATGGCTATTTTTGATGCCTAAACTGCAAAGCCATGATTCAAATTTTGGTCTTCTGCATTCAAAATAATTCTCTTATCACTTTTAAAGACTGATGATAGAAACACATGAACCCAAACTTAAGCAAAGAATTCAGAGAATAAGAGGGGGAATCTTAGGTAGGTATACTAGGCTGCTGCTAAAACTTTATTATACAAGTCACAAGGCATAGGGAGGATACAAAAGAGAATAGCAAAGAGCGAGTGAGTATATGAGCCTGCTTGAGATGGGAGTTGAGTGGTAGCACCTAAGCATCACCTTCCAATATGTTTCAAAGTCAATAGTGATACAATCCATTACTATATGTGGTGCATGCACATCATAGAATTGGAAATAAATCATTTCTCCTGGTTAGAGGGGAAGGAAATTAGAGTTAGCTACAAAGAATTTCAAGAATCCTCTATATTATTCAATCAGAGAAGTGATATAGGGTCATATAAGGATTTTCAAAGTAGAGAGAATAGCATGAGTAAAATCATAGAAGCAATATTTAACATGGTGCATATGTGCTAAGTTGCTTTAGTCATGTCTGAATCTTTGCGACCCTATAGACTGTAGCCCGCCACACTCCTCTGTCCAAGGGATTCTCTAGGCATGAAAACTGGAGTGAGTTGCCATGCCCTCCTCCAGGGGATCTTCTTGACCCAGGGATCAAACCCACATCTCTTATGTTTTCTCCTACTGGCTTCTTTACCACTAGTGCCACCTGGGAAGCCCATTTAACACAGTTCCATAATGAAAGTGAACTGTGAGATGTTTGGATGGATGGATAGTATTAGTAAGATCACTAAGTCTTTTGAGCCAAGTGTTTAATGTTATTTTAAAGGCAAAGGGGAAACACTTTACAATTATTCAAGAGAGTGATTACTTAGTTATGCTTTTGAAATAAGGCAGCATAGCACAATGGTTAAGTGCCTAGTCTCTTGAATAAGATAACTATTTCTACAACACAGAATATAGCCTTGGGGAAATGACAACTTTTTCACCTTTAAAGTAGGGATAATACTCTTACCTATACCTCTGTATGTGTGTGTGTGTGTGTGTGTGTGTGTAATCAATAAGATAACATAGATTAGATTATGTTGGACACATCATAATTACAGAGTGAAAGGAAGCTATCATTATCAGTACCAGTAATAAGCATTATATTTTTATTTTGGAAATGTCACTTTGAGTAGAGTTCGGAGAAAGCTTTTTAGAATAGCTAGACAGGGATAAGCTTCCCAGGTGGCACAAGTGGTAAAGAACAAGCCTGCCAATGTAGGAGACATAAGAGATGTGTGTTCAATCCTTGGGTCTAAAAGATACCCTGGAGAAGGGCATGGCAACCCACTCCAGTATTTGTGCCTGTAGAAACCCATGGGCAGAGGATCCTAGTGGACTACAGTCCTTAGGGTTGTAAAGAATCAGACACAACTGAAGCAACTTAGCATGCATGCAGTCAGAGATGAAAACAATTTTTAAATGTCCTTGGTATATACAGATAAGAAATTAAGATAAAGTAAGTCAATGATAAAATGCATTGAAGAAACTGGATCAAATCAAGTGATGCTAGGTAAATCTGATAAATTTTATTGACCAGGTAGATATGGGAAATGAAGGAAAGGACTCATGTTTCTATATTTGGAAAACTGAATATTTTCTTCATTGAGATGAGGTACAAAATGAGTATGTTAATGATAGAATATGGTAAATTCAATTTTGAACATGTTGCATTTAAAGATTCTGTAGGAGGCGTGAGTCAAATATATCCTTCAGTTTGTGGAATATATATACTCAAATAGAGAATAGCATCCGAAATATGAATTTGAGAGTTATCATTAAATTTAGTGTGGGAAAGTGTTTTTTCTCAGTTTTGGGAGATGGCTTCTGGAATAATCTTTCCTCAATCTATCTTATTTACATCTGATTATCTGAAAGGACAATCCAGATATGAGAAACTCAGCATCTTTCATTCTCCTTTATCATGGGGGGTCCTGCTATTTATAGAAAGCATGTCTCTTGAATGTTCTTTGTCATGTGATATGCTTTGAAGACAAATAATATTTCCACAAAGCATACCACAGTCATCCATTATTGTCAATGAATGAGTGGGTAACACCCCATTTTATTGTGTTATTTTCTGACATTCAACATTCCCAAATATATAGCTCACTTTTAAAGACATTGGTCATTTCAAAAATGTAAATATGATGTTTTCATTCCTACCCCCCAAAGTCTCTATCTTCTTTCCCTATATGATCAGAATCCAGATAGAGAAGAAGGGCACTGTTTATTGGACCCCCTCTAAGACTATAATCTGCATATAGTTATACCAGTCAAAACTATTGACATCAGTGAAGAGAAAGTTTTTAGAAAAAATACCTTAAAAGACGAGATGGAAAACAGGGGAAATGAGAAGTGAGTTACCTTGAAGAAAGAGAAGGGAAGATCTATTTCTATGAGAAACCAATACAGAATCAAGACTATAGTATCATGCGAGCCACGGCTGCACAGCTCCGGAGCGGCGAGCAGCTGAGAGGAGATACCCTACGTCCAAGGTCAGTAGTGGTGGCCATGAGGAGATACCCCACATCCAAAGTAAGGAGCAGTGGCTGCACTTTGCTGCAGCAGCCGTGAAGAGATACCCCACGTCCAAACTAAGAGAAACCACAGTAAGACGGTAAGCGCTAAGAGAGGGCAGAGGGCAGACACACTGAAACCACAATCACAGAAAACTAACCAATCTAATCACACAGACCACAGCCTTGTCTAATTCAATGAAACTAAGCCCTGCCGTGTAAGGCAACCCAAGACAGAAGGGTCTTGGTGGAGAGTTCTGACAAAATGTGGTCCACTGGAGAAGGGAATGGCAAACCACTTCAGTATTCTTGCCTTGAGAACCCCATGAACAGTATGAAAAGGCAAAAAGATAGGACACAGAAAGATGAACTCCCCAGGTCGGTAGGTGCCCAATATACTACTGGAGATCAGTGGAGAAATAACTCCAGAAAGAATGCAGAGATGGAGCCAAAGAAAATACAACACCCAGTTGTGGATGTGACTGGTGATAGAAGCAAGGTCTGATGTTGTAAAGAGCAATACTGCATAGGAACCTGAAGTGTTTGGTCCATGAATCAAGGTAAATTGGAAGTGGTCAAATGGGAGATGGCAAGAGTGAACATCAACATTCTAGGAATCAGTGAACTAAAATGGACTGGAAACAAGGTGAATTTAACTCAGATGACCATACTTTGGACCAAACTCCAATACTTTGGCCACCTGATGGGAAGAGCTGACACACTGAAAAGACCCTGAAGTTAGGAAAGATTGAAGGCAGGAGGAGAAGGGGATGACAGATGATGAGATGGTTGGATGGCATCACTGACTCCAAGTAGATGAGTTTGAGTAAACTCTGGGAGTTGGTGATGGACAGGGAGCCTGGCGTGCTGTGGTCCATGGAGTTGCAAAGAATTGGACATGACTAAGCGACTGAACTAAGGTGAAGTGATAATATCATGGGAAGAAAATCTCCTGGTAGGACAGACAGAGAAGAGTAGGAAAACCATAGTGTTACAGGAACACGTGAATTGGGATCTGTTCAAAAAGGAGTTGTATGGGTGGGAGTGGGACCAGTCAATAAAACCAAGTACTGAAGATTAGTCAAGTAGATTAAGGGCTAAAATCTATCTTTAAGATTGGTAACTAGGATGCAGCTGGTAAATAGCTTAGAGTAGCTATTCCAGTTGGTGAATAGCTATTCCAGTTAGCTGAAGGCAGGATAGGGGAGAAGTGAGCTGGATTACACTATACCATTCTTTCTAGTATAATTTTGTGTGCACAAGAGTGTAGACAGATAATTTCATGCATATTTTCATATTCTTCAACTCAAATCTTTTAAATCAAAGAAAAGTTTCCTTAGGAGTCCTACTGAAATTATTCTGGGACAGAATTTTTTTTAATGTAGAAACAGTGATATAAGGGCTTCTCAGGTACCACAGTTGTAAAGAATCTACCTACCAATGCAGGTGACTCAGGAGATCTGAGTTTATTCTGGGGCTGAGAAAATCCCTTGGAGGAGTAGATGGCAACCCACTCTAACATTCTTGCCTAGGAAATATTTTGGACAGAGGAGACTGGTGGGCTATAGTCCATGGAGGCACAACGAGTTGGACAGGACTTAGTGACTGAGCCAATGAACACAAACAGTGGTAGAAAATGTGTGTGTTCCTTTATTTTTTGTATCACTGATATCCGTACCTTACTTTACTCATACATGCTGATTCAGGAACAAACTTCTTGTCAGGCACAGACATGATTATTCAGTTCAGTTCAGTTCAGTCGCTCAGTCGTGTCCGACTCTTTGCGACCCCATGAATCACAGCATGCCAGGCCTCCCTGTCCATCACCAACTCCCGGATTTCACACAGACTCACGTCCATTGAGTCGGTGATGCCATCCAGCCATCTCATCCTCTGTCATCCCCTTCTCCTCCTGCCCCCAATCCCTCCCAGCATCAGAGTCTTTTCCAATGAGTCAACTCTTTGCATGAGATGGCCAAAGTACTGGAGTTTCAGCTTTAGCATCATTCCTTCCAAATAAATCCCAGAGCTGATCTCCTTCAGAATGGACTGGTTGGATCTCCTTGCTGTCTAAGGGACTCTCAAAAGTCTTCTCCAACACCACAGTTCAAAAGCATCAATTCTTCAGTGTTCAGCCTTCTTCACAGTCCAACTCTCACATCCATACATGACCACAGAAAAAACCATAGCCTTGACTAGACGGGCCTTTGTTGGCAAAGTAATGTCTCTGCTTTTGAATATGCTATCTAGGTTGGTCATAACTTTCTTTCCAAGGAGTAAGGATTATTAACAAACCACAAAAAATATATTGTATAACATGAGCTGGCGAGTGAGTCATGAAAACTTAAAAACTTACTCTGTCACAGTTTATATTTTTTCTGGAATTTCCTTTCTTTAGGAGGGATAATTTTCAGTCAAAATTGTTATGTGATGTATGAATGTATGAAAATTTAGCTTTATCTCTTTGTAAAGTTAGGCCTTATTCTAGCCAAGCAGTGCAAACGATCATAGACAGATCAGTTGTTCAGCCTTCAACTCACATTTTGAATATTTTCATATTTATCTTGGAATATGTCAGGCTCTGCTAATACTTAAAGCATCAACTTCAAAAATAATAGGTCAAGTAGTATCTTATTGTTGCTTATGTAACTTATAGCATGCTATGATGAACCTGAATATTTAATCAGTATCAAAAGTTAATAAAAGACAATGGATCCAATAGGCTATTTTCCTAAAGAGTGTTGTTTCTGGAACACTGCGCTCTTGCTTTTTCAAGGAGCACAAGGATAACATCATACATGATTGGGCTATAGTCTAATTTATGGGTGAGTCTAAAACAATTTTAGGAGCTTAACACTGCAATAGCCCTTTGGGGTATAAACTCCGTCAGCTGGCTTGCAAATTAGAAAACTGATGGCTCTATTACAAAGGCATGTGAAATATCAAATACATGGACTGGATGTAATACTTAACTGCTTTATGAGGTGACCAAAAACTGCTGACTGATTTGTTGGCTTAAATCCTGCTAAATGGATCCCTTTAATTGCCTTAAGAATACTCTACTAAATAATTCAAAAGAACAAGACCTAAAAGGGAAAAAATGTATAAGTTCAAATGGATTGTATTTAAATTAGAAAGTGTTTTAGAGGCAAGATTTGAGGTAAAAAAGGCTAGGATTTCAACCATACTTAAAAATGAAAATCTAAAAGTTGAGTAGGAAAAAAAGAGATAAATTGATTTTTTTTTTTTTTTTGCTCAAATATTTCTTGTTCTCTTCTTAATTGTTCCCACCATGCTGCTGCTGCTAAATCACTTTAGTCGTGTCTGACTCTGTGCGACCGCATAGACAGCTGCCCACCAGGCTCTGCCATCCCTGGGATTCTCCAGGCAAGAACACTGGAGTGGGTTGCCATTTCCTTCTCCAATGCATGAAAGTGAAAAGTGAAAGTGAAGTTGCTCGGTGGTGTCCAACTCTTAGCCATCCCATGGACTGCAGCCTACCAGGCTCCTCCGTCCATGGGATTTTCCAGGCAAGAGTGCTGGAGTGGGTTGCCATTTCCTTCTCCAGGGGATATTCCTGACCCAGGGATCGAACCCAGGTCTCCTTCATTGCAGACAGATGCTTTACCCTCTGAGCCACCAGGGAAGCCCCTGATTAGTTGCTAAGTCATGTTCAAATCTTTGTGAACCCATGGGACTGTAGCCCACCAGGCACCTCTGCCCATGGGGTTTCCCAGGCAAGAACACTGGACTGGGTTGCTATTTCCTCCTCCAGAGGCTCTTTTTGACCCAGGGATCAAATCCATGTCTCCTGCACTCCAGGCAGATTCTTTACCATGAGCCACCTGGGAAGCCTAGGATTGCCCTAACTAGTATTAGAAATACTGGGCTACCTGTCCTCTCAGATGAGGAAAAAACTTGGTGAACCATCATAGGGGCCCACAGACTTTTCCATCAAAGCAGGAAATTGTCCTTTTAATCTGTGCTGGCTAGTTATATTTACTCTACACACTATGTACATAGATAAGGGGGAAAAAAATGGTAGAAAAGGAACTTGTCTCAGAAGTTTCCAAGATGATCCTCAAAACATGGGATTATTTTCTCCTTAACTCTTTCTTGTCTTTAGGGGCTCTTTGACTCAACTATGATATTTTGCTGAAATTAATTTCTAAAATAAGAAAAGAAGTATAACTATCTGTTTTAGTACATATTCAGAACTGGCTACTGTATTTCATTGTGAAATTGGGTTAGGGATATGAAAGTAAAAGCTTTTTTTTTAAGTAAAATGTTATGGATCCTGTGATGTGGTCAGGGCTGCCTTAACCTTGGAACATAGAAAATAATTGATTCTGAATACTCACAGACTGCAATTATTGTGTAGTTATAATGCAACCTGCAGAGTGTGAAGTCTATAATGTAACACTAGAAGTACACTTAGTTAGGAGCCTTCTCCAACCAAATTCCATTTTTTGTGTGTGTACTATTCGTGTCTTTTTTTACTAAAAAATCTCTAGCATCCAAAAAAAAAATAAATAAATAAAAAATAACTTCTCAATATATTGAAACCCCTAAGGAACCCTAAAGAAAAACTAACTCCCTAAATTAGCACTCCCAAAGAACAATGATTTCACCATACTCTAAGCTTTAGGCCTAGTCCCAGAAAAATTTTTTCAATTGCTTACTGTTGTGCTTATTAGATTACTTTAATTGTAGGAAATGTCACATCAGAATAGAATAGTGATGAAACAAGTATGGTGGTTTTCTTCTTCATTAACTTTTGTCAGGGAATCTATAATTACTACCCTATGGAAGAGACTGGCCTAAAAGGGAAATTGCCTATCTTCTCAAATTAGTTGAATGATAAAAACCTGGAGATAGCTTCATTCAAATAATATAAAGACTAAGCTGCTTTAAAAATTGGGGAGAAGAAATTTACATTATTTGCTTAGATGTTTTTGATAACTAATCTGAGGCAAGATGTTAGGGACCAAGAATAATATATGTTCAAAGAGAATTTTCACATAATCTTTTCTACCAGCCTGATTTTGGGAAGGAAAGAATCTTTGTTGTTCATCTTCAATCTTCATGTTGTCTTAATAATAATAATAGAAAGTGACTATTTCAGGTATATAAAGTTAATTTTGAAATCAATATACAAAGATAAAAGTGCCAAAATGAGAATGCACAGTACTAAATTAACCTGTATTACAGGTGGACTAAGTTAATCTCAGCATTAATTTATTATGAAGTTTAATTTAACACATTTTAGATAAATGATGGGGTATCCCTTTCTCTAGTTGGAATTCATCTTATTATATGGAGCTCTAAGTCTCATTCATATTTTAATCCCACATAGTTAACAGCTGCAATTCTCTTAGTCTCTGATCTTCTTTGACTCCCAGCCTACAGATTTTCCTGTCCTACATGTAAGTAGTAATTCATCTTTGCCCTTCATAGTACTTAACATACTTGTTATTTTAATTCAGCAATGACAACACTTGTTTACTGTCTATCTCTGATCATTAAACTCTCAGAAAATGGAGATCATCAGACACTGATGTCCAAAACTGTTTCATTTCATGGTGTAAACTGGTCCCTTTACCTCTGCTGACCATATTAAAACCTTTTAACTTTCAATGCTTAGTCAGATATACAATACAGGACCAAATAAATTCCATACAAGTGACTAGGCAAATTTCCATTAGGTTGAGGCATTGCTTAGATTAATTCAAAAACAGATTTGATATCATTTCAGTTCAATTCAGTTCAGTCCCTCAGTCGTGTACAACTCTTTGCGACCCCATGAAATGCAGCACGCCAGGCCTCCCTGTCCATCATCAACTCCCAGAGTTTACCCAAACTCATATCCATTGAGTCAGTGATGCAATCCAACCATCTCTTCCTCTGTCGTCCCCTTCTCCTCTCGCCTCAATCTTTCCTAATATCAGGGTCTTTGCAAATGAGTCAGCTCTTTCTATCAGGGTGCCAAAGTATTGGGTTTCAGCTTCAGCATCAGTCCTTCCAATGAACACCCAGCACTGATCTCCTTTAATATAGACTGGTTTGATCTCGGTGCAGTCCAAGGGGCTCTCAAGAATCTTCTCCAACACCACAGTTCAAAGGCATCAATTCTTCTGTGCTCAGCTTTCTTTATAGTCCAACTCTCACATCCATACATGACTACTAGAAAAACTAGTCTTGACGGGACAGACATTTGTTGGCAAAGTAAAGTCTCTGCTTTTTTACACTGTCTAGGTTAGTCATAACTTTCCTTTCAAGGAGTAAGCATCTTTTAATTTCATGGCTGCAGTCACCATCTGCAGTGATTTTGGAGCCCAAAAATATAAAGTCAACCACTGTTTCCAGTTTCCCCATCTATTTGCCATGGTGATGGGACCAGATGCCATGACCTTAGTTTTGTGAATATTGAGCTTTAAGCCAACTTTATCACTCTTTTCTTTCACTTTCATCAAGAGGCTCTTCAGTTCTTCTTCACTTTCTGCCATAAGGGTGGTGTCATCTGCATATCCAAGGTTATTGATATTTACCCAGCAATCTTGATTCCAGCTTGTGCTTCATCCAGCCCAGCATTTCTCATGATGTACTCTGCATAGAAGTTAAATCAGCAGGGTGACAATATACAGCCTTGACGAACTCCTTTTCCTATTTGGAACCAGTCTCTTGTTCCATGTCCAGTTCTAACTGTTGCTTCCTGACCTGCATATAGGTTTCTCAAGAGGCAGGTCAGGTGGTCTGGTATTCCCATCTTCTGAATAATTTTCCACAGTTAATTGTGATCCACACAGTCAAAGGCTTTGGCATAGTCAATAAAGCAGAAATAGATGTTTTTCTGGAACTCTCTTGCTTTTTTGATGATCCAGCAGATGTTGGAAATTTGATCTCTGGTTCCTCTGCCCTTTCTAAAACCAGCTTGAACATCTGGAAGTTCATGGTTCACATATTGCTGAAGCCTGGCTTGGAGAATTTTGAGCATTACTTTACTAGTGTGTGAGATGAGTACAATTGTGTGGTAGTTTGAGCATTCTTTGGTATTGCTTTTCTTTGGGATTGGAATGAAAACTGACCTTTTCCAGTCCTATGGCCACTGCTGAGTTTTCCAAATTTGCTGGCATATTGAATGCAGCACTTTCACAGAATCATCTTTCAGGATTTGAAATAGCTCAACTGGAATTCCGTCACCTCCACTAGCTTTGTTCGTAGTGATGCTTTCTAAGGCCCACTTGACTTCACATTCCAAGATGTCTCACTCTAGTTCAGTGATCACACCATTGTGATTATCTGGGTCATGAAGATCTGTTTTGTACAGCTCTTCTGTGTATTCTTGCCACCTTTCTTAATATCTTCTGCTTCCATTAGGTCCATACCATTTCTGTCTGTTATTGTGCCTATCTTTGAATGAAATGTTCTGTTGGTGTCTCTAATTTTCTTGAAGAGATCTCCAGCCTTTCCCATTCTATTGTTTTCCTC
The DNA here is from genome assembly GCF_002263795.3 of Bos taurus. Lineage (NCBI taxonomy): Eukaryota > Metazoa > Chordata > Mammalia > Artiodactyla > Bovidae > Bos > Bos taurus. The sequence continues at coordinate 17,617,469 of NC_037338.1, read as the reverse complement.
CATTTCTTTGTACTGATCACTGAGGAAGGCTCTGTTATCCCTCCTTGCTATTCTTTGGAACTCTGCATTCAAATGGATATATCTTTCCTTCGCTCCTTTGCTTTTCACTTCTCTTCTTTTCACAGCTATTTGTAAGGCCTCCTCAGACAGCTATTTTGCTTTTTTGCATTTCTTTTCTATGGGGATGGTCTTGATCCCTGTCCCCTGTACAATGTCACCAACCTCATTCCATAGTTCATCAGGTACTCTATCAGATCTAGTCCCTTAAATCTATTTCTCACTTCCGCTGTATAATTGTTAGGGATTTGTTACCTGAATGGTCTAGTGGTTTTCTCTACTTTCTTCAATTTAATTCTGAATTTGGCAATAAGGAGTTCATGATCTGAGCCACAGTCAGCTCCCAGTCTTGTTTTTTTTCTTACTGTATAGAGCTTCTCCATCTTTGCCTGCAAAGAATATAATCAGTCTGATTTCAGTGTTTTCCATCTGGTTATGTCCATGTGTAGACTCTTCTCTTGTCTTGTTGGAAGAGGGTGTTTGCTATGGTTGGTGTGTTCTCTTGGAAAATCTCTATTAGCCTTTGTCCTGTTTCATTTTGTACTCCAAGGCCAAATTTGCTTGTTACTCGAGGTCTTTCCTGACTTCCTACTTTTGCATTTTCCAGTCCCCTATAATGAAAAGGACATCTTTTTTGGGTGTTAGTTCTAAAAGGTCTTGTAGGTCTTCATAGAACCATTCAACTTTAGCTTCTTCAACATTACCGGCTGGGCCATAGACTTAGATTACTGTAATATTGATTTTTTTTTTTTTTTGTCTTGGCAATGAACAGAGATCATTCTGTCATTTTTGAGATTGCATCCAAGTACTGCATTTCAGACTCTTTTGAGGACTATGATGGCCACTCCATTCCTTCTAAGGGATGCTTGCCTTAGATATTATGTCATCTGAGTAGATATAGTAGATATAATGGTCATCTGAGTTAAATTCACCCATTCCAGTCCATTTTAGTTAATGGATTCCTAGAATGTTGATGTTCACTCTTGCCACCTCCTGTTTGACCACTTCCAATGTGCCTTGATTCATGGGCCTAACATTCTAGGTTGCTATGCAATATTGCTCTCTACAGCATTGGACTTTACTTCTATCACCAGTCACATTCACAACTGGGTGATGTTTTTGCTTTGGCTCCATCTCTGCATTCTTTCTGGAGTTATTTCCCCACTGATCTCCAGTAGCATACTGAACACCTACCGACATGGGGAGTTCATCTTTCTGTGTCCTATCTTTTTGCCTTTTCATACTGTTCATGGAGTTCTCAAGGCAAGAATACTGAAGTCGTTTGCCATTCCCTTCTCCAGTGGACCACATTTTGTTAGAAATGGTATCATTTAGATCCTTTTTGACTTTTTAAAACATAATTATTAATATTTTTATTTCAGCAATTTGAAGACATAATCCTGTTGTCTCTAATGTATATTGTTGCTGATGAAAAGTGTAATTCTGTACCTTGATAAGTGCTCTCTTTTTTGTTTCATAAAATTTTGGAGATTCTTTATAATCTGCAGTTCAGTTATGGATTTATTTTATCAATCACTTTTAGGACTGAGTATAATTTTTAACCCCCAACGAATATTATTTCTTTGCTAATTCTTCTCACTTTTGTCTCTATATTTATATTAGGAATATACTGGCATTTCTGAGACTAATCCTGTGTATCCTAAACTTTCTCTGCATCTTTCCAATTCTGTTTGTTTTAAATTCTCAGTCTACCCTTAATTTACATAAAATATTATTATATTTGCTTTCACCCTTGTTTATTCTCTGATTTTCAGCTTTTCTATTAAAAAGTTTTAATCTAAACAAAAACTGTTTATTTGCTAATTCTTAGCCTCTTTATATTTTACATAAATGTTATCATCTCTTCTAGTAATAACTGCTAGTATGCAATGATTGATTATGTTGTTGCTGCTGCTGCTATATTGCTTCAGTCATGTCTGATTCTATGCGACCCCTTAGATAACAGCTCACCAGGCTCCTCCGTCCCTGGGGTTCTCCAGGCAAGAATACTGGAGTGGGTTGCCATTTCCTTCTCCAATGCATGCATGCATGCTAAGTCACTTCAGTTATGTCCAATTCTGTGTGACCCTATGGACAGCAGCCCACCAGGCTCCTCTGTCCACAGGATTCTCTAGGCAAGAATACTGAAGTGGGTTGCCATGTTGCACCAGCTACTAAATCCTTTAATTGTAATAAGTCCCACATCAACTCAATGGGAAACTGATGGGCGGAGGGTAAAAGTACATGTCTAAGGTCACAAAGATAGTGAATAATCCTCTTAAAATTTCTACTTTGTTGGTTAAAAGAATTGTCTGATCCTTCTCCACACTTCACCTCCTTTTAAAGATGTTATTAACCCCTTTAGTTCTTTACACATATCATGTTTATTTTAAAGTCCCTCGCAGACAGCTCTAATTCCCAATCATAAGTCCTCCCAGTTATTCAGTTTTAGCTGTCATTCTTAGTATTTAACTTTATCATATATCCACTGGTTAAACATACTTGAGGTACAAGAGTTCAAATTCCATGGCGTTACATCTCAGGAGTCTCACGTGGGTGGTGCGTGCAGATGCCTCCCAGAGCATTGTTTCCTGGTTACCTCTGCCTCTTTTCCACTGAGTCCATCAGTTCTGAAATAGATTGTATGTGAGATTTTTAGACTTAGGGTTTCTATTCATATACTATGTGGTTTGCACAAAACTGATCTTCAAAGCTGTATTTTAGTCTTAGGGTGTCAGTTATTCATGACTTCATCTCTCCTTACTTCCAGAACAAAACTCTAGACCAACATTTATAAATGAGATCAACATTTCCTGAAATCCAGCGTCAGACTGGGAGTCCTGTTCTTGCTACTTAAAGTATGCTGTCCTTACTCTCATTTTGTAGACATTTCTTTGACTTGCAATTTCCTTATCTGGTTACAGTACAATACCAGTTGCTCAGTTTTGATGCTTGGTTAACAAAATGATTATGAGGTGCTTTTGGTTGTGTTCGTGGTTTTGTTTTGTTTTTAGGCCACTTGGGCATTTCTCTTTCATCTCTGTAGTCTCAGAGATATATTTTTAATATTTTAGTTATATATATATATATATATATATATATATATATATATATATCTTTCATCATTTTCTATGATTTAGACCAGGAAAGTGTTTTCTGTTCTGTTCAATGTAACATCTTGGTCTAAAGTCCATCCTTTTAAATTTAAACCTGGTGCACTATGAATTTGCTCTACAAACAGATAATCAAAACTTTCCTGGAAAAATGACTGTGACTTTGAGCCTTCAACATTTATCTCTCTCTTGAAACCAAGCAAAAAGATATTTGTTTTTAATACAGAAATTTAATGCTTTCCTCTCCTCTTTGTAATTTCAGTTCTAGGGATGAGTCAATTATATCTCTTCATGAACAGTAAGAAAACTATGTAATTGGTCATAAGTTTACTGTTCTTCAAAATTTATTTTATTCTCCGTTGCCTTAGATAGTATGGAATTAGGTAGGATGTATTTGGAGAAAGTCACACTCAGTACGAGTGGCTTTTAGTAAAATGTGAGAAAAAAATATTCATTTATTTAAAGTTCTATGTGTGTATCTATTGGGTAAGGGAATTTTCTATATGGTAGCCTGAATCTTGGAGAATGAAATGGCAACCCACTCCAGTATTCTTGCCTGGAGAATCCTGTGGACAGAGGAGCCTGGTGGGCTGCTGTCTATGGGGTCTCACAGAGTCGGACACGACTGAAGTGACTTACCAGCAGCAGCCTGAATCTGAGCCTTGCGTGCTCAGGTGCTTCAGTCATGTCTGACTCTTTGTGACTTTGTGGACTGTATGCTCCCAGGTTCCTCTGTCCATGGGATTTCCCAGGCAAGAACACTGGAGTGAGTTTCCATATTCTCCTCCAGCAGATCTTCCCAACCCAGGGATCAAACCTGTGTCTCCTGTGTCTTCTGCATTGCAGGTAGATTCTTCACTACTCAGCCACCGGGGAAGCCTGAATCTGAGCCTTGGACATCTAAAAAATATTTCCAGAAAGTCATATAATGGCAAAGAAAAGTCAGCCAAGTTGTTTCTCTTTCATGCAGTCCTCCTTTATTCCCATTAGAAATCTGCCAGCTATATTACACGTAGAATTAAATGAAGTAAAGAATATTCTCAATTGATCTCTTTGATTAAGACCCTGTTCATTGAACAGGAAGAAATGACAGGGCAGTGAATCCTCTTTAAAATAATTTCAGAATATTGAGATCCTTCAGGGGCCAAAGCCTGACAATATTATGTTTCAGACTTCCAAGTATCAAAATAAACCACTAAATTATTATGTGCCAGTTCAATGTAAGATTTATTTTATTGTTAAGACTCTTAGTTAAGTAAAAACACAAAATAGATAATGATCCTCAGCTAAATGCTGCATTTCAAAAAGTCCTTGAATCACAACTAAAAGAAGTTTCTCCACTGTACTTGTGTCTTGAATGTTTTGGCAGGTGTAGAGAAAATTTGCAACTGGCAAATCATCAGTTTAATTTGATGAACACTTAAGGGGAACTCTGTGCCAAGCATCCTGATTTTCTGAGTGATTAAGATGGAGTCTGTGCTTTGGAAGAGCTCTCATGCTGTGGATGAGATATATGTATAAGCAATTAACTTTAAAACAATGTACTGAGTGTTATAATAGCAGCTTATAAAAATGCTCTCACAATGGAACCAAAGAATTAATTAGACTCAGTTTAGGGAGATCAAGGTCTAATCCATAATACACGTTGGGATCACACGGGCAGGGAAGGGTTAAATTTTATTATGACTCGAGATATTCTGATACTTCTCTTCTGGTATTGGGGAGGGAGGTTGTACTTCTAGTGAAAATAACTCCCTGTGGCCACACTGATGTGCTGTAACTTATAAGAGTAAGTTATATCTCTCAGGTACATGGGAAGACCCTCCCCCAAATCATTAACTGTCACTAACTTATGTCAATGTAGTGGAAGCAAAAACCTGGGGGGAAAAAGAGTCAAAGGCATGACAAAAACTGTGGGACACTTAAATGCACCTGGGCCTGTAATTCATTCATTTATTCAACACTTTTATAGAGGTATTGAGTTAATGTCCCACTTCATTCAAGTCTGCTTATATGTCAACTCATACATGAAAACTTTCTTGATTTTCTAATAAAAAGAGGATTCATCATCATTCTTTATTACCTTATTCTGTGTTATCTTTAGTGCTGATGTACTATGTATCTGTATACATAATATATACTGTATATACTAGGATTTCCCTGGTGGCTCAGATGGTAAAAGCGTCTGCCTACAATGTGGGAGACCTGGGTTCAATCCCTGGGTCAGGAAGACTCCCTGGAGAAGGAAATGGCTACCCACACCAGTACTCTTGCCTGGAAAATCCCATGGATAGACGAGCCTGGTAGGCTACAGTGCAGGGGGTCTCAAGGAGTCAGACATGACTGAGCAACTTCACTTTGACTATATACTATAACATACTATGTCATAGCTGACATACTATATATTTCTTTCCTTGTTTCTTTCATGTTTCCTTCCTACTAGCATATAGGCTGCCTGACACCAGAAGTTTTACTTGTTTTTCTTAGTTCTGTATTTCCAAAGCCTTGAACAATGTCTATACATGGTAGGTGCTCAGAATGCCTGATTGACTTTTGAATTATGTATATTACAAATTATCTATTATGTGCCAGATATCATGCTAATATTGTGAGTGAGTGAAAGTAGCAGGAGGTGAGACTTGAAAGATATGTTAGGAATAAGCCTTAAAGGACTGTTCAGTTCAGTTCAGTTCAGTCGCTCAGTCATGTCCGACTCTTTGTGACCCCATGAATCACAGCACGCCAGGCCTCCCTGTCCATCACCAACTCCCGGACTTCACTCAGACTCACGTCCATCAAGTCAGTGATGGCATCTAGCCATCTCATCCTCTGTTGTCCCCTTCTCCTCCTGCCCCCAATCCCTCCCAGCATCAGAGTCTTTTCCAATGAGTAGTGTTATATACCAAATATGAGACTTTGTTCTAATCCATGAATATTGTCTATTTTCTTGCTATTGTCTTGTCTTTTTCTAAGAGACTTAATATAATCTGTAGGTTATCAAACTATGAAGGCGATGACTCCCTGGCTGCTTCCTGTTGTTGTAAGTAAAGTCTTATTGGAACATAGCCACACCTATTTATTTACTTGCGGTTATGATTCTATCCTGCTGCTAGAGCTGATTTGAGTTGCTGTTGTTGGGAATGGATTGCGTGAAAAACTGAAAAGATTTATTATGTGAACTTTTATAGAAGTCTGTTGACCTAAGAGAAAATAGAAGCAGGAAGACCAATGAAGAAACACTTGCAAAGCTGCTGGCAAGCAGGGATGATGGTGTTAATTGAGTGAGAGAGAGTTCATAAGACTTGTTGAATAAACAATTGGAATGACGTGAAGAAGGGAGCAATAAGGAACTGTTCTCCCACACAGAAGGATGATGGAGGCATAATGAAAGGAGTCAGTGGTACCTCCAGGTGGCTGAGAAGTTTGGATAATATGTGGTATAAATCTAGGGGAAACAGAGTTTCATCCTGGTAAATTCTGTGATCACTTGTTCATACTCTGCAGAGGGTGTGTACTGTGCTAGGTCGTTTCAGTTGTGTCCAACTCTTTATGATTCTATGGACAATAGCCCACCAGGCTCCTCTGCCCATGGGATTCTCCAGGCAAGAATACTAGACTGGGTTGCCGTGCACTCCTCCAGAGGATCTTCCTGACCCAGGGACCAAACTGGCGTCTCTTGTATCTTCTGCATTGGCAGGCAGGTTCTTTACTACTACTGCCAGCTGCAGATGAGCAGATTTCAATCAGGGTGTTTGCTGGGTAACTAAAGATGTCGTTATTCCCACTGGGAACCACTTTCATCCTCAAAAATGTTCTACAGACATGCATTTATTCCACAATCCTCCCTCTCATGACAAAATTCTGTGTTTTATTTATAGGCAATATTTAAGTATAGCTCCTGGTGACAGGGGATTTCTGAGCTGCTGAGAAGGCATGAATATAGTAATTCACTAAATGAAGAAGAACCTAAGTAAGGATAGATCCCAAATGAGTCATGGGAAAACTGGAAATAACCTCAAAGATAGTTTTCACTGAGACTTGAAGACCATTGATATTGGTCTCAGAATAAATAACCATGAAAATAATTATGTTTTTATCTTGCATATTGAAAAATATTAGTCACAAACATAATTTTTAAAGTTTTCTCAAGTAATATTTAGAATTATATATAAAGTTGACAAGTATGTAGGATTTGCCAAGTAGAACCTTAATAAATTGTTGATAAGGATATATTGCTATATATAAATTTCAGCCTAATTCTGAAACCATAATTTAAAATATGTATTTTGAAATCTTCAGTTTCTTTATCTTTTATTTCTCAGATATCAATAGGTAGGTGTATCACTACTAGATTGTATGTGGTTCTAATCTTGTGCCACTGATACCTTGGGAGATTTATTTACCTGCCACTTTCCAGTTTTTTTCTCTTTGCCTTTCCATGAAATCCTGTGAGATTTTTCTATGCTTTATAAACACCAAGTATCAGGCCTTGGGATCAGAAGTCATCAATCATAGGGCCTGGAGAAATATCAGAAGGTGCTATATTTGAGTATACAGAGTTTTGTAGGCCAGGTGGGTCCAGTTTCATAAAAAAGGTCCCACCATGTAACTTATCAACAGATTACTTATACTCTCTGGGTCTCCATTTTCATATAAAATGTGGACAAAAAATCCATATTTCCTAGATCTATAGGGGTATTTAATATATCTGTGTGCAAAGATCAGTAAACCCAGGTTCTAGCACAGAGTAGATGCACAATGAACAATAGCTTATACAATCGTTGCTCTCAAGTTTTGCTGACTTTTTATTCTTGAACTTTGCTAGGCTTTCTGGTACCATGATACTTTTTTATTATTTCCTAAATTATGATGCCTCATTTCTCCTTTCTGCCTGGATATATTTGTTTGTTCTTCCAGTAATCTATCCACTATCCTTGATCCATTGTTCACTTTGCTGAAACTGTGCTGTATATGATACATCTCTTGTCTTGCCATGTCCAGAAGGCTATAAATATTTGTATCTAATACTTCCTAGGCTCCTAGAATCTATTCACTTATGAAACCCTAAAGATGGTGTGACCATATAATTTATAATCAAACAGGAATAACTGGAAATCAAATGTGAATGCTATTCCTAATTATAGCAGGTCATCTGGTTTAAAGTTTCCCTGGTGGCTCAGTGGTAAAGAATCCACCTGCAATGCAGGAGACCAGGGTTCAACCCCTGGGTTGGCAAGGTCCCCTGAAGAAGGAAATGGCAAGCCACTCCAGTATTCTTGCCTGGGAAATCCCATGGACACAGAAGGAGCCTGGTGGGTTACAGTCCACGGGGTCACAAAGAGTCAGACATGACTTAGTGACTAAACAACAACAACAACAACAATCTGGTTTAAACTAGGACCACTTAGGACAAACAGGTATGCATTGTCCTCATATTTAAAAGCAAAGTTACTTCTGAAAATTTACATTGAAGGCACACGTACAAAGCATTTCCTCATTGCTGTCTATCATTTGGGACCTTGCAAATTGTTTAATTTCCTAAAAAGTGCTGATTGGAATGGTTTCTGCATTCTCCGGTCAGTTTTATGTAGTAAAATGGAAACTGGCTCAATGCCCAAATATTTGCAATTGAAAGATGCAGGTGATATTCTCAACAGCAGAAAACCCAAAGGAACTATAAGACCAGGTAATCACCTCCTCTATGTTACCAGATCACATCGACCATTTTGATAGTGGGGTTTTATAGGGATTCATTTCATTGTCCAAATAAAGATTAATGTAGAGGCCAAAAATAAATCCCCCTCATTTTGCCTACCAAAATACAAACAGTGCCAAAACTCATGAATGACTGCAGAGGCAATTAATCTGAATCACATACCAGATAGCTACAGTCAGTGCAGTTTCTCTGTGAGTGCACTGGGTTTAATTTAAAATGGCTAAGTAAGGGTAAATAAATCAATAGGTTGTTCTCCTAGATTTCTGTTGTATGTGTAGAGTAGCTGAGTATTAGAGTTGGAAGCAGTTCCCATTAAGCCAGTAAACATTCATCCAGCAGATGCTCTGTGTCAGGCACTGTGCTTGGCACTAAGGGCACTGCCCTTGGTTAGTGCTGAGTAAAAAAAAAAAAAAAGAAGAAGCAACAGCAGACATTTGTGATGCCTGTCACTGCACATCACTTAGGTTGTTGGGACATATTTATTAACTTCAGTCTTTCCATACTTGACAGATATGTAGGGTGGGGAGGACATAACCTTTTTTCTCCTTTGTAAAAAGAAATGGATCATTTATGCCTCTCAGGAAAAGTGGGCATTATTTGCTTGTCACTTCAATACTGAAAAGGAGCTTGCCTTCCTGGATTTATGCCACCAGTACATTCCCTCATGGGAATTCTGTGTTGGAAAACACTCTAGTACCTTGACAGAGCTCCCCACCACAATCCCATCTCACAGGTCTTCCTGTGTGCTGGATAGATGATTTGTGTCCGAGAGTCTGTTCTCTCCTCTTCCTTAAGGTGATCACACCATCTTGAGAACTAATGACTCTCCATGAATTTAGGATTAGTATCTAACAGTAGCCAGACTCCTGTACTAACCTATCTCATTGACTCCCTTCACTCAGAATTTTTGTCTTGATTAATACTTTGCTCCTTTGCAAGTTTGTAAAATTGTCTGCAAGGATTAGCATCCTTGGTTAGTCTAGGTACTAGTTTACAAGGGCTGAAGTAACAAATTGCCACAAGTTGGGTGGCTGAAAACAACATAAAGTCATTCCCTCTTAGTTCTGGAGCCTAGAGGTCTGAAACCAAGGTGTCAGCAGGGCCGTGGTTTTCCTCTGAGAGTCTGAATGAAATCCTCCTCTTCCTCTTCCCAGCTTCTGGTGGTGGCCATCCATCCTTGGCTTTCCTTGACTTGTACCTGCATCACTCCAGTCTCTGCCTCTGTTATCATATGGCATTTTCCTCTTTTTATAAGAACACCAGTCATACTGGATTAGGAACCACCCTAACAACCTCACCTTAACTTCATTGTAGCTACAAAGACTGTATTTCCAAATAAGGTTACATTCACAAGTACCCGGGGTTGGACTGCAACATGTACTTTGTGGGTCACAATTAAACCAATGCAACCTATGATATATAAATCTGTTAGATATTCTGCTTTCAGGAAAACTGCAGAATCAAATAAACCAAACTCCCTATTCATGAAAAGTCATCTTTGATATCTAAGGCAGAATGAGTCTCTCTCTTCACTTACTCCTAAGTCTGGCATTATAATCATGGCCATGAGTTATGCTTGTCTATTTGTCAGTCTCCTACTCCATGGAGAGGATCTTGGAGAGCAACATGATAAAGAACAAAGATGCAGGGCATGGAGTGAGCATCAATTTAAGTTTCAATTTCCTCATTAAGCAGGCTGTGAGGTGTGATATCTAGTTATTCTAACACTAGTCATCCATCTGCCATCATCTCTCCTCAATACTTTGTTTTTTGAGAGGGATTATTTGATTTGTATACCAAACTATCAGACTTTATGCATGAAAAATTGAATTGATAATTTGAGCCTTTGGACATTATCTTTCTTCAGTATTTACTTCGTTCTGGCAGGCAGCTAGACTATAGGGATAGCATATCATATAAAGATTGAGCTGAGAGGGTTGAGTGATCCAGTGCATTTCTAGCTTATAATTCTGCAAAGAAAGTAGTCCTTTAGGAGTTGCACGTAAGATCCTGGGGTTTTCTTAGGACCTTCTTCTTCATCTGATTCTTGCTTTACTTTTTTGTCCTCTAAACCTTGTAAGCCTCCCAGAAATTCTTACTGATTTCCTAGTAATGATACATTGCATCTATTGATTTATGAATGCTGAATAAGCCTTACATTCCTGGTATGGGCCAGACTTGATGATGTATTAGCCATTTTATATACTGCAGCATTTGTTCACTAATGTTTTGCTAAAGAGACCTGTATCTCTATTCATGAGAGATACTTGGAGTTTTCTTGCAATGTCTCTATCTAGTTTTGGTATTACTATAATGCAGGCATCATAAAATGAGTTTGGAAATATTTCTTTCACTTTTGTCATTTTGAAGAGATACAATATTGCTTAAAAGTATGAATTCTTCCTTAAATATTTGGTAACATTCATTAGTAAAATTATCTGGGCAGAGGGTTTCATTCAGTTCAGTTCAGTTCAGTTAAGTCGTTCAGTCATGTCCGACTCTTTGTGACCCCATGAATTGCAGCATGCCAGGCCTCCCTGTCCATCACCAACTCCTGGAGTTCACCCAAACTCATGTGCATCGAGTTGGTGATGTCATCCAGCCATTTCATCCTCTGTTGTCCCCTTCTCCTGCCCCCAATCCCTCCCAGCATCAGGGTCTTTTCGAATTAAAAGGGTTTCATTATTATTGTTTTATTTTATATGTAAATATATGCTTACATACCTATTTTATTTTACATTCATTTTATATATATGTATGTGTAGGTATTTAATCACTTATTCAAAGTCATTAATAGTTACAGGGATATTGAATTTGTCTATTCTTCTTTGAGTGAGTTTTGGTACTTAGCTTCTATCAGTAAATAGGTCCATGACATCTAAGTTATCATAGTTATGTACATAGAGTAGTGTATAGTATTTTCTTATTATCTTGTTAATTTCCATGGGATCAATGGTGACAAGGAGGGCATGGCAACTCAGTCCAGTATTCTGGCCTGGATAATCTCATGGACAGAAGAGCCTGGCAGGCTACAGACCATGGAGTCACAAAGAGTCAAACACAACAGAAGTGACTTAGTATAGCATAGGAGTGGTGATGATTGCTGCTTTACTTCTGATACTGATAATTCCTGTTCTCTCTCTTTTTACTTGGTTACTGTTTTGTTGCTGTTCTTAAATCAGTAAGTCATGTCTGACTCTTTGCAACCCCATGAACTGCAGCAACCAGGATTCCTTGTCCTTCACTATCTCCCAGAGTCTGCTCAGATTCATGTGCATTGAGTCAGTGATGCTATCTAACCATCTCATCCTCTGCTGCCCACTTCTCCTTTTGCTTTCAGTTTGTCCCAGCATCAGGGTCTTTTCCAATGAATAGATTCTTTACATTAGGGGGGCCAAAGTATTGGGGCTTTAGCAATAGTCCTTCCAATGAATATTCAGAATAGATTTCCTTTAGGATCAGCTGGTTTGAAATGCTTGCTCTCCAAGGGACTCTCAAGAGTCTTCTCCAGCACCATGATTCAAAAACATCAGTTGTTCCGAGCTCAGCCTTCTTTATGGTCCAATTCTCACATCTGAACATGACTACTGGAAAAACCATAACTTTGAGTATATGGACCTTGATCAGCAAAGTGATGTTTCTGCATTTTAAGACATTATCTAGGTTTGTCATACCTTTCCTTCCAAGGAACAAACATATTTTAAATTCATGGCTTCAATTACCATCACAATGATTTTGGAGCCCAAGAAAATAAAATCTATCACTATTTTGACTTTTCCCCCCTCTATTTGCCGTGAAGTGATGGGATCAGATGCCATGGTCTTAGTTTTTTGAATGCTGAGTTTTAATCCAGCTTTTTCATTCTTCTTTTTCACCCTTATCAAGAGGCACCTTAGTTCCTCTTTGCTTTCTGCCATTAGAGTGGTATCATCTGCATATCTGAGGTTGTTGATATTTCTCCTGCAATCTTGATTCCAGCTTGTGATTCATCCAGCCCTCCATTTTGCATGATGTATTCAGTTCAGTCGTGTCCAACTCTTTGTGACTCCATGAAACCACAGCATACCAGGTCTCCCTGTCCATCACCAACTCCTGGAGTTTACACAAATTCATCATGTCCATTGAGTCAATGATGCCATTTAACCATCTCATCCTCTGTCGTCCCCTTCTCCTCCTGCCTTCAATCTTTCCCAACATCAGGGTCTTTTCAAATGAGTCAGCTCTCTGCATCAGGTGGCCAAAATATTGGAGTTTCAGCTTTAACATCAGTCCTACCAATGAACACCCAGGACTGATTTCCTTTAGGATGGACTGGTTGGATCTCCTTGAAGTCCAAGGGACTCTCAAGAGTCTTCTCCAACACCACAGTTCAAAAGCATCAATTCTTCAGCGCTCAGCTTTCTTCACAGTCCAACTCTCACATCCATACATGACCACTGGAAAAACCATAGCCTTGACTAGATGGACCTTTGTTTGCAAAGTAATGTCTCTGCTTTTTAATCTGCTGTCTAGGTTGGTCATACCTTTTCTTCCAAAGAGTAAGCATCTTTTAATTTCATGGCTGCAATCACCATCTGCTGTGATTTTGAAGCCCAAGAAAATAAGCTCAATGCCTGTTTCCACTGTTTCCCCATCTATTTGCCATGAAGTGATGGGATCAAATGCCATGATCTTAGTTTTCTGAATGTTGAACTTGAAGCCAACTTTTTCACTCTCCTCTTTCACTTTCATCAAGAGGCTCTTCAGTTCTTCACTTTCTGCCATAAGAGTGGTGTCATCTGCATATCTGAGGTTATTGATATTTCTTCCGGCAATCTTGATTCCAGCTTGTGCTTCTTCCAGCCCATCGTTTCTCATGATGTACTCTGCATATAAGTTAAATAATCAGGGTGACAATATACAGCCTTGACATACTCCTTTTCCTATTTAGAACCAGTCTGTTGTTTCATGTCCAATTCTAACTGTTGCTTCCTGACCTGCATACTGGTTTCTTAAGAGGCAGGTCAGGTGGTCTGGTATTCCCATCCCTTTCAGAATTTTCCACAGTTTATTGTGATCCACACAGTCAAAGGCTTTGGCATGGTCAATAAAGCAGAAATAGATGTTTTTTTCTGGAACTTTCTTGCTTTTTCCATGATCCAGCGGATGTTGGCAATTTGATGTCTGGTTCCCCTGCCCTTTCTAAAACCGGCTTGAACATCTGGAAGTTCGCGGTTCATATACTGCTGAAGCCTGGCTTGGAGAATTTTGAGCATTACTTTAGTAGCGTGTGAGATGAGTGCAATTGTGCAGTAGTTTGAGCATTCTTTGGCATTTCCTTTCTTTGGTATTGGAATGAAAACCAACCTTTTCCAGTCCTGTGGCCTCTGCTGAATTTTCCAAATTTGCTGACATATTGATGTTCCTCTGCTTTTTTTTTTTTTAATTTAAATTTTTTCTAAATTTGTTTATTTATTTATTTTTAATTTTATTTTATTTTTAAACTTTACAATATTGTATTAGTTTTGCCAAATATCGAAATGAATCCGCCACAGGTATACCCGCGTTCCCCATCCTGAACCCTCCTCCCTCCCCTACCCTCCCTCTGGGTCATCCCAGTGCACCAGCCCCAAGCATCCAATACTGTGCATCGAACCTGGACTGATGACTCTAAATTTAATTTATACACCTGAAAGTTCTTAGTTCATGAACTTCTGAAACCTAACTTGAAGGATTTGGGGCATAAAGTTTGTAGCATATCAAATAAGCACAATTTTATGATAGTTTGAACATTCTTTGGCATTTCCCTTTTTGGGGATTGGAATGAATCTCTTCCAGTGCTATGTCTTCTGCTGAGTTTTCCAAATTTGCTGAAATACTGAGTGCAGAACTTTCATACCATCGTATTTTAGTATTTTAAATAGTTCAGGTAGAAATCCATTAACTCCACTAGCTTTGTTTTAGCAACACTTTCTAGAGGTTTCACCTACCCTGTCTAGATGTTTCTTACTTTTATTTTTTAAGGAACAAAATTTTTGTCCTCCTAATATTTTTTCTGTTTTTTTCTTTTTTTTCAATTTCATTGATTTCTACATTATTTTTAATATATTTCTTCTATTTGCTTTAATTCACTCAAGTTTTGCAGTGTAGTAAGGTAGAGACTGAGGTTATTGATTTTATATCTTTCTTCCTTTCTAATATATACATTTAATGCTACAAATTTACATCTATAAGCACTGATTAAGCAGCATTTCAGATTTTTGCTGTTATAAATTTCAGTTTCATTTAGTTGTAAATAAATTTTATTTTCTCTTGGGTCATCTTATTTTTACCCAAGGATTACTTACATGTGATTTTAACTAAAAGGCCGGGAAGCAATGCTCATGGATTATTTACATCAAATAGTTGGGGCTTTTCCAGCTATCTGCCTGTTACTGATTTCAAATTTAATTCCATTATATGATCTTAAAAGTACTTTGTACAATTTCTGTTCTTTAAATTGTTTAAGATGTATTTTATGTTCTAGCACATGACCCAACTTGGTGAATTTTGTGTGTGAGCATGAGTAGAACGTGTACTTTGCTATTATTTGGATTGTTCTATAGATGTCAATTAGGTGAAGTTAACAGATAGTGCTGTTCAAGTCATCTGTATTCTTACTGATTTCCTGCCTGTTTGATCTATCAGTTATCAAGACAGGAGTATTGAAATGCCAAACTATAGTTGTGTACTTGTCTATTTCTTCAATTTCCATTAGTTTTTGCCTCATATATTTTGAAACTCTTCTGGTATATTAAAAAAAAAAAATGCTATCTTGATCTAGTTTTGAGGCCCTGGCTAGAGACTAGTTATTTCCTCTCCTTGAGCATCCAACAAGGTCCACATTCCCAATCATTCTATTGGCATCTCGCTCTCACACTCTGGGCCACTAAGTGCCTGCCCTAATGTCCCCAGTGAGGTACTAGACAATCAGGGACAGCTCCGTGCCCCAGAGCTTGCTGAAATTAAGCAAATTCATCATTCTCAAACCAGCTTCCCCTGTCTTTCCCTTTTCTTCCACAGAAACCTGAGTGGCCCTGCATGCTGTATTGTGTTATTCTCAGGGGACTTTAAGTTAAATAAACTAAAACTTCCCCATCTTCCCTCTCTTCATCTGTGTCTGGCCTCATCATACTTTACCAGGGTAATACAGTTAAAACAGTTGCTAGATACATATATGTTTAGGAATTTTATATCTTTTGTTATAAAAGTGATCTCTGTGTCATTTTAAAGTGTCCCTGATACTCTTCTTTTGCCCAAAGTTGGCTTTATGTGAAATTATAGAATTGTAGCTACTACAAATTTCCTTTGATTAGTGTTAGCATATTATATCTTATTACATCTCTTTACTTTTAATCTGCTCTTTAAAAAATTATCAATTTTATATAGACAGCATTTAGTTGTTTTTTTAATCCAATCTATCAATCTCTCCCTTTTAACTGTATTTAAACTATTTACATATAAAGTGATTTTCAATATATTTTGATTAAATTTTTTCTCTCTTCTGTTCATTACATTTCTATTTTAATTGAGAATTTTTATGCTTCAATTTTATCTACTCTATTAAGCTATCAATTATACTTAAAAAGTAGTGTAGCAAAAGAGTGTGCAAGATAGATTTTGAATAATCTAAAGCTACTTAGAATAGTACCATACTGCTCATGTGTCATGTGGGAAACACAGCAAAATATCTATCCCATGTTCCTCCCTCTCATCCCTGTTTCACTGTTGTCATTGATTTCACTTTTATATATGTTCTACATACTCAATACTTTGTTACATGATTTCTTTAAACATTCAGTTATCTCCTATATAAATTTAGGATAAGAAAAATAAAATCCTGTGTTTCACCCTTATTTATTCCTTTTCTGAGTTATTGCTGTAGTTCTTTGGGTTTCTTGCACTCCAGTTTCATTCAATTTTTTGGATCTGTGGTTTTTAGCTTTCTCAATAAATTTGAAAACTATTCCACCATTATTTCTTCAAAGAATGTTTTATGTCTCATTTCTATTATGGACTCATTTCAGTTCAGTCGCTCAGTCATGTCCGACTCTTTGCGACCCCATGAACCGCAGCACGCCAGGCCTCCCTGTCCATCACCAACTCCCGGAGTTCACTCAAACCCGTGTCCATTGAGTCGGTGATGCCATCCAACCATCTCATCCTCTGTCATCCCCTTCTCCTCCTGCCCCCAATCCCTCCCAGCATCAGAGTCTTTTCCAATGAGTCAACACTTCGCAAGAGGTGGCCAAAGTACTGGAATTTCAGCTTTAGCATCATTCCTTCCAAAGAAACCCCAGGGCTGATCTCCTTCAGAATGGACTGGTTGGATCTCCTTGCAATCCAAGGGACTCTCAAGAGTCTTCTCCAAGTTCAAAAGCATCAATTCTTCGGCGCTCAGCCTTCTTCAGAGTCCAACACTCACATCCATACATGACAACTGGAAAAACCATAGCCTTGACTAGACAGAAATTTGTTGGCAAAGTAATGTCTCTGCTTTTGAATATGCTGTCTAGGTTGGTCATAACATTCCTTCCAAGGAGGAAGCATCTTTTAATTTCATGCTGCAATCACCATCTGCAGCGATTTTGGAGCCCAGAAAAATAAAGTCAGCCACTGTTTCCACTGTTTCCCCATCTATGACTATTTACATATATATTAGGTTACTTGAAGTTTTTACAGATCACTGATGATATATTCATTTTCTTCTAAAATTTTTCTTTATTTTTATTTTATTTAATTAATTGATTTTTTTCTAGTTTTCATTTTCTATTTTTTTTTTTAATTTTTGTGACATATTTTCTGTTGTTGTGTAGTCAGCTTTACTAACCTTTTCTTGTGCAGTATCTACTCTGCTGTTAATCTTATACAGTTAATTTTTCAATTCACACACTAACATTCATTTGTTGAAATTGATTTCATTCTGTTTTTTCTATGTCTCTCCTTAGGTTTTAAAATATAGAGAATCCTGGGGAGTAGAAATGTAGCACTGGTTGCAATGAACTGAAATTTGAGAAGCATACTTGGATATATTAGTCTCTTCATGCCAGTGAAGTAACAGACAAAGAAGGAGGATGCTGGGGTGATTGATTCTAACCATCAAGAAGAAATCAACCCGTTTTTACACAGTGCAGATAAGGAAGACTATGTTTGGAATGCAGAAAATCTAACGAACTTCTTAGTACTATGTCCTTAGTGCCAGTAATTACAATAAATGGAAAAGTATAATAATACAGCTTAAACAGGACTGTTCAGGAGTGAAGTCATCATCACCTCACATATATATTACTTGTTTATGGAAAAAGCCACTTAAATGTCTAGAAAAAGAAAAATGAAAGTGAAAAAGTGTTAGTTGCTCAGTCGTGTCCAACTCTTTGAGATCCCAGGGACTGTAGCCTGCCAGGCTCCTCTGTTCATGGAATTCTCCAGGCAAGAATACTGGAGTGGGTAGCCTTTCCCTTCTCCAGGGGACCTTCCCAACACAGAGATTGAACCCAGATCTCCCACATTGCAAGCAGATTCTTTACCATCTGAGCCACAAGGGACCATCAGGAAGAGAAAGTAGATATAAATACCAAATACAGCCATGTGGTGACCAGTTGCAGAAGTGAGAACTGTAATTGTTAAGAGATTGTTTTTCCTAATTTTCATAAGCATATATTTGTATATACAAACCATTTTTTGTGTTTTCTTTACTCATTTTATCCACTCATAGTCTAATATGATATTTGCTGATAATAGTTAACTTTAGAACTTTGTATGGAAACATACAAAAATCCATTTAGTACATAATGACTTCATTCAAATCCCTGCATTAAAAGACTTGACTGAGCTCAAACATATTCTAACAACTTAATGTCTGTGTCCCTAGGATGACCCCAGCCAGCCTCTAAAATGCCTGCTGATGAAAATAAGAAAGCTCAGTGCTGCCAGGAAAATTTAATGTTTGTTCTAGCCAGAACCTGGTGATTGGCTGATAGGCCCCTGAACTTCCTTTTAGAGTAGTTAATTTAGAAAGTTTGCAATTATAAATTATTTCTCAGACTTTTGAGAAGTAAATCTTCCACCAACAACACCATCTATTCCAGGACCTAAGAGCCTTCTCTTTGAAATGCAAGCATCCAGGAAGATGGCTCTCACAACACACCCCGCTCAGATGCAAGGGTGAGGTCCTAAGGTAAGGAGCACCATGCTCCAACCTGAACTACTGCCTCCTGTCCAAAAGATAGGAGACATTTGATAAGCACCATTTAGCATACCTCCAGGTCTAGTCGAATGGAGCAAATCCCCTTTCTACTCTTCAGTACCCTTTCCCTAGCACATCCCAGCCTTCAAAAACTAACCTGCCTTTTGTTTCTGTGAAACTGAATTCACCTCATGCTGGATTCTTCCCTGTTGCAGTTGCAGTTACCATCCTTTTGGTTTTAATTGGGCTTCCAGGTGGCTTAGAGTTAAAGAATTAGCCTGTGAATGCAGGAGACACAAGAGACACCAGTTCGATCACTGGGTAAGGAAGATTCCCTAGAGGAGGAAATGGCAACCCACTCCAGAATTCTTGCTTGGGAAATTCCATGGATAGAGGAACCTGGTGGGTTGTAGTCCATGGATTATCAAAGAGTTGGACACGACTGAGCACACACCCACACAGCTTTAACTAGTATCCTTACTGTTTTGACTAGTGTATGACTTTATTTTCAAAACTACCTAATATCAAAAGGATGATGTTAATCAGTCAGTAGCAGTAGAAACTGTGTCTTCTGAAGAAAGGTTTAGCATATTTTTGCTTGTATGTGGAATAGCTGTATCATGTTAAACAGTAAATAAGAATATGTTCTTGTTTTTATTTTGGATTAAGTATCATATTAACTCAGATGACCATTATATCTACTACTGTGAGCAGGAATCCCTCAGAAGAAATGGAGTAGCCATCATGGTCAACAAAAGAGTCCGAAATGCAGTACTTGGATGCAATCTCAAAAGCAACAGAATGATCTCTGTTCGTTTCCAAGGCAAATCATTCAATATCACAGTGATCCAAGTCTATGCCCCAACCAGTAAGGCTGAAGAAGATGAAGTGCAACGGTTCATATGAAGACCTACAAGACCTTTTAGAACTAACACCCAAAAAAGATGTCCTTTTCATTGTAGGGGACTGGAATGCAAAAGTAGGAAGTCAAGAAACACCTGGAGTAACAGGCAAATTTGGCCTTGGAACACAGAATGAAGCCGGGCAAAGACTAACAGAGTTTTGCCGAGAAAATGCAATGGTCATAGCAAACACGCTCTTCCAACAACCTAAGAGAAGACTCTACACATGGACATCACCAGATGGTCAACACCGAAATCAGATTGATTATATTCTTTGCAGCCAAAGATGGAGAAGCTCTATACAGTCAACAAAAACAAGACCAGGAGGTGACTGTGGCTCAGATCATGAACTCCTTATTACCACTAGACCATTCAGGTATGGCCTAAATCAAATCCCTTATGATTATACAGTGGAAGTGGGAAATAGATTTAAGGGCCTAGATCTGATAGATTGAGTGCCTGATGAACTATGGAATGAGGTTCGTGACATTGTACAGGAGACTGGGATCAAGACCATCCCCATGGAAAAGAAATGCAAAAAAGCAAAATGGCTTTCTGGGGAGGCCTTACAAATAGCTGTGAAGAGAAGAGAAGTGAAAAGAAAAGGAGAAAAGGAAAGATTATAAGCATGTGAATACAGAGTTCCAAAGAATAGCAAGGAGAGATAAGAAAGCCTTCCTCAGCCATCAATGCAAAGAAATAGAGGAAAACAACAGAATGGGAAAGACTAGAGATCTCTTCAAGAAAATTAGAGATACCAAGGGAATATTTCATGCAAAGATGGGCTCGATAAAGGACAGAAATGGTATGGACCTAACAGAAGCAGAAGATATTAAGAAGACGTGGCAAGAATATACAGAAGAACTGTACAAAAAAAGATCTTCATGACCCAGATAATCACGATGGTGTGATCACTAATCTAGAGCCAACATCCTGGAATGTGAAGTCAAGTGGGCCTTAGAAAGCATCTCTATGAAGAAAGCTAGTGGAGGTGATGGAATTCCAGTGGAGCTATTCCAAATCCTGAAAGATGATGCTGTGAAAGTTCTGCACTCAATATGGCCATCACATTTGGAAAACTCAACAGTGGCCACAGGACTGGAAAAGGTTGGTTTTCATTCCAATCCCAAAGAAAGGAAATGCCAAAGAATGCTCAAACTACCACACAATTGCACTCATCTCACACGCTAATAAAGTAATGCTCAAAATTCTCCAAGCCAGGCTTCAGCAATACGTGAACCGTGAACTTCCAGATGTTCAAGCTGGTTTTAGAAAGGGCAGAGGAACCAGACATCAAATTGCCAACATCTGCTGGATCATGGAAAAAGTAAGAGAGTTCCAGAAAAACATCTATTTCTGCTTTATTGACCATGCCAAAGCCTTTGACTGTGTGGAATCAGAGTAAACTGTGGAAAATTCTGAAAGAGATGGGAATACCAGACCACCTGACCTGCCTCTTGAGAAATCTGTATGCAGGTCAGGAAGCAATAGTTAGAACTGGACATGGAATAACAGACTGGTTCCAAATAGGAAAAGGAGTATGTCAAGGCTGTATATTGTCACCCTGCTTATTTAATTTCTATGCAGAGTACATCATGAGAAACGCTGGGCTGGAAGAAGCACAAGCTGGAATCAAGATTGCCAGGAGAAATATCAATAACCTCAGATATGCAGATGACACCATCTTTATGGCTGAAAGTGAAGAGGAACTAAAAAGCCTGTTGATGAAAGTGAAAGTGGAGAGTGAAAAAGTTGGCTTAAAGCTCAGCATTCAGAAAACGAAGATCATGGCATCCAGTCCCATCACTTCATGGGAAATAGATGGGGAAACAGTGTCAGACTTTATCTTTTTGGGCTCCAAAATCACTGCAGATGGTGACTGCAGCCATGAAATTAAAAGATGCTTACCCCTTGGAAGGAAAGTTATGACCAACCTAGATAGCATATTCAAAAGCAGAGACAGTACTTTGCCAACAAAGGTCTGTCTAGTCATGGCTATGGTTTTTCCAGTGGTCATGTATGGATGTGAGACTTGGACTGTGAAGAAAGCTGAGTGCCGAAGAATCGATGCTTTTGAACTGTGGTGTTGGAGAAGACTCTTGAGAGTCCCTTGGACTGCAAGGAGATCCAACCAGTCCATTCTAAAGGAGATCAGCCCTGGGATTTCTTTGGAAGGAATAATGCTGAAACTGAAACTCCAGTACTTTGGCCACCTCTTGCGAAGTGTTGACTCATTGGAAAAGACTCTGATGCTGGGAGGGATTGGGGGCAGGAGGAGAAAGGGACGACAGAGGATGAGATGGCTGGATGGCATCACTGACTGGATGGACGTGAGTCTGTGTGAATTCTGGGGGTTGGTGATGGGCAGGGAGGCCTGGTGTGTTGCGGTTCATGGGATCGCAAAGAGTCGGACACGACTGAGCGACTGAACTGAACTGAATCATATAAGAAGTTAGTTGGGTGTTGATAAGGGCTCGACTGATATTGCAATACTGAAGTGGACAGCCTATTTCTTCTCCAGTGGATCTTCCTGACCCAGGAATCAAACCAGGGTCTCCTGCACTGCAGGTAGACTCTTTACCAGCTGAGCTACCAGGGAAACCCATGTGAAATAGCTGTATCATGTTAAACAGTAAATAAGACTATGTTCTTGTCTTTATTGGGATTAAGTATTATATAAGAAAAGGAACCAGGCATACATACAGTTAATTAGTTTCCCCACCACAGCCAAAAGCAGGACAGGATTGAATTTGACGTGAGGGATGTGGCAGAGAGTAACCAATACAATGGCAAGTGATGAATAGAATAAAATCTGTGCAAGCAAAAAAAATAAATTTGTTGGGTGTTGATAAGGGGTGGACTTATATTGGTACTATTAATAAACATAAATATAAGCTATCAATTTATAAAAACAATTCATGAAAAACATTATGTGTGAAATACATAGATATCACAGAATAAATGATCTTGGGGAGTTGCTATCTGATCTCATTTTGGGAAGATAAAAATCTGGAGATATCCCTTCTCATAAGAGAAAATGAATTGAGAAATATGACCGTACTGGAACAATATAGAAGACTCTGAATGTGATTCTTGCTGCTCTACAAAATGGAACTTTCCGAAAAGTGTGATTATAAAAATCACCTGTCTGATTCACAAGACATATTCCAGAATTCTGCTTCCTTTCCTGTAACACTGATTCATAGTCTCTGGGGGCGGGGCGGGGGGGGGGCGGCTAAGAAGCTATTTATTAAACATTTGTATCTCAAGATCAGGTAGACTGGGGACTTGCTACACTAAAGAATGGTGCTGTATATTGGCATATTTTTATATCCAAGTTTAAATTTCCAGGACTCATAATCTAATATTTTAGGAGACTAAGACTGATGAAAAAGCAAAATGGCTGTCTGGGGAGGCCTTTCAAATAGCTGTGAAAAGAAGAGAAGCGAAAAGCAAAGGAGAAAAGGAAAGATACAAACATCTGAATACAGAGATCCAAAGAAAAGCAAGAAGAGATAAGAAAGCCTTCTTCAGCGATCACTGCAAAGAAATAGAGGAAAACAACAGAATGGGAAAGACTAGAGATTTCTTCAAGAAAATCAGAGATACCAAAGGAATATTTCATGCAAAGATGGGCTCGATAAAGGACAGAAATGGTATGGACCTAACAGAAGCAGAATATATTAAGAAGAGATGGCGAGAATACACAGAAGAACTGTACAAAAAAGATCTTCACAACCCAGATAATCACGATGGTGTGATCACTAATCTAGAGCCAGACATCCTGGAATGTGAAGTCAAGTGGCCTTAGAAAGCATCACTACAAACAAAGCTAGTGGAGGTGATGGAATTCCAGTGGAGCTATTCCAAATCCTGAAAGATGATGCTGTGAAAGTTCTGCACTCAATATACCAGCAAATTTGGAAAACTCAGCAGTGGCCATAGGACTGGAAAAGGTCAGTTTTCATTCCAATCGCAAAGAAAGGCAATGCCAAAGAATGCTCAAACTACCACACAATTGCACTCATCTCACACACTACTAAAGTAATGCTCAAAATTCTCCAAGCTAAGCTTCAGCAATATGTGAACCGTGAACTTCATGATGTTCAAGCTGGATTTAGAAAAGGCAGAGGAACCAGACATCAAATTGCCAACATCTGATGGATCATGGAAAAAGCAAGAGAGTTCCAGAAAAACATCTAGTTCTGCTTTATTGACTATGCCAAAGCCTTTGACTGTGTGGATCACAGTAAACTGTGGAAAATTCTGAAAGAGATGGGAATACCAGACCACCTGACCTGCCTCTTGAGAAATCTGTATGCAGGTCAGGAAGCAACAGTTAGAACTGGACATGGAACAACAGACTGGTTCCAAATAGGAAAAGGAGTACGTTAAGGCTGTATATTGTCACCCTGTTTATTTAACTTACATGCAGAGTACATCATGAGAAACGCTGGACTAGAAGAAACACAAGCTGGAATCAAGATTGCCAGGAGAAATATCAATAACCTCAGATATGCAGATGACACCACCCTTATGGCAGAAAGTGAACAGGAACTAAAAAGCCTCTTGATGAAAGTGAAAGTGGAGAGTAAAAAGGTTGGCTTAAAGCTCAACATTCAGAAAACGAAGATCATGGCATCTGGTCCCACCACTTCATGGGAAATAGATGGGAAACAGTGGAAACAGTGTCAGACTTTATTTTTTGGGGCTCCAAAATCACTGCAGATGGTGACTGCAGCCATGAAATTAAAAGACACTTACTCCTTGGAAGGAAAGTTATGACCAACCTAGATAGCTTATTCAAAAGCAGATACACTACTTTGCCAACAAAGGTTCGTCTAGTCAAGGCTATGGTTTTTCCTGTGGTCATGTATGGGTGTGAGAATTGGACTGTGAAGAAGGCTGAGCGCCGAAGTATTGATGCTTTTGAACTGTGGTGTTGGGGAAGACTCTTGAGAGTCCCTTGGACTGCAAGGAGATCCAACCAGTCCATTCTGAAGGAGATCAGCCCTGGGTTTTCTTTGGAAGGAATGATGCTAAAGCTGAAACTCCAGTGCTTTGGCCACCTCATGCGAAGAGTTGAGTCATTGGAAAAGACTCTGATGCTGGGAGGGATTGGGGGCAAGAGGAGAAGGGGACGACAGAGGATGAGATGGCTTGATGACATCACTGACTCGATGAACGTGAGTCTGAGTGAACTCCGGGAGTTGGTGATGGACAGGTAGGCCTGGCGTGCTGCGATTCATGGGGTTGTGAAGAGTCGGACACGACTGAGCAACTGATCTGAAGACTGATGAATAACCTCAGTTAATCCTCAGATGACGTACTGATAATGGAATACTAGAGTGGGTAGCCTTTCCATTCTCCAGTGCATCTTCCTAACCAAGGAGTTGAACTGGCAAATTCTTTGCCAGCTGAGCTACCAGGGAAGCCCATGTGGAATAGCTGTATCATGTTAAACAGTAAATACGACTATGTTTTTGTCTTTATTTGGGATTATTAATCAGTGTTAGTCTCCTAAATGTTAGATTATGAATCCTGGAAATTTAAACTTGAAAGCAAAACAAAAAACAAAAAAACTATACTTTCCCTACCAAAATTTTTTTCAAACATGAAGTGAATGCTTCCAAATACTTCCCATTAAAACAGAGAAATTGAAAGCAAGGAAGTAATTACTTAAATCCTCTTGAATATAAGCACTATAATAAATGAGACTATTGCTTATTTTTGCAATATTTAGTATTCTAAATGTAATTGTATATTAACAAATTTTTAATTCTTAATTAGTAAGAGGATAGCAGCAAAAACTTTGCCTCAATTTTTTTTCCTTTGAAATTATTGCCTCGCTTTCAATTGATGTGCTCTTGTTAAAAATCATAATTTGTCTTTTCTTCATATCTTTAAATTCTTAAACTTGTTAACTTCAGTTTACACAGTTAGCTTTCCAAGTTACATACCTAAAACTTCCCATTCTTTACTTTGACTCTCTAACAGTGGCTTTGTTTAATACCATTTTTTTTCACTAGAGGAATTAGATATAAAATATGGGTACAGATTTTTTATAAATCTGAATGTAGAAAGAATTCTTTCAAATCCAAAATAACTTTTTTACTTCAAAACATATTTATTTTTCTCCAATATATATTATGTGGAATTGTTTTTAATCAGTTTGCTTGTTCTCTTTGGACAGTCTATAAGATGTTTCATTGGGCTCCAATTCTTTATTCAGAATTGCTTTTTGGTAAAATCCTTACATGTATAATGCCATGTCATTAATTTGAATTACCTCAATGTTTGGGGAAATTTTATTATATGATATTCTTCAAGGGTAAAAACTTTCTTAACAAAATAATACTTGAAAGTTAATATGAAACACATCAAGCTAGAAACTATAAAGCAGAGTATTATGAAGAAATTTAAACATATGCTAACATACTTCAATGTAAAAGAGGGCACTGAATTTTAACCTTTCTGTGCCATTCTTAGCTAGTCTAAAAGATAACACTTTATTTATGATTATAGTTTATGGATATATGAAATACATGACATCAATATTAGAAGTGGTTAAAGGGAGGAAGTGAGAATAATTTGTATATTAAGAGAAAAGAAAAAATGCAATCATACACAATGCTGATTAAAATTAAAGAAGGCAGTAAAGAGTAGAAGACTAAAAGTAAACAAAGAACAAGGGAATAAATAGAAACATTACAGATATGATAGTAACTCAATTATATCAATAATCACTTTAAATTTTAATGCTCTAAATACACAAATTGAAAGATTAAAAACTAACAGAGTACATTAAAAACCTCAACTGTATGCTGTCTATAAGAAACCTATTTTAACTATAAAAATATACATCAATTAAACATAAAGGGGTGAATTCCTATTTGCTTATTTTTGCCTTTGTCTCATATGCTTTTGATTGTCAAATCCAAAACATCATTGCCAAGATCAACATCAATTTTCCCTTAGTTGTTGTTCAGTCGCTCAGTCATGTCCGACTCTCTCACCCCATCGACTGCAGCATGCCAGGCTTCCCTGTCTTTCACCATCTCCCGGAGCTTGCTCAAACTTATGTCCATTGAGTCAGTGATGCCATCCAACCATTTTGTCCTCTGTCATCCCCTTCTTCTCCTGCCTTCAAGCTTTCCCAGAATCAGTCTTTCCCAATATGTCAGCACTTTGCATCAGGTAGCCAAAGTATTAGAGCTTCAGCTTCAGCATCAGTCCTTCTAAAGAATATTCAGGATTGATTTCCTTTAGGATTGACTGGTTTGATCTCCTTCAGGATTGACTGGTTTGATCTCCTTTAGGATTGACTGGTTTGATTTCCTTTAGGATTGGCTGGTTTGATCTTGCAGTCCAAGGGACTCTCAAGAGTCTTCTCCAACAGTTCAAAAGCATCAATTCTTCGGCACTTAGCTTTCTTTATGGTCCAACTCTCTCATCCATATATGACTTCTAGAAAAAATGTATCTTTGACTAGATGGACCTTTGTTGGCAAAGTAATGTCTCTGCTTTTTAATATGCTCTCTAGGTTTGTCATAGCTTTTCTTCCAAGGAGCAAACTTCTAATTTCATGTTTTCAGTCACCATCTGCAGTGATTTTGAAGCCCAAGAAAATTAAGTCTCTCACTGTTTCCATTGTTTCCCTATCTATTTGCCATGAATGATGAGACTGGATGCCATGATGTTCATTTTTGAATCTTCAGTTTTAAACCAGCTTTTTCACTCTCCTCATTCACCTTCATCAAGAGGCTCTTAGTTCCTCCTTGCTTTCTGCCATAAGGATAGTATTATCTGCAAGTCTGAGATTATTGATATTTCTCCTGGCAATCTTTGCTTTAGCAGTTTCACAGTTTCAGGTCATACATTTAAATTACATTGCCCCTGTAGATTGCCTTGAGTTGTACAGGCATTTTCAGAACATTAATTTTTACCACTCATTTACATGAGATAGCTTATCATACTTTTGTATTCCTTAAATTTTTATCAATATTTTACAGATATAAATATACATATCTTTCATCTCCTTGATTAAATTTATTCCTGAGTATTTGATTTATGCTATTGTAAGCAGGGTTGTTTTCTTAATTTCCATTTCTGATGATTTCTTGGTGGTGTATAAAAATGCAACTGATTCTTGTATGCTGGTTTTGTATCCTGCTACTTTACTGCATTTATCAGTTCTGAGTTTTTTGGTAGAGATTTTTAAGGTTTTTTTAAATATAGAAGTTTATATCATACAAAACAGTTATTTTTATTCTTTCTGATTTGGATGGCTTATTTTGTCTGTTTTTTACTAATTTCTTTGTCTAGAACTTGAGGTGCTGTGTTGAACAGAAGTGGTGAGAATGGCACCTTCGTCTTGTTCCTGATCTTGAAAGAAAAGTTTATAACTTTTTACTGTGGAGTGTGGTATTAGTTGTGGGCTTGTAATATATGACCCATATTATGCTGAAGTATGTTCCCTCTGGACTCACTTTGTTGAGAGTTTTTATCATGAATGGATATTGAATTTTGTCAAATGCTTGTTTTCTGTATGTATTGAGATAATGTGATTTTATCCCTCATTTTGTCTTTAATTTATCTGCATTTGAAACATCCTTGTATCCTGGGATAAATCCCACCAGAACATGGTATACTATTGTTTTAATGCGCTATTGAATTAATTTGCTTGTATTTTATTGAGGGCTTTTTCATCTATGTTCATTAAGGATAATAGCCTGTGATTTTATTTTCATGTAGTATTTTTGTCTTGATTTGGTATCAGGGCAATATTGACACCATAAAGTTAGTTTGGAAGTGTTTCTTACTCTTTAATTTTAAGAAGTTTCTGAACGGCATGGGAAACAATCAACACAATTAAGCAATTTATACAATGGGAGAAAATATTTGTAACCATATATCCAATAATAGGTTGATTATATATATATATATATATATACATACACACATGCACATATATATATACCTGCATATATATAGTGCATACATATGTACATATATGCATACATATATGTACGTATATACATATACGTCAGTTCACTTCAGTTCAGTTGCTCAGTCGTGTCTGACTTTTTGCGACCCCATGAATCGGAGCACACCAGGCCTCCCTGTCCATCACCAACACCTGGAGTTCACTCAGACACACGTCCATCGAGTCAGTGATGCCATCCAGCCATTTCATCCTCTGTCATCCCCTTTTCCTCCTGTCCCCAATCCCTCCCAGCATCAGAGTCTTTTCTAATGAATCAACGTTTCGCATGGGGTGGCCAAAGTACTGGAGTTTCAGCTTTAGCATCATTCCTTCCAAAGAAATCCCAGGGCTGATTTCCTTCAGAATGGACTGGTTGGATCTCCTTGCAGTCCAAGGGACTCTATATACACATATATGTATGTATATACATATATACACACATACGTATGTATACACACATATGTATATATACACATATATGTATGTATATACATGCACACAATGTATATACATATATATATATATATACATACATACACACATGCTCAGTAGGAAAAAAATCCAAAACAAGAAATAACCCAACTGAAAACTAAGCAAAGGACCTGAATAGACATTTTTCTACAGAAGGCATATAAAAAATGCTCAGTACCACTAATCTTCAAGGAAATGCAAATCAAAACCACAATGCTATATCACCTTACACAGTAAATAACTTTGAAAGTTAATACAACATTGTCTGTATGTTAGCACAACTACTTATGGTACACTGGAGTGCACAAGAATACTAGAGTGGATTGTCATTTCCTTCTCCAACAGAAGAAAATACAGTAAAATTTATACTAGGGAAGAAAGAAGAAAGATTTCAGTTTGAGATGAAACTGAGTCTAGAAATTCTGTTTAATTTTATTACTTTATTTTCTTGATTTCTCTCTCTCTCCAATTCTTTTTGCTCATTTCCCTCATTTTCTTGAATTCTTGCTAGATCTTTTAAATGTAAATCTGTTGGTTAAGTTTTCAAATACGTATTCAAACTTGACAATTGAAAAATCAATTGCTTTTGTCCTCTTCATTCCATTTCACTCTTAATCTCCTTAATTGTTCACTTCAATAATTAATTTGGGCAAAATTAATCCTATAATTATCTCTCAGTTTATCTGGTTAAATAAAAGTGACATCATCACACACACATTCTCTTCAATTGTGTGATATTAGGACAAATTTGTAAGAAAATTTGTTTAGCAATGCTAAAGAAGAAAAGCAAATTGAAACAAGTTCTGAAGAAACATCCCATGATGTATCCATAAATTTGCAAGGTGTAAAGTCTACAAAGGCATTTGAGTTGTAATTTATAAATGTTGTGTCTAAAGTGTCCTTGGAAGATTCCTTTTTTAAACCTTTTAATGTATCTTAATTGTTTTCATCTGCTGCAGAACTTTCAAGTTGATACAAATGTGTATGTTTGTGTGTGTGTGTGTGTGTGTGCGCGCACTCAGTCCTGTCTGGCTCTTTGAAACCCCATAAACTATAGACCACAGGTTCCTCTGTCTATGGGATTTCCTAGGCAAGAATTTTGGAGTGGGTTGTCATTTCCTCCTACAGGGAATCTTCCCCACCCAGGGATTGAACCTGTGTCTCCTGTGGCTCCTGCATTAACAGGCAGATTCTTTATCAATGGGCCACCTGGGAAGCCCAAGTTGCTTTCCTACCTTAATAAACAGAATGCCTGCGACCTTTTTAATATGGGACTTACACATGAATTGGAAATAACCTTGTTGCTACGGTTCGCTTGATAGCACTTAGTAGTCCAGCAGGTCATGCTTAAAAACTGACACCATAGTGGTAATTCATAACCAGTTCTAACTGCACTTCCAGCATGGTTCTGGGTCAAAAGCACTATTACCCTTCACTTCTAGTTCATATATGTTTCAACCCATCAGTTTTACTTTGATAAATCTTCTCTTGAGAATAGAATGTGATGTTTATTCTGGAAAGATATGTGTGAAGCTGCACCCAGTGGATAAGAAACAGTTGTAAATAAGCAGAATGATAGACTTACATATATCCTGGAATGATAAGTGTGAAGATATAGTTAGTGGATACATAAACAAAGATAAATGCTTTCCAGTTTATCCCATTTAGTCAACACACACACACACACACACACACACACACACACCCTCAAATACACTCAGAGGATAGTATAAAATATAAGGAACTATGAACAAAGGGTGAGAGCAATAACTCACATTCCCATTTTCTAAAATAACTATATCCTACCTCCATTAAATCCAGCTCTCCCCAACCTTTCTCTGCTAACATTGCTTCACTATTTTGAGAAGATAAACGTTCTCAGACGGAGCTGTCTGCTCTTTTCACTTTGTCCATGTGCATATTCTCCTTTTTGCTCTTCTACAAGACTATGAAACACCTTGCTTCTGTCAAAGGAAAATCCTCATGCTTGGGTTATGAACCCAGTTCCATATACTTCACCCTTACAAGAACTTCAATCTTACACATTTCTTTTTGGCTTGTATCATCAGGAATTGTGTTTTACTGGGGCAGTGTCTTAATACACTTCATCAATATTGTATATTATTATCTATAATATATTACTTCTACTTTTAAAGTAAAAAAATGTTCAGTAAGATAGATAGCTAGTAAATAGTATATTTAATTTTAGAATGATATTTCCACATATACATTTATGCCGCTAGTTATTATAAGCCATTTTATTGATTCTAGATTTTACTTTTTATCAACTTACCCTTAACTAGACATGATAACAGAAAAGGCAATGGTAACCACTCCAGTACTCTTGCCTGGAAAATCCCATGGATGGAGGAGCATGGTAGGCTGCAGTCTATGGGGTCGCTAAGAATCGGACACGGCTGAGTGACTCCACTTTCACTTTTCACTTTCACACACTGAAGAAGGAAATGGCAACCCCCTCCAGTGTTCTTACCTGGAAAATCCCAGGGACTGGGGAGTCTGGTGGGCTGCCATCTATTGGGTTACACAGAGTCGGACATGACTGAAGCTACTTAGCAATAGCAGCAGCAGACATGATAATATTCTGATAATTATAGTATGTTCACAATGTATCCATTCCACCAATACTTATTGAACATTGCTTGCAGGTATAGTTCTAGATGTTGGAGACTCAAAACTAATACTTTTGCATTTTTGCAATTCATATTGTAGTGAGGAGTATTGGAAGCAACATAAGGATGACAAATAATAAATATAATAAAGAAAAAAATTATAATGAACATTAGAGAGTGATGAAAGTGAAACTCACTCAGTTGCATCTGACTCTTTGCCACCCCATAGATTATACAGTCCATGGAATTCTCCAGGCAAGAATACTAGAGTGGGTAGCCTTTCCCTTCTCCAGGGGATCTTCCCAACCCAGGGACTGAACCCAGGTCTCCCACATTACAGGCATATTCTTTACCAATTGAGCCACAAGGGAAGCCTAAGAATACTGGAGTGGGTAGACTATCCCTTCTCCATGGGATCTTCCCAACCCAGGAATGGAACTGGGGTCTCCTGCATTGCAGGCAGATTCTTCACTAACTGAGCTATCAGAGAAGTGACAGGTTATGAAAAAACAAAACAAAACAAAAACAGAGTGAGAGAATGGAAATCGAGAAGAAGGCATTGGAACTTTTAAATAAGTGCTCAGATGGGCCTCTCAGATGAAACTATGCAAAGATAAGAAAGAGAAAAGGAGTGAATCTTTTAGACACTTGGATTAAAATATTCCAGGAAAGAAAAAAAAAGAGCTATAGGGTATTGGGGTAGCTGTGACAGAGGCGATGAGGTCAGAAATATAAAATACGGCCATACTATAAGAGCCTTTGATGCCATTGTGTGGACTTTAGTTATTTTTATAAAAAATGGTAGTTAGTTGGAAGGAGATTCAAGAGGGAGGGGACATATGTATATCTATGGCTGATTTCATGCTAATGCATGGCAGAAATCAGGCTTCCCTGTTAGCTCAGCTGGTAAAGAATTCACCTGCAATGCAGGAGGCCCTGGTTTGATTCCTGGGTTTGGATTATCCCCTGAAGAAGGAATGGGCTACCCACTCTGGTATTCCTGAGCTTCCCTGGTGGCTCAGATGATGAAGAATCCACTTGCAATGCAGGAGACCTGGGTTCGATTCCTGGGTTGGAAAGATCCCCTGGTGGAGTGATGGCAACCTACTTCAGTATTCTTATCTGGAGAATCCCCATGAACAGAGGAGACTGGCAGCCTACCATCCGTGGGGTCACAAAGAATTGGATACAACTGAGCAACTAAGCTCAGTGCAGCACATGGCAGAAACCAACACAATACTATAAAACAATTATCATTTAATTCAAAATAAATTAAAATATAAAAAAATGAGAAAATAGTAGGTAGTAGTTGATTCTCAGCAGAAGAGTGATATAACTTGTTTATACAGAATTATCTGGATATTGGTATATTTTAGGGGAGCAAGGAGAAGCAAGGTGTTGGATATAAGGCTAATTCAATGATCCAAGAGAGATTTGATTACCAACAATTGAAAGTAGTAAAATCTGTTTGTACTTTGAAAATAAATTCAAGATAATTCCTGGTGGATTAGATGAAGGGAGCAAGGGGGGAATGAAAGGAGTCAAGATGACTCCAGAGTGTTAGTTTTTCTGTCATGTCCGACTATTTGCGACCCATCGGCTGTGGCCCACCAGGCTCTTCTATCCAGGGAATTCTCCAAGCAAGAATAGTGGAGTGGGTTACCATTACTTTCTCCAAGTGTCTTTAATTGAGCAAATTGAAAAGACTGTTGTCATTCATTCAGAGGTGCAAATCTATGGGTGCTGCTGATTTAAGGGCAGTGTCTAGTGTGAGATACAAGTTAGATGTGAAAGTTATGGTGGTGACTAGCAGGTTGAATACATTAGTCTTGGTTTTAAGGAGAGTGGTCCATTCTGGAGATATGAATTTGGGAATTATCAGCATATAGATGATATTAAAGAAATTGGAATGGATTAGATTACCAAACAAGTGAGTGTAGGTAGTGTGAGAATAGAAGAGGTCTAAGAAGTAAACATTTGGGCACCTCAGATTTAGAAGGTCTAGGAAAATAGCAAAAGTGAGAAAATGAGACTAAGAAACACTATAGAGGTAAGAGGAAAAATGAATCATGTCCAAGAAGTCAAATGATTAACCTTAATAAATGCTGTTGCTAAGTCAAGTAAAATTAGAACTGAGAATAAAATAAGGGTTTAAATAATATAGAGGCTAATGGCATGCTTGGATAGTAGAATACAATAGAGTGCTGGTAAAGAATACTTGAATAGACTATATTTAAGAGAGATTAGCAGAAAAGATAATAGTTTTTGCATAATAGCTATGAGAATTTGTCAGTAAGAAGTTCTGGAAAAGCAGAGAATAGGCAGAAATTTCAGGAGTCAATGTCGTATGATGAACAGATGCCCAAGAGGAGGAAGTCTTAATCTAAAGGAAGAACAAGAAAGGAAAGTGAAAGTGTTAGTCACGCAGTCATGTCTGACTCTTTGTGACCCTGTAGATTGTAGCCCATGGACAGGCTCCTCTGTCCATGAAATTCTCCAGGTAAGAATACTGGAGTGGTTTGTCATTCCCTTCTCCAGGGGATCGTCCCAACCAAGGGATCAAACTCAAGTCTCCTGTTTGGCAGACAGTTCTTTACCACCTGAGCCACCAGAAAAGCCCACAAGAAAGGACAAAAGAAAAGATATTGTGAGTCAAGAAGGAATATTCACTAGGAGTTCAGAAGCTGCAGTCTTGCAGAGGCTTTAACTTACTTAAATCTCTACAGACTCACATACATAAGTAGATTTTACTTGGCTTAAAGATGAAGATCTACCCAAGCTCAATATTTCTTGATACACATTAAGCAGTACAGCCAATATTCCTGGGTTATGCCTCATTTGAACTTCATAAAATATCTTTAATGAGTAAATTTTCTTTTTCTTTTTCTTAATTTATTTTCCAGGTCAAATTATTGCCCACAAATTATGAGAACACAGAGGTTAATTTTTGAGGAATTAATGAGAGGAAAAATCATCTATGTATTTTTAAAGTATACAGTAGGAAAGAAATATTAAGAATTAAACTAAGAAGTGAAAGATACATTGCTATGGCTAATGTTATTAGGCCTTAGACTTTAATTTCATTCTTTAGCTTTCCAAATTGAATTTAAATGTTCTGAATTAGAAATTCTGCCCTTTGTAAGCTATGTGTTATGTGTTAAATAAATGAATGACATTATTTTACATATTATCTTAGCCACATTATACAGAAGTTTTATCAATGCAACAATAACCAGGAGGTTGGACTTTGGTTTTTCAGCCTCTATTGCTATATTTCTAATTTTATTTACATTTGTTTGATATCCATTGCAAATACATTACCATTAGAAAGTTTTAGGTGTATCTATTTTTTTTTAAATTGAAAACCAAGTGAAATTAGCTGATTTGCTTTAAGGGATATGCTATTTTAATTACTGTACATTTAACTATTATCAATATTTGCCATGCCTATTATTTATTAATTAGTAAAACACATTTAAAATCATCAAAATCCATTTCCTAATATTAGTGAAAAATGGAATAACTATGTCTTACTGGAAATCTTTAAAATAAAGTTTATGACCCACTAAAAGTGAAATCCTTCAAACTACTTCTCTATTTATACATCTTATTGAAGATAATATCTGGCATTGGCATTTAATATTGTATACCTGAAGAGTCATCACAGGCTCAACAGTTTGTGACAAATAAGAAAGAAATATTTGTTTCATATAATTCATAAGAGAAATGCAGACGCAGCTTAGAGAATATAAAATACAAAGCAAAAAAGAAAAGGATTACTTTCATTTCTAAAAATAGTAGCTATCAATATGATTTATATGGAAAAAAAATATTGATGAAAACCATAAAAATTTAAATCCAGAATGGTCAGAACTCAAACTTGCATAGATATTCTCAAAAAGGGGACAGTTCATGTTGTTTTATTATTTGGAATGTTCACTTTCACTCTAGTTATATAACTGTGGACTGTCTTCATATACATTTCAGACAGAGGTATGCCTCTTTGTCTACCATCATTATTTACCAGAAAATTGGTCTGGTTATTCTGAATACAAAGCAAATCCATATTACTAGAAAAATTTCTTTTGGATATTTACATCCTCATTTTAGATATTCTAAGTATAATGTTTTCTTTGTCAAATTTTTTCTTTCCCATGCTTGGCCAGTTATATCCTTCTGAACTATAAAACATATGAGGTTATTAACTGGGGAAATATATGAAAAATTTGATGAGTTCAGGGCAGTTCTAGTTTTGTTTCATTGTGAACTAGGGAAGCACCATGATAAGTGATTTGTAGAATAAATACCTGACAATGAATTAGGTGAATCTGACATACAGTCCTATTATAAGTAATAGTTATAGAAAAACAAAAAACAAACCTTGTTTACATTCTAGGCATATTTACCCTGAGGATTAGTAACTTAAAACAGATGAGGTAAAGAAGAAAAGAAATATTTATCTATCACAAATGGCTGTTTTCATTTTGAACTAAAAGGACATGTCTGCACTTTTCAGTAATAACAAAATCTATCTCCAACTGTCAGTCTCAAGGAAAAAAATGTTGTTCATATAAAATTCATAGAACTAAAGGAGTTCCTGTCATAATGCTTTCAAGAGAGCACTGTCAAATCTCTTTGGGCCTTTAGTTTAAATGTCATTTCTAGTCAACTGCAGGGATTTTTAAAGTGTTTCAGTATCAGTTTTTTCCTAGGGGTATATCGGGTCTTTCAGAGAATTTATGTTTTTTTAATAAAAGACACTGTACTGCCAGTCTTTGTGAAATACCCTTCCAGATAGT
This sequence comes from Bos taurus, assembly GCF_002263795.3. NCBI lineage: Eukaryota > Metazoa > Chordata > Mammalia > Artiodactyla > Bovidae > Bos > Bos taurus. Next base: position 17,580,591 of record NC_037338.1, on the reverse strand, counting down.
AAAATTTGTAAATGACTTACAGGAGAAAATATGCAAGAATCTTTAATTCATTTTCAAGCAGTAGAAAACGGACAAAGATTACAGGATAAGTGGTTCATGAATAATGAAGTTAACCCCACAGGGAAATTAAAGTGGGATACTCCTATAATCTTAGTTACTGAAGAGAAAGATTAATTATGATTCAAAACCATCCTGGGATTCCTCCAAAGGGATTCCAATATTGGAAGACTCAAGTGAATTCATCCTAAGCTGGATCAAAACAAAAGACCATCATATTATGGTAAGCCTGGAAATGATCTCATCAGTTCAGTTCAGTTAGGGACTTATTAATGTCTTAATCCCTTTTACCAACCTTTCCTAAAACAAATATCCATATATATCTTTGATGTTCTCTTTCCCACTTGACAAGTCATAATTTGTTACAACTTTTATAAGATGCATGCCACAAAAGTGATATCTTCTTTTCTTCCCAAAATACTTTGAAAATGTTTCTTCTACTAGACTTGGTCTTAGAAAATTGTTGTCATCTACTCAAAATATTAATGGAGTCATTATTTTCATCACCTGCCAAAGCTGTTAGTCTTTATTATCACAAAAACTATTTAAAGCAGTAGTTGCCTCCATATATGTTATTGTTAGCATTTTTATTTCAGCTTATTATGTATTTAGTCTTCATGATTCTTATTGTGAGTTAGTTAACAGCAAGGCTTCTTTGATAGCTCAGTTGGTAAAGAATCTTCCTGCGATGGAGGAGACCCCAGTTCGATTCCTGGGTTGGGAAGATCCCCTGGAGAAGTGATAGGCTACCCACTCCAGCATTCTTAGGTTTCCCCGGAGGCTTGGGCTTCCCTTGTGGCTCAGCTGGTAAAGAATCCACCTGCAATGTGGGAGACCTGGGTTCGATCCCTGGGTTGGGAAGACCCCCTGGAGAAGGGAAAGGCTACCTACTTCATTATTTTTGCCTGGAGAATTCCAGGGACTGTATAGTCTACGGGGTCACAAAGAGTCGGACAGGACTGAGCGACTTTCACTTTCACTTTCATTCCAGGTGGTGCTAGTGGTAAAGGACTCACATGCCAATACAGGAGACATAAGAGATTGGGGTTCCATTCCTCGGTTGGGAAGATCTCCTGGAGGAGGGCACAGCAACTCACTCCAGAATTCTTGCCTGGAGCATACCATGGACAGAGGACCCTGTCCATGGAGTTTCAAAGAGTTAGATAGGACTAAAGTGGCTTAGCACACACAAACAGCAACCAAATGAAACAAATCAAATATTTGCGGTGTGAGTAAGGAGAAATATTTTGAAACTGAAATCAAATGGAGATAATAAGTCCATAATTGTTTAAAGTATTATACTATGTCCAATCTGGAGACAGAAATCACATAATAATTTAAATGAAAGAACAAGATTAAATCCCAGTATTCTGATGAAATGAAAATAATTTAAATACATTTATAAAAATGCTCAGTGAGTTTAGAAAAAGAACAGAGAAATATATTAAACACTTCAACAAATTTAGAAAATATAAAAAGGATAAATCAGAGCTGGACAATACAAAGCTCAAATGAAAATGGAAGGAACAAACACCACATTAGGTGATATGGAATATCAATCAGTATCATATACTGTATTAACAAAACCAAAAATGAAAATCACAGAATCATTTCAATAGCTGCAGAAAAAATCATTTGACAAAATACAATATCCATTTGTGGTAAAAACTCTTAATGCAATGTGTATAGAGAGGAACATACCTCAACATAATAAAGGCCACTTATGACAAACCCACAGCTAACATCATACTCAATGGTGAAAAGCTGAAAGCTTTTCTTGTAAGATCAGAAGCAAGACAAGGGTGCTTGTCTTGCCACTTTTATGCAACATAGTACTGAGAACTCTAACCATGGCAATTAAGCTAGAAAAAGAGAGAAAGTGTATCTAAACTGGAAGGGAAGAAGTAAAGCTGTCACTATTTGCAGATAATATATACAGAAAACCCTAAAGACTCCACTAAAATCTATTATAACTAATAATTCTGTAAAGTTGCAGAAAACAAAATTAATATACAGACACCTGTGGCATTTCTATACACTAATAAAGAAGTTTCAGAAATCAAGAGAGAAATCAAGCACATAATCACATTTACAATCATATCAAAAAGAACCAGATATCTAGAAATAAATTTAATCAAGAAACTGAAGGGATTCTCTGGTGGCTCAGATGGTCAAGAGGTTGCCTGAAATGCGGGAGACCTGGGTTCAATACATGGGTTGGGAAGATCCCCTGGAAAAGGAAATGGAAACCCACTCCAGTATTCTTGCCTGGGAAAATCCATTGGATGGAGGAGCCTGGTGGGCTAGAGTCCATGCGGTTGCAAAGAAATGGACATGACTGAGTGACTTCACTTTTACTTCTGAAAACTATATATCCTGAAATATATATATATATATATATATGAATATATATATATTCTGAAAACTATAAGAAATTGATGAAAGAAATTGATGACAAAAATAAATAGAAAGATATTCTTTGTTCACAGATTGAAAGAATATTGAAAAAAAATGTTCATACTACCCAAACTGATCTACAGATTCAGTGTAATCCCTAGTAAAATAGTAAAAAAAAAAAAGTAAAATGTCTTCACATGGAAAACTACAAAGCTTTGCTGAGAGAAATGTCCAGAGACAAAAGTAGATGGAGGGACCCATTATATTTAGGGACTGAAAGAGTCAATGCTGCTAAAATTGAACATGCCAAATTGACCTATAGATGGAATACAATCCCATTCAAAATTTTAGAAAACTTTTTAGAAGAAATTAACAAGCTGATTTTAAATTGTAGATACAGGTAAACAATCAAGAAAAGTCAAAACAATTTTCTAAAACCAGAACAATTTAAGAAGACTTATTTCAATAATGCAGTAATCAAGACAATGGGATCAAGATGAAGCATTGCGCAATAGGACAATAGAAGAGGATAGAATCCAGAAATAGATCTACTCCTACATGGTCAACTGATTTTTTATAAAATCTCCAGCCTAACACAATAGAGAGAAGTCTTGTCAATAAATGATGGTGATGGGGAGATGAAGATAGAATAAGAGGATGTGGAGTTCACCTCCTACCATGAACACATCAAAGATACAACTACCTATCTACCTGTGGAACAATTCTTACTGAAAAATAATCAGAAACTGGCAGAGAGACTCCTGTACAAGGCTGTAATAGGATAGGAAGGAAAGAAAAACAATCAAGTTGGGACTAGTGACCCTGGGAGAGAACTCAGAGAAGAAGGGAGATTAAAAGGGAGACACCTATCTTGGGAAGGGAGCACAGAGAGCCACAGAAAGGGCATTCCAGTCTCTGAATCTTATGTAGAAGCTCCACCCACTTGGTTGGCTGGAGGAGAGCTGTGAGAAATAGGAGGGCTGGGGACCACAGGGCACAGCCTGGTGTGGCAGTGGCCTTTGTTGGCGCTTACTTAAGCAATACCTTAGCAGTTTTTCCACCACAGCTAATCTCCCAGTATGTCCACCAGCCCTGCAGAGTGATTTCATCACAGACCAGGAGTGATGGAAGCAGGGGGAAGTGATCAGCTGTGAAAGACAAACGGAACTTGCCGCCGAGGCTGTCTGAACTGAATGGCCACAGATATCTAAACAGGCAGAGCATTTTACCTCTATCTGCACATGGGCCCCACTTGTTTCAGCACCCCCTCCACTGGGGTAAACCCACACTGAAAAGGAACTGAACAAAAGGCTCAGTTTGAGCCCGGGTCTCGGAACTTCTGCTCCAAGCAATGGACAGGGCAGACTCCACCTCTGACAGCATGGTGGTGATGCCAACTGAGAAGAGAGGGTTTGTCTTCACATCCAGCACTCCTTCTAGCCCCTCCACCTACAGCTCCATTCCCTAAGATGATAGCTTCCAGCAGAACCTGAGGAAAGTCATGACTTGCATCCACACCTCAAGGCCTTTTGCCAAAGGCTCTTACGACACAATATCAAAAAACATAAACAGCCAAATAAAAAATATTGGCAGAACACCCAAATAGCCATTTTCCCAGAGAAGACATACAAATGGTTAACAGGTACATGAAAATGTGCTTAACATCACTGCATCACAGAAATGTAAATCAAAACAGCTATGAAGTATCACCACACATGTGTCAGAGTGGCTGAGCATTCAAAACAAACAAAACAAATGAAATTAGAGGCATAAATTCCTTCTCCTTAGTATATATATTGACTATATTAATACATATGTTCAGTTCAGTTCAGTTCAGTCACTCATTCATGTCCGACATTTTGCGGCCCCATGAATCGCAGCACGCCAGGCCTCCCTGTCCATCACCAACTCCTGGAGTTCACCCAGACTCACGTCCATTGAGTTAGTGATGCCATCCAGCCATCTCATCCTCTGTCGTCCCCTTCTCCTCCTGCCCCCAATCCCTCCCAGCATCAGAGTCTTTTCCAATGAGTCAACTCTTCGCATGAGGTGGCCAAAGTACTGGAGTTTCAGCTTTAGCATCATTCCTTCCAAAGAACACCCAGGGCTGATCTCCTTCAGAATGGACTGGTTGGATCTCCTTGCAGTCCAAGGGACTCTCAAGAGTCTTCTCCAACACCACAGTTGAAAAGCATCAAATCTTCATTGCTCAGCTTTCTTCGCTGTCCAACTCTCACATCCATACATGACCACAGGAAAAACCGCAGCCTTGACTAGACGGACCTTTGCTGGCAAGGTAATGTTTCTACTTTTGAATATGCTATCTAGGTTGGTCATAAGTTTCCTTCTAAGGGGTAAGCATCTTTTACTTTCATGGCTGAATTCACCATCTGCAGTGATTTTGGAGCCCCCCAAAATAAAGTCTGACACTGTTTCCACTGTTTCCCCATCTATTTGCCATGAAGTGATGGGATCAAATGCCATGATCTTAGTTTTCTGAATGTTGAGCTTTAAGCCAACTTTTTCACTCTCCACTTTCACTTTCATCAACAGGCTTTTTAGTTCCTCTTCACTTTCTGCCAGAAGGGTGATGTCATCTGCATATCTGAGGTTACTGGTATTTCTCCTAGCAATTGTGATTCCAGCTTGTGCTTCTTCCAGCCCAGCGTTTCTCATGATGTACTCTGCATAGAAGTTAAATAAGCAGGGTGACAATATACAGCCTTGACATACTCCTTTCCTTATTTGGAACCAGTCTGTTGTTCCATGTCCAGTTCTAACTATTGCTTCCTGACTGGCATACATGTTTCTCAAGAGGCAGGTCTGGTGGTCTGGTGTTTCCATCTCTTTCAGAATTTTCCACAGTTTATTGTGATCCACACAGTCAAAGGCTTTGGCATAGTCAATAAAGCAGAAATAGATGTTTTTCTGGAACTCTCTTACTTTTTCCATGATCCATCAGATGTTGGCAATTTGATCTCTGGTTCCTCTGCCTTTTCTAAATCCAGCTTGAACATCTGGAAATTCACAGTTCACATATTGTTGAAGACTGGCTTGGAGAATTTTGAGCATTACTTTACTATCATGTGAGATGAGTGCAATTGTGTGGTAGTTTGAGCATTCTTTGGCATTGCCTTTCTTTGGGATTGGAATGAAAACTGACTTTTTCCAGTCCTGTGGCCACTGCTGCCTTTTCCAAATTTGCTGGCGTATTGAGTGCAGCATTTTCACAGGATCATCTTTCAGGATTTGAAATAGCTCAACTGGAATTCCATCACCTCCACTAGCTTTGTTTGTAGTGATGCTTTCTAAGGCCCACTTGACTTCACATTCCAGGATGTCTGGCTCTAGGTGAGTGATCACACCATCGTGATTATCTTGGTCATGAAGATCTTTTTTGTACAGTTCTTCTGTGTATTCTTGCCACTTGTTCTTAATATCTTCTGCTTCTGTTAGGTCCATACAACTTCTGTCCTTTAACGAGCCCATCTTTGCATGAAATATTCCCTTGGTATCTCTAATTTTCTTGAAGAGATCTCTAGTCTTTCCCATTCTGTTGTTTTCCTCTGTTTCTTTGCATTGATCTCTGAGGAAAGCTTTCTTATCTCTTCTTGCTATTCTTTGGAACTCTGCATCCAGATGCTTATATCTTTGCTTTTCTCCTTTGCTTTTCAGTTCTCTTCTTTTCACAGCTATACTATACGTTAAATATATATCTTACATATTCTCTCTGTAGATACATGTGTGGACGCATGTTAAGTCCCTTCAGCTGTGTCTGACTCTTTGTGACTCTATGGACTGTAGCCCACCAGGCTCCTGTGTCCGTGGGATTCTCTAGACAAGGATACTGGAGTGGGTTGCCATGCCCTTCTCCAGGGGATCTTCTAGACCTTAGTATTGAACCTGTATCACTATGAGTCCTGCATTGCAGTCGGACTCTACCACTGAGCCACCAGGGAAGCCCCTATAGATATATAGTATACATTAAATATATATTTAAAACTGTATATATTCAGATTAAGTAGAGGGCAGACACTTTGTTGAGGTTTATTAATCTGGGAAATTTCACCCCAGGAAACAAGCAAATATGGTCTGGTATTGAATTTACTTAAACTTCTAAGAAAATATTGGAAAATTTTCTCCAGGGACAAGTCATTTAGTGGCTGAGCCAGTGTGAGATTTAATTTATCAGATTAATATAAACCATATTTACAAGATCCCACTAAATAGTTAAATCCCTAGCCACCTTATTAAAAACAATCCAAAACCTCTTAGCTATCTCTTTTCTTGTTTCGTTCTTATTTCCTGTCCCAGTGAGCATTCATTATTTCTTACTATCTCATATAGATAATTTATTTTGCTTATTTTTATCTCCCATTATATGGTAAACTCCATGAAGGCAAATGTTTTGGTACCTTGCTTGTTTGTTTTCCTCATGCATGAGTGTCTACAATAATACCAGACATATTTTAAGTGCTCAGTATTTTTCTGATAAGTAAATGAGTGAATGAATGAACATAGAATTATTTTCAGAAAGGAGAGCTACTAATCTCATGAAACTTAGGGATACTTTTCTCTCAAGCATTTTACTAGAAAGGAGGGGACATATTTTTCAGTCTTGCTGGCTTGCGCACATCAGCTAGAGAGAATTAATCACCTGAAGTCAAGTGCTTGAGAGATTTTGTTCCTAATCATTGTAGTTCTTATTGTCTAGTGGCCTTAGTATCCACGGGAGTTTCTTCTGTGTTTCACTCTTTGAGAGTTAAGCAGAGCCAGAAGTAACAGCAATAGCCTGTTTCCGGTAGCAAAAACCTCGAGAATACTCATCCCAGTATTGCTGACTTTTTCTGCCTATACGAGCAAAGTTTCTGATAACCAGATGCAGTGTGGGGAGGTAAAGAGTGGTTAATCCTAAAAAGTTGTTTTTCATCCTTAGACTTGACAGCAAATAATAAACAAGAGGTCTAGGAATAGCTCAGAGAGGCATCCTTGGGAAATTTCAAATTCCCATAGATACAGAAACGGTTAAAATTATTATTTTTAAGCATTTTAAAAGTGTTATTTAATTTTCACAACCATTCTCTGAGATAGAGAGATACCCATTTTACAAATGAAAAGTAGAGTTACCAAGAAGTACAGTAAACATGCCAAATATCACACAGCCAGGCAACAGTGGAGCTGGGATTTGAATCCAGGCATCCTGACTCCAGAGTCTCTATTCTTGGTTGCAGTACCACATTGCTAAACAAGAATAAGTGTGAGATCCTGAAAAGTTGGTGTTAAAGAAAAACCACAAGGATTAAGTATTTGATTTCACATCAATATTGTTTTAGAGGAGTTCAAAATGTGTTTTATAATATTATCTTTTTTAACCAAAATCATTGTTTCTATTTCTCATTGCCTATTTTAGTAAATGTGAATAGTAGTCATCTAGTACACAAATTAGAAAACTCATTCAATATCTCTACTTGTTTTATACTTCCTACATCTAATCAGTGCCCGAATCTTGGGGTGTATTTATAGGAAAGATCAAAACAACCTTAATTTTTTTTTTGCTAATTTTGTAAGGTTTTTATTTTTTTAACTTTATATTTTATATTGGATTGTAGCTGATTAACAATGTTGTGATGGTTTCAAGTGCACAGCAAAGTGCCTCAGTCATACATACACATGTATCCGTTCTCCTCTCAACTCTCCTCAATCCAGGCCACATAACATTGAGCAGAGTTCCTCATGTTTACAATATGCCCTTGCTGGTTATCTATTTTAAATGTAACAGTGTGTACACGTTGATCCCAAACTCCCTAACCATCCTTCCCCACTGATAACCATAAGTTTGTTCTCTGTGAGTCAAAACAGCCTTAATTTACTAGGTACCTATAATCGCAAACTGTGCAAGTACAGAAAAGGTAAATATATTAAAGAACCAAAACCAAAATGAAAAAAAACTCAATAATCCTCTCAACTGTTTTAATGTTACAGTTTTTAATAAAATATTTAGTATATATTTATTATAATAATTTAATTATACAAATATATAACATAAATATTTATTCATAAATAAAATACTAAGTATGGTCTCATTATAAATTTATTTTATCTATTTTTTCTTGATTTATCTATTTAAGGATATCTGAAATGATTTTCACCAAATGATAATGATGGATTTTTCTTCTTTATGCTTACAAAGTTGCCTTTTAACTTTATTATTTGTATTTTTTATATTTTTAAATGTTTTACAATTCTCATGCATATTTTCCAGTGAATAATGCTGTTGTTCTTAAAAGCAAATGTATAAAATCAAAACAGAGTAAGCTTAGAACCAATCTTTTCTTATTCTAAAACAAAGCAGCACCAATAACAATAATAGCTAGCAATGACAGCAACAATACATGGAAAATAAATTTTAAGCAGTTTTTCCTCTAAAACACCTGCTGAAAAGTAAATTATGGGCTTACCATAAAGAAAGAATGGATGCAGATTGACAGAGAAATTTATTGAAGATTTTAGTAGTTTAATGAATAGACTATATGGATTATATAGCCTAAAATATACTTCTGCCAAATATTTATTGACTGAGCAATATATACCAAGAATTAAAGGAGATACAAAGACAAGAAAGCTTCAATTTTGCCATTAACAAGTATATGATTCAATAGGGAAGTAAAGGTATGTTCAAAATTTATTTTAAAGTAGAAGGAATACAGGGAAGGGCAAAACCATACTTTGCTGAAGGGATTAGAAAGAAAATAAAATAAAAGTAAAAAAATAATAAAAAAATAACAAAAAGTATATTGGGATAAGTCAATAACTGGAAAAATGATTGTACATGGCAAATCTCTGCATGTATTATACATATAATCTCTAAAACTAGTCAATATTATTTGTAGTCATTATTAATCGCTGCTCTAACAAATTATCACATATTTAGTAACTCAAAACAACACAAAGTTATTCTCTGAACGTTCTGTACATTATAAGGCTGACATAGGTCTCACTGAGTTAAAAGCAAGGTGTCAATAGGATGGCATTCCTTGTTTTTCTAACTTTTGGAGGTCTTGCAGTTCACATTCCCTGGCTCACAGCCTCCTTCCCCTATCTTCAAAGCCCACAACATTGTATCTCTCTGACCATTCTTCATAATCAATCTTCCTCTGACTGCAGCCTAGAAAAATTCTTTGATTCTAAGGAGCCACTGAGCCCACCCAAATAATCCAGGATAATCTCTCCAACTCAAAGCTGTTCATTTAACTACATCTGCGAAGTCTCTTCTGTCAAGTAAGTAATATATTCCTGAGTTGAGTTCACTCACTCAGTCATATCTGACTCTTTGCAACCCCATGGACTGCAGCACATCAGGCCTCACTGTCTATCACCAACTCCTGGAGTTTACTCAAACTCATGTCCATCAAGTCGGTGATGCCATCCAACCATCTCATTCTCTGTCATTCCCTTCTCCTCCTGCCTTCAATCTTTCCCAGCATCAGGGTCTTTTCCAACACATCCCTATGTTCGGAGAATTAGAACATGGGCGTTGTTAGGAGTCATTATATCACCTACCGTAATCTGCCCTCTGGATCGCCAAAACTCATGTTCTTCAGATATGCAAACTACATTCATCTCATTCCATCTCCAAAGCCTCAAGCCATTGCAATGTTAATTCAAAATCCACTCAATTAAATTTCATCTTCTCAACAGCACCACATTTTATCATCTAGATCAAGAATGTCGGGTATGAGTGAGACTTGGGGTATGATCCATTCTGGGGCACAATTTGGGACATGTGAAATTTAAGAAATAAATCCAGTGTGGGACAGGCATGGCATAATAGTGGTAAATATTCTGAGTGATAGACATTACATTTTCTTGTCATGAAGCTAAATTTCCCTTAGCCTCTTTCTGTATTTTAAATTTAATATTGACATTCATCTGCTCCCAGATACAGGACCCATCAGATCAGATCAGATCAGATCAGTCGCTCAGTTGTGTCCGATTCGTTGCGACCTCATGAATCCAACACGGCAGGCCTCCCTGTCCATCACCAACTCCCAGAGTTCATTCATACTCACGTCCATCGAGTCAGTGATGCCATCCAGCCATCTCATCCTCTGTCGTCCCCTTCTCCTCCTGCCCCCAATCCCTCCCAGCATCACAGTCTTTTCCAATGAGTCAACTCTTCGCATGAGGTGGCCAAAGTACTGGAGTTTCAGCTTTAGCATCATTCCTTCCAAATAAATCCCAGGGCTGATCTCCTTCAGAATGGACTGGTTGGATCTCCTTGCAGTCCAAGGGACTCTCAAGAGTCTTCTCCAACACCACAGTTCAAAAGCATCAATTCTTCAGCACTCAGTCTTCTTCACAGTCCAACTCTCACATCCATACATGACCACTGGAAAAACGATAGCCTTGACTAGACGGACCTTTGTTAGCAAAGTAATGTTTCTGCTTTTGAATATGCTATCTAGGTTGGTCATAACTTTCCTTCCAAGGAGTAAGCGTCTTTTAATTTCATGGCTGCAGTCACCATCTGTAGTGATTTTGGAGCCCAGAAAAATAAAGTCTGACACTGTTTCCACTGTTTCCCCATCTATTTCCCATGAGGTGATGGGACCGGATGCCATGATCTTCGTTTTCTGAATGTTGAGCTTTAAGCCAATTTTTCACTCTCCTCTTTCACTTTCATCAAGAGGCTTTTTAGTTCCTCTTCAGTTTCTGCCATAAGGGTGGTGTCATCTGCATACCTGAGGTTATTGATATTTCTCCTGGCAATCTTGATTCCAGCTTGTGTTTCTTCCAGTCCAGTGTTTCTCATGATGCACTCTGCAGAAAGCTCAAATGTCACCCGTGTTGCTGAAAGAGCAAGAATTACCAAATATATTGAAGAAAACCAATTGTTATGTGAAACATTAACCAGGAAAATTCTTTTCCAGCTTAGAAGTCAAGGTGGCAGGGTATGGATACGTCCTTTTATTTCCTTACATAGTAAAGGCCCCATTTGTTTGTTTGGGTCATGGGAGGTTAGGTGAAGTTGAAAAGATGCTATAAATGGTTGCAACGAAATATGGAGATTCTGACTTGTATAAATCTTGGTCAAGTTATTAGGTGACTACTGGTTACATTTACTAAAATATTCAATGAGAAATAGAAGCAATGATTTTGGTGAGAAAAAATAATGTCATAAAACACTTTGAACTCCTCTAAAACAATGCTGGTATGAAAAACATACCTAATCCTTGTGGTTTTTCTTTATCACCATTCTTTTAGAATCTCACATTTATTTTTGTCTAGCAGTGTAGTACAACAACCAAGAATAGAGATGCCGGAGTCAGGATGCCTGGATTCAAAACAGACTTTGCTTCTATAAAATGTAATAAATAATTCTGCACCTCCTTATTTCACAAAAATGCCTGTCATTACTAGAATTACTAAAGCACAGGGAGTCTGGTCCTCCCTTTGGATTGAGAGGGAATCTGAATGCCTCTTTCAGGGATGTGCAGAGTATGAGGCCTTGCTTCCCTACTGCTTGATCCAGAGAGATTTTCTTTTTTTTTTTTTCTTTATCCTGAGAGATTCCATTAACCAATCTCAGTGGAGTGTCTGCGAAAATGTGCTTTTCTGAGATGGGAGACTAGCTTCAGGGATCCATAGAAATCACTAACGCTATTTGCCATGGGTTCTCTACTACTCTCAATGCTGGGCTGAGTTACACTGAGAAATATCAAGAGGCAATCCATGAATGTGTCTGGTAGAAATATGACTGACCCTTAATCCTGATATCCTTCTGCAGCTTTGAAAGGCCACATACTCTCAATTTTTCTCCTGCCTCCTTTCAAATTAGGTTGCTCTCCTGTTCAGATTTATTGTCCCATTTGTTACAAATGAAAACTCAAATTTTTAGCATCCTAATATGAAATTTAAACATGGGAGAGAACTATGAATAAATAAAAATTAAAATATTTTGATATTTGATGTAAAAACCTATGAAAACTATTAGCTCATTAAAGATCAGAAAGAGTGCTCTTACATTTTTAGGACATTAGATAAAATTCTAATAAGGGCAGTAAAAGTAGTAGTAGTACCTTCTACATGTTTTAGTAAATGGAACTGCACTGCAGCAAATTCACTTTTATTTGCTTAAAATTGTCAAAAATAACTTGATTACAGCTCAGGTAACATGTTAAAATCTTCCTCCTATGGATCAACAGGCTCAACCTGAATTCCCAAGCATTCTCCTGCCTGTATTACTTTTGATTCATTCATCATTTTGATTTTTAAATCCTAGAGTCAAATCATACTAGAGACAGATGCTTGCTATTAGTAGCAGGCAGCTATTTGGTTCGTTCATTTATATCCAATTGTCAGTCATCTTCTGGTTATAATGGATCGGGTTTTATTCTAATTGAAATAAGTTTGTCTGTAACAGAATAGAGAATATCCTGATACTGCTGCTGCTGCTGCTAAGTCGCTTCAGTCGTGTCCGACTCTGTGCGACCCCATAGACGGCAGCCCACCAGGCTCCCCCGTCCCTGGGATTCTCCAGGCAAGAACACTGGAGTGGGATGCCATTTCCTTCTCCAGTGCATGAAAGTGAAAAGTGAAAGGGAAGTTGCTTGTCGAGTCTGACTCTTAGCGACCCTATGGACTGCAGCCTACCAGGCTCCTCCGTCCATGGGATTTTCCAGGCAAGAGTACTGGAGTGGGGGGCATTGCCTTCTCCAATCCTGACAATACCATATCCTTATTAGTGTTTTTATTCTAGCTGATGATACCCTGTTTCCCATTATATGCTGTACTATTATTATATTCTGATAACAGATTTGTTTATCTTGCTCCTTATAGCTTACTGTGGAACAATTCAGTTAAATTATTAATAATTATAATATTTCAAACACAAAAAGATTAGAGAAGATAATCTATATACTTAAAATATATTATATATATACATATAATTTCAGAGTAAGCATAAGGACAAAAAATATTAACAGAGAAGAAATCATAGCCAGGATTTTTGCCCTGCATATGATAGCTAGAGAATATTGCCCTCTGCTGTTAAAAATTTGAGACTTTCCAGTAGAACTGATTGAACTCTAGTAGAGTTTTTAAGAATTCTTATCTTTAATATTCAGAAATTCTTCTCATAAATGGTTTTCTTCAGAGTAGGAAAGTATTACCAACAATGATAAAAAGTCAGATAATGTGTATTTTCGCATTTTTAAACTTACAGAGATCATGCTCTATCTCTTTATGTACGAGGTTTCATTGTACTCTAGTATACATTTCTAATCATTTTGGTGAAGTACAACAAAGGTTAATATTATTTCAAAATCCTATTAGTGTGTTGAACCAAACTCAAATATATTCCAAAAAAGCTTTAGTGTTGGCCTTTTTAAGAAGAATCTTAGCAACCTATGAGTCAAGTGGGTAAAAGACCTTAAGCTGAATATGTGTAGCATCCAAGTTGTTAAGTTTTCTCTCTTCCATTTTACTAAAGAACTATGTAATTGCTTGATGTTTTGAGATATGATATTGCCAAACATTTATACGCAAAATTACTGAGAAATCAGAAAATGATAGCTGAACACGTGGGAACAAATCTTTCTGCTTCTGTGCTGTTGCTGAATTTGAGGTTGTTCAAGCTTGCTTGGTAATGTGGCAGTAGGGGAAGTGAAAATGGGATCTCAGTTCCAACAGCAATTTACCAGAATGATTACAAAAGTCTAAATGATGGCACATTAGAGTTGACATGTTTTTGACTACAATTTAACACAGAATTGCGAAGAGTTTGTCCTGTATTGACTCCAAACTTGAATAAAAGCTTCCGGAATAGTCAGAGACAAACATCTGCTCATTTAGCAATCTTCAGGATCAATGTAAATTCATTGGTCATACCAAGTATGTCATACATCAAATGTGAAAACATCCATAATTATGTTACTTTGCATTACATACATCTGGATCTATAATGAATTCATTTCTTAAGAATTAGAAGAAATAGACAAGGTTTCTTTCCCACCTCTATATTTTGTAGATGCATTTTTAAGCCCATTTATTTCCTATTTTTACTACCTAAAAAAGGGATATTTCCAAAGATGTCGAGGACACTGATTTGCCTTTAGGAAGATTCTATGTGGTCTGCTTCACACTATAATAGTAAGAAATCTTTACTGTCAAGATACTTCCTGATTGCATTTTAATCTAAGACATGTCTGATGAATTACATGTATGATTCATTTATTTTAGTTAAGGAAACAAGGTGAACAGTGAATTTGTTAAGGTCACAGAAAATAAGCGGTAGTGACAGGACTTAAACTCACGTTTCTTGTTTCATAGTGTTCTTTATTCTGAGAGTTTCTCCATAGCTTAAATGTAAAATTTGCTAGAAAGAAATAAATACTTTCTCGACCAGAGTTTTATTTCAAAATTTAGCTCCCACTAGGGCTTTTAGGGAGGCCTGGCTTGCTGTAATTCATGGGGTTGCAAAGGTCGGACACAACTGAGTGACTGAACTGAACTGAGAGCTTTTATCTGAATATATATATATATTTTTAGTTTGGGTCTACTTTCAGTTCTTTATTTCTTCAATGTTGGTAAATATGAGCTGCATTCACTCTAGAAATAAAGTCAATATTTGTTATAATTTTGCAGTAATCTATGGAATACATATTTTCTATTATCAGAGTTATAAACTACAATTTGAAAGAAATTCTATTCCCAACAAAGCTTACAATTTCACTGTGGCAACAGAGCATAATAGAGAAAAATGGATATGATAACCACTAAAAGAGACTTGCATATGAATATATGTTAAAAGAAAAAGTAGTGCTTTCTATGTTTGCTTGATATTAAAAAATCACTTTTGATAATGATGCCTTTCCTTATACATATTTAATTGACAAAACATTTTTGTAAATGGTTTAAATTTCTGTTTATGTGTGGTGATGCTTCAATCGCTAAGTTGTGTCCAAATTTTTTGTGACCCCATGGACTGTAGCCAGCCAGGCTTCTCTGTCCATGGGATTTCCCAGGCAAGAATACTGGAGTGGGTTGCCATTTCCTTCTCCATTGTATCATCCCAACCCAGGGATCAAACCCATGTCTCTTGCATTGCAGGCAGATTCTTTACCACTGAGCCATCAGAGAAGTCCTTCATAAATAAAATTTAACTTTTTATTTGTTATGACAAAAAGTAAATTTTTATTACAATTGCTTTTAAAATAAGATTGATCAAAAACACTTAATTAGAAATTTTCAAGTATTGAATATAAAAAGTAAAATATTGAAAATGCTTCTCTTTGAGATTAAAAATGTTTTGTAGTATTTTTATTAATATAGGAATGTGATTTACTGCTAGAATGAGACTAGTTCAGCATTGACTTAATTTCCTTTTTTTTTTTTTTTTGGAATTTATACTTGAAGTATTGGAAAACCTTCTATACATAAAAAATATAGAAAAATGGCAAGACTTTTGATATGGCAATGTTACTCAAGCATTTGAACTGTTTTCACATTATATACTAAAGTCTGTATTTATGTGACTTTTTCACATTACATACTAAAAGTCTGTATATATGTGACTTTTTGCAATTGATGAATGTTGGAATGGTACTTAATTTGAAAACACTGGATTTTCCTTTAATTTTTGTTTACATCAAAGACTTTAAACCATGGCTTTTAAAAGGATTGTTTACAGACATTAAAGTTAATTATTTTCTTCATTACTAATTAAATATCTTACAACTATATTCACTACTCTTTCTTGTAAAGTTGCTTTGTCTATGGAATAGAAGTTAGTCAAAACTGTTTTAGAAGTTTGGATAAGCGACTTGGTTGGATACTCTTTTCAGGAGTACAACTTTATTTTGTAGATGTTAAACAAACAAACAAAAAACAACAACTACAAAATGCCTTTGATGAAAAGTTTCATAGAGGAGGAATTAGCTTCTAATAACTTTTAGGCTGTCTCTCAAAAATTAGCCATTATGAAGGTGAAAGTGGAGAGTGAAAAAGTTAGCTTAAAGCTCAACATTCAGAAAATGAAGATCATGGCATCCGGTCCCATCACTTCATGGGAAATAGATGGGGAAACAGTGGAAACAGTGTCAGACTTTATTTTTCTGGGCTCCAAAATCACTACAGATGGTGACTGCAGCCATGAAATTAAAAGACGCTTACTCCTTGGAAGGAAAGTTATGACCAACCTAGATAGCATATTCAAAAGCAGAGACATTACTTTGCCAACAAAGGTCCGTCTAGTCAAGGCTATGGTTTTTCCAGTGGTCATGTATGGATGTGAGAGTTGGACTGTGAAGAAGGCTGAGCGCTGAAGAATTGATGCTTTTGAACTGTGGTGCTGGAGAAGACTCTTGAGAGTCCCTTGGACTGCAAGGAGATCCAACCAGTCCATTCTGAAGGAGATCAGCCCTGGGATTTCTTTGGAAGGAATGATGCTAAAGCTGAAACTCCAGTACTTTGGCCACCTCATGCAGAGTTGACTCATTGGAAAAGACTGTGATGCTGGGAGGGATTGGGGGCAGGAGGAGAAGGGGACGACAGAGGATGATGGCTGGATGGCATCACCGACTCAATGGACATGAGTCTGAGTGAACTCTGGGAGTTGGTGACGGACAGGGAGGCCTGGCGTGCTGCGATTCATGGGGTCGCAAACAGTCGGACTGATCTGATCTGAAAACAGTTAATGTCACGAAAATAGAATTTCCAGTGCTTCCCCACCCCACTGTATAATTTATATACCTTGAATTTGATTTCAAAACATCCTTACTCATTTCACATATATCACTTCATGTACTGTGCCTCATCCTAAACAATTTGCGTGTGCCAGGGAGATTCATGAAGTCTTTCTTTTTATGGTGCCTTCACTAGCCAAACATTCTCAGATAACAAAACTTGATCTTTTTTTGGTTCATTTGCCTATTTGCCTTTCAATACACTCTAGAAAGATTACTGATGACTAAGAGCCTTGCATTTCTTCCCAAAGTGAGAAAAGACAATTATGTAAAAGGAGACAGAAATAGAACCAATACGAGTCTTAAATTCAAAGACATTAATAAAATCAGTTACCACAAAAAGTACAAGTATGTTAATGGATTCAGGAATGACTGAGTCTATAAAATCCCTCCTGCTGTATATTCCTCAGGAATTTTCTTTACCTGATTGAAAATAGGTAGAGAAATTGTCATACCACCCAATTGCTCCTAGAAAACAGTATATAGAATCATGTAAAAGGAAAAACTGATGTCAATAAAAATTTCTACAGATGATGTAGGTATGTTCTGTACCCATAAGATGAATAGGAGCTTAGAAGGCAAATAATTCAAAATAGGCACTTCAGCTACAGCTAATCACTGCAAAGATTTTTAGGATCATAAGTCATCATGTGTTGTGGAGAGTGAAGAACAAGTAAAGCATTTGCTTAGTAGGGTTAAGAGGTATGGTTAGAGAGGTTCTTTGTACCTCAAGTTGGAGAAGGTTGTGCTTACACTTTATCCAGTAGAAAAACACTTGTCAAAATAGACACTTTGGACAATGTACTTTAGAATCACTTGGGAGAACTACTTAAAACACAGCCTTGACACCAATTCCAAACCTTCTCAAACAAACTATCTAAAATGACTGGCTGTTGTTGTTTAGTTGCTAAGTCATATCCGACTCTTTGCAACCCCATGGACTGTAACCTGCCAGGCTCCTCTGTCCATGGGATTTCCCAAACAAGAATACTGGAGAGGGTTAACCATTTCCTTCTCCAGAGGATCTTCCTGACCCTGAGATCAAACTGACATCTCCTGCATTGTAGGCAGATTCTTTACTGCTGAGCCATGGAATCTGCATTTAAATCAATACCTATATAATAGCTAAAAAGTGTATAAGTGGTGAACCTCTGATATAAGTGTGTGGAAATACTAAAAGATTTTGAGCATGGAAGAACATTCATGACTTAGAAGCTTTGTGGTTGCATCAGCTGGACTAGGTGGACTGCTAGGTGGTCTGTAGAGAAGTTAGATGAATCAAGGGAAACTTTAGGTTTCACATCTGAGTGACTATAAAATGATGATGTCACTGTTGAGGGGTGCCATGCTTAGGGGTTAATGAGGATCCTGCTTATATGGTCATTACTTCATAATCTAATTTGGTTTCTGTTTGAAATTTATCATCCAGTAAGCTAATCATTTGATCACTCATACCTGATTCTATCAAATTTTCTGTCTGCCATGTATGTTTCTCAGAACAGAAAAATAATCACTTAAAATATGTTTATTAGTTAATATATATATGTCCTAAAACAAATCAGAGTACTAATGGAAGATTATTTACATTCTATTATATGTAAGCACTGCCTTTTTCTAATAGTGTGTACAAGTTAAAAACCAAAAACGTTATAATGCAACTTGCTTCCCCTGAAGTACTTGAGAAATGCATCATTCATCTCTCTTTCTAAATCCACTACCATTTGATTTGGCCTTTCACTGACCTTAATTTCTCTGGGAACAGCCTCTCGTGGAAATGCTTCATGTCAGGTTTACTCAAGGAAGGAGACAGAGGGGAAAAAAAAATTGTAATAAGGGCTTAGTGAGGAACTAACTGGCATTAAAATGACCTATTCACTTCAAAATTTTGATTATTGGCCAGAAAGCCCAGAACAATATTAGAAAATAATAGAAAGGTTGATAGGGCAAAAAGAAAGAGAGAAAATGATGAAGACTCATTTTTATTCTTCAATTCCTAATTTTTAACTCAAGGGGAAAAGTAAACTCTGGGTAAAAAAATACTGTATATAAGAATTCATTTCCTCAAGATCAAATATGTGTCAGTTCACTTTTATAAATAGCTCAAATATCCTTCTTACCAGCTTTAAGATTTTTAATTTTCTGTTTGAACACTTGTCTGGTGTTTTAGGAAAGTCCCTCTCAATATGCTGAATAAGCACCAAATTCATCCTAACCCAGTCCTTCCTAAATGCTTCTATTTCACTCTGTAATACCTGAATAAGAAGTATTAAAATGCAGCCATCCATAAAATATATTCATATAACTTTCACATAACATATAATGTATGTGACAGTGAGAAAGAAGCTGGTGTATATGTAAGTGTATTCAAGGCACTAATGTAAAAGAGTTTCACCAAATTAGGATCAAAAATCTTCACCCATCCCTTCCTCTCTCCTCTTCCTGACTCATCTACATGCAGATTTTGTAATCTAGGTATAGTCATGACTGTTAATGTGCATACTATGGCTAATTTCAGGATTCTGAATATACTGGAGCAAGCAAGATTTTATAATTTAATAGAAGAGATAATTCAGAAAGAAAATAATTATTATGACTCCTACGCAATACAATGACAAAGCATACAGAGATGAGAGAGCATTAAAAAGGGTTAGTTTTTCACTTTCACTTTATCATTTTGTATAAAAGCTTAAGTGTGATAAAGATAGCTAGAGACAAAGGTTAGGAAGGAATAGTCAAGGCCAAGCCTAACTGGACTCTGAGACTTACACCTGGGGATAGTGTTGTTGGCACCAAATAGAGATTCCAAACAGGTTTGATGTTAAAAGGTGAATCTGATCAGAGTCAAGTCCTTGATTTTAGAAAGAAGCATTCCATTAAAAAAATGTTTGTTTCATTTGAATATTCATCAAATAAAATTTTCTCCAATCAATTATAAGAATTGAGGGCATCTCATCTAATTGTATGTGACCTACCATGAGATGATTGTTAAAATGGTTATTACAAAGCAAAGTGAATGAATGTAGTGAACTCTGGCATTTAATACTATTGAGGACTTGGAGCAATGGGAACTCTCATTCATTGCTGATGGGAATGCAAGTGGGTGCAGACACTTTGGAAGAGAGTTTGGACATCTGCTACCAAACAGAATATGCTCTTATCCTATGACTCAGCAATTGTACTCCCTGGTATTTGCTCAAAGGAGTTGATAATATGTCCTCACACAAACCTTCACATGGATGTTTGGAGCAGCTTTATTCATAATTCCCAAAATATGGAAGCAAACAAGATGTACTTCAGTAGGTGAAGGGACAAATAAATTGTGGTATACCCAGACAATGTTATTTAGAGATAAAATGAAATGAGCTGCCAAGCTGTGGAAAAAAATACGTAGGACGCTTACATGCATATTACTAAGTGAGAGAAGCTAACCTGAAAAGGTTACATACAGCATGATTCCAAATATATAATTTTCTGAAAAAGGCATAGCTATGGAAACAGTAAAACAATCAGTTTTGCCAGGTTTGGGGGTAAGAGGGATTAATAGGTGGAGTACAAAGCCTCTTTAAAGCAGTGAAAATACTCTGCATGGTGGAAATATGTCATTAGAAATTTGTCGAAGCCTATAGGATGTCCAACACCAAGAGTGAACCCTAATGCCAACTATGGTCTTTGGGTAATTATGATATGTCAGTATAGGTTCATCAAGTGTAACCGATGTACCACTCTGGTGGCGGGTGTTGATAATAAGGAAGGTGAGGCATGGCTGAGGGCAGGGAGTATATGGGAAATCACCATACTTTTCCCTTACTTTTGTTGTATCCTAAAGTTGCTCTTAAAAAACGTTGTGTGGCATGCACATTATCAAGATAATGTGAGGAAGAGGAAAAAGGAAAACAACCATTTTTCCAAGGAAAAGCAATCACCAGATGCCACCCCTGAGATCATTCAGATATTGGAATTATCAGAATATAAAGCAGCTATAAGTATGTTGCATAAAAGTGCTTTTCTCTTGAAATGGATGAGGATATAGAAGTTCTCATGGGGGGATATAAACTATCAAAAGAACTAAAATTTGGTTTTGTCATGGCCACCTGGTGTGAAGAGCCAACTCATTAGAAAAGACCCTGATGCTGGGAAAGAGTGAAGGCAGGAGGAGAAGGGGATGACAGAGGATGAGATGGTTGGATGGCATCACTGACTTAGTGGACATGAGTTTGAACAAGCTTCAGGAGATGATGAAGGACAGGGAAGCCTGGCGTGCTGCAATCCATGGGTCTCAAAGAGTTGGAAACGACTGAGCGACTGAACAACAATGGCCTCAATGGCACAGTGGAGGAGACAGGTGGGGTAGTCAGTTTAGAATAAAGATGCAGAAATGATCCCATCTGAAGCAAAGAGAAAATAAACTTTGAAGGAATACGAACAAGTCTTGAGACTTATTGAATAATATTGAGAAGTCTCCCATCAATTCATGTCAGTGGAGTCTCAGAAGGAAAGGAGATGAAGAAAGGGGATAGCATTCAGATAATAAAACTGTAGTAGACAGTAAAGGAAAAGAATCAACAGATAGGGACTTCCTTGGTGGCCCAGTGCTTAAGACCCCACCTTGCAGTGCAGGGGACATGGTTTTAATTCCTGGTCTGGGTGATAAGATCCCACATGCCTTGGAGCAACTAAACCTGCTCCCTGAAATTACTGAGCCCATGTGCCACAACTAGATGGTCCATGTGGACAAAAGAGCCATATAACGCAATGAAGATCCTGCATGCCGTGAGTAGCCAAATATATATTATATATAATATATATATATAGTATATATGTATGATTAAAAAATCAACAGATAAATTATTAGAATAATAAAGACTGTTAAATTTATTTGGGATGGGCATGTCTACACTCTTATATTGAAAAGGAATAGCCAACAAGGACCTACTGTATAGCACATGAAACTCTGCTCAATGTTTTGTGGCAGCCTGGATGGTAGTGGAGTTTGGGGGAGAATGGATACATACATATGTATGGCTGAGTCCCTTCGGTGTTCACCTGAAATTACACAATGTTGTTAATCAGATATACCCCAATACAAAATAAAAATTTTATTGTTTTAATGTATATACAAAAACCACTGATTTCTCAATATTATTGACTATCAGAAATAAAAATTAAAATGTATAAAATCATCAAAATAATAAGTTATTAAGGAACAAGTCTATGAAAATTTGCTTAGGAAATTTTGACAAAATTACAACAATGGAGGGATGGGGAGGCCTGGCGTGCTCCAGTCCATGGGGTCGCAAGAGTTGGACATAAATTAGCAACTAAACAGCAACAAGAAAAAATGGACAGATGTATTGTTTATGGATTGGATGCTTTAATACTGCACATATCATTTGTATACAAGCAAATTCATAAATTCAATGAAACACTGATCAAAATTTAAACAAGATTTTTAAGACTGTTCTAAAATCGTTGCAGATGGTGACTGCAGCCATGAAATTAAAAGACACTTAGTCCTTGGAAGAAAAGTTATGACCAATCTAGATAGCATATTGAAAAGCAGAGACATTACTTTGCCAACAAAGGTCCGTCTAGTCAAGGCTATGGTTTTTCCTGTGGTCATGTATGGATGTGAGAGTTGGACTGTGAAGAAGGCTGAGAGCCGAAGAATTGATGCTTTTGAACTGTGGTGTTGGAGAAGGCTCTTGAGAGTCCCTTGGACTGCAAGGAGATCCACCCAGTCTATTCTGAAGGAGATCAGCCCTGGGATTTCTTTGGAGGGAATGATGCTAAAGCTGAAACTCCAGTACTTTGGCCACCTCATGCGAAAAGTTGACTCATTGGAAAAGACTCTGATGCTGGGAGGGATTCGGGGCAGGAGGAAAAGGGGATGACAGGATGAGATGGCTGGATGGTATCACCGACTCAATGGATGTGAGTTTGAGTGAACTCTGGGAGATGGTAATGGACAGGGAGGCCTGGCGTGCTGCGATTCATGGGGTTGCAAAGAGTCGGACAAGATTGAGTGACTGAACTGAACTGAACTGAAAATGTGTATGAAAATGTAAATGATCAAGAATAGACAAAATAATTTTTAATGAGAACAAAGGTGAACTATTGATAGTTTCAGCTATAAGTATTTACTACAGAAAATGTGTTTAAACTAGTGTGGTACTGCACAGTAATTTATAAATAGGTAACTGTAACAAAATAATCCAGAAAAAGACCTACACACATATAGACATCATGTACACAAATTAAAGTTTAATATATCCTATGGCCCAGAAAGTTTGTTTCTGATTAAATTTTTTATAATTCTATGTGCATCAGAATAAAAGTATTAGGATATTATAGTGATTGCAGATTTATTCATAGAAGCCCAAGCCTGGACACTTTTCAAATGCGTACTAAGAGCAGTATTCTTAGTTAAAGGTGGCAAGTTAATGCAACAGAATACTATATAGCAATGAAAATTAATGACAGCTTCAAAAATGAATATGTATGAAACTTACATATACTAGGAAAATACATTAAGAGAAGAATATATATGTATTTTGTAAAGTTAGTAAAAAGGCAAAATTATTTTTAAAGATCTGATAGTGGTTTTCTCTCAGGATTAGGCAGAGAAGTATGATCACAAGGGAACACACAAGGAAAATTTAAGTTTGTGAAACTATAATGGTTAATTATATATATCAACTTGCATGGGCCATGGGATGCCCCGAAAATTTGATTAAACATTATCCTGGAACTGTCTATGAGGGTGTTTTTGGATGAGATTAACATTTGAACTGGCAGATTTGTTTAAATGAGATTAACTTTGAACAAGCACACTGCTCTTCCTAGTGTGAGTGGGCCTCATCTACTCAAAGGCCTGAATAGAACAAAACCAAGAAACTCCTCTTTCCTAAATGGCTCTGATATGAAATATGAGTCTTTTCCTACCTTCAGTGTCAAACTGAAACACCAGCCTTTTCTAGATTTCAAGTCTGTCAGCCTTCAGGCTGAAACTACACCATTAAGCCTCTTAGATACCCAGCTTCCTTACTGCAGGCCCTGGACCTTGTCAGCATCCATATTCAAGGAAGCCAATTCCTTATAGTGACCAGTCTGTCTCTTTCTCAAAAGTTTACAGAGTATAGATCTATCCCTTTTTGGTTATATTTATTGGCTCTGTTTCCGTGGAGAACTCTAATAGGGGCTATAATCAACATCTTAATTCTTACAAGAATTTTTATTTTGTAATTTTTCTTCAAAATCTACATTTTTCCTTTCTTCTGTATTATGCATTCCTCAACAAAATAAAACACATAGAAGCAAAAAAAAAAAAAAAATAGCTACCATCTCTCTCCATTATACTTATGGAATCCCTATCTTTCTCTGCTGGGGTCTCAATCTTCAAATTTTAGTACAAAAATGGTTGCACCACAAATAAAACTTTTCCCTAGAAGTTAAACTTTCAATTCTAACCAGACATTTTATCAAGTTTTCTATTTTTTTTTTTTTTTTTACTTACAGTTTTCTTAAATGTCCAGTAATCTTGGTAGTGATTTGTTCTTGCATGCCAAGTTGCTTAAGTCATGTCTGACTCTTTGAAAACCCATGAAATGTAGCCCGCCAAGCCCTGTCCATGAGATTCTCCAGGCAAGAATACTGAAGTGGGTTGTCATGCCCTCCTCCAGAGGATCTTCCAGACCCAGGGATGGAACATGAGTCTCTTTTATCTCCTGCATTGGAAGGTGGGTTCTTTACCA
Source organism: Bos taurus (assembly GCF_002263795.3). Lineage (NCBI taxonomy): Eukaryota > Metazoa > Chordata > Mammalia > Artiodactyla > Bovidae > Bos > Bos taurus. The sequence continues at coordinate 17,555,642 of NC_037338.1, read as the reverse complement.
CTAGTGCTGCCTGGTAGTGATTTAATTCCCCCCAAAGCATTAGTATATGAATACATGCTTCTTTTTCAGGTATCTCCTCATATTCAAATGTGAGTGGGAAAAGGAAATAAAAAGCCATCAAATGATATAGCTTAATTTTGGCCTAAGATGCGATTGAAGTTTCTGAGATATCAATATATTTGCAACCCATTAGTTCATTGGCTGGGCTTCCCAGGTGGCGCTAGTGGTAAAGAACACTCCAACTAACTCAGGAGATATGAGACACAGGTTCGATCCCTGGGTGGGAAAGATCCCCTGGAGGAGGTCACAGCAACCCACTCCAGCATTCTTGCCTGGAGAATCTCCATAGATGAAGAGCCTGGCAGATGATGGTTCATAGGGTCCTGAAAAATGGGATATGACTGAAGTGACTTAGCACACACTCTTCACTGGCTAAATATAGCTCAGCTGGTAAATCCACGTCTCCAAAACTCACTGGGCAGAAGACCACTCTCATTATTACAGGGGCCTCATGGTATCTTTAAATTCCTTGTAGTGTATGTAGTTTATGCAACTTTTTGTTTGTAATATATTTCTGGAGAGAAGATACACAGTTTCATCATATTTTCAATGGCATTCCAGAACAATCATGAGGGACTGCTGTTCCAATTTTTCAGGACTGCAGATAGTATTAGTTATTTCATAATATCCTTAAATATTGTACTAGAGTTACCAAAAAAATACTAGATAAGGATTAATAATTGAAGAAAGATAGACTTGCCAATTATATGGATACGATAAATCCAGTTATAACTTCTGTGCCTCAGAAGTGATCACAGTGCATTTGATATACTCCTGTGAGATATGTTTACAAGTAATGTAGATTATCATATATTTGATGTGGATGTGGAAATTAGCAGTGAGACAAAGGATGGCTAAGTTTGAATCAATTATATTGTTTCTTGGTTCACAGGATAGATGGTTACACAGACTGAGAAACAAGTGCTACAAATTACTAAATGATCTCTTTGTTACCTGACGTATGTCATGTGGCTTCCTAGAGAGCAGCTTTTCTTTCCAAAAGAATACTAAAGCACAAAAATAATGGCATCAGTAATTGGAAATTTTCATTGTATCAAGTTTGCTTTATGAAATATCAAGACATAGTTAAATGACACAAGATATGTAGAAGGGCTCTGTAACATATACAATTCTATAAAAGTCAAAGTTTTGTAGGTTATTCTTATGGTTTGTTAAGTGGTTCTTGCCAATGTACTATAAAATATACATAGGAACTATAATAAACTACATATTTTAATAAAATACACTCGATTCAAAAGGCATACTTAACATAATATCATGCCCTATGTTTCTTCATTGTGTATATATTTTATATACACACAACCACACATGCTTACATACATGTGCATATCTATATACACATGTTCGTATATCCATAAGTGCATATATACCTTTATGAAGAAAATATGTTTACATAAACTAAAGAGCAAAATATATGTTCATACATCTTTATATATATATATATATATGTATGTATAAATAATCATTAGTTAAACATTATAATATCCCTACATAAGTGTAGAAACTCTAAATAATACTTTAAATCTCTATAATTGAAAATTATAGAATACATTCTATTCATAAGAGTTAATAATGTTAACTATTTTATTTAATCAGAGTGGCCAGTTATTTGAGAAACAAACATTTTCAAAGAATCAACATTAAATAAAATGTACTTTATTAAAAAATATACTGAAAATATTCTGGGGGGTAACTTTGAGAACATTGCACTATCAGTGATTCAGATTAGCTGTATTAGTATATACAAGTTTATCTTGTCTTAAATGCAGACTTATTATGTAATAGCTCCATGCTCTAGAATGCTCAAGGTTAGACTTTTTGGTGCATGCCAGACCTTAGGCATAAATGACAAAAATATGTAAATTCAATACTTTCTCTTCTAGTTTTCTAAAAACAATACCATTTGACATTTTTATTTTGTCTTAAAATACTCTTACACTTAAATTCCTAAAGAGGGAAAACCTGTACACATTATTGTTTTGATATGAAAATATGCCTAAAGGAGATAAATAACATACCAGCTTACTTTCCATGAAAGTGTCAGGCACCATGGTACTCATTTCATTTTTATATAAATATATTGTTAAAGAGTAAATACTGTATAGAAGCCAAGATGTATTTAACTCCAGATATAAAACAGAAAAATAAATAAACTAATAGCTAAAGATTCTGGATGTATAATGGTCTAATATTATAATTAGAAAAGCAATTTTTAGTACTTGCAAACAATGATTTCAAAGAAGTAGTACATGTTTATAGAGCTGATTATGACCATAATTATACTGATACCAAAATTCTTCAGGTTATTAAGATGGACTGAAAAAAGGGACATAGTCCAAAGAAAAGATATCTACAAGTTCTTTAACATTAGAAAGCTTGAATTGTATTGAAATGGAGTAAGCTTTTTCTTTAAAACATCAAAATAAACCTGCTGTACACATACAAAAGGGGCTTTCCAGGTGGCTCAGTGGTAAAGCATCTGCCTGCAAAGCAGGAGACGTGCAGGAGACAAGGGTTTGTTCTATGGGTTGGGAAAATTCCCTGGAGAAGGAAATGGCAAGCCATTCCAGTATTCTGGCCTGGAAAAGCCCATAGATGGAGGAGCCTGGTGGGCTACAGTCCATGGGGTCACAAAGATTTGGACACAACTGACTGACTAAACAACAATAACACATACAAAGGGCATCACCACAGTCTCTGTTATGTATTTTACTGATAGAACATCAAATACCTGATTGTTTATGGTGGAAAGGTGAGTTTGATACCAACTACTCAATTATGGATAGAAATGAAAATAATATTGAAATATTTTATTCTTCTGATTCCAAGTAGATATAATTTCTCTGTATATAAGGCAGAGTTTGCAGGAATTGACTAAAACTAGATATATTTATTGTCATCTAAGATAGAAATTAGTGAAATGGAATGTCACAAAAATTCATAGTTGGAGATACAGATGATTAAGAATGGTTTTGTAAATTAAATGATTATCAGGCCTATAGCCTTCAAAACATCTTAGTTATGAAAAATAAAATATAGAGATATTGAATAGTAAAGTAAAAGTGAATTTTCATTTTTGCAAGGGAAAATTTAAACAATAAAAACATCAAAAGTAGTAAATGTTTAAAAGGGAACATGGAGAATAAATTGAATACATTTTGGAAACAAAGTAAAATGTATACTCTGAGAAACCTGTCATCTGTAGGATGTGAGAGTTTGAACCCTGAACAAGTATTAGTCTTTCTCAAATATTTGTTGATCATATTCCAAAATGCTAAGTAAATATTTTTGAAATCAATAAGTTAGGTACATAGTGTAAAGTTGAGAAGAATCTTAAAGCATATTTTTGAGGGAGTCCAAAGCTTCCTAATATAATTTCTACCCTGCTGCTGCTGCTGCTGCTGCTGCTGCTAAGTCTCTTCAGTCATGTCTGACTCTGCGCGACCGCATAGATGGCAGCCCATCAGGCTCCCCAGTCCCTGGGATTCTCCAGACAAGAACACTGGAGTGGGGTTGCCATTTCCTTCTCCAATGCATGAAAGTGAAAAGTGGAAGTGAATTTCTACCCTGAAAGGTGCTAAATTTTCCAAATAGTAATTTCTTCTTATAAGATTTTCATTTTCATTTTTTATCCCTGCATATGTTCTCCCAGCAAACACACTGGTTTATATGGGTGATTGTGTTCTGTGGGTATGCATGTGTATTCTAATAATAAATGAAAATGGCATATCCCAACTCCAAAGATATGCTGTTTCTCAAGATCAAAATACTAAAGACTAAAGTGTTGAAATGTTCAATTTAGTTCATTCGGTTGTGTTCTATTCATTGCAACCCCATGGACTGAAGCACACCAAGCTTCCCTGTCCATCACCAACTCCCGGAGCTTGCTCAAACTCATGTCTGTTGAATCGGTAATGTCATCCAACCATCTCAGCCTCTGTCATCCCTTTCTCCTCCTACTTTCAATCTTTCCCAGAATCAGGGACTTTTCTAATAAATCAGCTCTTTGCATCAGGTGTCCAAAGTAGTGGAGTTTCAGCTTCAACATCAGTCCTTCCAATGAATATTCAGGGCTGATTTCCTTTAGGATTGACTGATTTGATCTTCTTGTTGTCCAAGTGACTCTCAAGAGGCTTGTCCAACACCACAGTTCAAAAGCATCAATTCTTTGGCTTTTAGCCTCCTTTATGGTCAAACTCTCACATCCACATATGACTACTGGAAAAACCATAGCTTTGACAATACAGACCTTTGTTGGTAAAGTAGTGTCTCTACTTTTTAGTGTACTATCTAAGTTTGTCATAGATTTTCTGCCAAGGAGCAAGTGTCTTTATTTCATGCCTGCAGTCACCATCTGTAGTGATTCTGAAGCCCAAGAAAATAAAGTCTGTCACTGTTTTCATTGTTTCTCCATCTATTTCCCATGAAGTGATGGGGCAGGATGCCATGATCTTAGTTTTTTTAAATGTTGAGTTTTAAGCCAACTTTTTCAGTTTCCTCTTTCACTTGCATCAAGAGGTTCCTTAGTTTCTCTTTGCTATCTGCCATAAGGGTGGTGTCATCTGCATATCTGAGGTTATTGATATTTCTCCTGGCTCTTGATTCCAGCTTGTGGTCCATCCAGTCAAGCATTTTGCATGATACACTCTGCATATAAGTAAAATAAGCAAGGTGACAATATACAACCTTGATGTATTTCTTTCCCAATTTGGAACCAGTCCATTGCTCCATGTCCAGTTCTAACTCTTGCTTCTTGACTTGCATACAGATTTCTCAGGAGGCAGGTAAGGTGTTCTGGTATTCTCATCTCTTTAAGAATTTTCCACAGTTTGTTGTGATCCACACAGTCAAAGGCTTTAGCATAACCAATGAAGCAGAAGCACCAGATGTTTTTCTGAACTTCTCTTTCTTTTTCTATGATCCAACGGCAATTTGATTTTTGGTTCCTCTGGCTTTTCTGAATTCAGCTTAAATAGCTGGAAGTTCTCGGTTCATGTACTATTGAGCCTAGCTTGGAGAATTTTGAGCATTATGTTGCTAGTTTGTGAGATGAGTGCAAATTGTTCAGTAGTTTGAACATTCCTTGGCGTTGCCTTTCATTGGGACTGTAAAGAAAACTGACCTTTTACAGTCAGTCCTGTGGTCGCTGCTGAGTTTTCAAATTTGCTGGTGTATTGAGGGCAGCACCTTAACAGCACCATCTTTTAGGACTTGAAATAGCTCAGCTGGAATTCCATCACCTCCACTACCTTTGTTCATAGTAATGCTTCTTGAGGCCCACTTGATTTCACATTCCAGGATGTCTGGCTCTCATTAAGTGATCACACCATCATGGTTATCTGGGTCAAGAAATCTTTTTTGTATAGTTCTTCTGTGTATTCTTGCCAACTCTTCTTAGTATGTTCTGCTTCTGTTGGGTCCATACTATTTCTGTCCTTTCATGCCCTTCTTTCCATGAAAATTTCCCTTGGTATCTCTAATTTTCTTGAAGAGATTTCTACTCTTTCCCATTCTATTTTCTCCCCTCTATTTCTTTGCATTGATCACTTGCTGCTGCTGCTGCTAAGTCCCTTCAGTCGTGTCTGACTCTGTGCGACCCCATAGACGGCAGCCCACCAGGCTCCCCTGTCCCTGGGATTCTCCAGGCAAGAACACTGGAGTGGGTTGCCGTGTCCTTCTCCAATACATGAAAGTGAAAAGTGAAAGTGAAGTCACTCAGTCGTGTCCGACTCTTCGCAATCCATGGACTGCAGCCTACCGGGCTCCTCCATCCATGGGATTTCCCAGGCAAGAGTACTGGAGTGAGTTGCCATTGCCTTCTCCATTGATCACTTATGAAGCCTTTTATTTCTCCCTGCTTCTTTGGAACCCTTCATTCAGATGGATATATCTTTCATTTTCTTCTTTTACTTTCTGTAGTCTCCTCTTTTCTCAGCTATTTGTAAGGTATCCTCAGACAACAGTTTTGTCTTTTTGCATTTCTTCTTGGGGATCGTTGTGATCACCACCTCCTGTACAATGTCACGAACCTTTGTCCACAGTTCTTCAGGAACTCTATCAGATCTAATCCCTTGAATCTATTTGTCACTTCCACTGTGTAATCATAAGGGATTTGATTTATGTCATACCAGCTTCTGTAGTAGCTCAGCTGGTAAAGAATTCACCTGCAATGCAGCAGATCCTGGCCGATTCCTGGGCTGGGAAAATCCACTGGAGAAGTTGTAGGCTTCCCACTCCAGTATTCTTTGGCTTCCCTGGTGGCTCAGCAGGTAAAGAATCCCCCTGGAATGCAGGAATCCTGGGTTCAATCCTTGGGTTGGGAAGATCCCCTGGAGAAGGTAATGGCTACCCACTCCAATATTCTGGCCTGGAGAATTCCATGGACTGTATAGTCCATGGGGTTGCAAAGAGTCAGAAAAGACTGAGTGACTTTCACTTCACTCACTAAATGGTCTAGTGATTTTTCCTACTTTCTTCAATTTAAGTCTGAATTTTGCAATAAGGAGTTCATGATCTGAGCCACAGTCAGCTCCTGGTCTTGTTTTTGCTGACTGTATAGAGATTCTCCATCTTTGGCTGCAAAGAATAGAATCAATCTGATTTTGGTATTGACCATCTGGTAATGTCCATGTGTAGAGTCTTCTCTGGTGTTTTTGGAAAAGGGTTTTTGTTATGACTAGTGCATTCTCATGGCAAAACTCTGTTACCCTTTGGCCTTCTTCTTTTTATAGTCTAAGGCCAAATTTGTCTATTACTCTAGGTTGCTTAAATATGCTCTAAAAATTACAAAAGCAAGCAGGATGAAATGTAAGGCATCAGGTCCCTTTTGCACATGAAACTGGGAGAGAGTCAATTCCTAGGCAGGTTGATAAGAAGTCTGGGGGTCCCCGAGGAGACAGAGGTCTGGGGTTTTCGAGGAGGAGATAGGGGTCTGGAATTCTTAAGCTGGAGGAAAGGACAAACTATTTTTTTTCTCTCTCTCTCTTTACATTGCCTAGTCTTCAGATCAGATCAGATAAGTCGCTCAATCATGTCCAACTCTTTGCGACCCCATGAATCGCAGCACGCCAGGCCTCCCTGTCCATCACCAACTCCCGGAGTTCACTCAGACTCACGTCCATCAAGTCAGTGATGCCATCCAACCATCTCATCCTCTGTCGTCCCCCTCTCCTCTTGCCCCCAATCCCTCCCAGCATCAGAGTCTTTTCCAATGAGTCAACTCTGCATGAGGTGGCCAAAGTACTGGAGTTTCAGCTTTAGCATCATTCCTTCCAAAGAAATTCCAGGGCTGGTCTCCTTCAGAATTGACTGGTTGGATCTCCTTGCAGTCCAAGGGGCTTAGTCTTAGTCACATAAAATGTTTTCTTTCTTTAAACTGGGAACTGATGATTATACAGCAAAGAACTCAGTTTAAAATCTGTACTAGGGATTATATAAAAACAATGTATCCTGCTTGAGGACTGCTTCTCCTTCCTGAAAACCTTCTGATTAATTGTGATGTTTTAAAATGTGTGTTATGGGAGTGGGTCTGGTAGGATCTTTCTATTGTTAAGTTCTAATCTTGTTATCCTAAAATGTAAAATATGGGAGTGGGTCTGGTAAAATTTTCACAAACTTGAGACATTCTTTGATTTATTGTAATAACTAATTAAAAAATATATAATTCCCTTGCTAAAGACTAGCGAGTGGGGCACTCTCCACCTCCTTCTGATGTCTATGCCAGAAGCTTTCCCTGTCCCTTTTCACTGTAATAAAACTTCTCCCACACAAGAGCCCTGAGTGGTCAAGCCTGGTCTCTGGTCTGGAAGCTAAATCTTCTTCCGAGATCACAAATCTGACACCCTTCACTAAGCTCTCAACTGGACCATGTAGTAACTGACTGAGCTCAGACATCTCAGTGCAGCAAAGAGATTTAACTCCTAGTGTTTCACCTCTCTTATTAAGGTTACATAGCTAAACACAACTTTGTTCTTGCTGTTGTTCGGTTGTTAAGTCACTCCGATTCTTTGTGACCCCACGGAATTAAGCATGCCAAGCTATTCTTTCCACCATTACCTCCCAGAGTTTGCTCAAATTCATGCCCATTGAGTCAGTGATGCTATCTAACCATCTCATCCTCTGCTTTTTCCCAAATGTAACCACTGTGCATCAATTTTGTTCATAATAATGAATTTTCAAAAATATACTGACACTTAGGATTAAATTTTAAAGAATTATGAAACAAGAATGATCACAGTAGTCATATGTTTTAATAACTATCCACCCTGATTCTTATGTGCCACCTGTGAATTGAGATTTATTACCTTTCATCGTGCTTGAAGTTTTCGCCATTTTCGGGGCCTAATCAATCTGGATTTTTACCTTAAACACATCTGAGTTCATGACATATTATCTTTAAAACTTTCTTTAAACAATACAGAAACTTTACATTCCTTGATTACAATTTTCATTCAGCATAATTAACTCCAAATGTCTTTTTTTTTTTTTACTATTTTCAGAGTTTAAACGAATCCTTAAATGGTAAAGAATTGCTATCATTATAGACGTAAAAAGGAAGAAGCAGTCTCCAAGAACACTTAAGTAACTATTTTGTACAATGATAACATGAGTCCAAGGTAACTGAAATGACCAGTACTTTGGGAAATATTAAAATTCTAATATATGTTGCCATGAATCAAGGCAAATTGGAAGTGGTCAAACAAGAGATGGCAAGAGTGAATGTCGACATTCTAGGAATCAGCGAACTGAAATGGACTGGAATGGGTGAATTTAACTCAGATGACCATTATATCTACTACTGCGGGCAGGACACCCTCAGAAGAAATGGAGTAGCCATCATGGTCAACAAAAGAGTCCAAATGCAGTACTTGGATGCAGTCTCAAAAATGACAGAATGAACTCTGTTCATTTCCAAGGCAAACCATTCAATATCACAGTGATACAAGTCTATGCCCCAACCAGTAACGCTGAAGAAGCTGAAGTTGAATGGTTCTATGAAGACCTACAAGACCTTTTAGAACTAACACCCAAAGAAGATGTCCTTTTCATGATAGGGTACTGAAACGCAAAAGTAGGAAGTCAAGAAACACATGGAGTAACAGACAAATTTGGCCTGGGAATAAGGAATGAAGCAGGGCAAAGACTAATAGAGTTTTGCCAAGAAAATGCACTGGTCATAACAAACACCCTCTTCCAACAACACAAGAGAAGACTCTATACATGGATATCACCAGATGGTCAACACCATCAGATTGATTATATTCTTTGCAGCCAAGATGGAGAAGCTCTATACCGTCAACAAAAACAAGACCAGGAGCTGACTGTGGCTCAGATCATGAACTCCTTATTGCAAAATTCAGACTTAAATTGAAGAAAGTAGGAAAACCACTAGACCATTCAGGCATGACCTAAATCAAATCTCTTATGATTATACAGTGGAAGTGACAAATAGATTTAAGGGGCTAGATCGAATATATAGACTGCCTGATGAACTACGGACTGAGGTTCGTGACACTGTACAGGAGATAGGGATCAAGACCATCCCCATGGAAAAGAAATGCAAAAAAGCAAAATGGCTGTCTGGGGAGGCCTTACAAATAGCTGTGAAAAGAAGAGAAGTAAAAAGCAAAGGAGAAAAGAAGAGAGATAGGCATCTTAATGCAGAGTTCCAAAGAATAGCAAGGAGAGATAAGAAAGCCTTCCTCAGAGATCAATGCAAAGAAATAGAGGAAAACAACAGAATAGGAAAGACTAGAGATCTCTTCAAGAAAAATTAGAGATACCAAGGGAATATTTCATGCAAAGATGGGCTCAATAAAGGACAGAAATGGTATGGACCTAACAGAAGCAGAAGATATTAAGAAGAGGTGGCAAGAATACACAGAAGAACTATACAAAAAAGATCTTCACGACCCAGATAATCACAAGGTGTGATCACTGATCTAGAGCCATACATCCTGGAATGTGAAGTCAAGTGGGCCTTAGAAAGCATCACTACGAACAAAGCTAGTGGAGGTGATGAAATTCCAGTTGAACTATTCAAATCCTGAAAGATGATGCTGTGAAAGTGCTGCACTCAATATGCCAGCAAATTTGGAAAACTCAGCAGTGGCCACAGGACTGGAAAAGGTCAGTTTTCATTCCAATCCCAAAGAAAGGCAATGCCAAAGAATGCTCAAATTACCGCACAATTGCAGTCATCTCACACGCTAGTAAAGTAATGCTCAAAATTCTCCAAGCCAGGCTTCAGCAATATGTGAACCATGAACTTCCAGTTGTTCAAGCTGGTTTTAGAAAAGGCAGAGGAACCAGAGACCAAATTCCAACATCCCCTGGACCATCGAAAAAGCAAGAGAGTTCCAAAAAAGCATCTATTTCTGCCTTATTGACTATGCCAAAGCCTTTGACTGTGTGGATCACAATAAACTGTGGGAAATTCTGAAAGAGATGGGAATACCAGACCACCTGACCTGCCTCTTAAGAAATTAGTATGCAGGTCAGGAAGCAACAGTTAGAACTGGACATGGAACAAGAGACTGGTTCCAAATAGGAAAAGGAGTATGTCAAGGCTGTATATTGTCACCCTGCTCATTTAACTTATATGCAGAGTACATTATGAGAAACGCTGGACTGGAAGAAGCACAAGCTGGAATCAAGATTGCCGGGAGAAATATCAATACCCTCAGATATGCAGAAGACACCACCCTTATGGCAGAAATTGAAGAGGAACTAAAACACCTCTTGATGAAGGTGAAAGAGGAGAGTGAAAAAGTTGGCTTAAAACTCAACATTCAGAAAATGAAGATCATGGCATCTGGTCCCATCACTTCATGGGAAATAGATGGGGAAACAGTGGAAACAGTGTCAGACCTTATTTTTTTAGGCTCCAAAATCACTGCAGATGGTGATTGCAGCCATGAAATTAAAAGACGCTTACTCCTTGGAAGGAAACTTATGACCAACCTAGACAGCATATTCAAAAGCAGAGACATTGCTTTGCCAACAAAGGTCCGTCTAGTCAAGGCTATGGTTTTTCCAGTGGTCATGTATGGACGTGAGAGTTGGACTGTGAAGAAGGCTGAGCGCCGAAGAATTAATGATTTTGAACTGTGGTGTTGGAGAAGACTCTTGAGAGTCCTTTGGACTGCAAAGAGATCCAACCAGTCCATTCTGAAGGAGATCAGCCCCGGGATTTCTTTGGAAGGAATGATGCTAAAGCTGAAACTCCAGTACTTTGGCCACCTCATGCGAAGAGTTGACTCATTGGAAAAGACTCTGATGCTGGGAGGGACTGGGGGCAGGAGGAGAAGGGGACGACAGAGGATGAGATGGCTGGATGGCATCACTGACTCGATGGATGTGAGTCTGAGTGAACTCTGGGAGTTGGTGATGGACAGTGAGGCCTGGTGATCTGCGATTCATGAGGTCGCAAAGTGTCGGACACGACTGAACGACTGAACTGAACTGAATATATTTAAAGTATTTTCATTATTTTGTAGTGACAACTAATACTAAAAATAGGGAAATATAAATTATAATTTCCCTCAAACATTTCTAGTAATTGTGGGAAAAGTTTTTATATTAAAACTCAGCAATTCAATTCTCCTAAATTGGAACTGCTGAAATTTAATCAAGATTGAGTATATGTTTACTATTGTACTGTAAAAAAAAAAAAAAAAATCCTTAAAAAGCACTGGAGCATATGAGATTTAAAGGGGCATGGTTAACATAAAAGAAATTAAGAATTTTAGTGCACATTGTTATTATCAAGTGAAACTTTGCAATTTTCTACCTTCATGTCACTTGATTTCTCCTGAATTCCCTTTCTCTTTTTCCCGTTTGTTCAATTACTCTTTTCCTTTAACTCAAATACACTTCCACATGAATCTTTCCTCAATCTTTTGCTTGATTTCTCTAAAAACCTTCCATAACTTTGCTTGTATTACAGGAAATATCACATTACAGGAAGTCTCTTATTATCCACGTGCCATTCCCACAAGATTATAATTTTGTTACATATAAGGACAAAGTTGTTGTTTTTCTTCTTTCTATTGTCCACAATAGTTACTAGGGTTTGGACTGAAATTTTTAAGCAAATATAACTTTTTGAATGAGTGAGAAGTTCCTTAGAATATAACCTTTCCTTAGGAATATTCAAATATCATCATCAATGGAAAAATTCTAAATATACTTAAGGATACTCAATATACATAGAGAACTATGTTCAGATAGAATAAATTTGGAAATAACTGGAACATTTTAACCATTACAGTAAGTCATCCATTGTGGGAATGGTCAACCTTAAAAATGGGAATATTTTACTGTGATACAATTGACATAAAACATCTTGTAAGTTTAAGGTGGAGAACATAATGATTTGATATATGTTTGTATTATAAAATGTTTACCACAAAATGTTTAATTAACACCTATCAACTCACATAGTTACAAATCACATGCCAATTATATCTCAATAAAACTGGGGGTGGTGGTGTGGAGAATTACCTGACACATAATAGGTTCCAAATAAATATTTGTTAAAAAAAAAAAAAAGGAAAGATGCATGATTTGAGACTGACTATTAAAAGAGTAGGAAGCAATTCTGCCTTGAATACAGTAGACCATTAAATTCTTGGGAATAGAAAACAGCCTTTCTATCCCCAAATTCTTCACTTTAACTAAGGAATTGCATTTTCCTATCAGCTTTGAGTTGACTCATTGGAAAAGACTCTGATGCTGGGAGGGATTGGGGGCAGGAGGGAGGGGAAGGGGATGACAGAGGATGAGATGGCTGGATGGCATCACTGACTCGATGGACATGAGTCTCAGTGAACTCCGGGAGTTGGTGATGGACAGGGAGGCCTGGCGTGCTGCGAGTCATGGGGTCGCAAAGAGTCGGACACGACTGAGCAACGGATCTGATCAGCTTTGAGGAGCCATAATGAATCCATCCTACTTTAGAAATAACTTCAGCAAAGTAGAGACACAACCAAACTAAAACTAAGACTAGTTTCATGACCTCAAGCTCATAAAACTATTTCCAGCATCTTAGAGCTTTTTAACTAATTTGGCCTTAAAAAGTTACCATTGAACCTTGTGAAAATAGTATTCATGAGCACGTTTTAAACTCATTTAGTTTTTTATTAGAATAGTCATAGCAATTTTAGATGTGAGGAAGACAGGTTAAGCATCTTTCCCTCTGGTTAAATGGAATTAGCATCTCCAAAATAACTCATCAGTTATCTCCAGAATTTGGATCACATATTGAAGAAAATATTTTATAAATTTATAAATTATAAATGTTTACTACTTAAAAGTCACATGCCCTACTATCAACAAAAAATACTGCATATAAGTAAAAATATGTGTTGCTCTTTAATGGGTAATAAATATTCACTATAATTCTATTTTTTAATTTGATCCATTGTGCTTGAATTTTTTCATCTGAAATAAATTACATATACTCTAGGGTTGTTGCAAGAATTACATTAACAAATTAGTATCTCATGCCTAGAATAATAATTCAACAAATGCTAGCTGCTCTTATTATCATTGCATCCCAATGGAATGTATGCTCTACCCTCTAGGGTTCACACAGGCTACTTTGAAGACCACCCTTTTAAACTGTTGTTATGTTCTGTAATTATGTATGTTTTCTAGTTTTTCATTCAGCGTCTTAAAATTTTTACATTGCCTAATATTTCAGTCTTCTCTTGGAATTGAGAGAATGCAATGTATTAACAAATTGGAATATTGTATATTCAGAATATAATTAGAAGCCATTTAACATTGGCTAGAATATGTATCCTTCTATATATCTAGATGTTTAATTCTGCCCTTTTTCCTTACACCAAAAGATTACTGTAAGAAATGAAGTCTAGTGTGTAAAAATTATCTGAAATCTATTAAGAGAAGCAAGGATGCTAATGCACTTTGAAAATGTACTGTATTGGAGGCACTATGCTTGGTGTGTTTTATTATTTTCATGAATAAATGAAATATTAACAAATCATCATTATTATCATATTCATTTGGGAAATTAGCTATGTCTAGAAAAGTTTTGCTAATGATTATGAATATTTGACTTAATTATTTAAAAGTTAAAGCCCTAAAGTAAATAGTAATATGCTGGTAAGACTACTAGGCATGTAGCTTTCTTTTCTTGTAGTGTCTTTGTCTGATATCTTATCAGGGTAAAGCTGGTCTCAGACAGTGAATTTGGAAGCTTTCTTATTCTTCAATTTTTGTAATAGTTTGCAAAAGATTGGTAGTAATTTTTAAAATAATTGCTAGGATTCACTAGCGAAACCAAATGGTCATATGTTTTTCCTTTTGGGGATATTTTTGATTACTGATTTAACCTTTTTACTTGGTATTGGTCTGTACAGATTTTTTATTTCCTTGTGACCAGTCTTGATTAAAAATCACAAAATCATTTCAATAGATGAAAAAAAATGAATTTGACACAATTTGGTACCTTTTCATAATGAAAACCTCTCAGCGAGCTAGGTATAAAAGAAATTTACCTCAACAGAATAAAAGCCAGATATGGAAAGTTCACAGCTAACATCATATTCAACAACAAGAACAAAAAGTCTGAAAGCTTTTCCTCTAAGATCAGGATCAAGGAAAGATGCCCATTCTCATCTCTATTCAACATAGTACTGGAAGTCCTAGCCAGAGCAATTAGATAGAAAAAGGAATTAAATACATCTAAATTGGAAAGAAATAAGTAACATTTGCAGATGACATGGTTTTCCATGTAGAAAACCTTAAAGAGTCCACAAAAAATCTGTAGGAACTAATAAGCAAACCCAGCAATGTTTCAGGATGCAAATAAACTTACAAAATCTATCGTGTGTAGTTTCAGTTATTAAGATGAAAAGTTCTAGATATCTGCTGTACAACATTGCACCTATTGTTAACAATATTGTACTGTACACTTAACATTTTGTCAGAAGCATAAATCTCAGGTTGAGTTTTCTTACTATAATAAAGAATTTTTTTTTTAATTTATCCCTCAAAAGATACTATTAGGAAAATGAAAAGACAAGCTACATATAGGAACAAAACATAGGCCAAACACAGTCTGGTAAAAAAAAAAGATTTATATTTATATTTTTTAAATTTATATTTATATTTTAATTTATATTTATATTTTTTAAATTTATATTTATATATTTAAATATTTATATATTTATATATTTTAAAAAAGCAAAATATAAATGTAGATAGTTTATAAATGTACACTTCACTGAAGTGAATATATGAATATTCATAAAAGATGTTGAATATGAGTATTCATTAGAAAAATGCTTCCTTGGTGGCTAGGATGGTAAAGAATCTCCTTGCAATATGGGAGACCTGGGTTTGATCCATGGGTTGGGAGGATCCCCTGAAGAAGGGAATGGCAGCCCACTTGAATATTCTTGCCTGGGGAATTCCATGGACAGAGGAGTCTGGTGGGTTACAGTCTATGGGGTTGCAAACAGTCGGACATGACTGAGCGACTATCACTAGAAAATGCCAATTAAAATTTTGAGTCACCATGATACATAGATTTGAATGACTAGCATTAAAACTCAAAACCAAAACCAAAAGTGCTTAAATTACCAACTCCAGGGGTGCACATGTTACAGAATTGAATGCTTATATTTTCTGTTAGGAATGTGATATACTTCAGGACATGGAACAACAGACTTTCCAAATCATGAAGGGAGTACGTCAGGGCTGTATATTGTCACCCTGTTTATTTAACTTATATGCATAGTATATCATGAGATATGCTGGACTGGATGAAGCACAAGTTGGAATCAAGATTGCCAGGAGAAAAATCAATAAACTCAGATATGCAGATGACACCACACTTACGGTAGAAAGCAAAGAAGAACTGAAGAATCTCTTTTTTTAATTTTATTTTATAACTTTACAATATTGTATTGGTTTTGCCATACATCAACATGAATCCACCACAGGTATACCCATGTTCCCCATCCCGAACCCTCCTCCCTCCTCCCTCCCCGTACCACCCCTCTGGGTCGTCCCAGTGCACCAGCCCCAAGCATCCAGTATCGTGCATCGAACCTGGACTGGTGACTCATTTCATATATGATATTATACATGTTTCAATGCCATTCTCCCAAATCATCCCACCCTCTCCCTCTCCCACAGAGTCCAAAAGACTGTTTTATACATCAGTGTCTCTTTCACTGTCTCGTACACAGTGTTATTGTTACCATCTTTCTAAATTCCATATATATGTGTTAGTACACTGTATTAGTGTTTTTCTTTCTGGCTTACTTCACTCTGTATAATAGGCTCCAGTTTCATCCACCTCATTAGAACTGATTCAAATGTATTCTTTTTAATGGCTGAGTAATACTCCATTGTGTATGTGTACCACTGCTTTCTTATCCATTCATCTGCTGATGGACATCTAGGTTGCTTCCCTGTCCTGGCTATTATAAACAGTGCTGTGATGAACATTGGGGTACACGTGTCTCTTTCCCTTCTGGTTTCCTCAGTGTGTATGTCCAGCAGTGGGATTGCTGGATCATAAGGCAGTTCTACTTCCAGTTTTTTAAGGAATCTCCACACTGTTCTCCATAGTGGCTGTACTAATTTGCATTTCTACCAACAGTGTAAGAGGGTTCCCTTTTCTCCACACCCTCTCCAGCATTTATTGCTTATAGACTTTTGGATCACAGCCATTCTGACTGGCATGAAATTGTACCTCATAGTGGTTTTGAAAGTGAAAGAGGAGTGTGAAAAAGTTGGCTTAAAACTCAACATTCAGAAAAGTAAGATACTGGCATCCAGCCCCATCACTTCATGGCAAATAGATGGGGAAACAATGGAAACAGTGACAGACTTTATTTTTTTTTTTTTTTGGCTCCAAAATCACTGCAGATGGTGACTGCAGCCATGAAATTAAAAGATGCTTGCTCTTTGGAAGAAATGCCATGGCCAACCTAGACAGCATATTAAAAAGCAGAGACATTACTTTGCCAAAAAAGGTCAGTCTAGTCAAAACTATGGTTTTTCCAGTAGTCAGGTAGGGATCTGAGAGTTGGACTATAAAAAAAGCTGAGCACTGAAGAATCGATGCTTTTGAACTGTGATGTTGGAGAAGACTATTGAGAGTCCCTTTGACTGCAAGAAGATCCAACCAGTCCAACCTAAAGGAAATCAGTTCTGAATAGTCATTAGAAGGACTGATGTTGAAGCTGAAACTCCAATACTTTGGCCACCTGATGCAAAGAACTGACTCATTTGAAAAGACCCTGATGCTGGGTAAGACTGAAGGCAGGAGGAGAAGGGGAAAACACAGAATGAGATGGTAGGATGCATCACCAACTTTATGGACATGAGTTTGAGTAAGCTCCAGGAACTGGTGAAGGACAGGGAACCCTGGTGTGCTGCAGTCCATGGTGTCGCAAAGAGTTGGACACGACTGAGCAACTGAACTGAACTGAGCTGATCCTTCTGGAACTTTGGATTGGCAGTTTCTTATAAAGTCAGACATAGGCTTATCATACTAACCAGCAGATTTACTCCTAGTTTCTTGCCCAAGAGCAAAGAAAATTGATATATATCTTTCTATAAAAGCTTTATTCATAATATAACTCAACTGGAAATAACCTAAATATTTTTTTAAGCTGGTGAAAGTACAAATAAACCAGTTATATCAAAGAACACAGCAGTACTAAACAATGAGAAAACAACTATTCATACACACAGAGCTGTGAATAAACAAAAATATATTAGGCAAATTAAATGTAGCCATACTCATACTGTATGCTAAATACTATGTACTGTATGATTCCACTTATGTCACATTCTGGAAAATCCAAGACTTTTGGACAAGACAGTTCGGTGGTTGCTAAGGGGCTGGAACTGGTAAAAGAGGTTAAAAAGAAATGTTATCTAAAAATGTTATATTTGTTATCTAGATTATGGGAGTTGACTAAATGTATCTCTCATCAGTCATGTATTTATACACAAAACATGTGAATTTTGCTTTATATAGATTGCTGCTGCTGCTGCTGCAGCTAAGTCGCTTCAGTTGTGTCCGACTCTGTGCAACCCCATAGACAGCAGCCCACCAGGCTCCCCCGTCCTTGGGATTTTTAGGCCTTATTAAATATGACTTCAAAATAATTGCCCAAATTCAGTAGTGAGATCTATTTTTATTGTATATAAGTTGTGCTAATGAATTTTACATAAAGGGATATTCTTAAATTTTATATTTTATGTATTTTGTCAAAAATAGAACTCTATTGTTTTTAATTGTTTATTTTTGACATCAGAAATGAAATCTTAGAAAATTACAGTGATTTGATACCCAAATTAAATTCTCAATAGAATTTTGGGATTATTTATACTATTTTTCCAGTCCTGATGTTACTGAGCAATGAACATATGAATTTGCCATAAAATCAACTTAGTTTCTCATCTCAACTCTGCCACAATATGGATAAAACTCAATAGTGATGTTGTGACATTTAATTAAGTCCATGTATTGAAAGCACTGTTACACAGTCAGCACTTCTTAGGTACTCAGTAATAAATAAATCTTCTCTATTGTAAATGAAGATGCATCAGTTTCAGTAATTTATTCCCAGGTCACAGCCAGGATTTACTGAATGAGAAACTAAACACAAGTTTCTGACACTACATTCCATGATGTCTACACGTAGACTACTTATCCCAACTCCTCATTATGAATTACTCTTGATGCCTCATTGAAAAGTGCCATATATGAGTAAAAAATAAAGCAGGACAAAGGCTAACACAGTTTTGCCAAGAGAACACACTAATCAGAGCAAACATCCTCTTTCAACAATAGATGACTCTACACATGGACATTATCAGATGCTCAATACTGGAAGCAGACTAATTATATTCTTTGCAGCCAAAGATGGAAAGCTCTATACAGTCAGCAAAAACAAGACCGGGAATGGACTGTGGCTCAGATCATGAACTTCTTATTGCCAAATTCAGACTTAAATTGAAGAAATTAGGGAAAACCACTAGGCTATTCAGGTATGACTTATATCAAATCCCTTATGATTATACAATAGAAGTGACAAATATATTCAGGGATTAGATCAGATAGACAGAGTACCCGAAGAACTATGGACAGTGTCATTAATCAAAACCATCCCCAAGAAAAGGAAATTCAAAAAGGCAAAATTGTTATCTGAGGGGGCATACAAAGGTGGGCTTTGGGTAGCATCATTATGAACAAAACTAGTAGAGGTGGTGGAATTCTAGCTGAGCTATTTCAAATCCTAAAGATGATGTTAAATTGCTACACTCAATATGCCAGCAAATTTGGAAAACTCAGAGTGGCCACAAGACTGAAAAAAGTCTGTTTTCATTCCAATCACAAAGAAGGGCAATGCCAAAGAATATTCAAACTTCTGCACAACTGCACTCATCTCATAGGCTAGTAAAGTAATGCTCAAAATTCTCCAAGCTAGGCTTCAACAGTACATGAACCAAGAACTTTCAGATGTTCAGGCTGGATTTAGAAAAGGCAAAGGAACCAGAAGCCAAATTGCCAAAGTCTGTTGGATCATAGACAAAAATAAGAAAATTCCTAAAAAAACATCTACTGCTTTATTGACTGTGCTAAACCCTTTGACTATGTGTATCACAACAAACTGTGGAAAATTCTGAAAGAGATGGGAATACCAGACCACCTTACCTACATTCTGGAAACCTATATTTGGGTCAAGAAGCAACAGTTAAAACAAGACATGGGACAATGGACTGGTTCCAAATTGGGAAAGGAGTACATCAAGGCTGTATATTGTCAACCTGCTTATTTAACTTATATGCATCATGTGAAATGCTGAATTGGATGAAGCCCAAGCTGGAATCAAGATTGCTGGGAGAAGCATCAATAACCTCAGATTTGCAGATGACACCACCCTTTTGGTAGAAAGAGAAGAGGAACTAAAGAGCCTGTTGATGAAAGTGAAAGAGGAAAGTGAAAAATCTGGCTTAGAACTCAACATTCAAAAAACTAAGATCATGGCATCCAGTCCCAACACTTCATGACAAATAGATGGGCAAAAAATGGACACAGTGACAGATTTTATTTTCTTGGGCTCCCAAATCACTGCAGATGGTGACTGCAGCCATGAAATTAAAAGATGCTTTTTATTGGAACAAAAGCTATGATAAACTTAGAAAGCATATTAAAAAGCAGAAAGGTTACTTTGCTGACAATGGTCTGTCTAGTCAAAGCTATGGTTTTTCCCGTAGTCATGTATGGATGTGAGAGTTGGACCATAATGAAAACTGAGCACCAAAGAATTGATGCTTTTGAACTGTGGTGTTGGAAAAGACTCTTGAGAGTCCCTTGGACTGCAAGGAGATCCAACCAGTCCATCCTAAAGGAAATCAGTCCTGAATAGTCATTGGAAGTACTGATATTGAAGCTGAAGCTCCACTACTTTGACCACCTGATGTGAAGAACTGACTCATTACAAAAAACCCTTCCCGGATACTGGAGAAGTGAAGTCTCTCAGTCGTGTCCTACTCTTTGCAACCCTGTGGACTGTAGCCTACCAGACTCCTCCATCCATGGACTCCTCCAGGCAAGAACACTGGAGTGGGTTACCATTTCCTTCTTCAGGCGATCTTTCCAACCTGGGGATCAAACCTGGGTCTCCTGCATTGCAGGTAGATGCTTTACCATCTGAGCCATCAGGGAAGCCTGATACTGGAGAAGGAAATGGCAACCCACTCCAGTATTCTTGCTTGGAAAAATCCATGGACAGAGGAACCTGGCGGGCTGCAGTCCATGGGGTTACATGACTGAGCACACATGCATGAGGGTGGGGGGAGATGGGTTTGTAGCATTAAACGGGTAGAACTAAAAAACAAAAAAAGAAAGAAAAGAAAACACCCTGATGCTGTGAAAGCTTGAAGGCAGGAGGAGAAGGGGATAACAGAGAATGAGATGGTTGGACGGCATCACTGACTCAATGGACATGAGTGTGAGAAATCTCTGGAAGATGGTGAAAGACAGGGAAGCCTGGAATGCTGCAGTCCATAGGGTCGCAAAGAGTTGAACATGACTGAGAGACTGAACAAAAATAGGAAACAGAGGATAGACACAGCTTCATGAACATTAACTATATGCATCACCAGTGCATTAAAATAAAAATAGAATAAAGAATATTAAAAGAAAGCCACTAGATTTTTAAAATATTTCTTTCATTTTATCATACCATTGGACCACCTATTTCTCAAGGTGCTTGGTTTTTTGTTTGTTTGTATAGTCTACTACATAAATGAACTAACTATTCCTTTAGAAAAAGTCTCAAGAATGAATCATGTTTAGGCAGCAGAAGAAATTAAGATGCTGTTGTGACTCTGATACATGGAATGATCCCTAGATGTATGGTTACTACTTACAGCCTAATTGCTAGATTTCCATAGCAAATCTAGAAAAGTGTAACTCAGTTATCTTCCATAGAACATTATTTGCATTAAGTAATAATTGGCTTTGAAATGTGCATATGAAAATGAAGAATATGTCTGTGATCATCTAAGTTCAGGAAATTTATGTAGAAGATTGAGTTTCTTTAATACAGGACTTCTCAGAGCCTTTAAGTTTATTCATTTGAGTCCCAAGAAAGAATATAGAATATATAGTATATTGCAACATGGAACTTTCTTATATAAAATATATTTAGAAATTTAAAAATTATTGTCCTGAAAGAAACATTTTGTGAAGCATAAGATTATGCATATTTAGACCAGTCTTGGAAATAGTGCCAAATGATCATTGATACTTTATGCTGAATAAGGAAATTAGATGACTTATTTCAATTTATCATTGTAATTTGCACAGTTGTCTGAATGCAATTGAAAATTCTGAATGGCATAATACATTTGCACATGTATGAAAGATGACTGTGGAGAAATGTTTCACTCTATTGAATTCACAGTAGGGGAGAATTATTGATAACTCAAAATCAAATTTACTGTTAAATAAATTCTGAAATATGAAGTTTACATGAAAGTTCCAAGCACAAGCAGCTTTGCATAAGCAAGTGTATTTGTCAAGCAGAGTAAATTAACTGAGAAAAAGGCAAATATCATGAAGAGAGGACTGGAGTTATATCCAGGAAGTCTGGTGTCTTTGTCCAGATCTACCAATAATTATCAGCATGTTCTTGCATAAATGAATTAGTTTCTAACAGGGTTTGAAAAATTTATAACATTTAATGAAATTTTTCTGTATGTTTCCCCTATTTTAGGTTCACTGAGCTTCATTTTGTTGTAGTTTTATAGTTTTCATAAAACTTGAAAAAAGGCAATAGTCATTATTTTTTGCCTTGTCTTCTGAGATTCCAATTATAAATTTATTAGACCACTTTAATTTGTCTCATAGATTTTTAATGTCTGCTTATTTTTCTTATACCTTTCCTTAACTTTTTAGCTTTAGTTTGGATAGTTGCCATGACATATAATCCAGTTCAACAATCATTTTTGGGGTAATATTTAGATTTATGTTAAGCTCCTCCTATGATTTTTTACCTATGATGCTCTAGTTTTATCTCTACCGGTTCCATTTGTTTCCTTGTATAATCTTTATTTCTACCTTCACTATTTTATTATTTCCTTTAATATCTAAATATACTTATAGAAGCTCTCTTAAAGTTACTGTGTGCTAATTCTATCATGTATTGTATGGGTATGTTTCTATTGACTAATATGTCTCCTGTGTGAATGAGTGCTAAGTCGCTCCAGTGATGTCAGACTCTTTGTGACCCAGTGGACTGTAGCCTGCCAGGTTTCTCTGTTCATAGGATTCTCCAGGCAAGAATACTGGAGTGGGTTGCCATGCCTTCCTCCAGGGGATCTTCCCAACCCAGGGACCGAACCTGAGTCTGTCTCCTACATCGGCAGGCGGATTCTTTAACACTAGAGCCAACTGGCAAGCCCAATGTGTCCCCTATCCATGGCTTCCCTGTTTGCTCAGATGGTAAAAAATTTGCCTTCAATGCAGGGGATGTGGGTTGGATTCCTGGGTCAAGAAGTTCCTTTGGAGGAGAAATAACCCATTTCAG
This sequence comes from Bos taurus, assembly GCF_002263795.3. Classification (NCBI taxonomy): domain Eukaryota; kingdom Metazoa; phylum Chordata; class Mammalia; order Artiodactyla; family Bovidae; genus Bos; species Bos taurus. Next base: position 17,532,468 of record NC_037338.1, on the reverse strand, counting down.
TATTCTCCCCTGGAGAATTCATGGTCAGAAGATCCTGGCGGGCTACAGTCCATGGAGTCTCAAAGAGTCGGATACAACTGAGTGACTAAAACACACACACACACACACATGTGCAAGTGCACGTTCACATGTGCATAATAGATTCTTTGTTGTTTTCACATCTAGTTATTTTTTATTTAATTCTGAACTTCATGAGGTTCCATTGCTAAGGACCTAGATTTTATATCTTTCTTATAATAGTGTTGAGATTTGCTCTAGCAACTTCAATTTACTTGAAAATCAGCCTGATCCTTTTGAGGCTTATTTTTAAATTTTAGTATAAGTACAAAGTAGTCTTAACTTCAGGCTTTTTTGTTATTTATGGCAATGGTAATGATTTTTTTCATGTCTGTGTTTATTAATCTAGGTATTTCACCAGGTTTTCCATTCCTTTAGTAAAGAACTTAAATGTATCCTAATTTTGTGTGACCTCTTGGTATTTGTAGTTTCTTCAGTATTTTTTATTGGTCCATTTTCACGGAGTTTCGTCTTAAACATGTGAAATATTCAATTACAGACTCCAGGGGGCTTTTATGAGGATGTTTAGATGTTGTCAGATTCTGTCTACATTACTCTAGCTCCTCCTGCCTCATCTTCTCTGAACGCCAGTTTCTAACTTAAAACCAGCCATCTATTATGCCAGTTGGAAAACTGCTTTAGGTAGAAAACCATAGAGACTGTAGCACTCATCTCATGTTTTTTCTTTTCTCACTGAGTACTATAAATTCTGTTATCTAATTTAAAAAAAGTTATTTCACATATTTTGTCCACTTTTTCCAATTTTATAATTAATTCTGTTTAGAAGAGTATTTTTAGTACCAATTACTTTATCATAGTGACACACCTTAAATTTGATTTGATTTCATTTCATAAAGTTGTCCATGAGCTCTCAGTCCTTAATTCTAGATGAACATTTAAACCACTTTCATTTTCTCAGATAAGTCACAATCCATTAGGAAGACATTTAGGGGAAATTTGTTCATGTTTTTTCTAAATCACTATTTTTTGCATGTTTTCTCACTATTTTTAAGTAGCATTGTTATGTGTATTAAGATATTTTAATTTAGAATATTGAGGAAGAGCCAATTTAGAACTTACCTATTGATGTAATTCTATCTTAGAATTTTGATAATGCTTTATTTGGTATGCCTTCAATAGGAAAATGTGGTATTTTGCTGATCCTCAAGGATAACCATGAGCAGGAATTTTAAGAGACAGGGGAAAGCAAAGCAAAGGAAAGGAAAATAGCATGGTTTCAAATATCTCAGTAAATGTAAAATATGCTTTTGTATCTTTCATTTAAATTATGAAAACAATACATTAAAGAGTTATTACCAATATATTTACATGACTCAAACTATTTTATTAACCAGTCTCAAGGCTAGAAAATTCTTTTAAAAGATACATATTTTCTCACTTATGATGTATCCTCATGTTTGTTTTTTTTTCTATATACTATGAACATATAGCTCCAATCAATTGCTTTCAAGTTTTTTTTTTTTTTTTTCCCTTCTAGATAATTACTTCTGCACTGCACATACAAAAAGAAGAAACTTTTATAAGGGTTTTTGGTATAAACATATAGGTGTATTTATTTGCCTAAACTAGATTAATATGGAAAGAAGCTTAAAATAAATTATATCTATTCCTAAGTTCCTTAGTAAAAGAATATTATCTAAATAACTGTATTTTAAAAGGTAACATTTTACTGAGGAGTGACTTTTTTAGAAATACACATTAAAAAAGATTTTTTTTTTCTTGCTAATATAATATGTACTCTTGGCAGCAGCACCAATTTTTGTGATGAATTGGAGATTGGAGTCAGTGATCTGAAGAGGAGAACAATATGAGCTACAGTTGACCTGAGCCCCCAGATCATTTCCAAGTGGGAAATGTTGCTTTATAGATGCCTGAATCCTTGCATCTAGAAGAGTATGATGAATCATTTTGACAAATGTCCTGGCAAGTAAGTTGATAAAAGGGAGAGGTTTAAATATTGCGCAGCTGGGTAATCTGGTCTAATACAATTATAGAACTAAAACTTATTTTAAATATATATGATTACATACTGTCATTTTATATACAAAACTATTAAAGCCTAGAAAATTAAAGTAGCATCATCAAGGACACAGTGGTAGTGCTTAGTTAAGCTTGAGCATAAATACACCTCCAGACTACTCAAAATTGCTTAAAAAATAAAAGTACACAGTCACTATTACTAAAAGTTTTTGGAAGATGTAAGAGTACCACAAAATTATTGTTATTCCTTTCCTCTTTGCATCTCTTGCTTTCTTACAAAAAGATTTTGTTAGGGAAAGTAATCTAATATTTCAGTTCTGTATAGCCATTAATCTTGTCAAGTTGTTTTTACATCAATTGTTTAATTTGACTTTTAAAAACAACTTTGTGAAGGAGAGGATAAACTGGTATCTTTATTTAGTAAAACTAGGATCTTGTCAAGAATATCCGTCTTTTCCATCACTATTTCTAACTTATTTTAATAGCCTTACTGTATTTAGGGAATATGTTACTGTTATATTTGTTGTCTTCTTGACTTATATTAGAACTCAAATTACCAGACTTGCTTACTTCTAGGCCCTTCCAATCAGATGTACATTATGAGAGGCTCCTGTTTGAAGTAAGATAAAAAAGGAAGGAGACTGTGCAGAGCTTTCATTTCCCTGGTATTTGTGAAGATAGACGTTTATCTCTGACGGGTAGCAGGAAGGCATAGTTAAGTTTCAGTCTCAGGAAAGGTAGTAGCCCTGGTGGAAGGAATGATCTCATTAGAGCGTTCCTGCAGTTTAGTCCTCTTTCTTTGGCTGCCCCCATAATTTGGAAAGCAACCTAATAAACTTTAACAGATCCCTTTACAAATTAAACTAGTCAGAGTTGCTTCTGTTGTTTGCAACTAACAATGATAATAAGATTTGACACTTGCCTATAGTGACACAGTGGCAGAACTGGAGTGGAAAAAAAAATGATGGGGATGAGAGTTCTTATGAGAGTGATAAAAGTGACATTTTATCATCCTCTATGTACCTAGCATTCAGCCACTCACCTGCTGAAACAATATCTAATACTTCATAACTATTTTTCATTATTTTATTTATGAGAGTTTGGGGAATAAAACAATTTCATAAGGTGAAATTTTGCATTAAAATTTTTCATGTATCCCAAAATTTTGAAACAATTGTTAGTCATCTAGCTCATGGGGGCCACTTTTGAATTTAATGCCAAAGAATGCTCAAACTACTGCACAATTGCACTCATCTCACATGTTAGCAAAATGATGCTCAAAATTCCCCAAGCCAGGCTTCAACAGTACATGAACTGTGAACTTCCAGATCTTCAAGCTGGTTTTAGAAAAGGCACAGGAACCAGATCAAATGGCCAACATCCATTGGATCATGGAAAAAACAAGAGAGTTCCAGGAAAACATCTATTTCTGCTTTACTGACTATGCCAAAGCCTTTGACTGTGTGGATCACAATAAACTGTGGAAAACTCTTAAAGAGATGGAAATACCAGACCACGTGACCTGCCTCTTGAGAAACCTGTATGCAAGTCAGGAAGCAACAGTTAGAACTGGACATGGAACAACAGACTTGTTCCAAATAGGAAAAGGAGTACGTCAAGGCTGTATATTGTCACCCTGCTTATTTAACTTCTATGCAGAGTACATCATGAGAAACGTTGGGCTGGAAAAAGCACACACTGGAATCAAGATTGCTGGGAGAAATATCAATAACCTCAGATATGTAGAGGACACCACACTTATGGCAGAAAGCAAAGAAGAACTGAAGAGCCTCTTGATGAAAGTGAAAGAGGAGAGTGAAAATGTTGGCTTAAAGCTCAACATTCAGAAAACAAAGATCATGGTATCTGGTCCCTTCACTTCATGGCAAATAGATGGGGAAACAGTGGCTGACTTTATTTTCTTGGGCTCCAAAATTACTGTGGATGGTGATTGCAGCTATGAAATTAATATATGCTTACTCCTTGGAAGGAGAGTTATGACCAACCTAGACACCATACTAAAGAGCAGAGACATTACTTTGCTGACAATGGTCTGTCTAGTCAAAGCTATGGTTTTTTCTGGTAGTTATGTATGAATGCGAGAGTTGGACTATAAAGAAAGCTGCTGCTGCTGCTGCTAAGTCACTTCAGTCATGTCCGACTTTGAGCACCAAAGAATTGATGCTTTTGAACTGCCATATTGGAGAATACTCTTGAGAGTCCTTTGGACAGCAAGGAGATCCAACAAGTCCATCCTAAAGAAAATCAGTCCTGAATATTCATTGGAAGAACTGATATTAAAGCTGAAACTCCAATACTTTCGCCACCTGATGTGTGGCACTGACTCATTGGAAGAGACCCTGATGCTGGAAATGATTGAAGACAGGAGGAGAAGGGGACAACAGAGGATGAGATGGTTGGATGGCATGACCAACTAAATGGACATGAGTTTGAGTAAGCTCTGGGAGTTGGTGATGGACAGTGTGGTCTGGCATGCTGCAGTCCATGGGGTTGCAAAGAGTTGGACATGACTGAGCAACTGAACTGAATTGAATGTTTGCAAAAGCTTTTATGGTTACACACATTCCTGTCTTCTAATTCCCATTCAAACAAATTATTTTCAGTACAAGAATCTATTTTGAGTGTTTACTCTCATTAAATATCAAATAGCATTGCAAAGTATTTTCTTTTTTCAGAAAAACTTTACATGATGGGTAAATTAGAACTTATTGTTCTATCATTTTGGACTAATACTTACTTATTATTGTTGCTTTGTCTTTAATAATAATAATAAACATTTCAAAGCAAGTTAGACTCCAAACAATAGGGAAATGATTAAAAATACTATCAACCTCATGTTATACAATATTATACAGCCATGAAGCACAGTAAGTTCAAAGCATATAGAATAAGGAAATGCTCACAATAATAAACATTTAAAAATAAATAGGGGTAATTTCTGCTTCAGAGATTACAGGTTTGTCAGGGCAAAGGGGCTTGCATAACTCAATGAAGCTATGAGCCATGTTGTGCAGGGCCACCCAAGATAGAGGGGTCATAGTGAAGAGTTCTAACCAACATGGTCCACTGGAAGAGGGCACGGCAACTCACTCCAGTGTTCTTGCCTGGAGAAAGGCAAAAATATATGACACTGGAAAATGAATCCCTTAGGTCAATAGGTGTTTAATATGCTACTGATATGAACAGAGGGCAATTACTGATAACTCTAGAAAGAATGAAGTGGCTGGGCCAAAGTAGAAATGACTTGTGAAGATGGTTTATTGTGAATGTGTCTGCTGGTGAAAGTAAAGACCAATGCTGTAAAGAACATTACATAGGAACCTGGAATATTAGGCCCATGAATGAAGGTAAATTGGATGTGGTCAAGCAGGAGATGGTAAGAGTGAACATCAGCATCTTAGGAAATGGTGAACTAAAATGGATGGGAATGGGGAAATTTAATTCAGTTAACCATTATATCTACTACTGTGGGCAAGAATTCTTTAGAAGAAATGGAGTAGCCCTCATAGTCAACAAAAGAGTCTGACATGTAGTACTTGGGTGCAGCCTCAAAAATGACAGAATTATCTCTGTTCATTTCGAAGGCAAACCATTTAACATTACAGTAATTCAAGTCTATGGCCCCACCATTGTTGTTGAAGAAGCTGATATTGACTAGTTCTATGAAGACATACAACACCTTCTAGAACTAACACCAAAAAAGATGTCCTTTTAATTATATGGGATTGGAATGCAAAAGTAGGAAGTCATTAGATGTGTGCCTTAACAGGCCTGTTTGGCCTTGGAGTACAAAATGAATCAGGGCAAAGGTTAATAGCATTTTTTCAAGAGGACGTGCTGGTCATTGCAAATGCTTTTTTCCAGCAACCCAAGAAATAGCTCAACATGGACATCACCAGATGTTTAATACCTAAATCAGATTGATTATGTACTTTGCAATCAAAGATGAAGCTTTATACAGTCAGCAATAACAAGACTTGGAGCTAACTGATGCTCAGATCATGAGCTCCTTACTGCAAAATTCAGACTTAAAATGAAGAAAGTAGGGAAAACCACTAGGCAATTCAGGTATGACCTAAACCAAATCCCTTATGATTATACAGTGGAATAGATTGAAGGTATTAGATCTAGTAGAGACAGCACCTGAAATTCTATGGGTGGAGGTTCATTAACATTGTACAGGATGCAGTGAACAAAGCTATCCCAAAGAAAAATAAATGCAAGAAGGCAAAGTGGTTGTCTGAGGAGTCTTTACAAGTAGCTGAGAAAAGAAGAGAAGAAAAAGGCAAGGGAGAAAGGGAAAGATATACCCAATTTAATGCAGCATTCCAGAGAATATCAACAAGAGCTAAAAAGTGTTTCTTAAATGAACAGTGCAAGGAAATAGAGGAAAATAATAGAATAGTGAAGACTAGAGATCTCTTCAAGAAACCTGGAGATATGAAGGGAATATTTCCTGCAAGGATGGACACAATAAAGTACAGAAACTATGAGGATCTGACTGAAGCAGAAGAAATTAAGAAGAATACATAGAAGAACCATACAAAAAAGGACTTAATGAACCAGATGACCATTATGGTGTGGTCATTCACCAAGAGTGGACATCCTGGTGTGCTAAGTCAAGTGGGCCTTAGGAAGCATTACTACAAACAAATCTAGAGGAGATTATGAGATTACAGCTGAGCTATTTAAAAATCCTAAAATGATGCTGCTAAAGTGCCGCACTCAGTATGTCATCAAATTTGGAAAACTCAGAGTGGCCACAGGATTGGAAAAGTTCAGCAAAAACATTCATACCAATCCAATAGAATGGCAATGCCAAAGAATGTTCAAACTAGCATAAACTGCACTCATTTCACATGCTAGCAAATTTATTCTCAAAATCCTTTAACCTAGGCTTCAGCAGTATATGAACTCAGAAATTCCAGATGTACAAGCTGGATTTTAAAAAGGCAGATGAACCAAAGATCAAATTGCCAACATTCATTAGTTCATAGAGAAAACAAGGGAATTCCAGAAAAAAAAAATCTACTTCTGTTTTTTTGACTATGCTAAAGCCTTTGATTGTGTGGATCACAACAAAGTACGGAAAATTCTTAAAGAGATCGGTGTACCAGACAACCTTACGTGTCTGCTGAGAAACCTGTATGCAGGTCAGAAGCAACAGAACTGGATGTGGAACAATGAACTGTTTCAGAATTGGGAAAGGAGTGTGATAAGACTATATATTGTCACCCTGCTTATTTAACTTATATGCAGAGTACATCATGCAAAATGCCTAGGCTGGAAGAAGCACAAGCTGGAATCAACATTGACTGGAGAAATATCAACAACCTCAGATAGAAGATGATATCACTTTCATGGCAGAAAGTAAAGAGGAACTAAAGAGTCTCTTGATGAAGATCAAAATTCAACTGTCAAAAAAAACTAAGATCATGGCACCCGGCTTCTTCACTTCATGGCAAATAAAAGGACAAAAAGTGGAGGCAGTGTCAGGTTTTATTTTCTTGAGCTGCAAAATCATTGGGAATGATGACTGCAGCCATGAAATCAAAAGACACTTGCTGAGATCTACCTCCCATCTCCTGTGTCTCCTGCATTGTGGATGGATCTGTTACCACTGAGCTATCAGAGAAGCCCTCCTTGGGAGGAAAGTTATGACAAACCTAGGCAGCGTAATAAAAAGCTGAGACATCACTTTGCCAACAAAGGTCCATATGGTCAAAGCTATAATTTTTCCGTTAGTCATGTATGACTGTGAGAGTTGTTCTATAAAGAAGATAGAGTGCTGAAGAATCGATGCATTCAAATTCTGATACTGGAGAAGACTCTTGAGAGTCCAAACCAGTCAGTCCTACAGGAAATCAATCTTGAATATTCATTCGAAGGACTGATGCTGAAGCTGAAGCTCCAATACTTTAACCATCTGATGTGAAGAGCCAACTCATTGGAAAAGACCCTGATGCCAGGAAAGATGTAAGGCAAAAGGAGAAGGGGCTGCAGAGGATGAGATTCTTAGCCTCACCAACTGAATGGACATGAATTTGAGCAAACTCTGGGATATAGTGGAGGACAGAGGATCCTGGCATGCTACAGTCCACGGAGTCACACAGAGTCAGGCATGACTTAGCAGCTTAGTGACTGAACAACAACAACAAATAGATATTTTACTTAACACAAAAATTGAAGATGTAGATACAAAACTGCTATCCCAACTTTTCTATATACTCTTTACAACTATATGTATATTATCTCTCCTCTCTATACTATTTACATTTATGCCATCCACTTTGAAGTTACTAAAATGTGTACTTGTTAGAAACAGTAAAGACATTTCCCTTTGTAATTTTGTTCATAGTGTTGAAAGGAAGCTGGTAAATATCTATTCTATATTGCCCTCTGCTATTTCCTGGAGTTCTAGTAAATAACTTTGAATAATGTAATTAACAGGACGGGTCTTTTTTCACTTTTAATATATATTCTTATGTATAAATGACTTCTCAGAGATTATGTCTGATTAGTGAATTGCACATATTAGCTATTCATACTCTATATCATCAAGGAAAAAAACTCTGACACTTAAAGCACATGTGTACACATACACCACTACAATCACCATCACAACTTTAACATCAGAATTCTGTTGGTTTTTATCTAAACTCTAAGTTGTATTATAATTAGGTTTGTGCTACAATATTTAGGCTTTATGAAAGTAAGAATTTTACCTTTTAATTTATTTCTGAATCCTTATATCCAGAATAGGGTCTGGAATACAGTATATGTTCATTGAATATTTTTAAATGGAGTACAGTGATGTGCTTATTGAATATAATTTCAAAAATTTAACAGTGTATTTCCAATATTAATTGATTTACCATATAAAGGGGAATAACTCAGTTTTTCCAATTAACTTTATTTGAAATGAAGCAACTTTTGAATACATACTGGCAACAAAAATTCGGCAAATATCTTTCGGTCTACTCAGCATGACCATCATGCTCTTTATATACCCTTCACTCATTTTGTTTATTCCAATTTCACTAAATTAAAAGCTAAACTAAATTATTTCCTGCCTTCAGTAGAGTAAGATGTACGTGTGTGTGTATGTGTTTCTGTTTAAACCTAAATTATCTTTTTCAAAGATTTGCTTTAATTTATTCATTTACTGAGCACTTACTCTACCTATAAGGTAGTTATATAGATCCTGTAGTTGTATGAATGCATAAAATCATGGTTTCTTACCTCTATCATAATCTGACTTGGGTGATATTAAATTGCTTTATTTTTAACTGCCTGTGTGTCTTAGAACTACAACAGAGGTAGATATAAAATGCTATTTGAGCAGAGTTAAGGCCATTCATTTCATTCCAAGTAGAGAGAATTCCATAAACCACACTAAAAATTGTGTATATATAAATATATCTAAATATAACTATTTGTTTCAGAATTTGAATGTAAGATTATGAAGCATTTAGCTTGGAATGTAGAATGGTAAAGTGAAGTGTTAGTCACTCAGTCATGTCCAACTCTTTGCAACCCCAGGGACTGGGGCTCACCAGGCTCTTCTATCCATGAGATTCTCTAAGCAAGAATACTGGAGCGGGTTGCCATTTCCTTCTTCAGGAGATCTTCCCAATCAAGGAATTGAACCTGGGTCTCCTGCATTGTAGGTAGACTCTTTACCATCTGAGCCACCAGGGGAAAATTTTTGGCTTTACACTGAATTATTTAACTACAACTTAAATCTACAAGATTCCTGGGAAATTATCCATAGTCTGTGTTAAGAATTTTACAGAGAAAATATTGAATAAAGTGGTTATGATGTGATACTAATGCTGAAATTATCAGTGTATTTTTCCTCCATGAATATAGGAGGATACAGGAGGAAATAGATGATGTTTTGGTAGCAAACAACTCTAATGCCATCTGGAGGGCTTTTTCTTTTATTAATGGGCAAAGCAAACATTCATTATATTATTTAGCAGAAAAGCACTTTGCTCTGGTCTTTGTAAGTGTGTGCTCAGTCACTCAGTATCTGGCTCTTTGAGACCCTTTGGACTATACCCACTGGGCTTCTCTGTCCATGAGATTTCCCAGGCAAGAATACTGGAGTGAGTTGCCATTTCTTCCTCCAGGGGATCTCCCTGACCCAGGGATCGAACCTATGTCTCCTGCATCTCCTTGCATTGGCAGGCAGATTCTTTAACACTGAACCACTGGGAAGTCCCTCTAGTCTTTGTTGCTGTTCAGTCACCAAGTCATGACCAACTCCATGATCTGATGGACAGCGGCACACCAGGGTTCTCTGTCCCTCACCATCTCCTGAAGTTTGCCCAAGTTCGTGTCCATTGAATGGGTGATGCCATCCAACCATCTCATCCTCTTCACCTTCTGCCTTCAATCTTTCCCAGTCTGAGGGTCTTTCCCAAGACTGTGAATGAATGACTGTGAATGACTGTGAATGAATCAGTGTTCCTTAGATATAAATCTATTTTAGATTATTCCATTCTTCTGCTTTATAATGGTTGTAAGCTTGGCTTTTGGTCTCATTCTGATTTAAATTTGAGTCACAGAAGTCCCATTCACCAGTTGTCTCTTGAGCATGTTACTGGAGCTTTCAGTTTCAGTGAGCCTTTCTTTAAAATGGGAATATTAGTCATTTCTGCTCTATATGATTATTTTAAGTATTAAGTGGTATACTGCACATAGAGCACTTTGCTAACTGCCTGATCTGTAATATGTTTTCAGTAAATATTAATCACCACCACCATCAACAATATCACCATCACCTCACGCCTATGACAAGACTACCACCACCATTACCGCTATCACTGCTGATATATTACCATTCTTCTTACTAAAATGTTTGTAATTAGGAAAACACATTTTAGTTGGCTTCGCAGCTTTCTACTCAACCTGACATGACTTACCAGTGAATCAATGTGTCTAGCCAGGATTTGGAGATTCGGAAAACCATAACTACTTGAGTCACATTTCTATATCACAATGAATCATACTGTTTTATCTGCAATGTGCTACTTGTAATTTCCCTATACAGTATAGTCATTGTGGTAATGAAATATGGTGGCAGAAAATGTATGCACAATATACTGGAAGCAAACTATAATCCAAACTCATCAGTTACTTGCTATACAGAAGAAAGACCAATTTTCCTGTATCTTTAATTGAAAATAGAAAATCAAAGTGCAGTGTTCTTGTTGATTGTCTATCATCCTTGGGGTTTCTATTTTAGACAAATTATGGACATTCAGATTGAAGGAGTCTGAAAGTTAATTCTTGTTAAAAATTGACTTTATAGAGAAAGAAAAAAGAGGCTTAGAATATTGTATAAAAAGAATGGTGAATAGAATAGAAATTATATTGATAAAGAGAAGTATATTAAGTATAATAAATATAAAGTGAACATACTAATTAAATTAATGCATTTCTGGTGGATAGACATTAAGAAAAATGATATATTAAGAAAGATAAGACTGAAGAGCTTCTATGTGTTAGCAACCGCAGAAATATGAAAAGCCAAGAGCACTTTCAGTGTTCAAGGAAATGGAGCATAGGGCAAAGCTAAAAACTGAAATATACAGACACTTCTCCTGTTGCTGTGGTTACGGGTCCTACTCTAGTTAGCTAATTATAATGAAAAAAAAAAAAAACTACATGAAAATGAAATAAACAGTAATTAGTCACAAACATGTTGGGTAAAAATTTGGAATAGATTTGTGCTGTCTTCAAGGAAAGATGCTATCACAAGGGGATGGTGAGAAAAGAGATTGTACTGAGTCCATGAGATTAAAAGGCTGTGAGCTCTGTCAAACTTTTTAGGTATCTCTGGTTTGTGCAAATAAACTCAACAGAGTGGCTATCTGCTTGGGCATATATCAATGGAATATAGAAGGAACTCTGGTCTGGGAAAGGGAGTTTTCTTTCTGGCCATTCTGGGAGAAGTGATTTAGTTAGTAATGCTAACTGCTTGAAGCCTTCCCCACTCTCCCTGCACCTTGCATCCACCAAGGACGGCATATATTCTGAGAAAGAGCCACCTAGCCAAAACGAAGTTAATGTTTTCCAGTAATACAGCATTCTTTGAACAAATTCATTCATAAAATTCATATGAGGCAAATTCTAATTACCAGCAACTCTTCTAGCACTGGGGATGGGCAATGAACAAATGAGATAAAGTTGTCTACATTCATGAAATGTATGTAGTACATACATTTCTCTAGTACATTCATGAAATGAACTAGAGATAAGATTGCCAACATCTATTGGATCATAGAAAAAAACAATGGAATTCTAGAAAAACCTCTATACTGCGTCACTGACTTCGCTAAAGCCGTTTTTACTGTGGGATTACAAAAAAACTGCAGAAAATTCTTAAAGACATGGAAATACCAGACCACCTTACATGTCTCCTGAGAAACATGCATGTAGGTCATGAAGCAACAGTTGGAACTGAACATGGGACAACAGACTGGTTCCAAACTGGAAAAGGAGTACATCAAGCCTGTATATTGTCACCCTGCTTATTTAACTTATACGCAGACTGCTGCTGCTGCTGCTGTCACTTCAGTCGTGTCGACTCTGTGCAACCCCCAGATGGCAGCCTACCAGGCTCGCCCGTCCCTGGGATTCTCCAGGCAAGAACACTGGAGTGGTTGCCATTTCCTTCTTCAATGCATGAACGTGAAAAGTGAAAGTGAAGTCACTCAGTCGTGTCTGACTCTTCGCGACCCCATGGACTGCGGCCCACCAGGCTCCTCCTTCCATGGGATTTTCCAGGCAAGAGTACTGGAGTGGGATGCCATCGCCTTCTCCGTATGTGCAGACTACATGATGTGAAATGCCGAGCCCGATGAATCACAAGCTAGAATCATGATTGCCGGGAGAAATATCAACAACTTCAGATATGCAGATGATATAACTCTAATGACAGAAAGTGAAGAGAAACTAAAGAGACTCTTGATGAAGGTGAAAGAACAGAATGAAAAAGCTGGCTTAAAACTCATCATTCGCAAACTGAACATCATGGCATCCAGTCCTATCTCTTCATGGCAAATAGATGGGGAGAAAGTGAAAACAATGGCAGATTTTATTTTCTTGGACCCCAAAATAACTGTGAACAGCAACTGCAGCCAAGAAATTAAAAGATGCTTGCTCCTTGGAAGAAAAGCTATGACAAATCTAGACAAAGTATTAAAAAGCAGAGACATCATTTTGCTGACAAAGGTTCATACAATCAAAGCTATGGTTCTCCCTGTTGTTTTGTATGGATGTGAGAGTTGGACCATACAGAAGGCTGAGTACTGAAGAATTTATAATTTTGAATTGTGGTGCTGGAAAAGACTCTTGAGAGTCCCTTTTACAGCAAGCAGATAAAACCAGTCAATTTTAAAGGAAATCAATCCTGAATGTTCATTTTGAGGGACTACTGGTGAAGCTGAAGCTCCAATACTTTGACCACCTGTTGTGAAGAGTCAACTCATTGGAAAAAACTCTGTTACTGGGAAAGATTGAGGGTAGGAGGGGAAAGAGGTGACAGAGAATGAAATTGCTGGATGGCATCATTGAATCAATGGACATGAGTTTGGACAAACTTCTGTAGACAGTGAAGGACAGAGATGACTGGTGTGCTGAAGTCAATGGAATCACAAAGAGCTGGACACGACTCTACAACTGAACAAACAAACAAAAAAAAACCCACATGGTTATCTTTGGATATTTGTACTTAAGTGGAGAAGGCAATGGCACCCCACTCCAGTACTGTTGCCTGGAAAATCCCGTGGACAGAGGAGCCTGGTAGGCTGCAGTCCATGAAGTCGCTAAGAGTCAGACACGACTGAGCGACTTCACTTTCACTTTTCACTTTCATGCATTGGAGAAGGAAATGGCAACCCACTCCAATGTTCTTGCCTGGAGAATCCCAGGGACGGGGGAGCCTGGTGGGCTGCGATCTATGGGGTCGCACAGAGTCGGACACGACTGAAGCGACTTAACAGCAGCAGCAGCAGTAGATATACTTCAAATTTTACATTCTGATATTCCACAGCATGGATGAGGCTTAATTTATTTATTTCTCTATTGCTGAACCCTTATTTCATTAAGGTTTAAAATCACAGTTAATATGAATGTACTCACTATAAATATTAAAATGAATATAGAGAGATATAAGTGTAAACCATTTTCATTGGCTTATGCGCATCTGTGACTTTGAGTACAGTTCTAAAACTGGCATTTTACATCAAAGGGTATGGGCATTTTGATTCTTAGAGATACTATTAAGTGAGTTCGTTCAGTCATGTCTGACTCCACAGTCCCATGGACTATGCAGTCTGTGGAATTCTCCAGGCCAGAATACTGGAGAGATACTATTAGATTTACCTCAAAAATGATTTATAATATCAAAACCAGAAAAATGACATTAATACAATCCACAGAGTTTGTTTAGGTTTAACCAATTTTTGATGAACTCATATGTGTGTGTGTGTTTCTTTTTTTTAAATTTTTTATCACATTGTAGATTTATGTAGCACTACAATCAAGATACAGAACTGTTTCATCACTACAAGGTTCCCTCATGCTGTCTCGTTGTAACTACACCCAACCCTTCCCAATTTTGGGGTGAATTGTCTTTTTAGATTCAGTATAATTCCTTTGATATTATATCCAAGTTGTTGTATGGATCAATAACTTATTCCTTTTTATTGCTGAATATTATTCTATGATATCAATTACCAAAGTTTGTTTAAACATTTACTTTTTAAAGATATTTAGTTTCCAGTTTGGAGCTATTACAAATAAAGTTGCTATAAATATTACTGCACACATTTCTGTATAAATATAAGTAAGCTTTCATTTTCTGGGATAAATGCCCAAGTGCAATTCTTAGGTCATATGGTAAGTGCACATTTAGTTTTATCAGAAACTGCCAAACTATTCTTCAAAGTATTATATCATTTTATATTCCTACTGACAAAATATGAGGATAAACAGTGTTTCTGCATCTTAATCAACATTTGGTGTTACCAGTATGTGTTTTTTATTTTAGCCATTTTGACATTAAATAATCCATTTTTAAATCTTTATAAGGCAGAATATATTTTGTTATTTGCATAAGTAGATAAGTTTGGGATTTTAAACATATTAAAAAGGAAAAACATGTGTACACATCTCCTGTGATTTTAGTATATAATTATAAAATGATGAATAAAAGTGCTGAAATTAAATGGTGGAATAGTGCTGAATTTGATTCTAAAAGTCATAATTTCAAATTATGCTCTGCTAGTTACTAGTTATGTAATCTCTGGTATGTCCCTTTAGCTCTCTGATATTCCTTTTTTATATGTTAGAGGATATAAATGCCAACTTTCAAGTATTGGGTGAGAATTAGACAAAATACTCAGTTAAGCTACTTATAAACCCTAAAGGATCACTCTTATTTTCAAATATTTGATCTGGGTAGAAGATATTAAATATGGCTACATAATTTTTGATAAGGAATATGATACTGTGATCCTACAGGAATCCATAAAGTTAAGCTAAATTGGATATGTGTGACAACAAGAAACCATTCAGACACATGTGACTATGTGGGAAAAGCACTGAATAGTCTTTTTAAAAACATACCATAAAAGAAATAAAGAAAAAAAAATAAAGAAATAAAGAAATCCTCTGATGATTCACATCAAATTTTTTCTTTTAAATTGTTGTTGCTGCTGCTGCTGCTAAGTCACTTCAGTTGTGTCTGACTCTGTACAACCCCATACACGGCAGCCCACAAGCGTCTCCCATCCCTGGGATTCTCCAGGCAAGAACACTGGAGTGGATTGCCATTTCCTTCTCCAATGCATGAAAGTGAAAAGTGAAAGTGAAGTCACTCAGTCATGTCCGACTCTTCATGACCCCATGGACTGCAGCCTACCAGGCTCCTCTGTCCACAGGATTTTCCAGGCAAGAGTACTGGAGTGGTGTGCCAGTGCCTTCTCTGGTGCTGGGGTTACCTGCTCCAATTATTTGCTCCCACTAAAAGCTGGCAAGCAAATCCAAAGTTCCTGGATCAGAGACAGGAGGGTGTCATCAGCAGACAAGTCCTTTTAAGGATCTAAGAATCCTTACTTCTATTTGCAAGTGTGCTGTGTTTATTGCTGAATTTCCATATCCTTTGATACTACAGAAACTTTACACTCTCTGACTGTCAGGAGACTCTGTCAGTGGCATCACTGTCCTGATATGACGACCAAGCCAACTATCCCCGACATCACTTCATATCACCAGAGCTTTCTCTTATTCATCTAGGTGCTCTCCTTAGAATCAGTGAAATTCAAAAAGATGCAGTCTCACTCCCAACAAAATGTCTAGCCTATATGGGCATGTTTGAAGAGAGGACAGAGACAGCTCACCATGCCACCATTATGAAAGCCCCAGGAGCCCACAATGAGACATGCAAATTCGTATGAAACAAATACATCGTTTTTCTAGTACTTTCTCTCTAGGGTCACTTAGAAATGAAATTTGGAATAGAATTAACACTTGTGGATCATCTATTCTGCATAATGCTTTGTGCTAGCTACTTAAATCTCTCATTTAATCCTAATAGCCATTCAAAGTATTTTTGTTATTAATGCCTTTTCACAAATGATTTTCACAAAGATGTTGAAGTGAAATGAAGTGACTCAGTCATGTCCAACTCTTTGCCACCTTATGGACTGTAGCCTACCGGGTTCCTCTGTCCATGGGATTTTCCAGGCAAGAGTACTGGAGTGGGTTGCCATTGCCTTCTCCAGCCCATAATCTAGCAAATAGATCTACCAGTTCATATGGATCTAAAAATTAGAGAGAAAATACTGTTTTCGGTTTCTACAAGTCCAACATAGTATATTGTTTTTGCAATTGTTAAGAAGTCAATGAGAAAATTGCAAATGCTACTAAAAAAGCAATTTCAGCTTATTTTAAATTGCTGAGCTGAGAGATTTTATAGCCAATTCAAGAAACAGGTGTGTGTGTGTGTGTGTGTGTGTGTGTGTGTGTGTGTGTGTTTATGATAGTGTTACTCTGTAATAACTGTACGACCATTCCAAAATGAAACATTTTATTAATACTAAATAATTCCAATGATGATGATGTAATGGCCAATTACAGGTAATTTGCTTCGCTTATATTCCGATGGTAATATTAGTAACTTCAGCAATTACTTTCATTGTTGTAAAATGCTGATGATTTTCATGTATTAACGTCTTCACACTGCCACAGAATAATGTAAAATGCAATAGCACATAAAATGTTCCATCACTTATTCTATTGATTCCATAAACTCTTATAAAGAGTGTTATTACAGAACTCTTTTATACTCAACCTATTTTATGCTAAGCATATTGTGAATCAGTTCGGTTCAGTTCAGTCGCTCAGTCGTGTCTGACTCTTTGCGACCCCATGAACCGCAGCACGCCAGGCCTCCCTGTCCATCACCAACTCCCAGAGTCCACCCAAACCCATGTCCATCGAGTCAGTCATGCCATCCAACCATCTCATCCTCTGTTGTCCCCTTCTCCTCCTGTCTTCAATCTTTCCCAGGATCAGGGTCTTTTCAAATGAGTCAGCTCTATGCATCAGGAGGCCAAAGTATGGAGTTTCAGCTTCAACATCAGTCCTTCCAATGAACACCCAGGACTGATCTTTAGGATGGACTGGTTGGATCGCCTTGCAGTCCAAGGGACTCTCAAGTGTCTTCTCCAACACCACATTTCAAAAGCATCAATTCTTCAGTGCTCAGCTTTCTTTATAGTCCAACTCTCACATCCATACATGACCACTTGAAAAACCACAGCCTTGACTAGACGGACCTTTGTTGGCAAAGTAATGTCTCTGCTTTTGAATATGCTGTCTAGGTTGGTCATAACTTTCCTTCCAAGGAGTAAATGTCTTTTAATTTCATGGCTGCAGTCACCATCCGCAGTGATTTTGGAGCCCAGAAAAATAAAGTCAGCCACTGTTTCCACTGTTTCCCCATTATTTGCCATGAATTGATGGTACCGGATACTATGATCTTAGTTTTCTGAATGTTGAGCTTTAAGCCAACTATTTCACTCTCTTCTTTCACTTTCATTAAGAGTCTCTTTAGTTCTTCTTCACTTTCTGCCATAAGGATGGTATCATCTGCATATCTGAGGTTATTGATATTTCTCCCAGCAATCTTGATTCCAGCTTGTGCTTCCTCCAGCCCAGCGTTTCTCATGATGTACTCTGCATATATTGTGAATAGTCGTTGCTTATTCTCATAATACCTCTGTCTAGCTTAGTTTAAAGACAGAGTCACATTAGGACTTACCTTAGGTGAAATGGTGAACTTAATAAAGAATAATTTTGGTGCAATGCTCCATTTCTAAGTACAATGTCTCAAATACTTTTCACCATCATGCCTATCAATTATAATAAACATCTCTAAAATACATTTTATGAATAACTTCACCTTTAACATTTGTATTTATTGAGGTTAAACTATGTGTAAATATTAATAACTACTGATCAACCTTTCTTAAGATTAATCATTGAGATTTTCTATCTCATATCTATTCCCTGATCTCTTCTCCCACTCTTTTCTCCTTTCTTAGCCTCTGATTCATGAGAGACTTAGTATTTTCTTTTGTACTCATTACACACCTGAACATTTTTATACCCAAAGGTTTCAACAAAAAAGTCTAAAGGGACGTTTGCCTTTCTTCATCAATGTCTTCATCTATGGCTTATAATTTAGTTGCCTAATTGTGTGTTTTCTACTACAGGAAAAAAGTTAATGACTGTATATTATTTTAGTACAAGTGTATATCATAATAAAAGTAACAAAATTCCTATTGATGGATGTTTGGTAGTTTTAGATTTTTTAATATTTTTAAATGATAAAATAAACTCATGAAATAAGCTCTTATTTTAATCCTTATAGAAAATTCTTAGGAGTATAATATTTGAGAATCATAACCATTTGTTAAAAAGTGCTTCTCAGAAGAGTTGCAGAAATTCGTAGTT
Source organism: Bos taurus (assembly GCF_002263795.3). Classification (NCBI taxonomy): domain Eukaryota; kingdom Metazoa; phylum Chordata; class Mammalia; order Artiodactyla; family Bovidae; genus Bos; species Bos taurus. The sequence goes on along the minus strand of NC_037338.1, from coordinate 17,513,355 downwards.
AGATGAATACACACACAAACACAATGTTTGTACACAAATAGGCATCAGGAGACTCAATTGTTCTTCACATTTGCCAATCCAGCGCATTACAGTTTTTATTAAATTTATCCAACTGTGATAGAAGAATGTGAATCTCAGTACTTAGTTATATTATTTGATTATCCTGAGGTTTAAAGTTTATATGTACGTATATTTAATATTCTATATTTACTGTTCTGAAAGTTGCCTTTATATTTATGTCCATTACCTTTTTCAATAATATCAAAGATCATATTTTAGGAAAATTATTTTGGCAACACATGTTATTAAGTTCATTTAGGGGAACATCACAATATTTCATGAATGGACCATGATGACACGGATTATAGTGGTGAGGTACAAATATAAAGCAAAGGCAAAGTGGAGAAGTTATGAGATAAATGCATGGTCAAGTGGCTCAGAAAGGTGGCTCAGAAAGATCATGGGTGCTTTGTTGAAGGTGGATTCAATATGAGAGTGAGCACATCCAAGCAGAAATGACCCAAAAGTAATTACAGATATGGGACAGCATCTCTGCCCTATTAGTTATTTCTAGATCGCTACCAATTGAACATCACCATAATTAAACACTCAGAACATACTGTTTTCAATGTCAAAATGCATATTATACAACCCCTTCATAGATGCCCAGAGGGAGCATGACATACGTGATGAACTAAATAGCTTTCATATGAACGTAGGGAAAAAATGCCAACAGAGAATTCCAAGCAATAGGATTTCATTTTACCTAATAAGGTTTTCTCAATAACCTCAGATGTGCACATGACACCACCCTTATAGCAGAAAACAAAGAGGAACTAAAGAGCCTCTTGATGAAGGTGGAAGAGGAGAGTGAAAAAGCTGGCTTGAAACTCAACATTCAAAAAACGAATATCATGGCCTCTGGTCCCATAGATGCGCAAACAATGGAAACAGTGAAAAAAACTTTATTTTCTTGGGCTCCCAAATCAATGTGGATGGTGATATCAGCCATGAAATTAAAATACGCTTACTCCTTGGAAGAAAAACTATGACTAATCTAGGCAGCATAATAAAAAGCAGAGACATAGGAGCACCGCAATATGTAAGACAAATGCTAAAAAGTATGAAAGGGGAAATTAATAATAACACAATAATAGTGGGAGACTTTAATACCTCACTCACACCTATGGATAGATGAACTAAACAGAAAATTAACAAAGAAACACAAACTTTAAATGACACAATAGAGCAGTTAGACCTAATTGATACCTATAGGACATTTTACCCCAAAACAATGAATTTCACCTTTTTCTCATGTGCACATGGAAACTTCTCCAGGATAGATCACATTCTGGGCCATAAATCTATCTTGGCAAATTCAAAAAAAACTGAAATCATTCCAAGCATCTTTTCTGACCATAATGCAGTAAGATAGATCTCAATTACAGGAGAAAAACTATTAAAAATTCCAACATATGGAGGCTGAACAACACACTGCTGAATAACCAACAAACCACAGAAGAAATAAAAAATGAAATCAAAATATGCGTAGAAACAAATGAAAATGAAAACACAACAACCCAAAACCTATGGGACACTGTAAAAGCAGTGCCAAGGGGAAAGTTCACAGCAATACAGGCATACATCAAGAAACAAGAAAAAAGTCAAATAAATAACCTAACTCTACACCTAAAGCAACTAGAAAGGGAAGAAATGAAGAACCCCAGGGTTAGTAGAGGCAGAAATAAATGCAAAAGAAACAAAGGAGACCATAGCAAAAATCAACAAAGCCAAAAGCTGATTATTTGAGAGGATAAATAAAATTGACAATTAGCCAGATTCATCAAGAAACAAAGGGAGAAAATCAAATCAATAAAATTAGAAATGAAAATGGAGAGATCACAACAGACAACACATAAATAAAAAGGATCATAAGAGACTACTATCAGCAATTATATACCAATAAAATGGCAATGTGGAAGAAATGGACAAATTCTTAGAAAAGTACAACTTTCCAAAACTGGACGAGGAAGAAATAGAAAATCTTAACAGAACCATCACAAGCATGGAAATTGAAACTGTAATCAGAAATCTTCCAGCAAACAAAAGCCCAGGAACAGACGGCTTCACAGCTGAATTCTATCAAAAATTTAGAGAAGAGCTGACACCTATCCTACTCAAACTCTCCCAGAAAATTGTAGAGGAAGGTAAACTTCCAAACTCATTCTATGAGGCCACCATCACCCTAATACCAAAACCTGAAAAAGATTCCATAATAAAAGAAAACTACAGGCCAATATCACTGATGAACATCAATGCAAAAATCCTTAACAAAATTCTAGCAATCAGACTCCAACAACACATTAAAAGGACCATACATCATGACCAAGTGGGCTTTATCCCAAGGATGCAAGGATTCTTCAATATCTGCAAATCAATCAATGTAATACACCACATTAACAAATCGAAAAATAAAAACCATATGATTACTTAATAGATGCAGAGAAAGCCTTTGACAAAATTCAACATACATTTATGATAAAAACTCTCCAGAAAGCAGGAATAGAAGGAACATACCTCAACATAATAAAAGCTATATATGACAAACCCACAGCAAACATTATCCTCAATGGTGAAAAATTGAAAGCATTTCCCCTAAAGTCAGGAACAAGACATGGGTGCCCACTCTCACCACTACTATTCAACATAGTTTTGGAAGTTTTGGCCACAGCAATCAGAGCAGAAAAAGAAATAAAAGGAATACAAATTGGAAAAGAAGAGGTAAAACTCTCACTGTTTGCAGATGACATGATCCTCTACATAGAAAACACTGAAGACTCCACCAGAAAATTACTAGAACTAATCAATGAATATAGTAAAGTTGCAAGATATAACATCAACACACAGAAATCCCTTGCATTCCTATACACTAATAATGAGAAAATAGAGAAATTAAGGAAACAATTCCATTCACCATTGCAACGAAAAGAATAAAATACTTAGGAATATATCTACCTTAATAAACTAAATACCTATATATAGAAAACTATAAAACACTGGTGAAAGAAATCAAAGAGGACACTAATAGATGGAGAAATATACCATGTTCCTGGATCGGAAATCAATATAGTGAAAATGAGTATACTACCCAAGCCATCTATAGATTCAATGCAATCCCTAGTAAGCTACCAACGGTATTTTTCACATAGCTAGAACAAATAATTTCACAATTTGTATGGAAATACAAAAAACCTCGAATAGCCAAAGTGATCTTGAGAAAGAAGAATGGAACTGGAGGAATCAACTTGCCTGACTTCAAGCTCTACTACAAAGCCACAGTCATCAAGACAGTATGGTACTGGCACAAAGACAGAAATATAGATCAATGGAACAAAACAGAAAGCCCAGAGATAAACCCACGCAACTATGGACACCTTATCTTTGACAAAGGAGGCAAGAATATACAATGGAGAAAAGACAATCTCTTTAACAAGTCATGCTGGGAAAACTGGTCAACCACTTGTAAAAGACTGAAAGTAGAACACTTTCTAACACCATACACAAAAAATAAACTCAAACACTGGTGAAAGAAATCAAAGAGGACACTAATAGATGGAGAAATATACCATGTTCATGGATTGGAAGAATCAATATAGTGAAAATGAGTATACTACCCAAAGCAATTTATAGATTCAATGCAATCCCTATCAAGCTACCAACGGTATTCTTCACAGAGCTAGAACAAATAATTTCACAATTTGTATGGAAATACAAAAAACCTCGAATAGCCAAAGCGATCTTGAGAAAGAAGAATGGAACTGGAGGAATCAACCTACCTGACTTCAGGCTCTATTACGAAGCCACAGTTATCAAGACAGTATGGTACTGGCACAAAGAGAGAAATATTGATCAATGGAACAAAATAGAAAGCCCAGAGATAAATCCACGCACATATGGACACCTTATCTTTGACAAAGGAGGCAAGAATATACAATGGATTAAAGACAATCTCTTGGGCATATTTTTGATGAAAAATTCAACTTTCCTAATATTTATAGGGATTTTCTAAATATGTATTTCATATTAAGAAAAAAAAAAAGAATCTCTTTAACAAGTGGTGCTGGGAAAACTGGTCAACCACTTGTAAAAGAATGAAACTAGAACACTTTCTAACACCATACACAAAAATAAACTCAAAATGGATTAAAGATCTCAACGTAAGACCAGAAACTATAAAACTCCCAGAGGAGAACATAGGCAAAACACTCTCCAACACACATCACAACAGGATCCTCTATGACCCACCTCCCAGAATATTGGAAATAAAAGCAAAAATAAACAAATGGGACCTAATTAAACTTAAAAGCTTCTGCACAACAAAGGAAACTATTAGCAAGGTGAAAAGGCAGCCTTCAGAATGGGAGAAAATAATAGCAAATGAAGCAACTGACAAACAACTAATCTCAAAAATATACAAGCAACTCCTACAGCTCAATTCCAGAAAAATAAATGACCCAATCAAAAAATGGGCCAAAGAACTAAATACACATTTCTCCAAAGAAGACATACAGATGGCTAACAAACACATGAAAAGATGCTCAACATCACTCATTATCAGAGAAATGCAAATCAAAACCACTATGAAGTACCATTTCACACCAGTCAGAATGGTTGCGATACAAAAGTCTACAAGTAATAAATGCTGGAGAGGGTGTGGAGAAAAGGGAACCCTCTTACATTGTTGGTGGGAATGCAAATTAGTACAGCCACTATGGAGAACAGTGTGAAGATTCCTTAAAAAACTGGAAATAGAACTGCCTTATGATCCAGCAACCCCACTGCTGGGCATACACACTGAGGAAACCAGAAGGGAAAGAGACACGTGTACCCCAATGTTCATCGCAGCACTGTTTATAATAGCCAAGACATGGAAGCAACCTAGATGTCCATCAGCAGATGAATGGATAAGAAAGCTGTGGTACATATACACAATGGAGTATTACTCAGCCATTAAAAAGAATACATTTGAATCAGTTCTAATGAGGTGGATGAAACTGGAGCCTATTATACAGAGTGAAGTAAGCCAGAAAGAAAAACACCAATACCGTATACTAACGCATATATGTGGAATTTAGAAAGATGGTAACAAGAACCCTGTGTACGAGACAGCAAAAGAGACACTGATGTATACATCTGTCTTATGGACTCTGTGGGAGAGGGAGAGGGTGGGAAGATTTGGGAGAATGGCATTGAAACATGTATAATATCATGTATGAAATGAGTCGCCAGTCCAGGTTCGATGCATGATGCTGGATGCTTGGGGCTGGTGCACTGGGACGACCCAGAGGGAGGGTTTGGGGAGGGAGGAGGGAGGAGGGTTCAGGATGGGGAACACAGGTATACCTGTGGCAGATTCATTTCGATATTTGGCAAAACTAATACAATATTGTAAAGTTTAAAAATAAAATAAAAAAAAAATAAACTCAAAATGGATTAAAGATTTAAACATAAGACCAGAAACTATAAAACTCTTAGAGGAGAACATAGGCAAAACACTCTCCGACATACATCACAACAGGATCCTCTATGACCCACCTCACAGAATGTTGGAAATAAAAGCAAAAATAAACAAATGGGACCTAATTAAAACTATAAGTAAGGTGAAAACAGAGGCTTCAGAATGGGAGAAAATAGCAAATGAAGCAACTGACAAACAACTAATCTCAAAAATATACAAGCAACTCCTACAGCTCAATTCCAGAAAAATAAATGACCCAATAAAAAAATGGGCCAAAGAACTAAATAGACATTTCTCCAAAGAAGACATACATGGCTAACAAACACACGAAAAGATGCTCAACATCACTCATTATCAGAGAAATGCAAATCAAAACTATGAGGTACCATTTCACGCCAGTCAGAATGGCTGCTATCCAAAAGTCTACAAGCAATAAATGCTGGAGAGGATGTGAAGAAAAGGGAACCCTCTTACACTGTTGGTGGGAATGCAATCTAGTACAGCCATTATGGAGAACAGTGTGGAGATTCCTTAAAAAACTGGAAATAGAACTGCCATATGACCCAGCAATCCCACTGCTGAGCATACACACCAAGGAAACCAGAATTGAAAGAGACACGTGTACCCCAATATTCATCACAGCACTGTTCATAATAGCCAGGACATGGAAGCAACCTAGATGTCCATCAGCAGATGAATGGATAAGAAAGCTGTGGTACATATTCACGATGGATTATTACTCAGCCATTAAAAAGAATACATTTGAATCAATTTTAATGAGGTGGATGAAACTGGAGCCTATTATACAGAGTGAAGTAAGCCAGAAAAAAAACACCAATATAGTATACTAATGCATATATATGGAATTTAGAAAGATGGGAACGACAACCCTGTATGTGAGACAGCAAAAGAGACACAGATGTACAGAATAGTCTTTTGGACTCTGTGGGGGTGGTGGATGATTTGGGAGAAAGGCATTAAAACATGTATAATATAATATAAAAAACGAATTGCCAGTCCAAGTTTGATGCAGGAAGCTTGGGGCTGGTGCACTGGAATGATCCAGAGGGATGGTATGGGGAGGGAGGTGGGAGGGGGTTCAGGGTTGGGAACACATGTACACCCGTGGCAGATGCATGTTAATGTATGGCAAAACCAATACAATATTGTAAAGTAAAAAATAATAATAAAAATTAAAAAATAAAAAAGCAGAGAGATTACTTTGCCAAAAAATGTCCATCTAGTCAAAGCTATGGTTTTTTCAGTAGTCATGTTTGAATGTGAGAGTTGGACCATAAAGAAAGCTGAGCACCGGAGAATTGATGCTTTTGAACTGTGGTGTTGGAGAAGACTCTTGAAAGTCCCTTGGACTGCAAGGAGATCAAACCAGTCAACTGTAAAGGAAATCATTCCTGAATATTCATTGGAAGGACTGATGCTGAAGCTAAAGTTCCAATAGAACTTTTTTCATTAGAAAACACACTGATGCTGGGAAAGATTGAAGGAAGGAGGATAAGGGACGGCAGAGGATGAGATGGTTGGATGGAATCACCAACTCAATGGACATGAGTTTGAGCGAACTCTGGGAGATGGTGAAGGACAGGGAAGCCTGGCATGCTGCAGTCCCAGGGTCACAAAGAGTCAGACATGACTGAGCGACTGACCTGAACTTAACTGAATAAGCTTTTGATGAATACATCTTTGCATTCTATCAATAAGCTGTAATTATCAGAATGGTAACAAACTGTCCAGCAAGATTTGAAGCAAGAGAATTTGAAATTATCATAATTTCCTATTTTGTGCCAAGGCTTTTATCCTCTCTCAATTGCAGAAATTTAATTACCTCTGGAACCAAGATAAACGTTAGCTGTCTAAACAAACAGCAGCTTCCCTCTAATAGTACTCTATTATTCTGTTTCATACCTCCTGCCTCAAATATCATAGCCCAGAAACACAGAATTCTAGGATGGGGAAGTGGGTGAACCAGTGAAAACTACAAGAAGCAAAGTGGTGAAACCCAACTGCAAAAAGAGGATTAAAATATTGATATAGTTCATCGTATATTTAAGGGAACATGGAAAATTGTGTATAATCTGCAAGTATCAGGCTCTAAGGTGACTGTCAAAAGGGCAGGAAGACTGGGGAGTAAGTCTAGGTTCTGGCAGTTCTTCCTGTCATTCAGAGTTCAGGCTCTGTTCTAGATGAGCTACAGAAGTTTAGAAGCTGTTTGGGAGAATTAAATGAGAAACAGATTCTAGCTCCAAGAAAATGGGTTAGTGTGAAAGGACTGAAAAGGGAGTTACCAAGTTTCTTTGTAATTCCACTGGTGCAAATACAAGAAATAACTTGACAAACACATATGAGCTGACATGAGTCCTTGAGCCCTTACAGAGTGGGATGGAGGGGGTGCTCTTTGATAGGGCTTGCCCATCTCCAGCCTGCATGGTACAGTATAAGAAGGTTGCAGCTTACTTCAAAGCCCTCTGTGAGGTGGCGAGGAAGTCAGGTATTCTAGCCTGAATATTTCTGTTTTCTAAGGTCAGGGTGGCCAGTCCTTCAGTGAGCTCTATATCACTGTGAATATCTCTGATAAGTTGAACAGAGCATTAGAATGTGCTGAGACCCTGGCTGATGCACCATTATGAGCTTTGCAGAAAGAGCCCACTGCTACACTTCAGATTGCATGAAGTGTAAAAGTGAAGTCGCTCAGTCGTCTCCAACTCTTTGCGACCACATGGACTGTAGCCTACCAGGCTTCTCCGTCCATGGGATTCTCCAGGCAAGAGTACTGGAGTGGGGTGCCATTTCCTTCTCCAGGGGATCTTCCCGACCCAGGGATTGAACTCCGGTCTCCCTCATTGTAGGCAGACACTACCCTCTGAACCACCAGGGAAGCCCGTAGATTGCATAGACAAAGTAAAATAAACAATAAATATACAATCAACCAAATTTATTATCTACTATGTTTAATTGCATAAGGGAAACTTACAACCATGATTTAAAATATAGAAGCTGGGAAGGTTACAATCCATTTGAAAATAGCCAAGTTAAAAAAAAAAAAAAAAAGAGGCACGATCTCAGAATGATTCTAAAAAAATAAACTCTTTCATTTTTTTTTTCATTTTTAATAGGTGCATGTTAAATGCCCTAGAAATTTGATGTAGGCACATTTCTACCTGTACATCTGTAAGTACAATCATCTTCTAAATGATGTTACACATAAAGACATAAACGTTTCCAATATTATCACTCTCAATGTACTTTCATATATAACATGCTCATTCTTTTATTGCTTTTTTGGTGACTGTAGTATCATTTATTTTTCAGTATAGTCTATCTCTTGGCTAAATAGGTTTTCTAGTAAATCAGTATTATGGTTTTATTTTTTCACTGTGGGTTTAAGATTTTTATTGATTACTTCTGCAAAAGTGAGACTCCTACAAATTGCATTAGCTGAAAAGATCAATGGCTCATTAGACTGGCATTTTATAAAGACCTAGACCCAATGCTTCAGCAGAAGGCTGAAAAAAAATTACCTTTCATAGAGCACCTGTCCAATTGTTCAATATTATACCACAGGGGAAATTTTTTTCCTAATTCCAGCTGGTTATCATTTTATGCTTTGAAACACAACAATTGATGATGCTTGTAATTTTAGCTTGGCTTGTAAAACTGCACATAGTTTATTATTTATACTCACATAAATGCCCATTCTATTGTTTTAATCTTCCTAAGATATTGGCCACCATAATTTGCACCATGATTTGTAGCAGGCTTCAAAATAAACACTTTGAAGAATGATTTCTGAGAAAAACAAAAATTTTGAGTTTAACCAAAACAAAAATGCATAGGATGAGTCTTCCTGGATTTGGGCATTCAAGATTGTCCTATTACAAGTGTATAATAGAGCAGGGTGATAAGAGCAACCATGGAAATGGCTTTCCATGTAATATCTGCAATATCTTCTTTCTATACTGCATTTATATCCAGACAATGTGACCTGATTTTTTACTCTGCTTATTTCCATATCTAATGTTTGTATTTATTTATAAGGTCATTATTTATAAGGTCATGATCATCTTCATGACCCTAAAGGAATCATTTTCTTCATGAGTTTCAATTGATTGCTATGTCTTGCCATCTGCATCATCTGTAGATACTGATGATTTCATCCTACTGTCTCAGCCATACCTAGGTTTTCAGGGGTTTATTCCTGCCAAGAATGCAGACAAGAATAAACAAAGTCATATCTAGGGAATCTGGATTAAGCTTTGCATTCTGGGATTTACTAAGCCCCATTTCCTCTTAATCCCTACCATTTTTTGGTACTTCATCCAGTTTAAAGTCTACTCCAGGATCTTAAAATTCATATGTTCACTACTTTAGAAAATCTCACTAGAATTCTGTTATTTTTAGTTTTGTTCTTCCATGACTTTACCATGAGCCTTTTTTCCTGAGGTCTAGAACCCTAGTGAGAGTCTGTTCCAAGAGATAATTGGTCATGTACAACTAAGATGTTGCCATGCATCTGTCCTGAGTATTTTCACTATCTGAGAAATCTGTTTTCCTGTCATAGCCATAATTATAAGCATCTTTCTATATCAACAAAAAGGTGAGAGCCATTATCATGTGTCAATCTGTCTAATTTTCTCAAGGGAATCCCTATAGTTTTCTCTTCATAAAAAGAATATCTAAGTCTAAATTATTTAAGAAAATAATCCTGTCCTCCAGATAAGATATTTTCTTGCTTTTAATGATGGAAGTTTAATACCTTAGGTCAAATGAACAGTGAAAATAACCATACTTTCTAAAGGCCACTGCAGAGGAAGATTTTTTTTTTCTCTTTTCCTCTTTCTTCAATTGTCTCCCTGGTGGCTCAGATTGTAAAGAATCTGCCTGCAATGTGGGAGACCCAGGTTCAGTCCCCGACTCGGGAAGAAGCAAATGGCTACCTTTGGATTGCAAGGAGATCTAACCAGTCAATCCTAAAGAAATCAGTCCTGAATGTTTACTTAAAGAACTGATGCTGAAGCTGAAACTCCAGTACTTTGGCCAATACTCCAATACTGATGCAAAGAACTGACTCATTGGAAAAGACCCTGATGCTGGGAAAAATTGAAGGTGGGAGGAGAAGGGGACGGCAGAGGATGAGGTGGTTGTATGGTATCACTGACACGATGGACGTGAGTTTGAGTAGGCTCCAGAAGTTGGTGATAGGCAGGGAAGTCTGGTGTGCTGCAGTCCATCAGGTCACAAAGAGTCGGAAATGACTCAGCTACTGAACTGAACTGAATCCACATTAGTGTTCTTGCCTGAAGAATTCCATGGACAGAGGAGCCTGGTAAGCTATACCATTCATGGACACAACTGAATGACTACCATTTTCAATTGCACTGGTGTGATATTTGGAAAGCAAAATGCCTGAGGAGAGAGGGTAACAGTAGAATAGTCTTTTCTCCCATGGAAAGCATGTTTTCATCAACATGAGGTATGTTGAGGTTACCGTAAATGAACAGCTGGCAGTGAAGTTTTCTGTGTATTTCATGCCCTCTTTCATATAGCCAGAGGAGTCTTGGAAATGATAATTTTTTAATCCTTTATAAAAGAGTAACGTGAACACATGCTCAAGTAATTTTAAGCAATAGGAAATAGGATAGCAGATATCAACTAACCCCACTAGGAATAACAGGGAAAGTAAGAAATTTTATGGGCTTCCCAAGGGGCTCAGTGGTAAAGAATCTATCTGCTTGCTAATGCAGGAGACACAGGTTCAATCCCTGGGCCAGGAAGATTCCCTGGAGGAGGAAATGGCAACCCACCCCAGTATTCTTGCCTGGAAAATCCCATGGACAGAGGAGCCTGGTGGCTATGGTCCATGGGTTTGCAACAGTGTCAGAAATGACTTAGTGACTAAACAACAATAAACTTTATTAAGTTCATATCTCCTTATAAATACAGTTATCCTTCAGTATCCATGGAGGATTGGTTCCAGAATACTGTCTTTTCTCAGAAATATCAAAATCCAAGGATTCTCAAGTTCTTTATGTAGAAGGATATAGTATTTGCATACAATCAATGCTCATACTTCTATAAACTTTAAATCATCTCCAGATTATTTATGATACCTTATGTAATGCAAATGCTACATAAGTATCTATAAATACAATTTAAATATTATGTAAGTGGTTGCCAGGGCATAGTGAATTCAAGTTTGGCTTTCTAGAACTTTCTGGAATTTTTTCCCAATATTTTTGATCTGAGATTGATTGAATCTATAGATGTGAAACACAATTACAAATGCCTACAGCTGAAGTTCAAATAAAATGATTATTATATTGAATTTTAAATATTATACAGCTCATATTCATAATAAATCTTATTAATTCTGGAATTACTGTTAATACTTTTTGGCAAGCAATCTGCAGATATGGAATACTTTTTCTCTCATACTTTCCACAGATGTGGAGTACTTTTATCTAACTCTCATATAGTAGCTTCAATTTATCCTGAACAAACTTATACAGAGTTAAGTCGCATTTTGGAGAAGAGTTCTGAATTCCCTGGGGAAAGTCTTATTTCTGTGAGCATTAGTTTAGCAAAGTAAAATTTCTATTATTTTGTAATTTTATAGCATAGATAGTGGTTTCCAAGTATGCTGAGATGGTACATTTGGGAATGTAATCCATGGCAGAATATATACAGATATGTGTATAAATACGGGCTTCCGTGGTGGCTCAGAGAGTAAAGAATCCTCCCACTATGCAGGAGACCTGGGTTCAATCCCTGGGTTGGGAAGATCCCCTGGAGGAGGGCATGGCAATCCACTTCAGTATCTTGCCTGAAGAATTCCCATGGACAGAAGAGCCTGCTTGGCTAAAGTCTATGGGGTCACAAAGAGTCGGACATGACTGAGGGAGTAAGCACACCATGTATAAATAAATCAATAAATACGTATGTATTTATATTAATATCTATCCATCTAAATAGATTTGTGTACATATACATATATACAATTATTTTCTCTTTTATGACTATGAATTTTTGATATATGATACTGATGCATAGTCAGTTCTTATTTAGAAATTTACAAACAAGTGTAGCAATTTCAAACTGTATAGGTAACTCAGATGCTTGTTTAAAGAGCACATTTCCCCCAGTCACTGCCACAGAAATTCTCATTCCCTAGTGTGAAATAGGGCTCACTTCTCTACATTTTTACAAATCTAGGTAGAATTTTTGCAGGTTGAAAAGTATTTTTTGTATCTATTGGAACAAAATTTTTTCTCTCTGTTAGAATGAGGTATTTTCTGTTATTAAGTATCCTAAGAAAAGGACATTTATGGATAAAATTTTAAAGTTTTATCTATATATTCTAAGTATTTTAATCAAGTAAACCCACAGCCACACACATTCATTTATTTCACCGCTTAAATACCAATCACAATTGTCTATAATATCAATAGAAGTGCAATCAAAAATTTAACTATAACTAGTGAAGACACTATAATTCAGAATTGAGGAAGAAGAGGCTTTCCCTGTTACATTCTGGAACTAATGTAATAAAAATTCTATGAAACTGTACATTCTGGGACTGTATCAGCCTTTGGCTATCCTATAATCGGTTTTCATTATAGTCTGAAATTAAACAGTGATAAAGCTGACCCAATTTTTGACTAACTGCCCAAGAGCTGGGGAGAGTTAAAAGCAATATAAAATCTTAGAGGTGATGTTATTTTTGAATGCGAGTGAATTTCACCTTCTTTGCCTCAAGGGAGAGAAATGCCCAGGGAATTTTGTTGTCATCAAGAGCAGCTGAAAGACATCAGGATCAATTTGAATTTCTAACACGATACACAGTAATGAAATATAAATGCATGTAATTCAATACAAGAATTTGTGTGTGCATGAATAATAGATGGTGCCTGTGCTTCCTGTTTCCAGCTATTACTACCCCTTTGGCTGTTTTCTCAAAAATATGCACAGTAAACTGAGTTAGTATTAGTACTCTGGTGTATTAAGAGTCTATAAATTCTGAACGCCACATCTGTAATGCAGTATATGTATATATTCACAAATAAGTCCTTTTATTTGTATATTTAAAGATTAAGAAGCTGAAGCACTATCTAGTAAAGATTATACATGTAGAATTCATGTTTTTCAATTTCATAAGAGAAAAACTAGACATCCAGTGAATTACAGAAGTCTTAAGAACTACCAGGTAATTGTAATTCTATTAAGTTTTTTACTATGTGAGAAATATATGCTCAGTTGGACTGTTTAATTCATCTATAATAATGTTAAAGTACTTTCTTTTGTCCCTAAATGTGGTACCTGCCTTCTTGTAAGCCAATATCTTTAATTCACATAGGCAATAATAAGTAAACAACTCTGCCTGGCACTGGCTGTTTACTTCAAACAGCCAGACTTTCCATGGGCTTAACTAAATGTATGAATTAGTGCAAAACACACGTTTCTCTGAAAACTTATGGAGTTATATTTTCCAGTAAAACTTGAATATCTTAAAAGGCATTTACACTGATAATAATAACTAAAATCTATTAAATTTCTACTATATCTATAATATATAGACATGGAATTGTTAATCTAGTAAAAGCCATGCAAAACAACTATTATTTAATATCAGTTTTGCAGATAAGAAAATAGATTTTCAGAAAAATTAAGTAATTTACACAAGAGATTTTAGGTTTATTATATAGTTAATGGGTACCAGAAGGAAGATTTAAACATATTTCTAAAAGAGTCCAAAGACTGATTATTTTGTTTGTTTGCTTAATTGGCCTTTTTTGAGTGTTTTGTGAAGAGTATCAATTTTAGTGGAAACAGATATTACATCTTACCCCACAAAATAGATGACAGATTTTGTAACTGTTAGGTTAAAATTAAACAGTTGCTTTATTATAAGATTTCTCAGAATGCTTAGTACTTTAATAAGCAATGCAAATTTCTGAGAGAGAAATAGATGATTTGCCATTTTCTAAACTAATGTGAAAAAGGTCTCTTTTTTCAAAGGAGAACTTTGAAATTTGTAATGAACTATATCAGTGGTATTGCATATTTATCAGTTAGATTAGTTGATAGTTTCCATGAGTACTAAAAAGAAATACTGACTGATTTGATCAAGCAATTAGAATAAATGTAAACTCAAGTACATTTGTGCCTTTTGAAAATGTCTCATTGGTTCCCCAGACTCTACGCCCCAAATTTTGTCATTATGGAGGCCATGAATGCTCCACTTGCAAGTCCTATCTTCCTCTAGTCATTAGGATGAAGTCTCACCTCTCTCTGGAGAGATCCTCACCAAATATTCTGTGCCAATATAGACATGGCCAGAAATGTGATGCCAACCCATCAGACTCTGCCCTGGTTAACCGAATGCTCCCTTTGAACTCTTTGGACTGAACGTTTGCCTTGATAATATGTGGTTAATAAATCCATGAAAAAATAAATTCTCAGTCTCACTAATAATCAAAAATTGCCAAATAAAGTAATTATGAGGAAATCCCCTGTTTAATTGAACAGAATTTGTTAAAAATATAATATTCAGCATTAATTAATATGTGCTTGAAAGGACATACTCCTACCCTACTAGTGGGGATGCAAATGTATACAATTTTTAATACAGCATTTTGGCAATTTAAATCTAAAATTCCAAAAGCATTCAAAACCTTAGAGAGTGATTTTTTTTTAACTGGGAATAAACAGGTTTTGAAATTTGCAGGCAAATATTTATGTTTAAGATGTTTCTTAAATTTTGTAAAAATATAGAATGAATAAATTAATTATATATTCTATGCAAAATAAAGTAAAATATAGTTATTAAATTACCACAAAAATGTTAAAGGCATGGAAAATGTTTATGATATAAGGTCATGTTAAATATAAAAAGAAAGACATTTATATGCAGATTTTCTCAATTTGTGCTAATATGCAATTAAATGTTCTGAGATATTTCTGCAAACTGCTTATGGGTAGAAGAAAACTAATAGGGCTTTTTAAATTTTTTTTTTTAATTTTTTTAAACTCTCCAAAATTACTGTAAAAAAATCAAGCATAGAAAATATTTTCTTTTGCATTATCATCAACCACATTTTCATGTAGTAAAAACTTAAACCATTATAATTTATTTTTTTCATTCAGGAGCTTCTTTGGGCTTTAAATTCTCAAATATTACTAAACTTTTCATTTATGCATATATATGTTTACATATGATTAGTTTTAAGAGAGGATTTTTACAAGTACGGATTCTTTTTTTTTTTTTTTTTGGTTGTGTATTTTTTTTTTTTTTTTCCTTCCAATTTTATTTTATTTTTAAACTTTACATAATTGTATTAGTTTTGCCAAATATCAAAATGAATCCGCCACAGGTATACATGTGTTCCCCATCCCGAACCCTCCTCCCTCCTCCCTCCCCATACCATCCCTCTGGGCCGTCCCAGTGCACCAGCCCCAAGCATCCAGCATCATGCATCGAACCTGGACTGGCAACTCGTTTCCTACATGATATTGTACATGTTTCACTGCCATTCTCTCACATCTTCCCACCCTCTCCCTCTCCCACAGAGTCCATAAGACTGTTCTATACATCAGTGTCTCTTTTGCTGTCTCGTACACCGGGTTATTGTTACCATCTTTCTAAATTCCATACAGTATACAAGTACGGATTCTTGAAAACCAGGAATTATGCAGCTAACTTTTGATTGTCTCACCCTTTTTAATTAAATCTTTTTATATTCTAATCTTCAATCTTTCTACATATACCAGTTCTAATATATATGCAGATCTACCTGGGAACAGTCATTTCAGGAAAATCATGCTAAAAATCCTGCAGTGGTTCTCCACAGTCAGACAAACTACTTTCAGTCTTAACAAAATCAAATTCAGTCCCAACAGTTTGAATAGTTTTCAAGAGAACCCAATGACTGTGCTGGGTGCGCCTTATTGCTTATTGCCGGTTCTACACTGATTGTCACTTGTAAGTTGCTTGAAATGTTCTTTAGTCTTGATGGTAGGGACTTCTGTTACTCTAGTGGATTGTCCTCTTCCAGAAATGGGAGCCACGCTTTCAACTTTTCAGGATTGTCTCACTACTGTCCCAACTTCTACATCACAATATTTACTCAGATTGGAACACAGAAATTGTTCAAATGATGAAGACCAGTTCACTCAGCAATTAAATCTAATTCTAAAGTATCCTTGAGCCAGATGGAGTTTCAACTAGCTTTTATAGTATTTCACATTCAGTTCAGTTTAGTTCAGTCGCTCAGTCGTGTCCGACTTTTTGAGACCCCATGAATCGCAGCACGCCAGGCCCCCCTGTCCATCACCAACTCCCAGAGTTCACTCAGACTCACGTCCATCGAGTCAGTGATGCCATCCAGCCATCTCATCTTCTGTCGTCCCCTTCTCCTCCTGCCCCTAATCCCTCCCAGCATCAGAGTCTTTTCCAATGAGTCAACTCTTCGCATGAGATGGCCAAAGTACTGGAGTTTCAGCTTTAGCATGATTTTGGATCCCCAAAAAATAAAGTCTGACACTGTTTCCACTGTTTCCCCATCTATTTCCCATGAAGTGATGGGATCAGATGCCATGATCTGTACAGTAAATTCTATGAGTCTGTGCTATTGACAGCTTCCATTCTTGCAAGACTATTTCAACTAGACTTTTAAGCTAACTATTTACTGCAGGTACTATAGAAGTAAGGCTACTACTGCAATGACATTCAGAACCATGATTCCATTTCCTGGCTCACCAGTTAGGCCAAGAATCGCAGTCTTATTATGTTTCAAGGAATTTATGATTATTTAAAACAACAACAACTTGCTTTAAAATACTCGAACAGCCTGAGCCCTGCAGGTTTCCAGGAATTTAGGACATACTTTATAACTGCTCATTTACATCTATGCCACAATAAAATCAATAATTGGAAGGAAGTGGATGATAGGGGGTTGGCAGGGGCAGAGCAGAAGATATTAAAATTCAAGTAGTCTGCGTGCAAGAATATGATATTTCATGCCAAACACAGGAAAAAAGAACTCTGATGAATCATCTACTTTACAAAAGAAAAGTAGAAAAATTAATTTTGGAGCTTATAAACTTCCTTTTAGCCATCTAACATAAACTAAATGCTGTAAATTACATTATCTCATATTAATTTATTTTATTTACATCTCCCCCAAACCCTGTAAGATAGATATGATTACTCTGGGCTTTTAAGGTACAGAAATACTCCATGGTCAAGCGATCGGTCAAGATCACACAGATTTCAGTAGTTTGACTGATATTATAATACAAATAATCACCCCAAACCCATGTTATTTCTGCTATATCACACTATCACTGAACCATAGATATTAGGGAAGATATTCTGAATAGACATCAAATAAATTTTAGGTAGTTGTTATAAGCATAACTGCTGAAATTTCATGAATTCTTTGGCATAATGTTAATGTATTCCTGTTTATAAAAGAAATTCACTAAAATTTTACAAAATACAGAAAAGTATAGAAGTAGAATACAAAAAGTAAAATTTTAAAAAATACTATACACAAAATAAAATTTATAACTCACTGATAAACCTTTATTTGAGAGGCAACCAGAGTTACTAATGGGAACATGTCTGCATGAGATTAATTGTTCATCATTACCATATTACACTTTTAATAAATATTGGAGTATAAAAAAAAAAAACAATTGGGGCTGGCTCAGTCTCTATCTGATGGCAAATATATAGTCATTTACAACTATTTAAGTGACTTTTATTCAAGTATAGTTGAGTCAGATGCTCTTAGCACACTAACTCTAGAGCTACTGTTTTATCCTCATGGAAAAAGGTTAAAATGATGCTCACACACACACACATACACACATATATATGTATATTCTCATTTAAAATTATACTTGATGTCACCAAAGAATGACAAAATAATGATTATCCTGGCAAAAAATGAAACACAATTATTGTGAACTCTCATCACAGTCTAATCTTAAACAGAGGACATGAGAATTCCTGTAAACTTCAGAAATAGGGCTTCATGGATGGCGCTGAGGGACATCAAGAAGACAGAGTGAAAGGAAGAGATTTAAGCTTTGAAGGTAAATTACGGCTTTTGTCCCTTCCATACTTTTCTGCTGTTTTTAGATCAACCAGAATTTTAGTAAAGAAATTGGTTACTTGTCCTGGAAGAGTCACTAATATTAGAACAATAACTACTACTCAGTCTCCTTACTGGGTCTCTGGTGGGGACAAAGATGAGGGTCGTCAATTGGCACTCCCTCTCACTACCCCATGACTAGATGAAGTCATCACTGCTTAGATGCAACAACAGACTTAAATGCCATTAACATATAGAGACTGTAAAAGTAACTTCTTGCTTTCAGGCACACATAGGTACAGGGGTAGCAACAAAAATGAGATGATATAAATTCAAGGTCTATTATTATTACCCAGTATTATATTTAAAATATTTTCTTATGTCATCAAAATTCCTTGAAATCATGACTTTAAGACAATACAATTTAGCTGTATGGAGTTTCAATGGTCGTAATTTTTTAAGTCATTCCCTTGAAGATGTCACCAGTATTTTGGATTTATTTTTTAAATGTAGTGAACATGTTTTATGTAGAACTCTGTGCTTATCCTTAGGATAAATTTCCAGCAGTTATTTACTGAGAAAAAATATTTAACATTTAAAATACTCTTGATATACATTGTCAATTTATCCTCTAAAGAGATAGTTCTTTTTATACCTCCTAGCAGCAGAAGAGCTATCTTTTTACTGCACTCTTGCTGACACTGAATATTATCTTTAAAAATGTATCCAGTGTCTTAAATTTGAATAATTTTGATTATGAGACAGTATAGCTTTATGCTTATTTGCTTTTTATAATTTTTCAATATGAACAATAACAAATTATTTTCTTTCTTTTTTATTATGCTGCATTATGGAATTGTCACAACCATCCCAAATTTTAAAAAAAGATCACTGTTAATAGGTAGCAAAGAATAATGCAAAATGTAAGCACTTTGGATACAGTGCTTGGGGTATCCTGGGGTTCAAATTCCAGCACCAAGTATTATATGACAGCAGTTGTAACATCATTGGGCCTCCTATTTCTCATCTTTAAAATGGTGATAGTATTTTAAATTCTTTGTGATTTCCATGTATCTAATATAATGGAAGGCCTGGAGTGCTGTGATTCACAGGGTCACAAAAAGTTGGACACGACTGAGCAATTGAACTGAACTGAATATAATATATATATGTGTATATGTCAGCTTGTATTAGCTGTCATGGACTTTTAAAGAGTGGCAATGTAAGAGTGATAGTTATTCTAAGTAGGATGATCGGGGAAAGCATCAATACTAAGTTGACTTTACAGCAGAGACTGAAGGAGGTGAAATAGAGAGTTATCCATTTATCTGTAGGTAATATTTTCCAGGCAGCATACATAGCAAGTGCAAATGCCCTGAGTCAGGAGAAGTCTTGTCCTAAAGAAGACCCAGGAGACTGATGTACCTGAATTGCATCATCAAGAGAGAGTTATAGGAAGTAAAGTGGTCTGACAGGTAGCAAATGGCCAGGTCACATACTGTAGGATATTGTAAGAACGTGCTTTTACTCTTAATGAGAAGGTAAATAACTGGATGATTTTGAGCAGAGGCATGACAAGATCTGACTTGCATTTTAAAATATCCTTGTCTTTCTCTGTTGAGAACATAGAGTGGGTGGCAAAGGAAAAAATGATCCCTTAGAAAGTCAGGACAGTAATTCTGAGCAGAGCTGATTGCAGCTTATATTGAAATAGTAGCTAAATGAATCTTGGAGGAAGAGGAAGCAGGATTTACAGATTAGGATGAAAGTACAGCTCTCTTCTCAGTCTCACAAACACTTTCCCAACAGAAGCAAAGTGTCAGCTAGCACTGTCTCTATGCTGCTGAGTGGGGATATAAGTTTGGCTTCCACTTCGTCCTTGTGGACAAAAGAAGGCAGAAATGGAACACTCTTCTCTTAGCACCTCATTTCATTTTATTGATGTCTGGTGGGGGGTGGAATTTCAGCTTTAGTCTGCTCTGATGACACAAGGATGGGGAGGGTCTGGGTTTAGAGGAGTGCAGGCTAACCTCACTAACTTCCTTCATACTTGATACTACTGGATGGTGAAAGAGGTTGACCCTTCTTCTGATCCTCACTAACACTACCTAGGCAAAGAATTTGGGTCAGAAGACTGGGACTACTGCTGCCTGCTTCCATCTCTTGCTGAAAGTCAGCTCTCCATTGGCCCTACCAACACCAATGCAGGAACACTTGAGCACCATGGCTTGCTTTCACCAGGCGGTGAGTAGAAAACCAGCTCCTCACTTAAGCTTACTGAAATTGCAAGGATAAGGAGGTCAGTGTTTCCACTCTAGTTTGACTAAAGTAGGACACGTGTTGCCTGAAAGGTTTTCTATACTGTTAGGCTGCCCCTTCCATGGTCCTACTGGGTGGGGAGGTACCCTTCCAGGATGTTTTTGTTTGCTTGTTTTTGTCTTCCCTATATTAGTTTTTAGTTCTGTGTTGGAGGCTTTTCTATAGCTCCCTGCCTGGGAGGCAATGACAGATAATCAGGTAACTTACCACAGTGTATTTCCTCAAGCTGCACGGTCATCACTTTCTGATCGGTCATCACTTTTCTTGCCACATGTACTAGTTTTCCAAGACTGTCACAACATATACCATAAACTTGGTGGCTTACAACAACAGGTAGATATTCCTTAACAGGTCTGGAGGTTAGGTGTTTAAAGTCAAGTTGTTGGCAGGTATATGCTTCCTCCAGAGTTTCTTAGAGTATCTTCCTATGCCTCTTCCAGCTTCTGGTGTCTCCTGGTGTTCCTTGGCTTGTGGCAACATAGCTACAACTTCTGCTCCCATCTTACATGGCTTTCTCCTCTCTCTGTCTTCCATAAGGATCCTGGTTAATACATTTAGAGTCTTCTTTAATCCAAGGATAATCTTCCCTGGATAGCCTTAATTTATTTACATCTACAAAGATGCTTTTTACAGATAAGGTCATATGTGCCTGCTCTGGAAGTTGGAAATTAACATATTTTGAAGGGATATGATTCAACGAACTACAACGTTCATAGCTTTTTTATATTAATATTTGTTTGTTGTGTTATGTCAAATATGTTTTATTTGCAAAAGGAAGAGCCTGAGAGAAGTGGGGCTGCTGTAAAACATTTTATTTTTAATACTTAGTTTATGGCTTGTGTGTTCTATTGAAAACTGCTATATTGTAACAGACTTTTACATTGTTTTTTTTTTTTATTTTTTTTCTAATTTTATTTTATTTTTAAACTTTACATAATTGTATTAGTTTTGCCAAATATCAAAATGAATCCGCCACAGGTATACATGTGTTCCCCATCCCGAACCCTCCTCCCTCCTCCCTCCCCATACCATCACTCTGGGCCGTCCCAGTGCACCAGCCCAACATTGTTTTTTGAGTGATAGGAATAGACAAGAGTTCTGAACAAGAAAATAATCCCTTATTGAAAAAAAAAATGTCTTGAAGGCCTCTATCTTGGTTTATGAATTGTGCCCTCTCTTTTTTCTACTTAACACTTATATCAGTTTTCTTTTGCCACCAGAGCACTTCATAACAAACCCACCCCAAAATTCTGTTGCTTAAATGATAATTTATAATCATTTATTAATAGGATCTGAATTTTACTCTTAGATCAACTGGGTGATTTTTCTGATCTCAGCTGATCTAATATGGTTTCAGCCGGTGTCACTGAGATGACTCACTGTTTGCCATTTGTTCCTCATCATCTGGAGAACTATGGTGGACATGGTCTCATTGGTAATGGCAGAGGGTTGGAGTGAGCAGAAATGTGCAAATGCTTTTATAAACCTCTGCATCATGTTGGCAGAAAAGGTTATATGGCAGGGTACACAGTGAGAGTGGAAGGACAAGCCTGCATTAAATCTGGGGTCATGTATGTAGTCAGTCTACCATGATGCTACTATTGTTCTGGAGTGCCAAATAGCATGTGTACGGTGATATCATCTTCAAAAAGAGAAAGAGTTTCATAGATTCCACTGACTAATCTCAAACACAAAATTCATGTCAAGGGACATGGCAATATAGCTATATACATACATATATATATATGTGTGTGTGTGTGTGTGTGTGTGTGTATACATACATACATACATACATATATTGCTCTCCCAGCATTTTCTTTTCCTTTAAAATTTAAGTAGCACTTTTACCTACTTGTACTTGATCAATAACCGGGAAAAGAATTTTATTGTTTAAGGATTTTGATATATTGTTGGAGTGAGAGAGGACCAAGACATAACTTGACCTTTTCTGCTGAGAATCTCAATTAGTGTTGTTGTATCCCTAAAGAGAGATTCATGTTCTAATAACAACTCCTCCCTTCTGTGTACAATCAAAACTTTTATTCCCTCAAGACAAGTGTCTACACACATTTGTCCTTCAAAGTTTCCAAATTTAATTCACATGGTAGAATTAAACTGATATAATATGTTAATCCAATAGCAAATAACCTGTAGTTTTTGTGTCAGGGTAGCATTTTAACAGAGATATTCTGAAGTGAGAGGACTTTAATGGTTGAGAAATCTTCCCAGACCTGGAGGCTTCCTGTTTATTGACATAAATTATCCAGCTCAAAGGAGGTCACCTCTTCATTCCCTTAGTTTGGTTTTCAAAATTGGACACCTTAAAGCATTCCAAAGAGCTACCAATGAAACTAAACAGTTCATTGATCTTAGATACTCCCTCCAGTCACATAAGAGACCTAAAGCATGGTTAATTTAGTCAGTGCAGATGAGGTGCCTTAAATTTTTGTTGTGGTGGCCTCATTTTGGAAGTGTGGGAAGGAGAGGGAGTATAAACTTGTATATGGGACATTTTCTACAATATATATTTTAGCCAGTTTGCTTTGGATAAAATAACTAAGCATTGTACTGAACATGTTTACTCACTGTGAGTTGTTTCTTTTTTCTTAGTGACAAAATATTTAGAATAAAATCTGAAACATATTTTTATCAGTCAGGTGAACTAGAATTAATATTGCTACAATATCTTATTATTATAACTTGCTTCTGAAGCAATGAAAAGCAATTGAGTCAATAATTCAATTTCCAATTCTTTTAATAGATATGAGTATATGATACTTACTAGGCATTGTATAATGGGTAAAAAGACCATTAAAAAAAAACAAATCTCCCACTTTGTATAAGATTCATGGAGAAAGAAACCAATGAGGCCAAGATCCTGCCCCAGTAGGTTGGAACTGTGGCATAGGCAGTATCATAAATACACTGAGTCTAGATCAAGTGATGGAAACTTAACATGCACTTTTGCTTAAGGGCTACTTTGAAACCCAACTAGACCCTCATGACTTCCTCTGCAGAAAAAAAAGTAGCTGTACAAAAAACACCAAGAACAAGAAGAATCTTGTTATGACTCTAAAGAGATCACACCGATCACATTTATCATCAACCGTCTTCGCTTGTGGCTCAGCTGGTAAAGAATCTGCCTGAAATATGGGAGACCTGGGTTCAATCCCTGTGTTGGGAAGATCCCTTGGAGAAGGGAAAAGCCACCCAGTCCAGTATTCTGGCATGGAGAATTTCTTGAGCTATATAGACCATGGAGTTGCAAAGAGTCCAACACAACTGAGCGACTTTCACTTTCATATTCCTTTGGAAGATTAGGACTTGAGTTGTAAGTATATATTGCCTTGGTACCAGCCCTGGAAATTAGATGGGAGATAACAATCCCTCCCTTCCCTTTTCTTATATGGACACTACATCCAATATTTAGGTCTATTTGTATTTACAACTGCCCATATTGTTTTCTCACTTTCAGATGCAGTCTGAAAGTTATACCCTTATGCCATGAGTATTCCAGCAACTTAGGAACCATTTAAACTATTCCTTACAGATGCCTTTCCAATTATTACAAAAAGCTTACCATTCTCTCTTTTTCTTACTTTTTTATATAAATGGGTACAGTTTTGTATTATAAAATATTTTACAGGCTAATAATTTGTTTTTGTTTAAAAGCTTTAAAGCATCAGACCATTTTGCATATGAATATAATGAGACACAATCCAAATAAAAATGTCAACTTTTAAGGAATTCTTGTTACTGTGACAATTGTGTTTGGAAATGTGAATATATACTTGTATATATATTTTATATAAATTTTGAATAAATTTTAAGAAGTATAATAAGATTACGTAAGTGTTATTATTACAGTGTGTCCAGGAAGAGGCTGACCTAATTGCAGAAAAATATGCATGTCTGAAAGCAGTTTCTGTAATGAATTTGGTTCTTGCTTTACTTGGTACACTTGTTAAAGTATATGAATTCACCTTACATTTTTTTTGAAAGGAAATTTATGTGCTTTTTATTTACTGCATAGGATTATATTCTGGAATTCATAAGACTTTAAAAATTAATTTGAATATCTTGGTAAGCCTGGGAGAGCTATGTTCAAAGCATCATTATTATGAAAGTACTTAAATAAGAAGTTGCCATGGTATTTAAAATCAATATTCACTTTTTCTACCAGCTGCTTGCTGGGTCATATCAAGCAAGTTTTATCATTCACAGCTGGAACTGCTCCAGCTGTGCACTCTGCAGTAGAATTGTTCTTTGCTTCAAACCATTCAGGAAGTTACCTCTCTACTTCCACAATGTTTAAATGACTCTTCTGGCAATTATTCAGGCAGATTTTTTTAGGAGAAAATACCCTTTTTTTTAAATCAAAGGGCTAACCCCTATTGTTTTAACAAATATTACTTTTTTCATTTAATACTATGAGGGGAGATTATTGTAAACAGAAACTATTTTCATCTCTATAAAATAATTTATAAACTCCTGACTTATTTCTCTGGAAGCACTAAAGCAACAGCGCATCTGGCATGTGAAGATGATGAAGAATTATTTAAAGAAAAGTTCTTGCCTCCAGACCTTAATGGATGAGACCAACACAGCTATGGAATTAAAACATTAATCTATTTTTAATATTTAAATATTAATACTTTGTTAAAACTAAAGAAGGGATGAAGAATACACACAGCTAGTCAGAAATTCATACAAATTCTATTTTAATGCTCAACAAACTGAATGCTATCATGTACTGTAAAAGTGCATGTTTTTTCAAGTTTCATAGAAAATTAGTTTTTTTTTTCCTCATTGTATTAATCCTATAACCTCAAACTCCCACTTAAAAAAATACAGAGTAAAATTGTTCATTTCAAATGTCAGCTATTTTTATTATAATGTCATTTTTATTGATTGATGAAGTATTGCAGTGTGTGACAAAATTTATGGCCTTTAATTACAATGTGCTGCTTGAGACAAAGTTTTCCCAGTGTCTATTGTCAGGAATGGACCAGACCACCTTACTTGCCTCCTGCAAAACCTGTATACAGGTCAGAAAGCAACAGCTAGAAGCAGACATGGAGCAATGGACTGGTTCCAAATTGGGAAAGGAGTACATCAAGACTGTGTATTGTCACCCTGCTTACTTAACTTCTATGCAGGGTACATCAAGTGAAATGTCGGGCTGGATAAAGCACAAGCTGGAATCATGATTTCCGGGAGAAATATCAATAACCTCAGATATGCAGATGACACCACCCTAATAGCAGAAAATGAACTAAAGAACCTCTTGATGAAGGTGAAAGAGGAGAGTGGAAAAGTTGTCTTAAAACTCTACATCCAAAAATCCAAGATCATGGCATCTGGGCCCATCACTTCATGGCAAATAGATGGGGAAACAATGAAAAAAAAGATAAACCTTTCTCAACTGCTTCAGGATATATCAGTAACATTGAATCCAGTAGGTGATAGTAGGTAAATCTGCCTTACGCATGGGCCTGGTCCTTACAGCGAGCCTCCTTGTACACTTATGCCTACTCACAGTTGGGAAACTTTTAGATCATTTGGTAAATGAGTCAGACACACATGTCTCAAATGAAGAATATATTCGCAATACAATACAGAGAGGTCCAGTTATCATTCTGCTTCTTTATGTTAAAATACTGTGCAGCAAGACCTTCACCGAGGAAGTTATGACCTATAGACTTTGTTAAATTGGCAAGATTTTACAGTTGTGTGGGAAATTACCCACTCTGATATGCATGAATTTTGCCAAAGTATCTCAAGTGGCTATCACCCTTAAAATGTAGACTTAGATTTGCCATAGGATCCTACAATTCAACTCCTGTATATATGTACAAGAGAAATAGGACCACAGGTTTACACAAAGAAGTGTGGACTAATGTTCATAGTAATATTATTCATAACAGTTCAAATGGGAGACAAACCCAAACACTCATTATTGTGAATGGAATAAAATATCCATATAATAGAGTATTACTTAGAAATTAAAACCATTGTAGTAATATACATTGTACAGTATAGTTTAACCTGGAATATATTGTGGTAAATGAAAGAAACTAGACACAAAAGACCACATAATGCATGATTCCATGATATGACATTATTCCAAAAGGCCAAACTATAGAGATACAAAGTAGATTAGTGAGTGTCTGAGGTAGAAACAGGAAGTGATCAAAATGTTCTAAAATTTTGATTTCAGTAATGGTTATATAATCTGAAAATTAACTAAAATTTATTGAATTATACACCTAAAACGAGTGAATTTTGTAGTATATAAATTATACCTCAACTAATCAGTTTTTTAAAAATCTATCAAACAAGATTATTTCAGAAAATTCTTAACTGAGGAATAAAAGCAATCTTCATTCTGTAATCATAAAAAGCACCTGGCTAGGAAGTCCCGACTCCCTAGTCCCTAGTTTGGCTGCATTCATTGATGTCCAGTCAGGATTAGTTAAATAATATTCCCAGAAACCACTCTATATATTAAAACCAGATGGAATTTAAATCAATAAATTTTTATACAAGTGAAAGTAGAGGTGGTAAGTCAGAGGGGAGAATGAGGCAACCAAGAGATCAGCAGGAAGCCAATTTTAATTCTCTTCTTTAATTTTCTGACAAGTGGAAGGTGTGGCTTATTGGAATCAGGAGCCCTGGGGGACCTACAGTCATTGCTGGAGAAGTCACAAGAGGCAAAGATAGAAAGAGAATCTTCCTGGAGTCTCTTTTCCTACCGTCCTCCTATCTTGCTCCAGTGTCTCCTACTGGCTTGACTTGAATGATAAGCTATGTACATAGAATTTGTCACCTTCTTTGCTACACACAACAGAGCAAAGAAAATGTAGGAATGAATCTGCAGCAAAGATGCTCAGAACTAGAACAATGGTATTTAAGTTATTTTGCCATTTATGTCCAACTTAACTTTTTGCCCATACCACTTTTCATAACACTAAGTGCTATCTGGGCTTTAGACACCTCTATGACACTCTGTTTCTAGCCCATCTCAGATCTTGCATCAAGCATCCAGGCTTCACTTCCTGTGCTTAAACTCAGTGACTACTTTCACCTATAAAACCACGGCAGAAAGCATATGCTATATGGTTCAATTTACAAACAAAAATCACTTTCTTAGTTTTTAAATGATCTTGTGTTTTATTGTCCCAATTTGATTAGAACTATCATGAACACAGGTTTATGCCACACACATTATTCCCAGCTGTCGTTCAGTGGTTCAGTGTTACCCAACTCTTTGTGACCCTACGGACTGCAGCACATGTTTTCCCTGTCCTTCACAATCTCCCGGAGCTTGCTCAAACTCATGCCCATTGAATTGGGGATGCCATCCAACCATCTCATCCTGTGTTGTCCCTTCTCCTCCTGCTTTCAGTCTTTCCCAGCATTGGGGTCTTTTCTAATGAGTCATCTCTTCACATCAGGTAGCCAAAGTAATGGAGCTTCAGCTTATACTAGATTGTACATATGGCTTATCCAGTACCATGTCCCCTTGTTAACAAGGTTTCTAAAAGACAAGATGGAGGCCTTAGTAGTTAGGATACTTCATTTTCCTTTAGTAGCTGTTTATGGCTCTGCCTTTTATCAATTAGCTCTAATGTTTCCAGAATCCATTACATTTTTTCTACAAAGCAAAACAAGTACACTGAAAAGATTCTAGGCTGCCAGATTCAAAATCTGACAGTGTCACTTAGATGCCTGGATCATCTACTCACTGTTTGCATGTGTCCTTTTTACAGTAAGAGGTATTTACTAGTCAAGATGATCCAGTACTTGCTTCCTTCTAGGTCTGTTCTTGTTTTCCTTTGATAGGACAGCTAGTACTTAGAGCAGCAGCCATCAGTTAAATAATGCAAAACTTTAGGCTGAAGATAGAACTATTAGCCAAGTTTCAATCTTCGTGTTTATGGATTATTCCTAAATATTTTAAAAGGCTGATAAATTCCGGCTTAGAAGAAGTTTTTCCAGGGTTCTATATACAATTTTCTTGGCTTACACTGTTAGTAATGTGAAAATAAGTATTGTACTGGGAAACACCATGAAGAGGACCAGTTGTGAGAGGAAATCAAGCATTTATGTGTAGCCAAGCAATGAAAGGGAAAAAACAGTCAAACCAATTATTCCAGTTGGCTAATGGTCTTTTTAATGAGAGATACGGACAGCAGCACTGTTAGCTTGGGGGGCATAATCTTATGTAGCTTGATCTAAACTTCCTCAATTATCCTGAGTTCTCACATGCTACAGTTTATTCTAGATGACTGTGGCCTGAATATAAAACTCTGGTTTTATATCCAGTTTATCAGTAATAGCTTGTTGGAATTATGTCTGATAGTTAACACTATATCTAAAAATGCAATATTCACTACAAGGTGGGCTAAAGCCACTTTAAGGTGCGTATCTATATCTCTCATGGTGATCTGTGTAAGTGACTCACTTTATAAGAATTGAAATGGCACAGTTGACATAAAGGAATAATTTATTAGTTGAATTATTGGAATAAATATTAATATCATTTGGGTTTTAAAAATACTCAGTCTCATTATATATGAGACTCATATATATACATGATGTGAATAGAGTTATCTGCAATCACAGATGGAACTGGGTCAAAATGAAATTCTACACCTCTGAGAATTTACAAATCTACTACTTGAGTTTCAATATTGAACCTTCTCAAAATTAATCAGAATATATTAGAATATAATTATGTAGCAATCTTTTATCCAGAAAGTTCAAACGCAAATTATTGCCTCTTTGTGGAGTATAGAGATTGGTTAGGTAGGAGAATTGTAATTTAACTGAGAGTGCTATATTCTTATTCATTTATTGAAATTAATGTAATTATCTAACTAATTAGCTAGAAACATGACTTGTTCTATTATTAATTAAATTTGAAAATTCTTCCCAGAAAAAAATAACTTAGTGAAAAACTGATCTAAAGACTGACATAAAACTTAAAATATATACCAATGAAACAGTTCAGTTCAGTTCAGTTCAGTCTCTCAGTCATGTCCAACTCTTTGCGACCTCATGGTGTGCTGCAATTCATGGGGTCGCAGAGTTGGACACGACTGAGCAACTGAACTGAACTGACTGAATATATAGTTTCTTCTAATACATATAAGGCATATATCAAATCAGATCAAATCAGATCAGTCACTTAGTTGTATCTGACTCTTTGCGACCCCATGAATCGCAGCACACCAGGCCTCCCTGTCCATCACCAACTCCCAGAGTTCACTCAGACTCACATCCATTGAGTCAGTGATGCCATCCAGCCATCTCATCCTCTGTCGTCCCCTTCTCCTCCTGCCCCCAATCCCTCCCAGCATCAGAGTCTTTTCCAGTGAGTCAACTCTTTGCATGAGGTGGCCGAAGTGCTGGAGTTTCAGCTTTAGCATCATTCCTTCCAAAGAAATCCAAGGGTTGATCTCCTTCAGAATGGACTGGTTGGATTTCCTTGCGGTCCAAGAGACTCTCAAGAGTCTTGTCCAACACCACAGTTCAAAAGCATCAATTCTTCGGCGCTCAGCCTTCTTCACAGTCCAACTCTCACATCCATACATGACCACAGGAAAAACCATAGCCTTGGCTAGACGAACCTTTGTTGGCAAAGTAATGTCTCTGCTTTTGAATATGCTATCTAGGTTGGTCATAACTTTCCTTCCAAGGAGTGTCTTTTAATTTCATGGCTGCAGTCACCACCTGTAGTGATTTTGGAGCCCAGAAAAATAAAGTCTGACACTGTTTCCACTGTTTCCCCATCTATTTCCCATGAAGTGATGGGACCAGATGCCATGATCTTCGTTTTCTGAATGTTGAGCTTTAAGCCAACTTTTTCACTCTCCACTTTCACTTTCATCAAGAGGCTTTTGAGTTCCTCTTCACTTTCTGCCATAAGGGTGGTGTCATCTGCATATCTGAGGTTATTGATATTTCTCCCGGCAATCTTGATTCCAGCTTGTGTTTCTTCCAGTCCAGCGTTTCTCATGACGTACTCTGCATATAAGTTAAATAAACAGGGTGACAATATACAGCCTTGACGTACTCCTTTTCCTATTTGGAACCAGTCTATTATTCCATGTCCAGTTCTAACTGTTGCTTCCTGACCTGCATACAGATTTCTCAAGAGGCAGATCAGGTGGTCTGGTATTTCCATCTCTTGAAGAATTTTCCACAGTTTATTGTGATCCACACAGTCAAGGGCTTTGACATAGTCAATAAAGCAGAAGTAGATGTTTTTCTGGAACTCTCTTGCTTTTTCTATGATCCAGAGGATGTTGACAATTTTCCATAAATGTATATCTATATATTTATGCTATGTACACACACACACACACACACATATATATATACAGTTACAGATTATAGATATGTAGTTGCATCCACAATCACAACCAAGATATAGAATATTTCTTTCATTTCAGAAAATTTTCCTATGGTCCTTTATAGATAACCTCCCTGCTGCCCTCAACTTCTGATCACTGGCAAATGCTGATCTCTTTTCTGTTGCTATAATTCTTGACCTTTCCAGAATTTCATATAACTGAAGTGTTACATAGTACATAGCCTTTTGAGTCTGGGTAGTTTTACTTAGCATAATGCTTTGGTGACTCACCTATGTTGTTTCAGGTAATAGTAACCTACTCCTTTTACTGTTGAGTAGTATTTTGTTATATGCATGGACCACAGCTAGTTCATTCTTTAATCAGTAGATGGACATTTCATTTGTTTCCAGCTTCGGGTAATTTTAAAGTTTCTATGAGCAATTGGATAAAAGCTTTTGTATATTTTGGTCACCTGATGCAGAGAGTCAACCCATTGGAAAAGACCCTGATGCTGGGAAAGATTGAAGATGAAAGGAGAAGAAGGTGGCAGAGGATGAGATGGTTAGATAGCATCACCGACTCAATGGACATGAATTTGAGCAAAGTCTGGGATATAGTAAAGGACAGGGAAGCCTAGTGTGCTCCAGTCCATGGGGTTGCAGAATCAGACATAACTGAGTGACGGAACAACAACATCAATAAACAAATGTCTTCATTTCTCCAAGAGTGATATTGCTGCATAGTGTGTGAATATTATGCTAGCTCTAAAGAAATTTTTCCAAAGTGTTCTAATAGTTTCATTTTTACCAGACTTATATGAGAGATCCAGTTGCCAGGCATCTTCACCAACACTTGAAACTGAATTTATTTTCCTAAACCGTTCTAATTGCTGTGTAATTCTATCTCTTTGCAACTTTAATTTGAATTTCCCTAATGACTAATGATGTTGAGCATCCTTTCATACTGTTATTTGCTCAGTCTCCCTTCTTTAGGAAAATATTTGTACAAATATCTTCTTGTTTTTTTTCCCTCCCCAAAAATGAGTTTTTTCCTATTCTTATTGAGTTGTTTGAGATGTTCTGGCTTATATTTAATTATCTTATATGTATTTTAAAATATTTTACACTGATATATATATGTCTTTATCTCTTTAAGTATTTCTTTCAAAAAACAAATATTTTCTTAGTACACAAAAAGCATGAACCATGAAAGAAAACTGATAAATTGAACGTATGTTCACAATACAAAGCTGTCTTTACTCTTTCTAGTAAATCTCAAAAGTAGGTGGTGTAAGCCTTCCAATTTTGTTATTTTCAAGATTGTCTTTTTTTAACTTATTTTTTAATTGAAGGATAATTGCTTTACAGAATTTTGTTGTTTTCTATCAAAACTTTTGGCTATTAATTATCAATTGGGGATTGTCATATAAATTTAGAATTATCCTATTAATGTCTAAAGAAGTAAATTAAAAAATCAATTTATGTCTGAGATCATGCTGACTCTAAAAGTCAACTGGGAGCAGAATTGGCATCTTAATAACACTGACCTTTCCAGTCTATGAATGTCATATCCGTTAGAAAATTCAAGAGAAGAAAAGTACTGTATCCCCATCCTTTTGCTTACTATAGCCTTTCTCCTCCTAATGTTTCAAGGCTCTTTTTAAAAAATAATTTCTTTGGTCTATAGAGAACTATTTTAAAACTTTTGTGAGGCTAGATGTGCCCCTGACAAATTTGCTTAGTTTTTCTTCTATTAAGAATACTTTGATTTCCCTTCCTTGCTGGAGAATGTTTTTTCAGACCTTAGATTTCTGGGTAACTTTTATGTGTTTAAAGTGTACTACTAATACCATTATGTAAAGTTTAAAAATAAAATAAAATTAAAAAATAAATAAAGTGTACTACTTCCTTTTGACCCTCAAGGCTTCTGAATGAAAATCCAGTAATTCAAAAAAAAGTTCCAGTTATTGGTCAGCTGTTGTTTGTTTCTCACTACTTTCAAGGTTTTTAACTCTTCACAAGTTGAGTATGAGGTGTCCCTGTATGGATGCATTTGGAGGTATATTTAAGGTTTTACTCAGGTTTTAAGTCTGTACTATTGTATGTTTTTTTTTTTTTTTTTAACCAATTTTGTTAGGTTTTCATCCATTATTGCAAGTTCTTTTTCAATCCCACATACTTTCTCCTTTCTTTATGAAATTCAAATGATATAAAAATTAAATATTTTGTCATAGCTCTACGTACCCCGAAATTCTATTTATTTATTTTAGTCTATTTTCTGTCTAGTCAAGGCTATGGTTTTTCCAGTAGTCATGTACGACTGTGAGAGTTGGACTATAAAGAAAGCTGAGCACTGAAGAATTGATGCTTTTGAAGTGTTGTGTTGGAGAAGACTCTTGAGAACCCCTTGGACAGCAAGGAGATCCACCATTTAATCCTAAAGGAAATCAGTCCTGAATATTCTTTGGAAGGACTGATACTGAAGCTGAAACACCAATACTTTGGCCACCTGATGAAAAGAACTGATTCACAGGAAAAGACTCTCATGCTGGGAAAGATTGAAGGCAGGAGGAGAAGGGGATGACAGAGGATGAGATGCTTGGATGGCATCACCAACACAATGGACATTAGTTTGAGTAGGCTCCAGGAATTGGTGATGGACAGAGGAGACTGGCATGCAGCAGTCCATGGGGTCGCAAAAAGTCAGACACGACTGAGTGACTGAATTGTATCTGAATTTTCTATGTTATTCAGATTGAGTAATTTCTACTTTTCAATCATCCGGTCCATTGTTTCTTTTTCCACCCCTTCCATTCTGCTCTGGCTTCCCTAGTAGCTCAGCTGGTAAAGAATCTGCCTGCAATGCAGGAGACTCCGGTTTGATTCCTGGGTCAGGAAGATCCCCTGGAGAAGGATAGGCAATCCACTCCAGTATTTTGTTGCTTCCCAAGTGGTTAAGATGGTAAAGAATCTGCCTGCTGTTTGGGAGACCTGGGTTCGATCCCTGGCTTGGGAAGATCCCCTGGAGAAGGGAAACGCTACCCACTCCAGTATTCTGGCCTGGAGAATTCCATGGACTATACAAGAGGCTGACAGGACTGAGCGGCTTTCACTTTCACTTTTGATTTCTTGCTTAAATTAATTTTTTAAACCTGGTCATTTTATCCTTACTATGAAAATTAATTTTGTTTTTTGTGTCCAATTATCAAAAATCTAATTCTTCAGCCATTTTCAAGTTATCTGTTATAGAATGATCCTAGGAATCAAAATTGAACTATAGCACACATCTTTCACTTATTGATTCTTTAATATGCCATAGACATGAGACACAATATTGTACCAATAACTACCTGTGCCCTTACTTAGAAAAATATTTCATGATCAGTTTTATATACGTGTGTGTGTGTGTGTGTGTGTGTGTGCATGATTTTACCTTGGTTCATGGGAAACTAATTGAAGTATTATTTTCCTAACATAATTTCTGTCCCTAGAGCATAATGATAAATTTGAAATCTGACACCTGTGATGCTTTCTCAGATTCCCTTACTTCATTTGGTTGAGCAGTAGCAAGAATTCACAACTCAGTATAACCTGAAACTGCAACTAAGATATCATTCTCTCAGACAAATGTTAGATCAATGTCCAATATAGAGAGACCTTTGAAGTTCAATGATATTTATTTCTGCTTTGTTTGCAATCTTACCATGAGCCCTGAGTCCATGCCATTGAAATTTAACATTGCAACTAACTTCTACATCTAATATATCTGACTTTGATTTCAACCAAAATATTGCTACTGTGTTTACCTTGTTGTCTTGGTCCTTTTGTGGATGAGTCTTCAAACATGCTTCCATCTTTGCCTTGACTAAGTTCTAGACACTGTTTAATGTGGATCTAGATACTGATCACAAAACCATTTAAACACCAAATTTCCCCTTTCTACTTTCCCACTTATATATTATTTTGTTATGACTACCTATTGTGTATCTACTAATCACCCATTGTTGGAACCATGGATCTTTATCCTCCTGAGTTGAGGTTCTGTTTTTCAATGACACCAGAGTTGATAGAGTATAAATTCTGACTTTTTGTGTATATAACAGTGACTTTGATTTTGCTTTCTGAAATTTTAGGTGTAGACAAATTATGCCTGCATAATTTGCATAACGCAGGCAAAGGTCACTGAGTAGAATACGGTTAATATAAATAATAGCAGCTAGTTTTTCCCAGTTTTATGATTAGTGATTAATTTTTAAATTATTTTCTGCACACTTACCGAAAGCATTATATGTGACTCATTAATTAGTGAACATTAGCATTTTGGACTATTAGGCCAAAAAGTTTTCTGACATTCATCATTTTACAGATGAGCACAATAAAGCACATAGAGAGCTTTATCATGCATACATACATATAAGCAAAGCAGTTAAGATTAGATTCAGTCCAAAATGCACACTTCAGAGTCTAAGACTATTATTGTTTTTGCTTTGGATTCATCTGCTTTAAGAAATGGCTATTTTAAGAAATGAAGATATCAACCTAAACCAGCAGTTGTTAATTCGTATTGTAAGATCAATCATTAGAGGCATTTAAAATTTATATTTATGTTATAACTGCACAGGTGAGGACCACAAACAATTATTACTTCCAGTCACCCAGAGATACCTTTCATTTAGTGAGATCTAAGCTACTCCCTCACAGATGGCCATGTGATACCATTCTGTCAGATATAATTTTCCTTAACTTCAACATGTGCCTCTGCCTTTATATAAAATGGTCCTCTTTCACCAGCTTGTGATTATTCTCCTTTGAAAGTGAAAGTTGCCCAGTCCTATCCAACTCTTTGCCCCCCATGGACTATACAGTCCATGGAATTCTCCAGGCCAGAATACTGGAGTGGGTAGCCTTTCCCTTCTCCAGGGGATCTTCCCGACCCAGGAATCGAAGCGGGATCTCCTGCATTGCAGGTGGATTCTTTATCAACTGAGTTATCAGGGGAGCCCAGGGAATCCTCCTTTAGTTTATTGTAAAAGTCATTTAGCTCTTATCCTATCATTCATTATCTCCTAGAGACAAGCCAGTGGAACTGACTTTCATTCACCTTCATTTCATCTTCCTGGGATTAGAGAAGCTCTGGTATTTTACTATTAGCTATTTTTAATATTAGAGGTGATACATTAATAATGTCATATGTTTTCTTGTAATGAAGTATAACAATGATGGTTTTAACAGTTTTTACTTTACTGAAAATATTAGTTTGGAAAGTTGGGCTTCTGGTTTGGAAGATTTATTTTTTATTTGAAAGTTAATGCCAAACTTTTTCCGATTTCTTTTTGTTTACCCACCTAATAATAACCCAACTTCATTAATGTAGTCTCCTTTCCCTCATGTGGTATGCAACTGAAGCATTTTTGAGACCACTATCATGGATATTTTTTTTACAAGAACATACAAGGCAAATATAAATATGCTTATTTTAGGAAAAAACTCCAATTTACTCTATGTGGTAAGTAGATAATAAATGCGCATTTTAGTTACAATTGTTTGGTTTGGTTCAGTTCAGTAGCTCAGTTGTGGCTCTTTGTAACCCCTTGGACTGCATTACAATTGTTACTACATTGGAAATTTCTATAGAGACTATTTTATGTGCTTTTCTAATGATTTGATAGACTCAACCAAAGTTTCTGAAATTCTACAGTGGTGAATAGAAAATGCAGATCCTCATCTTCAGGTATATGAAAATACACTTAAATGAGATAAAAGCAATATTTTGAAGTGTCATCTAAACATGAGTTGGAATAAAGATATGCAAAATTAAGCAAATGTTAATTCAGCCTCCTATTCTTCATATTTGAGTATGATAATTGATGTCTTACTGCACAATGACTATTTCTTATTATAGGATAAATATTAGGCTGTGGGGGTTAAACTGACAGAAATAGGGAAATCTTTTCAAACACTGAGTTTGGAAACAATATGTCTTACTTTTTAGGTAAATAAATCTGCTGGGAATAAGTATACATTGACATTTCTGGAAAGGCTTAAAGTGATGGCTATTGATCAGAAATGTTTTCATAATAAGAGAGAGACCTTCACATCCAAGATGAGGTGGCCACTTTTCCAGATTTCTCTTCCTAAACATTGCTAAAAACTCTTAAATTGTATATAAAACAAACATAAGAATAAACTTGAAGGCAGAGAAGAGGTAAATTAGTTAGGGACCTTGAGATTCAAACAACAACATGATAGTGAATTCCTTTGGTTATCTTTTTACCTTATATAATCCAGACTGGGTGCTGGGAAAGCCAAAAACTCAGAAATGCAAACAGCCAAAAACAAACAAACAAATCCTCAGTCCTCCAAAAAATCTGATTTCTCTAGCCAGATGACCTTAAAGAATTACACTAGCAATTAAGTCGGAGAAGGCAATGGCACCCCACTCCAGTACTCTTGCCTGGAAAATCCCATGGACTGAGGAGCCTGGTAGGCTGGAGTCCATGGGGTCGTTAAGAGTCGGACACGACTGAGTGACTTCACTTTCACTTTTCACTTTCATGCATTGGAGAAGGAAATGGCAACCCACTCCAGTGTTCTTGCCTGGAGAATCCCAGGGACGGGGGAGCCTGGTGGGCTGCCGTCTATGGGGTCGCACAGAGTCGGACACGACTGAAGCGACTTAGCAGCAGCAGCAATTAAGTATGCTACTGCAGCCAAACTCCATGAGGTTGAGGAAAGCAAGCTATAGTACAAACGACCTTTCTCAGCAAAAACAAGTGGAGAACCTATTCTTCCACCCTTACGTGAAAATACTGTCCTTTTCTCATGTTTTTAATTCCATTGCTATAGGCTGAATGGTCATATATGTGTGGATTTATTTCCAGGCTTTCTATTCTATCCCGTTGATCTGTGTCTGATTCTGTGCCAGCTCTGTACTGTTTCAGTTACTATAGCTTTGTATCAGAGGTCGAAACCAGGAGCAAAATATCTCCAGCTTTGTTCTTTCTCAAAATTATTTTGTCTGTATGAGGTCTTTCTGGGTTTCATACAGATTTTAGAATTATTTGGTCTAATTCTAGGAAATATATCATTTGGACTTTGATAGGGATTGCACTGAATGTGGATATTGCTTTGGGATGTATGAACATTATAACAATATTAATTCTTCCAATCCATGAGCACGAGACGTCTTCCCATTTTTGTGTGTCTTCTTCAGTTTCATTCTACAGTGTTTTATTGTTTTCATTGTACAGACCTTTTACCTCTGTGTGCGTGTGTGGGTGTGTGTGTGTGTGCGCACGCGTGCTTAGTCACTCACTCCTGTCGGACTCTTTGCAACCCTTTGAACTGTAGGGCACCGGGCTCCTCTGTCCATGGGATTTTCCAGGCAAGAATACTGGAGTGGATTGCCATTTCCTCCTCCAGGGAATCTTCCTGACCCAGAGATCAAACCTGCATAGCCTATGTCTCCTGCATTGCAGGCAGATTTTTTACCCACTGAGCCATCGGGAAAGCTTTACCTCCTTGGTCAAATTTATTCCTAGGTATTTCATTCTTTTTGAGTCAATTATAAATGGGATTGTTTTCTTAATTTCTTTTTCTGATAGTTTATTAGTGTATAAAATGCCACAGATTTATGTTTATTGATTTTGTATCCTGCAACTTTATTGAATTCATGTATTAGGTCAGAGTTTTCAGTGCAATCTTTAGGGTTTTCAACATATGAGTGAGTGAAGTCGCTCAGTGTGTCCGACTCTTTGCAACCCCATGGACTGTAACCTACCAGGCTCCTCCCTTCCATGGGATTCTCCAGGCAAGAGTACTGGAGTGGGTTGCTATTTCCTTCTCCAGGGGATCTTCCCAACCCAGGGATCGAACCCAGGTCTCCCGTATTCCAGGAAGACGCTTTAACCTCTGAGCCACCAGGGAAGTCTAGTTTTGTGTATTCTGCAAATAAAGACAATTTTACTTTTCCCTTTCCAACTGGGATGATTTTTTCCCTTTCCTAATTTCTATGGCTAGGATTTTTAATACCATGATGAACGACAGTGGCCATGATGATACAACAGTGTTGTATCTGAGAAAGATACAACAGAGTATCCTTCTCTTGTTCCTAATCTTAGAGGAGAAACTTTCAGTTTTTTGCTGTTAAATATGATATTATTTGTGGGTTTGTCATATATAGCCTTTTTATATTGAAATATGCTCCCTTTATACCTACTATTTTGAGATTTTTCGCCATAGATGATGTTAAATTCTTTTAAAATGCTTCTTCTGAATCTATTGAGATGATCATATGATTTTCATCCTTCATTTTTTTACTGTGATGTATCACCTTGACTCATCTGCAGATGTTGTACTAAGTTTGAACTACTCTTGCACCTCTGTAATAAATCCCACTTGATCATGGTGTAAGAACTTTTAATGTTTATTGAATTCAGTTTACTAGCATTTGTTGAGGAGTTTACATCTATGGTCATCAAGGATCCAGGCCTGAATGTTCTTCTTCTTTTTTTTTTTGGTGGCGATCTTTTCTGCTTGTAGAATTGGCACTTCCTAAAATGTGTTTGGAAGGTTTCCCTCCTCTTCAATTTTTTAGAAAACTTTTAAAAGGATAGAGGAATTAAATATGCTTTGAATGTTTTGTAGAATTCACCAGTGAGGCTATTTGGCCCTGAACTTT
The DNA here is from genome assembly GCF_002263795.3 of Bos taurus. Taxonomy (NCBI): domain Eukaryota; kingdom Metazoa; phylum Chordata; class Mammalia; order Artiodactyla; family Bovidae; genus Bos; species Bos taurus. The sequence continues at coordinate 17,473,366 of NC_037338.1, read as the reverse complement.
TGTGTTGGGAGCTATTTGATTACTCTTTTCATCTCATTATTGGTAATTAGTCTATTTAAATTTCCTAGTCCTTCATGATTCATGACTGAAAAACTGTTTGTAAAGTTTTTTTTATTTCTTCCAGGTTGTCCAATTTGCTGGAATATAATTGTTTATAGTAGTCTTTTATGATTCTTTGTATTTCTATGGTATCAGCGGTAACTTATTCTTAAACTTATTTACAAAAGCATAAATTTGAAATGGTCATTATATTACCTATCATATCAAATACTCACTTTGCCTAAATAATACCCTCTTGGAACCCTTTGTTCCCCAATTTTTATTAGATTTTTGTTTTGGCTTGTAGCATTGTTAATCCTGAGGATTCTTCTTCTTCTTCTTATTATTTTTTATCACATCAAATGTTTTTGCATGTCTTTTATTTATTCCTCTTAGTAGTTTACTTTCTCATTTAATGAAATCTATTTTTAAATCACCTTTAAAAAGGAGATAGCCTCAGAAAAAGTTAAAGAGGTATATTATGTGAAGACATTTTGCTGTTCTCTCCAATGACTGACTCAATATTTTGAAGGAATATGACCACAGTATATTTAATCAAGACTGCCAGGAGAAATATCAATAACTTCTGATGTGCAGATGACACCACCCTTATGGCAGAAAGAAAAGAGGGACTGAAGAGCCTCCTGATGAAAGTGAAAGAGGAGAGTGAAAAAAAGTTAACTTAAATACCAACACTTGAAAAACTAATGTCATGACATTTGCTCTTATCACTTCATGGCAAATAGAAGGGGAAATGATGAAAACATTGACAGACTTAATTTTCTTGGGCTCCAAAATCACTGCAGATGGTGACTGAAGCCATGGAATTAAAAGACGCTTGCCTCTTGGAAGAAAAGCTATAGTAAACATAGACAGCATATTAAAAAGCGGAGACATTACTGCCAACAAAGGTCCGTGTAGTCAGAGCTATGGTTTTTCCAGTAATCATGTATGGATGTGAGAGTTAGGCCATAAAGAAGACTGAGCACCAAAGAACTGATGCCTTTGAACTGTGGTGGTGGAGAAGACTCTTGAGAGTGCCTTGGACAGCAAGGAGATCCAACCAGTCAATCCTAAAGGAAATCAGTCCTGAATATTCATCAGAAGCAATGATGCTGAAGCTGAAATGCCAATACTTTGACCACCTGATGCAAAGAACTGACTCATTGGAAAAGACTCTGATGCTGGGAAAGATTGAAGGCAGGAGGAGAAGGGGACGACAGAGGCTGAGATGGTTGGATGGCATCACCAACTCAATGGACATCGGTTTGAGTAAGCTCCAGGAGTTGGTGATGGACAGGGAGGTCTGGCATGCTGCAGTCCATGGGGTCTCAAAGAGTTGGACATGACTGAGCAATTAAACTGAGATGAATTATATTTATTCTCTAAAATTTTGAGTCTATTCTCTTTTTCTAATACTTAGAATTGCCATTGAGACATCTAAATTTTAACTCATTGTTATTCCTTTTGTGTAATGCCTCTTTTTTTCTGATTTTTTAGGACTTTTTAAAAAATTTCACATGATGTAAGCTTTGGTCTTTATTAATTTACATCTTTCAGCATCCAGTAGACCATCTATTTACTATTTATTTAATAATATCCTCTAGTTTGTGTTTTCTGTTATATTTTTCAATCAGTATTAACTGCATGTTGACCATCACATACAATTCATGCCTTTGAGTGTTTAGAGCAGTCTCTCACTTTACTATTAACAATTTATCTAATTATTATTTTAATTTTCTTATCATATTTTAAATTTTTAAAGCACTACATTATTTTAAATTTTCATTTTTAAACCATCTTATTTTTGTTTTGTAAATTCAATAACTAATATCAACTTAAATAACTTTGAAGATATTGTTTAGATTGTTATTGTTGTTATCTCATTTTTCCTGAAAAACTTTTTTGCAGGAGAAATGTTCACCGTGGTATATCTTAGACTTTCTCTGTCATGACACACTTTCCTCAAAGTGTTAGTCATTTAGCCGTGTCTGACTCTTTGCAACCCTGCCAGGTTCCTGTGTCCATGGGATTTCCATGCAAGAATACTGGAATAGGTTGCCATTTCTTTCTCCAGGGTATCTTCCCAACCCAAGACTGTTCTCAAGCAGCTCACTAATTACTAAACATCCAATCATATTTTAGAATGAAACAGAGGCATGTGTTTCAGAGATTTCAGTGTGTAGATGTAGTTTGTTTCTAGCAATAAACTGGTGGTTATAGTAGAATTCACATTGCCAAAAATTAGATAGATTTTCTCTGATATAGCAGTGAATTATTTCTAGGGATGCCATAATAAGTTATCACCAAAATTGTTGACTTAAAACAACAGAAATTTGTTCTCTCACAGTTTTGGCTAGAAACCTAAAATCAAGATGTTGGTAGAACCGCATTACCTCTGAAGGCTCTTGAGGAGAATTACTCTTTGCCTCTTCCATATTCTGATATGCCCATGCAGTCCTTGACTTGGAATTGCATAACTCCAAACTCGTCTTCTACCTTCACATGACTTTCTCCTCTGTGTCTGTATCTTCTCTTCTTATAAGGACACTCTTAATTGGATTTGGTGCCCACTTAGAAAATTTGGGATGATCTTATCTAGAGATGCTTCATTAAATCTGCAAGGGTCTTTTTCCAAACAAGGACAAATTCAGAGTCTGAGTAAATATATCTTGGGATGCCACCATTCAACCTACTACCAACAATGTACAGTAATCCCCTCAAGAATCTTAAATGAAGACTATTTGTTAAAAGTAAAAGACTCCTTTTAGAACAGGAGAAAAGTTCACTTTTTGTCTGGGTTTTGGTGAGAAATAGTCTTGTTATCATGATTTAAGCATGAAGAGTGGAGTAGTTGGCAGTTCTTATGAATACTCCAGTTTATTTTGTTCTTCTCAGCCTCTCCTCTCCATTTTGCCCTCAGTTGCACTTGCCATTTTTGAGACTGAAGCTACTCTTGTATTCTGCCATAGAGGTGAGTACTCCTGTCAGTGCACTCCACTCAAATACATAACATAGCATTCATAAGAATGGCCACAACATAGCTTCCTTCTTCATGGTCATCCATCTGTATTTTTCTACCTACATTTTCTTCTCCAGAAAACTTTCAAAACCTGAGGTTTACAAATCTCTCTCATTTTCTTGTCGATGAAGGATTATACTTAAAAATATATAAACTATTATTTATATGAAATCTCATATAAAGAGGTAAAAAAGCTTATCCTGTTTATGATAAATCAACATTCTAAGTCTTAGTGTTCTTTATGAAATACAAGTTCAAATTACACTTAATATTATCATTTGCAAGATTAAATGCTATATGTGTAAGGAAATTTGTCTATATGGTCTAAGATTGTCTATATGGAAGGGTTCAATAAATATTAACTATTATAGAAAATAGGTCTTATCCAGATATTTAAAGAATTGGTAAGTCATTTGAAAATTTATCAAATAAATATATTCATTCAGATTTCCTAGTAGATCATTTGCTTATTTACTTCACTTAAAAATGTAGATATTAATTATCACAGATTTTGTTTCAATCATTTGCTACTGAAACATTAACTAAATGCAAGAATGTCCTGTTTTTAATCTCAATACAATTTCCTGGAACTTGCCAAAATAGCATTTGTCATTTCCAATCCCTCCAAGTTTGAAAGGAATATACATTAATACATAAATAAAATTTGTGTAGTTCTTCTCGTTAAATTTTTCATGAGTTAATCAGTTTAAAGGGAAAGTGTGCATATCATACCACTTGATATTTAAAAATTAATAACTACAAACTGAATTTTGAAAGACAGTCATAATTTAGTGTTATACTTGAATAAATTATACAGTATTCAAGGACAGTTGTTTATCATTTTAAAAATTAGGCAACTCAGTTTCCCCTTGGGAAAAAAAAGGTTGATTTTCTGTTTACTGAGGTTAATTAAAGTGCAAAGGTATAATCTTGTCACTCTCTGCAAGGCAAGAAGTTACTTTAATTCTGAGTCTATAGTAGTCATGCCAAAGCAATAAGAGTAATTATTGTGTTTAGTAATAAGTAGATTTTGGAGTATAAGTCTTTAATAGATGAGAATGTGTTTTGTTGTAATTTGTATCCATAATGATGAAAGAGTTTAGGCACACAATGGGCACTCATTTTATGGGTACTAGCATAACACTTTTACTATTATTCACGGTCAACTGTCAGTCAAGTGAATTTTTGGAAAATGTGTCCTACATAAAGCAATAACACTAAGATGTTACATTTATATATAAATATAGTTCTAAGATAAAACTTTAAAACTATACTGTTTTGTTGTTTTAGTCACTAAGTCATCTCTGATTCTTTGTGACCCTATGGGCTGTAGCCTGCCGGCTCCTCTGTCCACGAAATTTCCCAGGCACAAGTACTGCCGTGAATTACCATTTCCTTCTCCAGGGGATCTTGCCAACCCAGGGGCTGAACCCATGTCTCTTGTATTGACGGGTGGATTCTTTACCACTGATTCACCAGAGAAGCCTATACATATGACAATATTTGGTTTTGAAATGGAGGTAGCAGATACTTTTCATCATCTATTTCTGTTTTTAAAGAAACAATTATTTATTGAGTACATATTTTATGACTCACGGTACGTAGCAAAGGTAGCACATAAAACAGTAACAGTCATCTTTCCTCTACTGAAAAAGACTACTGCTTCATTAGTGAAATGTGGGCTTGGTCATTAGAAAAACGTCTAAGCATCCAAAAATTTGGTTAAATAAAATAATTTCATTAAATGAATTTGTTGACTATAAAAAATAATCTTGTGGGTATGTGTGTGTGCTCAGTTACGTTTGATTTTGCTACCTGCCAGGCTCCTATGTCCATGAGACTTTCCAGGCAAGAATATTGGAGTTGCCTTTTTTTTCCTCCAGGGGCTCTTACTGACCCAGGGATCAAACCCACAATCTCCTGAATTGACAGATGGATTCTTTACCACTGAGCCACTTGGGAAGCTCCCAAATAAAATCATCTTACTAAAAAATATTTAATGTCATGGGACATATTTATGACAAGTATAGGTCATCAAACAATACATTGACATTTTTGCTGAAAGAAAAAGAAAAACAAAATATTCACTGAAATGTTAGTAGTTTTACCTTTTGTAGGAAGTACTTGTTTTCATTTTAAAATGTTTCTATGTTTCATTAATGCTGTAATTAATTTAAAAATAGAGTGCAGTTAAAAAATAGTATTCAAACAACGGATTCTAGATTTAATTGCTGAAATGAGTAGAGTAAGGTTAATACAACTAAATCGTTGAGGCTAATAACAGTCATTAGCATTAATTTGGAAGCAAATCATGTTTTATCTTGAGACAAGTATTCTGCATTGCTAAGCACACTCACAAAATATGTCTTTGAATATAGAATTCTGATAATTATACAATGGCATGACTACTTTCATGCAAACATCTTGATGTGGAAACACTTTGATAAGATATAAGAAGTCATTTCTATTGAATTTCATTTTTTAAATATAAGGAATGTACAAAACAGACATTCACACTACATCTATGACTAACACCTAAATTATTGATTACCATGCCTACATGTTAGTAGTGAGTAGAGCTCAGAAATAGAATGCACTAGACATGGATGATAGATCAGAAAAGAAATAAGAATTGAGCATTTATGTTAAAAAAAACAACAACAACATTGCTTTGATAGAAGAAGAAATGCATCTTAATCTTCCAATGTTAGAGTCCATGATGGAACAACCAGGACCGGGCTTCCTGCTTTAAGCCACCAGAAAAAAATATACAAAATATATGAAACTGTCTTAGAATTCTGGACAGCACATAATTCTGGTCCTATGTCCATTAGAGATGGTTGACAAACAAAAGCAACTTTAAAAAGGCCTGGGTTTCTCACTAAAGGTATATTCTAGCTGCAGAGCAGGGAGTACGGTCACCAGCAGGATATGATGATATTGCCAATTAGGGAATCAGGGAACAGAGTCAATGAGACTGTGGGAGATGGAAGTTGCAGAGTTCCAAGTTACAGGAAAAGGGTTTAAAATCTGAAAAGGGTGATCTCTCGAATCTTTGCTAAAGGCATAGCAGTATATGTAGAATGAAACACTATGAATAGAGCAAAGTGCAACCTGGCGACAGTGAAACCGAACAGTTTCCAAACCTTCCCCAGGGCTAGGAATCATCTGACAGTAGAGAGACGGAAAACGTCCCACTGTGAAAAACTAATCATAAGAAAGTAAAGTTGCTATCTTTCTATCCAAAAAAAGAATACATTTTATAATGGTGAATGTATAAATTTGGTATGAAGATGTAAAAATGAATCACGTAAAAGTGCCGTGTGTGTGTGTCTGTGTTAAGAACACATGAGATCTACCTCTGAACAAAAATTTTAAATACATAATACAGGATAATTAACCTTAATGTTGGGTTGGCCAAGAAGTTTGTTTGAGATCTTATGGAAAAACCAGAATGAACTTTTTGGTAACCCAATATATGTAATATTATGGGAATTCCCATTCAATAAAGGTTTAGAAGAGTCAGTTCAGATTTGTATAAAATGCTTTCATTCACTTATCTAATGGTTTGATTACATGAGAAAACAGTTGTCTGTTTTAGTGTAGCAATTCTAAATTATACATATAGTCATAACTTCAACAACAAAATCCTTCATGGAATAATTATAATCATTTCACAAAACATGATAAATTTGTACTACATTAAATAAATAATTAAAAATTGATACTTGTGAAATTTGTTATGGTTTGTGATTATAACAACAGTATATGACATGGACATTGTCATTTTTAATAGATAAAATTATTCTCCTTACAACTTTCATTCATCTTTGTTTCAAAACATCTTTATCAAAGAAAATGTTCAGATGCAATATATTTAAGTTACTGATCAAGAATTTATTTTCAAACTGAAATATTACTGCGGCTACTGCTGCTGCTAAGTCACTTCAGTGATGTCCAACTCTGTGTGACTCCATAGACGGCAGCCCACCAGGCTCCCCTGTCCCTGGGATTCTCCAGGCAAGAACACTGGAGTGGGTTGCCATTTCCTTCTCCAATGCATGAAAGTGAAAAGTGAAATTGAAGTCGCTCAGTCGTGTCTGACTCTACGTGACCCCATAGACTGCAGCTTACCAGGCTCCTCCGTCCATGCGATTTTCCAGGCAGGAGTACTGGAGTGGGGTGCCATTGCCTTGTCCGTGAAATATTACTATTGTCAGTATAATCAAGTAACACAAATTTCTTAATTGGATACATTGTTATAGATATTCTTATTTTGGTTATGAAAGTGCTGCTGCTGCTGCTGCTAAGTCGCTTCAGTTGTGTCCAACTCTGTGTGACCCTGTAGACGGCCTCCTACCAGGCTCCTCTGTCCCTGGGATTCTCCAGGCAAGAACAAGTAGTTCTATAGTAATGATCTAGTTGTTGCTTTCTTTAATGCACTTCTCATTGTCCTAAGTACTTTTTTCTCATGAAGCTTCTTCTCTTCCAACATTTAAGAAAAATTTTGTTCTGTTGGGTATCTTTTTAAGTAGTGTAAAAGCTAATACTCACTGTAGTTTTAGTTTGTCACTAAAACTACATCACCACAATTAATCAGTTGCATTTTTGTATTTTTTATGTAAATAAACATTACAAATACAGGCTATGAAAGGCATACTTGTCCCCCCTAACTAAAACAGTTTTATAAATATTGGTACTTTGGTTCCTATGCAACCGATACTTCTGACTTCTGTATAGATAGACTGGATGACCATTTGATATCATTCTAGTCATTTTATTTTAACATATGTTATAATTCTCTGCAGTTAATTATTGTGAATAATTTATTCATGTTAACATTTTAAAAGGCTAAGGATTTACTCTATTACATGATAGAGTCATTTTTATAAAGCACACACAAGCTGTAGAAAGCCTATAGGATTATGGAGTTTAAGGATGAACAGGAGAAAATAATTCTTTCAATGTAAGCCACTGATGTGGATTATTATATATATTGCAATTCATCTATATAAATTTTATTGAAGTAACCCTAGGAGTGAATCAAGATGAGCAAAAAGCAAAAGCAAAGCAAAAAAAAAAAAAAAGTATATTACTCTATGTTAGAGGGCTTGTTTTCCAATACAAATAAAGACAAATTCTACTTTGTGTTTTTGTTAAGCAGGAAGCCCAAACAGTGAAGATACAATGCTACTGAATATAAAATTTTAATATTGATAGCTTACCAAAAAAATTAGCATCCAAAGATACTTTTGCTTGACAAAGTAGAGGACTTTTTTCACCACCAACAAATTTTCTACCCACCAAAAAGTTGTTACTATTTTATATCAAGTTCTCATACAAGCTACTGATATCAGGTTCATTTCTATATCATAAACTTTACTGTTCTGGGACATGGTCTGTGACTTTATGGGAACCATCAAATTAGTACCCATAAGTGCTGAGGCTACATTTTTCCCTTGGTCTGTTTGAAAAAGGACATCAGTTGCATTCCATAAACTTGTTCATAGAAAAATAAAATCTGTATTTAAAAAGGTATCACGTAACTGACTTATCCATTTAATTCACTTTATCATGATTCTATTTTCATTCATTTAAAAATATTAGTTATTTTTTTCCAGTGACAAATGTAGTGTCCTGTTTTATAAAAAGCAATGGATAAATGCTTTAGAACTGGACTGAAAGGAATTTTAGCAGTTAAAAATATAATAATGAAAAGAATATTATTAAAGTAAGAGCAGCATGGCAATTATATGTAATCATGGTTTATTTAGCACTGTAATTATGCTTGGTGCACTGGAATCTCCAGTTTCTGGTAGTTTGTGACTTATGCTCAACCCCCTCAGAGACAATGCCCCAGAATTGTACAGATTTAAAAATAATAAATTTATATCACCAGTTCCAATAAAATAAATACATTTTAAATGCCTAATTTTCTCAGAATGTCCCATGCATTCTAGTGGAATTAATCTGATATTTCTTAGCTTGGGCAGAGATTACACAGAGCAGCAAAGGAGAAAATACAGGTGAAGTTAGTACTATGACCAAAACATAGAAAGTACTCAGTAGGTAAATTGTATTATCATTGTCATTATTATTTTTCTCTCCAAACAATTAAAAACTAACCTACTCTTGATTTTTCAAATATTGTGATATATTATCTTAAAGATCATATTTTTTTTATATCACACAGGTGTGACATCACAAGCCTAGGAACATAGCTAGTATTCAATAAACATGTCAAAAACTGGACTCAAGTTCCCTTTCAGCTTTAAAGTATTGTGCAGAAGCTTTTAAGTTTAATTAGGTCCCATTTGTTTATTTTTGCTTTTATTTCCAATATTAAAGGAAACTATTAGCAAGGTGAAAAGACAGCCTTCAGAATGGGAGAAAATAATAGCAAATGAAGCAACCGACAAACAACTAATCTCAAAAATATACAAGCAACTCCTACAGCTCAACTCCAGAAAAATAAATGACCCAATCAAAAAATGGGCCAAAGATCTAAATAGACATTTCTCCAAAGAAGACATACAGATGGCTAACAAACACATGAAAAGATGCTCAACATCACTCATTATCAGAGAAATGCAAATCAAAACCACTATGAGATACCATTTCACACCAGTCAGAATGGCTGCGATCCAAAAGTCTACAAATAATAAATGCTGGAGAGGGTGTGGAGAAAAGGGAACCCTCTTACACTGTTGGTGGGAATGCAAACTAGTACAGCCACTATGGAGAACAGTGTGGAGATTCCTTAAAAAACTGGAAATAGAACTGCCTTATGATCCAGCAACCCCACTGCTGGGCATACACACTGAGGAAACCAGAAGGGAAAGAGACACGTGTACCCCAATGTTCATCGCAGCACTGTTTATAATAGCCAGGACATGGAAGCAACCTAGATGTCCATCAGCAGATGAATGGATAAGAAAGCTGTGGTACATATACACAATGGAGTATTACTCAGCCATTAAAAAGAATACATTTGAATCAGTTCTAATGAGGTGGATGAAACTGGAGCCTATTATACAGAGTGAAGTAAGCCAGAAGGAAAAACACCAATACAGTCTACTAACGCATATATATGGAATTTAGAAAGATGGTAACGATAACCCTGTATACGAGACAGCAAAAGAGACACTGATGTATAGAACAGGCTTATGGACTCTGTGGGAGAGGGAGAGGGTGGGAAGATTTGGGAGAATGGCATTGAAACATGTGAAATGTCATGTATGAAACGAGATGCCAGTCCAGGTTCAATGCACGATGCTGGATGCTTGGGGCTGGTGCACTGGGACGACCCAGAGGGATGGTATGGGGAGGGAGGAGGGAGGAGGGTTCAGGATGGGTTCTTAAATTTGTAAGGAATATATTAAATTAAAAAAATAAATAAATAAAAAAAATAAATAAAGTATTGTGAGTCTCTGGATGGTATTGAAGTGGTGACTTGTTATCTATATTCTGAGAGCAAGTCATTTGGAGCAGCATAGCTCAGTTTAACATCAAATATACCTGATTGAATTGAATCAGTAGTTTGTTTATTGAAAGTGGGGTAGGTATTGTTTACTGGTGTTCAGAGGTTAGCTTTTGCCTTTTGCAAGGCTCTAAAGAAATCCAGCATCTTCAATGAAATAGGATCAGACTTCTTTGGGAAACTAAAGCTATAAAACAGGTATCAATTCAATTCAGTCGTGCAGTTGTGTCAGACTCTTTGTGACCCCGTGGACTGCAGCACACCAGACTTCCATGTCTATCACCAGTGCTTCAGTTCAGTTCAGTTCAGTTCAGTCGCTCAGTCGTGTCGACTTTGTGACCCCATGAATCGCAGCACGCCAGGCCTCCCTGTCCATCACCAACTCCCGGAGTTCACTCAGACTCATGTCCATCGAGTCAGTGATGCCATCCAGCCATCTCATCCTCTGTCGTCCCCTTCTCCTCCTGCCCCCAATCCCTCCCAGCATCACAGTCTTTTCCAATGAGTCAACTTTTTGAATGAGGTGGCCAAAGTACTGGAGTTTCAGCTTTAGCATCATTCCTTCCAAAGAAATCCCAGGGCTGATCTCCTTTAGGATGGACTGCTTGGATCTGCTTGCAGTCCAAGGGACTCTCAAGAGTCTTCTCCAACACCACAGTTCAAAAGCATTAATTCTTCGGCTCTCAGCCTTCTTCACAGTCCAACTCTCACATCCATACATGACCACTGGAAAAACCATAGCTTTGACTGGATGGACCTTTGTTGGCAAAGTAATGTCTCTGCTTTTCAATATGCTGTCTAGGTTGGGTCTTTTAATATCATGGTTGCAGTCACCATCTGCAGTGATTTTGGAGCCCCCAAAAATAAAGTCTGACACTGTTTCCACTCTTTCCCCATCGATTTCCCATGAAGTGATGGGACCGGATGCCATGATCTTAGTTTTCTGAATGTTGAGCTTTAAGCCAACTTTTTCACTCTCCTCTTTCACTTTCATCAAGAGGCTTTTTAGTTCCTCTTCACTTTCTGCCGTATTCAAACTCATGTCCATCGTGTAGGTGAGGCCATCCAACCATCTCATCCTCTGTCGTCCCCTTCTCCTGCCTTCAATCTTTCCCAGCATCAGGGTATTTTCCAGTGAGTCAGTTCTTCACCTCAGGTGGCCAAAGTATTGGAGTTTCAGCTTCAGCATCAGTCCTTCCAATGAATATTCAGGACTGATTTCCTTAAGGATGAACTGGTTGTATCTCCTTGCAGTCCAGGGGACTCTCAAGAATCTTCTCCAACATCATAGTTCAAAAGCATCAATTCTTCAGTGCTAAGCTTTCTTTACAGTCCCACTCTCACATCCATACATGACTACTGGAAAAATGATAACTTTGACTAGATGGACCTTTATTGGCAAAGTAATGTCTTTGTTTTTTAATATGCTGTCTGGGCTGGTCATAGCTTTTCTTCCAAGGAACAAGCGTCTTTTAATTTCATGGTTTCAGTCACCATCTGTAGTGATTTTGAAGCCTAAAAAAATAGAGTATGTCACTGTTTCCATTGTTTCCCCATCTATTTGCCATGAAATGATGGGACCAGATGTCATGAGCTTAGTTTTCTGAATGTTGAGCTTTAAGCCAACTTTTTCACTCTTCTCTTTCACTTTCATCAAGAGGTTCTTTTCCAATTCTTCCTCACTTTCTGCCATAAGGGTGGTGTTATTTGCATATCTAAGGTTATTGATATTTCTCCCAGCAAACTTCATTCCAGTTTGTGTTTCATCCAGCCCAGCATTTTTCGTGATGTACTCTGCATATAAGTTAAATAAGCAGGGTGACAATATACAGCCTTGACATACTCCTTTCCTGATTTGGAACCAGTCTGTTGAGTTCTGTTCCATTTCCAGTTCTAACTGTTGCTTCCTGACCTGCACACATATTTCTCAGGAGGCAGGTCAGGTGGTCTGGTAATCCCATCTCTTTAAGAATTTTCCACAGTTTGTTGTGATCCACACAAAGGCTTTGGCATAGTCAATTAAGCAGAAGTAGATGTTCTTCTCGAACTGCTTTGTTTTTTCTATGATCCAGTGGATGTTGGCAATTTGATCTCTTTTCTAAGTCCAGCCTGAACATCTGAAAATTCACAGTTCACATATTGTTGAAGCCTGGCTTGGAGAATTTTGAGCATCACTTTGCTAGTGTGTGAGATAGATACCACAGAAAGAAAACTCAATCTAAGATTAAAAGGGCACAATTTCTTTAAAAGCACTTTAAATGATATCTGGAGAACCTGACCAGATGCCATCAGTTATTTATGTCTTTTGGCTCTACATAGGTGAAACTATGTAGGAGCTATATGTATTATGCCACAGTTATTTTTTAGGGCTTTTGGTCTTTGCAGACTCCATTTTCCTATGCTTCTGATTTTCATTTGATGATTTCAGTATGCTTTTATGTCTCCCTGAACATGTTTCTTGTTTGTTTAGAATGTATCTTTTTCAAAGATGATCAATATATATCTGATCCTGCCCTAAGACTCTGAATCTTTCTTCAGAGATTAATTTCATAGCATTATCTTTTTTTGAAATTGAGTAACATTTAATTCTGATTATCCTTACACTGTTTTTCAATTGAAGGATCTAAACTATATCATTCAATAAGAATTTAGATCTGAAGCAATTTTTAAAATTTTGTTTCTGGCTTACTTCACTCTGCATAATAGGCTCCAGTTTCATCCACCTCATTAGAACTGATTCAAACGTATTCTTTTTAATGGCTGAGTAATACTCCATTGTGTATGTGTACCACCGCTTTCTTATCCACTCATCTGCTGATGGACATCTAGGTCGCTTCCATGTCCTGGCTATTATAAACAGTGCTGCGATGAACATTGGGGTACACGTGTCTTTCATCTCTGGTTTCCTCAGTGTGTATGACCAGCAGTGGGATTGCTGGATCATAAGGCAGTTCTATTTCCAGTTTTTTAAGGAATCTCCACACTGTTCTCCACGTGGCTGTACTAGTTTGCATTCCCACCAACAGTGTAAGAGGGTTCCCTTTTCTCCGCACCCTCTCCAGCATTTATTCGTTGTAGACTTTTGGATTGCAGCCATTCTGACTGGCATGAAATAGTACCTCATTCTGGTTTTGATTTGCATTTCTCTGTTAATGAGTGATGTTGAGCACCTTTTCATGTGTTTGTTAGCCATCTGTTTGTCTTCCTTGCAGAAATGTCTGTTTAGTTCTTTGGCCCATTTTTTGATTGGGTCGTTTATTTTTCTGGAATTGAGCTGTAGGAGTTGCTTGTATATTTTTGAGATTAGTCCTTTGTCCGTTGCTTAATTTGCTATTATTTTCTCCCATTCTAAAGGCTGTCTTTTCACCTTGCTTATAGTTTCCTTTGTTGTGCAGAAGCTTTTAATTTAATTAGGTCCCATTTGTTCATTTTTGCTTTTATTTCTAGTATTCTGGGAGGAGTGAAGTAAGCCAGAAAGAAAAACACCAATACAGTATACTAACAGAATTTAGAAAGATGGTAATGATATCCCTGTATGCGAGACAGCAAAAGAGACACAGATGTATAGAACAGTCTTTTGGACTCTGTGGGAGAGGGAGAGGGTGGGATGATTTGGGAGAATGGCATTGAAACATGTAAAATATCATATAAGAAACAAATCGCCAGTCCAGGTTCGATGCAGGATACAGGATGCTCTGGGCTGGTGCACTGGGATGACCCAGAGGGATGGTATGGGGAGGGAGGTGGGAAGGGGGTTCAGAATGGGGAACACATGTACACCCATGGTGGATTCATGTTGATGTATGGCAAAACCAATACAATATTGTAAAGTAATTAGCCTCCAATTAAAATAAATTTAAATTAAAAAAATAAAAATAAAGTAAATGTTTAAAAAAATAAAATTTTGTTTCCAAAGAATTGTCTCATTTTTACATTAAATTTTGTTTTGTATTTCTAAGTTCTTATGCATCTGCTGCTGCTGCTGCTGCTGCTAAGTCACCTCAGTCGTGTCCGACTCTGTGAGATCCCATAGACGGCAGCCCACCAGGCTCCCTCATCCCTGGGATTCTTCAGGCAAGAACACTGGAGTGGGTTGCCATTTCCTTCTCCAATGCATGAAAGTGAAGTTGCTCTTAGCAACCCCATGGACTGCAACCCACCAGGCTCCTCCATCCATGGGATTTTCCAGGCAAGAGTACTGGAGTGGGGTGCCATTGCCTTCTCCATCTTATGCATCTGCCTACATCTTATTCTTGCCATAAACATTGCAAAAATTTATTTTATGTTTCAATTTATTTTATAAACAACTACTAATTGATGAATCACATATTATTTACTAGATCAATCTATGCATTTCATTCATATTCAGTTTAACCTAATGATGGCTCCTACATAACTGGCATAGTTCCTAAAATCAGAGGTCTGTGAGGTTGAGTGGAGGGGACTCCATATACAGAGGCTGGTCATTATTGACATGAAATAATCTTACTCATGTCATGTGTAAGATTACACATGACATCTTACACATGTCATGTTGTTTTTGGATTTTTGTTCTGTTTCTCTCTTTCCTCCTTCTTTTTATTTTTTGTATAATCAAGGAGACCAGATGACCAGTTTGATCAGCACAATCCATTTTGCAAGAGTTGTCTGGAATAATTATTACCACTGTTTTCATTCTCAAAAGTATCTTTATTTGGATGATAAAGTGTATGGTAATTCACATAGCACTCAAGGGTGGCAAATTTCTCTGCACTTATTGGATCAACCACACACCTTGTGTTCTGCAGTCATCTAGAAACATGCTTTCTATGAATTAGGGGCTTTATTCTCTGTCAACCACTCTCTTGATTATAATGTATTATGTGCAACCATAAACCCAAAGGTGAATATGAAATGAAATTGAAGGATAATATAAAATACTTGGCAGTCACACATTTCGTATTGAGTTTCTATTTTCAGGGAAAACTACTATTACATAATTTCATTATAATTGATTTAGAGAAGAAATTGGCAATAGAATAAATAAAAGAAGAAGAAATGTGAGAGTATTCCCTTTTGATTTAAAAAGTAAACTAATTTTTTATTAACAAGTGGAGGGAGAAATGAGAATTTGATCTACACATTAGATTTCTCTAAAGAATGAACCCATTAGTTAATACCTATCTTCTAAAAAATGAAGGAAATATCTTTCTTCATCACACTTACGATTAGAAGTTTCCAAGTTAGTGCTTTAAAGATTGAACTCGTTTTCAAAAACTTTCAGAGATGTAAACTAACAGGATTGTATTCTCAATAATATTATAAACTAGTAATTTTAATAAAGTTTTATATCCTTGCTTTTTTCTAACTGAATTTATACTTGTTCTTTTAAAACTTTAACAAACTGATTAACATTCTATAAAATTATTACTCTTAGGTCATATAATTTCATGTAAAATTAATAGCCTATAAAGAAAATTCAGTTTAATTAACTGATTCTACGGTTGTTAAAGAATAAAGTATTCTAAAAATTTTTCTCTAATTAATTGCTTTTACCTAAAAACTCTTTTGTCATATTAGCAACTTAAAAGTATTTATTTGCTGGATTGAAGAGCATCATTCTTACCCCTTTAAAACATAAATACTATTTTTTATTATATGAGTTAATTTTTCTTCTGCTATACATAAGCTTCAGCTTCTTTGAGTTTCTTAAAAGTACTTTCTTTAAAGTATTTTGCTTCAAGTCCCCAATTTTGTTTCTTCCTGAATCAGCTCTTCAGTAAACTGAGTCATACCCATGCTATACAACCTAAAGTACCTTTCGATGCTCTTTAGTGAAATTAGCATATTATATCCCAATAAATATACAAATTTTCCTACTAAATTTTAATTGTTTTTTGTTGTTCATTTTATTGTTATTTGGTCACTAAGTTGTGTCCAACTTTTTGTGACCCCTTGGACTGCAGCACACCAGTGGAGGTTTTCTGTCCTCCGCTAACTACCCGGAGTTTCCCCAGATTCATGTTCATTGAGTTGGTGATGCTATCCAACAATCTTATCCTCTGCTGCTCTTTTTTCCTTTTGCCTTCATTCTTTCCCAGCATCAGGGCCTTTCCAATTAGTTGGTCCTATCATCAGCTAGCTAAAGTACTGGAGCTTCAGCTTGAGTATCAGTCCTTCCAACAAATATTGAGGGTGATTTCCTTTAGGACTGACTGGTTTGATCACCTTGCAGTCCAAGGGACTCGCAACAGTCTTCTCCAACACCACAATCCAAAAGCATCGATTCTTTGTTGTTCAGCCTTCTTTAAGGTCCAAGTTTCACATCTGTTCATGACTACTGAAAAAAATCATAGCTTTGACTATACAAAATTTTGTCAGCAAAGTGATGTCTTTGCTTTTTAATACATTGTATAGGTTTGTCATTTCTTTCCTTAAAAGGAGCAAGCATCTTTTGATTTCAAGTTTCAGTCACCAGCCAGTGATTTTGGAGCCCAAGAAAATAAAATCTGCCACTGCTTCCACTTTTTCCCCTTCTGTTTGCATGAAGTTTGGGACCAGATGCCTTGATCTTAGTTTTTTTGAATGTTAAGTTTCAAGTCAGCTTTTTCATCTCCTCCTTCACTTTCATCAAGAGCCTCTTTAGTTCCTCTTTACTTTCTGCCGTTAGAGTGGTATCATGTGCGTATATGAAGTTGATATTTCTATCAGCAAAGTTGATTCCAACTTGTGATTCATCCAGCCCTCCATTTTGCATGATGAACTCTGCATAGAAGTTAAATAACAGGGTGATATTGTACAGCCTTGTACTCCTTTCCCAATTCTGAACTAGTTCATTTTTCCATGTCCAATTCTAACTGTTTGCTTCTTGACCTGCATACAAGTTTGTCAGGAGTCAGGTCAGGTGGTCATGTATTCCCATCTCTTTAAAATTTTCCAATTTGTTGTGATCCACAGAGTCAAAGGCTTTAGCGTAGTTAATGAAGCAGAAGTAGATATTTTTGTAAATTCCCTTGCATTTTCTATGATCCAGCAGATGTTTGCAATTTAATATCTGGGTTCTTCTCCTTTTTCTAACCAAGCTTGTACATCTGGAAGTTCTTGGTTCATGTATTGCTGAAGCCTAGTTGAAAAATCTTGAGCATAACCTTACTAGCACGTGCAATAAGTGCATTTTCCAGTAGTTTGAACATTCTTTGGCACTGTCTTTCTTTCAGATAGGAATGAAAACTGAACTTTTCCAATCTGGTGACCATTCCTGAGTTTTCCAAATATGCTGACATATGGAATGCAGCACTATAACAGCATCATCTTTTAGGATTTGAAATAGTTCAGCTGGAATTCCATTACCTCCTCTAGCTTTATTTGCCCTAATACTTCCTAAGACCCACTTGTTTTCCCTCTCAAGGATGTCTGGCTCTATGTGAGTGACCACACTATCATGGTTGTCTCTGTCATTATTGCCACCTCTTCTTAATGTCTTTGGCTTCTGTCAGCTCTTTACAGTTCTTATCCTTTATTGTGTCTATTCTTGCATGAAATGTTCCCTTGATAACTCCAATTTTCTCGAGAAGATCTTTAGTCTTCCCCATTCTATTGTTATCCACTATTTCTTTTCATAGTTCATTTAAGAAGGCCTTCTTATCTTTCCTTGCTCTTCTCTGGAACTCTGCATTCAGTTGGGTATATATTTCCCTTACTTCCTTGCTTTTCCCTTTTTTCCTTCCTCAGCTATTTCTAAAACCTCCCCAGACAACCACGTTGCCTTCTTGTGTTCCCCCCCTCCACCCGCCCTCTTTGGGAAGGTGTTGGTTACTGCCTCCTGTACCATGTTATGAAACTCCATCCACAGTTCTTCAGGCACTCTGTCTACCAGACACAATCCCTTGAATCTACTTGTCGCCCTCATCATATAATCAGAAAGGATTTGATTTAAGGTCATATTGGAAAAGCCTTGTAGTTTTCCCTACTTTCTTCAATTTAAGCCTGAAATTTGCAATAAGAAGCTCATGATCTGAGCCAGCATGGGAGCAGCTGTGAGGAGATGCCACACATCCAAGGGCAGAGAAGCCCCAGCAAGACGGTAAGTGCTGGAATGGGTGAATTTAACTCAGATGACTATTATATCTACTACTGTGGGCAAGAATCCCTTAGCAGAAATGGAGTAGCCAATAGTCAACAAAAGAGTTGTACTTAGATGCAGTACTTGGATGCAATCTCAAAAATGACAGAATGATCTCTATTCATTTCCAAGGCAAGCCATTCAATATCACAGTAATCCAAGTCTATGCCCCAGCCGGTTCTGCTGAAGAAGCTGAAGTTGAATGGTTCTATGAAGACCTACAAGACCTTCTGGAGCTAACAACCCAAAAGATGTCCTTTTTACTATAGGGGACTGGAATGTAAAAGTAGGAAGTCAAGAAATACTTGGAGTAACAGGCAAATTTGGCCTCAGAGTACAGAATGAAGCAGGGCAAAGGCTAACAGAATTTTGCAAAGATAATACAGTGGTCATAGCAAACACCCTCTTCCAACAACACAGAAGACTCTACACATGGACATCACCAAATGGTCAATACCAAAATTAGATTGATTATATTCTTTGCAACCAAAGATGGAGAAGCTCTATACAGTCAGCAAAAACAAGACCGGGAGCTGACTGTGGCTCAGATCATGAACTCCAAGATTTCCGGGAGAAATATCAATAACCTCAAATATGCAGATAACACCACCCGTATGGTAGAAAGCAAAGAACTAAAGATCCTCTTGATTAAAGTGAAAGAGGATAGTGAAAAATTTGGCTTAAAACCCAACTTTCAGAAAACTAAGTTTATGGCATCTCATCCCATCACTTCATGGCAAATAGATGGAGGAACAATAAAAACAGTGATAGACTTTATTTTGGGGAGCTCCAAAGTCACTGCAGATGGTGACTGCAGCCATGAAATTAAAAGATGCTTGCTCTTTGGAAGAAAATTTACGACCAACCTAGATGGCTTATTAAAAAGAAGAGACAATACTTTGCCCATAAAGGTCCATCTAGTCAAAGCTATGGTTTTTTCCACTAGTCATGTATGGATATGAGAGTTGGACTATAAAGGAAGCTGAACACTGAAGAATTGATACTTTTGAACTATGGTGTCAGAGAAGACTCTTGAGAGTCCCTTAGACTGCAAGGAGATCCAACCAGTCCATCCAGAAGGAAATCAGTCCTGAATATTCATTGGAAGGACTGATGTTGAAGCTGAAACTCCAATACTTTGGCCAACTGATGGAAAGAACTGAAGCATTTGAAAAGACCCTGATGCTGGGAAAGACTGAAGGTGGAAAGAGAAGGGGACAATAGAGGATGAGATGGTTGGATGGCATCACCGACTTGATGGACATGAGTTTGAGTAAACTCTAGGAGTTGGTGATGGACAAAGATTCCTGGTTTGCCACAGTCCGTGGGGTTGCAAAGTGTTGAACACAAGTGAGAGACTTAAGTTAATTGAAGTGATATAGCCACAGTCAGGTCCAGATCTTGTTTTTGTGGACTGTTTAGAGCTTCTCCATTTTGGCTGCAAGAAATTAATCAGTCTGGATTTGGTATTGACTATCTGGTGATATCAATGTGTTGAATTGTCTTTTGGGTTGTTGGAAAAGGGTGTTTGCTATTACCAGTGTGTTCTCTTGACAAAACTCTGTTAGTCTTTTCCCTGCTTCATTCTATACTCCAATGCCAAACTTGCCTTTTACTGCAGGTATTTCTCAAATTTCTACCTTTGCATCCCAATCCCCTATGATGAAATGAACTTTTTTGTTTGTTTGTTAGTTCTAGACGCTGTTGTAGGTTTTCCTAGAGCCAGTCAACTTTAGCTTGTTGACATCAGTGTTTGGACATAGACATGGATTACTGTGATGATAAATGGTCTGCCTTGGAAATGAACCAGGATCATTCTGACATTTTTGAGATAGCACCCAAGTACTGCATTTTAGATTCTTTTGTTGACTATGAGGGCTACTCCATTCCTCTAAGGGTTTCTTGCCCACAGTAGTAGATAACAGGGTCTTCCAAATTAAATTCACCAATTCCTGTCCATTTTATTTCATTGATTCCTAAGATGTCCATGTTCAACCTGCCGTCTCTTGCAGGACCACATCAAATTTGCCTTGATTCATAGACCTAACATTCCAAGTTTCTATGCAGTATTGTTCTTTATAGCATGGGTCTTTACTTTCACCACAAACACATCCACAACTGAGCATCATTTCTGCTTTGGCTCAGCTGCTTCATTCTTTCTGAAGTGATTGGTAATTGCTCTCTGATCTTTCCCAATAGCATATTGGACACTTTCTGACCTGGGAGGGGTTCATCTCCCATGTCGTATCTTTTTGCCTTTTCACACTCTTCATGGGGTTCCTGTGGCAAGAATACTGGACTGGTTTGCCACTCCCTCCTCCTTGGACTCTTTTGTCAGCACTCTTCACTATGACCTGTTTGTCTTGGGTGGCCCTGTATAGCATGGCTCATAGCTTCATTGAGCTATGCAAGCCCCTTCACCACGACAAAGCCTGACATCTTTTCAATACCATGGAAGGGTATTTGAACATAGGGTTGTTATTTTAATATATCCTACCAGGGACCAAACTGACTGAAATTTGGTTGTGACTGGGGCTTCCAGGATGTCTCTAGTGGTAAAGAGCCCACTTGCCAAGGCAAGAGACATAAGAGACGTGGGTTCCTTTCCAGTGATGGGAAGATCCCCTGGCAGAGGACATGGCAAACCCACTCCAGTATTCCTGTCAAGAGAATCCCAAGGACAGAGGAGCTTGGTGGGCTACAGTTCATAGGGTTGTGAAGAGTCAGACACAACTGAGGTGACTTAGCGTGCACAAGCCCAAAAGTATATATTCTAGAATCTCATAATTAAACTATTGGTGGAAATCCTTCTAAGGATTCTTTTTTTACAAATTTACTGACAAATAAGCACTTTGAATTATCCATAATGTTGCTTACAGATATAATACTCTACCCTATTTTATTGATAGATATGACTTACTTTTAGAACATCATAAGCTAATTCACTACTTTTGAATTTATAACACTTTATTTAATACACAAGTTGAGCAGCACTGATTTATTTTTTTCCCTGGTATTGAAATAATGGCCTCCTTGTGCTTTGTAAAATTGAGTTTTTTTTTTTCTGTTTTTCTAAATTACATAAAATTAAATTTAATTATTATCTTTCTGATTAAGAGATCCATCTGATCCTGAATGAAATTAAAATGACAATTTATAAAGGGGATCATAAAAGCAGACAGTACATTCTTTGTGTTGTTGTTGTTGTTGTTTGAGTGAATACATTTTCTATGCATTTGTTGCTTCTAATCAAACAACTAGCTCACAAGTACAACTACATAGAACAGATGGCAAAACCTTTACACACTAGACTTTATATCTGAAAAGGAGACACTTTATTTTAAAATTGCCACTTGGGAGCATAAAGTGCTCTCATGAGAAAAACACATTTTGCACTTTAAAGGCAGTCCATAAAATAAAGGCAGATGTTTAAATGACTTCTTAATTAACACAAAGAAAACATTTACCTACACCGTGGGGATGAAGCACTGCAACTGATGAACCCTTTAAAATAGCCTGGGACATGTTATATGTAAAGCAATACCAAACATTTTATCTTTTAGGATTTTTCGATATTTTGTTAAAAAAAAAAAAAGAGTGATTATTATTTACCCATAATTCATTAATTTGAAACTCTTGTAAAAATAATAGCTGTTATTTTCTAGTTTGATTAACATGCTTTTTGAAGTAAAATGTGCTTGAGTCTAAAACATACTATAGTCACAAACAAATATTATCTTAAATTAATTATATGGTTATGTTGCCCCTTTAGCACTGAACACTTCTATTACCCAAGGAAACATTCATTAAGGGATTAGAGAGATGGAAATAGTTCTCAAAATATCTTCACATAAAAAATATGCAGAGCATATTGCTTACAAGATATAATGACAGGTAGCATAATGCTGGAATAATCATATAGAACAGACAGAAAAATAAAAATAAATTACTTATACTTACAAGAAATTAATTTGGGGAAAACAGAGTATGTTGACAGATTTTTGGAAGTTTAAGGTGACAGGTTAGAAAGGAACACCAGCTCACTACGCAAGGTGAGAGTGCTCAATTGTGCTTCCTACATGCATGGGTCTGTCCACTCCTTTACTGTCTCAAAGTAAAGGATTAGAAGTGGTGTGACAAATTATTAAGAGCAAGAATTCACAGGGGTCACTGTACAATTCTGTTAATATAAATAAGTTTTCTCTGCTTTGATAAAGACAAGAAAAACAAGGAAATGGTAGTGCTCTATTGGGACATATTTATAATTAAACTAATATAAAGAGATATTACAAAGAAAGAGTACATTCTAAGGGATTTTCTTCTATAACAAGAAGAAAGTGACCTGCTGACTCAAAAAATATAGAATAAATACTAAAAATGAGAATCAGGATCAAAGGCAGGTGTTCAGAAAAAAAGAAAGGAAAAAGAAATTAGCATCTAATATCCAAAAAGGAAGTGGTGAAGAAACTGAATTTTTATTAGAGATAGAGAGAATAACACATACAATAATACTATGTAATACCTTAATGGATGGGTAGAGATAGAAATCATTAACCAAGGATTATAATCAATGCAAGTTTTTTTTTTTAACCTGAAAAATCTTGGGGATTTATATTAAATAATGTCTTCTTTGCAACAAGGGACCCAATAAAATATTTTCAGTTCATTGATTTCACTTGTATTAAATGCCATTATTTTCAACAACTAGCAAAGATTATTTTGAAATCTAGGTAGCAAACATTAAAAATTATTTTAAAAGTGACATGTCAGAAAACTATAGGCTGGGTAATGATTTCTGAATTTTCTAGAAGTGACAGAATGTGAGTTCCAAAATACAAACCAGGTTTTGTGATCACAAAAATATCCTAGAACAAAATATCTGACAAAAGCCAAATATCTGGGGAGAACAAGATGGCGTAAGAGTAGGTGGATGTGGAGTACATCTCTTTCCATGGATACATCAGGAATACACCTTCAGAAACAGAAGTGCATGCAGAACACCAGCTGAGAGCGAACAGGAGTATCTGACCAGCAGAAAAGAATATATCAACCCGTGCAAAACTCAGTAGGACAAAGGAATTAGGGGGAAAAACAGAAGTGTTAGTAGGACTGGACCTGCCCATAGCGGGTGGGGGAACTGAAGCAGCGGTTCGATCCCCATATCAGGGCAATCACTGAGTCAAAGGTGAAACATTTAAGGAAACATTTAACACTGAGAGTGAAACAGCTGATTTGTGGCAGTCTACACTATGCCCCAACCAGTAACGCTGAAGAAGCTGAAGTTGCATGGTTCTATGAAGACCCACAAGAACTTTTAGAACTAACACCAAGAAAAGATGCACTTTTCATTATAGGGGACTGGAATGCAAAACTAGAAAGTCAAGAAACACCTGCAGTAACAGGCAAATTTGGCCTTGGAATATGGTAAGAAGCAGGGCAAAGACTAATAGAGTTTTGCCCAGAAAATGCACTGGTCATAGCAAACACTCTCTTCCAACAACCCAAGAGAAGACTCTACACATGGACATCACCAGATGGTCAACACTGAGATCAGATTGATTATATTCTTTGCAGCCAAAGATGGCGAAGCCCTATACAGTCAACAAAAACAAGACCAGGAGCTGACTGTGGCTCAGATCATGAACTCATTATTGCCAAATTCAGACTTAAATTGAAGAAAGTAGGGAAAACCACTAGACCAATAAGTAAGACCTAAATCAAATCCCTTATGATTATACAGTGGAAGTGAGAAATAGATTTAAGGGCCTAGATCTGATAGATAGAGTGCCTGATGAACTATGGAATGAGGTTCGTGACATTGCACAGGAGACAGGGATCAAGACCATCCCCATCGAAAAGGAATGCAAAAAAGCAAAATGGCTGTCTGAGGAGGCCTTACAAATAGCTGTGAAAAGAAGAGAGGTGAAAAGCAAAGGAGAAAAGGAAAGATATAAGCATCTGAATGCAGAGTTCCAAAGAATAGCAAGGAGAGCTAAGAAAGACTTCCTCAGCGATCAATGCAAAGAAATAGAGGAAAAAACAAAATGGGAAAGACTAGAGATCTCTTCAAGAAACTTAGAGATACCAAGGGAATATTTTATGCAAAGATGGGCTCGATAAAGGACAGAAATGATATGGACCTAATAGAAGCAGAAGATATTAAGAAGAGGTGGCAAGAATATACAGAAGAACTGTACAAAAAAGACCTTCACGACCAAGATAATCAAGATGGTGTGATCACTGACCTAGAGCCAGACATCCTGGAATGTGAAGTCAAGTGGGCCTTAGAAAGCATCACAACAAACAAAGCTAGTGGAGGTGATGGAATTCCAGTGGAGCTATTTCAAATCCTGAAAGATGATGCTATGAGAGTGCTGCACTCAATATGCCAGCAAATGTGGAAAACTCAGCAGTGGCCACAGGACTGGAAAAGGACAGTTTTCATTCCCATCACAAAGAAAAGCAATGCCAAAGAATGCTCAAGATCAGATCAGTCGCTCAGTCGTGTCCAACTCTTTGTGACCCCATGAATCACAGCACGCCAGGCCTCCCTGTCCATCACCAATCCCGAAGTTCACTCAGACTCGCGTCCATCGAGTCAGTGATGCCATCCAGCCATCTCATTCTCTGTTGTCCCCTTCTCCTCTTGCCCCCAATCCCTCCCAGCATCAGGGTCTTTCCCAATGAGTCAAGTCTTCGCATGAGGTGGCCAAAGTACTGGAGTTTCAGCTCTAGCATCATTCTTCCAAAGAACACCCAGGGCTGACCTCCTTCAGAATGGACTGGCTGGATCTCCTTGCAGTCCAAGGGACTCTCAAGAGTCTTCTCCAACACCACAGTTCAAAAGCATCAATTCTTTGGCCCTCAGCCTTCTTCACAGTCCAACTCTCACAGCCATACGTGACCACAGGAAAAACCATAGCCTTGACTAGACGAACCTTTGTTGGCAAAGTAATGTCTCTGCTTTTGAATATGCTATCTAGGTTGGTCATAACTTTCCTTCCAAGGAGTAAGCGTCTTTTAATTTCATGGCTGCAGTCACCATCTGCAGTGATTTTGGAGCCCCAAAAAATAAATTCTGACACTGTTTCCACTGTTTCCCCATCTATTTGCCATGCAGTGGTGGGACCAGATGCCATGATCTTCGTTTTCTGAATGTTGAGCTTTAAGCCAACTTTTTCACTCTCCTCTTTCACTTTCATCAAGGGGCTTTTTAGTTCCTCTTCACTTTCTGCCATAAGGGTGGTGTCATCTGCGTATCTGAGGTTATTGATATTTCTCCCAGCAATCTTGATTCCAGCTTGTGTTTCTTCCAGTCCTGTGTTTCTCATGGTGTACTCTGCATATAAGTTAAATAAACAGGGTGACAATATACAGCCTTGACATACTCCTTTTCCTATTTGGAACCAGCCTGTTGTTCCATGTCCAGTTCTAACTGTTGCTTCCTGACCTGCATACTAATTTCTCAAGAGGCAGGTCAGGTGGTCTGGTATTCCCATGTCTTTCAGAATTTTCCAGTTTATTGTGATCCACACAGTCAAAGGCAAACTATCACACAATTGCACTCATCTCACACGCTAGTAAAGTAATGCTCAAAATTCTCCAAGCCAGGCTTCAGCAATACATGGGCCGTGAACTTCCTGATGTTCAAGCTGGTTTTAGAAAAGGCAGAGGAACCAGAGACCAAATTGACAACATCCACTGGATCATGGAAAAAGCAAGAGAGTTCCAGAAAAACATTTATTTCTGCTTTATTGACTATGCTAAAGCCTTTGACTGTGTGGATTAGAATAAACTGTGGAAGATTCTGAAAGAGGTGGGAATACCAGATCATCTTACCTGCCTCTTAAGAAATCTGTATCCAGGTCAGGAAGCAACAGTTAGAAATGGACATGGAACAACAGACTAGTTCCAAATAGGTTAAGGAGTATGTCAAGGCTGTGTATTGTCACCCTGCTTATTTAACTTATATACAGCATACATCATGAGAAACGCTGGGCTGGATGAAACACAAACTGGAATGAAGTTTGCTGGGAGAAATATCAATAACCTCAGATACGCAGATGACACCACCATTATGGCAGAAAGTGAAGAGGACCTAAAAAGCCTCTTGATGAAAGTGAAAGTGGAGAGTGAAAAAGTTGGCTTAAAGCTCAACATTCAGAAAACGAAGATCATGGCATCTGGTACCAACACTTCATGAGAAATAGATGTGGAAACAGTGGAAACAGTGTCAGACTTTATTTTGGGGGGCTCCAAAATCACTGCAGATGGTGACTGCAGCCATGAAATTAAAAGACGCTTACTCCCTGGAAGCAAAGTTATGACCAACCTAGATAGCATATTAAAAACCAGAGATTACTTTGTCAACATAGGTCTGTCTAATCAAGGCTACGGTTTTTCCAGTGGTCATGTATGTATGTGAGAGTTGGACTGTGAAGAAGGCTGAGCACCGAAGAATTGATGTTTTTGAACTGTGGTGTTGGAGAAGACTCTTGTGAGTCCCTTGGACTGCATGGAGATCCAACCAGTCCATCCTAAAGGAGACAAGTCCTGGGTGTTCATTGGAAAGACTGATGCTGAGGCTGAAACTCCATTACTTTGGCCACCTCATGCAAAGATTTGACTCATTGGAAAAGACCCTGAATCTGGGAGGGATTGGGGGCAGGAGGAGAAGGGGATGACAGAGTATGTTATGGCTGGATGGCATCACTGACTCGATGCACATGAGTGTGAGTGAACTCCAGGAGTTGGTGATAGACAGGGAGGCCTGGCATGCTGCAATTCATGGGGTGGCAAAGAGTCAGACATGACTGAGCGACTGCACTCAACTGAACTGAAATGTAATGAGAATCAGTCAGTCTTTGCCACAGTCATACATATCCCAAACAGGGATGCAGATACCCTGTAAGGTGCAGCATCTAGGACCCAAGTTTAGGGATTGTGAAGCAGTCCCAGGGCGAGGGCTGCTGTTGACAGTAGAGAGATGGCTGAGAGGATGTAAGAGAGGAGACTGTAGTGGGAAATGCCTGTGGAGGAAAGCCAGGCAGCCATGGAAGCAAGATGGTACTGCTGAGTCATGCATAGTGGGTGGAGCTATCACCTTAGGCTCTCTCTCCCCACATGCCATCATTGGCTGCTGAACAACAGAGAGGCTGGCCCATAAGATGCCTGATGCACTGAACTATAGAGTAGGACCTCATCTAGGGTGCCCCTTTAAGTGCCTGACGTGCTGAACAACAGAGAAGGACCCCAGGCAAGGGAGCCCTCTATGTTTATACAGGGGCAGAGCTACAGATAAAGACTGGCCAAAGAGGCTTTCTGATCACCAGCTACAAGAGGATGGAAAAAGACTCTGATAGGAATAACTCCTGCAGTGGAGGCAGTCCATGTCACTGCACACTTGACGCTACCAGGGTCCCTGCAAGCCAAGCAGCTGTGCCCCCTTCATGCTCAACTCTCACTGGGGCAAAGCTGCCACAGGCAAAAAAAAAAAAAAAAAAGTCTTGCACCTATGGGCACAGGGTCACTTTGGTGGTATCCGAATCTTTGTCACCCTATAAACTGTGGCCTGCCAGGTTTCTCTGTCAGGGAGTGGGGTTCTCCAGGCAAGAACACTGGAGAGTACTGGCCGATACTGGTTGCTATACCCTTCTAGAGCACTATATTTTCTGCTGTCCTAGCCAACAACTTCCCTAAGTATTTGGTGCCGCCAGAACCCCTGTGACCCAAGCAGCTGCACCACCTCCGTTCCTGGCCCTCACAGGGCAAATCCAAGTCCTCCAGGGCTACCTCAGGAGCAAACCCCAGTGGACGACCCACATGCAGATGTGGGAATAAAACCACAATTGAAACCCAAGGGCAATGTGACTAAGGAAGAAGACCCAAAACCTTCCCACCAGCTGTACAAGCTGGAGATTAAATCCACATAATCAACTAAGCAGACTCTGTGTCTATGGAATATATAAAAGGTCATTGAGAGCTCCCAGAAAAGAAAACGCACTAGTTCTGATAGCTGTGGACATTGGAGGCAAGAACACAGAGGAGTAGGACCAGATTAGAATCTGAGCTGCCTCCACAGCAGGGCCAAAGGTGAGCATGGTGTTGGAGGGCATCTTAGGGAGGTGAGATGGACTATGACTCCCAGCGAGGGAAAGGATTCTGACAGCAGTGACTCAAGAAAAACACTTATTATTCTTATGTTTTGACTTGTTCTGTAGATTATTTTGGATTTTTTCCCCTTCCCCACGGCCCTCTGTTGGAATTGATTTTATTGGCACTAGGAAATCTAATTAATCTTTTGAGGTTTTTTGTTTTTTCATTTTTCTTCTCAGTCACATATTTTATTGCTGTTATAAACCTCTGCCTCTAAGTTGGGCTTTTGCAATTCTGGGGGGTTTTATTTACATTTTTTCTTTTCTCTTTTTTTCAATTTTAATTTTTTAAACTTATTATTTTTTCTACATTTATTCCTTTGTTTGCTTTTCCTACTGTTCTTTCCCCCTTGCAGTTAAATCTTTAATGTATATAAATCTTTATATACTACTATTTAACTTCACATATCTATTTTTTCTTTCCTTTTCCCTCAACATATTTGTGAGTTTTATTTTCATTGCTCTCTTCCCCAATTGCCATCTTGCTTTGGTTTTGCTTTCCAGTTTATACTTTAGTTACTTTTGTTCTGGTAGACAAAATTTTTGATATACTTTGTTCACCAGGTCAATCTATTGTACTTTATTTTCATTGGACTGTTTCGATTTTGCTTATGGGTGTATATGTATATGTGTATATTCAGTCACACTTTTTATTGTTATTATAAACATCTGCCTCTATGTTGGGCTTTTGCAGTTCTGTGAAGTTTACCTTTTTTTTTTCCCCTTTTTTCTTTCTTCTTCCATTTTTTTTTCTTTTCTAATTTTTATATCTTAATTTTTAAACCTATTATATTTTTCTACATTTATTCTTTGTTTGCCTTTCCTACTGTTCTTTTCACATTGAAGTTAATCTTTAATGAATGTAAATCTTCTTCCTCTACCTCTATGTAAATTTGTGTATTTATTCTTTTTTTCTTTCCTTTCCTCTTAACATATTTGTTAATTTTGTTTTCACTGCTTTATTCCCCACTTGGCAGCTTTCTTTAGTTTTGTTTTCCAGTTTGTGCTTTAGTTAGTTTTGTTCTTAACTGGTAAATATAATTTTTGATTTCCTTTGTTCTCTGGGTCAACCTACTGTACTTTATTTTTGTTGGACTGTTTTGACTTTGCTCATGGGTGTATATGTATATGTGTATATTCCATTATTTTAATTATTTGCCTGATTTTGTAACTGCCATTTGTCTGAGATCCATCTTTGGTTTCTCGGTCTTGGATATTTGTTTTAATCTCACTTAATGCCATAACAAACCACTGTGGAGTCTCTGTTCTTGTCCAGAGATCAAGCCCTGAGCTTTTGGAGTGGGAGCACTGACTCCAAGATCCTAAACTACCAGAGAACTAACATTAGGGAGTATCAAATAGTGAGAATTCACACACACACAAAAAAAAACCACTTGAATACTAGACCCTGCATCACCCAACCATCAGTAGCACCCTGTAAAGGCCATATATGAGAAGCCTACAGCAAACATTATTCTCAATGGTGAAAAACTGAAAGCATTCCCCCTAAGCTCAGGAACAAGACAAGGGTGTCCACTTTCACCACTATATTCAACCTAGTTCTGGACGTCCTAGCAACAACAAAAAGAAAAGAAAAAGAAATAAAAGGAATCCAGATAGGAGAAGAGGAAGTAAAATTCTCACTGTTTGCAGATGACATGATACAGTCCATAGAAAACCCTAAAGATATTATCAGAAAGTTCCTAGAGTTAATCAGTGCATTTAGCAAAGTTGCAGGATACTAAATCAATACACAGAAATCTCTTGCATTTCTATATACTAACAATGAAAAAATCAGAAAAAAAGGAATTAAGGAATCAGTCCCATTCACCATGACAACAAAAGGAATTAAAAATCTAGGAATACTTACCTATCGAGAAAAAAAACTCTACATAGAAAATTGTAAGACACTGATGAAAGACATCAAAGATGATATAAACAGATGGAGAGATATTCCATGTTCCTGGGTAAAAAGAATCAATATTGTGAAAATGACTATACTACATAATGCAATCTACAGATTCAATGCAACCCCTATCAAATTACCAATGGCATTTTTCACAGAACTAGAACAAAAAATTTCACAATTCAAATGGAAACAAAAAGACCTTGAATAGTCAAAGCAGTCTTGAGAAAGAAGAATGGAACTTAAGGAATCAATCTTTCTGACTTCAGATAATATTACAAGGCTACAGTCATCAAGACAGTATGGTACTGGCACAAAAACAGAAACATAGACAAATGGAACAAGATAGAAAGCCCAGAAATAAACCCATGTACCTATGGGTACCTTATTTTTGATAAAGGAGGCAAAAATACACAGTGGGGCAAAGACAGCCTCTTCAATAAGTGGTGCTGGGAAAACTGGACAGCTACCTGTAAAAGAATGAAATTGGAACACTTCCTAACACCATCCACAAAGATAAAGACCAGAAACTATAAAACTCTTAGAACAAAACATAGGCCAAACACCCTATGACATAAATCAAAGCAAGATTCTCTATGACCTACCTCCTAGAGTAACAGAAATAAAAACAAAAGTAAACAAATGGGACCTGATTAAACTTAAAAGCTTTTGCACAGCAAAGGAAACTATAAGCAAGGTGAAAAGACAACCCTCAGAATGGGAGAAAATAATAGGAAATGAAATAACTGACAAAGGATTAATTTCCAAAATATACAAGCACCTCATACAACTCAAAGCCAGAAAAACAAACAACCCAATCAAAAAGTGGGGAAAAGACCTAAACAGACATTTCTCCAAAGAAGACATACAGATGGCTAACAAACAGATGAAAAGATGCTCAACATTGCTCATTATTAGTGAAATGCAAATCAAAACTACAATGAGATATCACCTCACACCAGTCAGAATGGCCAACATCAAAAAGTCTACAAACAATAAATTCTAGAGAGGGTGTGGAGAAAAGGGGACACTCTGGCACTGTTGGTGGGAATGTAAATTGATACAGCCACTATGGAAGATGGTATGGACATTCCTTTAAAAACTAAAAATAAAACCACCATATGACCCAGCAATCCCATTCCTAGGCTATACCCTGAGGAAACCAAAATTGAAAAAGGCACATGTATCCCATTCTTCATTGCAGCATTACTTACAATAGCTAGAACATAGAAGCAACCTAGATGTCCATTGACAGATGAATGGATAAAGAAGTAGTGGTACATATACACAATGGAATATTACTCAGCCATAAAAAGGAACACATTTGAGTCAGTTCTGATGAGGTGGATGAACCTAGAACCGATTATATAGAGTGAATTGAGTCAAAAGGAGAAAGATAAATATCATATTCTAATGCACATATACAGAATCTAGAAAAATGGTACTGCAGAATTTACTTATAGGGCAGAAACGGGGAAACAGACATAGAGAATAGACTTATGGACATGGGGAGAGGGGAGGAGAGGGCGAGATGTATGGAAAAAGTAACATGGTAACTTACATTACCATATGTAAAATAGATAGCCAACTGGAATTTGCTGTATGGCTAAAGAAACTCAAACAGGGGCTCTGTATCAACCTAGAATGGTGGGATGGGGAGGGAGATGGGAAGAAGTTTCAAAAGGGAGAGGATATATGTATACCTATGGCTGATTCATGCTGAGGTTTGACAGAAAACAACAAAATTCTGTAAAACAATTATCCTTCAATAAAAAAATAAATTAAAAAAATTTAAACCTGTATCTTATTATCTGTTATCATGTTAAGAGAATGAACAAAATGATGAAGCAAGAACCATATCCTTCCATTTTGGAAGAGCATAATTAGGAGAGATGAAACACTAATGATCAAGTAAATCAAACATGCTATATTAAATGTATGTAATGAATATCTGTCTCGAATATTGTAAATTATCTGACAGTTTAATCAGAAAGTTTGTTTATAGGAATCAGGGATGACAAAAATATAGCTAATTTGGTCTTGGAAAATCAGTTGGCATAAATTGTAAATTGATTGCTCATATGACCATTAAAAAAAAAATATATATATATATATTATATATACATAAAAGATATAAATACAAAAAACAAAGGAGTTTTTAACATCAATTATGCTTCTTTTTTAAAAGATAATTCAACATCACTCATTATCAGAGGAATGCAAATAAAAACCACTATGAGGTACCATTTCACACCAGTCAGAATGGCTGCAATCCAAAAGTCTACAACGAATAAATGCTGGAGAGGGTGTGGAGAAAAGGGAACCCTCTTACACTGTTGGTGGGAATGCAAACTAGTACAGCCACTATGGAGAACAGTGTGGAGATTCCTTAAAAAACTGGAAATAGAACTGCCTTATGATCCAGCAATCCCACTGCTAGGCATACACACTGAGAAAACCAGAAGGGAAAGAGACACGTGTACCCCAATGTTCATCGCAGCACTGTTTATAATAGCCAGGACATGGAAGCAACCTAGATGTCCATCAGCAGATGAATGGATAAGAAAGCTATGGTACATATACACAATGGAGTGTTACTCAGCCATTAAAAAGAATACATTTGAATCAGTTCTAATGAGGTGGGTGAAACTGGAGCCTATTATACAGAGTGAAGTAAGCCAGAAAGAAAAACATCAATACAGTATACTAACGCATATATATGGAATTTAGAAAGATGGTAACAATAACCTGGTGTACGAGAGAGCAAAAGAGACACTGATGTATAGAACAGTCTTATGGACTCTGTGGGAGAGGGAGAGGGTGGGAAGATTTGGGAGAATGACATTGAAACATGTAAAATATCATGTAAGAAATGAGTTGCCAGTCCAGGTTCGATGCACGATACTGGATGCTTGGGGCTAGTGCACTGGGACGACCCAGAGGGATGGTATGGGGAGGGAGGAGGGAGGAGGGTTCAGGATGGGGAACGCGGGTATACCTGTGGCGGATTCATTTTGATATTTGGCAAAACTAATACAATTATGTAAAGTTTAAAAATAAAATAAAATTAAAAAAATAAAAGATAATTCAGGGAAATTGTACATTGTACACATTTATAAATATATTTGAAAAGATATTTATAGTCTACTTATGTAAAATTTTTAGGCAAGTAATGTTACATGTAGATTTTATAATTGGTTTTATAGCTATACCTAAAATATTAATTAATAGATCACTTGTCAAAACAATAATTACTGAAAAAGTAATACATATTTTATAACTGCTATGTTCATATTGTGAATAAAGACTTGAAAAATACAGATGATCCGAAACTAAAGGCAGGAGTTGGCTCAAATATTGGCTGAAAAAGAAAAGATTCAAAGTGTCTTCCATTTTGATAGTCAATACAGAGTTACAACCCTCAAATATAAGATAATTTTTAGAGATGTGAATGTAAAATAATGAAGAATTTGATTTAAAATAATTAACTATAGAAGTATAGTTTCAAACCAAAATTACATTACAAAAAAATTTAATATATTTTAGTTGATCAAATATATGTTAAGCCATAAATTGGATGGAGCTGCTTTAAAAACTAATAAAATCATTGACACATATTTTTATCTTTACATAACTAAACCTTAGACTAAGTTAATGCAAATGTAGAGCCAGGATCTAGAAGTACATTAATGCAAAATTTCTGAGTACAGTTCTTGATATCACAGTATGAGAGGATCAATGCATTGTCAATCATTCAAGATCAGAGGCTAAAGAAATAAAGAAAACTAAATAGAACTTTTACATGTAAAAATAAATACATTAATTGGAAAAATAAATGGTGTCGTCAGATCAGTTCAGTTGCTCAGTTGTGTATGACTCTTTGCGACCCATGGACTGCAGCATGCCAGGCCTCCCTCTCCATCACTAACTCGTGGAGTTTACTCAAACTCATGTCCATTGAGTCAGTGATGCCATCCAACCATCTCATCATTTGTTGTCCCCTTCTCCTCCAGCCTTCAATCTTTCCCAGGATCAGGGTCTTTTCAAATGAGTCACCTCTTCGCATCAGGTGGCCAAAGTATTGGAGTTTCAGCTTCAACATCTTTCCTTCCAATGAACATTTAGGACTGATTTTCTTTAGGATTCATTGGTTGGATCTCCTTGCATTCCAAGGGACTCTCAAGAGTCTTCTCCAACACCACAGTTCAAAAGCATCAATTCTTTGTCACTCAGCTTTCTTTATTGTCCAACTCTCACATCCATACATGACTAATGGAAAAACCATATCCTTGAATAGACAGACCATTGAAAATCTCTGTTTTTAATATGCTGTCTAGGTTGGTCATAACTTTTCTTCCAAGAAGCAAGCGTCTTTTAATTTCATGGCTACAGTCACCATATGCAGTGATTTTGGAGCTCCCAAAAATAAAGTTTGACACTGTTTCTCCATGTATTTGCCATGAAGTAATGGGACTGGATGCCGTGATCTTAATTTTCTGAATGTTGAGCTTTAAGCCAACTTTTTCACTCTCCTCTTTCACTTTCATCAAGAAGCTCTTTAGTTCTTCTTTGCTTTCTGCCATGAGGGTGGTGCATATCTGAGGTTATTGATATTTCTCCCAGCAATCTTGACTCCAGCTTGTGCTTCATCCAGCCCAGCATTTCTCATGTACTCTGCAAATAAGTTAAATAAGCAGGGTGACAATATACAGCCTTGACATACTCCGTTCCCTATTCAGAACCAGTCTGTTGTTCCATGTCCAGTTCTAACTGTTGCTTCCTGACCTGGATACAGATTTCTCAGGAAGCAGGTCAGGTGGTCTGGTACTCCCATTTTTTTCAGAATTTTCCACAGTTTATTGTGATCCACACAGTCAAAGGCTTTGGCTTAGTCAATAAAGCAGAAACAGATGTTTTTCTGGAACTCTCTTGCTTTTTTGATGATCCAGTGAATGTTGGCAATTTGTTCTCTGATTCTTCTGCCTTTTTTAAAACCAGCTTGAACATCTGGAAGTTCACAGTTCACATATTGTTGAAATCTGGCTTGGAGAAAATGGAGTCTTCAGAGGTTTCAAAATGTCATGAAGAATGTTTTTACCACTCTGCTTTAGAGGACAGAGTAGAATCAGACTGTTAAATTAAGGTGAACTTTTGAGTTTCAGAGAAGATATAAAACTTTAATACAGCTAGATCAAAGCAGTCAATCCTAAAGTAAGTCACCCTGAATATTCACTGGAAGGATTAATACTGAAGCTCCAATACTTCAGCCACCTGATACCAAGAGCTGACTCATTGGAAAACACGCTGATACTGAAAAAAAAAAAAAATGAAAGCTAAAGGAGAAGGGGCAGCAGAAGATGAAATGTTTAGATATCATCACCAACTCAAAGGACATGACTCTGAGGAAACTTTGGGAGATAGTGAAGGACAGGGAAGCTTGGCAAGCTGCAGTCCATGGGGTTGCAAAGAATCGGACACATTATCAATTGAACAACAACAAATTCTCTAAAATTTTCTGCTTTTTAAAGTTTAAATTTCACAGTTGCAAAATTGCTCAAGCAAAGATTGACACATACATAATAAAAATCTCACACCACACATAAGTGTGAGATCAGAATTTAAACTACCATCAAGGACAAGATATATGAAGCTAACAAATCATCTTAAAATCTTACCTGGTATGAACAAAACACTTAAAGTGTCAGAGGTAAGCACAATGTTTTTCATATTTGTTTTATATAAACAAATGAGAGAATGTCTGGCATCATTAATCATTAGGGCAATACAGATTCACGTCATTAATTTGGCATATTCATAAAGATAAAACTACACAGCAATAGAATATTTAGAATTAAAAATGCTAACCATACTCAGTGTTGATAAGTATTCACTAGAACTTTTATACACTGTTGATTGAAATATGAAATGTAAAAAGAATTTGGCAGTTTCTTATAAAGTTCTTCATATACCTACTACATGACACAACCATTGCATTCTTAGATATTTGCCCAGGAGAACTAAGAGCAAATGACTTTATGAAGACTTGTGCATAAATAATCATAGTAGCTTTTGTGTCTAATAGCCCAAAACTGGAAACAACTCAAAAGTCCATCAACAAAAAAGTTGGTAAACAGATTGTCTTGTGTACATACAACTTAAGTACATATAACTAAGAAATATGAAGATTGATGATACTACTATTGATGCCACAACAGTATGAAGAAGTCTTAAACTAATTATGCTGATGTAGGGAAGACTTCCCTGGTGGCTCAGACGGTAAAGCGTCTGCCTACAGTGTGGGACACCTGGGTTCGATCCCTGGGTCGGGAAGATCCTTTGGAGAAGGAAATGGCAACCCAATCCAGTACTCTTGCCTAAAAAATCCCATGGACAGAAGACCCTGGTAGGCTACAGTCCGTGGGGTCGCAAAGAGTTGGACACTACTCAGCGACTTCACCTTACCCTACCTTCACCTTAAGGAAAACAGATTACATATTGTATGACTCAATTTATACAATATTTAGAAAATACAAATTGATATACATGAAGGAAAATAAATTAGTTGTCTGAGATATAAGGATGAGAAGAGCAAGAGACAAGGATTATATAAAAGAGAACAAGAAAAAATTAGGTTATAATAGATAAGTTAATTCTCATGATTGTAAAAATTGTTTCTGATCAAGTTTTATGCATTAAATATTTATATTTTACTTCAGTTATCCAAAAATAAAGTTATTAAAGAATTAATTATAGTCATAAGAGAATGTGTGATTATGTATGTGTATGTAAATAATATATATATATGAGTATATGTATATGCAGAATAAGAGTACTTAAAAATTCCCCCACATCCTCAAACTCTTAATCTCCCAAAATTTCCTTAAATCTCATTAAATCTCTCAAAATTTCTATAGTTGAGGTTTTCTGCCAATGTAGAGGAAATATTTTTGAAATGGTGACCTCCTGCAACCTCAAGGTTTTGAGTCCCAGATCGTTAAATTGGTATCTGAAAAGTTCCCTCTTATTCACTTCTCTTTCTCCAAGTAGAGAAGTCAATAATCAAATTTAGAACCTCTCTTTACTTACACATCTGTTCAGTTCAGTCGCTCAGTCTTGTCTGACTTTTTGCGACCCCATGAATCGCAGCACGCCAGGCCTCCCTGTCCATCACCAACTCCCGGAGTTCACTCAGACTCACGTCCATCGAGTCGGTGATGCCATCCAGCCATCTCATCCTCTGTCGTTCCCTTTTCCTCCTGCCCCCAATCCCTCCCAGCATCAGAGTCTTTTCCAATAAGTCAACTTTTTACATGAAGTGGCCAAAGTACTGGAGTTTCAGCTTCAGTATCATTCCCTCCAAAGAAATCCCAGGGCTGATCTCCTTCAGAATGGACTGGTTGGACCTCCTTGCAGTCCAAGGGACTCTCAAGAGTCTTCTCCAACACCACAGTTTAAAAGCATCAATTCTTCGGCGTTCAGCTTTCTTCACAGTCCAACTCTCACATCCACACATGACATAGGCTTTTTCTCTTGTTTGATTGATTAAACAATCACTTATTAAGCCATTACTACAAGCGAAGTAGTGGCAAAATATATCAGTTTATTGTAATATGGGCAGTTAAACCAAGAAACATCTTAAAATCAGGAACAGTTTAATGTATTTGACCTAAGGATGGTCCCAGGTGTAAAGGGAAGGGTTGTTTCCTCTTCTAACTTCTTACTCTTCTTCCTCTCCATTATGTTACACTCTTTAAGGATTGTGACCTGATACTTCCTCTCTGTGGCTCTGGTGATTTGCACAGTGTAGGGTATTTTTAGGTGCCCTATGTGAGTTAATGATGGGTCAATGATGGCTTGCTGCAGGGTTGGGGGCACTGAGTGCAGCAGTGCTGCATGGGACCTTTTGAAGGAGGTCACCATTATCTTCATTACCTCCATCATAGTTTGGCCTCAGGTGAAACAACAGGGAGGGAACACAGCCCCACCCATCAACAGAAAATTAGATTAAAGATTTATTGAGCATAACACCACCCATCAGAACAAGACCCAGTTTCCCCCTCAGTCAGTCTCTCCCATCAAGAAGTTTCGATAAGCCTCTTATCCTTACCCTTCAGAGGGCAGACACAATGAAAACCACAATTACAGAAAACTAACCAAACCGATCACATGGACCACAGCCTTGTCTAACTCAATGAAACTATGAGCCATGCCATGTAGGGCCACCCAAGATGAACAGGTCATGGTGGAGGGTTCTGACAAAACGTGGTCCACTGGAGAAGGAATGGCAAACCACCTCAATATTCTTTACTTGAGAACCCCCTGAACAGTATGAAAAAGCAAAAAGATAGGATACTGAAAGATGAACTCCCTAGGTCGGTAGGTGCACAATTTGCTACTGCAGATCAATGGAGTTATAACTCCAGAGAGAATGAAGAGACAGAGCCAAAGCAAAATAAACACCCAGTTGTGGATGTGACTGGTGATCGAGGTAAAGTCTGATGCTATAAAGAGCAACATTGCATAGGAACCTAGAATGTTAAGTCCATGATTCAAGTCAAGTTGACAGTGGTCAAACAGGAGATGGTAAGAGTGAACATCGACATTTCGGGAATCAGTGAACAAAGATGGACTGGAATGGGTGAATTTAACTCAGATAACTATTATATCTACAACTGTGGGCAAGAATCCCTTTGAAGAAATGGGGTAGCACTTATAGTCCACAACAGAGTCCAAAATGAAGTTTTTGAGTGCAGTCTCAAAAATGGCAGAATGTTCTCTGCCCTGTTTGCCCTACATGGCAAACCATTCAATATCACAGTAATCCAAGTCTATGCCCCAACCACGGAGAAGGCAATGGAACCCCACTCCAGTACTCTTGCCTGGAAAATCCCATGGATGGAGGAGCCTGGTAGGCTGCAGTCCATGGGGTTGCTAAGAGTCGGACATGACCAAGCTACTTCCCTTTCACTTTTCACTTTCATGCATTGTAGAAGGAAATGGCAACCCACTCCAGTGTTCTTGCCTGGAGAATCCCAGGGATGGGGGAGCCTGGTGGGCTTCCATCTATGGGGTCGCACAGAGTTGGACACGAATGAAGCGACTTAGCAGCAGCAGCATGCCCCGACCAATAATGCTGAAGAAGCTGAAGTTTAACGGTTCTATGAAGACCTTCAAGACCTTCTGGAACTAACACCAAAAAAAGATGTCCTTTTCATTATAGGGGACTGGAGTGCGAAAGTCAGAAGTCAAGAAGTACCTGGAGTAACAAGCAAATTTAATCTTGGAGTACAAAACGAAACAGGACAAAGGCTAATAGAGTTTTAAGAGAATGCACTGGTCAGAGCAAACAAGCTCTTCCAACAACACAAGAGAAGACTCTACACATGGACATCACAGATGGTGAATACCAAAATCAGATTTGTCATGCGAGTGTATGCTCCTCGGTTCTTTGTCACGTCACAACAAAGATTTGGAGTGACGGACATTAAAGCCCTTGGCGCGTCACAGCTCTCGGGTTTTGGACAAACTGTGTTATAGCTCTTAGGCAAATCAGTGTTACAGCTCTATTTTATTTAGAAGATAGCAAGGGGGAGAGAGAGTGAGAGAGAGAGAGAGAAAGAGCGCACACAAGCGGGAGAGAGAGAGTCCATGAGAAAGTGCTTTGGCTCCTCCTTTTATATGTTTTTTCCTCCACCTGGGCCTGCCCTATGCAAATTGGGCTTTGCCAAGAGTGCTGTTTGTTCTGCCTGAA
Source organism: Bos taurus (assembly GCF_002263795.3). Taxonomy (NCBI): domain Eukaryota; kingdom Metazoa; phylum Chordata; class Mammalia; order Artiodactyla; family Bovidae; genus Bos; species Bos taurus. The sequence goes on along the minus strand of NC_037338.1, from coordinate 17,432,913 downwards.
GTCTTCACTCTGATCCTCGGACCTTCTTTGACCTTCCTTGTCTTTTAGCCACCACCATTTTGGACTCCTTTTCCCTATTCTACCTACCTAACAGATTGATTATATTCTTTGCAGCCAAGATGGAGAAGCTCTATACAGTCAGCAAAAACAAGACTGGGATCTGACTGTGGCTCAGATAATGAACTCCTTATTGCCAAATTCAGACCTAAATGGAAGAAAGTAAGAAAAACCAATAAACCATTCAGATATGACCTAAATCAAATCCCTACGATTTTACAGTGGAAATGACAAATAGAATCAAGGGATTAGACCTGAAAAACAGAGTGTCTGAAGAACAATGGACAGAGGTTCCTGACATTGTACAGGAGGCAGGGATCAAAAACATCCCCAAGAAAAAGAAATGCAAAAAGGCAAAATGAGGAGGCCTTACAAATAGCTGAGAAAAGAAAAGAAACTAAAGGCAAAGGAGAAAGGGAAAGATATACTCATTGGAATGCAGAGTTCCAAAGAATATCAAGGAGAGATAAGAAAGCCTTCCTCACTGATCAATGCAAAGAAATAGATAAAAATATTAGAATGAGAAAGACTAGAGATCTCTTCAAGAAAATTAGAGATACCACAGGAACACTTCATGCAAAGATGGACATAATATAGGACGGAAATGGTGTGGACCTAATTGAAGCAGAAGTTATTAAGAAGAGGTGCAAGAATACACAGAAGAACTATACAAAAAAGATCTTTATGACCAAGATAACCACGATGATGTCATCACTCACCTAGAGCCAGACATCATGGAATGTGAAGTCAAATGGGCCTTAGGAAGCATCACTACGAACAAAGCTAGTGGAGGTGATGGAACTCCAGCTGAGCTATTTCACATCCTAAAAGATGGTGCTGTGAAAGTGCTGCACTCAAAATGACAACAAATTTGGAAAATGCAGCTGTGGCCACAGGACTGGAAAACTTTTCATTCCAATCCGAAAGCAAGGCAATGTCAAAGAATGTTCAAACTACTGCACAATTGCATTCATCTCACATGCTAGCAAAGTAATGTTCAAAATTCTCTAAGCCAGGCTTCAACAGTACACAGTTCACAGTGAACTGTGTACTTTCAGATGTTCAGGCTGGATTTAGAAAAGGACAAGAGATCAAATTGCCAACATCCACTGGATCATAGAAAAAGCAAGACAGTTCCAGAGAAACATCTACTTCTGCTTTATTGACTATGCCAAAGCCTTTGACTGTGCGGATCACAACAAACTGGAAAATTCTTCAAGAGATGGAAATACCAAACCACGTTACCTGCCTCCTGAGAAATCTGTATGCAGGTCAAGAAGCAACAGTTAAAACTCTACATGCAATAGCAGACTGGTTCCAAATCAGGAAAGGAGTATGTTTAGGCTGTATATTGTCACTCTGCTTGTTTAACTTATATGCAGAGTACATCATGCAAAGTGCCACTTTGGATGAAGTGCGTGCTGGAATGATGATTGTTGGGATAAATATCAATAATCTCAGATATGCAGACGACATCACCCTTATGGCAGAAAGCGAAGAAGAACTGGAAAAGAGGCTCTTGATGAAAGTGAAAGAGGAGAGTGAAAAAGTTGGCTTAAAACTCAACATTCAAAAAACTGAGATCATGGCATTGGATCCCATCACTTCATGGAAAATAGATGGGGAAACAAAGGAAACAGTGACTGACTTTATTTTGGGGGGCTCCAAATCACTGGAGATGGTGACTGCATCTTCCAAGACACTTGCTCCTTGGAAGGAAAGTTATGACCAACCTAGACATCATATTAAAAAGCAGAGACATTACTTTGCCAACAAAGGTCCATCTAGTCAAAGTTATGGTTTTTCCCGTAGTCATATATGGATGTGAGACTTGCACTATAAAGAAAGCTGAGCACCAAAGAATTGATGCTTTTGAACTGTGGTGTTGGAGAAGACTCTTGAGAGTCCCTTGGACTACAAGGAGATCCAACCAATCATTCCTAAAAGAAATCAGTCCTGAATATTCATTAGAATGACTGATATTGAAGCTAAAACTCCAACACTTTGGCCACCTGATGCAAACAACTGACTCATTGGAAAAGACCCTGATACTGGGTAAGATTGAAAGAAGGCGGAGAAGGGGATGACAGAGGATGAAATGGTTGAATGGCATCACCAACTTGATGGGCATGAATTTGAGTGGTCCACAGGAGTTAGTGATGGACAGGGAAGCCTGGCGTGCTGCAGTCAATTGGGTCGCAAAGAGTTGGACACGACTGAGGGACTGAACTAACTGACTGAATTGACGTGGATTTACAGTTCTCAGCTTTAACTGGAAGAATGTGCGCTCTGTGAAACCTTACTTCCTGCTCATTTGCACCAAAGCCTTTGGTTTCTCACCTGTTTCAGAATATAATTTTGAACAAGATAATTCATTATCTTAGATGTTTGATTGTCCTCTGTATCTAAATATCTCTGAGAATGTAGTTTGTGTTTCCTATTAATTTCTTCCTACTTACAGGAACTGGCTTAACCTAAATACTCTTGTTCCCAAGTGACTGAAATAGCCTTTGTGTGCAGAGGACCTTTTGAAGGGCATTTTTCCTGCATAGATAAGATTGATTAGTCATTCCTCAAGTAAGGAAACATGATCACCAGAGGTCTATTTTTGCTTCTGTTTCTTGACTTGATAAACTAACAAATAAAATTAAATACCTAATTATTCAATATATGCAGTAAACCAAATTACATAACCAATTAAATCACTAAAAAATAAACAAGTTGAATTAGCTAAGAAAATATATGACATTTCTGCTTAAACTGAATTTTTAATATTTATACTATGAAATAATTACCCTTTCCCTCTAAAGGATATTTAAAATAAGTGGCTAAAAATGTCTTCCCTAAAAATTAAATTGCTTTTCCTTTGTTTTTAAGTTTTATTACTAAGACTCTACTTAGTCTTCTTTTGTTAAAATATAATATTGTTCAATTGATGTAACTCTTTTATTTAGTTGCCATGGTAACAAAAAACAGGCTTGAATTAAGACCCTAGGCAGTAAATTTAGCCAAAGTTTAACAAAAGCAACTCTATTTAGTTAGGTTTCTTAATAAGCTTTGCCAACAAAGGTCCTTCTAGTCAAAGCTATGGTTTTTCCAGTAGTCATGTATGGATTTGAGCGTTGGACTATAAAGGAAGCTGAGTGCCGAAGAATTGATGCTTTTGAACCGTGGTGCTGGAGAAGACTCTTGAGAGTCCCTTGGACTGCAAGGAGATCCAACCAGTCCATCCTAAAGGAAATCTGTCTTGAATATTCATTGGAAGGACTGATGCTGAAGCTGAAACTCCAAAATTTTGGCCACCTGATGCGAAGAGCTGACTCATTTGAAAAGACCCTGATGCTGGGAAAGATTGAAGGCAAGAGCAGAAGAGGATGACAGAGGATGAGATGGTTGGATGGCATCACTGACTCAATGGACATGAATTTGAGTAAATTCTGGGAGTTGGTGATGGACAGGGAGGCCTGGCGTGCTGCAGTCCATGGGGTTGCAAAGAGTCGGACATGACTGAGTGACTGAACTAACTGACTGAGAAACCTAATAAACCTGGGTTAACTTAGTATATAACAAACGCTTAAAATTGTTTTTCTTATGGACATGATAGGACAAGATGTCCTAGTAAGAGCACTCTTCAACACAATAAAGCATTTGATAACATAAAGGCAAAGCTGAAAATTGTCATAAACCTCATGGTCGGGTTAATTATATCCTTCTTGGGGAAGTATATGCTTTTGTGCTCTCTTCAGGGTTTCCTCTGAGGCAACAGATATAGAAGTAGAAACAGAAAAAGAGAAAAGAGATAGAAACCGACAGAGACTTACTTTCTTTGAGGACACAGATAAGATACCATCTGTCAAAATATTTTTTTGTTTGTTTTTTGATTGGAAGAATTTAAAGTCTTAGAAAAGAATGCAACTTAAAAAAGGTTACTTAAAAGTAGCTTCTGATGACTCCTTATATAGTAAATGATGTGTTGTTGTTGTTCAGTCGCTCAGTCAACTCCTACTCTTTGTGACTCCATGAACTGCAGCATGCCAGGCTTTCTTGTCCTTCACCATCTCCTGGAGCTTGCTCAAACTTATGTTCATTGAGTCAGTGATGCCATCCAACCATCTCATTCTCTGTCATCCCCTTCTCCACCTGCCTTCAGTCTGTCCCAGCATCAAGGTCTTTTCCAACATCAAGGTCTTTTCCAATGTATCAGGGGACCAAAGCATTGGAGCTTCAGCATCACTCATTCCATTGAATATTCAGGGTTGATTTCCTTTAAGATTGACTGGTTTGATCTCCTTGCAGTTCAAGGGACTTTCAAGAGTCTTCTCCAACACTACAGTTCAAAAGCACCAGTTCCTCAGTCTCAGCCTTCTTTATGGTCCAACTCTTACATCCATGCATGACTACTGGAAAAACCATAGCTTTGCCTATATGGACCTTTGTTGGCAAAGTAATGTCTCTGCTTTTTAATAACCTGTCTAGGTTTGCTATAGCTTTTCTTCCAAGGAGCAAGCATCTTTTTTGTTTGTTTTTTTTGTTTGTTTGTTTGTTTTTTTTTTAATTTCAAGGCTGCAGTCAATGTCTGTGGTGATTTTGGAGCCCAAGAAAATAAAGTCTGTTACTCTTTCCATTGTTTCCCCATCTATTTGTCCTGAAGTGATGCGACTGGATACCATGATCTTAGCTTTTTCAATGTTGAGTTTTAAGCCAGCTTTTTCATTCTTTTCTCTCATCTTCATCAAGAGGCTCTTTACTTCCTCTTTTCTTTCTGCCATAAGGGTTGTGTCATCTGCATATCTGAGGTTGTTGATATTTCTCCCAGCAATCTTGATTCCAGCATAGTAAATGATTATCCTCTATTTAAAATATTCTCTGCAGTTACAAAATTTAATGTAGAAGGCTTAAGAAATAAAGTAAACACTTTATTTATTCTGAGAATATGAGATTTTACAGATAATTTGATTGATTAAGGTGCCAAAATTGAAACATTTTCATGATTTGCTTATTAGTACAGACTTTATCTTCATACATTCATTGCAATAGTTGTTTTTTTTTTCCAATTTTTTTGTTTATCCTCTGGTTGTCTTGTTTCTTAAAATTCAGTAGTAAATTGCAAAATAACTATGCTAAGTATAATTTTGGCTAAGTGTATAACATGCAGAATGAATACATGGAAACATTATGGGCACCTGATAATTCCAAATTTCAGCCAAGTTTTATTCTAGGTAGACAGGCCACCACTGAAGCTTTTACCTATATTTTACAGACATGTTTTTTCTGCAGGTAGCATGACTCCTGTAAACTAAGAGTATCAGATAGGTATTTTAATGTGTTCAATATCTCTGATTTCCAAAGATTAGTGTTGTATGCCGTGATAATACTACTGATTCTTGATTATTTACTACCTTGATTATGTAGTACAGAAATCTGGTGCTCCTTCATGCCAATATAACTTATTTTATAATTTATGAATCAAAGAGAAGCATTTATGATTTGTACCTATTTAAACATTAGATACTGTGCTTAGATAATTATTTCTGATTTAACTTTATAAGAATGTTTTAATGTTATAAAAAGTTATCTCAATCATACTAGTAAAACAGTTTTAGGACCGTAGGAGACCTCAGTTTTAAGGAGATGCTTCTGAATAGAAAAATGATATGGGGCATTGCACTTTAGCTGTTGGGCATTAATAAGCCTAATAAAATAAAGATTGACTAAGATAATAATGGCAGCAAAATTAAGTCCATGTCATGGCATATTAAGCTGAAGAACACTGACTATTCTAGCTGCATTCATGTCAGTTTTTTCTAAACCATTCTTGTTATCCAGAGCTACATGCTTCTTATAATGTTTCTATTTCAGGAAAGCTGATAACTACCAATCTGTTCCCTGTTTCTATGAGCTAGACTTTTAGATTCTTCATAAAAGTGAGATCATACAGTATTTGTCTTTATTGTCTGACTTAGTTACCCTAGCATAATGACCTCAAATTTAATATACATAGTCATAAATAGAAATATTTTTCTTTTTTCAATGAATGAATAATATTCTATTGCATGTATATGTCTGTCAGTTCCTTTTGATTTATAGTGTTGTTTAACTCTGCTGTTTCTTTATTAATTTTCTTCATTGTTGAGAGTGAGGTACCAAACTCCCCAACTCGTATTGTATTGCTGTTTACGTTTTTCAGTTCTGTTAGTATCTGGTTTTTATATTTAGGTATGTTGGTAATATAATTATTTACAACTGTGACATCTTCTTGATAGATTGACCTATTATTAAGTAATGACTTTATTTGTCTCTTTTGACCATTTTTAGCTTAAAATCATCTACTTTTATAAGCATAGTTATCTTGTTTTCTTTTGGTTACCATTTGCATGAATATCTTTTTTTTCCATCATTTTACTCACAGACTAAGGGAGTCTTTAAAGCTAAATTGTATTCTTTATAGAAAATATAGAGATGGATCATGTTCATCTATCAAGTCAACGATTTTGTGTCATTTGATGAGACAATTTATTTCAATAATGTTTAAATGAAATAAGTTCATTTTTGATTTATTGATAGATAAAGGCCAACTAGTCTCATTTTGTTAATTGCTTTCTGATTGCTTTATAAATACTTTGTTTCTTATTTTTGTTTTTTTTTTTTGTTTTGTTTCTATTTTTTCAGTCTTCTTTTGTGACTTGATTAGTTTTTATGGTAGTATGTTTTGACTTCTTTATTTTAAACTTTTTCTTTTGTGTAATTACTGCAAGTTTTTCTTCCACAGTTGCAATGACATAAAATATTTTATATTTATAACAACTTATGTTAAGCTGATAATTTCAGTGGCATATGTTAGTTTTATAGTTTGAGTTCATTAAAATGATAAAGCAAAAAAGCAAAAAAAAAAATTAAAAAAAAAACATTAAAACCCTCTGAAATTCTTATGAATTGTGGAAACAAGCAGGCTCTCTCCTATGGATGTCAAGTACTATTGCTACAAAATCTGTTTCATATTAATGGGTTACACAACCCTGAATGATACGTCTGGCTAGGGCTGTACTCTCCTGCTCTGTTTCTACCTCTTTTTCATTTTAATCAAAGGACAAGGATGATGATATCATCAGATAAGTGATAATCATTCTTTGATCAAAAGTACATGACTCAGTGGGGTTCCCTGGAGGCTCAGTGGTAAAGAATCTGCCTATCAATGCAGGAGATGCAGGTTCCATCCTTGGGTGGGAAATAACCCACTTCAGTATTCTTGCCTGGGAAACCCCATGGACAGAAGAGCCTGGAGGGTTACAGTTTATGCGGTGACAAGAGAGTCAGACATGACTTAGTGGCTAAACAACAGTAGTGACACATGACTCAATTTTGCTATAAGTAGCACACAGGCATAGAGTCAGGAAGTTTAATAATTATTTAAAAGTAACTGGGAGTATTAGTGTGTGGTCCACGTTACAGTACTAACAGTAGATAGAGAAAAGATTATTTGCTTCTTATGTTAATAACTGCTTTTATTTATTGCTAATATTATTATATAGTCATTGGAATCTGCATTTTCTGTGAAAATAGATCAAGTTCCATCTTGTCAGTAGAAGAAAAAATATGAGAAGTATGAAACATTTGTACTTTAAATGTTTTAGCTTTCAAAAATCACCATTTATCACATGGTCAGTCAAGCAAAATGAAGATAAATGTAAAAAGGAATATAAAATTCATCTCAAATAAGTATTTACTTTAAGTTTAATGAGCTAGTTGTTATATATTTAATGAGTTAACTGGTGCATATTAATTAAATCTCAATTGTTTGCTTAAAATCTCTTTTAGAGGATTTCATGCCATCTGGTTAACTTACTTTAAATGACAACAGCAATAAGTACTTAATTGCATTTCTATTAATGTATTGTTGTTTCTAAACGTGTGAGACTTATAATGAGCATTTCACAAGCTTTACTAAAGGAATCTTGTATAGATAAGAATAAATGTTTTAACTCCTTGGTTGCTAAGAGTAGGTGTAAAATAGTGCAAAACCATCATTAAATGTCATTAAAATTATTATGTGAAAATAATATCACAGTTTAGAAGTGTTTCTAAAAATGTCTACCTACTTTTTTTTTTTTTTTTTAATTTCCTGCCATGTATCCACAGATGTTAGATTTCACTTTCTCTGTTTTCTAAGCCCACGAAAAGAAATGTTGTGAACGGAGATAGACACAATTGTTTAACTCTGTGTGACACTGAATGGAAATGTTTAAAGCTTCTGTTTTGAGTTACTCTCCAAGTGTGTGTGATGTGGGCAGGTAGAAAACTATAGATATACATCAGTCAATACGCAATGGACTATTACTCAGTTATAAAAAGGAATGCATTTGAGTCAGTTCTAATGAGGTAGATGAACTTGGAACCAATTATACAGAGTGAAGTCAGAAAGATAAAGATAAATACTGTATATTAACACATACATATGGAATTTAAAGAGATGGTACTAACGATCCTACATGCAGGGCAGCCAAAGAGACTCAGATGTAAAGAACAGACTTTTGAACTCAGTGGGAGAAGGCAAGGGTGAGATGGTTCAAGAGAAGAGCATTGAAACATGTGCATTATCATATGGAAAATAGATAACCAGTGCAAATTTGATGCATGAAGCTGGGCACCCAAAGATGGTGCTCTGGGACAAACAGAGAGATGGGGTAGAAAGGAAGTCGGGGGTGTGGTTCAGAATGGGAGGGACACATGTATATCTGTGGCTGAATCATGTTGCTGTATGGTAAAAACTATCCCAGTATTATAAAGTATCCTCCAATTAAAATAAATTTAATTTTAAGAAACAAACAAGGGCATTTTGAAGAAAATATAGCCAGACCACAAGTGATGATAAACTGAGATGTGAAAGTTGTTTGCAAACTGATAGTTTAAACTTGAAAATAATTTTCCTTCCCATTAAAATCACACTCATCAGATTTGTTTCCTTGGCCTGTCTGCAAATAGATGTGATGCACAGTGCAAAAAAAACCCATGTTTAAAGTAACCTTTTTCAAACTGCAGGGCAAGATTCCACTCGTGGTTTTGAATTAATTAAATAGACAACAACCATTTTTTTGCTGAGTGAAAACAACAGAATATATCAAGTAAAATTCTACTTTTTTTGAGGATAATGAATTTCTGACACTTTTATTTTATTTTTATAAACATATTTATATTATGTATGTGAATATGTGCTTAAAGTTTTGCCTATACTGAACTGTGAAATCAAATATGTTTTATAGCCAAAAGTTTGAAAATCATGGGTTTAAGCCTTCTGAAAAAGCCAATAACTGTCTCTGTCTACATTCTGTCCTTGGCACAGCGCCCCCCCCAAAAAAAACAATTGTATCTATCAAACTATTTTTCAACATTTGAGTCTATGGTTTCACTAGATAAGCAACATGAACTGCATTTGGAGTTGCACTGCAATAAAACTTCAACAAAGTTAATTCTGTATTTCTAAAAATAGTTGTCATTTTGCTCTAGGTATAATTAGACTTCAATAGCAAGTAGTCCAAGCAAATATAATACATTTTACTGACCTTTTAGAGTTGGACTGTGAAGAAAGCTAAGCGCTGAAGCATTGATGCTTTTGAACTGTGGTGTTGGAGAAGACTCTTGAGAGTCCCTTGCACTGCAAGGAGATCCAACCAGTCCATTCTGAAGGAGATCAGCCCTGGGATTTCTTTGGAAGGAATGATGCTAAAGCTGAAACTCCAGCACTTTGGCCACCTCATGCGAAGAGTTGACTCATTGGAAAAGATTCTGATCCTGGGAGGGATTGGGGGCATTAGGAGAAGGGGACACCAGAGGATGAGATGGCTGGATGGCATCACTGACTCAATGGACGTGAGTCTGAGTGAAATCCGGGAGTTGGTGATGGACAGGAAGGCCTGGTGTGCTGTGATTCATGGGGTCACAAAGAGTCAGACTCAACTGAGTGACTGAACGGAACTGAACTGAGAGTAACAACTAAACCAACCATTTTAGGATTTTAGGTGATATTTGTGGGGAAAAAGACATTTCTGATCACTCTTCGTCAGCTCAGGGGCTCAGTTGCTCGATCCCCCATTTCTCCAAAAGGGGTGAAACTTATGGGAACAAGTCATCTTGACTAATAGGTCATACCCATGCATTTCTCCAGGTGTTAGGAACTAAGAATATTCTCTGGGTGCTTTGCTGAGAACTGAATGTTTTATAGTGTGGCTGAACATTTCACTAAGAATGCTGGACCTTGGGAAAGAAAGTTGTAAGCAGGCATATGAGGAACTCTCTATCCTTCACTCCAGACTCCGGGTCATTGAGAGTGTATAGAAGAGAAAGGGACATATATGAATCTATTTTCTGTTCACCTAAGATGGAAATGTGAATAAAAGTTACAATTTAGGGCAAGATGAGACTAAAAGAGGGCTTCCCAGGTGACATTGTGGTAAAGAACCGACCTGCCAATGCAGGAGACAGACAAAGGTTCAGTCCCTGGGTCAGGAAGATCCCCTGGAGGTGGGCATGGCAACCCACTCCAGCATTCTTGCCTGGAGAATCCCATGGACAGGCGAACCTGTCCATGGGCTACAGTCCATGGGGTCACAAAGAGTAGGACATAACTGAAGCAACTTAACACATACAAGGTTGAGAGAGACTAGTACAGAAAGAACCACAGATTTTTTATATTAGATGTGCAACAGAGGTGTTACAGGGAAATGTAAAAACCTGTAGGAGGTCCCTTTACATTTTGTTTCCTTACCATTATCTGAGTTTCATTTAGAAAATAAGAATCTTGAAGGAATTAGGGGAAAGGAAAGATGTAAACATGAAGTCATATGATGAATAATTACAAGAAAAAAAAAGCAGAATTAGATAGGCTACTTTGGCTAAAGAGAAACCAGAAGCCACATTGGCATTTATTTTGTTCCTAAAATCAAGTTCAACCTTTACCATGGGCAGTTGAGAATAATAAGCAGTGGAATCTGATCTGTTTAATTAAACAGAAAATTATATTGGGCTCACAGATTGTTAGAAGAGCTATAGATATAGGATTGAATCTAAGCTTTGAAAAGTAATACAAAAATGTGCCAGAAAACTGATAGAATGAGGCAACCACAGCTGATGCTGCCATTTGCTCTGCTGTCAGAAATTGGACAGTCCTCTAGCAGCTGCTGCAGACAATACTGATAACACTTTTCGAGCAGAAACTCCAACTAGAAACTAACATTTTCCTTGATACTGGACAACTCCGGCACAAGCCTTGCTGCAAAATGATGATCCCATGCAGAGCCTGTTTCCTCATCTTTGGCATTTCCTAACCAAAGCCTCCTTTACAGGTACCCATGGTTGGATGTGTGGAGTCTTGGTCACCTGCTTATGTTTGGATTCAAAGAAAGAGGGAAAGCCAGTTTCCTGGGTTACTTTTTAAGAAGGCTGGACTTATCAATCTTAGATCCCCCATCAGAGCGAGAGACTTCAAAATATGCTGCTGCTGCAGCTAAGTTGCTTCAGTCGTGTCCAACTCTGTGAGACCCCATAGACGCTAAGAAGCCTAAAAATACTACTCAGGATAATGGGCCATTGAATGTGGTATTTATTTCTTTCGGAAAAGTTTCCTTCAAGACCTTTAGATGACTGTCTCTGAAAGTCAATGGAGAAGTTCAAGGGAAGAGTTGGACACGACTGAAGCAACTTACAGCAGCAGCAGCAAGTCAGTCTCCCAGCTTGCCAATACTCTCTGTCACCTGAAATTATCTATCATGGAATTTTACCAATATGTGAAAAGTTTAATCTCTTTTTCCTTCCTCCCTTTCTCCCTCCCTTCTTCCCTCCTTCTCCCTTTCTTCTTTCTTCCTTCTTTTTCTTTCTTTCCTTTTTTCCTTTCTTCCTTCTTCTGTTCCCTCACCCTTCTCTCCTTTTTTTTCTTTCTTTTTCTTTCTTTTGTATCACTCTGAAAGAAGAAATAGTGCAAGACTAGGATTCTGTCTTGTTCAAAATCTTTTGCCATAACACAGAGCAGAGCAAGGTCTGGCACATGCAGTGGTGCTGCAGGTACTTATAGACTGAATTCATGAAGAGCAAGGGATAATAGGAAAGAATTGGACACCTAGAGCCTCCAAACAAATATCTAGAGGGTTGGGGGTTCTAGAATATAGGAGGAACATGAATGGGTGTAAATCAAAAGAACTGCTGAAGCAGCTTCTCTGTTTTACCCTACACCCTTGGTCTCCAGAAGTACAGGTGGATCCTGACTGGATGATTATTTTTTCATTCATTATTGACACAATAGATAATTACTGTTAACTTTATGGGAGGCATCATGCTTGCACAATTCTGTTTTCCTTCTATTTATGTCCTCAATCCTACAAATTTGTTTTTTTCAGCATCCTTGTAGCTGTCTGATTTTTACCTCTAAACCAATGTTTATCTTGATATTGAGCAAACCCCTTGGTGTTGGAAGTACCATGATACAGTAGGTAAGCCAAAGGCTCTGATGCCAGCCTGTCTGGGTTTGGGTTCTAATTTGCCCATTACTTTGTGCATGAGTTATTTAACTACTTTCCTACTTCCCTCACTCATATAATGAAGATGAAAATAGTAGCCTTATCATAAGATAGTCAAGTGTTAGATGAATGAACATAGGTAAAGCAGTTGAAATGCTGCCCGACAAGCAATAAATCATAGGAAAGCATTTGTTGATATTATAATTTGGATTATGTTTCTAATAATTTTGTCACTTCTCTGTCTCAGCCTTACCTCCTAAACACTTAAATGGCCATTTATGCCCTGCTTTCTTTGTCCCATCATTATTTCTGTTTTTTTTTTTTTACTGAACTTTTCCCTTGATCCAGCACATTGGCATGAGACGAGGCCAAGAAAAGTTTAGAAGTTTTATCTAGGAACAGATGGAGCAGGATACCAAGAATAATCTTTCCTTATTTCATGATTGGACACAATCCTGGCCTATTATTTTTTTCCTCTCTTCCAAGGGACAAAATGAAAAGAGTTCATCAGACATCCCCAGCCAAATATCGTGAGCATTTTATTGCCTTTAAACAAAAGAAATTTTGAGGCAAAAATAAGGTGTAATGATTCAACTGGTATTAAATCACAATATAAATCTCCCTTTTCATTTACCAAACACAAAAGATTCAGATCATGCAAACTTCATTGCTCAGATCTATAGCCAGCAGCCCCTTAAGCCATTTCTGCTGTAACTTCCTGTCTGTTGCAGATAGCTATATCTGTTGTGAGAAGAAAATAAAATTGAATTTATTTTTTAAAAGTATGGTGCCTGGAGTATGTGATATAGACTAGAAATATACGTATATGTTTGGTTATGGATGCTTGAGACTGTATCTGTGCTTATATTAGAGCATTCATTGTCATGCATGCAAGTATTTTAGTAAGAAATATGAACATATACATAGGTAAAGCCTGCTGTCTTTTTTTTTTTTTTCTTTCAGAAAAAATAACCAATAGAAGAAAGAGAAAGAGACTCAGAACACAGATATGGCAATGAGTGATCTGTTTGAAAATAATTACTTTTGACTATTCACTTAGATTTTAATATAAAGTTAATATTTTCTACAAGTTTTCAAATCAGGATTTCTTGTTGGAAGTAACTTTTAGCTGCTTTATCTTTATTTAAATATAGGCTATAAGACCTTATTTCATTTAGGAAGGTACCAAAAGTTTGTTTGCTAGTATTTTTATACATATTTTACAGAGAAAATGAGAGTATTTATGCATGTGGTCCTACTGACCTTGTGTTTGAATTACAAATGTGGAATTATAGGTTACAGATATATGGTAGGTACTCATCTTTTATTTCTGCTCTGATATTTACATCTACTTACCAGTAACTTACTGCTAGAAAGCTCTAACTCTAACATGAATAACAACAGCTGAATGCAGCCTATTTATTTTCCCATCATCTTTTTCAAAGTAGCTTTCCACAAATTTAGAAAAGTGTCTACCTTGCTTAGCCCAAGTTATTTCAGTGACATGAAGGTACTCTGGAATTGCAATAAAACAAATGGAAGGTCCTTTGAGTGCATTTCAAGTGGACATTTTTCAACAGTTTCTAATATCAATCTACTTTTTCTTCCCATGAAAGTGTGAAGGTGTGCTGAGTATCAGTAAAGACTTCAGAGACTCATAACCACCGTCTGAAGAAAGTTTTTTGCTCTGTTCCAGAACAGAGTGCTTCATGCTGAAAACAGAGATGAGGGTGTTTGTCAAAGATCTATTGATAGCTAAGACAAAATCAGTACCTATAGTTTATTCTTTGGTGAACTGAATAACAGAAAGATAAGTAGTCACCATTTGGAATTTAAAATGTAACATAGTCATTTAAAAATAAGATCTTGTTTGAAGATAATACAAGCAGAAAAACAGACACTATGAGACTTAAGCTTTATATTTGCTAATATACACAGTGACATCTTCTAAAAGGGGAACCTGAGTACTGCTCGTGGGATAGTGTTGAAATGAGTGAACACACAATTAAACTCAATGAGAATGAGGCTGAAAGAGAGGCTCAGCTGGAGATCTACCCTCAGGAAGTAGTTTAAAATATTGGCCATTTGGTACCATCTGTTGAATTCCATACCCTAAAAACAATGCTATTCAGAACTCAATTTTGTGAGCCAGGAATGAAGGATGTCTCTTACAGGGATCGTTTAACAGAACTCATTGGACAGAAGGAAGACCAGCAGAGGGACAGTGAAATCTCTTCTGACCACTCCACACCACATTAATTTGAAATGGACTGAGAAAGCACAAGCATTAATTCGTTCTCTCTCACACATGAGCCTCAAAGTTACTGTATAAGTAGAGAGGTCCGTAATAGTGTACATAATAAGTAGGCAAGAGGAAAAGTGTGACATGGTCAGATCATTTGTTCAGTAATTTATACAGGTACTTATGGAAGTTTCTATAATGTCACTACAGCAGTGAGAGCAGTTCTATTGTTCTGGATTATGTCAAATTTAGAGATTCTAGATACATCTTTAAGATGGCCATCACCATGATTATTCATCTCCTTTCTTGAACTTACTAATACTCTTTTTATGCAATGAAATAGCCAATGACTAGAAAGCAAAGACAGCAAACAAATGCAGGAATCAAAATTAGTCTTTTTGAAATTTGGAATTGTCTAGTTTTTATTGGAAAATTTATCAAAACATTTTAAAATCTTTGTTGATTTTGTCACTATATGCCTTGTATTTATTCTCTTACAGATTGTTCTATAGGTTATAAGCAGTTAATTTATAACAGTTTAATTGAATTAATATTAATTTAATTTTAGTACAATAAAGAAACTTTACTTAAATAGAAGTTTTATCCTCTTTCCTCCTTCGTGCTGCTGCTGCTGCTAAGTCGCTTCAATCGTGTCTGACTCTGTGCGACCCCATAGATGGCAGCCCACCAGGCTCCCCAGTCCCTGGGATTCTCCAAGCAAGAACACTGGAGTGGGTTGCCATTTCCTTCTCCAATGCATGAAAGTGAAAAGTGAAAGTGAAGTCGCTCAGTCGTGTCCCAACCTCAGCTACCCCATGGACTGCAGCCTTGCAGGCAAGAGTACTGGAGTGGGGTGCCATTGCCTTCTCTGCCTCCTTTGTGCTATTACTGTCAAATATCTCTGTCTTATACATTCATGCATACAATGTAATTATTATCTTATACTTCTGTGGGGCAAGAATACTGGAGTGGGTGCCATGCCCTGTTTCAGGGGGTCTTCCCAAACCAGGGATCAAACCCAGGTCTCCTGCATTGGAGGCAGATTCTCTACCATCTGAGCCACCAGGGAGGCCCTTGATAGATCCAGAATTTCTAATTAACGGTGTTTCCCATTTCGTCCTCTACCACACACAGTTGGAATTTGTCATCCCTCTGGCCTCAGGTCTCCACTATTATTATGAACAATCAGCTTTTACTTGCATTATTGTTGTGCACCAAAAGAAGTATTCTTTTCCCCTTTCATTTTACAATATTTTTCCTTTGATTTGGTGTTTACCAGTTTGACTGTGATATACTTGGTGTGGACTACTTTGGGTTTATCATATATGGATCTGTGGATTTATGATGTTTTTATCACTTTAATGAAATTTTAGTCATTATTTTCCAAAAAATGTTGCTCATATTCTCTTCTATTTCTCAGTTCAATTCAGTAACACAGTAGATTCTGACTCTTTGTGACCCCAAGGACTGTAGCATGCAAGGCTTCCCTGTCCATCACCATATCCCAAAGCTTGCTCAAAATCTTGTCCATTGTGTTGGTGATGCCATCCAACCATCTCATCCTCTGTTGTCCCCTTCTTCTCCCAACTTCAAACTTTACTAGCATTAGGGTCTTTTCCAATGAGTCAGTTCTTTGCATCAGGTGGCCAAAGTACTGGAGTTTAAGCTTGAGTATCAGTCCTTCCAATGAATATTCAGGACAGATGTCCTTTAGGATTGATTGGTTGGATCTCCTTGCAGTCCAAGGGACTCTCAAGAGTCTTCTCTAACACCACAGTTTAGAAGCATCAATTCTTCAGCACTCAGCTTTCTTTATAGTTCAAATCTCACATCCATACATGACTACTGGAAAAACTAGAAACAGCTTTGATTAGATGGACTTTGTTGGCAAAGTAATGTCTCTGCTTTTTAATATGCTGTCTAGGTTGGTCATAGCTTTCCTTCCAAAGAGCAGGCATCTTTTAATTTCATGGCTGCAAACACCATCTTCAGTGATTTTGGAGCCAAAAAAATAAAAATAAAATAAAAGCTGTCACTGTTTCCATTTTCATCCCATTTATTTGTCATGAAGTGATGGGACCAGATGCCATGATGTTGTGTTTTAAGCCAACTTTTCCACTCTTCTGTTTCACTTTCATCAAGAGGCTTTTTAGTTCTTCTTCACTTTCTGCCATAAGGGTGGTGTCATCTGCATATTTGAAGTTATTGATATTTCTCCCAACAATCTTCATTCAAGCTTGCACTTCATCCAGGCTGGCATTTCACATGATGTTCTCTGCCTATAAGTTAAATAAGCAGGATGGCAATATACAGCCTTGACGTACTCCTTTCCTGATTTGGAAGCAGCCTGTTGTTCAATGTTCAGTTCTAGCTGTTGCTTCTTGACCAGCATACAGATTTCTCAGGAGGCAGGTAAGGTGGTTTGGTACTCCAATCTTTTTAAGAATTTTCCAATTTGTTGTGATCCACAGAGTCAAAGGCTTTGGCATTGTCAATAGAGCAGAAATAGACATTTTTCTGGAACTCTCTTGCTTTTTCGATGATCCAAAGGCTGTTGGTAATTTGATCTCTGGTTCCTCTGCCTTTTCTAAATCCAGCTTGAACATCTGAAATTTCACAGTTCACATATTACTGAAGCCTGGCTTGGAGAATTTTGAGCATTACTTTGCTAGCGTGTGAGTGAGTGCAATTGTGCAGTAGTTCGAGCATTCTTTGGCATTTCCTTGCTCTGGAATTGGAATGAAAACTGATCTTTTTCATTTCATTTCATGAAAACTGGCCACTGCTGAGTTCCAAATTTGCTGGCATTTTCAGTGCAGCACTTTCACAGCATCATCTTTTAGGATTTGAGTTAGCTCAACTGGAATTCCATCACCTCCACTAGTTTTGTTTGTAATGATGTTTCCTAAATAGCTGTGAAAAGAAGAGAAGCGAAAAGCAAAGGAGAAAAGGGAAGATATAAACATCTGAATGCAGATTTCCAAAGAATAGCAAGAAGAGATAAGAAAGCCTTCTTCAGCGATCAATGCAAAGAAATAGAGGAAAACAACAGAATGGGAAAGACTAGGGATCTCTTCAAGAAAATCAGAGATACCAAAGGAACATTTCATGCAAAGATGAGCTCGATAAAGGACAGAAATGGTATGGACCTAACAGAAGCAGAAGATATAAAGAGGAGATGGCAAAAATACACAGAAGAACCATACAAAAAAGATCTTCACGATCCAGATAATCACGATGGTGTGATCACTGATCTAGAGCCAGACATCCTGGAATGTGAAGTCAAGTGGGCCTTAGAAAGCATCACAACAAACAAAGCTAGTGGAGGTGATGGAATTCCAGTGGAGCTATTCCAAATCCTGAAAGATGATGCTGTGAAAGTGCTGCACTCAATATGCCAGCAAATTTGGAAAACTCGGCAGTGGCCACAGGACTGGAAAAGGTCGATTTTCATTCCAATCCCAAAGAAAGGCAATGCCAAAGAATGCTAAAATTACCGCACAATTGCACTTATCTCACACGCTAGTAATGCTCAAAATTCTCCAAGCCAGGCTTCAGCAATATGTGAACCGTGAAGTTCCTGATGTTCAAACTGGTTTTAGAAAAGGCAGAGGAACCAGAGATCAAATTGCCAACATCCACTGGATCATAGAAAAAGCAAGAGAGTTCCAGAAAATATCTATTTCTGTTTTATTGACTATGCCAAAGCCTTTGACTGTGTGGATCACAATAAACTGTGGAAAATTCTGAAAGAGATGGGAAAACCAGACCACCTCATCTGCCTCTTGAGAAATTTGTTTGCAGATCAGGAAGCAACAGTTAGAACTGTACATGGAACAACAGACTGGTTCCAAATCAGGAAAGGAGTAGGTCAAGGCTGTACATTGTCACCCTGTTTATTTAACTTATATGCAGAGTACATCATGAGAAACGCTGGACTGGAAGAAGCACAAGCTGGAATCAAGATTGCCGGGAGAAATATCAATAACCTCAGATATGCAGATGAAACCACCCTTATGGCAGAAAGTGAAGAGGAACTCAAAAGCCTCTTGATGAAAGTGAAAGTGGAGAGTGAAAAAGTTGGCTTAAAGCTCAACATTCAGAAAACGAAGATCATGGCATCCAGTCCCACCACTTCATGGGAAACAGATGGGGAAACAGTGGAAACAGTGTCAGACTTTATTTTTTGGGGCTCCAAAATCACTTCAAATGGTGACTGCAGCTATGAAATTACAAGACGCTTACTCCTTGAAGAAAAGTTATGACCAACCTAGATAGCATATTCAAAAGCAGAGACATTACTTTGCCAACAAAGTTTCATCTAGTCAAGGCTATGGTTTTTCCTGTGGTCATATATGGATGTGAGATTTGGACTGTGAAGAAAGCTGAGTGCCGAAGAATTGATTTTTTGAACTGTGGTGTTGGAGAAGACTCTTGAGAGTCCCTTGCACTGCAAGGAGATCCAACCAGTCCATTCTGAAGGAGATCAGCCCTGGGATTTCTTTGGAGGGAATGATGCTAAAGCTGAAACTCCAGTACTTTGGCCACCTCATGCGAAGAGTTGACTCATTGGAAAAGACTCTGATGCTGGGAGGGATTGGGGGCAGGAGGAGAAGGGGACGACAGAGGATGAGATGGCTGGATGGCATCACTGACTTGATGGACGTGAGTCTGATTGAACTCCGGGAGTTGGTGATGGACAGGGAGGCCTGGCGTGCTGCAATTCATGGGGTCGCAAAGAGTCGGTAACGACTGAGTGACTGATCTGATCTGATCTGAGGGCCCACTTGACTTCATATTGCAGGATGTCTCTCTCTAGGTGAGTGATGACATCATCGTGGTTATCTGGGTCATGAAGATCTTTTTTGTATAGTTCTTCTGAGTAACCTTTCCACCTCTTCTTAATATCTTCTGCTTCTATTAGATCCATATCACTTCTGTCCTTTATTGAGCCTGTCTTTGCATGAAAATTTCCCTTGGTATCTCTAATTTTCGTGAAGATATTTCTAGTTTTTCCCATTCAGTTTTTTTCCTCCATTTCTTTGATCACTGAGGAAGTTTTTCTTATCTCTCCCTGATATTCTTTGGAACTCTGCATTCATATGGGTATATCTTTTCTTTTCTCCTTTGCCTTTAGCTTTTCTTTTCTCAGCTATTTGTAAGGTCTCCTCAGACAACTATTTTGCATTTATTTTCTGGGGATGGTCTTTATCACTGCCTCCTGTATAATGTCATGAACCTTGGGTCCATAGTTCTTCAGGCACTCTGTCTGTCAGATCTAATCCCTTGAATCTATTTGTCACTTTGGCTGTATAAATGTAGGGATATGATTTACTTCTTGTTTGAATGCTTTAGTGTTTTTTCCCCTACTTTCTTCAACTTAAGTCTGAATTTGGCTATAAGGAGTTCATGATCTGAGGCACAGTCAACTCCCAGTCTTGTTTTTGCTGCCTGTATAGAGCTTCTCCATCTTTGGCTGCAAGGAATATAATCCATCTGATTTTGGTATTGACCATCTGGTGATGTCCATGTATAGAGTCATCTCTAGTGTTGTTGGAAGTGGGTGTTTGCTATGTCCAGTGTGTTCTCTTGGCAAAACTCTGTTAGCTTTTTTCCTGCTTCTTTTTGTACTCCAAGGCCAAATTTGTCTGTTTGACTTCCTACTTTTGCATTACAGTCCCCATAATGAAAAGGACATTTTGCGGGGGTGTTACTTCTAGAAGTTCTTGTAGGTCTTCATAGAATCATTCAAGTTTAGCTTCATTAGTATTACTGGTTGGGGCATAGACTTGGATTACTGTGATATCGAATGGTTTGCCATGTAGGGCCAACAGGGCAGAGATCATCCTGTCATTTTTGAGACTGCACCCAATAACTGCATTTTGGCTCTTTTGTGGGCTATGAGGGCTACTCCACTTCTTTAAAGGGATTCTTACCCACAATAGTAGATATAATGGTCATCTGAGTTAAATTCGCCCATCCAGTCCATTTTAGTTCACTGATTCCTAAAATGTTGATGTTCACTCTTGCATTTCCTTACTGACAACTTCCAATTTCCTTGATTCATGAACCTAACATTCCATGTTTCTATGCAATATTGATCTTTATAGCATCAGACTTTATTTCTATCACCAGTCACATCCACAGCTGGGTGTTGTTTTCTCTTTGGCTCCATCTCTTCATTCTCTCTGGAGTTATTTCTCCACTGATCTCCAGTAGCATATTGGGCACCTACCGACCTGGGGAGTCCATCTTTCAGTGTCCTATCTTTTTGCCTTTTCACACTTTTCATGGGGTTCTCAAGGCAAGAATACTGAAGTAGTTTGCCATTCCCTTCTCCAGTGGACCACATTTTGTCAGAACTCTCCACCATGACCTGTCCGTTTTGTGTGGCCCCACATGGCATGGCTCATAGATTCCCTGAGTTAGACAAGGCTGTGGTCCATGTGAACAGTTTGATTAGTTTCTGTGATTGTAGTTTTCATTTTGTCTGCCCTGTGTTAGATACAGATAAGAGGTTTATGGAAGCTTCCTGATGGGAGAGCCTGACTGAGGGGAAAACTGGGTCTTGTTCTGATGGGTGGAGCCATGTTCAGTAAATCTTCAATTCAAGTTTCTGTTGATGGGTGGGGCTGTGTTCCCTCCCTGTTGTTTGACCTGAGTCAAAACTATGGTGGAGTTAATGAAGATATTGGTGACCTTCTCCAAAAGGTCCCATGCATGCACTGCCACACTCAGTGTCTCTGACCCTGCAGCAGGCCACCACTGACCCATGCCTCCATCAGTGACTCTTGGACACTCACAGTCAAGTCTGGGTCAGTCTCTTGTGGGGTCACTGCACCTTTCTCCTGGGTCCTTTTGTGCACAAGATTTTGTTGTGCCCTCCAAGAGTCTGTTTCTCAAGTCCTGTGTAAGTTCTGAGGGCTCTGTGTTGGGGTTAATGGTACCTCCTCCAAGAGGGCTTATGCCACACCCATGTCTGCTGTGGCCAGAGCCCCTGCCCTTGTGGCAGACCACTGATGACCCGTACCTCTGCAGGAGACACTCAAACACCTAAAGGCACGTCTGGCTCAGTCTCTGTGGGGTCTTCTGGTACACACAAGGTTTTGTTTGAGCCCTCTGAGAATATATTTCTCAGATTCATATATATATATAGTAGTAGTGTAGTAGTGAAAGTCACTCAGTTATGTCTGACTCTTTGCCATCCCATGGACTATACAGTCCATCGAATTCTCTAAACCAGAATTCTGGAGTGGGTAGCCTTTCCCTTCTCCAGAGGATCTTCCCAACCTAGGGATCGAACCCAGGTCTCCTGCATTGCAGGCAGAGACATTACCAGCTGAACCACAAGGGAAGACCAAGAATATTGGAGTGGGTAGACTATCCCTTCTCCAGTGGACCTTCCCAACCCATTAATTGAACTGGGGTCTCCTGCATTGCAGATGGATTTTTTACCAACTGAGCTATCAGGAAAGCCCCACATATATTGGAATATAGATCAATACAAAGTATGCATTAAGAAGAGAAAGAAAAGAAATAAGAAAAGCAAATACTTAGAGATCCTTGGGACAACATCAGCATCAGAATTTTTAGTGAATTTTTATTTTTCATATATATATATATATATATATATATATAAATGTTGTGAATGTACATATTGTGTATACAATATATATATTGGAATTCCTAGTGCAGATACATACATATATAGAGAAATGCTGATGTTGTCCCAAGGATCTCTAAGTATTTGTTTATTTTTCTTATTTCTTTTCTTTCTCTTAATAATGAATATTTTCTATTGATGTATATTCCAATTCACTAATTTTTTTCTCTAGTTACTGTAAATTTTTTAAGACACCATAATAATTATTAGATGGGGAAACAGTGGAAACAGTGTCAGACTTTATTTTGGGGGGCTCCAAAATCACTGCAGATGGTGATTGCAGCCATGAAATTAAAAGATGCTTACTCCTTGGAAGGAAACTTATGACCAACCTAGATAGCATATTCAAAAGCAGAGACATTACTTTGCCAACAAAGGTTTGTCTAGTCAAGGCTATGGTTTTTCCTGTGGTCATGTATGGATGTGAGAGTTGAACTGTGAAGAAAGCTGAGCGCCAAAGAATTGATGCTTTTGAACTGTGGTGTTGGAGAAGACTCTTGAGAGTCCCTTGGACTGCAAGGAGATCCAACCAGTCCATCCTAAAGGAGATCAGTCCTGGGTGTTCTTTGGAAGGAATGATGCTAAAGCTGAAACTCCAACACTTTGGCCACCTCATGCGAAGAGGTGACTCATTTGAAAAGACCCTGATTCTGGGAGGGATTGGGGGCAGGAGGAGAAGGGGATGACAGAGGATGAGATGGCTGGATGGCATCACCGACTCGATGGACGTTGAGTCTCAGTGAACTCCGGGAGTTGGTGATGGACAGGGAGGCCTGGCATGCTGCGATTCATGGGGTCACAAAGAGTTGGACACGAATGAGCGACTGAACTGAACTGAATAATTATTTCACATCAATTAGTGTACTTTTCATCTGTAGAATTTCTGGGTTTTTATTGTGTGTATTTGTTGTTGTTTGTTTGTTTGTTTTGTTTTTGTTTCCTGCATTTCATATCTTTGCAAAATACCATTACTATATTTACATCTCTCAAAATCTATCAAGCTCTGTTCTTCAAGAGACAACCAAGTCCCACCTCTTTAGTGAAGAGATTTCTACTAGCAATTAGTAGGCTTTATCACTTTCTGAGCTTCCAAGCACTTAGCTATTTTTTGTGTGTTATTTTTATAAATGATGTCAAATTCCAGATGGTATGATTTTGTACACTCTGCTTCATCTAGTGTATTATTTTACATATACTACCTTCTCAGTGAAAAGGTTATTTCCAGCTGAATATAATTCTATTAATAATCATATTATGATATTACTTAAACTTTTGCTAATCTCATTATTTCCCTTCATGAATCATAGCCTGGTGTTGGCAAAGTGGCTCACATAACTCAATGAAGCTATGAACCATGCTATGCAGGGGCACCCAAGATGGGTGGATCATAGTGAAGAGTTCTGACAAAACATGGTTAACTGGAGGAAGAAATAGCAATGCTTTCCAGTATTCTTACCAGAAAAACTTCATGAATATTATGAAAAGGCAAAAAGATAAGACACCAGAAGATGAGTCTTCCAGGTCAGAAACTATCCAATATGTTCCTGGGGAAGAGCAGAGGGCAACTACTAATAGCTCCAGAAAGAATGAAGCGGCTGGGCCAAAGCAGAAATGATGCTCAGTTGTGGAGATGTATGGTGATAGAAGTAAACTCCAATGCTGTAACAAACAATATTTCATAGGAACCTGCTCCTATGAATCAAGGTAAATTGAATGTGGTCAAGCAGGAGATGGCAAGATTAAATATTGACATCTTAGGAATCAGTGAACTAAAGTGAATGAGAATGAAAATGAAAGTGAAACTTGCTCAGTCGTGTCAGACTTTTCATGATCCATGAACTATACAGTCCATGGAATTCTCTAGGCAAGAATAATGGAGTGGGTAGCCTTTCCCTTCTCCAGAGGATCTTCCCAACCCAGGTCTCCCACACTGCAGGTGGATTCTTTACCAGCTGAACCTCAAGGGAAGCCCAAGAATACTGGAACGGGTAGCCTATGCCTTTTCTAGGGGATCTTCCTGACCCAGGAATCAAACTGGGGTCTCCTGCTTTGCAGGTGGATTCTTTACCAACTGAGCTATCAGGGAATGAGAATGGGCAAATTTATTTAGATGACCATTACATCTACTACTTTGGGCAAGAATTCCTTTAAAAAATGGAATAGCCCTCATAGTCAAAATGAGTCTGAAATGCAGTACTCAGGTGGAACCTCAAAAATAACAGAATAATCTAAATTTGTTCCCAAGGCAAACCATTCATAATCACAGTAATCCAAGTCTATGTCCCAACCACTAATGCTGAATAATCTGAAGTTAAACAGTTCTATGAAGACCTACAAGACCTTCTGGAACTAACACAAAAATAAGATGTCCTTTTAATCATAGGGAATTGGAATGTAAAAGTAGGAAGCCAAGAGACAACTGGAATAACAGGCAAGTTCAACTTTGGAGTAAAAAATGAGGCAGGGTAAAGTGTAACAGAGTTTTGTCAAGAGAACACACTGGTTGTACTAAACACCCTTTTGTACCAATGCAACCCACTGGACTTTACACACCAGATGGTCAATACTGAAAACAGACTGATTATGTTTCTTGCAGCTGAAAATGAGAAGCTCTTTACAGTCAGCAAAACCAAGACCTGGGGCTGACTGTGGCTCAAATCATGAGCTCATTATTGCAAAACTCAGGCTTAAATTGAAGAAAGTAGGGAAAAGCCACTAGGCCATTCAAGTATGACCTAAGTCAAATTCCTTATGATTATACAGTAGAGGTGATGAACAGATTTAAGGGATTAGATCTAATAGACAAAGTGCCTGAAGAATTATGGACAGAGGTTCATAACACTGTACGAAAGCAATGACGAAAACCACCCCAAAGAGAAAGAAATGCAAGAAGTCAAAGCGGTTGTCTAAAGAGGTTTTCCAAATAGTTGAGAAAAGAAGAGAAGCAAAAGGCAAGGGAAATGGGAAACATACTCAACTGAATGCAGAGTTCCAGAGAATAGCAAGGAGAGCTAAGAAAGCCTTCTTAAATGAACAGTGCAAAGAAATAAAGGAAAACAATGGGAAACACTAGAGGTCACCTCAAGAATTGGAGATATCAAGGGAATATTTCATGCAAGAATGGGCAAAACAAATGACAGAAATGAAGGGACCTAACAGAAGCCAAAGAGATTAAGAAGAGATGGCAAGCATACACAGAAGAACTATACAAAAAAGGTCTTAACCCATAGATAACTATGATGGCATGGTCACTCATTTAGAGCCAGTCATCCTGGAGTGTGAAGTCAAGTGGGCCTTAAGAAGCATTATTACATACAAACCTAGTGAAGGTGATGGAATTCCAGCTGAGCTGTTTAAAATCTTAAAAGATGATGCTGTTAAAGTGCTGCACTCACTATGGCAGCAAATTTTGAATACTCAGCAGTGTCTATAGGACTGGAAAGTTTCAGCTTTCATTCCAGTCCCAAAGAAGGGAAATGCCAAAGAACACTCAAACTACTGTACAATTTTGCTAATTTCACATGCTAGCATGGTTTGGCTCAAAATGCTCCAAATTAGGCTTCAGTAGTATATGAAGCAAATACTTGCAGATATGAAAATCTGATTTTAAAAAAGACAGAGGAACTGGAGATCAAATTGCCACCATTCTTTTGATCATGGAAAAAGCAAAAGAATTCCAGAAAAACATCTACCTCTACTTCATTGGCTACACTAAAGCCTTTAATTGTGTGATCACAACAAGCTGTGGAAATTTCTTGAAGAGATGGGATTACCAGACCAACTTACTATCTCTTGAGAAACCTGTATGAGGGTCAAGAGCAACAGTTAGAGTCAGACATTACCAATTATCTAGTTCAAACTACGAAAGGAGTATGACAAAGCTGTATATTCATTACCCTTCTTGTTTAACTTATATGCAGACTATATCATGTGAAATACCAGGCTGGATGAGTCATAAGCTGGAATCAAGATTCCTGGGAGAAATATCAACAACCTCGAATAGGCAGATGATACCACTCTAAGGACAGAAAGTGAAGAGGAACTACAGAGCCTTTTGAGGAGGCTGAAAGAGGAGAGTGAAAAGCTGGCTTGAAACTTGACGTTCAAAAAACTAAGATCATGGCACGTGGTTCCATCAGTTCATGGCAAATAGACGGGGAGATGTGGAAGTGGTGACAGATTTTATTTTCTTGAGCTCTAAAATCACTGGATGGTGACTGAAGCCATGAAATTAAAGGATGTTTGATCCTTGGAAAGAAAGCTATCAAACCTAGTGCTTAGTTATTCAGTCTTGACCAACTGTTTGCGATTGCATGGACTGCATCCTGCCAGGCTCCTCTGCCTGTGGGGATTCTCCAGGCAAGACTACTGAAGTGGGTTGCCATGCCCTCCAGGGTATGGCATGTCATGGTATGTCAAACCTAGACAGCATATTAAAAGGCAGAGAAATAACTTTACCAACTAATGTTCATATAGTCAAAGTTACGCTTTTTTGAGTAGCCATGTATGGATGTGAGAGTTGCACCATGAAGGCTGAGGGCCTAAATAATTTATGTTTACCATTTGTGGTACTGGAGAAGTCTCTTGAGAGTTCCTTGGACTGCAAGGAGATCAAACCAGTCAATCATAAAGGAAATAAACCCTGAATATTCATTGGAAGCTGCTGCTGCTGCTAAGTAATGTCAGTCATCAATCAGACTCTGTGCAATCCCGTAGATGGCAGCCCACCAGGCTCCTCCATCCCTGGGATTCTCCAGGCAAGAATACTGGAGTGGGTTGCCATGTCCTTCTCCAGTGCATGGAAGTGAAAAGTGAAAGTGAATTCGCTCAGTCATGTCCAACTCTTTGCAACCCCATGGACTGCAGCCCACTAGGGTCCTCCATCCATGGGATTTCCCAGGCAAGAATACTGGAGTGGGTCGCCATTGCCTTCTCCATATTTGAAGAACTGATGCTAAAGCTGAAGCTCCAATACATTGGCTACTTGTTGAAAAGAGCCAACAACGTGGACAAGACCCTGATGCTGGGAAAGGTTAAAGGTAAAAGGAGAAGGGAGTGACAGAGGATGAGATGGTTAGATGGCATCATCAACTCAATGTACATGAATCTGGGCCAACTCCAGGAGAGGGTAGAGACAGCAGAGCTTGGCATGCTGTAGCCCATGGCATCACAAAGAGTTGGACACAACTTAGTGATTGAATAACAACAAATCTCACTATTATCCTCATAGTCTTACTCTTTTAGCAATATTTAATATTTAGCCTTGTTAAAGATTGTGAAGAGCCTTATCTAAAGCTGTAAACAATTATTAAATATTTCATACTTTAGGATGTTTTTCCCTGAGGTAACTGCTTTAAGATTATCATGTTGAAACACCTAGGAACATACTGAGGTCTATGTGAATAGCATCCATTGTGGTTTTGTAGAATACGACCTATACACATACATGCATGGAGTCTTGATCTTAAACGGTATGACACTGATTCATCTAACTGGAAAGCCAGAGGCAGAGGAAGTTCAAGTTTGGTTTAACTCCAATATTTGTGCCTCCAACTCTTGGTTCTGCCTGTACTATGTCCTTCTTCCCATGAATAGTTTTTAGCTTCTAGCTAGCATCTCCTGGAGAATCCCAGGGACAGCAGAGCCTGGTGGGCTGCTATCCATGGGGTCACACAGAGTCGTACAGTGACTTAGCAGCAGCAGCATCTCTGATCATGGCAAATGTCTATAATTGTTTCAAGATCACAGCCATATACCATGATATCCTGAAAAACTGAAAATACAGGGAACTTTTTAGAGTTTCTGAGTTCATTACTCTTACCAGAATTTACATGTACTTTTAGGCCTGTTTGAGCTAAACTTGGAGTGGGTAGTTGGAAGTTGAAGGTATACTTGGAATGAAAATGAGATTGCAATAGGAACCAAAATACAATTATTTTAGAGAAAATGCAAATTGATTAAGCAATAAATTATATGAATTACACCTGGATACTTAAAAGATGTAGAAAACCCATACTTCATATGCTCATAATTTTTGTAATAAGCCTAATAAATTATATCTTGACTGTGCCTCCAAGGTTTTTTTCATCAACTATCCTCCTCCCCTTTTTATTCCTGGCTAAATTTAAAAATAACTTGGTTTATGTCCTGAATCAAAATTTTGTCCCTGTTATTTTCCTTGTATAATCAAATTACAAATGTTTTTGGATAAATTGTAAAATTAACATTACAACTAATCATATTTGATAGTCATGTAGTATAAACATTTAAAATTTAACTGTTCAATTTACTTTTTATTTTATATTTGTTAGCATGAAAGGCCTTTCATATTTTTAATTAGTTGTTTCTTCCCCCATTTTCAACAAGTAAAATATCATAGAGAAAGATACTCATCCATCCAAAAATTTAATGAACTCACCAAGGACACAAAGTGAGACTGACAAAAATTTAGTATCCATACCAACAGTGTTGAAATTGCCCTACCAAATTGAGCATAACACGCTTGATTTGGAATTTGAGGTCATACTGAAGACTGATTGCTCAGCAATAAATCTAACCCACAGGGAAGTAATATTAATAAGTCATTAAGATGGCTAAACATAAAACTGGCCATGGAACTATTAAGGCTGGTTTTTTTTTTTGTTTTTAACGTGAAGGTAAAAATCACTATCAAGATGTGATGTAATGAATAACAATAAATAGACATTTCTCTAGTTGATGGTCAAGAGAAAAAGGTTACGTATAATCATTTATGCCAATTTCTCATTTACATCACTTAAATATAATCTTAATGGCTAAATATGCTAAGATCACTCAGTTAAAAGTGCTTTTCTGAATTTGAAGTATAGCATTGTTTCCAGTACAAAAGGTATTTAAATGTACTGTGCACTAAGCTTGTTAACCCCTGAAAGAGTGAATGCATGTTCTGGAAAAAAGTACACCTCTTGGAAGAAACTCTAGGAAACTGGGATGCTGATTGAGCTGATTAAAAAATCATTTACCTGGTGTTTTTTATAATTAACATTGAAAGAAATATAAGTACAAGAAATATCCTTTTCATGATAACCATACAAAAAATTATGGGAATTTATTTTGAAAAACTACTATCTTAGAGTCTGCATGAGATATCTTGAAATTACACCTCACTTCTTAGAGATTAACTCAACTGTCTTGTGAGGAACTGACTTGAACAGGGACATCCAACTGATGATCAAACCCAGCTATATACAGATAGTTCTGTCACTTATCTCATGTCCAGAATCAGTCTGTCTACTCAAAATAAAAATGTAGCTATCTTTCCCACTTCCTTTTTTTGCTGTGCTTTCTGACTTCAAACAAAATGACAAAAGGATAATGGAACCAGGTAAAAAGAAACTTTTCACCAGTACACTAAAATAAAATATATGCATATCTGAAAAAAAGGATAAAAGTTAATACCAAGTAGGAGTTGAATATAGGTGTTACTTGAAAACCAACAATCATTTATTGAATATACTAAAGCAAAGAAAAACTCTAGAGTGGAATTTTATTATCAAACCAATATTTTTTAAGTTGACTTAAGTGCTTTTATGGTCCTCATATTCAGCTGCTTCTTAGAAGCTGATGTTTTATTTCCAATTATAAAAATCAGCCAAGAATGTTGAAGAACACATGTAAAAAGATGGTGGATAATATAAACATGCAATTTATAAAATAGGAAATCTAACAAGTTGTACTCAAACTTATTAATAATCACAGAAATACAAATTAAAACCACAATGAACTGTCTTTTATATTGACTTGGCCAGAGAAATTAGAAATCTATGCATGACCTTGTGCTGGCAATGATGTTGGTATATATAAATTCTGACAAAGTGCTGAAAAGAGCTTAGACTGACACAGCCATTCTGAAGAGACCTTGGAAATAGTTAATCATTTAAATATACACACAACCTAGTTAGAGTGAACATACAATTTGGAGACTGAAAGAGGATGCTATATATGTTTAGTCTGAAACAATAAAGTTAAACCAAGTTCATTCCAAGTAAACAAAAAAATATGTCAACTTACTTACGACCCAGTACATTTGTTCTTAGATATACATTTCAAAAAGTTTCACTCAAATTATTTGTAGGAATGTGGATTGGCCTAGAGTCTGTCATACAGAGAGAAGTGAGTCAGAAAGAGAAAAATAAATATGTAATATTAACACATATGTGGAATCTAGAAAAATGGTACATGCATACTAAGTTGTGTCTGACTCTTTGTGACCCTATGGACTATAGTCCTGCAAGGCTCCTCTGTTCATGGGATTTACCAGGCAACAATACTGGAATGGATTGCCATTTCCTTCTCTAGAGGGATCTTCCTGAACCAGGGATCGAACCCATGTCTCTCATGTCTCTTGCATCAGTAGGCAGATTCTTTACCTGGGACACAGGGCAGGAATAGATCCAGATGTAGACAATGGGCATGCAGACAGAGTGGGCAAGGGAAGTTGGGATAACACAGAAACTGGGACTGACAAATGTATAATATCAAGTGTAAAATAGATAGCCAACTTGTATATAGCACAGGAAGCTCAGTTTGGTGTTTTGTGGTAACCTGCTGCTGCTGCTAAGTCGCTTCAGTCCTGTCCGACTTTGTGCGACCCCATAGATGGCTGCCCACCAGCCTCCCCCGTCCCTGGGATTCTCCAGGCAAGAACACTGGAGTGGGTTGCCATTTCCTTCTCCAATGCATGAAAGTGAAAGGTGGAAGTGAAGTTGCTCAGTCGTGTCTGACTCTTAGCAACCCCATGGACTGTAGCCTACCAGGCTCCTCTGTCCATGAGATTTTCCAGGCAAGAGTACTGGAATGGGGTGCCACTGTCTTCTCCATTTTGTGGTAACCTAGATAGATGGGATTGGGAATGGGGGCAGAATTCAAGAGGGAGAAGATATATACATATAGCTGATTCACTTATAGCAGGAATTAACACAAAATTATAAAATGGCTATTTTTAAAAATCTTTAGGTGTAGACATAGAAGAATCACTATGGAAAAGCAATAATTCATATTAATACTCAAATCCTAACTAATGTGATAATTTGATAACCTTAATTTTCAGTAGTGCTTATTTGATTTCATTTGGCTTAATATTTTAATATATTTGTTAGTGATTACTATTTCCTCTTCTGTAATTTTTAACAGTTTTTCTTTGATACCTCAGTGCTTTGTTTTTTACTTGTATGAGTGATTCATGTTTTCCAATTTATAGAGCTTTTCCTTTTGACTTCTGTTATAATATTGGATCCATGCTATGAATTCTTCTAAATAAAATTTTTAAATCTTTTCATCAAATTATTTTAAATGTCTTTTGATAGTTTTATAAGACTGCACTAAACCTAAAAGAAATTTTGAAGATTTATCAGACTTAATTCAGTTTTCCAGAAGTAATAGGACTCTTGTCTTCTGCTATTGTGTTTCTCAGTATTGATTTGTTATTTATTTTGTATGGTTACAGTGCATGCCTTACTAATCTTAAGTCCTCATGAATGTATGGCTTTGTTGATAATGTTTTTTTCTACAACATAACTTAAATTGAATACTTACTTAGTTATCTCAAAAAACTTAAGTAAATATTGAAAGTATAACCCTCAATCATCCCTGCAGCCCATTTGTACTGAGAACATGGATGTGGAGTCCACTGACAGAGGCAAGTAGAAAGAATTGTTGTTTTGTTTATATTGAGATTCTGAAAACAAATTCAAGTATAACTCAATCTAAGTTCTTTCTTTCTACTTAAGTCAAGAAAAACTGCCTGGTTTAGGGTTTTTTATCTAAGAAACAACCAAAAATGCACACTCAAAACAACCAAAATCCCATCTAAACTTTATGTTGTTTAATTAACACCTGAGGAGTTATTCAGCATTTCTCTATAACAGGTATACTTCTAGACACAAGAGAGAGGTTGAAAATAAAATTAATGCTCTAATAGATTCTAGATTCCAGTGGAAACATAATAGGCAAAATGAGGATAACTAACAAATAATCAGCTCAGTTTCAGATATTGGAAATCCATGAAGACAATAAAAGAGACATTACTGTAATAGCAAATTGGGTTGAGAATATGTTGTTTTAAAAGAGCATTAAAGAATATATTTTATGAGGAGGTGACAAATGAGCCTGAATATTGTTGGTAAAAAGAAGGCATCTATGAGAAGATCTTCATGGCAAATAGATGGTCAAAAGTCAAAACTGTGATAGATTTTCCTTTCTTGGGCTCCAAAATCACTGTGGATGTTGACTGCAGCCATGAACTTAAAAGACACTTGCTCCATGAAAGGAAAGCTATTATAAACCTAGACAGCATATTAAAAAGAAGAGACATCATTTTGATGACAAAGGTCCATAGAGTCAAAGCAATGGCTTTTCCAGTAGTCATGTATGGATGTGAGAGTTGGACCACAAAGAGTGTTTTTGAACTGTGGCACTGGAGAGGATGCTTGAGAGTCCCTTGGACTGCAAGGAGATCAAATCAGTCAATCAAAAAGAAAACCAACCCTGACTATACACTGAAAGGACTGATGTTGAAGCTGAAGCTCCAAAACTTTGGCTATTTGTTGTGAAGAGCTGACTCATTGGGAAAAAAAAAAAAAACAAAAACCTGTTGCTGGCAAAGACTGATGGCAGAAGGAGAAGGGGGTGACAGAGGATGAGATAGTTGGATTACATCCCCAACTCAATGGACATGAGTTTGAGTAAAGTCTGGGAGATAGTAAAGGAAGTAGGGAAGCCTGGCATACTGCAGTCCATAGGGTTGCGAAGAGTCAGATATGACTTAGGACTGAACATCAGAAAAAAAAAAGAGAGAGAGAGAGAGAAAATCTGGGAATAGAGATTTCTCTACTTAGAGAGGCAAGAACAAAGATCCTGGAAGAGTAACAAACTTAAGGTGGCTAAGAAAAAAAAAGAATACAAGCTTGGTTAGCCATTGGATCAATGAGATAAGGAGCACAAGATAATAATATAGAATTTAGCAATAATTAACATTTTCAGTACCTTATGTCCTTGATATTTACTGTAGAATACCTGAAGTCAAAGAGAAATATGATTTATTTAAAAGAGATTTTTCTGCTGCAATTTATAGAAAATAATTATGGAACAGACACATGGAGATCAGTTAGGAGACTACTGAAGTACATGTAGAAGGTATCCAACATTACTAGTCAACAGATAAACGTAAACTAAAGTCACAACTAGATACCATGCTAATCAAAATGGTTCAGTTCAGTTAAGTTCAGTCGCTCAGTTGTGTCTGACTCTTTGCGACCCCATGAATCGCAGCACACCAGGCCTCCCTGTCCATCACCAACTCCCGGAGTTCACTCAGACTCACGTCCATCGAGTCAGTGATGCCATCCAGCCATCTCATCTTCTGTCATCCCTTTTCCTCCTGCCCCTAATCCCTCCCAGCATCAGAGTCTTTTCCAGTGAGTCAACTCTTCGCATGAGGTGGCCAAAGTACTGGAGCTTCAGCTTTAGCATCATTCCTTCCAAACACCCAGGCCTGATCTCCTTTAGAATGGATTGGTTGGATCTCCTTGCAGTCCAAGGGACTCTCAAGAGTCTTCTCCAACACCGCAGTTCAAAAGCATCAATTCTTTGGCACTCAGCTTTCTTCCCAGTCCAACACTCACATCCATACACGACCACAGGAAAAACCATAGCCTTGACTAAACAGACCTTGGTTAGCAAAGTAATGTCTCTGCTTTTGAATATGCTATCTAGGTTGGTCATAACTTTTCTTCCAAGGAGTAAGTGTCTTTTAATTTCATGGCTGCAATCACCATCTGCAGTGATTTTGGAGCCCAAAAAGATAAAGTCTGACACTGTTTCCACTGTTTCCCCATCTATTTTCCATGAAGTGATGGGACCAGATGCCATGATCTTCATTTTCTGAATGTTGAGCTTTAAGCCAACTTTTTCACTCTCCTCTTTCACTTTCATCAAGAGGCTTTTTAGTTCCTTATCACTTTCTGCCATAAGGGCGGTGTCATCTGCATATCTGAGGTTATTGATATTTCTACCAGCAATCTTGATTCCAGCTTGTGCTTCTTCCAGTCCAGCGTTTCTCATGATGTACTCTGCATATAAGTTAAATAAGCAGGGTGACAATATACAGCCTTGACATACTCCTTTTCCTATTTGGAACCAGTCTGTTGTTCCATGTCCAGTTCTAACTGTTGCTTCCTGACCTGCATACATGTTTCTTAAGAGGCAGTTCAGGTGGTCTGGTATTCGCATATATTTCAGAATTTTCCACAGTAAAATGGTTATAGGTAGACAATACCAAGAGTTAATGACAATGTAGAGGAAAATTCTCACATATTGCTTATTGGAATGTGACATGATATAGCCATTTTGAAAAAAGTCTTTGACAGTTTCCTTTCTTCTTAATCATACACCTATTGCAGGAACCAGTAATTCTATTTCTAAGTATATGTCTAAGAGAAATGAGGGTGCATATATACACAAAGTCTTAAAGGAATATCCACAGCAGTTTCACCCAGTGAGAAAAAATGGAAACGATCCAAATTGTCATCAGTAAAATAATTCAAAAGTTAAGTTCAGTTTAGTCACTTAGTCATGTCAAACTCTTTGAGACCCCATTGACTGCAGCACGCCAGTCTCCCTGTCCATCACCAACTCCCACAGTTTACTCAAACTCATGTCCATTGAGTCATGAGGCTATCCAATCATCTCATCCTCTGTCATCCCCTTCTCCTCCTACCTTCAATCTTTCCCAGTGTCAGGGTCTCTTCCAATAAGTCAGTGCTGCGCATCATGTGGCTAAAGTATTGGAATTTCAGCATCAGTCCTTCCAATGAATATTCAGGACTGATTTCCTTTAGGATGGATTGGCTGGATCTCCTTGCAGTCCAAGGGACTCTCAAGAGTCTTCTCTAACACCACAGTTCAAAAGCATCAATTCTTCAGTGCTCAGCTTTCTTCCAACTCTCACATCCATACATACTACTGGAAAAACTATAGACTTGACTAGGCAGACATTTGTTGGCAAAGAAATGTCTGTTTTTGAATATGCTGTCTAGGTTGGTCATACCTTTTCTTCCAAAGAGTAAGCATCTTTTAATTTCATGGCTGCAGTCATCATCTGCAGTGATTTTGGAGCCCCCCAAAATAAAGTCTGCCACTGTTTCCACTGTTTCCCCATCTATTTCCCATGAAGTGATGGGACTGGATGCCATGATCTTAATTTTCTGAATGTTGAGCTTTAAGCCAACTTTTTCACTCTCCTCTTTCACTTTCATCAAGAGGCTCTTTAGTTCTTCTTCACTTTCTGCCACTTTCTGCCACCACTTAGGGTGGTGTCATCTGCATATCTGAGGTTATTGATATTTTTTTCCAGCAACCTTCATTCAAGTTTGTGCTTCATCCAGCCCAGTGTTTCTCATGATATACTCTGCATATAAGTTAAATAAGCAGGGTGACAATATACAGCCTTGATGTACTCCTTTTTCTATTTGGAACCAATCTGTGGTTCCATGTCCAGTTCTAACTGTTGCTTCCTGACCTGAATACAGATTTCTCAAGGTGGTCTGGTATTCCCATCTCTTGAAGAATTTTCCAGTTTGTGGTGATCTGCACAAAGACTTTGGCATAACCAATAAAGCTGAAACGGATGTTTTTCTGGAACTCTTGCTTTTTTGGTGATCCAATGGATGTTGGCAATTTGATCTCTGGCTCCTCTGCCTTTTCTAAAACTAGCTTAAACATCTGGAAGTTCATGGTTCATCTATTGTTGAAATCTGGCTTGGAGAATTTTGAGCATTACTTTACTAGCTTGAGAGATGATTGCAATTGTGTGGTAGTTTGAGCATTCTTTGGCATTGCTTTTCTTTGGGATTGGAATGAAAACTGACCTTTTTCAGTCCTGTGGCCACTGTTGCCTTTTCCAAATTTGTTGGCATATTAAGTGCAGAACTTTCATACCATCATCTTTTAGGATTTGAAATAGCTCAACTGGAATTCCTTCACCTCCACTAGCTTTGTTCATAATGATGCTTCCTAAGGTCCACTTGACTTCGCATTCCAGGATGTCTGGCTCTAGATGAGTGATCACACCATTGTGATTATCTTGTTCATGAAAATCTTTTTTGTATAGTTCTTCTGTGTATTCTTGCTACCTCTTCTTAATATCTTCTGCTTTTGTTAAGGCCATACCATTTCCATACCATTGCATTCACAAAGCATGCTGTATTAATATAACTGAATTATATTTAGCAAATTTAGCAATAACAAGGTAAGAAATATTGCTATACACAAAAAAATATTGTCAAAAAATTGAATGAAAGGAGTCAGATATGAATGAGTACACACTATATAACTGGATTTATATGAAATTCAAGAACAGACAAGACTAATATATGGTATTTGAAATCAGAACAGTAGTAGATATTTGGCAAAGAGTTGAGGGTAGGGTAGACTGGCTGATGAGTTGTGTGAAGGAATTTTCCATGTAATATAAATGTTCTATATCTTAGTTTTAGTGATAATATTATGTGACAAAACTCAATGAACTCTTCACATTATATCTGAGCATTTTAAATTCTAAAAATGAATTTTGTGGAAGGCTCAATGCAAAGGTTGTTAGCACTGAAAGAAAATGCTTCCCTTGCTCTGTCCTCAGTTTTGAGGATGACTCAGTTGCTTAGGGCTCTGGTATGTGACTTGGTGAAACATTTTTGTCCTCTCCTTGGATGTACATAAGAACAGAACAGATTTTGTTCACAGAATCACAGCAGAAACCACCTAATGGATCTTGAAATATTCCTGTCAAATGATGAAAAGGATTGCACATGCATGATTTGTGAAATACAGAAATGTTTTGTATCATGATTTATGGCAGTGCTGCATAAAACTGTAAAATCTTAGGACTTTATACAACAATAAGCCCCACAATACCTGCCTTCTAGTTCAATAGAGACAATTATTTTTTTATTATAATTCATTTTCCATTGCTATCATATAACTCTTTTATCAACCACACATGATTTATCTGCTTCTTGATTCAAATAACTATAGTATACCTGGTCCAGGTGACACAATATAGATTTCAGAATGGAAATGTATCACTCTCTGTGAAGCAGATGTAAAAGAACAGAAGAAAAATAAAGTGATTCTGGAAAAAAGAAGTGTAAATGGGAAAGGAAAGTAGTACATTTAATTTTTTTTTCTAATTTATGTGTTAATCAGGAGGAAAGTTAAATATTTGAAATACTGTCATTTTTTTCCTGGAGTTTTCTGGTGCAGACTGGAAAACCTGCTAGACAAATTCTGTAAGAGCTTTAACACTGGAAAACTGTTATTTTACATTACTGCATCTATCTTCAAAACCACGGTCGAAAAACAGAAATGGCCTTGCCTAACATTTGAGAAGCTCTCTCTTCGTGTGCCCACACAGGCATTACATGCATGACAGTGAATATGTTGTTCTATTAACATGTCAATGATTAAAGGAGTTTAAGAAGAGAGAATATCTATCCAGCCTCCATCCTGGTAGACACATTATGGTAGAAAACCAGGACCAGAAGCAGGAGCTAGTTTCTAAAAGTAGCATCTTTTAGGAGTTTAGGGTGAGAGATAATGGAACAATGAGGTCAGACCACATATAAGAATAGAACTTTGACCATAATCTTGTAGTCACCATTCTGGGAACCCAAACTATAGCTTCTGCAGTAATTGGCCTAAACTAGTCAGTACTTAGGTAATGACTCCCAGCTTCCCAAAATTTTATCCCCTATCCTTGTTTCCAACTCAAGATCTACCAGAGAAATCCATATACACTCCCTAAAACCATTGCATAGGGTGCTGGATTTCTAGTTAGCCCACCTCCAGGTTATCCATGGCAATATCCTGTAATCAAGACATACTTGAAGAGTTCCTTTTTTCCCCCCACTGTAAAGCTTTCCCATTCTGTTGCCTGCCTTTGAGTCCCTGCCAAATGCAAGTGATGTTGGCTGATTTTCTTGCTATAACAAGCTCTGAGTAAATAGCTTATGCTTCTCATTTAGGTGGTCTTTGCTTCCTGCAAGGGACAATATATAGTCGTAGGTGTCCCCTTGCCTTCCTTTCTCATTTATTTGAAGGAGCAAGTAGGAACTGGTAGCTCAGTGTAGATTATTAAAGGGCTCAATGAAGATAGTGAGACATTTAAGAGGAGATTTAGGAAATTGCAAGAGTCAAAAGGGTAGAGATTTCTAAAAAGGAAAGGGAGACTAATAGTACTAATTTCCACCAAAAGTTTAAGTAAACTGAAAGATGAGAAAGCTTATTTGATTTTGCATTTCATAAGCCATTGTTGAACATGAAAGAGCAATTTCAAGTGTAGTGGAAGAGAGGGAAAGCAGAATAAAAGCTGAGTGTAATGTCATGGAGGTGTGGAGGCATCAGCAGTAGAAATGCTTACAGAACAACAATTAAGAGATTTTTTTAAAGACAGAGACCTTAGAATGTCATTTAGGATGGTGTAACTCAAAGACTTAGATAGTGTTTGTTACTATGGAGATGAGATATGAAAATACCGGACTGGGGATGAGTTGGAGGGAGAAAGAAAAGACAGGATTAAAGAAACAAGAAATATGAAAATATTGCCAGAACCTAGAGAATACTTACTGCTAGAAGGAATAATAAAAGAACATAAACCAACCAAAGGAAAAGAAAAACAGATGTTTGCATCAGCAAAGGACCAAAGGAGGGATGCTAATCCCATTATGTAATTTAGCAGATAACCTAACAGAAACACAGCATTTATAAATGAAACAGGCAAGGATGTTGGAGGGTACCCAGGATAAAAGGGGTCACAGAATCCTGAGTAATGGTATATTTTTTTTTAGCATTACCTACTACCAGCCCAAGCCCTAAATTGCTATGACAGTTTCAGAATTATTTTAAGCAAAACTAGCTCCTGTTGAACTGATTAGTTGCTTTTTGAAATGAGTTCAAGGGTACTTAAGGAAGTAAGAAATGTCTTTAAAAGATTAGACTTTGAAGTTAGACTAGGTTCCCATTTTCAATTCCCTACTCTGCCATTTTCTGTCAGTGTAATTTTAGACAATTATTTAACAACTCTAAATCTCAATTTTTTTTTTCATCTGGGAAATGCAAACAGCTATTCTACCTCATAAGAATAAAAAGTCAATGGAGTAAAGTTTTAGTATCTCATCTGATTCAGAGCTGATGATAAAAATGAAATGTTTTTACACTTGGATAAAATATACTAGTACTGTTTCTTTGATTAAGTTTGTTGTTGTTTAGTCACTAAGTCATGTCAGACTCTTTGTGACCCTATGGACTGTAGCCTGCCAGCCTCCTCTGTCCATGGGATTTTCCAGGCAAGAATACTGGAGTGGGTTGCAATTTCCTTCACTAGGGAGTCTTCCCAACCCAGGGACTGAATCCGAATCTCTTGCATCTTCTGCATTGGCACATGGATTCTTTACGACTGAGCCACCTGGAAAGCCCTTGATTATGTTTAGCAGCTTTAATATGACACACACAGAAACACAAACATACATACATACATACACCTGTACATGCATATATGTTAGTCACTTAGTCATGTCCAACTCTTTGTGACCCATGTACTGTAGCCCATCAGGCTCCTCTGTCCATGGAATTCTTCAGGCTAGAACACTGCAGTGAGTAGCCATTCCCTTCTCCAGCTGATCTT
This sequence comes from Bos taurus, assembly GCF_002263795.3. Classification (NCBI taxonomy): domain Eukaryota; kingdom Metazoa; phylum Chordata; class Mammalia; order Artiodactyla; family Bovidae; genus Bos; species Bos taurus. The sequence continues at coordinate 17,392,735 of NC_037338.1, read as the reverse complement.
CCCAACCTAGGGCTCAAACCCAGGTCTCCTGCATTGCAGGCAGATTCTTTACCATCTGAGCCACCAAGGAATCACCACATGAATATACACACATATACACATAAGAGATGCAGAACAGAAGGTATTATCACTGTTCTACACAAGAGGATGTTGAAGGTTCAAGGATGCTAAGCAATTTGTCCAGGGTCTAATATTGAATAATACAAGCAGAAATCAAATCCAAGATTTCTGATGTTCTGAAGTCTTAGAAACCTTAGATTCACGGGTAGGCTTATGAGGCTGCATTCCTCCAAGAAATGTGGGCATTTTTTCAGTGGGTCTAGAAAATCTTCGTTAAGTTTTAAAGAGAGAGCCAGAGTGAATGCCAAGAACCTCTGGTTAGGAGTAGTCACACCTTAGTCCAGTCATTTACATATTCCTGTATGTTAGAGTTCAGAAGAATCTCTTATTTTGCATAAGATGAAAACTGTCTTTCCCAATTTGCAATAGGAGAGCTCCTAATGCCAAGTCCTCTAACTAGTAATCTTATCACTATACAATCTCTATATTATTTGTCAAATACAATGCAGAAAATAGGTCCTGCTGAAATAACTTGCCAAGAAAATAACTGACAAGACATTGAGAAATGGAGTCTAATGGAAAAATGTTACTTGTGTTTACAATTTCACGTATTCATTCCTGTATATGTTTGCCATCTTTTAAAGGAGGTTCTTGTGCATTTATGACTGTTATTTACAGTATATTTATTCCTAATCTATAAACATTCTGCTGACAAATGCCAATGTCATTTGTTCTTTATGTTATAATTTCATGCATATTTTGTAAAAATAAGAAAAGTGTATAGATAATAAATCCATTTAAAATATTTTATAACATATATATTTCCCATAATAGCCAGTGAATTCCTAGAACATTTGCAAAAGACAATTATTAGTTTCTATAGATTATAAACAAAATATATTTGAAGCATCTAAAGAATATATAATATTTTTAATAAATATGAAAATAGTTGCTTATGGCATGATTTTTATGTTGAGTGTTTTTTGCATATTTAAAATATAATTTATATTTTCAAACATAAAAACTATAATGATATATAGTTTTTATATATCATTCAGCTTGCTAACTTGCTAAATTATTGATTCATATCTACAGGAAGGTGTATGGGAATGCACTCATCATAATTATGAAATATAGATTCAATTTCCTGCACCTGAGGGCTGCAATAAAATATTTTCCAAAAATATGAAAATAATAGGAAAGGAAATTTCTCCTCTAATGCTGTATCATAGTGGAATATAGGAAAGATATGCAAGGTTACTAAAAGGAATACACTCTAGGTAAGTAGAAATTAGGGATTAGCATATTTAAACAAAGAATATGTCATCCACCAAACTAGTTGCTTATTCAGAAACAAAAAGAAAAATTCATAGAAGTAAACATGAGCTGAATCCTACCAGGCATTGTTTAGAAGAAAGAAACATCTGTAAGTCAAAGAACTTAGCTTGCATTGTCCCCAGAAGAATATACACCTTATTATCTTAGCCTGAGACAGTTAAATATCTAAATTATATAACTAACAATTGAGGTTCTAAATCCAAGTTGAAAAGCAGCCTTTTGCTATTTAATTTTCTTGTTGAATGCTTATAGGAGTCTTGTCTGGCAGTATCCTATTTGGTAGTCATTACCTATATGTTTGGAGAAGGCAATGGCACCCCATTCCAGTATTCTTGCCTGGAAAATCCCATGGACGGAGGAGCCTGTTAGGCTGCAGTCCATGGGGTCGCTAAGAGTCAGACACGACTGAGCGACTTCACTTTCACTTTTCACTTTCATGCATTGGAGAAGGAAATGGCAACCCACTCCAGTATTCTTGCCTGGAGAATCCCAGGGACGAGGGAGCCTGGTGGGCTGCCGTCTATGGGGTTGCACAGAGTCGGACAGGACTGAAGCGACTTAGCAGCAGCAGCAGCAGCAGCTATATGTTGCTAATGACCACATGAAATGTGGCTGATCCAAGTTGTGGTGTGCAGTAAGTGTAAAATACACTTTGAATTTCAAAGACATAGTACAAACACTACATAAATATCTTAGTATGGTTTTATTGATTGCATGTTAAAACTATATTTTATACATATTGTGTGAAATAAATTATAGTACTAAAGTTTGTTTCATCTGTTTCTTCTTATTTTTCTAACATGGCCTCCAGAAACATCTAAATTACATATGGGGCTCCCACTTGTGGATTGCATTATATTTATATTGGACATCACTGGTCCATACCAACAGAGAACAATAATAGCTATTCCCTACTCTGTCTATATTTTATGTTGTATGCTTGTTAAGAAGCATTCTTATTATAGATAATTTCATGGGTAGATCTGGCTATCAGGCAAGAGAAACTGGTTATGTGGATTTTAGATGCTTGGTTCCTTTACAATCTACACTTATTAAATATTTTAAAGGGAACATTTTGATTTTGAACATCAGTTTCATAAAGTTTTTTGGCCTGAATCTGCCAATAAGAGCAGCATCTACTCTTGGCATGCTAAGGAATCATATCTGAGTTTATACTACTAAGGGTCAAATCTTAAACTATGATACACTGACTATAACTATGCCATAAGATCAGCCTTTTAGAAGACAGCCAGCTTCCCAGTGTTGCCCAATCAATAGAAATCACATCTTCTGTTTCATATGTGTTTATGTATGTATCCTATTGTTATACTTTTTTATAATTTTCTAAAATTATATAGTTTATTCTATAACTTCATACTTAGTATTTTTAATAAAACTAGTGGAGAAGGCAATAGCACCCCACTCTAGTACTCTTGCCGGGAAAATCCCATGGACAGAGGAGCCTGGAAGGCTGCAGTCCATGGGGTCACTGAGGGTCAGACACGACTGAGTGACTTCACTTTCACTTTTCACTTTCACGCATCGGATAAGGAAATGGCAACCCACTCCAGTGTTCTTGCCTGGAGAGTCCCAGGGATGGGAGAGCCTGGTGGGCTGCCGTCTATGGGTATGCACAGAGTCGGACATGACTGAAGTGACTTAGCAGCAGCAGCAGTACATAAATATAGGGCTTCCCTGGTGGCTCAGCTGGTAAAGAATCTGGCCGCAATGCAGGAAGCAATGCATAAATATAGTTCAAGAGTCATTTTTTTTTCTTTATCCCACATACATTTGCTGCTCCAAAAGATCCCCTCTTCCTTTTAATCTTGTAACTGATTATGTTTTATTTGTTTGTTTCTCTAAATAACATGCCTATATTGCTTCTTCTTCACTTTTCAGTTTTAGTCAATATCTATGGAACTTAAGATCTTTTGCTTTCTTTTGTGAATTTCATCCCTCTACACATACACAGAAATAGGCTCACTCATCATGTAACTCAGTTTCCCATTCTGCCATCTTCCAAATAGTTATAATTTTGATGTGATTATAATTCACAACAAAGTGGAAGCTAATGCATGTGTTTAACTCACCATCTCTAAGGGTTATTTGAGTGAGATCTTTACACTTGAAGAAAAAAATAATCAAAGTGTGAACTTAGGGGCATTACTGCTAAGTCAGAAATCAGGATTATTAGTACACTAAGTAAGAGGCATCAATTAAAAAGAATCACATGAGCTATATCACCCCCATATTGCTTTCTCTCACCTATTTAATTATTCACTTATGACCTTGCTTAAAAAACTCAAAGTTGGAATTTTCTGCCAAAATTTTAGAAGGTGAACCTATCAATTAAAGCTTCATGAATGAGGTAGAGTTTGAAGGCAGTCATAGCTTTCATTGAACACAGGCCAGTGAAGTGAGATGTACAGGAAGGCAACTCTTTAGATATCAACATCAGCAAATCTGATGATAAACTGGATGAGATGTAACAGCCAGCTGGCCCTTCCCCATATCCTTTCAAAGAGAGCAAGGGTTTAGACAGTGAAGAGTAGAGGGAAAAGGTTTTTCTGGTGAGTGTAACAATTATGGGCAATGATTAAAAGTGGCAAGGCACAGAACATGTTCTGTAGGGGAGTGAAGAAGGATAAAGATGTAGAAATAAAATCAAACAAGCAAAGGTGAGGAAAAGTTCTGACAGAATATCAAATTCAAATTCTGTCCAAAGTAGGGGTCCTTCAAATTCTTCTATAGCTTTAATATTCAGAAAGATGGATCATTCTGATTTTTCTAAAGGCCTGCATGGGCGGAAAAATACTCTAGCAGGAACTATGTTTTTTTTTTTTTTTTTTTTGAAAGTAGAATTTGTCTTTCTCATATTAAATTATTGAGGGCAAGTCAACAGGTATTAACACAAAATTAATACATATATAATATATAAGGAGATACACAGGAAACTGAATGTCGCATATCCTTAGGACATTGAAGTCCAGCACACATGAAACTCAATTAAAAGACTATAGAATGAGGAAACTAGGGACATTTTACTTGTGAATTTTAAAATTCTACATAATTTGTAAGCATTTAATTCTGACTAAATACTGATAATTTGTGGGGTTTTTTTTTACCTGTTCATTTTTAATTAATTAATTAATTTATTATTATTATTTTTTTACTTTACAATATTGTGTTGGTTTTGCCATACATCAACATGCATCCACCACGGGTGTACACATGTTTCCCATCCTGAACCTGTTAGAAAGTGTTTTAGTTTCCTTCTTTTACAAGTGGTTGACCAGTTCTCCCAGCACCACTTGTTAAAGAGATTGTCTTTAATTCATTGTATATTCTTGCTTCCTTTGTCAAAGATAAGGTGTCCATAGGTGCATGGGTTTATCTCTGGGCTTTCTATTTTGTTCCATTGATCTGTATTTCTGTCTTTGTGCCAGTACCATACTGTCTTGATGACTGTGGCTTTGCAGTAGAGCCTGAAGTCAGGCAGGTTGATTTCTCCAGTTCCATTCTTCTTTCTCAAGATTGCTTTGGCTATTCGAGGTTTTTTGTATTTCCATACAAATTGTGAAATTATTTGTTCTAGCTCTGTGAAAAATACCATTGGTAGCTTGATAGGGATTGCACTGAATCTATAGATTGCTTTGCGTAGTATACTCATTTTCATTATATTGATTCTTCTGACCCATGGACATGGTATATTTCTCCATCTATTAGTGTCCTCTTTGATTTCTTTCATCAGTGTTTTATAGTTTTCTATATATAGGTCTTTAGTTTCCTAAGGTAGATATATTCCTAAGTATTTTATTCTTTTCATTGCAATGGTGAATGGAATTGTTTCCTTAATTTCTCTTTCTATTTTCTCATCATTAGTGTATAGGAATGCAAGGGATTTCTGTGTGTTGATTTTATATCCCACAACTTTACTATATTCATTGATTAGTTCTAGTAATTTTCTGGTGGAGTCTTTAGGGTTTTCTATGTAGAGGATCATGTCATCTGCAAACAGTGAGAGTTTTACTTCTTCTTTTCAAATTTGGATTCCTTTTATTTATTTTTCTGTTCTGATTGCTGTGGCAAAAACTTCCAAAACTATGTTGAATAGTAGTGGTGAGAGTGGGCACCCTTGTCTTGTTCCTGACTTTAGGGGAAATGCTTTCAATTTTTCACCATTGAGGGTAATGTTTGCTGTGGGTTTGTCATATATAGCTTTTATTATGTTGAGGTATGTTCCTTCTATTCCTGCTTTCTAGAGAGTTTTTATCATAAATGGATGTTGAATTTTATCAGAGGCTTTCTCTGCATCTATTGAGATAATCATATGGCTCTTATTTTTCAATTTGTTAATGTGGTGTATTACATTGATTGATTTGCAGATATTGAAGAATCCTTGCATCCATGGGATAAAGCCCACTTGGTCATGGTGTATGATCTTTTTAATGTGTTGTTGGATTCTGATTGCTAGAATTTTGTTAAGGATTTTTTTCATGTATGTTCATCAGTGATATTGGCCTGTAGTTCTCTTTTTTTGTGGCATCTTTGTCAGGTTTTGGTATTAGGGTGATGGTGGCCTCATAGAATGAGTGTGGAAGTTTGCCTTCCTTTGCAATTTTCTGGAAGAGTTTGAGTAGGATAAGTGTCAGCTTTCTCTAAATTTTTGGTAGAATTCAGCTGTGAAGCCGTCTGGACCTGGGCTTTTATTTGCTGGAAGATTTCTGATTACAGTTTCAATTTCCGTGCTTGTGATGTGCCTGTTAAGATTTTCAATTTCTTCCTGTTTCACTTTTGGAAAGTTGTGCTTTTCTAAGAATTTGTCCATTTCTTCCACATTGTCCATTTTATTGGTATATAATTGCTGATAGTAGTCTCTTATGATCCTTTGTATTTGTGTGTTGTCTGTTTTGATCTCTCCATTCTCATTTCTAATTTTATTGATTTGATTTTTCTCCCTTTGTTTCTTAATGAGTCTGGCTAATGGTTTGTCAATTTTATTTATCCTTTCAAAGAACCAGCTTTTGGCTTTGTTGATTTTTGCTATGGTCTCCTTTGTTTCTTTTGCATTTATTTCTGCCCTAATTTTTAAGATTTCTTTCCTTCTACTAATCCTAGGGTTCTTCATTTCTTCCTTTTCTAGGTGCTTTAGGTGTGTTTTTTAAATCATTAATATTATTCTTGGTTTCTCTGTGGGCCCGTGACAATACAGATAGCACTCTTTAAGCATTTATTAAATGCTTAGGATTTTTATTTAAATAAAAGAAGAAAAGGAGACAAGGAAAAAGAAATAACTACTGAAGAGACCTGGATGATCATATTATCAACCAATTGAGTCTATGGCTCAAATGAGGAATGCATGCATAGTGTAATAAAACAGTCTGGCCTACTTTCTAACCAATGACATCTTTGTCAGGGTCTACTTTTTATCACAAAGGCTTAAGAAAATGATAAATTGTTTTTCTTTACAAAGAAGTTGAAGATGATGATAATAGATAATCTTCTAGCCCTCACTGTATACCGTATCTTCTTGCAATTATATGCAGAGTACATCATGAGAAACGCTGGGCTGGATTAAGCACAAGCTGGAATCAACATTGCAAGGAGAAATATCAATAACCTCAGATATGCAGATAAGCATCTGCATGCAAGGCGGGAGACCCGGGTTCGATCCCTGGATCGGGAAGATCCCCTGGAGAAGGAAATGGCAACCTACTCCAGTATTCTTGCCGGGAGAATCCCATGGAGGGAGGAGCTTGGTAGGCTATAGTCCATAGGATCATAAAGAGTCCGACAGGACTGAATGACTTCACTTTCACGTTCATGCAGATGACACCACCCTTATGGCAGAAAGTGAAGAAGAACTAAAGATCCTCTTGATGAAAATGAAAGAAAAAAGTGAAAAAGTTGGCTTAAAACTCAATCATCAGAAAACTAAAATCATGGCATCTGGTCCCATCACTTCATGGCAAAGAGATGGGGAAACAGTGGAAACAGCTATAAAACTTTACTTTTGGGGGCTCCAAAATCACTGCAGATGGTGACTGCAGCCATGAAATTAAGATGCTTACTCCTTGGAAGAAAAGTTATAACTTACCTAGACAGCATATTAAAAAGCAGGGACATTACTTTGCCAACAAAGGTCCAAATAGTCAAAGCTATGGTTTTTCCAGTAGTCATGTATGGATGTGAGAGTTGGACTATAAAGAAAGCTGAGTGCCGAAGAATTGATGGTTTTGAACTGTGGTATTGGAGAAGACTCTTGAGAGTCCCTTGGACTGCAAGGAGATCCAACCTGTCCATTTTAAAGGAAATCAGTCCTAAATGTTCAGTGGAAGGACTGATGTTGTACCTGAAAAGCCAATACTTTGGCCACCTGATGGGAAGAATGACTCATTTGAAAAACCATGATGCTGGGAAAGATTGTAGGTGGAAGGAGAAGGGGACGACAGAGGGTAAGATGGCTGGATGGCATCACCAACTCATGAGTTTGAGTAAACTCCGGGAGTTGGTGATGGACAGGGAGGCCTGGCGTGCAACAGTCCATGGGGTCGCAAAGAGTTGGACATGATTGAACGACTGAACTGAACTGATACATAGCTCACATTGTATGGAAGACTTGCAAAGAAATCTAACCTCTGCAAGTCTTTTTTTTAAAGAACAGCAACAATTTTCAATACAACCATTTAATTTTATAGTTGTTAGTATAGTGTTTTCTATGAATCAGAATATTTGTCAAATGCAGACTGTGCTATTTGAAGGTGTACTGAGGGGAGACTTGGGAATTCTTGATATGGGGATTCATCTGGAACACTTTGGAGGAAATCTTTGACAACTAAAATGAAGTACATTGTTTGATAAACAATTGCTGGATTCCATAAGCAAGTGGTCTATTTTATTATAATAGGAAAATGATAGATGTTAGAGCAGTCATCTTTAAAGTTTGTGTTTTTTGTTGGTTCCATGGGGTTGTTTGGATAAACTACTACTAGGTGAATATTTGTCAGTGTGATTTTGTTCTGTTTCTTTTCCCCTTGCTTTAAGCTCAAATTCATTAAATTAATAGTACAGAAGGAAGTCAGGATAGAATAGCTGGTTGATAAAAATCTAAGAAATGTCATTGGCCAAATAAACATTTTTCAGGGATGCATGCTTGAGTATAGTCATGGAGAGAAGGCATACTACACAAAGAACAAATAGCTCTTCTCTTAATTTCATTCTAAGGGCAGAACTGAGCATGTGTTCTTCGATAAAAATAGCATTCTCATACTCTAATGATTTAGGAATGATAGCTTGATGCACAGTTTCAAAACCAGCAAAGTTATAAAATAAGATGAATGGAAAACTGATGATTTATCATTGTTGAAGCAATCCTCCTGTTGCCCAAGTCAATAAGTGAATAGTTTTCCAAATTCAATGTTTCTTTCTCAGTCCGTTTTCTCCTGCACATTTCTATGGGTCTTAGGATGTTTCTCCTCCTCCTGATTCATGGAACATGCATATTTGCCATATTTCATTCTATCTGTTCTCTTATAGAATTATGTGTAGCTTATTCTATGATTCTTTCTCATTCTATTTACATTGCAAGATGCTTAAATCATATAAAATTATAAGAATCTGTTTTGTTACAGGCAAACTGCCTTTGAGAGGCAGTTCACTGAAATAAATTTAGCTATTTTAAATACGCATATCTATGTATGCAATGGCACCCCACTCCAGTACTCTTGCCTGGAAAATCCCATGGACGGAGGAGCCTGGTAGGCTGGAGTCCATGGGGTCGCTAAGAGTCAGACATGACTGAGCGACTTCACTTTCACTTTTCACTTTCATGCATTGGAGAAGGAAATGGCAACCCATTCCAGTGTTCTTGCCTGGAGAATCCCAGGGACAGGCGAGCCTGGTGGGCAGCCGTCTATGGGGTCTCACAGAGTTGGACATGATTGAAACGACTTAGCAGCATGTATATGTGGTATAGATATAATATAGATAGATAGTGTATTTATATTTTTTTGTTGTTCAGTTGCTAAATCGTGTCTGATTCTTTGAGACCTCATAGACTGCACCAGGCCAACTTCCCTGTCCTTCACTATCTCCCAGAGTTTGCTCAAACTCATGTCCATTGAGTCAACGATGCCATCCACCCATCTCATCCTCTATCACACCCTCTTTCTCCTGCCCTCAATGTTTTGCAGCATCATTGTCTTTTCCAGTGAGTCAGTTCTTCCCATGAGGTGGCCAAAATATTGGAGCTTCAGCTTCAGCATCAGTCCTTCCAACGAATATTCAGGGTTGATTTTCTTTAGTATTGACTGGTTTGATCTTTTTGCTGTCCAAGAGACTCTCAAGAGTCTTCTCTAGCACCACAGTTCAAAAGCATCAATTCTTTGGCACTTAGCTTTCTTTATGGTCCAATTCTCACATCCATACACGACTACTGGAAAAAAAAAATAGCTTCGATATACAGACCTTTGTCACAAACTGATGTTTCTCTTTTTTAAAATGCTGTCTAGGTTTGTCATAGCTTTCCTTCTGAGGAGCAAGCAATTTTTTAAATTTCATGGCTGCAGTCACAATCTGCAGTGATTTTGGAGCCCAAGAAAATAAAGTCTGTCACTGTTTCCATTTTTTTTTTCCCCCATCTATTTGCCATGAAGTAATGGGACCAGATGCCATGATCTTAGTTTTTGAATGTTCAGTTTTAAGACAGCTTTTTCACTCTCATCTTTCACTTTCATCAAGAGACTCTTTAGTTCTTCTTCACTTTCTGCCATAAGGGAGGTGTCACCCACATATCTGAGGTTATTGATATTTCTCCTGGCAATCTTGATTCCAGCTTGTGCTTCATCCAGCTTGGCATTTCGCATGATGTCAGATCAGATCAGATCAGTCACTCAGTCGTGTCTGACTCTTTGCGACCCCATGAATCGCAGCACGCCAGGCCTCCCTGTCCAACACCAACTCCCGGAGTTCACTCAGACTCATGTCCATCGAGCCAGTGATGCCATCCAGCCATCTCATCCTCTGTCGTCCCCTTCTCCTCTTGCCCCCAATCCCTCCCAGCATCAGAGATGATGTACTAGGCATATAAATTACATAAGAAGGGTGACAATATGCAGCCTTGCCATACTCCTTTCCCAATTTTGGACCAGTCTATTGTACCATGTCTGGTTCTAATTGTTGCTTCTTCAGCTGCATACAGGTTTCTCAGGAGACAGATAAGGTGTTTTGGTATCCCCATCTCTTTAAGGATGTTCCACAATTTGTTGTATATACATAAATATGTACGTAATATAAAAATGCATGAATATTTTAAAATATAAACTACTGTATAAAATATATAACACATACATAGTAGATGTATGTGCAAAATTTCATATATACATATGTGTGTGTGTATGTGTGTGTGTACCCAAATAAAATTCTATTTTGGCTTCTTTCTGAATATAGATACAAACTTGACTTGGACCCATAGTGCATTTAATCATCCTCTCCTTATCTTGCTAGTCCACCCTTAATCTTAACTGGACACACTTTAAAAATGGGTGGAATTGGTGAACTAGCTTGGTTCCTGAGAACTGTGCCAAGTTTAAGTTTTCTACTATATTACTGAGCTAAGGAAATATACTTTCTGAGTTCAGTGAGTAAAAACTATACACCCCATTGAAATATTTCCACCATAGCTCCCCACTTCAATAGCAATTACTGTAACTATATTCACTGAAATTAGTTCAGATTTTCTTGCTGAGTTATATGTATTCCTTGACAGAGCAACAGTGACATTTTATGATCTGAAACAACAGAATGCTGTGGCTATTATTTGGAACCAGATGTTAAAGACCTCTCTGGATGTTTTAACTACAATGAATAAGTCTAACATCAAAGTGCCCCCTGCAGAAACACAGTGTGAGACTGAGGAGAATTGTCTTTTCCTACCAAGCTTTACTTGCTAAGATGAAATCTGTACTAAAAGATTTTCACATAATTCTCACGTAATCCCATTCTTGATCTTTTGTTTCAGCTGCAGGTTTTCTTTAACTTTTCCATCACAATGTCCCCCAAAGCACAGGAGATTGAATGTGTGCCTTCGGGCATGCAAAGACAGAGCCTGAAGCAGCTCAACAAAAATAACTGTCTTCCAAGTCACACATTCTCACATTTTTGTCTCAAACCTTCTTGTGAAATTGGAATTCTATACTATAAAGTATCTCTTTTCTGAAAATAAATAGGAAGCTTTAAATTACTCAGTATTGAGTGCAAATGGATTATATGAACAAATTTACTGTATTTATGACAGCAAATTATCATATGCACTCAGACCTATGAATACACAACTGGGAACACAGCTTGAGTCCCCTACCTTGAGTAAGAAGTACCAATAAAATCATTGTTAAGTGGTATTCAGAAAAAAAAAAAAAAAGTATTCTATCTGAATACTTCAGCAAAAATTTTATCAACAAGAATTCAAATTTTTCCTGTTTTTATTTTTTAATATAAAATTTATATACAATGAAAAAATAGATCTTAAGCATGAAAATTTATGGAGTTTTAAATAATACATATATATACCTATGCAAACCAAACTCCTATCATCTTACAGAACATTAAATTCACCCTGTGTGTATTAGTTGCTTCAATCATGTCTGACTCTTTGCAACCCCATGGACTGTATAGCCAGCCAGGCTCCTCTGTCCATGGAATTCTCCAGGCAAGGATACTGGAATGGGTTGTATTTGTTGTTCAGTCACTCATTCGTATCAAATTCTCTGTGACCCCATGGACTGCAGCACACCAGGCTTTGCTGTCCTTCACTAAAAAGCAGAGACATTACTTTGCCCACAAAGGTCCGTGTAGTCAAGGCTATGGTTTTTCCAGTAGTCATGTATGGATGTGAGAGTTGGACTATAAAGAAAGTTGAGCACAGAAGAATTGATACTTTTGAACTGCAGTGTTGGAGAAGACTTTTGAGAGTCCCTTGGACTGCAAGGAGATCCAACCAGTCCATCCTAAAGGAGATCAGTCCTGGGTATTCATTTCAAGAACCAATGTTGAAGCTGAAACTCCAATACTTTGGCCACCTGATGCAAAGAGCTGACTCATTGGAGAAGACCCTGATGCTGGGAGGGATTGAGGGCAGGAGGAGAAGGGGATGACAGAGGATGAGATGGTTGGGTGGCATCACTGACTCAATGGACATGAGTTTGGGTGAACTCTGGGAGTTGGTGATGGACAGGGAGGCCTGGCATGCTGCAGTTCATGGGGTCACAAAGAGTCGGACATGACAGAGCGACTGAACTGAACTTAACTAACTCCTGGAGTTTGTTCAAACTTGTGTCCATTGAGTCAGTGATGCCATCCAACCATCTTGTATTCTGTCATCACCTTCTTTCAGAGCCTTCAATCTTCCCAGCATCAGGGTCTTATCCAGTGAGTCAGCTTTTCACAACAGGTGGCTAAAGTATTGGAGCTTCAGCATTAGTTCTTCCAATGAACATTCAGGGTTGACTACCTTTAGAATTGACTAGCTTGGTCTCCTTGCAGTCCAAGGGACTCTTGAGAATCTATTCCAGCACCACAGTTCAAAAGCATCAGTTCTTCAGCACTCAGCTTTCTTTATGGTCCAGCTCTACCATCCATACATGACTACGGAAAAACCTAGCTTTGACTATAAGACCTTTGTTAGCAAAGTAACATCTCTGCTTTTTAATATGCTGTCTAGGTTTATCATAGCTCTTCTTCCAAGGAGCAAGTGTCTTTTAATTTCATGACTGCAGTCACCATCTGCAGTGATTTGGAACCCTAAGGAAATAAAGTCTGTCACTGTTTCCATTGTTTCCCTATCTATTTGCCATGAAGTGATGGGACCAGATGCCATGATCTTAGTTTTTGAATGTTGAATTTGAACCCAGCTTATCACTCTCCTCTTTCATCTTCATCAAGAGGCTCTTAAGTTCCTCTTTGCTTTCTATCGTAAGGGTGGCATCATTTGCATATCTGAGGTTATTGATATTTCTCCTGGCAATCTTGATTCCAGCTTGTGTTTCATCCAGCCCAGCATTTCACATGATGTACTCTGCATAGAAGTTAAATAAGCAGGGTGACAACAGTTTGAAACCAGTCTGTTGTTTCATGTCAGGTTCTAACTGTTTCTTCTTGATCTGCACACCGGTTTCTCAGGTGACAGGTTAAGTGGTCTGGTATTCTCGTCTCTTTAAGAATTTCTCACAGTTTGTTATGATCCACACAGTCAAAAGCTTTAGAATAATCAATGAAGCAGAATTAAATGTTTATTTGTTTGTTTTTTTCCTGGAATTCTATTGCTTTTTCTATGATCCACCAGATGTTGGCAATTTAATCTCTGGTTCTTCTGCCTTTTCTAAATCCAACTGGTACATCTGGAAGTTCTCGATTCACATACTGTTGAAGCCTATCTGGGAGGATTTTGAGCATGAGCATCTTTCAATCTCACTTTTCACTTTAAACATTCTTTGCCATTGCCCTTCTTTGGGAATGGAATGAAAACTGACCTTTTCCAGTCCATTCCTTTCTCCAAGGGATTTTCCAAAACAGGAATTGAACACGGGTTTCCTGCGTTATAAGCACATTCTTTACTCTCTAAGCCACCAGGGAAGCTTAAGTTCAAACTTATATGCAGAGTACATCATGAGAAACACTGGGCTGGAAGAAGCAGAAGTTGGAATCAAGATTGCTGGGAGAAATATTAATAACCTCAGATATGCAAATGACACCACCCTTATGGCAGAAAGTGAAGAGGAACTAAAAAACCTCTTGATAAAAGTGAAAGAGGAGAATGAAAAAGTTGGCTTAAAGCTCAACATTCAGAAAACTAAGATTATGGTATCTGGTCCCATCACTTCATGGGAAATAGATGGGGAAACAGTGACAGACTTTATTTCCTTGGGCTCCAAAATCACTGTACACGGTGATTGCAGCCGTGAAATTAAAAGATGGTTAGTCCTTGGAAGGAAACTTATGACCAACCTAGATAGCATATTCAAAAGCAGAGACATTACTTTGCCAACAAAGGTTCGTCTAGTCAAGGCTATGGTTTTTCCAGTGGTCATGTATGGATGTGAGAGTTGGACTGTGAAGAAAACTTAACGCTGAAGAATTGATGCTTTTGAACTGTGGTGTTGGAGAAGACTCTTGAGAGTCCCTTGGACTGCAAGGAGATCCAACCAGTCCATTCTGAAGGAGATCAGTCCTGGGTGTTCTTTAGAAGAAATAATGCTAAAGCTGAAACTCCAGTACTTTGGCCACCTCATGCGAAGAGTTGATTCATTGGAAAAGACTCTGATGCTGGGAGGGATTGGGGGCAGGGGGAGAAGGGGACAACAGAGGATGAGATGGCTAGATGGCATCACTGACTCAATGGACATGAGTCTGAGTGAACTCCAGGTGTTGGTGATGGACAGGGAGGCTTGGCGTGCTGTGATTCACGGGGTTGCAAAGTCGGACACGACTGAGTGACTGAACTGAACTGAATGTTTACCTATCCTCCTTTCCAGTCAATCCCAAATGCACTACCCCCTGAAAAATCCACTGTTCTTATTTTGTCAGTCATTTTGCCATTACAGATCAATCAGTTCAGTTCAGCTACTCAGCCGTGTCTAACTCTTTGAGACACCGTGGACTGCAGCTTGCCAGGCCTCCCTGTCCATCACCAATGCCCAGAGTTACTCAAACTCATGTCCATTGAGTCGGTGATGCCATCCAACCATCTCACCCTCTGTTTCCCCCTTCTCCTCCTGCCTTCAATCTTTCCCAGCATCAGGTTCTTTTCAAATGAGTCAGTTCTTCGAATCAGGTGGCCAAAGTATTGGAGTTTCAGCTTCAACACCAGTCCTTCCAATTGAATATTCAGGACTGATTTCCCTTAGGATGGACTGGTTGGATACCTTGAGGTCCATGGGACTCTCAAGAGTCCTCTCCAACACCACAGTTCAGAAGTATCAATTCTTTGCTGCTCAGCTTTCTTTATAGTCCAACTCTCACATCCATACATGACTACTGGTAAAACCATAGCCTTGACTAGATGGACCTTTGTTAACAAAGTAATGTCTCTGCTTTTTAATATGCTGTCTAGGTTGGTCATAACTTCCCTTCCAAGGTGTAAGTGTCTTTTAATTTCATGGTTGTAATCACCATCTGCAGTGATTTTTAAGCCCAAAAAATAAAGTCAGCCACTCTTTCCACTGTTTCCTCATCTATTTGCATGAAATGATGGGACCTGATACCATGATCTTAGTTTTCTGAATGTTGAGTTTCAAACCAACTTTTTCACTTTGCTCTTTTACTTTCATCAAGAGGCTCTTCAGTTCTTCTTCACTTCCTGCCATAAGGGTGGTGTCATCTGCATATCTGAGGTAACTGATATTTCTCTTGGCAATCTTGATTCCAGCTTGTGCTTCATCCACCCAAGCATTTCTCATGATGTACTCTGCATATATGTTAAATAAGCAGGGTGACAATATACATCCTTGAAGTATTCCTTTTCCTGTTTGGAACCAGTATGTTGTTCCATGCCCAGTTCTAACTGTTGCTTCCTAACCTGGATACAGATTTCTCAAAAGGCAGGTCAGGTGGTCTGGTATTCCTATCTCTTGGAAAATTTTCCACAGTTTGTGGTGATCCACACAGTCAAAGGCTTTGGCATAGTCAATAAAGCAGAAATAGATGTTTTTCTGGAACTGTCTTACTTTTTCGATGATTCAATGGATGTTGGCAATTTGACCTCTGGTTCTTCTGCCTTTTCTAAATCCAGCTTGAACATCTGGAAGTTCATGGTTCACATATTGCTGATGCCAGGCTTGGAGAATCTTGAGTATTATTTTACTAGAGTGTAAGATGAGTGGAATTGTGCTTTAGTTTGAACATTCTTTCGCATTGCCTTTCTTTGGGATCAGAATGAAAACTGACCTTTTCCAGTCTTGTGGCCACTGCTGCATTTTCTAAATTTGCTGGTATATTGAGTGTAGCACCTTCACAGCATCATCCTTTAGGATTTGAACTAGCTCCACTGGAATTCCATCACCTTCACTAGCTTTGTTTGTAGTGCTGCTTCCTAAGGTCCATTGACCTCACATTCCAGGATGTCTGGCTCTAGGTGAGTTATCATACCATCATGATTATCTTGGTCATGAAGATTGTTTTTCTATAGTTCTGTGTATTCTTGCCACCTCTTCTTAATATCTTCTGCTTCTGTTAAGTCCATACCATTTCTGTCCTTTATTGAGCCCATCTTTGCATGAAATGTTCCCTTGGTATCTCTAGTTTTCTTCAAGAGATCTCTAGTCTTTCCCATTCTATCATTTTCCTCTATTTCTTTGCACTGATCACTGAAGAAGGCTTTATCTCACCTTGCTATTCTTTGGAATTCTTCATTCAAATGAGTGTATCTCTCCTTTTCTCCTTTGCTTTTCACATCTCTTCTTTCCCAGCTATTTGTAAGGCCTTCTCAGACAACCATTTTGCTTTTTTGCATTTATTTTTCTTGGGGATGGCCTTGCTCTTTGTCTCCTGTACAATTTCATGAACCTCCATCCATAGTTCATCAGGCACTCTGTCTATCAGATCTAGCCCCTTAAATTTATTTCTCACTTCCACTGTATAATCATAAGGGATTTGATTTAGGTTATGCCTGAATGGTCTAGTGGATTTCCCTACTTTTTTCAATTTAAGTCTGAATTTGGTAATATGGAGCTCATGATCTAAGCCACAATCAGCTCCTGGTCTTGTTTTTGTGACTGTATAGAGCTTCTCTACCTTTGGCTTCAAAGAATATAATCAATTTGATTTCAGTGTTGACTATCTAGTGATGTTCATGTGTAGACTCTTCTCTTGTGTTGTTGGAAGAAGGTGTTTGCTATGACAAGTGTGTTCTCTTGGCAAAATTCTATTAGCCTTTGCTCTGCTTCATTCTGTACTCAAGGCCAAACCTACTAGATAGATAAAAATAAAAGCAGCAAATTAGGCAAAATGAGGCAACAGAGAAACATGTTCCAAATGAAGTGACAAGATAAATCCCCCAAAGAAGAACTATTTAAAGTGGACAGAGGCAATCTACCTAATAAAGAGCTCAAAGTAATGATTGTAAATATATTCAAAGAACTCATCAGAATATAAAGGAAGAGAACAAAAGAAACAAAGAACAACAAAAAAAGGAACTACAAACCACTCCCAAAATGGCAATGCCTATCAATAATTACTTTAAGTCTAAATGAATTAAACACACCAATCAAAATGCATAAATTGGGTAATAGTCATGGTAATCTCTTTTGGGACCCCATTAGGCTATAGCCCACCAGACTTCTCTATCCATTGAATATTCCAGTTAAGAATACTGGAGTGGGTTGTCATTTCCTTCTCCAGGGATCTTCCCAATCCAGGGATCAAACTTATGTCTCCTGCATTGGCAGAAGGATTGTTTACCACTGAGGCACCTGGGAAAAACAACAACAATATATAAATGGCAGAATATTACTCAACCATAAAAAAGAATGAAATCATGCCATTTGCAAGAGCACGGATACACTGAGAGGGTATTAAGTGAAATAAGTGAAATAAGTCAGAGAGAGAAAAACAATACTGTATGTATGTATGTATATATATATATGATTTCACTTGTATATGGTATCTAAACAAACAAAAGAAATGAAAAAACATTAAAAAACAGAAACCAACTCATAGAGGACAAACAAATACTTGTTGTTGGGGAGAAGGATAGAGGTAGGAAAAATGGGTGAAGTACAAACTTCCAGTTGCAAAATAAATGATGCACAGTTGTGAAATAAACAATATGGGGAAGATAGTCAATAACCATGCAGTATCTTTATATGATAATATTTGGTAACTAAATTTATTATAGTGATTGGTTTGAAAAGTATATAATATCCAATCACTAGGTTGTATACCAGGAACTCGGAGAAAGCAATGGCACTCCACTCCAGTACTCTTGCCTGGAAAATTCCATGGGCAGAGGAGCCTGGTAGGCTGCAGTCCATAGGGTCGCGAAGAGTCAGACACGACTGAGAGACTTCACTTTCACTTTTCACTTTCATGCATTGGAGAAGGAAATGGCAACCCACTCCAGTATTCTTGCCTGGAGAATCCCAGGGACGGTGGAGCCTGGTGGGCTGCCGTCTATGGGGTCACACAGAGTCGGACACGACTGAAGCGACTTAGCAGCAGCAGCATACCAGGAACTAACATAATGTTTTTCGCCAATTATACTTCAAAAACAAGTAAACAAACACAGAGAAAGAAATACTATTTGTGGTTACCAGAGGAGGGGAAACTGGATAAAGATAGTGAAAAGTCATTTTCTTATAGATATGGGTGCCACTAATTATTCTATGCTATGCTATGCTAAGTCACTTCAGTCGTGTCCGACTCTGTGCGACCCCATGGACGGCAGCCCACCAGGCTTCCCCGTCCCTGGGATTCTCCAGGTTATGCAAAGAGTCAACTCATTGGAAGAGACCCTGATGCTGGGAAAGATGGAAGGCAAAAGGAGAAGAGGATGACAGAGGATGAGATGGTTGGATGGCATCACTGAATCAATGGACATGTGTTTGAGCAAGCTCCAGGAGATGACGAAGGACAGGGAAGACTAGCATGACTGTAACCCATAGGGTCACAAAGAGTTGAACACGACTTAGAGGCTGAACAACAATAGCAATTCTACCATATATCCCGCTACTATAGAAGAGCAGATTCCTTGGACTTCTACTTGAGTGGTATGAAATTCTAGTAATTCCAAATTCTTCTCCATGTCTCAACCTCTAACTGTGCCTCTGTGACCACTAATAGCAGAACATTTCTTTCTTTTCTATGAAAATAGCCTATCAGATTTATTATTAAATTTTATAGAGTTTTACTCTGTAACTACAACTGTTAAATAAAATATTTAGCTGAAACATTATATACAGTGTTCTCAGGAAAAAACTTACCTTTGATCATTTTCTAGCTGATATTTTGATATTTGTTCTCCTGTAGCAAATATTCAAATACTAATTGATATGTAATTTAGAGTTTGGTAAAATTCTAATATATTTATGAGCAAATGAATCTACTAATATTGTAAAATAATAGATGCTGAACCAGTCAGAATCCAGATTAAAATTTATAAACCATTGCCTACTATTTCTCAGTAATATATTAAAATTTAAACTTGAGGAATACATAAGCCTATCATGATTATTTTTATGGAAAATGAAAATAATCATCCCTTGCATTGTTCTTTTCAAGATTAGTTTTACTTATAACCAAAAGATCAAGATTATAGGGTTGTTTTTTTTTTTGAGATTTTCAAGCAATAGGTTAAACATGTATCCTTCAAATTTCTGGCTATGGAGAAGGAAATGTTAATCGACTACAGTATTCTTGCCTGGAGAATCCCATGGACAGAGGATCCAGGCAGGCTACAGTTCATGGAGTCACAAAGAGTTGGACAGGACTGAGCAACTAAGCAAGCACACACATGAACATTTCTGAAGTGCCTAATCCAAACACAAGCTTAATTTAGCCTCTTTGTTTACATGTTCCATTGTGATAGATGTATTTGACATTCTTGGCATCCTATTGTATAAAGATAATCAATAATTTTTGTCTTCACTTGGGAAAGCTTATGCACTAAGACAAATGTCTTAAAGCTTTACTGAGGGATCATCTTATTTCCTACAGCTTTTGAGAATATAAACTTTCTAATTCTCCTTCAAACTAATTATTTATTCCTCAGCATTTTATTGTTTTTGATTACATTATGGATGGAGGTTTTCTTTATTTCCTTTCTAGGGATATTTTATTGTTAGTGTTTATAGACATGTATCTGGTTTCTGGATATTGTTTTATATCTTAAAACTTTACTAAATTTGTTGATTTGTTTCAATAGTTTTGGGTTGAGTCTTTTAGTTAATAATTTTTGATATATAAGATCGTATTATCTATCAGTTCAGTTTAGTACAGTCGCTCAGTCATGTCCGACTCTTTGCGACCCCATGAATTGCAGCACACCAGGCCTCCCTGCCCATCACCAACTCCCAGAGTTCACTCAAACTCATGTCCATCAAGTCAGTGATGCCATCCAGCCATCTCATCCTCTGTTGTCCCTTTCTCTTCCTGACCACAATCCCTCCCAGCATCAGAGTCTTTTCCAATGATGACTCATTGGAAAAAAAAAAAAAAATGATGACTCTTTGGCCAACTCTTCGCATGAGGTGGCCAAAGTAGTGGAGTTTCAGCTTTAGCATCATTTCTTCCAAAGAAATTCCAGGGCTGATCTCCTTCAGAATGGACTGGTTGGATCTCCTTGCAGTCCAAGGGACTCTCAAGAGTCTTCTCCAACACCACAGTTCAAAAGCATCAATTCTTCGGCGCTCAGCCCTCTTCACAGTCCAACTCTCACATCCATACATGACCACTGGAAAAACCATAGCCTTGACTAGACAGATCTTTGTTGGCAAAGTAATGTCTCTGCTTTTGAATATGCTATTAGGTTGGTCATAACTTTCCTTCCAAGGAGTAAGCATCTTTTAATTTCATGGCTGCAGTCACCACCTGTAGTGATTTTGGAGCCCCAAAAAATAAAGTCTGACACTGTTTCCACTGTTTCTCCATCTATTTCCCATGAAGTGATGGGACCGGATGCCATGATCTTAGTTTTCTGAATGTTGAGCTTTAAGCCAACTTTTTCACTCTCCTCTTTCATCTTCATCAAGAAGCTTTTTAGTTCCTCTTCACTTTCTACCATAAGGGTGGTGTCATCTGCATATCTAAGGTTATTGATATTTCTCCCGGCAATCTTCATTCCAGCTTGTGCTTCTTCCAGCCCAGCGTTTCTCATAATGTACTCTGCATATAAGTTAAATAAGCAGGGTGACAATATACAGCCTTGACGTACTCCTTTTCCTATTTGGAACCAGTCTGTTGTTCCATGTCCAGTTCTAACTGTTGCTTCCTGACCTTCATACAAATTTCTCAAGAGGCAGGTCAGGTGGTCTGGTATTCCCATCTCTTTCAGAATTTTCCACAGTTTATTGTGATCCACACAGTCAAAGGCTTTGGCATAGTCAATAAAGCAGAAGTAGATGTTATTCTGGAACTCTCACTTTTTTTATGATCCAGCAGATGTTGGCAATTTGATCTATGGTTCCTCTGCCTTTTCTAAAACCAGCTTGAACATCTGGAAGTTCATGGTTCATGTATTGCTGAAGCCTATTGCTGAAGTTCACATATTGGAGAATTTTGAGCATTACTTTACTAGCGTGTGAGATGAGTGCAATTGTGCAGTAGTTTGAGCATTCTTTTCATTGCCTTTCTTTGGGATTGGAATGAAAACTGACGTTTTCCAGTCCTGTGGCCACTGCTGAATTTTCCAAATTTGCTGGCATATTGACAATTATTTTTTTCCTCTCCAATTTGGATGTCTTTTATTTCTTTGTCTTGCCCAATTACTCTGTGTGCTAATTCCAGTTCTATGCTGAATAAAAGTGGTGAGAGGGCATCCTTTCCTTTTTCATGATCTTGTAGGTAAAGGTGTTAACTTTTCAGTGTTGAGTATGATGTTAGCTATTATTACCTAAGGATAAATTATTGACTACTTAAAATTATGCAAAACTTTTAAAAAAGATAGTTTATTATAAACTCACTAGTTTTCTGAACTAGTGAGTGTCTTACAAGTTTTGTTGAATAGAATTCAGAGGTCAACAGTACCTTCAATAATCTCAAGATACCTTCTCAAAAACATTTGTACTATGCTTTCCTGGTTATAAAAAAAAAAATCTTTTAATAGTGAAAACTAAGAACTCATCCCTGAAAATCAGGAACAACTCAAAAATTTCCCTCTAATCACTGCTTTTCAACATAATATTGGAATCCTAGTTAATATAATAAGATAAGAAAAGGAAATTAAAGGAATCAGATTGAGAAAGAGGAAATAAAACTCTTTGCTGCAGATGATATGATCATTTTTTAAAATAAAATCTTTAAAAATTGGCAGAACATCCCTATCCTGGAACTAATAAGTTAGTATAGAAAAATTGCATGATACAAGGTTAATATACTAAAGTCAATTACCTTTCTATATAATAGCAGTACATAACGCTATTACAATTGCACACCTAAAATGAAATATTTTGGTTTAAATCTAACAAAATATGCATAAGACTTATATGAAGAAAATAATAAAACTTTGATGAAAGAATTCAAAGAAGTAAATGAACAGAGAAATATTCCATGTTCATGAAAATTCAGGAGGACTCAGTAATGTCAACATGTCAGTTCTTCCCAACTTGATACAGCTTTTGGATGGTAGTGGCACCCCACTCCAGTACTTTTGCCTGGAAAATCCCATGGATGGAGGAGCCTGGTGGGCTGCAGTCCATGGGGTCACGAAGAGTCGGACATGACAGAGCAACTTCACTTTCACTTTTCACTTTCATGCATTGGAGAAGGAAATGGCAACCCACTCCAGTGTTCTCGCCTGGAGAATCCCAGGGACGGGGGAGCCTGGTGGGCTGCCGTCTGTGGGGGCACAGAGTTGGACACGACTGAAGCAACTTAGCAGCAGCAGCAGCAGCAACACTAAACACCAGTAATGTCTAGTGATTAAATGTAAATATACTTAAATATTGATTAGAATAATAGCAGCCTGTATTTATTTGCAAAAATGTTTTATACTATTTTATAAAGAAGAAATACTTTATTTATAGGAAAATGTTATTTAATAGTCTTTATTATAGAATCTAAAGAAAATAATAACACTTTAAAGGAATTGTCTTCATAATTCCCAGGACATTGGACAGTAAAGCATATAAAACAAAGTATACTAGTCTGCATACTAGTCTTAAAACATTAAAATCTTTAACATTCTAATTGCTGTTGTATCTTGAAGAGTATATACATTCTTTTTTTTTTTTTTAGAAATAAACTCTCAAAGGACAGTGTCAATCCACCATAACACTTTTATTCAGAATTCACAAATTCTGAATTTTTTTTTATTTTATGCTTCTAGGAGATGTTACATACTACATATCACTTTTGACATTTTAGTTTTTCTTGGAATGTTTAGAAATATTTTGTGTGGCCACACCATTAAGAAACAGTTTACATCAAGAAAATAGCAGATCAACACTTTAAATCAATGCAAATGTTCTACCTAACTTAGAGAGTAATGAGTTACAATACGTCTCACATGCCAATCAGAATAAAATTAAGGAAACAATTTGTTAATGTTACTGCTTTTCTAATTTGACTCAAACTTAACAGTAGTCATTTCAATCATTTCTCCATTCAGTCAATAGTTATTGAGTACTGATATCTGTGTGAGGAAAAGTACTAAGCGCTGGACATAAAATAATGATCATACAGACAAGGTTTCTAATTCAGTGGAGACAAAGAAAATTAAATAAAATAAATGAAATAATTTCAAAATGTAATTCATTATATAGAGAAATATACCAAGAGTGAGATTAATAAATAATAAGAGTGGGGGGGGGATTGGATGGACTTTATATAAAGAGTAGCTTGGCAAGGCATGTGAGAAACAAAACTCCCAATGGATATGAGACAAACTGATGAATGAACCCTAGACTCTTTGGGAAATATCACAATTTGGAAGTAATGAGGCTCAGAAATCTGCTAAGTTTTTTAAGATCATCAACCTAATCAATGAATGATAGAAGCAGAATTTAACAGGGGATTTTTTAAAAATCTGCATTATTATTATTACTTTTTATCATGCCCTGAACAGCTTGTGGGACCTTAGCTTCCCTGCACTGTGCTAGTGAAAGCATGAAGTTCTAACCACTAGACCACCAAGGAATTCCTTAACATGGAATTTTGTTTCCAACTGCAATATGAGATTGTAATATTGGGTAACAACCACTAAGAAATTCTTAAAAAGCTGAGAACTCAGACAGTGGGATACCCAGAAAGAATAAAGAAACAGCCACATGAAATTGTTAATCCTTCATCTGTTTCATTTATTAACATGGTTATGGGCTGGCACGGAGAAGGCAATGGCACCCCACTCCAGTACTCTTGCCTGGAAAATCCCATGGATGGAGGAGCCAGGTAGGCTGCAGTCCATGGGGTTGCGAAGAGTCGGACACAACTGAGCAACTTCCTTTTCACTTTTCCCTTTCATGCATTGGAGAAGGAAATGGCAACCCACTCCAGTGTTCTTGCCTGGAGAATCCCAGGGACGGGGGAGCCCAGTGGGTTGGGGTGGCACAGAGTCGGACACAACTGAAGTGACTTAGCAGAGTAGCATGGGCTGGCAACTTCAATCAAAAAAGAAACAAGTAACTTTGTAAAAGAGAATAACATGTTCTTTGGAGTCAGAAGAGCATGGAATTGAATGAAAAATTGCCATTTACTATTTGCGTAATCTTATGCTCAGTGAATAACTTACCTGTGACTTGATTTTTTCATTTTCAAAAGAGGTTCAGTTCAGTTGCTCAGTCGTGTCCAACTCTTTGCAACCCCATGAATCACAGCATGCCAGGCCTCCCTGTCCATCACAAACTCCCGGAGTTCACCCAAACTCATGTGCATTGAGTCGGTGATGCCATCAGGCCATCTCATCCTCTGTTGTCCCCTTCTCCTCCTACCTCAAATCCCTCCCAGCATCCGAGTCTTTTCCAATGAGTCAACTCTTCACTTGAGGTGGCCAAAGTATTGGAGTTTCAGCCTCAGCATCAGTCCTTCCAATGAACACCCAGGACTGATCTCCTTTAGGATGGACTGGTTGGAACTCCTTGAAGTCCAAGGGACTCTCAAGAGTATTCTCCAACACCACAGTTCAAAAGCATCAATTCTTTGGCACTCAGCTTTCTTCACAGTCCAACTCTTACATCCATACATGACCACTGGAAAAACTATAGCCTTGACAAGACGAACCTTTGTTGGCAAATATCTCTGCTTTTTAATATGCTATCTAGGTTGGTCATAACTTTCCTTCCAAGGAGTAAGTGTCTTTTAATTTCATGGCTGCAATCACCATCTGCAGTAATTTTGGAGCCCCCCAAAATAAAGTCAGCTACTCTTTCAACTGTTACACCATCTATTTCCCATGAAGCGATGGGACTGGATGCCATGATCTTAGTTTTCTCAATGTGGAGCTTTAAGCCAACTTTTTCACTCTCCTCTTTCACTTTCATCAAGAGACTTTTTAGATCCTCTTCACTTTCTGCCATAAGGGTGGTGTCATCTGTATATCTGAGGTTATTGATATTTCTCCCAGCAATCTTGATTCCAGTTTGTGTTTCTTCCAGCCCAGCATAGCTCATGATGTACTCTGCATATTAGTTAAATAAGCAGGGTGACAATATACAGCCTTGACATAATCCTTTTCCTATTTGGAACCAGTCAGTTGTTCCATGTCCAGTTCTAACTATTGCTTCCTGACCTGCATATAGGTTTCTCAAGAGGCTGGTCAGGTGGTCTGGTATTCACATCTCTTTCAGAATTTTCCAGTTTATTGTGATCCACACAGTCAAAGGCTTTGGCATAGTCAAAAGAGATTAACAGTTACCATGTTGTTATGTCATTAAGATTAAAATAGACATTATAAGTGAAAGCTCCTCACATATTCAGTTCAGTTCAGTTCAGTTGCTCAAATCATATTGAGTTCCTTGTGACTCCATGGACTGCAGCACGCCAGGCATCCCATCATTAACTCCTGGAGCTTGTTCAAACCCATGTCCATCGATTCAGGGATATCATCCAACAATCTCATCCTCTGTCATCCCCTTCTCCTCTTGCCTCCAATCTTTCCCATCATTGGGGTCTTTTCTAATGAGTAAGTTCTTTGCATCAGGTGGCCAAAATATTGGAGCTTCAGTTTTCAGCTTCAGTCCTTTCAATGAATATTCAGGACTGATTTCCTTTAGGAATGACTGGTTTGATCTCCTTGCAGTCCAAGGGACTCTCAAGAGACTTCTCCAACACCACAGTTCAAAAGCATCAATTCTTCCACACTCAGTTTTCTTTATAGTCTAACTCTCTTATCCATATATGACTACTGGAAAAACCATAGCTTTGACTATACGTACCTTTGTTGGCAAAGTAACATCTCTGCTTTTTAATATGCTGTCTACCTTGGTCATAACCTTTCTTCCAAGGGGCAAGTGTCTTTTAATTTCATAGCTACAGTCACCATCTTCAGTGATTTTGGAGCCCAGAAAAATAAAGCCAGCCACTGTTTCCACTGTTTCCCCATCTATTTGCCATGAAATGATGGGATTGGATGTCATGATCTTAGTTTTCTGAATATTGAGCTTTAAGCCAAATTTTTCACTCTCCTCTTTCACTTTCATCAAGAGGCTCTTTAGTTTCTTCACTTTCTGCCATAAGGGTGGTGTCATCTGCATATCTGAGGTTATTGATATTTCTCCCGGCAATCTTGATTCCAGCTTATGCTTCCTCCAGCCCAGCGTTTCTCATGATGTACTCTGCATGTAAGTTAGATAAGCAGGGTGACAGTATACAGCCTTGATGTACTCCTTTTCCTATTTGGAACCAGTCTGTTGTTCCATGTCCAGTTCTAACTATTGCTTCTTGACCTGCATACAGATTACTCAGGAGGCAGGTCAGTTGGTCTGGTGTTCCCATCTCTTTAAGTACTTTTATAGTTTGTTGTGATTCACACATTCAAAGGCTTTGGCATAGAAGCAGAAATAGATTTTTTTTTTTTTTTGGAACTCTCTTACTTTTCCAATGATCAAATGAATGTTGGCAATTTGATCTCTGGTTTCTCTGCCTTTTCTAAATAATTTGTATACCCTTAACAAATATGCTAGTTAACAGGAAAACAAACTTCCAGTGATGAAGTTGAAACTCCAATTACAGGTTCAAACTGACCCAGATGCTACACAATTTCACAGGATTTGATAGGGATACACATTGCATATAAGCCATAACATAGTCTCTGCACCCTTATGGTTCTCACTAAGTCTCATTTCCCTAAACTTGTAGATTGGGTTTCATGGTTCAGTGTACCTTTTCCCCTAAATTACAAATTGTTAAAGAAATAAAACTGTGAATATACTACTTTTTATCTTCTGGCTTATAAAATTTATTGTTTCATTCTCTGGGGTAGACTTTTTGTTATTTTCAAGCAAAATAGCAAAAGCCGAAGGAACACTAGATACTGTGCAGTAAAACACTATTAAATTTGTTCAAAATCACTGGCAAAAATTTGGTTAAAGGAAAGAAGTAGAACACAAATAACTGATTATTTCAGGTATGTTGCTGTAGCCTAAAAATATTGCAGCAAAGTCAGTTTAGTTTGCCTTGAGTTTGGGTAACATCTGCCTTTTCTATTATAAAAAAAGTTCAAGGCATTCTCTTTCATTAAATTTAAAAATAACTGACAATTTTTAAACTTCAATTTCTGCAAAAGGGAGAGAAAAACAATTTAGTTTACTAAAATTGACTTTGTGTTTAAAATATATTTAAGATTATATTTTAAAAGCAGTGTCAACTACTTCTTCAGCCCAAATAGTACTGTTTGGTGAACACTTAAAGAGAAATACTTGTGGCTTGCCAACTAAGACAATTGCATTTCTGGAAATTCATCCACTAGCTTTGTTGATTAGATTTTTCCAAGTAATATTTAGTATTGGCAGTCTTTTAAAGTGCAGGAAATTGGATAGAAACAAAAATTAAGACAATTCAAAATATTTATTTTTAATAATTTTTCTGTTTCCTCTACTGTGTTCTCTCAAATTACTCTTATACAACAAATTAACAAATAATTCATAATAGAAGTGCCTACATTGGAGGTTTTCCCTTGCTTTTCACTTCTCTTCTTTTCTTCAGCTATTTGTAAAGCCTCCTCAGATAATCACTTTGCCTTTTTACTTTTATTTTTCTTTGGGATGGTTTTGTTCTCTGCCTCCTGTATGTACCACAATCCATAGTTCTTCAGGCACATTGTTTACTAGAGTTAATCCCTTGAATCTATTCGTCACTTCCACTTTATTTTCATAGGGGGTTTAATTTAAGTTGTACCTGGTTGGCCTAGTGGTTCCCTGCTTTCTTTAGTTTAAGCCTGAATTTTGCTATGAGAAGCTGATGATATGAGCCACAGTCAGCTCCAGATCTTGTTTTTTGCTGACTGTTACACAGCTTCTCATCTTTGAGCACAAAGAATGTAGTCAATTTGATTTCCATATTGACCATTTGGTGATTTCCATGTGTAAAGTTGTCTCTTGTGCTGTTGGAAAAAGGTGCTTGCTATGACCAGTGCATTCTCTTGACACATTTCATTTAGCCTTTGTTTGCTCTGCTTCATTTTGAACTCCAAGACCAAGCTTGCCTGTTACTCCAGGTATCTCTCGACTTCCTACGTTTGCATTCCAATCCCCAGTGATTAATAGAACACCTTTTTTTTTTTTTTTTTTTTGGTGTTAGTTCTAGGATGTCTTCTAGGTCTTCATAGAACTAATCAACTTCAGCCTCTTTGGCATCAGTGATAGCGACGTAGACTTGAATTGCAGTGATGTTGAACGGCTTGCCTTGGAAATGAACCAAGATCATTCTGTTGTTTTTGAGTACTGCATTTTGGACTCTTTTGTTGACTATGAGGGCTACTCCATTCCTTCTAAGTGATTCTTGCCCACAGTAGTAGATGTAACGGACATCTGAATGAAACTTGCCCATTCCTGTCCATTTTATTTCACCGATTCCTAAGATGTCGATGTTTAATATTACCATCTCCTCCTTGACCACTTTCAATTTACCTTGATTCATGGACCTAACATTCCAGGCTCCTATGCAATACTGTTCTTTGCAGCATCAGATTTTACTTTCATCACCAGACACATCTACAACTTAGTGTCTTTACCGCTTTGGCCCAGCCACTTCATTCTTTCTGCAGCTATTAGTAATTGTCCTTCACTCTTCCTGAGTAGCATATTGGATACCTTCCAACCTGGGGGACTCATTTATCGGTGTCATATCTTTCTGTCTTTTTGTACAGTTCAGTAGGTTCTCATGGCAAGTATACTGGGGTGGTTTGCCATTCCCTCCTCCAGTTGATTGCATTTTGTCCCTCTCCACCATGACCTGTTCATCTTGAATGGCCTGGTATGACATGGTTCATAGCTTCATTGAGTTATGCAAGTTCCTTCACCATGACAAGGCAATGATCCATGAAGGGATTGGAGGTTTATAGGAACACTGTGACCAGACCTATGTGAATAGTGCTAAGAACAAAGGATTCTGGAACCAAGAAGTTTGCAGCAACCAGCCACATCCCCTCCCCTGTTAGTATACAGGAAGCCTGAATTCTAACTCAGTAAGATGGTTCTTTGGGACACTAGTCCACCATTTTCTCAGTTTGCTGGCTTTCTGAATAAAGTCACCATTCCTGGCCCCAAACCTCATCTCTCAATTTATTGGCTATCCTTTGGTGAGTGGTGTACACTTGGACTCGGTTACACTTCTGGCCCTATAAAAATCAAGATAGCATTAGTAGATGTTCAGAAAGCCTGCTTTCAACTTCAATGATTCCGATTTTTGAACTTTAAGTTTTTGAGATAACATTCTCTCTTTTATTTCTTTAGTAAATTTAAAATCTCAAAGATGAAAAAAAAAAAAACCTCAAAGATGGGTGCTTTAATTCATTTTTTCTCTAATAATTCCCATAAAGTTCTTAGAAATACATTTTACTAACCTCACTTCAGAGATGAAGAAAATAAGTCTCAAAGAATTAGAGTAACATATTTAAATTCTCACAATAAGGAATAATAGTGGATCTGGAATTCAAACACAGTTCAGCTGATTCTAAAGCCTGTGATCTTAAGCACTACAAGATTTTATACAGCAAGAAGTCTAAGAAGCTATTTATAGGCCTTTTCTCAATAGCTTTTTTTTTTTTTTCCTTTAGTCATAGAGTGATGGTAAGTCATGTACTTACCTTGCTCAAGAATTCTGATCAGGAAAAAGTCCACAAAAAGTGTAATACTTTAACCATGCTGGAATTTACATTCAATCAAAATGCACTTATAGATTTTCTTCTGTGTAAGTGTTATTGTGTTGAGCACACATGAATCAGTGTGAACTTGATACTAAATATAATGCAGAAAAGAAATATTACAGGAATGACTTCTGTGATAACTTCATGAAAAGAGAGCCAATTTTATTTTTTTTCCTGGACCACCTGAATATTTCAACTAAATTAAGCACCTGTAATCACCAGGTGTCTAATTAGAAAATAAAGGATAGGCCTCCATACCAGGTGCAGTGAATAAATGAAAAATATTTTAAAAGAATACATGGCAATAAACCAAGTCCCTTCATTGCTTCACTATTTGTTCCTCATCCCAAGGTAGAAGATTATCATACTGAGAACAGTGGGATTTAGCTGGTAATAATCAGGTGTTATTCACACATATGAGACTAGAAATTTGTTGATCCAGGCTTTTGATTTAGTTATTTAACCTTTTCTTATCAAGGAGATCATGAGTAACTGAGTTGGATATCAAAGTTTTTTCTGTTAAAGCAAAGCATACATTTAGCTACTCTTGCTAATCCATCCAACATCACCAGTTCCTGTCAACTACAAAAGGCCTAGGTCTTCTCTCGGCCCTCCACTCTCAAGTTTGGTCATTATTTATTAGCATATTACTTTTAAAAAATCTGATTAGTTAAAAAAAACTGATTGATAAGGAAAGTCATGTATATCTGTTACTGATTCTATTACTGTATCAGAGAAACACAATTTCAGGTAGCAAAAATTAAATTATAAATCTGGCCACATTATGGTACTTGTTACAACATACTCTCTGTTACACTGCATGTTGCAAGTCTCAATCTGTGTATTTTCATCATCTTCAATGATAGGTTGGCCTAAAATAGCATCTATCAAATCTTCATAGGGTGATTGTGAAAATTAAATGAGTTGATATATGTAAAGCTTAGGATGTATTGTAAGCACACTCAAACCCTAGCTACTATTCTTTGTATTGTATTGTATTGTATTGTATTGTATTCATGCTGTCAAGAGTGGAATTCTCCAGGGAAGAATACTGGAGTGGGTAGTCATTCCCTTCTCCAGGGGGTCTTCCCAGCCCAGGGGTTGAACCTAGGTCTCCTGCATTGCAGGCAGATTCTTTACCATCTAAGCCACCAGGGAAAACCCAAGGGTACACAAGATAAATAAATAATCCTCAGGGAATATACTTGACTGCAAAAACTAACAACTCTTCTTATCATTTTATCTAAACAAACGTCATAAAATTATGAATAGAACTTTAAAGAAGGATTCTGGGGACTTTACATTTAAGATGACTGGATCAGGACATGAATCCCCTTTTTCTGTTTGAGCTTAGAGGGAGGATGAGAAATAGAAACATCAACTCTTCAATTAATCTAGGGTACACTATAACCCCAGGCCCAATGTAAGAGAAGAGTTGTCAGAACAAGTAAATGTTAGAGGAAACATGCCTGCTGCTGCAGGTGCAGGCAATGCTGGAAGAACCCAGAGATTTCCAGGCCAGGTGCCTCACCCTGAGCAACAGAACAAACACCATTGTTAGGGGGAAGGATACCTAGGGGCATGGTTTGCTGAGTGAAGATCTTTGTACTCTGTTAGATACTACAGTTTATAGGTTGTGGATAAATACAAGAATTTTCAGATGTCCCATCACCAAAGGGCTTATCCAAAGGGGACGCACATTGGAGAAGAGTCTGAGTTATGAGCAAGGCTATAACTTTAGAAATAAGAAAAACCTGGGAATAAAGAAAACTAAACAAAAGCACTTGCATTCTCTTTCTCACACACACACAGACACACACACAGAAACACATAAACACACACAACCAGAAATACAAAGTAAATAAAGGGAACATGGCATGGCAGGAAGAGGAAAGACATGAAAACTTAACTTCATTGCTGCTCAGGAAAATAGGTGAAAAAAGTAAAATGGCACCAAAAATGAAGGTCATACTGAGATATAAAAAGAGGTAAGTGCTAGAGGGCAAGCCTAAGAAAAAACTAATTAAATAACTGCAAATAAGAAGTTAAAAATATATAAAATGAGAGATAAGGCCTTCACAAAGACAAAAGCTGAAAAAAAATTAAGTATTTTTTTAAAATTTGTAATTGAGAAATTGTTCAGAAATGAAAAGTAAACTTGAATCCAAGAGTAGAGGAGGGAGTACACATATCTCTACAATAACAGATATGAAATCATAAATTTCAAGGTATTTCCTGGTAAACTGTTATGATTTTAAAGATAAAAGAGACAGAGACAGAAACAAAGAAAGGCAAGTTCTTGCATACCTAGGAAGAGATCATAAAAATAGGCTCTCCTGAACATGTAGACAAAAAATCCCATGGTAGCTTGACTTTCTCCACCACACAAGCTGTTCTGTTCCTTCCTGCCCCTTTCCTTGCACATAAGTTGGACTCAAATCAGTCTGTTGAACTGATTTACCATGTGATTGTAGGAATCTTCCCAAAAAAACTGCTGATAAAAAGAAACCTGCCAAAACTTGGGCTTTCATGGAAAACAAGAAAAATCAATATTAAAATTGTATAAAAATGAAATATGTTTCTAAGCAGGGGCTTTTAGTCCACCACACAAGGTTGCAACCCCATGGTAAACATTTTGGCTTTATAATATGGAATTCCACGGCTTGTCTCTGTAATTAATTGCATTTCATGAAAAATCAAACTCTTGGGAGGAACCAAAAACTTTGTTATTCAGATCATGATTTTATGTGATTAGAAGTATTCCTCTGTGTGTGAGCCTAAGGGGTATAGAATAATGAGGCAGCACATAAGACAGGAATTTATTCTAGGGACCAGACCAAGCACAGGTTGGGCTGAGATGGTATTCTAGGATATAAGTTGCTCTTTTATAAAACAAAGGTTAGACCAGCCATGTTTCCAAGCTGAAGGTGTCCAGTGCCAGTGTGTACAAGTCCTGAAACTCATTTAACTTTCCACAAAATAAATTTTCAGAAAGACAATTTGAACCATGAGTTTCTGTGAATGGTAGATGGTAACAGGAAGAAAAAAAAAAAAATAGCTTAGGTCCCTTCTTCCTCTACTTTCTAGATTTGTTAGGTCAGACTTTTCAAGGACTAGTTATGAAAAAGTTATGGTTTAATTGTACTTTATAAAAACAGGCAATGGAAGAAGACAGAAAGAGAGCTGGGAGGAAGGAAGTGAGAGAGAGAGAGAGGGAGGAAGGCAGTGAGAGAGAGAGAGGAAGAAAGGGAGAGAAAGAAGGAGGGAAGGAATTGAGGAGGAATAAAGGAAGATAGACACTCAGGATCCAAATCAAACACATTTATTTTGACAGGATCTTACAAAGAGAGAATCAAATAAAAGATGTTGGAAACATCCAATCACATTGGTCTAACTGCTTAAAGTTGACTTCTAAGAGCCAATTTCAAAAACACAGTCCTTGCAATATCATCCTCATCAATTAATATTTATTGACTGGCTCCAAAAGTACATGACACATGAAGAGATAAGATTAACTTCCTTTCTTTACCCTTCTCTCTGGAAAATGAAGCTAGTCCAACCTTCAAAATATCTGCCTGAGGAGAGAAAAATGGACTTGCTCTAATAACCTGAACAGAGGAGGAGCTAAGATGGCAGAGGAGTAGGATGGGGAGAACACTTTCTCCCACACAAATTCATCAAAAGAACATTTAAACACCGAGTAAATTCCACAAAACAACTTCTGAATGACGGCAGAGGACATCAGGCACCCAGAAAAGCAACCCAAGTCTTCGAAAGGAGGTAGGAAAAAATATAAAAGACAAAAAAGGGGACAAAAGAGGGAGGGACGGAGTTCCGTCCCGGGAAGGGAGTCTTAAAAAGAGAAGTTTCCAAACACCAGGAAACCTTCTCACTGCCGAATCTGTGCCGAGCCTTGGAAACACAGAGGGCAACACAACAGGGAGGAAAAATAAATAATTAAAACCCGCATATTGCAAGCCCTACGGTAACTCCCCCAGTGGAGAAGCAGCACAGACGCCTGCATCCGCCATTAGCAAGCAGGGGCTGGGCAGGGAGGCGCGGCGCGGGCTGCATCGCAAGAATCTGGCTTGAATATCCCAAGCGCTATCTGAGCGAAATAATTTGGGCTAGCAAACCAGACTGTGGGATATCTACCACGCGAAAAGCCAGCCCTAACCTATGACACTGCCAGGCTCGCGCACGGAACAAAGGACTGAACAGAGATAGCCGGCGGCAGACCATCCCTCTCCGGTGATAGGCAGCCAGAGCCGGAAGGGGACAATCGCAGCCCCAGAGAGACATTATCTATAAAACTGTAAGCAGTTCTATCTCCACACTGTTCTCCATAGTGGCTGTACTAGTTTGCATTCCCACCAACAGTGTAAGAGGGTTCCCTTTTCTCCACACCCTCTCCAGCATTTATTATTTGTAGACTTTTGGATCGCAGCCATTCTGACTGGTGTGAAATGGTACCTCATAGTGGTTTTGATTTGCATTTCTCTGATAATGAGTGATGTTGAGCATCTTTTCGTGTGTTTGTTAGCCATCTGTATGTCTTCTTTGGAGAAATGTCTATTTAGTTCTTTGGCCCATTTTTTGATTGGGTCATTTATTTTTCGGGAGTTGAGCTGTAGGAGTTGCTTGTATATTTTTGAGATTAGTTGTTTGTTGGTTGCTTCATTTGCTATTATTTTCTCCCATTCTAGGCTGTCTTTTCACCTTGCTAATAGTTTCCTTTGATGTGCAGAAGCTTTTAAGGTTAATCAGGTCCCATTTGTTTATTTTTGATTTTATTTCCAATATTCTGGGAGGTGGGTCATAGAGGATCCTGCTGTGATGTGTGTCAGAGAGTGTTTTGCCTATGTTCTCCTCTAGGAGTTTTATAGTTTCTGGTCTTACGTTGAGATCTTTAATCCATTTTGAGTTTATTTTTGTGTATGGTGTTAGAAAGTGTTCTAGTTTCATTCTTTTACAAGTGGTTGACCAGATTTCCCAGCACCACTTGTTTAAGAGATTGTCTTTAATCCATTGTATATTCTTGCCTCCTTTGTCAAAGATAAGGTGTCCATATGTGCATGGATTTATCTCTGGGCTTTCTATTTTATTCCATTGATCTATATTTCCGTCTTTGTGCCAGTACCAAACTGTCTTGATAACTGTGGCTTTGTAGTAGAGCCTGAAGTCAGGTAGGTTGATTCCTCCAGTTCCATTCTTCTTTCTCAAGATAGAACTGCCTTATGATCCAGCAATCCCACTGCTGGGAATACACACTGAGGAAACCAGAAGGGAAAGAGACACGTGTACCCCAATGTTCATTGCAGCACTGTTTATAATAGCCAGGACATGGAAGCAACCTAGATGTCCATCAGCAGATGAATGGATAAGAAAGCTATGGTACATATACACAATGGAGTATTACTCAGCCATTAAAAAGAATACATTTGAATCAGTTCTAATGAGGTGGATGAAACTGGAGCCTATTATACAGAGTGAAGTAAGCCATAAGGAAAAACATCAATACAGTATACTAACGCATATATATGGAATTTAGAAAGATGGTAACAATAACCCGGTGTACGAGACAGCAAAAGAGACACTGATGTATAGAACAGTCTTATGGACTCTGTGGGAGAGGGAGAGGGTGGGAAGATTTGGGAGAATGACATTGAAACATGTAAAATATCATGTAAGAAACGAGTTGCCAGTCCAGGTTCGATACACAATACTGGATGCTTGGGGCTAGTGCACTGGACGACCCAGAGGGATGGTATGGGGAGGGAGGAGGGAGGAGTGTTCAGGATGGGGAACACATGTATACCTGTGGTGGATTCATTTTGATATTTGGCAAAACTAATACAATTATGTAAAGTTTAAAAATAAAATAAAATTTAAAAAAAAATTAAAAAAAAAAAAAAACTGTAAGCAGGCTTCTTTGTTAACTAAAACTTCTTGGGGGTCTGGACGGTCAACATCTGCCTGAGAAGGTGTGCCGGTGCACAACTAAATAACCGAGCGGCGGGGAGGCGATAAGTCGCAAAAATCGCGCGCAAAAATCACCCCATCACCTGAGCGTCTCGGATCTGGGAAGGGCACAAAACGCAGGCCCAACTGAGAGTCTGCGCCTCTGAGGACTACCCGAGTGCCTGAACCTGAGCGGCTTGGACCTAGGAAGTACAGACAACCCAGGGCCGGCCGTGGATGGTTCCTGGCGGAGCAACCTAGAATCTGAGCAGCGTGGGCAGAGAGGCTACACACGCCGTGAATGGGGGGCAGACCCAGTGTGGCTGAGGCACTGCGAGCACACGCCAGTGTTATTTGTTTGCAGCATCCCTCCCCACCTCCCCTCAGCGCGACTGAACAAGTGAGCCTAAAAAAAAAAAAAAAAGTGTCTTCCACCGTCCCTTTTGTGTCAGGGCGGAAACCAGACACTGAAGAGACCAGCAAACAGAAGAAGCTATAACAGAAGGAACCGCCTTGGAAGCTACAGGCAATAGATTAAAACCCTGTGGTTACTACCATCTACATAGGAAGGGGCCTATAGATCTTGAGAAATATAAGTCGGACCAAGGAACTAGCCAAAAATGAACTGAACCCACAATACTCCCAACAAAACTGGAGAAAGTCCTAGATATATTTTTACTATTTGTACGATCATTCTTTCTTTCTTTCTTTTTAATTATTTTTTTTAATTAAAAAAAAAATTAAGTCCACTATTATTTCTTTAATTTCCACTTTTATAACTGATTACTTTGCAAAAATAAATAAATAAATAAAGAAGACCCTATTTTTTTAAAGCAAACTTCATATATATTTTTTTTTAATAATTTTTTGACCTTTTTTTTCCCCTTCTTTTCTTTAACATTGTATTTTTGAAATTCCAAACTCTACTCTAGACTTTTAATTTTAGCTTTTTAGTATTTGTTATCAATTTTGTACCTATAGTTTTGTTTTTGTTTTCATATAATTTCTGTGACCACTTTTTTCTTTTTTCTTTTTCTTTTTCTCTGTTTCTTTCTCTTCTTGTTTTAAATAACATTGTATATCTGAAATTCCAAACTCTACTCTAGATTTTTAATTTATGCTTTTTGGTATTTGTTATCAATTTTGTACCTGTATTTTTTTTTTTTTTTTGTATATAATTTATGCTACTTTGTTTGTTCTTGTTTTTTTTTTTTTTTTCCTCTCTCTTTCTTTTTCTTCTTTTTTTAACATTGTATTTTTGAAATTCCAAACTCTAGGTTTTTAACTTTTGCTTTTTGGTATTAGTTATCAATTTTGTACCTATACTTTCTTTATAATTTTTGCACCTTGTTTGTTTTTGTTTG
The DNA here is from genome assembly GCF_002263795.3 of Bos taurus. NCBI lineage: Eukaryota > Metazoa > Chordata > Mammalia > Artiodactyla > Bovidae > Bos > Bos taurus. Next base: position 17,355,010 of record NC_037338.1, on the reverse strand, counting down.
TTCGTTTTTTCTGTCTTTCTTTTCCTTCTTCTTTTCTTTAACATCGTATTTTTGAAATTCCAAACTCTACTCTACTAAAAAAATTTTTAATTTTTGCTCTTATGTATTTGTTACCAATTTTGTACCTTTAAGAACCCAATCTTCAGTACCCATTTTTCACTAGGGAGAGAGATTACTGGCTTAACAGCTCTCTCTCCCTTTGGACTCTCCTTTTTCTCCACTAGGTCACCTGTGTCTCCTCCCTAACCCATCTCTACTCTACCCAACTCTGTGAATTTCTGTGTGTTCCAGACGGTGGAGAACACTTAGGGAACTGATTACTGGCTGGATCTGTCTCCCTCCTTTTCATTCCACCCACCTTCCTCCTTCTTCTCTTCTCTATACAATTCTGTGAACAACTCTGAGCAGTCCACTTGTGGAGTGCACATAAGGAAGAGATTACTGAATAGCCCACTCTCTCCTCTATTGATTCCACCTCATCTCATTCGGGTCACCTCTAACTCCCTCCTCACTCTTCTTCTCCATATAATGCTGTAAACCTCTCTGGGTGAAACAAGTTTCAGGGCAAGACATACCAAGCAAATTCTCCAGCAACAAGGAACACATCCCTGAGCTCCAAGATACAGGCAGCCCAAAGTCACCCCAAAACCATAGACATCCCATAACTCATTACTGGACATTTCATTGCACTCCAGAGAGAAGAAATACAGCTCCACCCACCAGAACACCGACACAAGCTTCCCTAACCAAGAAACTTTGACAAGCCACCTGTACAAACCCACACAGAGTGAGGAAATGCCACAATAAAGAGAACTCCACAAACTGCCAGAATACAGAAAGGATACCCCAAACTCAGCAATTTAAACAAGATGAAGAGACAGAGGAATACCCAGCAGATAAAGGAACAGGATAAATGCCCACCAAACCAAACAAAAGAGGAAGAGATAGGGAATCTACCTGATAAAGAATTCCAAATAATGATAGTGAAATTGATCCAAAATCTTGAAATCAAAATGGAATCACAGATAAATAGCTTGGAGACAAAGATTGAGAAGATGCAAGAAAGGTTTAACAAGGACCTAGAAGAAATAAAAGAGAGTCAATATAAAATGAATAATGCAATAAATGAAATTAAAAACACTCTGGAGGCAACAAATAGTAGAATAACAGAGGCAGAAGATAGGATTAGTGAATTAGAAGATAGAATGGTAGAAATAAATGAATCAGAGAGGATAAAAGAAAAACGAATTAAAAGAAATGAGGACAATCTCAGAGACCTTCAGGACAATATTAAACGCTACAACATTTGAATCATAGGGGTCCCAGAAGAAGAAGACAAAAAGAAAGACCATGAGAAAATACTTGAGGAGATAATAGTTGAAAACTTCCCTAAAATGGGGAAGGAAATAATCACCCAAGTCCAAGAAACCCAGAGAGTCCCAAACAGGATAAACCCAAGGTGAAACACCCCAAGACACATATTAATCAAATTAACAAAGATCAAACACAAAGAACAAATATTAAAAGCAGCAAGGGAAAAACAACAAATAACACACAAGGGAATTCCCATAAGGATAACAGCTGATCTTTCAATAGAAACTCTTCAAGCCAGGAGGGAATGGCAAGACGTACTTAAAGTGATGAAAGAAAATAACATACAGCCCAGATTATTGTACCCAGCAAGGATCTCATTCAAATATGAAGGAGACATCAAAAGCTTCTCAGACAAGCAAAAGCTGAGAGAATTCAGCACCACCAAACCAGCTCTCCAACAAATACTAAAGGATATTCTCTAGACAGGAAACACAAAAACGGTGTATAAACTCGAACCCAAAACAATAAAGTAAATGGCAACGGGATCATACTTATCAGTAATTACCTTAAATGTAAATGGGTTGAATGCCCCAACCAAAAGACAAAGACTGGCCGAATGGATACAAAAACAAGACCCGTACATATGTTATCTACAAGAGACCCACCTCACAACAGGGGACACATACAGACTGAAAGTGAAGGCCTGGAAAAAGATTTTCCATGCAAATAGGGACCAAAAGAAAGCAGGAGTAGCAATATTATATCAGATAAAATAGACTTTAAAACAAAGGCTGTGAAAAGAGACAAAGATGGTCACTACATAATGATCAAAGGATCAATTCAAGAAGAAGATATAACAATTATAAATATATATGCACCCACATGGGAGCGCCACAATATGTAAGACAAGCTAACAAGTATGAAAAGAGAAATTAACAATAACACAATAATAGTGGGAAACTTTAATACCCCACTCACACCTATGGATAGATCAACTAAACAGAAAATTAACAAGGAAACACAAACGTTAAACGATACAATAGACCAGTTAGACCTAATTGATATCTATAGGACATTTCATCACAAAACAATGAATTTCACCTTTTTCTCAAGTGCACATGGAACCTTCTCCAGGATAGATCACATCCTAGGCCATAAAACTAGCCCTGGTAAATTCAAAAAAAATAGAAATTATTCCAAGCATCTTTTCTGACCACAATGCAGTAAGATTAGATCTCAATTACAGGAGAAAAACTATTAAAAATTCCAACATATGGAGGCTGAACAACACCCTGCTGAATAAACAACAAATCACAGATGAAATCAAAAAAGAAATCAAAATTTGCATAGAAACTAATGAAAATGAAAACACAACAACTCAAAACCGATGGGACACTGCAAAAGCAGTCTTAAGGGGAAAGTTCATAGCAATACAGGCATACCTCAAGAAACAAGAAAAAAGTCAAGTAAATAACCTAACCCTACACCTAAAGCAACTAGAAAAGGAAGAAATGAAGAACCCCAGGGTTAGTAGAAGGAAAGAAATCTTAAAAATTAGGGCAGAAATAAATGCAAAAGAAACAAAAGAGACCATAGCAAAAATCAACAAAGCCAAAAGCTGGTTCTTTGAAAGGATAAATAAAATTGACAAACCATTAGCCAGACTCATCAAGAAACAAAGGGAGAAAAATCAAATCCAAAAATTAGAAATGAGTATGGAGAGATCACAACAGACAACACAGAAATACAAAGGATCATAAGAGACTACTATCAACAATTATATGCCAATAAAATGGACAACGTGGAAGAAATGGACAAATTCTCAGAAAAGTACAACTTTCCAAAACTGGACCAGGAAGAAATAGAAAATCTTAACAGACCCATCACAAGCACGGAAATTGAAACTGTAATCAAAAATCTTCCAGCAAACAAAAGCCCTGGTCCAGACGGCTTCACAGCTGAATTCTACCAAAAATTTAGAGAAGAGCTAACACCTATCCTGCTCAAACTCTTCCAGAAAATTGCAGAGGAAGGTAAACTTCCAAACTCATTCTATGAGGCCACCATCACCCTAATAACAAAACCTGACAAAGATCCCACATAAAAAGAAAACTACAGGCCAATATCACTGATGAACATAGGTGCAAAAATCCTTAACAAAATTCTAGCAATCAGAATCCAACAACACATTTAAAAGATCATACACCATGACCAAGTGGGCTTTATCCCAGGGATGCAAGGATTCTTCAATATCCGCAAATCAATCAATGTAATACACCACATTAACAAATTGAAAAATAAAAGCCATATGATTATCTCAATAGATGCAGAGAAAGCCTTTGACAAAATTCAACATCCATTTATGATAAGAACTCTCCAGAAAGCAGGAATAGAAGGAACATACCTCAACATAATAAAAGCTATATATGACAAACCCACAGCAAACATTATCCTCAATGGTGAAAAATTGAAAGCATTTCCTTTAAAGTCAGGAAGAAGACAAGGGTGCCCGCTTTCACCATTACTATTCAACACAGTTTTGGAAGTTTTGGCCACAGCAATCAGAGCAGAAAAAGAAATAAAAGGAATCCAAATTGGAAAAGAAGAAGTAAAACTCTCACTGTTTGCAGATGACATGATCCTCTACATAGAAAACCCTAAAGACTCCACCAGAAAATTAATAGAACTAATCAATGAATATAGTAAAGTTGCAGGATATAAAATCAACACACAGAAATCCCTTGAATTCATATACACTAATAATGAGAAAATAGAAAGAGAAATTAAGGAAACAATTCATTCACCATTGCAATGGAAAGAATAAAATACTTAGGAATATATCTACCTAAAGAAACTAAAGACCTATATATAGCAAACTATAAAACACTGGTGAAAGAAATCAAAGAGGGCACTAATAGATGGAAAAATATACCATGTCCATGGATTGGAAGAATCAATATAGTGAAAATGAGTATACTACCCAAAGCAATTTATAGATTCAATGCAATCCCTATCAAGCTACCAACGGTATTCTTCACAGAGCTAGAACAAATAATTTCACAATTTGTATGGAAATACAAAAAACCTCGAATAGCCAAAGCTATCTTGAGAAAGAAGAATGGAACTGGAGGAATCAACCTACCTGACTTCAGGCTCTACTACAAAGCCACAGTTATCAAGACAGTATGGTACTGGCACAAAGACAGAAATATAGATCAATGGAACAAAATAGAAAGCCCAGAGATAAATCCACGCACATATGGACACCTTATCTTTGACAAAGGAGGCAAGAATATACAATGGATTAAAGACAATCTCTTTAACAAGTGGTGCTGGGAAAACTGGTCAACCACTTGTAAAAGAATGAAACTAGAACACTTTCTAACACCATACACAAAAATAAACTCAAAATGGATTAAAGATCTCAACGTAAGACCAGAAACTATAAAACTCCTAGAGGAGAACATAGGCAAAACACTCTCTGACATACATCACAGCAGGATCCTCTATGACCCACCTCCCAGAATATTGGAAATAAAAGCAAAAATAAACAAATGGGACCTAGTTAAACTTAAAAGCTTCTGCACAACAAAGGAAACTATTAGCAAGGTGAAAAGACAGCCTTCAGAATGGGAGAAAATAATAGCAAATGAAGCAACTGACAAACAACTAATCTCAAAAATATACAAGCAACTCCTACAGCTCAACTCCAGAAAAATAAATGACCCAATCAAAAAATGGGCCAAAGAACTAAATAGACATTTCTCCAAAGAAGACATACAGATGGCTAACAAACACATGAAAAGATGCTCAACATCACTCATTATCAGAGAAATGCAAATCAAAACCACTATGAAGTACCATTTCACGCCAGTCAGAATGGCTGCAATCCATAAGTCTACAAGCAATAAATGCTGGAGAGGGTGTGGAGAAAAGGGAACCCTCTTATACTGTTGGTGGGAATGCAAACTAGTACAGCCACTATGGAGAACAGTGTAGAGATTCCTTAAAAAACTGGAAATACAACTGCCTTATGATCCAGCAATCCCACTGCTGGGCATACACACTGAGGAAACCAGAAGGGAAAGAGACACGTGTACCCCAATGTTCATCGCAGCACTGTTTATAATAGCCAGGACATGGAAGCAACCTAGATGCCCATCAGCAGATGAATGGATAAGAAAGCGGTGGTACATATACACAATGGAGTATTACTCAGCCATTAAAAAGAATACATTTGAATCAGTTCTAATGAGGTGGATGAAACTGGAGCCTATTATACAGAGTGAAGTAAGCCAGAAAGAAAAATACCAATATAGTATACTAATGCATATATATGGAATTTAGAAAGATAGTAACAATAACCCTGTGTATGAGACAGCAAAATAGACACTGATGTATAGATCAGTCTTATGGACTCTGTGGGAGAGGGAGAGGGTGGGGAGATTTGGGAAAATAGCATTGAAACATGTATAATATCATGTATGAAATGAGTCGCCAGTCCAGGTTCGATGCACGATACTGGATGCTTGGGGCTAGTGCACTGGGGCGACCCAGAGGGAGGGTATGGGGAGGGAGGAGGGAGAAGGGTTCAGGATGGGGAACATAGGTATACCTGTGGCGGATTCATTTCAATATTTGGCAAAACTAATACAATATTGTAAAGTTTAAAAATAAAATAAAATTAAAAAAAATAAATAAACACACCTCAAGATCAAGAAAAAGAAGAAAAAAAAAAATAACCTGAACAAACATTATTTCCAGAACAAATTTTCCATTTATCTGCCTCTTGCCTTCCAAATTTCCAATATCCTGTGATGTCTCATAGCAATTTAAAACTACAAGTCACTAAGTACAAATTGGCACAGTCTAGAGTATGTTCTGTGTTCTTTTCATTTTTTTAATACTTTGTATTTTAAAGAAGCTGAAGTGTTAGTCATTCAGTCATGTCCAACTCTTTGAGACCCCATGGAGTATAGCCCACCAGGCTCGTCTGTCCATGGAATTCTCTAGGCAAGAATACTGGAGTGTGTAACCATTCCCTTCTCCTGGAAATCTTCTCAACCCATGGATCAAAGCCAGGTCTCCTGAATTTCAGGCAGATTCTTTACCTTCTGAGCCACCAGGGAAGCCCACTGGTGTATTTAAAATTCCCTTTAATAGCAATTACTTCAGTTAGGCAAAGTAGTTATTGTTTTTACCAATTAACAGATAGAAATCTAAAAATTTTAAGTGACTTATGTTAGGTCTCCTAGTTCATTTGGACTTCAAATTTTCTGATACTGAGGCCTATGTTAATAAGGACACTAACTAACTCAAAACTATATTGCATGCTGCAGAGTAATTTTATATTACTTTTCCTCTTTATCAACAGCTTGAGAAACAAAGAGAGTATCTAAAAGCTTAATGAGTGATAGGGCCTATGCTAAATATGTTGCATTTATTGTTGTATTTATATTCAAAAGAAATGTACGGGGTAGGTGTTTGTATACTCTTATTTTAGATGAAGCAACTGATGCATGCAAAAGTAAAATTGCCTATTAAGTGGTAGATCTGTTGTCTGAATCCAGGTCAGTTCAGTTCAGTTCAGTCGCTCAGTCGTGTCCGACTCTGCGACCCCACAAATCGCAGCATGCCAGACCTCCCTGTCCATCACCATCTCCCAGAGTTCATCAAACCCCGAAGCCTATGTTCTATTCTACTTCAATACACTTGCCTTTTTTGTTTGCAGAAGCAGCTAAATTAAGAGCATATATCTTCTGGATTTATACATTGTTTCAGATGACATTTTGCTATATTTTTATTTCTGGGTCATATAAACCATAAAGGTCAGATTTTCTAAATATGTTGGTAAAAAGTACTTTATAGACAGCAAATCACTTTAGAATAAAATTCTTATGATATATACTCCAAATGTCTTGATTTCAACTTCATTCAACAAACACTTAGTGATGTGTACAATGTAGAGAGAAATATACATGAAACTTTGAGAACTAAAATGTGAACATGATAGTCTCTAATCCTGAAGGACAGGTGATATTCTACTGCAAAGTCCTGGTGAGCAAATCTAACTAGAGAATGAGTATGAATCTTTTTCCAATTCATTTTGTTATACTTGTAAATCTGAATTACACATGCCAGACAGAATCATACAAAAAGCACACAAAAAATGAAGCTATCTTCTTTTCCATCAATAGTACTTTATCAATTTCATACAGAACTCCTAATACATAGCAGTAAAAAGTTTTGAGAATTCCTTATACCTTTTTACAACCCAGGACACTCTAAAATATTGGGCTATAACATTTTATAGCCTTTCTTATTGTAACACCATGTTATTTCTACCATAATGTTGTTGGCAGCAAAATTTGAAGGAAAAAAATTTACAGGCACTTTTCAAGGCAATTGCAGATTAACACTTTCATTATTAAGTTTTTCAGTGTTTGCTTATTTGTAGGTTTCATTAATTGATAATATTACTGGTAGCTCACCACCTAGTTCTGCTGTGATAAAAATTCATACTTCAATTTTTTCACAGAATACCTAAACCAAAAAATGAAAATAAGTGTATCTTGTGGTATAAGGAAATGTAAGGCTGGATTTGGGGTTATTGGCAGACAGCTACCATACAAATTACATGAAGAGGTTAGAAAATATTTGAGCTTTGCCCTGGGAATCAAAAATTAATAATGTGTCCTCATTCTCCTATATTTGTAAGCTTCTTCTTTTTTTTTAATTTTATTTTATTTTTAAACTTTACAATATTGTATTAGTCTCAGACTTAAAAGGTTTTCCTAAGAAAATAAGACCATTTTGCTTTAGTTTCTCAAATTATCTTCATTATTATCACTGTTAAATGACATAACCCCTGTCTAATTATTTTATTCATTAATTCAACAAATATTTATTGCTGTCTACTATATGTTATGTACTGAACTAGATAGCTTATGTACAAGATAAACCAGTGTCAAAACTGTGCCTGCCTCATTACCTAAGAGACTAGTGAGGGATTCAGATGAATCAATAGGAGATAATACTCCAAATAATAATAATAATAAACAGAAACTTCAGTTAGAGTTGGGAGACCAGAGGGAGGGAATGCTGTCACACTCTGAGTTAATAGCAGAGCCAAACAGAAAAAAGAAACACTTCTCTTCTTTCCTCAAAAGGACCCAGTCAATGAGAAGCCATGGATTCTTTATTTACTAAAGCCTTCCCCACTTCTTTTTCCTTTCTATGAAATGTTCTCTTTCCCTTGCTGTGGGGAGACTTGCACATGACTCACCATGGCTGTAGACTCCGAATTTCAGTTCTCTGCTGATCCCCCAAAAGCCATCTTTGCTGGAGAAATGTATGGCAGCATATTTGTTTCAGGTCAACAATAACATAAAGCAGTGATGGCTACTGGTGGGTAATAGAGAATAGCATGGCAGTCCGTATAAAAGAAAAGCACTGCTGAACACTTGCCACATACAGAGAGGACTACGTATGCAGGCTGAGATGTCAAAAATGCATCGATTTAGCCAGGAAACTTCTGGAGGAGAGGGAGGAAAATACTGCTTTACTTAGAGAATGGCTCATGCAAAAGCTGAGGGCTGAGGAAGGCTGAGGATGCTCAGGACATTGGAAATAATTAAATTGAGTGGTGCAGAGTAGGAAGAGGAGTGGGTGGCAATTGCTCAGAAGATATAGGTCTGAGCAGCCATGTATTGAAAGTCTTGCAATGCTTGATAGGGACAATGAACATTATTTTAAGGGCAGTAGGGATTCATAAGTTTAAATACATGTGAGATATAATGACATTTATGGTTTAGAAAGATTGCTTTGATGATAATGGTGAAAATAGAAGTAGAGGCAAGTAGGGAAAGCAAGAAAGTAAGTCAGAACCTGTTAGAACAATCAAGTCAAGAAAGCAAAGTGATTTGAGCTACATTTGTGGAAACTGCACAGAAGGTCATTTCCCCAGATAGTATACATAGACACAAGAACACACACACACATTCACACATATGTATATCCTAAGTTTATTGTTAACTATATATTTTTGTTATTATTTATCCTTCATTAGATCATGAGGCCCAGAGACATGAACTCTGCTTTCTGCCACATTGTAAAGTTTGTGATAGCTCAAGTCCTTGAAGATAGAGAACAAAAATTAAAACAATAAATACAATAAAGGTAAAGAGAATCAAATTTGTTTTTCTAAATATATTATAGAATTATCATGAGACATACATCAATAACAAACTACTTAAAACTCCTTGAGATTAGAGATATGTAATGTATTTTTAAATTATTCTCCTCCAGAGCTCTTTAGGAATATTGCTATTGGTTTTTTAAAAGAAAGCCACTTTTAGAGCATTTGGTACAAATTTATGTTGAACATAATGCTAATAAAGTTCACTGAGTTGAGACTTGTCTTCCAAGAAAGAATTTGAGAGTTGCAAGGAAACAAAGAGGATAAGAATAAAATCCCTCTTTAGACATTCATTACATAAATAATCTTTTAAAAATTCTAAGAACAATGATCTTTTTACCCTTTTCTTTTACTTTGTTTTATATATATACATATATATATATATATATACATAATCCTCTTCATTATTTTTTTTACAATAATGTGTCAGCTACCAACCCACAAAAATGATATGGTAATGCTTTGTAATATGAACTAATTTTCCTGTAGGAACTCAGCCTACAGTTTCAGATGGGTAATACTTTTTCAACTTCAGGAGGCAAGCTATTAATTAAATCATTAAAATTTTGAGAACTGACAGAAATGGAGACCACCATGAATCAAGTGCATTTCCAAACTAGTTGTAGGGAAGTTGATTTGTGACCATAATTTCCTGGGCAGTATCTAGAAACTAATAAGAGTAAAATGATAATCACAATAAATCAAAAGAATACTACATGACTAAAATAGCAGTAAAGAGTAGTTTTAATAGATGTCATATTTTCCATTTAATTAAATTGAGTGTCATAAATACATATAGTTAATAAAACTCAAAATGAAGAAACAAGCAGCAACAATTCCTTGAGAATTTGTTTTACCTTCCTTTGAGTTGATGACAACGGGTTGACAGATAATGTTTCATTATATGTTGGAAGCCAGGTGGGCCTTTTAAATAGACTAGATGCTATCTCACAGGTAGAAACTTGATTTTCAAATATTTTTTACATGTATCCAGGTTCCATGTACTGTATGTGAGAACTTCCATGTGATTTAGTAGGCTTTCCAGGTGGCACAGTGGTAAAGAATCTGCCTCCCAGTGCGGGAGATACAAGAGACACAGGTTTGATCCCTGGATCAGGAAGACCCCCTGGAGGAGGAAATGGCAACCCACTCCAGTATTCTTGCCTGGAAAATCCCTGGATAGAGGAGCCTGGGGGCTACAGTCCATGGGGCCATAAAGAGTCAGATGCAACTGAGAGACTGAGCACATCACAGCATGTGACTCAGCCTAAAATTTGTCATTGGACCATTTGTTTTCTGGCATACTGTCATGTTATTTCTAGTCTCTACAAGTTGCTTAGGCATCACTACCCCTGAAAATGGATTTCCAAACAATGAACTGTGAAATCATTCCAGTGCTAATTTCTTTCTGGCCTACTGCCCAAGACACTCCCTACTTAATTCCACCATCATGTTCTTTGGTGGTAGGAACACCAGACCACTTAAGTTAATCCTGATCCTGTTCTGCAAATAACTCCAAAGAGGATGCTGCTCCAAAGGCACTGATTTGAAGTCAGAGATACTTGTGGTTATGAATTTTTAAAATAAATAAATATAAGGTGGAGGAAAAGGAAGAGGAAAAAGGAAATAAAAATGTTCTAGTGCATAAACTTGAGTCTACATAGCACTTTAGTTTTTAAATTCTATGTAGATTTCTTCCTTCTTCAGACCATATGTTTCAAAGATTCAATAAGCTATTTTATGCAAGCGGTTTGTAGTCACCTGGCTATACTGCTGCTGCTGCTGCTAAGTCACTTCAGTCGTGTCTGACTCTGCGTGACCCCAGAGACCGGCAGCCCAGCAGGCTCCACCGTCCCTGGGATTCTCCAGGCAAGAACACTGGAGTGGGTTGCCATTTCCTTCTCCAATGCATGAAAGTGAAAAGTGAAAGTGAAGTCTCTCAATCGTATCTGACTCTTAGCGACCCCATGGACGGCAGCCTACCAGGCTCCTCCATCCATGGGATTTTCCAGGCAAGAGTACTGGAGTGGGGTGCCATTGCCTTCTAACACTTCTTGAATAGTAGTTGGTAGTTCCAGACACAGTTCAAAGATACTAATGAGAAATAAGCAGGAAAATAGGGTATTTGGATGGCAGTGACACTAAACTCAGGGAATGCCTATATTTACATATATTTAACTACTGAAGAAGGTGCTGTGTACACTGAATCAGCAGTGACTAGTTTAAGATATACAGCTGGCTCGAAGCAAATCCAAATCTGGTTTTCCTTACAAACAGTGTATAAGAGACACTCATCTTTCCCAAATGAAGAGAAGACATGTTGCTAAGATTCCTCTGAACTAAAATAATGGGTTGGAGATTCTTCTCATATGATAATGTATTTCTGTATATCCATATACAGAAACTCAAAAACAAAATGCATAATTTGGCTCAGTGAGACTCATTGTTTCCATTTGTAAAATTTTCCCAGAAATGATTAGAGAGCATGGACAGCTTCCTGAGTATAAAACACAAAAATCTATAGTTGAGTAAAAAATTATGAAAATTTGTATGTCCAAAATCCTGAAATATTTTCCAGAAAAACATCTACTTCTTCTTTATTGACTATGCCAAAGCCTTTGAATGTGTGGATCACAACAAACTGGAAAATTCTTAAAGACATGGGAATACCAGACCACCTGACCTGCCTCCTGAAAAATCCGTATGCAAGTCAAGAAGCAACAGTTAGAACTGGACATGGAACAAAAGACTGGTTCCAAATCGGGAAAGGAGTATGTCAAGGCTTTATATTGTCACCCTGCTTATTTAACTTATATGAAGAGTACATCATGTGAAATGCCAGACTGGACAAAGCACAAGCAGGAATTAAGATTGCTGGGAGAAATATCAATAACCTCAGATATGCAGATGACACCACCCTTATGGCAGAAAGTGAAGAAGAACTAAAGAGCCTCTTGATGAAAGTGAAAGAGCAGAGTGAAAAAGTTGGCTTAAAACTCAACATTCAGAAAATGAAGATCATGGTATCTGGTCCCATCACTTCATGGCAAATATAAGGGGAAAAAATGGAAACATTGACAGACTTTATTTTTGGGCACTCCAAAATCACTGCAGATGGTGATTGCAGCCATGAAATTAAAAGACACTTGCTCCTTGGAAGAAAAGCTATGACCAGCTGAGATAGCATATTAAAAAGCAGAGACATTACTTTGCCAATATAGGTCTGTCTTGTCAAAACTGTGGTTTTTCCAGTAATCATGTATGGATATGAGAGTCAGACTATAAAAAGAAAGCTGAGCATTGAAGAATTGATGCTTTTGAACTGTGGTGTTGAAGAAGATTCTTGAGAGTCCCTTGGACTTCAAGGAGATCCAACCAGTCTATCCTAAAGGAAATGAGTTTTGAATATTCATTGGAAGGATTGATACTGAAACTGAAACTTCAATATTTTGGCCACCTGGTGTGAAGAACTGACTCACTGGAAAAGATCCTGATTCTGGGAAAGATTGAAGGCGGGAGGAAAAGGGGACGACAGAGGAAAAGATGGTTGGATGACATCACCGACTTGATGGACATGAGTTTGAGTAAACTCCAGGAGTTGGTGATGGACAGGGGAGCCTGGCATGCAGCAGTCGATGAGGTCGCAAAGAGTCGGACATTACTGAGTGGTTGAACTGAAGCCCAAATAAATAGCACTTCACATCACTTTCTTGAAAAGAGAATGAGATGCCTCATCTCCTATATACAGATACTTTATAAGTAAGTAGTTTGAATACAAATATAGTTATTCATATTGAATCAAATTAATACGCCTAATCACACTGACTATGTTAAATTAGAATTCATTAAAAACATTAAATATTAGTGATAACAAATATCCTATTTGTAATTAGGTATCACTACTTAAAATGTTCAATAGAAATTTATAACTGTGAAAAACTTTCAGATTGGAACCTAATAATGATGGTATAATTTTACCTGTTTAGTATTTCCAAGTATTTTATTTTATTTTAACTTTTCCATGAATAAGAAGATATAATATAGCTGAGAAGAAAGGAAAATCTAACTAAAGAAGTCCAATATATTTAGTTTGTTGATTATACAAAAATAGAGTTATAACTCAGTAAAATTATAGGGTCCCTGCCTTTTAAATAAAAGAAATTTTGCTTTGATTTAGAGGTTTAATTTTGTTTTTTCACTACTTATAACCAAGTAAATTACTATAAAGTATTTGTCATGACATGCCACCATAGTTGAGAATAGATGGAAGAAAAGATGACTTGGAGGAGGAAACAAGATAAAATAAGTGAAGGGAAGGAAGAAGAGGATGTTATCTCATGAAAAGACTGAACCAGAGTAGTCCTTCAGTGGATGGAATACAGTGAGAAAGAAAGAAAAAACTAATGGAAGGCAATGAAATAAGTGATACTTTTTTTTCTTTTAAATCTTAATGTGGAAAGAATGTTTCTTAATGTGGGAAGAATGCTTCAGCAATTTCTCCTTATTCTTTTATCCCCTCTAAGGTAAGGACTTCCCTCCAATGATCACAAATATACAGATTATTTCACTCTATATCACTTGTATTGATGCCTTTTTTATATATATGCACTAAGTCTTGTCCAGCTTTTTACAACCCCATGGACTACAGCCCGCCAGGCTCCTCTGTCCATGGGACTTTTCAGGCAAGAATACTGAGTGGGTTGCAATGCCCTCCTCCAAGGGATCTACCTGGCTCAGGTATGGAACCCACATCTCCTGCATTGCGTCTCCTACATTGCTTTACCATCTGATCCACCAGGGAAGAAGCACGTGTGTGTGTGTGTGTGTGTGTGTGTGTGTGTTATAGACATGAATAGATGTAATATATTAATATATATCTACACAGATAGATGGGCTTCCCTGGTAGCTCAGCTGGTAAAGAATTCACCTGCAAGGCAAGAGACCCCAGTCCAATTCCTGGGCCCAGAAGATCCCCTGGAGAGGGGATAGGCTACCCACTCCAGTATTCTTGAGCTTCCCTGGTGACTCAGAAGGTAAAGAATCTGCCTGAAATGCAGGAGACCTGGATTTGATCCCTGGGTCAAGAAGATCCTCTGGAGGAGGGCATGGCAACCCACTCCAGTATTCTCGCCTAGAGAATCTTCATGGACAGAGAAGCCTGGTAGACTACAGTCCATGGGAGCACAAAGAGTCAGACATGATTAAGTGACTAAGCACAGCACAACATAGATAGATATATTAATGGTCTTTGTGTTTCCCCAATGCTGGTCCAAAGTAGCTTAGTGTTTTGGATTAAATTGACTTAATTTTCAAAATCTGTGTTATCATTACTGTAGTGAAAAACATGCTTCTGCTTCTTTCTCTAGAAGTCTTAAGCTGGTGGTAGACGAACCCTCTGTCTCCATATTTAATGCCAAGGCTAGTATTCAATTAGTTGCATGGAGCAGAATTGTCTTGCAAAGGCAATAAGCAGTGAAAAGCAGATACAATAGTTTAGAATCCACCAGAAATGAAAACAAAAAAAAAGTATTGTTCAAAAAGGAATACAGTTTCATCTGTTTAATAAGTCAAGAAGACATAAAATATCTGTTATTTGTTTTGTAAGCAGAGGTCAAATGCCCACTATTTCTCAAGGGAAAGCATATCATCCTTTCATTTCAATTAACCTCTTAAAGCAGTCAATAAATAGTTTTGAAAAATACTTCTGACAGCTGTAAAGGCAGAAATTGCTTTAAAGGAAGTTTTTTATTAAGATAAATGGAGACCTGTGTTGAATTTAGTGTTCAATCAAATTTCCAAGTCAAGAATGTGAAAGATGAGTTTCTTTGGAAAGTGCAGCAAAAGCTGACTTGAAGACCCCTGCTCCCCTCCTATAAGACCCAGCACAGTTGTCTAGTGATGACACACTTCTGTGTTTTCCTCCTTTACTATTCACACAGAACACTTCACTTCCTGTCACTAAATGTGTGGGGAGTTTTCCCCCCATCAATAATTGTCTATGACACCAGTTGGGTGTCCTATAGTTCAATTCGGTTCTGACATTATCTACTTGGAGTTAGCATCAGATCCCACAAGTTAATGCCTCAGTTCTACAAGACTGTCCCCAACTTCAGACACTAATTATAAGTCCCAGGTTTTCTCCTGTACTTTAGATCAACAGGCTATAAATTAGGGGTCCCATGACCCCTCCTTGGCTTCAATAATTTACTGGAATGGCTCAGAGAACTCAGAGAAACACATTTGCCATTTTACTATCAAAAGGATTCCCTGGTGGCTCAGATGGCAAAGTGTCTGCCTGTAATGTAGGATACCTGGGGTTGATCCTTGGGTTGGGAAGATCCCCTGAAGAAGGAAATGGCAACTCACTCCAGTATTCATTCCTGGAAATTCCCATGGATGGAGGAGCCTGGGAGGCTACAGTCCATCGCATCACAAAGAGTCAGACACAACTGAACAACTTCACTTTCACCTTCCCCCCATCTATGGGCATTGTGGATGGAAGATGAGTGAGGGCTTTCCAGTATCCAGTGATAAAGGATATGCTTAAGGACACAAATGAAGAGCCAGTAGAAGAGATACATAGGGCAAGGGGTATGAAAAGGAGCTTCTATACCCTCTCTGTGAACACTTTCATTTGTACACAAACCTGGAAACTCTCTAAACTGTGCACTCTTGGGAATTTTGTAGAGCCTTCATCATGTAGGTTTGATCAGTCACTAACTCAGTCCTCAGGCTCTCTCCTCTCCTTGGAGGAAGTGGGATGGGGAAAAGATACTTCCAAGGTTCTAATCATGGCTTGGTTATTTTGGGAGACCGACCTACATCCTGAAACAATCCAGGAGTCCAATAACAGTCACCCCCAACAGAACAAAAGACACTCTTGTCATCCAGGAAATTCCAAGAGATTAGGACTGCAGGGTAAAACACACACACACACACACAAGTGTTCAAATAAAAGATGCTCCTTGTGTTATTATCATTTAGGAAATTACAATGATATTAAGAGTTCTGTGCCAAGAAATGGAGACAGAGGGAAAAATACATATATTTTCAATTATTTTATAATAAGAAATGTACAGAACTGTTTCAAAGAGAAGGCTAGTCTCCTAAAGAAATCACCAAGATCAATTTTTTTTCTTTTTCTGATATAAAAGATAAAATTGTTATATATTACTTTTAGCATTCTTCATATAGTGTATCTCTCGGTTCATTTCAGTTCAGTCGCTCAGTCGTGTCCGACTCTTGCCGACCCCATGAATCACAGCACGCCAGGCCTCCCTGTCCATCACCAACTCCGGGAGTTCACTCAAACTCATGTCCATCGAGTCAGTGATGCCATCCAGCCATCTCATCCTCTGTCGTCCCCTTCTCCTCCTGCCCCCAATCCCTCCCATCATCAGGGTCTTTCCCAATGAGTCAACTCTTCGCATGAGGTGGCCAAAGTACTGGAGTTTCAGTTTTAGCATCATTCCTTCTGAAGAACACCCAGGAATGATCTCCTTTAGAATGGACTGGTTGGATCCCCTTGCAGTCCAAGGGACTCTCAAGAGTCTTCTCCAACACCACAGTTCAAAAGCATCAATTCGTGTATCTCTAGTCTTTAACTTATCTCAAGGCAGAATTGTTACTAAATACTGTAACTCTATACATAATAACTTGGAAAACTGACACAATTTTAATTTTTGAGCTAATCTAAAAGATCTAATGATCATAATGCTTATGAAGGGTAGGTTTTCTATAACAAGATATTATGATATATTATGAAATATTCTTAGCTAATAATGTTATCTTTAGCTAAGAATATTTCAAAATTTCCTAGAGAAGGTAAAAATAAACTAAAGAGCTTAGTACATAAAAAAGAAAGAAATAACCTAGAGAAATTTATATATTTTTAAATAGCACCATGAAAAACAGAAACAATATTATCACTTCAATTATTAAGTTAAAATCTTACTCAAAAATAAAAATTCTAAAACTTTTGAAAAAACATATGAATATATTGGGCTAGCCAAAATATTCATTTGAATTTTTCCATAAGATGTAACAGAAAAATCAAAAAGAACATTTTTGACCAACTCAGTATTCTACACAAGTGAATGGGCTTATTCCAATCTTCAGTATATGATATGTTTCAAGACCATGTCTGTGACTAACCTTTATTTATAGAATATTTATATTCTACACAACTTTATAGTTAATACTTGATGATTTTGTTATCAAGATACTCATTATTGTGGAAAAACCTATCAACTTGAAAAACTTGCTGACTGTAATAAATTCAGAAGAGAATGGGATCTAGAAAAACTAAATTAGTCTACATTAATAAATCATTATTATGTGTCCACATTCTAAACAATGTTTAGGAACAAAAATTCAAAATATATTATGAGGTTTACAATATAGAGATTTCTTTAATGAATAAATATTAGAAATCATATAGGTCCTAATGCAAACATTGGCTGTTTCATAATTTTAAAAAGTTACCATTACTAGATAGATGAGACTAGAGAGAGGAAACACTAAAACTAAAATCATAAAGTGAAAAAGGTTCAGCAGAGACTATAGATGAGAGATAGATGGGATATATTGAAAGCCAGAGTTTGGGTCTGCCTAGTACGTCAAGGTTGTATATTGTCACCCTGATTATTTAACTTATATGCAGAGTATATCATAAGAAATGCTGGACTGGAAGAAACACAAGCTGGAATCAAGATTGCTGGGAGAAATATCAATAACCTCAGATATGCAGATGATACCACCCTTATGGCAGAAAGTGAAGAGGAACTAAAAAGCCTCTTCATGAAAGTGAAAGTGGAGAGTGAAAAAGTTGGCTTAAAGCTCAACATTCAGAAAATGAAGATCGTGGCATCCGGTTCCATCACTTCATGGGAAATAGGTGGGGAAACAGTGGAAAGAGTGACAGACTTTAGTTTTTTGGGCTCCAAAATCACTGCAGATGGTGACTGCAGCCATGAAATTAAAAGACGCTTATTCCTTGGAAGGAAAGTTATGACCAACCTAGTTAGCATATTCAAAAACAGAGACTTTACTTTGCCAACAAAGGTCCGTCTAGTCAAGGCTATGGTTTTTTCTGTGGTCATGTATGGATGTAAGAGTTGGACTGTGAAGAAAGCTGAGCACCGAAGAATTGATGCTTTTGAAGTGTGGTGTTGGAGAAGATTCTTGAGAGTCCCTTGGACTGCAAGGAGATCCAATCAGTCCATTCTAAAGGAGATCAGCCCTGGGATTTCTTTGGAAGGAATGATGCTAAAGCTGAAACTCCAGTACTTTGGCCACCTCATGTGAAGAGCTGACTCATTGGAAAAGACTCTGATGATGGGAGGGATTGGGGGCAGGAGGAGAAGGGGACGACAGAGGATGAGATGGCTGGATGGCATCACTGACTTGATGGACGTGAGTCTGAGTGAACTCCGGGAGTTTGTGATGGACAGGAAGGCCTGGTGTGCTGCGATTCATGGGGTCGCAAAGAGTCGGACACGACGGAGCAACTGAACTGAACTGAACTGAATGCTACTTTGAGTCTCAATACTCAACTTTTTTGGTATGTTACATGAGTCTATGAATGTTACAATATTTTCCCTTAAAAATCATAAAAATTCCCCATAATATCTATAGTTTAATGTGGGTATATTCTCATTTATTCCAAACACACCCTTTTCTCTGCTGATTCCACTTCAAAGAGAGAAAATAAAAGAAGAGATAAAGAAAAGGAAGGATGAAAGAAAGGACAAATGGTTTCGCTGAATCTGCTGAGACATGCTGCATCTTGATACCCATAGGTTGAGTGGTTTTTGATGTCCAGGTAGGTGACTGAGTTGGAGACAGGATTGGGTCAGGGTTTTGCGATGACATATCAGCCAGGCTGAATCAAGTACATACTCAGAATACGTATCATAAATGTATCCCTCATGGCAGGTAAGAATAGTACTGGAGAAAAGGAAAAATTCGGAAAAGGTTCACAAGGATTCTTCTTCAAGTACAAGGGCCACCATGAAAATACATAAGATCATTTTCATTAATGGTGATGTAAAACATGATGCATAATGAAGCAACTATGTGGTTAGACCAAAACTGGACAACTAAAGTTCAAGTCAAGTCTATTGCCGTGGACTTGACAATAGACAACACAACAGACATTTCCTGGAATTTTTAAGGCACTGATATAACATGAAGTGCTACACAATACATCCATTTATTCATCTTTTAATTCCTTTCATAGATTTGTAGACTAAAAATCTAAGCAAGGCACACAACTATAGGAGATGGAGATCCAAATATAAAAATGATGGCATGAATATTTCCCTTAGGAAACTTACAGCCTACTGAGGGACAAGGAGGAGATCAACTCTGCATACAAGTGTCTATAATGCAATGAACCCACAGTAAGTGCCAGGGCAAAGTTATAAGTAAAGAACCGAAGAATTTCACAGGAGAGGAACATTGATTACAGATGGGTGATAGTAATGTCTTCAGTAGACTATGCCTTTGAGCTGAGCTTTGAAGAGTGGGTCTGTAGCAGTATTTACTCAGGGTGTTCTATGTAAAGAGCTACTACAAAGGTATATAGGCATTTGGCACAGAAGAAAATCAGAATGGGTATATATGCACAGACAATTCAGAAGACACTTTAGAATTACTCAGTGCATTTCCATTGACCCAGCAATTCTCTCTTAATAACTAGCCCTGAGATGCACTAAGCTGAATACACAAGATGGTAGGTGCAATGATGTAGCAGACTTTTAAGAAATGTTGTTAGGTAAGAAGAATATACAGAGCCCAGATAAAGTGTGTATCGTTTGTGCAAAAGAAAAAAATATATAGACACACATTTTATAGGTGCCTATATATAATTATGCACACACATGTTTTCTGAAAGGAAACCTATGAAATTAATAGCATTGGTTTCCTCTGAGAAGTGTAATAGAATAGAGCTAATAATGTTATCTTTATGAGAAAATGGATTTGTGCATTGCTTTATTTTAATTAATTTATTTTTTAATTGAAGGATAATTGCTTTACAGAATTTTGTTTTCTGTCAAACCTCAACATGAATCAGCCATCAGTATACCTATATCCTCTCCCTTTTGAATCTTCCTCCCACCTCCCTCCCCATCCTCCCCTCTAGGTTGATACAGAGCCCCTGTTTGAGTTTCCTGAGCCATACAGCAAATTCCAGTTGGCTTTCCATTTTACCTTTGGTACTGAAACTTTCCATGTTACTCTTTCCATACATCTCACCCTCTCCTCCCCTCTCCTCATGTCCATAAGTCTATTCTCTATGTCTGTTTCTGCATTGCTGCCCTGTAAATAAATTCTTCAGTACTATTTTTTGCATTCTGTACATATGCAGTAGAGTATGAAATTTATATCTTTTTCTGACTTACTTCACTCTGTGTAATAGGTTCTAGGTTCATCCACCTCATTAAAATTGACTCAAATGCATATCTTTTTATAGCTGAGTAATAGTCCACCATGTATATGTACCACAACTTCTTTATCCATTCATCTGTCAGTGGACATCTAGGTTGCTTCCATGTTCTAGCTATTATAAATACTGCTGCAACGAAGATGTGTGCATTTCTTGTGTAATCAAAACTAATTAAAGCTATTGGGTATTAAAGAGTGCATTTATATAAATAGTCCACTTGCCCTAAATAACTGAAAGCACTCTTACATTTTTTTCAGTCCTCCAGAATGACCTTATTTTTATTGTTTTTCTTTTTTTTTTAAACTGATTACCCACTTGACTTTGCATAAATATCTTTTATTACTATTATTTAGTGCTTTTCTTGGTAAAGTAGTGTACTCCTTTTCTTAGTTGTGTTAGAGTTTTAAGAATTTTACACAAAGTACATCACAAATATCAAAAGATGAGAATAAAATAATATTTGATTTTTATTATCTCCTCTTCCTGTCTTGAGGACATACTATCCTTGGAATGTGGTGGCTAACTGTGTCACTTCATATGGTATTAGAAAAATCGCTACTAACTTTCTGGAGAGAATTGGTGAACAGAAAGGCAGTTACCACACTGGATTCTGGCAAAGACATCAGGATCATTTCTCTGTCAAAATGTGTTAAAAATCTGTTTCAGGTATACGAGGTTAGAACCTCTGTTTTGCATCTCATTGGAAAGCATGACCTCTGTCAGCACAGCAGGTCTTAACAATGTGTTCTGAGACTGAAGGACAGGGTCTAAGCAGAACTGAAAATGCTACTTATTTCATTTCCCTCCTCCTTCCAGTCCCTGGAAGCAATTCCCCTTTTTTCCTGAAGGATCACCTATAAAGCTGATATTGGTAAAGTCATGAGTTGCTTGTATATTTTTGAGATTAGTTGTTTGTCGGTTGCTTCATTTGCTATTATTTTCTCCCATTCTAAAGGCTGTCTTTTCACCTTGCTAATAGTTTCCTTTGATGTGCAGAAGCTTTTAAGTTTAATTAGGTCCCATTTGTTTATTTTTGCTTTTATTTCCAATATTCTGGGAGGTGGGTCATAGAGGATCCTGCTGTGATGTATGTCAGAGAGTGTTTTGCCTATGTTCTCCTCTAGGAGTTTTATAGTTTCTGGTCTTACGTTGGTAAAGTCATGAATCCCTGAGACTGGCACCCTGATGCTGCTAAGACTGAAGAGTCTAAGTACCAATTGTGAAGGAAGCAGTTATAGCAGTAGGGGTGCAGAGACATGGATAGAATCCTTCTGCAGAGATGGTGAGATTCGTTTCAAATGTTGTATTCTGTTGCTCCATTATTTTTAGTAATATTTAAAGGACTTCAGCAACTATATTTGAGATGGGGGGAAATTAGCATAGTCTTGAATTTTTATTTCAACCTGTAAAATATTTAGGACCTCCACATATTTCCTTCTGAATAATGTAACTTGCCTTTATTAGACATCTTGGCTTCATTTCAATCCTTGGTGCCTGAACTTCATTCTGTCTCTTGAATTATTAAATTTCAGAGAAAAAAAAAATCTACTACCCTAGACATTGGTCTGACTGTAGCACTTTCCTATACTTCAAATACTCCCCAACAGTCAAAAACTTTGAGCGAACTCTGGGAGGTAGTGAAGGACAGGAAAGCTTGGTGTCTGCAGTTCATGGGGTTGCAAAGAGTTGAACACGACTTAGTGACTAAAAAACAACGATAGTCAAAAAGAGTCCTGGAAAGACGTTATCTGTACAGCCCCAAACCTTGGCTCTCTGATTTCCTGATACATCAAGATATTAGCACTAACAGCACCCTGTGTGGTCCTCAGGGGGCTGGCATTGTCCCATTCCTACCAGACCTTAAGGGGGATACTTTACTTGGCACTTCAAGCTGGCATTGCTTCTCTGTGTGCTATTATAGGAAAAACTGAATGCCAGAACAGGGAAGCATTTTGTGGCATAAACGCCAGAGGAATATTTAGACCAGAGCATTTGCTGATCCATATGTTTTTACTATGGCTGTTATTTTCATTTTTACAAAGGTGGGAAATATGCTCAATAAAGAATAACCTCGAAATTATTTCTGCGTCTTTCACAGATTTGCTTTGAACATATCAGGGACATACAGAAAAACCTCTTGAATTAAAAGAGCATTTTGATTTGATTGTATGTGAATTTGCATTTATACTATCTGATGGTTAGAGCTTATAGGGTCTCTTAATTTTGCATTTCTGTTTCTCTGGCTTTGGGTCTATTAGCATGAGACAGTGGGGAATGAGGTTGTGGTAAGAGTAATCCTTCCAGGTGGCTCTACAATGAAAAGGGGGTGATACTAGAGGGATAAAGGACTGTGATTATAGGGCTCCAATTACTGAAGGAAGGGCCACAAAGAAAAATCTGTCTATAGATAAAGGAGAACACATTGAGGCTGTAACTGCTCTGGGTATTAAAGTAAACTATGCCTCTCCTCAAGCATGGCTTATATGCTGCAATACATGTCTACATAATTATAAGTTCCAAATTTTATTTCAGTTAGAAGAAAGAGAAAGGTTAACACCCCCATCCCTATAGCTGTCTGTAATGAAGAACCATAATTAAAGGAATACCAAATATAGGTGTTCCATATACATAAATGGGCTTTCCAGGTGGAGCTAGCATTAAAGAATCTGCCTGCCAATGCAGGAGATATAAGAGATGCGGGTTTGATCTCTGGGTCGGGAAGATCCCCTGGAAGGTTGGCATGGAAACCCATTCCAGAATTCTTGCCTGGAGAATCCCATGGACAGAGGTGCCTAGCTGGCTACAGCCTATAGGGTCACACACAGTCAGACACAACTGAAGCAACTTATCATGCACATACATAAATGCTCCAAACAAGACATGGTTTTTTAAAAAAGCAATAGCAGTTTATCAGGACTGGTGTTCTAGGTGCTTCAATACATTAAGAAAATACTCAACAATTTGTCTTAAATGCTTTGCATTCTCTCACTAGCCTAACAGTGAAGAAGACTAAAACAAATAATTTATTGAGGTTTCCTTAATATCCAACTGTTTGTAATTTTCAAACTAATGCTTAACACAATTTACTTTCCCCTTCAGTTCAGTTTAGTTCAGTTCAGTCGCTCAGTCATGTCTGACTCTTTGCGACCCCATGAATTGCAGCACGCCAGGCCTCCCTGTCCATCAAAAACTCCTGGAGTTCACCCAAACTCTTGTCCATCGAGTCGGTGATGCCATCCAGCCATCTCATCCTCTGTCGTCCCCTTCTCCTCCTGCCCCCAATCCCTCCCAGCATCAGGGTCTTTTCCAGTGAGTCAACTTTTCGCATGAGGTGGCCAAAGTATTGGAGTTTCAGCTTTAGCATCAGTCCTTTCAATGAACACCCAGGACTGATCTCCTTTAGAATGGACTGGTTGGATCTTCTTGCAGCCCAAGGGACTTTCCCCCTAGGTGCAATTAAAGACTATGAGTATCATATGAATTACTCTTACCACCTTCTACCCACAAAGCAAACTCAGTCCATGTTACAATTAAGTGATGTACTTTATTAGTCAACAAAATAAAACGATCATAGGTCATTACTTCATGTAAAGTGCAAAAAAAAATTATGTTCTGTTTTCTAACAAGACATGACACATTCATCTCTTCAAATGTAAGCATCTTTGGTTACACAGCTATGAAGGACATCATAAATCTCTGTCTACATTGGAAAATCGTTTAATTATTTTCTGATTTAGTATGTGTCCTAAAATGGTAACTTACACAATTCTGATTAGAATAAGCAGTCTTGATTTGTAGGATATGTGTATGGGCAAGCAAAAACACACACAGTAAAGCCTAATTTGATGAAGGAAACTGAAAACATTTTCTATGTTTATTAATTTTTGTAGCTAGTAAAAACAAATAGTGGTTGTCCTCAAAGATAGAAATTGTACGTGATGAGACTAAGTTATATTTGATAGTGCAATTTTATAATGACAACTAAATATAATTATATTGTTATGACATATATACCACAAAGATTTTTAAGGTTCTTATTTTCTGTTATCTCTGAATTCTGAAATAGCTAATGAAAATACTGGTAATCTATATTGGCTAGATATGTTCATTTTCTCATTGTAAAGACCAATGGAAAATAACTTCATCATTTTTGAATTAAAAAAAGTTTTATTAAAGCTGTTTGTTGACACAGTTTACTGGTAGATTTTAAGATGAACAATCAAATAGCCATGTGCAAAGGAAAAAGATACTATGTTCCTAGATTTATGTTCTAAAGTTTGACTTTCCATTGCTAAGCATCTTCCATGGATGATTTACACATGCTTACATAACCATATATTGAGTGCTACTCATTGTTAGTAATTATCAAAATAAATTGTTCTAACTAGAATTGATTTTTGTATTCAACCTAACTACTGGGTTCATTAGACTCACTTAATGCTTGAAGTAATATATCCAAAAATCAAAACTCTTCTGACTGTGGCCATGATATAAGAGCTTATACCAGACTAGTCCTTCTACCATAAATAATTATAAAGGAGGACAAAACATACTAAACAATACTTTTCAGACATTGTAGAAAAGCCAGTGCAGGAATGTGATTCTTAACAAAAGAGAAATATGTGTGGTAATTCCTGGGGTTACTCCAGCTTTTTGCTTTAAGGTACATTCTAGACAACAATTTAGGGAAATGAAGTCTAAACCAAGCACAATGATACTGCTGAGCTGAGGAAGCAGAATTCTAAGCTCAGTCAACTGAAGTGGCTGGTAATTGGAGGAAAGGAGGTTACTGCACAGAGTCTGTCTTTGGATACACCTTAAACTGTGCCGAGATGCAAGATGAAATTGCATAAGGTCTAGTTACTGAGAAGTTGAGGGGTGAACAGCTATCACATGGGCCAGAAAACACAAGGATACATAGGAATTTCAGGCTGACAAAGTAGAGAAGCCACGATAAATACCTTAGATTTTCAACTGAGATTCCAAAAGGTCATACCTTAAAATGAGAACTACTTGCACCATTTTGTAAAACCTAGGCTTACTTTGACAAGGGTTAAAATCAAGCTTGATCAGTATCACATTAATGCACCAGTAAATTAATTGCCTTTTTTTATTGTGGTAAAGAATATCCACCCACAGACTCAAAAAGCTGAATGAATCTTAAGAATCATTGAGAAAACTATTCCTAGCATATTATGGTCAAATTGTTCAAAAATAACGATAAACGAGGGGGAAAAAAAAAAAAAAAGTAAATGAGAGCTAAAGGAATTACATGCCTAAGAAGAATGATGAGAAATACTAACAACTTTTCTTTAGAAACAATGCAAACACAGACCTGTATAGAATGACATTTTTAATTTTCTAAGATGAAAAATATCTCCATTCTAGAATTCCATATCAAGTAAAATGCTATTAGAAAAAGGAAGATGATATAAAGACATTTTGAGATAAACCAAAGATGAATTAATTCTGGCCAGTAATATACAATACAAGGGGGTTTCCCAGGTGGCAATAGTGGTAAAGTATCCATCTGCCAATTCAGGAGACGTAAGAGACATGGGTTTGATCCCTGGCTTGGGAAGATCCTCTAGAGAAAGGAATGGCTACCCACTCCAGTATTCTTGCCTGGGGAAATCCCATGGACAGAGGAGCCTGATGGTCTACAGTCCATGGAGTCAGAGAGTTGGACATGACTGAAGTGACTTAGCATACAATACAAGAAATGTCATAAATAGTTCTTTATGTACAAGGAGTACTATGCAGATAGAATCTTGGATCTACATAAATAAATTAAGACAATCAGACAAACATAAACTGAATGTCTGTGTCCCTCCAAAGTTCAAGTGTTTAGATCTAATTTTCCATATAGTGGTATTTAGAAGTGAGACCTCTGAAGGTGATTAGGTCATGAAGGTAGAGTCCTCATGAAATGGGATTAGTGC
The DNA here is from genome assembly GCF_002263795.3 of Bos taurus. Classification (NCBI taxonomy): domain Eukaryota; kingdom Metazoa; phylum Chordata; class Mammalia; order Artiodactyla; family Bovidae; genus Bos; species Bos taurus. Next base: position 17,328,108 of record NC_037338.1, on the reverse strand, counting down.
CCTTATAAAAGAGACCTCAGAGAACTCTCTTATTTCTTCCATCATGTAAGGACTCAGAAGAGAGATGGTCATCTATGAAGCAGGAGGCAGGCCCTCACTAACTGACAAATCTGCCAGTGCCTTGATTTTAGACTGCCCAGCCTGCAGAACTGTGAGAAATATATTTCTGTTGTTTATAAGCCACCTAGTCTATCATATTTCATTATATCAGATAGAAAATCACAGATACAGAGGGCCACAATTAAATCCTTTTAGAATCTTCAGTTTTCAGTTTGTAAGTTGTAATAAATATTATTATTATTCTTTTATGAACAAATCATTTGTTTTTGAACATATCTAAGTTATGACAGACCTAGATAGCATATTAAAAAGCAGAGACATTACTTTGTAACAAACGTCCATCTAGTCAAGGCTATGTATGGTTTTTCCAGTGGTTAAGTATGCATGTGAGAGTTGGACTGTGAAGAAAGCTGAGCACCGAAGAATTGATGCTTTTGAACTGTGGTGTTGGAGAAGACTCTTGGGAGTCCCTTGGACTGCAGGGAGATCCAACCAGTCCATCCTAAAGGAGATCAGTCCTGGGTGTTCATTGGAAGGAATGATGCTAAAGCTGAAACTCCAATACTTTGGCCACCTCATGCGAAGAGTTGACTCATTGGAAAAGACTCTGATGCTAGGAGGGATTTGGGGCAGGAGGAGAAGGGGACGACAGAGGATGAGATGGCTGGATGGCATTACCAACTCAATGGACATGTGTTTGAGTAAACTCCGGGAGTTGGTGATGGACAGGGAGGCCTGGCATGCTGCTATTCATGGGGTCGCAAAGAGTCAGACACAACTGAGTGACTGAACTGAACTGAACCCCAGTGAAAATCTTCTTACTTCCCTCCCATCCCCCATAACCACCCTCTATATTTTCAATGATACCAACCTTTAACTAATCCATTTGTTAATTTTAAGAGACCTGCTGTTTTCAACTATCGTTACATTTATCTGTTCTATAACATTAAAAATTGATATAGTTCCCCTAACTACCAGTTCTGTATTATTTTATCCACTTTTCTTCATGAAAATATGGATCAGTGTTTAAAAACAGAAGTATCACATGCTTTTTGTATAATTTATTTTCCAAATTTTTTAAAAAAATGATCTCTGATATAAAAAAAGAACACAAATACTTAAAGTCAATTTTGGATTAAGTTTCCAAACAAGTTATTATCCTGCATTAAGACAAGGAGAATTCTTTGCAGAATGTGACTATGTTCCTGCAAAGGGAATGTTCCCTGGAGGAAATGCCACTGCCCCAACTGTCTAATGTATCCATATTTTCAGACACATTTCAATATGAATGACACTGAAAATCCATTCCTGAGAAAGGAAATTAGATGAACTTTCAAAATCTGGGTAGGCTCCAGAATCTAACTAAGACAGCTCCAATTGAGTGGCCTTGTTCAGGGACAGTTTGCCCATATTTTTAGATACATCAGACTAATGGGAAGAAAAGCCAAAATGATCATGTGAAATGACAGAAATATTTGGCAAAATGAAACCTGTAATTTTATTTTCCCTGTATCCTCAAGCATACTGGGGATGTTATGCACTGGGAGTGAATAAATAAGTACTTATGAGAGCTCTTCTTCCCAGCTGGCTCAGCACTCAACAAGCTGGGAGCTATGGCAAGGGATTTAAAACAAATAAAACAAGCTACAATAGAAGTAACAACAGTGACAAAACAGATAAACCTTCCTATCTCTCATGTTATTCTGGCTAAATTGTCATTTAAATATCTAAACAGCTGTGCCTATGCTGAGTTGCCAGCTGATCCAAAGTTAAGTCTGCTTATAGCAATCAGTCCACCAGAAAAATGAGGCCTTACTATGGATGAGTTTGATAACTCATTTCCTACATCTTGATCTCTTTATAAGGTTGTTTATCTCAGTTATTAGTGATGAATTAAATAATTTTACATTACAGTGTAGTAGTAGCCATAGTAGTAACAGTAATGAATCAAGGTAAATTGGAAGTGGTCAAACAGGAGATGTGAAGAGCGAACATTGACATTTTAGGAATCAGCGAACTAAAATGGACTGGAATGGGTGAATTTAACTCAGATGACCATTATATCTACTACTGTGGGCAAGATCCCTTAGAAGAAATGAAGTTGCCATCAAAGTCAACAAAACAGTCTGAAATGCAGTACTTGGATGCAATCTCAAAAATGACAGAATGATCTCTGTTCGTTTCCAAGGCAAGCCATTCAATATCACAGTAATCCAAGTCTATGCCCCAATGAGTAATGCTGAAAAAGCTGATGTTGAATGGTTCTATGAAGACCTACAAGACCTAGAACTAGCACCCTAAAAAGATGTCCTTTTCATTATAGGGGACTGGAATGCAAAAGTAGGAAGTCAAGAGATACCTGGAGTGACAGGCAAATTTGGCCTTGGAGTACAAAATGAAGCAGGACAAAGGCTAATAGAGTTTTGCAAGGAGAATGCACTGGTCAGAGCAAACACCCTCTTCCAACAACACAGGAGATGACTCTACACATGGATATCACAGATGGTCAATACTGAAATCAGACTGATTTTATTCTTTGCAGCCAATAATGGAGAAGCTCTATACAGTCAGAAAAACAAGATCAGGAGATGACTGTGGCTCAGATCATGAACCACTTATTGCCAAATTCAGACTTAAACTGAAGAAAGTAGGGAAAACCACTAGACAATTCAGATATGATCTAAAAAAAAAAAAAAAAAACCTTAAAATTATACAGTGGACGTGACAAATAGATTCAATGGATTAAATCTGATAGACAGAGTGCCTGAAGAACTATGGACAGAGGTTTGTGACATTGTACAGGAGGGAGTGACTAAGACCATCCTCAAGAAAAAGAAATAAAAAGGATAAAAAGGATTGTCTAAGGAGGCCTTACAAATAGCTGTGAAAATAAGAGAAGTAAAAGCAAGGAAAGATATACCCATTCAAATGCAGAGTTCCAAAGAATAACAAGGGGTGATAAGAAAGCCTTTTTCGGTGATCAATGAAAAGAAAAATAGGAATTCAATAGAATGGGAAAGACTAGAGATCTCTTAAACAAAATTAGAGATACCAAGGGAACATTTCATGCAAAGATGGCACAATAAAGGACAGAAATGGTATGGACCTAACAGAAGCAGAAGATATTAAGAAGAGGTGGCAAGAATACACAGAAAAACTATACAAAAAAGATCTTCATGACCCAGATAATGACGATGGTGTGATAACTCAAATAGAACCAGACATCCTGGAATGCAAAGTCAAGTGGGTGTTAGGAAGCATCACAATAAAAAAAGCTAGTGGAGGTGATGGAATTACAGCTGCACTAATTCAAACCCTAAAAGATGATGCTATGAAAGTCCTGCACTCAATATGTCAGCAAATTTGGAAAACTCAGCAGTGGCCAGAGAACTGGAAAAGGTCAGTTTTCATTCCAATCAAAGAAAGGCAATGCCAAAGAATGTTCAAACTACCGCACAATTGCACTCATCTCACACACTAGCAAAGTAATGCTCAAAATTCTCCAAGCCAGGCTTCAACAGTAGGTGAACTGTGAACTTCCAGATGTTCAAAGCTGGATTTAGAAAAGGCAGAGGAAGTAGATATCAAATTGGCAACATCCGCTGGATCATCAAAAAAGCAAGAGAGTTCCAGAAAAACATTTATTTCTGCTTTATTGACTCTGCTAAAGCCTTTGACTGTGTGGATCACAATAAACTGTGGAAAAATCTTAAAGAGATGGGAATACCAGACCACCTGACCTGCCTCCTGAGAAATCTGTATCAGGTCAAGAAGCAACAGTTAGAACTGGACATGGAACAACAGACTGGTTCTAAATCGGGAAAGGACTACATTAAGGCTGTATATTGTCACCCTGCCTATTTAATTTCTATGCAGAGTACAACATGAGAAATGCTGGGTTGGATGAAACACAAGAACAAGTGAAGATTACCAGGAGAAATATAAATAACCTCAGATATGCAGATGATACCACCCTTGTGGCAGAAAACGAAGAACTAAAGATTCTCTTGATGAATGTGAAAGAAGAGAGTGGAGAAAGTAAGCTTAAAACTCCAAATTCAGAAAACTAAGATCATAGCATCTGGTCCCATCACTTCATGCAAATAGATGGGGAAATAATGGAAACAGTGAAAGACTATTTTTTTTTGAGCTGCAAAATCACTGCAAATGGTGACTGCAGCCATGAAATTAAGATGCTTGCTCCTTGTAATAAAAGCTATGACCAACCTAGGAAGTATATTAAAAAGCAGAGATGTTACTTTGCAAACAAAGGTCCGTCTAGTCAAAGCTATGGTTTTTCCAGTAGTCATGTATGGATGTGAGAGTTGGACTATAAAGAAAGCTGAGCACCAAAGAATTGATGCTTTTCAACTGTGGTTTGGAGAAGACTCTTGAGAGTCCCTTGGACTGCAAGGAGATCCAACCAATTAGTCCTAAAGAAAATCAGTCTTGAATATTCATTGGAAGGACTGATGCTGAAACTGAAACTCCAAAATTTGGCCACCTGTTGTGTAGAACTGACTCATTTGAAAGGAACCCGATGCTTGGTAGATTTAAGGTGGGAAGAGATGAGGACGACAGAAGATGAGATGGTTGGATGGCATCACCGACTCAATGGACATGAGTTTGAGTATGCCCTGGGAGTTGGTGATGGACAGGGAGTCCTGGCATGCTGCAGTCCATGGGGTCGCAAAGAGTTGGACAGACTAAGAGACTGAACTGAACTGAACTGTAATAAACATGTGTTATATTTGTTAAACATGATGAAATAAGCACTGTCGTAGATCCTCTGTAAACAGTATCACATTTAATTCTCATATCAAACCTTTGATGCTAGTTCTATTTATTATTCTATTTGAGAGGGAATTTATTATATTACCTAAAGTCACATAGCTAACAAGAACTGGAACAAAGATTCAAACAGCTTATTTGTTTAGAAAACACAGTCTCAACCTAAACTAAGCTATAACAACAACTGTATCTCACAATACCCTCAATTTTCACTCATAAGCTTGATAATTTGTTCTTGGTGTAACTTAGCAAGTTATTGAATACAGCTTTCATCCTTGAGAGGGAAAGCAGACTTTCCTATGCCAAATAGATATCTGCCATTGAGTATATTCATGGGTGTTGTCCAAGCTATGTTGGCCTTTCCATAATAGAGGCAGGAGGCTTCTGGAGAATCCCAGAGCCAGCATCTACATGGCATCAACTATGCACAAATAAGTATGAGACAGCTGAATGCACATATTTCCCCTGTGAGTGACTGCCATCTTGTTCTCACATAAGGAACAAAAAAATGTTTCAATGTCCAGTCCAGATGGGAAAACCCAAGGATTTCCCTGCAGTTGCTGGGAGGGTATAGTTTAAGTAAAGGGGTGAGGAAACGATCAGAAAAGGGAACAAACAAAACAAGACAAAAACCCAAGGGTCCAAAAATGAGCATCACTGCAGTAACACAGAGCACATTTCCTAGATCTCACAGCCAAAACAATTCTGGCAAGCAAATGAATTTCTATATTATTCCAATCAAGTGGCAGTAAACAGAGAGCTAGGTATTTCTCACCAAAAATGGTTATTCTGCTCTGGCCCTGAGAGATAATACACAGTCAGGAACTACAAGTTGCTTCAGTTGCCTCACAATAATTGATGTATATTAAGCTATTATCATTGTGAAAGAGCTATTATAATTTCTTTTCCCTGTAGCCAATCTAAAAACCCACCGAAGAAAATCATTGGATTGTCTAGGTGTCAAAGCCAGTACCTTTGTTGTCAGCATTCGTGGCATAGACCAGCTGGTTTTCAAAGCAGTTAAGACATTTAGGGTACATGCAATGAGATTAGCCTTACTTGAGACAATGTAATTACTCTGCTTATTCATTTTAATGATCTTATAAAAGAGATTAAGTTATGATGCTAGTGAAAAACAAGGAACGGGGTCTGAACAGGAAAGTGCAACATTCCTGAGAGGCAGAACATGAAGCTGGTAAGCACAAGATAAACCCGGGTTTTGGGGAGGCAACTCCCTGTCATATAATGGAAACCAAGTGGATCAGGAAGTGTTTTTTTCCTAGTAGGTATCCTTTGTAGCCCTGAGCCATTCAAATGTAGTGACTCATTTTTGATGGAGAAAAATCTGTGATCATTACTTTTGGATAATGTTTTGTGGGTTCAATCCCTGGGTCAGGAAGATCCCCTGGAATATGACATGGCATCCCACTCCCCAGTATTCTTACTTGGAAAATTCCATGGACAGAGGAGTCTGGAGGGCTACAGTCCATGGGGCCGCAGAGAGTTGGACATGACTGAGCAAAGGGACTTAGCACATAACTCTATCTACTTTTGTTTTACAAACTGAACCATATAACAATCAGAAATAGGCTTTAAGACTCTTAGAAGTTAATTCAAACCTTAACCCCAGGACAAAAATCTCTTTCCAGAATAATCCTGACAAATAGTTACCCAGGATCTGATTAAATATTGTGGTTGATGAGTCAGCTTTACTTTTAGAAGCATCCTTTCCAATAATTGGGTTTGCATAATGGTTATAACTATGCCAAACCCTTTGACTGTGGGGATCACAATACACTGTGAAAAATTCTTCAAGAGATGGGAATACCAGACCACCTGACCTGCCTCTTGAGAAACCTATATGCAGGTCAGGAAGCAACAGCTAGAACTGGACATGGAACAGACTGGTTCCAAATCAGAAAAGGAGTATGTTAAGGCTGTATACTGTCACCCTGCTTGTTTAACTTATATGCAGAGTACATCATGAGAAACGCTGGGCTAGAAGAAGCACAAGCTGGAATCAAGATTGCTGGGAGAAATATCAATAACCTGAGGTATGCAGATGACACCACCCTTATGGCAGGAAGTGAAGAGGAACTAAAAAGCCTCTTGATGAAAGTGAAAGAGGAAAGTGAAAAAATTGGCTTAAAGCTCAACATTCAGAAAACGAAGATCATGGCATCTGGTCCCATCACTTCATGGCAAATAGGTGGGGAAACAGTGGAAACAGTGTCAGACTTTATTTTTGGGGAGCTCCAAAATCACTGCAGATGGTGACTGCAGCCATGAAATTAAAAGACGCTTACTCTTTGGAAGAAAAGTTATGACCAAGGTAGACAGCATATTGAAAAGCAGAGACATTACTTTGCCAACAAATGTCCATCTAGTCAAGGCTGTGGTTTTTCCAGTGATCATGTATGGATGTGAGAGTTGGAATGTGAAGAAAGCTGAGTGCCGAAGAATTGATGCTTTTGAACTGTGGTGTTGGAGAAGACTCTTGAGAGTCCCTTGGACTGCAAGGAGATGCATCCAGTGCATTCTAAAGGGGATCAGCCCTGGGTATTTGGAAGCAATGATGCTAAAGCCGAAACTCCAGTACTTTGGCCACCTCATGTGAAGAGTTGACTCACTGGAAAAGACTCTGATGCTAGAAGGGATTGGGGGCAGGAGGAGAAGGGGACGACAGAGGATGAGATGGCTGGATGGCGTCACCAACTGGATGGACATGAGTTTGAGTGAACTCCGTGAGTTGGTGATGGACAGGGAGGCCTGGCGTCCTCCAATTCATGGGGTCGCAAAGAGTCGGACATGACTGAGCGACTGAACTGAACTGAGACACTGGGGATATCACAGTGAATAAGATATATGGTGTGTTACAGAGTTTATAGCTGAATGTGGTTACAGAGAGGTAGACAGTTTTGTAAATTATGATAAAATTCCCTAGGTGCTATGATAGCATTTGGGAGGGGCAGCTAATTAGGTTTACTACTTCACACGTTCCTCATGTGTGTGGTTTACAAATCTCTTGTCACTCCAGATACATTCTAAGTTATCAATTGTCTTTTTGAGAAGCTTTTGCACAGAAAAGGAAACTACTAAGATGAAAAGACAACCCTCAGAATGGGAGAAAAATAATAGGAAATGAAACAACTGACCAAGGATTTATCTCCAAAATATACAAGCAGCTCAATAGGAGAAAAACAAACAACCCAATCAGTAAGTGGGCAGAAGATCTTAACAAACATTTCTCCAAAGAAGAGATACGGATGGCTTACAAACACATGAAAAGATGCTCAACATCACTCACCATAGAGAAAAGCAAATCAAAACTATAATGAGGTATCACCTCACACTGGTAAGAATGGCCATCATTGAAAAATCTATGAGCAATAAACACTGGAAAGGGTGTGGAGAAATGGAAACCCTCTTGCACTGTTGGCAGGAATGTAAATTAATATAACCACTATGGAAAACAGTATGGAGATTCCTTAAAAACTAGTAATTAAACTACCATCAGTTCAGTTCAGTCGCTCAGTCGTGTCTGATTATTTGTAACCCCATGAACTGCAGCATGCCAGGTCTCCCTGTCCATCACCAACTCTGGGAGTTTACCCAAACTCATGTCCATTGAAGTCAGTGATGCCATCCAACCATCTCATCCTTTGTTGTCCCCTACTCCTCCTGCCCTCAATCTTTCCCAGCATCAGAGTCTTTTCCAATGAGTCAGCTCTTCACATCAGGTGGCCACAGTATTGGAGTTTCAGCCTCAGCATCAGTCCTTCCAATGAATGCCCAGGACTGATCTCCTTTAGGATGGACTGGTTGGATCTCCTTGCAGTCCAAGGGACTCTCAAGAGTCTTCTCCAACTCCACAGTTCAAAAGCATCAATTCTTTGGTGCTCAGCTTTCTTTATAGTCCAACTCTGACATCCATACGTGACTGCTGGAAAAACCATAGTTTAACTAGACAGACCTTTGTTGACAAAGTAATGTCTCTGCTTTTTAATATGCTATCTGGGTTGGTCATAACTTTCCTTCCAAGGAGTAAGCATCTTAATTTCATGGCTGCAGTCACCATCTGCAGTGATTTTGGAGCTCCCCAAAAATAAAGTCTGACACTGTTTCCACTGTTTCCCCACCTATTTGCCATGAAGTTATGGGACTGGATGCCATGATCTTCGTTTTCTGAATGTTGAGCTTTAAGCCAATTTTTTCACTCTCCTCTTTCACTTTCATCAAGAGGCTTTTTAGTTCTTCTTCACTTGCTGCTATAAGTGTGTGTCATCTGCCTATCTGAGGTTACTGATATTTCTCCTGGCAATCTTGATTCCAGGTTGTGCTTCATGCAGCTCAGCATTTCTCATGATGTACTCTCTATATACGTTAAATAAGCAGAGTGACAATATACAGCCTTGACATACTCCTTTTCCTATTTGGAGAAGTCTGTTTTTCGATGTTCAGTTCTAACTGTTGCTTCCTGACCTATATAGGTTTCTCAAGAGGCAGGTCAGTGGTCTGATATTCCCATCTCTTTCAGAATTCTCCACAGTTTATTGTGATCCACAGTCAAAGGCTTTGGCATAGTCAATAAAGCAGAAATAGATGTTTTTCTTGAACTCTCTTGCTTATTCTATGATTCAGCAGATGTTGGCAGTTTTATCTCTGGTTCCTCTGCCTTTTCTAAAACCAGCTTGAACATCTGGAAGTTCACAGTTCACATATTACTGAAGCCTGGCTTAGAGAATTTTGAGCATTACTTTACTAGCGTGTGAGATGAGTGCAATTGTGCAGTAGTTTGACCGTTCTTTGGCATTGCCTTTCTTTGGGATTGGGATGAATACATTACTTAGCCATAAAAAGGAATGCATTGAATCATTTCTAATGAGGTGGATGAACGGAGAGCCTGTTATACAGACTGAAGTTAGTCAGAAAGAGAAAAAAATTTATCATATATTAATGCATATATATGGAATCTAGAAATATGGTGCTGATGAATCCCTTTGCAGGACAGCAAGAACATAGAGAACAGACTTGTGGACACAGCGTAGGAAGGAGTGGGTGGGACAAATAGAGCAGAATGGAAAAATTTACATTACCATATGTAAAATAGATAGCCAGTGGGAATTTGCTGTATGACTCAGGGATCTCAAATAGGTACTCTGTGACAACCTAGAGTGGTAGGGTGGGTGGTAGTTGGGAGAGAGGTTGAAGAGGCAGGGGACATATGTAAAACCTATGATTGATTCATATTGATGTATGGCACAAACCAACCAATATTATAAAGCAATTATCCTTTAATTAAAAATAAATGTATTTTTTAATAGAAGTAGTTAAAAATCTAATACTGCAAAGTGGATGTACTGTCAACCATAAATGAACACTGTAATATATTTTAATGAAGTAACCTAAAAAGTTACTTTTCTTTTATAATAATGCCTGTTTTCCTATGAACTTTTACCCAGTTAGATCCATTTTGCTATGCCTGTAGGCTTCCCTGGTGGTTCAGTGGTAAAGATTCTGCCTCTAATATAGGAGACGTGGGAGATGCAGGTTCAATCCTTGGGTCAGGATATTACATAAATCCTAGATAATAATATTTACTCTTGTTTAGGTTTGTCTTATAGTTGTCCCCCAAGAGGTACAGCCAACTTGACATTTTTCTTTTGTTGTTGTTTAGTTGCTAAGTCCTGTCCAATTCTTTTGTGACACCATGGACTGTAGCCCACCAGGCTCCTCTTCCTATAGGATTTCCCAGGCAAGAATATTGGAATGGGTTGTCATTTCTTTCTCCAAGGTATTTTCTGACCCAGGGATCAAACCTGTGTCTCCTACATTGGTATGTGGATTCTTTACCACGGATCCACCACTGAAGCCCAGTCTTTTATTATACTGCATATTAATTATACATTTCTTTTTTAAACGACCAGTACTACCTCCCATGCTATTATCTAGTGTAGGATTAAAAACCTACAGTACCACAATTAATTTTTGCATTTCTACCAAGTTGATATAACTAGTACAGTGAATATTTAAAGAGCTAAATATAGCATTATCATTCACAACTGAATATATACAAAATATGCAGATACAGATTATTTTAAAAACAATAACAAAGGTAAATGATAAAACAATAACAAAGGTAAATAATAGTAGGAAAACTATTTTCTGCCATTTTGAAAATCTGATTTTTTAGAGATTATTACTAATATTTTAATGCTTTGCTTTGATACTTTAAGAATATTTTCTGAAACATTGCTATATATCTTCTTTCTCCCCTTCCACCTATCCATAATATTAACTAAAGCCAAATATTATCATTCTTATTTCATAAATAAAGGCTGAGTCATGAAATACCAAAAAGCCAAAGTCACAGATTGTTGGTAGCCTGTGCTAATTCACCTCAGTTGTGTCTGACTCTTTGCGGCCCCCTGGACAGTAGCCCACCAGCTCCTTTGTCCATGGGATTTTCCAGGCAAGTATACTGGAGTGGGTTGCCATTTCCTTCTCCAAGTGCTAGTAGAAACAAGACTAATAACCATAATCCTGAGACCTGCTGCTGCTGCTGCTAAGACACTTCAGTCATGTCCGACTCTGTGCGACCCCATAGAGTGCAGCCCGCCAGGCTCCCCCGTCCCTGGGATTCTCTAGGCAAGAACACTGTGGGTTGCCATTTCCTTCTCCAATGCAGGAGAGTGAAAAGTGAAAGTGAAGTCGCTCAGTCACGTCCGACTCTTCGCGACCCCATGGACTGCAGCCTACCAGGCTCCTCCGTCCATGAGATTTTCCAGGCAAGAGTACTGGAGTGGGCTGCCATTGCTTTAACCACTAGCACCACAAATATACTAAAGCACAACCAAACCTTAAGTATGTGTGATTATATGCCTGTAAGCAAAATAATTACCCTTGGTTTTCTTATTATTGACAATTTCACGCCATGGGTTAATGACAAAATAATAGCTCAAAAGCAAACAATATTCTTTGCCAACTCAAATGTTATGTGATTAATTGAGAAAATATACAATGAATTTCATTAGGATGGATTTTTCAGCAAAATACAAAAATGACCAATGCATGCAAAATTCAACAAGTTATAAATTCAGAAGTTTCAAGGTGGATGGCATTGTACAAAGTATAATGAACTTTACATTTCTTGGCAACATTTCCATGGTTAATAAAAGTTAATTATTCCTTAAATAAAGATATGTGAGTACTTCAACATACTATAAAGGAGTCTAAAATCAAGCCAGTTTAATTTTCACTTTTCTTTTCCTTCTTACTAATAGCAGAACTATAAACTTGGACTTTCAATAAAATCAGAGCCTTTGATGTGGCCATTTATTTTTAAAAGACATTCTATAGCATACCAATTGCTGAATCTAGAAGCTCACTATTGACATTCCATTTAATAAACTAGCAAACCAGACACATTTATTTTAAGTTTCAAGTTTAATTAAAAGATAAGACTAGAGTGACAAAATGGCAAGGAAAAGAGGGATGTTGAAAATTTTTGTTTATTATTGCAGAGCAGCTGCTTTTATTTTTAACTAATCTCCATTAATGTCAAATCAAAAGGCAAAACTTCTTATAGGCTTTTGCATTTGCCTTGTTACCTGCTTCCCTCAGGAAATTACTGTGCACTTCCTCATTCTGGGCTGAAATCCTGTGTGAGCTCTTTATTGTCTAGCTAAACAATTCTGAGCAGGAGTTGACTCAGTTACTTTTTAAATTAGAACACACTCAATTATTTAATTAGCAATATTTACTAAGCACCTCTGTTTAGGTTTTGGGTTGTTAAGCAGTGAATAAACAGATCAACAGAAGCAAACAAACAAAAAGTCCTACCTTGCTGGAACTTACTTTATAATGAATACACATTTCAGACTCAAGTAAAGCTACATATATTAAAAAGTCAACACTAACAGAGAGTCTGTTAACTGTTAAGAGTAAGTTAGGAAAAAATAACTGCTCACATTTTCAAAGATATTGTTTGGATGTCTACTTTGTCCAAATTTTTAACTATCTGCCTTTAGGACAAAGATAAGAAAAGGCTTGCAGAGGTAAAGCAGAAATGGGAAGAAGGAGAAATTTGCAGAGTAGGTCTAAAAAGTGTCTGTAAACTGTGCCAGGAGAAACTAGCTCCTCAAGACTTGGCTCTTACAGAGTTTCTTAGTAAATGAGCCACCTGCTCTCAGAAGCTTCCGAGTTAGATCAAGACCTTCCCGTTTCCTAAAGTGTCCAGGATATGGACAGAAAAGAAAAATTAAAACTAATGTGGAGTTACCTAGTGGTCCAGTGGTTAGGACTCAGCACTGGCACTGCCATGGCCAGAGTTCAGTCCTTGGTCAGGGAACTAAAATCCTGCAAGCCATGTGGCTCAACCAAAAAAATCAAATAAAACTAACTAAATAGCCCTATATGAATTTATGAGCCCACATGCTTCTTAAGGATAAACAATATGCAGTGCATGTAAGAGAATTTCCTTTTGAGACACACAATGCCATGTTTTCTATTAAGTTCAAAATACATGCAAACATTACCTTCTAAAAGAATTTAACATTTATTAATTTTATTAAACTATGGATTCATAATGGCTCATAAAAGGCCAAAATTTAGTTTTATTCATGTAGTATATTAAAACAGCAAAGAAATTGACCACAAAGCACTTACTAAAGCATTTTTACAAATATGGTCTCATTTGATCTTCAGTACAAGCTATTATAGCTATTATTTTACAATCATCATCCTACAGATGAAAAAGCTAACAGATTGATGGCTGACCCAAGTTAATAGAACTAATCGATACTCAAGTCGTAACTCAAAACTCAGGTGTAACAGCTCCAAACCATGTGGAATTTCCACTGGATTGATATAGTTTTTCAATTAACTGATCAAATGCAGAAGATTTTGTTAGATAAAAATATACTCTTTTAGGCAAGTTGAATATTATAATGATGGCTGTTTCTTATATTGTCCTCTTAAATATTTTAGGGGTCAAAGTATTCTAATCATAATCTCCTCTCTAGGAACAGAAAGAAATAAGGCAATTAAATCAAAAGAGCATATCACTTGGGCAAAATTATATTCTATTAGTCCTTGGACAGCAGACCTACTATTATTGATATTTACTAAGGCTTTAGGACACTCAATAATTTCAAGACTTCCCTGCACATTCTGGTAGGTTGTTCTGTAATCACAGAGATGTGTGTAATAGATGTTTGTTCTGCCTCTGAGTAACAAGCTCCTTACCAGAACTTTAACTAAAAGTTGAAGGAGTAAAAATGTGAATACAGGAAAGCCTAGATATCCTACAATGAGTTTAGGAGACAGTAGATGTGGGATTAAGAGTGCAGGTTTTTAAGTTAAACATATATGAGTTCCTATCCCCATTCTTGTATATATGAGCAATGCGAGATTAGAAATTTTAATTACTTTCTCAAAGCTGCAATTTTCTCTTAATAATAATTAATAATAATATATAACATCATGAAGGTTAAAGAACATATAAACAAGTACATGCTGCTGCTGCTGCTAAGTCACTCCAGTCGTGTCCGACTCTGTGCAACCCTATAGACGGCGGCCCACCAGGCTCCCCCATCCCTGGGATTCTCCAGGCAAGAACACTGGAGTGGGTTGCCATTTCCTTCTCCAATGCATGAAAGTGAAAAGTGAAAGTGAAGTCACTCAGTCGTGTCCAACTCCCAGCGACCCCATGGACTGCAGCCTACCAGGCTCCTTCATCCGTGGGATTTTCCAAGCAAGAGTACTGGAGTGGGGTGCCATTGCCTTCTCCAAAACAAGTACATAGAATTTGACTAATCACATCTGCTTTTCAAAGTACTATTAACATTATCAATTCCCTTCTCTCCTACTCTAAGTTTTATGTATTGTCATGAATGCACATGTTCCTTTTTGGATTTACCTGGAAACCTAGGTAATCTAGGCTTACATAACAAATAGCAACATTGTTCTTTTTTTTTAATTTAGAGCAAAAATATTGATGGAATTGAGACACTTTACATAATCTAAATACTTTTATTTAGCTTACTTCTTAAAAATTTTTTGAGAAAGCTTGAACTTTCATTATAGGGCTTTAGTATAATTGAAGCTCAGAAGAAAACATCTAAGAAAAACACATGCCAAATATACTTTATTTCCAGAGAGATGATATAGAGTCAGGCTTTGAAAATTATCCTAAACTTTCCAGGTTCCAGATTATCCTAAAATCTGGAAAAAGAACTAAAATTCATTAAGTTAATTTTGCACTCAGACAAAATTTGTAAGGCAAATTTCCTTATAGAATTAAGTGATTTCCTTGAAATAAAGTTAAATAAAAGAATTTATGGCAAGATTCTCTGTTTAAGAGACACAGAGTAACACAATATATAATCTTTGGTTTAATAAAAGATAGAACTACTGTTGAAACGAATCCATCTTTATAAGGGAGAAGGAGTATTAATAAATGTGGCTCAGTGAGGGGCTGATATAATTATAATTATGCCTTCAGTTCTGTTGCATTCTGATGATCTAAATTAATGTAAGAGTTGTAACTTAAGAGAGAGCCTAATGGGCACAAAGTCTTTTCATTCAGCTGTTCTTCTTCTTAGATAATATATGTCTTAAGCAAGCATTTGGCAGGTGCTAAATTGCAGTAAATTCATGATTGAATTCTCTAACAGGTACCTGTAGTGGTGATAATCTATTGCTCTGGTTAAAGTGTGAGCCATGTACTTCAATCATTTCTGACACAGGCACTATAGCCACAAAAAGAAAAGCAAAAGGGGCAGATTTTCCCATGTAGTTATGAGAGCAAATGGGGGTTGCAAGGGCAAGCACTGTCCCAAGGTCAAGTAATTCTGATTTTGAACTGTATCTCCACCTCTCTCAATCCTGCCTTCAATGGGAGTTCAAGGGAGGCCCACGGAAATCCATCCTTCCTGCCACTCCAAACCTCCCAGCAGTCCCAGAAAAGGCTATCATTTGAACTCAGTACCTGCATTTCTTTTAGAGACTATTAACGTTGATCCTTCTATATTTAAGTCACCACTAGAAGCCTAGGCTTGTTAGGTCATGGCTTATCACATGGGACTCTCATATTCATTAGACTACATAATATCATCTGATTCAAAATCTTGTTCTTTCCGTTGTGTTCTCTGGAACTCAGTGAATATTATCAGCGAAACCTCATATCAACCGCTTCTTTCTAGTTTTTTCTCTAATGAAGTGTAGATGTTCTATTGAATGTAGTACTGAAGAAGATGCTCTCAGTGCTGTTGTATCTTTTCCAATACCCGCCTACAGCTAAACCTAAAGGAGATGGTTCTTCCTCACTACTTTTTGCCTCTTGCCTAAAGCAGAATAAAAGGACATTAAATTACATGCAACTGATACATCATCTGTGCTCCTTTGAGGTCACCTCTCTTTATCCTGGGCATATATGCTTTTACTGAAGCATTTTTTGCACCTGGCTTACAGCTCTTTTGGAGAAGGCAATGGCAACCCACTCCAGTTCTCTTGCCTGGAAAATCCCATGGACGGAGGAGCCTGATAGGATGCAGTCCATGGGGTCCCTAAGAATCGGACAGGACTGAGCGACTTCACTTTCACTTTTCACTTCCATGCATTGGAGAAGGAAATGGCAACGCATCCAGTGTACTTGCTTGGAGAATCCCAGGGATGGGGGAGCCTGGTGGGCTGCCGTCTATGGGGTCGCACAGAGTCGGATACGACTGAAACGACTTAGCAGCAGCAGCAGTACAGCTCTTTTTCCACCCTGACTTTCTTCATTATTCTTGGTCCTTTTAAATAATTCATCTACCTCCCTGTGTCTCTCATTCTGTGTCCTCACTGTCAATGAATTTATTCTCATTCTCACCTCAACTGATCATTTTCATGGTCACTGACTAGACAGTATATTTTCCAATATTATTGTACCTCATAATATTCATTTCAAGTA
Organism: Bos taurus; assembly: GCF_002263795.3. NCBI lineage: Eukaryota > Metazoa > Chordata > Mammalia > Artiodactyla > Bovidae > Bos > Bos taurus. The sequence continues at coordinate 17,311,304 of NC_037338.1, read as the reverse complement.
CCTCAACTTATGGCACAATCTTTCTAAGTCACCACTCTAATATCCTAGTCATCAACTCTACTCATGCTTCACATTCATGAAACCTACTAACTTTTCACTGTCCTTCGTGTTCTCTATTTCATCTACACCCCTTTGGCTTTCATGAATCATCTCCATACTAAAATATCTTCAGACACAGTCAACTCTCTTGATTTCTTTCTTCTTCCATCACATTCTGCTGGCAAACCCTAATTCTAATCAGAATCCTGGGACAACCCCAGAGCTAAATATTCAAACTTCATCTATTTTGTGTCTACACTGCCTCCCTTGGTGATCTCATCTAAGATTGCAATGTTAAAAGTATCTATTTCATCCTCCATTTGATGACTACAATGCACATGTTTAATCACATTTCTCCTGTTTTTTTTCACATTTCCATATAACTACTTAATTGGCATAGTCACTTAGACTTCTAATAGCATCTCAAGTATAGAGATTGTTCTGCCAGGAGGGAGGTTTTAAAATACCTGTGATTGTAGCAGGTATCTAAGACATCCCCCTTCAGCCTCCATAGGCCTCTATGAAACAATATATTATATTCTCAATGCTAAGATTAAATTGAGTTGAAAATTTGTCTCATGTGAAGAGATGCTGACTATAATATTTTTTGTCTGACACCTGAAAATGGATGATACAAGAACCCAATATAAGGCAAACTCATTGTTCTGATGGCAATCCCAAATCATTTTTGAGTTTAAATTTATTTTCTTGACAGAGTATATAACATGAAATTAAAAATAAGTCATGTAGGCCTTACCCCTTGGTACAACTAAAATCTGCTAGGTCTGACTCTACACCTGGAAAGAATAAGCAGACAAACAATAAGCAATCAGTGCAATGTTACTCTATTTCTATGAATATAATTGCTGGAGAACCATGACATATTGCACTGGTAAATAGATTCAATGCCAGCCTGAATGTGTAATGAAAAGAATGTGGATGTAAAGAAGAGTAGAGTTGTTCGTTTTCTCTTCCTTACTGTTCTTGAGTCACAAGAATAATTACATTTGGCAGCTTTTTCCATGTTTGTAAATTAAGTGATAACATTTGCCTATAAGGTTGCTGTGAAGATGAAGATACTATGTGCAAAGACCTAATTATTTTAATCATCATAACAGATGTTCAAAATTTTTAGTTTCCTTCCCTACTCCTGTGTGTACTCAACAACCTTTCTTAGTCTAGTACAACATATTTTCAAATGTCAGATATTTAGATAAAACTTGATAATTTTTAAATTCTACACTGTCCTTTCTAACAATTGTAGCTTCTTGAAAGTCTTGTTAATACAAGTTAGAAAAAAATAAAGGGAGTAGATAATAACTTTTACTAACTCAACAAAGTCAAAGTGTTAGCCACTCAGTCATGCCTGACTTCTTTGTGACCCTAGGGACTATAGCTCACCCACCAGGCTCTTCTGTCCAAGGAATTCTCCATGCAAGAATAGTGGAGTGGGTTGCTATTTCCTTCTCCAGGGTATCTTCCCAATCCAGGAATCAAACCTGGGTCTCCTGCATTACAGCAAACTCTTTACTATCTGAGCCACCAGGAAAACCCAACAAAGTTAAAAGACTTATAGAAAGTTATGTTCTAAGCTGGTTCAAGAGAATATACTGTGACTGAGGTATATGTGGATCACAGAATTCACTCTTACAAGTGTGTGTGAAAGTAGAAACTACTGAGATATCATTTTGCCACAGTTATGTATGCATTATGATATCCTTAGAACCACCCCCCACCATTTTTTCTTCCTAAGATTGTCTCAAGTTAACTTATCTCTCACGTTCAAAGTTAAAACCATAAACACTAGAGGGATCCTTGTTAGAGATGTAGATGTCAGCTGACAGCAAGATAATCACCACAGCTTCGTACATGTTGCCATTGTGCGCCCACAAACTGCCTTAGCAAACTCATACACTCTCCAAGGTGAGTCAGTGCATAATGCACTCTAGTAACAATAACTGTAAAACACTGACTAGTGAACTGTGAGAGTTGGGTTGAGAATCCATCAGTGTTCTGGTTTGCTTGCATGTATTGGTCATTTCTTATATCCTTATAAACTTAATGCACATTATTTAGCTTGTAGCTACATATTTTAGATAACTGTTTTGAGGGTTTGATTACATATTTTCCACCTTGTCTGGTACATTTTGCCAGTTGATATTGGATATGCTCATTTACAACTAATTTTACCACAGGCTATAATAGGAAGAAAACAAAGTCTGTCATAATCCGAGACAGAGACACTCTAAACACCAGAGTAACAGAATTGCACAAATGAAATAGCCAATGTTTGTCTTTGGGTTTATCCTTATTTAAAATGTGCCCCTAAATTCCATGTTTCCTTCAGATGCTTGTGAACTATAGTCACTCTGTTGATGGGCCAAGAGAAAACCTGGTGAAAGCATTGATTGAAGGGAGCCATGCTACCAGCTTCAGGGGCTCTGTCTGTCAGTATTCCACTTCACAAAGTATCAGGGTCCAAAGTGTGATTGATTTTATTTCATATTTTTTTTTCAGATAGCATAATCACCAAACACTGAAACCATTTACGTTGCTTTCTCTATGTTAGCTGAATTATTAATCTTTCTGTCAAGTCTAATTCCTGAACCTCAGTTCAATTCTATTTCAGCAGCTGATGCCTCTATTAGCCTCACTGCACTTGAATTCTGATGCTCCTTTGGCCATAGGCTGCTGATAAACTGTTTTTCGAGTACTTAACAGAAAAGCTCTATGCTTTATTGACTCAGGTTTTAATTTCAAATACTATTCTTACTGATCACGTACTTGAAAAAAATGTTCTAAGAGGCTTTCCTCGGGCACTGAAAGATAATTGATAAATTTCATATATGTCCATGGACATAAGTATAAGAAATTCTTTCATTCTTTATACACCTTCACTCTTTATACCTCTTATAGATTCCTGGGAATCATGGTTCTGAAGGTGAAAAAATAGTAACTTTAATAAAGCTGATAGCAAGAAAAAAACTGATTTGTACCAAAAGAAAAAAAAAAGAAGAAGAAGAGAAATTAGGACCAGATTTCACTATTTCTGAATATTCCAAAATCAAGTCAGTTTAGTCACTCAGTCGTGTCTGACTCTTTGCAACTCAATGGACTACAGCACGCGAGGCTTTCTGGTCCATCACCAACTCCCGGAGCTTGCTCAAACTTGTCTACCAAGTTGATTCCATCCAACCATCTCATCCTCTGTTACCGCCTTCACCTCCTGCTTTCCATCTTTCCTGGAATCAGGGTCTTTTCCAAAGAGTCAGTTCTTCACATCAAGTGGCCAAAGTATTATAGTTTCAGCTTCAGTATTAGTCCTTCCAATGAATATTCAGGACTGATTTCCTTTAGGATGGACTGGTTTGATCTCCTTGCTGTCCAAGCAGTGTGACAATATACAGCCCTCACGTAACTCTTTCCCTATTTGGAACCAGTCCGTTGTTCCATTTCCAGTTCTAACAGTTGCTTCTTGACCTGCATACAGATTTCTCAGGAGGAAGGTAAGGTGGTCTGGTATTCCCTTAACTTTAAGAATTTTCCAGCCACAAAGTCAAAGGCTTTGGTGTTGTCAATAAAGCAGAAGTAGATGGTTTTCTGGAACTCTCTTGCTTTTTCTGTGATCCAACGGATGTTGGCAATTTGATCTCTGGTTCCTCTGCCTTTTCCAAATCCAACTTAAACATCTGGAAGTTCACAGTTCATGTTCTGTTGAGGCCTGGTTTGGAAAATTTTGAGCATTACTTTGCCAGCGGGTGAGATGAGTGCAATCGTGTGGTAGTTTTGAACATTCTTTGGCATTACATTTCTTTGGGACTGGAATGAAAACTGACCTTTTCTAGTCCTATGGTCATTGCTGAGTTTTTCAAATTTGCTGGCATATTGAGCGCGGCACTTTCAAAGCATCATCTTTTAGGTTTTGAAATAGCTCAACTGGAATTCCATCACCTCCACTAGCTTTGTTCATAATGATGCTTCCTACGGCCCTCTTGACTTTGGATTCCAGGATGTCTTTCTCTAAGTGAGTGATCACACCTCCGTGGTTATCTGGGTCAAGAAGACCTTTTTTGTATAGTTATTCTGTGTATTCTTGCCACCTCTTCTTAATATCTTCTGCTTCTGTTAGGTCTATACTGTTGCTGTTCTTTATTGTGCCCATCTTTCCTTGAAATATTCCCTTGGTATCTCTAATTTTCTTGAAGAGATCTCTAGTCTTTCCAATTCTATTGTTTTCCTCTATTTCTTTGCATTAATCACTGAAGAAGGCTTTCTTATCTCTCCTTGATATCTTTGGAACTCTGCATTCAAATGAATATATCTTTCCTTTTCTCCTTTACCTTTCACTTCTCTTATTTTCCCAGCTTTTTCTAAGGCCTCCTCAGACAACTATTTTACCTTTTTGCATTTCTTTTTCTTGGGTATGGTCTTGATCACTGCCTCCTGTACAAGGTCACTAACCTCTGTCCATAGTTCTTCAGGCACTCTCTCTATTAGGTCTAATCCCTCTAATCTATTTCCATAATCAAATTAAAATATAAATTTCATGTTTAAGTGAGAATATGACAGATCCAAAAATTAAGAAAACATAACATAAGTAAAAGATCAGTAGAACTGAATGAGGTGACTTTATACTTTGGGTTTGCCTCACTACTTCAGCACACACTTTATTTATGACAGTGCTATATATTGAACCAATCAATTAAAAAGCCCTAATACTTACTAGTCTATTATCACCAATAGTGTCATAATGCTGAACTGCATAGAACAATGATGCTTCAGAAAAAAGTTTTCTACAGTGTTGCTGAATACAGGAATTGATAAAGCATATTGCTATATTGTTTGAGGAAATTTATAGCAAAATTACCAGTATCTTTTCTAGTCCAATCTCTTGATGAATAGCACTTATATAAATATCCTTAAAGTTATTTACTCCAGTCTGTCTCTGCTGAGAGAATGTATGACTCTTTACAAGAATGGTCATCTAATTTTTGGAGGAAACTAATGCAAAGAGAATTTCTTATAATGACTTTCTTTATAACTCATACTGCTACCCAAAGGCAATGCCAAAGAATGTTCAAAGTACCACACACACAATTGCACTCATCTCACATGCTAGCAAAGTCATGCTCAAAATTATCCAAGCCAGGCATCAACAGTAGGTGAACCGAGAACTTCCAGATGATCAAGCTGGATTTAGAAGAGGCAGAGGAACTACAGATCAAATTGACAACATCCATTGGATCATCAAAAAAGCAAGAGAGTTCCAGAAAAACATCTACTTATGCTTTATTGACTGTGCCAAAACCTTTGACAGTGTGAATCACAACAAACTTTGGGAAATTCTTAAAGAGATTTCTATCTCTCTACCTGCCACTTTACCAGACCACTTTACCTGCCTCCTGAGAAATCCATACGCAGTTCAAGAAGCAACAGTTAGAAACAGACATGGAACAATGGACTGGTTCCCAACTGGGAAAGGAGTATGTCAAGACCATATATTGTCACCCTGCTTATTTAACTTATATGCAGAGTGCATCATGTGAAATTTCAGGCTGGATGAAGCACAAGCTGCAATCAAGATTACCAGGAGAAATATCAATAACCTCAGATATGCAGATGACACCACCCTTAATGCAGAAAGCAAAGAGGAACTAAAGAGCCTTTTGGTGAAAGTGAAACAGGAGAGTGAAAAAGCTGGCTTAAAACTCAACATTCAAAAAACTAAGATCATGGCATCTGGTTTCATCACTTCATGGCAAATAGATGGGGAAACAATGGAAACAGTGACAGACTTAATTTTCTTGGGCTCCAAAATCACTGCAGATTGTAACTACAGTCATGAAATAAAAGACACTTTCTCCTTGGAAGAAAAGCTATGACCAACCTAGACAGCATATTAAAAAGCAGAGAGATCACTTTGCAGACAAAGGTCCACTTAGTCAAAGCTATGGTTTTTCCAGTAGTCACATATAGATGTGATAATTGGACCATAAAGAAAGCTGAGCACTGAAGAATTGATGCTTTTGAACCGTGGTATTGGAGAAGACTCTTGAGAGTCCCTTGGACTGCAAGGAGATCAAACCAGTTAGTCCTAAAGGAAATCAGTCCTGAATATTCATTGGAAAGACTGATGCTGAAGCTGAAGCTCCAATATTTTGGCCACCTGATGTGAAGAACTGACTCATTTGAAAAGACCCTGATGCTGGGAAAGATTGAAGACAGGAGCTGAAGGGGACAGAGGATGAGATGGTTGGATGGCATCACCGACTTGATGGACATGAGTTTGAACAAACTCTGGGAGTCGGTGATGGACAGGGAAGCTTGGTATGCTGCAGTCCATGGGGCCCCAAATAGTCGGACATGACTGAGTGACTGAACTGACTGCTACCCATTGACACCATGGTGACAATAGAAACCACACAGTAAATATATTTCCTTCCTTTGCTACTTGACAGCTTTTGAGATTGTCTGAAATTTCCATCTTTAGTTTACATTCAGCCAAAATGAGACTTTGCTGCTGTTCAATTTCTCAGTTATGTCCTTCTCTGTGTGACAACATGGACTACAGCATGCCAGGCTTCCTGTCCTTCTATCATAATAGTCAACTAATGGCATCATTCATGGTTTTTGTTTGTTTGTTTGTTTGTTTCTTTGTTGTATAAATAGTTTGTTTTCTGGGGAGCCTGTGGGTACCAGAATACCACTGAATTTCACCCATTTTGAAGTTTAATGAATACCCTGAACCCTCCCTAGAGAAATAATATACAAAAGTTTTGTGTTTGACCCAATATAAAGAATTTGGATGTTATTCGTGCTTTAAATTTCAGAATCATCCAGGAAGAGAGAAGATTGATGGCCAAATCTTAGAGGAAAATAGCATTTAACAAAGTGCTTTTACAAAAGTAGAAGAGGGACTTTTGAAGAAAAAGACAAGCCACAGACAAAGGGAACAGAGCAAATTGTTGACAGTGTTTTCAGAAGACAGTAGTGAATTGTGTTGAATGCTGCACAGAGTCAAAGCAGACTAAGGAGTGAATGTGTTCTTCAGATTGACCAACTACCTTGTAGTTACACTGATAGAGATAGAAATCAGGTTAAAGGGCTAGAGGAAGGTTCAAGAATTAACAAATGAACATTGATTTGAAAATGCAGGAATTAAGTGAACATTACTCCAGAATCTTATGTATAAAATAATTGAGAGAACTTAGATGGTAACCATAACATGGACACAAGGTGTGGGGAAAGCCTTTAAGAAGTGTAGAAATGTGAGCTTGCTTGAATGCTAATAGGAAAGTGCCAGTGGAGTGGAAAGTTGAAGATAAAAGAGAAAGAGAGAGAGTAACAGGAGCTAGGTTTCTAATGAGGAGGTAGTAGAGGATGGAACACAGAGCATCATTAAGTGGTCTTCTCTTCACTTCCCTTCTCTCCTACCAGACATAGGCTTTTTTCCCTAAGACTTTATATTAGTTTCCAAGACAACACAAATGTATTCTCTTCTAGTTCTGAAGGTTAGAAGTCCAAAATGGTTTTCATTGAGCTACAGTCAAGGTGTTGGCAGGTCAATGTCCCTCCTAGGGCAAAATCTGTTTCCTTACTTCTTCAAATATTCGTGACCCTATTTCCATATCTGCAAGGCCAGCAACTTCAGAACAAGTCCCTCTCACTCTGCTATCTTTTCAGTTCTCATTCTTCTGCCTTTCTTGTTCTCTTATTCAAATCTGTATGATTACATTGGACTCATACGGATAATCCAGGATAATATTCCTTAATTCTATCTACAACCTTAATTCCCATGTGCCATGGAACCTAACACATTCACAGATTCTGGGATTAGGCCATGGATATCTCTGGAGTGGGGCTACTATTCTGCCTGCCACACATACCCCTCTCCATTTCATGCTCACATGCCACTCTACTACATTTTTACATTCCTCTGACTGGAGAGGGTGGAGAATGAAAAAGTCTTCAATTTCTATAAAAGTTACTGATACTGAACTGAGTGCTTTATGGATATACTCACTCACTTAATGCTCACTGATCTGTGAGGGGAGATATTCTCTTAAATGTATAGTTTATAAACTTATCTTGCTTCAAATCACACAGTAGTAAGTGCTGGTTTGGGGGTGAAAACCCAGAACTGTCTGATGGAATACCTAGAGAATGATTAACCTAGTTGATATTGTCAAATTATTGATGTTTATGTAGAATAAAAATACACACGTAAAGAGAGATATAAAAATAACATACATATAAAATGAAAAAATCATTACAAAGCAACCATTCTTTAATAAACTTTCTTTGCTGCAATAGTATCTTAATAGCCACCACTTCTAACATGTGAAGAACTGTTCATCAAGGAGATATATCATATTTACTTAACAATTGGGAATTTAATTGTTACCGATTTATAAATGGGCTCTTAAGACAATAAAAATAATATTAAAATAAATAAACACACCTTTGCTCAGGCCTCATTCCATTTCTCTTCTTAGTGTCATCTCTTTTTCCTATAGACTTTCTCACTTCCAATCTAAGTCCTCTCAAACTTTTTAAAATGGCCCAAGTTTTCATTCTTCTTTGAAACATTCACTCTCTGGGCTCTAGATTTCATCCTTTTTCTGGAACTCAAAACATTATTTGCCTTTCCATCTTTTGAAAATATTTCATTTTATGTTTTTATCTTTATGTTTTGCTGCAATTTAACATTCATGGATACTTCTCAGTGGACACCTGGGGACAGGAATCTGCATTGTGTTGAATATTCATTCACTGGTTCCATCTTCTGCAATGCATGCATATATTGTGGAGGACTTTAGCCTTTAAGCCAATAACTGAATATTAGCAGGTGTTCAAGGAGTTAATTTTATTAAACATGTTTATTCTCAGACATATGTGAAAAGGATTCTGCATTTTTTGTTGAAAATAATGAAATATTTTAGGCTATTATACAGATACCACATCTGAGTTTTGCTAGTCAATCCCTTCTGAATAAAGAATATACTACTTCACCATTCAGTTCCCAGATCCTAGAAACATGCTGATCTCACAGTAGTCCTCAACGAATATTTGTTGAATGAATGTGTGCTTATGTGAAAAAGATATTGGGAAAAAAGTCAATAAAATTTAATATATGGCATAGAATGTATTTACTTATTTGACTACAGATGAGTATTCAAATAGTACGAAAACAGATGAGTCTTTCTAAAATTAATACATTAATTTAAGTCTACTTTCTTTTTTTACTTTTTTAAATTTTATTTTATTTTTTAACTTTACAATATTGTATTGGTTTTGTCATATATCAAAACGAATCCACCACAGGTATACATGTGTTCCCCATCCTGAACCCTCCTCCCACCTCCCTCCCCATACGATCCCTCTGGGTCATCCCAGTGCACCAGCCCCAAGCATCCAGTATCGTGCATCGAATCTGGACTGGCAACTCGTTTCATATATGATATTATACATGTTTCAATGCCATTCTCCCAAATCATCCCACCCTCTCCCTCTCCCACAGAGTCCAAAAAACTGTTCTATACATCAGTGTCTCTTTTGCTGTCTCGTATACAGGGTTCTTGTTACCATCTTTCTAAATTCCATATATATGCGTTAGTATATTGTATTGGTGTTTTTCTTTCTGGCTTACTTCACTCTGTATAATAGGCTCCAGTTTCATCCACCTCATTAGAACTGATTCACATGTATTCTTTTTCATGGCTGAGTAATACTCCATTGTGTATATGTACCACCGCTTTCTTATCCATTCATCTGCTGATGGACATCTAGGTTGCTTCCATGTCCTGGCTATTATAAACAGTGCTGCGATGGACATTGGGGTACACGTGTCTCTTTCCCTTCTGGTTTCCTCAGTGTGTATGCCCAGCAGTGGGATTGCTGTATCATAAGGCAGTTTTATTTCCAGTTTTTTAAGGAATCTCCACACTGTTCTCCGTAGTGGCTGTACTAGTTTGCATTCCCACCAACAGTGTAAGAGGGTTCCCTTTTCTCCACACCCTCTCCAGCATTTATTGCTTGTAGACTTTTGGATCACAGCCATTCTGACTGGCGTGAAATGGTACCTCATAGTGGTTTTGATTTGCATTTCTCTGATAATGAGTGATGTTGAGCATCTTTTCATGTGTTTGTTAGCCATCTGTATGTCTTCTTTGGAGAAATGTCTATTTAGTTCTTTGGCCCATTTTTTGATTGGGTCGTTTATTTTTCTGGAACTGAGCTGTAGGAGTTGCTTGTATATTTTTGAGATTAGTTGTTTGTCAGTTGCTTCATTTGCTATTATTTTCTCCCATTCTGAAGGTTGTCTTTTCACCTTGCTTATAGTTTCCTTTATTGTGCAGAAGCCTTAAAGTTTAATTAGGTCCCATTTGTTTGTTTTTGCTTTTATTTCCAATATTCTGGGAGGTGGGTCATAGAGGATCCTGCTGTGATGTATGTTGGAGAGTGTTTTGCCTATGTTCTCCTCTAGGAATTTTATAGTTTCTGGTCTTACATTTAGATCTTTAATCCATTTTGAGTTTATTTTTGTGTATGGTGTTTCATTCTTTTGCAAGTTGTTGACCAGTTTTCCCAGCACCACTTGTTAAAGAGATTGTCTTTAATCCATTGTATATTCTTGCCTCCTTTGTCAAAGATAAGGTGTCCATAGGTGCGTGGATTTATCACTGGGCTTTCTATTTTGTTCCATTGATCTATATTTCTGTCTTTGTGCCAGTACCATACTGTCTTGATGACTGTGGCTTTGTAGTAGAGTCTGAAGTCAGGCAGGTTGATTTCTCCAGTTCCATTCTTCTTTCTCAAGATCGCTTTGGCTATTCGAGGTTTTTTTGTATTTCCATACAAATTGTGAAATTATTTGTTCTAGCTCTGTGAAAAATACCATTGGTAGCTTGATAGGGATGGCATTGAATCTATACATTGCTTTGGGTAGTATACTCGTTTTCACTATATTGATTCTTCCAATCCATTTACATGGTATATTTTTCCATCTATTAGTGTCCTCTTTGATTTCTTTCACCAGTGTTTTATAGTTTTCTATACATAGGTCTTTAGTTTCTTTAGGTAGATATATTCCTAAGTATTTTATTCTTTTCATTGCAATGGTGAATGGAATTGTTTCCTTAATTTCTCTTTCTATTTTCTCATTATTAGTGTATAGGAATGCAAAGGATTTCTGTGTGTTGATTTTATATCCTACAACTTTACTATATTCATTAATTAGTTCTAGTAATTTTCTGGTGGAGTCTTTAGGGTTTTCTATGTAGAGGATCATGTCATCTGCAAACAGTGAGAGTTTTACTTCTTCTTTTACAATTTGGATTCCTTCTATTTCTTTTTCTGCTCTGATTGCTGTGGCCAAAACTTCAACTATGTTGAATAGTAATGGTGAAAATGGGCACCATTGTCTTGTTCCTGACTTTAGGGGAAATGCTTTCAATTTTTCACCATTGAGGATAATGTTTGCTGTGGGTTTGTCATATATAGCTTTTATTATGTTGAGGTATGTTCCTTCTATTCCTGCTTTCTGGAGAGTTTTTATCATAAATGGATGTTGAATGTTGTCAAAGGCTTTCTCTGCATCTATTGAGATAATCATATGGCTTTTATTTTTCAATTTGTTAATGTGGTGTATTACATTGATTGATTTGTGGATATTGAAGAATCCTTGCATCCCTGGGATAAAGCCCACTTGGACATGATGTATGATCTTTTTAATGTGTTGTTGGATTCTGATTGCTACAATTTGTTAAGGATTTTTGCATCTATGTTCATCAGTGATATTGGCCTGTAGTTTTGTTTTTTTAATGGCATCTTTGTCAGGGTTTGTTATTAGGGTGATGGTGGCCTCATAGAATGAGTTTGGAAGTTTATCTTCCTCTGCAATTTTCTAGAAATGTTTTAGTAGGATAGGTGTTAGCTCTTCTCTAAATTTTTGGTAGAATTCAGCTGTGAAGCCGTCTGGACCAGGGCTTTTGTTTGCTGGAAGATTTTTGATTACAGTTTCAATTTCCGTGCTTGAGATGGGTCTGTTAACATTTTCTATTTCTTCCTGGCCCAGTTTTGGAAAGTTGTACTTTTCTAAGAATTTGTCCATTTCTTCCACGTTGTCCATTTTATTGGCATATAATTGCTGATAGTAGTCTCTTATGGGGAGAAGGCAATGGCACCTCACTCCAGTACTCTTGCCTGGAAAATCCCACGGACAGAGGAGCCTGGAAGGCTGCAGTCCATGGGGTCACTGAGGGTCGGGCACGACTGAGCGACTTCACTTTCACTTTTCACTGTCATGCATTGGAGAAGGAAATGGCAACCCACTCCAGTGTTCTTGCCTGGAGAATCCCAGGGACGGCGGGGCCTGGTCGGGGGTCTCACAGAGTTGGACGCGACTGAAGGGACTTAGCAGCAGTAGCAGTAGCAGCAGCAGTCTCTTATGATCATTTGTATTTCTGTGTTGTCTGTTGTGATCTCTCCATATACATTTCTAATTTTATGGATTTGATTTTTCTCCCTTTGTTTCTTGATGAGTCTGGATAATGGTTTGTCAATTTTATTTATCCTTTCAAAGAACCAGCTTTTGGCTTTGTTGATTTTTGCTATGGTCTCTTTTGTTACTTTTGCATTTATTTCTGCCCTAATTTTTAAGATTTATTTCCTTCTACTAACCCTGGGGTTCTTCATTTCTCCCTTTTCTAGTTGCTTTAGGTGTAGAGTTAGGTTATTTATTTGACTTTTTTCTTGTTTCTTGAGGTATGCCTGTATTGCTATGAACTTTCCCCTTAGCACTGTTTTGCAGTGTCCCATAGGTTTTGAGTTGTTGTGTTTTCATTTTCATTCATTTCTATGCAAATTTTGATTTCTTTTTTTATTTCTTCTGTGATTTGTTGGTTATTCAGCAGCATGTTTTTCAGCCTCCATATGTTGGAAGTTTTAATAGTTTTTCTCCTGTAATTGAGATCTAACCTTACTGCATTGTGGTCAGAAAACATGCTTGGAATGATTTCAATTTTTTTGAATTTACCAAGGCTAGATTTATGGCCCAGGATGTGATCTATCTTGGAGAAGGTTCCGTGTGAGCTTGAGAAAAAGGTGAAATTCATTGTTTTGGGATGAAATGTCCTATAGATACCAATTAGGTCTAACTGGTCTATTGTATCATTTAAAGTTTGTGTTTCCTTGTTAATTTTCTGTTTAGTTGATCTATCCATATTGGGGTATTAAAGTCTCCCACTATTATTGTGTTATTGTTAATTTCTCCTTTCATACTTGTTAGCATTTATCTTACATATTGTGGTGCTCCTATGTTGGGTGTATATATATTTATAATTGTTATATCTTCTTCTTGGATTGATCCTTTGATCATTATGTAGTGAACTTTTTTGTCTCTTTTCACAGCCTTTGTTTTAAAGTCTGTTTTATCTGATATGAGTATTGCTACTCCTGCTTTCTTTTGGTCTCTATTTGCATGGAAAATCTTTTTCCAGCCCTTCACTTTCAGTCTGTATGTGTCCCCCATTTTGAGGTGGGTCTCTTGTAGACAACATATGTAGGGGTCTTGCTTTTGTATCCATTCGGCCAGTCTTTGTCTTTTGGTTGGGGCATTCAACCCATTCTATTTAAGGTAATTATTGATAAGTATGATCCCATTGCCATTTACTTTATTGTTTGGGGTTCAAATTTATACACCCTTTTTGTGTTTCCTGGGAAGGAAATAATCACTCAAGTCCAAGAAACCCAGAGAGTCCCAAATAGGATAAACCCAAGGCGAAACACCCCAAGACACATATTAATCAAATTAACAAAGATCAAACACAAAGATCAAATATTAAAAGCAGCAAGGGAAAAATAACAAATAACACACAAGGGAATTCCCATAAGGATAGCAGCTGATCTTTCAATAGAAACTCTTCAAGCCAGGAGGGAATGGCAAGACATACTTAAAGTGATGAAAGAAAATAACCTACAGCCAGATTATTGTACCCAACAAGGATCTCATTCAAATATGAAGGAGAAATCAAAAGCTTTACAGACAAGCAAAAGCTGAGAGAATTCAGCACCACCAAACCAGCTCTCCAACAAATACTTTCTTTTAAAAAAATAAAAACTACATGCATTTATGTACATCATTTGTATTTGTGCATCATTTTTATTTCTCTTATAGGTAAAATCTTGTTTCTGCCTAGTGTATGGTTTATGTGAGAAACTTTATCTAGGTTTACCAACCCATTGTGATACAATGGTATGCATTTACAACGACCCAAAATCTACTGGCAGATAATCTCTATTTTCACAGCAGTACATTATCACCTGTCATAAGAGATGCCTCAGAAAATTATAGAAGATCAAAAAAGAGAAATAATGTAATCCATAAATCCAGCCTAGAAACTTTTTTTTTTTTTTGCCAACACCTACTGTCCTCATGCTGAATATTAAGGTTCCCCAATTCTGAACTTTGAATACCTTTACCATTTTTTACCTGTTTTTGAATACTTTTAGCCATTTCAGATTACTGCCTTCCACTCTTCCCCTTCTTCCTCTTTTCTCTTCCCCTCTCCTCTCCATCTGACTCTCTAGCCCTATTCTTTCCTTCTCTTTCTGTCTGTCTCTGTCTCCTTTCTCTCTCTACCTGTATTTTTCTGTCTCTGTATCTCATTTACTTTTGTTTTTGTGTAAGAGAGAAAGGTAGCTCAATATTTACTAAGAATCTCCTCAAGATGTTTTTAGAACCAGAAAAATTCCTCCCCAAAACTACACATTATATCACAGAAAGTTTTGGTCTGGTACATTTACTAATTTGTATTAATTATTTGTTAGTGCCTGGGATTCCACAAAAAGTATTATTTCATTTCTGCCCTACCTCTGGGTGACTAAATAGCCATTCTGGTGCCTTTCCTTCAACAAAGAAAATCTGACCCAATATGATGTGTTTTTCATCTCTAAGACAGTCCTATCAGTGGGAAGGAAAGAAACCCTTTTTAAATGTGAAATTAAAAAAAAGAGAACAGAAAAGGAAGGAAGGAAGAAGAGAACAAGGAAGGAGGGGAGAAAGTTAAATCATCTTTTTAGGTGCTATTTATTTCAAATATAACTTTGACTCAGAAATTTAGAATATATTTCTTAAGGGACAACAGGACTCAAAGCAGTAGTGTCCAGAAATCTTACCTTAGGAGCTCACACTGTCATTGGAACTGCCAAAGATACACATCATAGGTGAGCTAGAAAACCAGGCATTTTAGGATTAAGAATCAAGATATATCTTCATCAAAGTGGTGGAAAGCATTTTTGGTTTACTGTATTAGTTTATTTAAATAACTCATTATTTATTATAACAGGACAAGTATTAAAAAATCTTGGCTTTCAGGTGAAATCCTTTTGCCTGAAATGAAATGTAATAGACCAAAGTTTTTGTTTTTCACTAAGTTCCTTTGGTCCTTGTAGAGAAATGTAAAAGAATATGTGTTCTGTTTTAAAGAAAGTCACTTCTTAAATTTACAAAGTTTAACAGTGCCTGATTAATCAAATGAGAGAAAGATGGGTTATCCATTCAGGATAACATCAAAATTATGGTGAGGAGAGAGAGGAGCTCAGATTAGATCAGATCAGTCGCTCAGTCGTGTCCGACTCTTTGCGACCCCATGAATCGCAGCGCACCAGGCCTCCCTGTCCATCACCAACTCCTGGAGTTCACTCAGACTCACGTCCATCGAGTCAGTGATACCATCCAGCCATCTCATCCTCTGTCGTCCCCTTCTCCTCCTGCCCCCAATCCCTCCCAGCATCAGTCTTTTCCAATGAGTCAACTCTTCGCATGAGGTGGCCAAAGTACTGGAGTTTCAGCTTTAGCATCGTTCCTTCCAAAGAAATCCCAGGGCTGATCTCCTTCAGAATGGACTGGTTGGATCTCCTTGCAGTCCAAGGGACTCTCAAGAGTCTTCTCCAACACCACAGTTCAAAAGCATCAATTCTTCAGTGCTCAGCCTTCTTCACAGTCCAACTCTCACATCCATACATGACCACATCCATACATAGCCTTGACTAGATGAACCTTTGTTGGCAAAGTAACGTCTCTGCTTTTGAATATGCTATATAAGTTGGTCATAACTTTCCTTCCAAGAAGTAAGCGTCTTTTAATTTCATGGCTGCAGTCACCATCTGTAGTGATTTTGGAGCCCAGAAAAATAAAGTCTGACACTGTTTCCACTGTTTCCCCATCTACTTGCCATGAAGGGATGGGACCAGATGCCATGATCTTCGTTTTCTGAATGTTGAGCTTTAAGCCAACTTTTTCACTCTCCACTTTAACTTTCATCAAGAGGCTTTTTAGTTCCTCTTCACTTTCTGCCATAAGGGTGGTGTCATCTGCATATCTGAGGTTATTGATATTTCTCCCGGCAAGAGGTGCTCATCTTGGGCAAAAACCTAACAGACTGTTAAACAACAACAAAGAAAATCAGTAAACTACATATTATTTTTAAAAACTAAAATTTATGGGAAAAATCCATGATGAACAAAATATTAAAAATAAAGACATGATCTGATAAGTAACATTGATTCTGGGGCATAAAGAGAGAGAAAAAAAAAAAAGCTGCACCTATATACATGCTTTTGTATTTTTTTAAATGACAAATTTCTCCAGAACGTTAAAGCAGTTGGAAAAAAAAAATGTTAATGGAGATAAGATATATCAAGGTATATTAACTTTAAAATTTTGTTTATATTAAAAGTACTGGGTTTCACTGGTGGCTCAGTGGTAAAGAATCAGCCTGCCAACACAGGAGTGACAAGTTTGATCCCTGATCCCAGAAGATCTCACATGCTACAGAACAACTAAGCCCCTGCACCACAACTATTGAACATGGTCTCTAGAGCCCAGGAAGTACAAGTGCTGAAGCCAATGCACCCTAAAGGCTGCACTCCACAACAAAAACACTGTAATGAGAAGCCTATGCACCGCAACCAGAGTGTAGCTCCTGCTCTCCACAACTAGAGAAAAGCCTGTGCAGCAATGCAGACCCAGCAGAGCCAAAAATAAATAAATAAATATTAAAAATAGTATTATTTTACACATTTTCAATGGTTAATTTCTTTTCAAAATTAGATTGTGAAGATTTTATTGTTGAGTGTGACTTCATCAAAAGCAAGAGACTAAAATTACATATACCAAAAACATCATTTCATAAGATGGCTTAGCACTGGACTGACAGAATGTTTACATTTTGCTATTTTAAAACACCAAAACAAAAATCATTTTGACATAAACTATCTGGATTACTGAGTTTCTTTAGACCCTTGTAAAATTTGCACTAATATGAAATGCCTCACTTTTCCCAACCTAGTCTTGATTCTGAAGAAAGAAAACTAATCATATGGAACAAACATGTAAGTAATCAGTCATGTTTACATGCATAATTTCAAATCAAGATCAACTACCATTATAAGGAATGTTTATGGTTATAGATCTTTAAAAGGAAATACTTTTCTTGACACGAAGTCATAAAACACATAATTAACTCACGATGATTATCAAATCTCTCATGATTTGATATGTTTTTCAGTGATACATCTATCTCAGAGAAGATTTTACAGTAAAATTACAAAAGATTCATGCCAAATCACCCACAAATATATGAATACTCACAGAAGTCTGAAAATATTTCATCATTCTCTTCACCTGTCCAGAATATCTTTTATATACTTTGTATTCTTTCCTATGTGGGATGGAAAATTATAAAATCCATTTTTGTGTTTAATAAAAGAATGCATTTTAACAGTTTAAGTTCTTTTTTTATTTTTTTTATTTTGGAGTCCTAGTCCTTAACTGTAATACAAATAATCTACGAATCGGGGGTTCTCTCCATCATTATTCCCAACCAACATCAACAAGCACATCTGTATTTAGTATAATGTTTATTATAGATTTCCCCTTTGAATATTTCTTATTACTTATTAATAACCTAAATATACATTACCTTTTAAGTGAATAATTTTATTAAAAGACTATCTACATAATTATTACTACATCTAAAATTATAAGAATTATTATAAAATCTAAGACTACATATATCTGCATGAATTGCCTTTTAGTCTTATACTGGGCTGTGAGGTAAATATAATTTACCTTAACTCATCTTTTCAAAGAATATTTTCATTTCCTTCTAATATTTGAATATTGCTTCCCACCCCCACCCCTCCCCCACCATTTGATGTGCTGCTCTACTCACTCCTATATTAGAAATCTTTTGAAGGCCTAAAGTGAAAAACGTCTTTCTTAATACATGGCCAAACCCATAGAATTCTACTTGGTATGTTAGACCCATATTATTGGATTAGTACTTCTAGTCCATATCAAGAGAGTCGCCTCATTTTACATTGCTTTTTGTAAACGCTAGAGGCCACACATAGACAAAATGGACATAGAATTGTACAAAATCTGGAAGACATATATTCTATTAAAATTATGACAATGGATACTTTATTGCTGGCTTCAAATTAGGAGAGCTAATTCACTATCTTTCATGCCCAGCACTTTTCCCTGGATATTCCACTGCAATGTGCCAACCAGCTTTCATGGCCAAACCAGAGACATCTGCTGAGAGCACTTTTGGCTTTGAATTTGAACACCTGGCTGTGGGTGATCCTGGCACCCTGGCACCTGGGGAAGGATGATAACAAGTTAACCCTGGAACAGAGTCAGGTAACCAAATCTGAACTCCAGACTTTTTGGATTGAGTTCAGGGTCCCTGGGTCAGGAAGATTCCCTGGAGAATGGAACCACTACCTGCTCCAGTATTCTGGCCTGGAGAATTCCATGGACTGTATAGTCCATGGTATCACAATGAGATGGACACAACTGAGCAACTTTCACTTTCATTTCCACTCAGGGTTCTGTGTAAACAGCATGACATCATGAATTAATATCATTACTGTTGCATATATCTCTTTCAGAAGAAAAAAATGATCAAATTTTTGTTGTTGTTGAACTGATTTTTTTAATTTATTTATTTTAATTGGAGACTAATTACTTCAAAATGCTCTGAACTTACAGTTACCAGGGGGAAGGTGGGAGAAATAGATAGGGAGTTGGAGATAGACATGTTTACACTGCTGTATTTAAAATGGATAACTAACAAGGACCTACTGTATAGTACAGGGAACTCTGCTCTACATTATGTGGCAGCCTGGATAGGAGGGGAGTTAGGGGGAGTTTGTATGTCTTTGTACATATACAGCCATACATGTATATGTATGACTGAAAAATAAAATAAAAAAGAGTGGATATATAAAAAAAAAAGAAATAAAATGTACTCAGGAAAATTCAGAGGGCTTAGAACAACTTGAGTTAGCATTCTACACACAATAGCCAAACTAACGACATATAAGCTGAGCACTAATTGTTTAGAAATAGTATAGTTTAGTGTCTAAAGAGGTGGTGTTGGAGAAGACTCTTGAGAGTCCCTTGGACTGCAAGGAGATCCAACCAGTCCATTCTAGAGGAGATCAGCCCTGGGTGTTCTTTGGAATGAATGATGCTGAAGCTGAAACTCCAGTACTTTGGCCACCTCATGCGAAGAGCTGACTCATTGGAAAAGATTCTGATGCTGGGAGGGATTGGGGGCAGGAGGAGAAGGGGACGACAGGATGAGATGGCCGGATGGCATTACGGACTCGAAAGACATGAGTTTAAGTGAATTCCGGTAGATGGTGATGGACAGGGAGGCCTGGCGTGCTGCGATTCATGGGGTCGCAAAGAGTCGGACACGACTGAGCAACTGAACTGAACTGAACTGATGGAGCAAGACTCCTGTGGACCTTAACTTGTGATTCAAATGTCACATATATTGACTACAGTTTAAATTTCTTCCCTTCCAATTGAATTCTTGTTCCACTGCCTTGTGCTGTTACCCAAGATTGTTTAGGTGTCTTTTACCAGTTTTCTATTAACTTTTTCTGGTGTTCTTAATGTATACATAAAGAAAATTATATGCAGTTTTACCTTATCATTATGAACATTTCAACTGCACCTGAAATTTAGAGAATATAATATTAAAATAAGTTTCTCCTCAGGTAGAAATGAACATATAAAATTCCCCTTCTGTTTTGGAAAGTCATAAAACTAGAGCACTAGGCAATAAGTGGAAACGCATAACATAGTCCTTTCGAAGAAAGAATATGAAGAATTAAACCTAAAAGTCTATTGCAGTCCTCCCTGCAGCTTCATTTATATAATGCACAGAATCTTATCTCCCATTAAAACATTTCTATTATCGCAGACCTTATTTGCGTTAATGAGAAATAGGAATTTTGTAAAATAAAGGAGTTTTCTTTCTCTTTATTATTCCTTGTAAATGTGTGTACATTATACCTATTTTTTAAATTAATATGTAATATATATGTTTGCATGTATCTATACATCCATGTACACAACAAATATACACAATTCATATTATATACAGTTTCCTAGGAATTTTTATCTTAATAATGGGATAACTCTCTCTTCTAAAGACTGCTTTTTTCCCTGATACCTTAAAAACCTTAAAACATCCATGAAAAATTGAGTTACATTTCTTTAACTGTGCAACCTCCCCAGCTATCAATCTGGGGTCCTGGAGCTTTATCTGAAATATAACTCAAAACTGACAGTAGATCCAGATGTACAGCAGGGCTCTCCTAGGTCGCAAAATGTGAAACAAAAAGAGAAGGAAGAGTGAGTTCAGGAGCAAAAATCATCACAGGAATCATGAAAGTACAGGGAAGAAAGTTAATCAAAGGAATATAGGGAAAAAAAAAAAAAGATTGTGAAGGGGAATTGCAAACAGAAAAGGCTAGCTTGCAGTAAAAATTGCTGAAGTTTCCTGAGTCTCCTTGGCATCATTAGGTTTCCCCTATGGATTGTTTTTAGTGCTAAAGACTATCTTAAAAGAAAAAATACAAGATGAAAGCTGATGCTTAAACAAATGGGATTCTACTAGTCAGTTTCCAGTTTTTCAAGATACAGTCTTTCCTCCAAATAGCAAGATTTTACTGTCATTTCACCTAGCTCATTTCATATCTACCTGCCCAATTGATAGGACTTTGGAATCCTTTAGACAGGGAGATTATTTTGTCTTACTTACATTTTAATTTCCTCAGTATACCATATGGAATGTCAAAGATATAGTAAGGTTATGG
Source organism: Bos taurus (assembly GCF_002263795.3). Classification (NCBI taxonomy): domain Eukaryota; kingdom Metazoa; phylum Chordata; class Mammalia; order Artiodactyla; family Bovidae; genus Bos; species Bos taurus. The sequence continues at coordinate 17,290,082 of NC_037338.1, read as the reverse complement.
TAAATGTTAAATAAATGAATCTCTAACCATGGTTCTCAACCTTTAAAATTCATGTTTCCCTATAGTGAGCATAGAGATAACCACCACATACACATACCTTCCACCAAAAGAGATGTGAAAACTCCTCAAGGCCCTCACCCATATGGTCTGGACTTTTAAATTTCTACATTCATTTTATGCTGACTGTGGCTACATTGCCGACAACACAATTTATCCAAAGTGTGAATTTAATTATTTTGCCTCCTGCTTTTAGTACACAATGGCTTCCCTTAGCTATTAGGAAAAACCTTATTTTTGCCCACATATGGTTCCTGCCTCAGTTGCCAATACCTTTTGGCCCCTTACTCTCCCATGTTCAACATGACATTTCTGACACTAAACATGCAAAAAATGCCTGATGTACTCAATAAATAACTGCTGAATTAATGCAATTGGAGCAAACAATAACCTTCATAGGAGATCTCCTTAGAAATCCTTCTCTCACTTAAGTTCAAGTTACCAACTCAGAGAAAGAAAAATAAATAAAACAACAACAAAAGAAATCCTAAACAAGTTAACCTCAATCTGAGATATAAATCTGAGCAAAGAGAAAACCCCCATGACCCGTTCTATCTCTAGTTCTACCTTTATCAACTTAAATCTATTGTGGGTCAGAATACCAAGATCTCTTCTTTAGATCTTGAGTGAGCTTGGACAGTACTAAACCTCTTTATATCTCTCTGTTTTAAAAATCTTAACTAGTTACAACAAATAATGTTTACCAAAATACTATTGTATCTTGTAGCTGTATTAAAATACAAATCATTCAGTATAATAGTTCCTAAAGCATTTCGCTTACTCAGTATATGTTAGCTACAATTATTCCTCTATAGTCACTCTACACTTAATGAATACCTGTTTTATTTATGTATACATACATACACATATAAATGTATATATGCCTCTGTATATATATATTATTTATATATATATATATATATATATATATATCTGCATGCCTTCTAGGTCGCTTCAGTCATGTCTGAGTCTTTGCAACTGTATGGAATATAGCCCGCCAGGCTCTGTTCATGGGATTCTCCAGGCAAGAAAATTGAAGTGGGTTGCCATGCCCTCCTGTAAGGGATCTCTGCAACTCAGGGATCAAACCTACATCTCTTATGTTTCCTACATTGGCAGACTGTTTCTTTACTACTAGTGCCATCTGGGAAGCCCATATATATGAAATCTCAATTTGGGGAATTCAAACATGAAAAGCAATACAGCCTTTTTCCCTCAAGAAATGTCCTCTTTGACACAAAATATGTGCAAATGTACAAAAACTCACTAACCTGACCTGCTAGAGGACAGGGTAAGACCAGTACTAAGTACAGAGGAAACTGGAGAGTTCTGCCAATGATTCACAAAAAAATCTTCATAGAGAAACTGACTGATTAAAATGAATTTTAACAGATAAAGCAAGTAGGAATGGCTGAAAGAAACAATATACCACACAGATAAGTGAAGACCAGGAAATCTTAGAAGACTTTTGCATTGAAATTAAATGCTTGGACTTGATATCATCATGAAAGAAAATTGTTACATGGTTTACAACTATTAATAGAAACTCGATGATCATATACTTGGTTTTGAGAAATCCCTCTGCTCTTGTAGTGGAAAATAAACAACTACAAAAAGCAAGATAAGAGAAGGTGATTTCAGAATAAGGGAAGTAGTCCAATGTGGACTCCCCAGCTGGTGCTAGTGGTAAAGAGGTGAAGTGGTAAAGTGTCTCATGCAGGAGACATGAGAGATGTGGGTTCAGTCCTTGGGTCAGGAAAATCCCCTGGAGGAGATCATGGCAACCCATTCCAGTATTCTTGCCTGGAGAATCCCATGGACAGACGAGCCCGGTAGGCTACAATCCATGGGGTCGCAAAGAGTAGAACATGACTGAAGCAACTGAGCACAAATGCAGTCCAATGTACTGGAGGGAAATAGAGGATGTGGGACTTGAGGATTTGGTACTGTCTTTTTCATTCTCTGTTTTAGTCTTCTAGAGATATAACAAAATACCACAGGCTGGAAGCCTTAAACAACAGAAAGTTAAATTCTCATAGTTCTGGAGGCTGGATGTCCAAGATAAGGGTGCCAACAGAGTTATTTTCCTATAAGGCTATCAGTCCTGTTGGTTTGGGGCCCCACTCATATGACCACATTTAACCTAAATTAACTTTGTAAAGCCCCAGCAAAATATTAAGTCACAAAAGAAGTCTCTGCCAATTTTTTTCTTTTTGACTATTTTCATTTGGACTATTTCACCATATCTCTTGCCATATTTTATGTCCTTTGCTCCCTTTTGATAGTTCATGTATCCTTTTCCCATCTTCTAAGCCATACGTGCTTAATCCTCACGTAGGTCTTGAATTCATGCCACTGTCATTTTCTCTGGCTATCTACTCCTAAAATTTTCTTCTACTAATTTTCTTGTAAGGAACTGAGCAGAAACAGAAGTTTCTATCAGGCCAAGAAAGGGAATTTGAGGGAGGTGAAAAATGCTAATTTTCCTTAACAGCAATTTCCTAGGACTACGTGTGTGTGTGTGTGTGTGTGAGAGTGTGAGAGTGCACACTTAGTCGCTCAGTCATGTCTGACTTTTTGAAACCCCATAGTCTGTAGCCTGCCAGACTCCTCTGTCCATGGAATTTTCCAGGCAAGAATACTGAAGCCAGTTGCCATTTCCTACTCCTGGCAATCTTCCCAACCCAAAGATCAAACCTGATCTCTCACATCTACTTCATTGCCACTGTGCCACCTGGCTTAAATCATCTTTGCAGTTTTTTTATTGGATGGTATATGTAACTGCCTGAAATTTCCTGGAGTATAAATAAATAAATAAATAAACAAACGAATGTACCTGGAGAATGAAACTTTCTGGTACATAAATGAAATCAAAGCTTATTTATTTATGCACATATTGTTGGAAATAATTATCTCCTTATCTCAGCAGTGAGCTAGTTCAATGACTATGGCTTATTTAGAAATTTTTTATGCTTTGTTAACAAACCATTAGCAAAATTACCAGTTCATTTGCTCTAATTTTGAAAAATACTTCCTTAAAACTCACTATTGTTTCAAAGGTTTATAATCACAATAGGATATTTGAAAGTAGTCAGATTCGGATATAATCCATCAAAATCAGACACTGTGGAGAATATCTTTATAGAGATGTTCTTACATAAGAATAACTTTAACACAGCCTCAAAATGATCTCAGAAAATAGTTGCATATTCAAATAGAAATGTTATAATGGCTTAATATTTGTTTATCTTCATTTCTGAATTATTTCAGCTTGTTTCTTATTTTTGTTTATCTTCATTTCTGAATTATTTTGGCTTGTTTCTTGTTTTTGTTGTTGATGATGATGATAGTAATGATAGTTCCTTGATCCCCTTTAAGATGAATATTTAAAATGATTCTTTTCAAATGGCTATTCTTTATCTGTCATTAGCCTTTCATGTTACTTCATTCTTTTTTTTTTTTATCAAATAAAATCACATTTATTTCAATAGCTCCAAGTGCAAATACAGCAAGCCAGTACACAGTTTCAGGACACTGCTTTAAGTACAAAGAAAACTTGAAATACAAAAATGAAAGAGTAAATAGCAGAAATAAAGCTCAATTTTTTAAAAAAGTTCAAGTAACCTGAAAACCCTTAGACTAAAATAGTCTTACATCAAATTATAAATGCCTTAATTTATAGATAACAGTGGTACATTTTAATCAAAAAGGACTTCCCAAAGAGTCATTTCAAACTGGTCAGCTCCAGATAAGAAATTCCTGGCAGTGGCTATTCTGGATTTGGCACTCACTCATACTATACAGACTGGTATAGTTCAATCCATGGCATTTGATTTTTATGCAAATTCCAAAAAGGTAAATACCTTTTTGGTAAATTCAATAGGAGGCCAACACCACTACCAAGAGTTCCTGAAATGGCCACTATATATTTAAAAGGTTTAAAGACCAATTTTGGCTTCAGGCTCATGGTACAATGTTCGGGGAAAGACTTCAATTAATACTCCTTCCATTACTTAAATCCTTTTTGTAAGATTAGCAAAATGGCCCTTAAAACTTCCTCAGGAAAACTGTATTTAAATATATGAAAGCTCCCACTAGGAAATTAATTAAAAGTTGTTAATATTCTTTTTAATCACTTAGTGGCCAAGTCATATGTATATTTCTGCTCCCCGGAAGCAATGTTAGCTACTAGCTTCAATTCAGGAAATGCGTATTTTCCGGAAGGTTTATATGAGATGCTTATTCAGTCTTTTTCTCAACTTTCTTCATCTTTTCATTGTAGGCATTAAATTGAGTGTCTGTTCCAAAAATTCTGTCCCACCATGTAAATGTTGAAGCATAGTTTCCAATGAAGTTCATGTGGTGGAAATCGTGATGCCGAGAACCAGCATAGAAAGGAATGAGACTTCATTCTTCTCCTTCTCTTTCTTCTTTTCCTCCTCCTCTTGCTTAGTAATCCTTGCAGAATTGTATTATACATGCATAGTATTCATGCTAGTTTCTTTTTGTACATTGCTCTTCTTCAAAGTAGAAACAGAGCTATTCAATTCAGACAGTGAACAATTGTTCAAGAATATGATGTTAAAAGAGTGAGGTAATAAACTGGAGAATGCCACTATTTCAACTAGGATATCAGTTTCTCATCATATCATTCCTGCCTCTTTGAAATCTCCATATTTTACATGAGGTCCACATTTTACATGTCACAACTTAATCGACCGCTTGATAATATAAAACTTATTTATCTCAATTAGCTGAAGTATCAATACTTGCTTTCCTTCCTTCTTCCAGCTTCCCTCAGATTGACATCATTTCTCCTGGTTAGAACTCTGGATTAGAGAAAATAAGAATGGCATATTTGTGCAGTTCATCCTCTGGCCCACGTTCCCATGGCACTAATCAGAGTGCATGAAGTTTCTAAAGGGATACTTCTGACTTTGCTTAATTCCTATAGATGTCTTCAGACTCTGCTGATCAAAGCAAAGAATGATTTATAAGACCTTTCAGGATACATTTGTTTTCTACTTCAGTGTTGGTATTAATCAAATCTGATTGTCCTCTTCAACTGGACTAATTTACACTCTACTGCATCCGTATCATACATTCTGTTATATAGTTTGAAGTTTTTATCATTCTGTGGTTCTATCAGAAATGTTATTATTTCCTATGTGACTTGTCATATATTTAACTACATATCTATGTAGTGTCTTTAATCCATTAATCCCTAATTTTTACCTAAAGCCTACCAAAATAGGCAGTTAACCGTCAATTTATCTGTTTAATGCTTGAGACATTGCAGGGAGATTAGACAGTAGATTTTCAATAAGTGGATATTAATTAGTGAATTAAAAATCAGCAATTTGGCAAACTTTTTAGGTTCACTGTGTCCTAGTGACTGAGCTACACTGGCACACTCCCTTTTTCTTCTTTATTTTGTACTCCAGGTATAATTTTCATATATTGCCCATGACATTAAGAACCTGGGAATGAACTCACATAAATCAAGCAAGAAGCAAGCCCTGTTAAATAGTTAAGAATATCTTACTAAAATTCTTACAGATAATATCTTGATTATAGATTTTATTTATCTAATATATAATGTTATATAATCAAGAATATATATAATCAAGATACCATATATCTGATTATATATTTAATATCTTGATTATGTGTATTCTTATTTATATTTTCAAAATTCTCTTATAATCTTAATATTTGATTCAATACTTCTCTAAAGCAGATAAAGATAGTGTAATTATTGTCATTTATAAACCAGGAAACAGAGTCAAGCAGTGTTTAAGTGCCTTATGGAAGGTCACAGAACTGGTAGATAAAATATTCATTTAGTATATTCCTTTAGTGAATAATAACTATCCAAAAATAGAAATGACTTTTCTTTGTATTTTTCTCCCAAGAATCTACTAGTTACTAGAGAAGTAATGAAATATTAGAAAAGTAATTATAAAACTTTATGGAAATACTAAGTATTTTAAATTACAGCAATATATTCTTTAAAAAAATCATCTGTGGAGCTGACTTGATAAATCTGTATCTAAGACAACTTTGGTAATAATGTTTAAAAAATCAATTATTTATCCTATAGAGGGAGAAGATATCTGATCCAAATTCAATAAATAATTATATAAAAATAGCACAGTTAAATAATTGATACAGATAATTAAATATTGTGATATTTTATATACAATATTTTATTCTATCACTTTATGTGTCACTAACAAAATTGCTTACACTACTTACAGTGTTTCTCTAAGGAACATTTTTTTTAATTGGAGGATAATTGATTTACGATGTAGTGTTGGTTTCTGCCATACATCAAAGTGAATCAGCCATAAGTATCTATATAAAACCCCTTCCTTTTGAGTCTCCCTCACCCCAGGAACATTTTTAAACTTTATCAATTTTATTGACTTGTTGCTATGCCCTATCTTCTCTAGATGGTACCACAAGTATACCCTGATTAACTTTAACAATTGCATGCAGCTCGGCTAGCTACTCTAATTGCAAAATGAACTTATCATCTTTACCTTTGATACTATCCAGTTTCTCATCAGTAGGGAGAAATTTGCGTGAAAAGATATTGCTCATGTAAATGCTTCCAAATTATTGCAAGGAAAAATTAGACCACTGAATCATTATTGAGCTCATTAAAAGAAAGATGCTATGCAAGTACAAAATATTATCATTTTGTCTGACAAATACCATTAGTTCATTATGAAGCATAGTATTCAATTATCTACAACATGCAACAGAAATGACATGCTTTGTTAGGTCCTGTTAAAGTGTTATTCTGAAATTGCTTTTTAAATTTATCTGGTACTACAACTGTGTTATTAAAATAGAATGGACTTCACTTAATTCAAAAAATTCATTGTTTCCTTTCAGGATAAGCTAGCTTAAATAGCAAATTCCTTGAACATAACTCTGTGGCTCTGTAAGGATTACAGTTATGATAAATTCAAGGATCTTGGTATGTTTTATCTGAAATAATACAATATTGTTAATAAGTGAACTATGAAAAATTAAGAATATATGGAAATATATTGTAATTGCTGGGGGAATCAGTTTTTAGTGGGAGAAAAACCCACTAGCTACAATGTAAAAAAAAAAGGTAAAATAGAATTCTAAAGAAGATCAAATAAAAAAAAGAGGCAGGACACAAGGAATAGAAAGAGAGGTTGAGTAGAAAATATAAGTCTGAATTAAACCTAAACATATTAATGATTCCATTAAATGTTAATGTACAAGTCTCACCAATTAAAAGAAAAAGGTATCAGAATAGACCACTTTAATTAAGGACAATCTATCCATATATGTTGTTCACAAATGCATGTGAATAGAAGATAAATGGACAGAAATCCCAAGCAAAGACTTTTTAAAAAGAAACCTGAAGCAGTTGTATTAATATCTTTCATGAAAATAGATTTTTAAAAACTTCTAATGAAATTATTAACAAATTAAATTTAATGATCTACAAAATGATAATACATCATAATCAACTAGAATTTTACCCAGGAATTCAAGAATGGTCTAACATCCAAAAATCAATAATAAATCATATTAATATGATAAAGGAGAAAAAATCTAAGGTAATTTTAATTGATATAGTATAAAATTTGGAAAAATTCAACACTCTTTCAGAGTAAAAATGACTACTAAAGTAGAAATGGAAGTGATCTTTCACAACCTGATTAAAGGCATCTGCAAAAAGCCTATAGCATGTTCAAGCTTGAAAACTTCTATACTTTCAACCTATGATCAGGAATAAGCAAGGATAACCCTTTTCATCACTTTTTATTTAGCATTATACTGAAGATTTTAGCAAATTCAATAAGAAAAATAAATAAAAGGCCTAGAAAATGGAAAAAAAAGAGTAAAACTCTTATTTATAGATGAATAATAATAGATGTGTAGAAAATCCTATGAGATTAAAAACAAAACTATTACAACTAATAAATGAATTTAGTAAGGTTTGGAATATAATGCTAATACACAAAAAACATTTCTATTTCCTTTGTACTAGGAACAATTAGAAAACTTAAATAAAGTTTTATAGTAACATTTAAAAAAGAAATAAATGTAGTAAAAAATAAAGGAGTTGAGAGCCGAAGTTGAAAACTACAAAACATTGCAAAGAGAAATTGAGACAAATGGCATGAGGGCCCATTTTCATCTATCGGAAGACTCATCCGTAGTAAGATTAAAATACTCCTCAAATTGATTTATAGATGAATTTCACTATAAGCCTCAGGACATATAGAGAGATTATTCTGGAAACTATCTCAGAACTCCTCCCAGTTATCCACATTTTCAGATAGAGCAGCCCTACAGTAGAACTGAGACTTTGAGGGTAGCAGCATTTCTGATATCCTCTGAATTACTAATAAAATACTCTGAAATAAGTAACAACCATTTGTATTCCTTGACTAATCCTCACTTGAGCATTCATAAGTAGTAGTTGTAATCATATTACAAGAAATGTTTAAATAACCCTTCCTAATTTACAGATTACATACATGAGCATTATTTTATTAGATGGTTGTATATGCCAAGTAAATTAGGTATCTAAGTCAATGAAACTTGCCTGGGGCTGGGATGAAGGGGAGGATAAATGAGCAATTACTAATCAATGGGCATCAAATTTTAGTTAAGAAGTTGTATAGATATACCTTAGAACACTGTACCTAAAGTCAAAAATACGCCATTGTATGCATTAAGATTTTTAGAAGGCTTGTTCTCATTAAATTAAAGGACACTTGCTCCTTGGAAGAAAAGCTATGACCAACCTAGACAGTATATTAAAAAGCAGAGACATTACTTTTCTGACAAAGATCCATTTCGTCAAAGCTATGGTTTTTCCAGTAGTCATGTATGGATGTGAGACTTGGACCATAAAGAAAGCTGAGTGCCAAAGATTTGATGCTTTTGAACTGTGGTGTTGGAGAAGACTCTTGAGAGTCCCTTGGACTGCAAGGAGATCCAACCAGTCAATCCTAAAGGAAATCAGTCCTGAATATTCATTGGGAATATTCAATGGAAATCAGTCCTGAATACTTCACTGATGCTGAAGCTTAAGCTCCAATACTTTGGCCTCCTGATACGAAAACCTGACTCATTGGAAAAGACTCTGATCCTGGGAAAGACTGAAGGCAGGAGGAGAAAGGGACAGCAGAGGATAAGATGGTTGGATGGCATCACTAACTTAATGGACATGGGTTTGAGTAAACTCCGGGAATTGGTGATAGACAGGGAGGCCTGGCGTGCTTGAGTCCATGGGGTCACAGAAAGTCGGACACGAATGAACTGAACTGAACTGAATTGAGTTCTCAGTAAGTGCTTTACCACAATAAAATAAAGGACATTCATCTAGTAGAAGCATGGACTGTAGAAAAGTAAAACTCTATTCTTATGCTAATAAGAAATAACGTTTTCTCTTTCCATCACTCAAAAACGTAAGCAAAGATCCTCATCCATAATATGAAAGAAAATGATATATGCCTCATTTAAGCAATGTCGATTTTATAATTTATGTCTTAAGTCAAACGGATTTCACAGGTAAAAGATTATCTGAATAGCAAACAAATAAGAAATCCTGTTTACTCTACTTTGGCTAGACCGATGATGATGAAAGGACCAACATTGATAACTGATTAGTCAATACAATGATGTTGCCTTGGCTAAGCTCTGTCTATTACACTTCTTTTCATTCTTTTCTCTTGTGTTGCTGTATAGACATTATCAACTTCTCAGTCAACCCACTGAGGCTGTTCTGATATAAGCACAGTACAATTATTTTTCTAAATGATTTCATTGATTTATTTTGACAAAGAATAACTTTTTAACTCAAATGCAATTCTTGGTTTCTTGAAATCTTCACATCAAAATAAAAAATGCAGAAGGAAGGGAAATGAGCTTCCTATAGAGAAAGAATAAAGAACATTGCACATTCATTTTCCCAAATGCCATATGCTCTGAGGATTCGTTCTGCAATCTGGAGCTGAGGGCTATAATGGCTCATGCTGGGCAAAAACATCCGTTAAGAACAGACATTTGTTGGTGAGCAACTGAGGAATGTAGACACTTGGCACTCACAGATTACAGTCTGAAATAACAGTGAATGTGTCCTAGCAGAAAAAAAAATATAAATATCTTGGCAAATTTTCAACATTATGCAAAAAATAGCTTCAACCTTTGGAATTAAGTTATCCTTAAGGAGAGCCCATTTAATTTTGTTTTTCATGAACACCTCTCTGCCATTCTCTCTCCTGGACTTCATTTGTTATAGGAATGCGGTCATTTTTTGATTATGTATGTATAGAAATAAGTTAGAAAATTTATTGGTCCTATAAAATGAAAATTAAATTGTTGTCTAATCATTCACATTGAAGACTGCCTATTAAATGAATTCTACCTCTAGACACACACACACACACACACACACACATTATTTTTACATGCTAGGTTTAAAGAAATTTCTGTAATGCTTTATTTCTATATTCAGCAGACTTGGCTCTGTGTGTCAACAACTATTGTGAATTTTTTGGAGAGGTGTTAGTAGATGAGGACTCCTCTACATTATGAAGTAAATATTCATGGAATATCAAAATGCATTTAAGTCTTAATCTTTTTTGATTAAGGTTTTTATGTTTATATAAAATGTATTTTTAAGAATTGTTGATCACATATAAAATACTTAACAAGGGCAATTGGTTCTCAAGGTGTAGTCCCTTTAAAGGGTACACAAAGTCAAAACTGCTTTCATAATAATATTAAAACAGAATTTTCACTCTTATTCTCTTACAAGTGTACAATGGAGTTTTCCAGAAATCTCATAATATGTGAGGTTACCACAGATTGAATGCAAAAGTTTACATTTCCTTTCTTTCCTGACTACTCTGGCCTACTCTCTCCCTTTCTTTTCATTCAAGGCAAGAGTAATGCTTACTTGAGGTTCATCTTAGAATCCAGAGTGCTAAAGGGATCAGAGGGGAATGCAAAGATACACAGTATTTCTTTGGACTGGTTCTTTAGCTCCAACTCCAACAAAGCACAAAGAGATCAGGAGCTGTGAAAAGAAAGTCTTTCAAAAAATGATGCATATCATGGAGATAGAGACCTTTTATGTTTTGATTCTCAGAAACCTCAGCATATGGTTTTGAGTGCAGGAGAACAAGATACCCTAATAGAAAATATAGTGCAATACGCTGTTACTTTTAATGTTTCACAACAAGTTTCTTGTCAAAATGGCTTTTAAACAAACTTGACCTCAAACACAAATCAAGTGAAATTGTAATAGAGACTGGTAGAGTCAAAAATATGAGAAACTAGAGATACTTTGATGAAATTATTTATGGCCACCTAGGGAAACTTTCGGCTTCCCTTGTGGTTCAGACAGTAAAGAATTTGCTGTCAATATAGGGAAACTGTAAGAACAGAACTCTAGGTAGTGTTGGGGCAACATGGTGGAGGAGTAGAAAAATGGAAGGAGGGGAATAAGAATTTAAAATAAACACCATTCTGCTTAAATTCTATTCTGACTCTTTCACATGAGTTTACATATGTTTACACACATTCATTAATGGTTATATAATTGTACATATGCACTAATAAAGGAATAATCTGGAGAAATATATTTGTAAATTTATAATGTGAGTTAACCATTAACATATTATAGGGCTTTGTGTTAATGACCTATCCTCTCTAGAATTCAGCATTCTCTTTTTTTTTTTTTTTTTTACCTAATGCACAGACATACTTTTAATAGAAGTTTGACCAGGAAGCTTTTAAATATTATTTCCTTTTTTGTTAGGGTTGAATGTTTTGTGGCAACATGTAACTTTTTTTCTTTGAGAAAAGGACATGTTTATTGTAGAAAAAAATGTAAAATGGGTAAGCTGCACAAAGAAGAAAATAAGTCATCAAAAAATGGTAGTAGCTGTCCTTCAGGCTTTCTTTCACCTATGCAACAAGAACAACTTTATTTTTTTACATGTACCTTGACAGGTACTTATTTTTGGACAACAATCACAGAAACAGCAGTGTTCAAAAGAGCTGAAAATTTCTTGGCTCAAATAGCTTTTCTCACCACCAATGAGCCGCCATACTGGCTGACTAGGTGAGACATTTAAACTTTCTCTGTTGGTGATTATGTGTGTGTGTGTCCCCTTGTTCTAGAGCACTAGGGAACAAAGAATCACGGAAGGGCTGTGGAATTCACTCTGCCTGGAAAAGACAAAAAGGGACTTGTAGCCTAACACCTAGCAGCTGGTTTTCACATGGTTCTCAGAGTTCTAACTCTGGAGAAATGCTACTTTGTAGCCTAAAGGAAATAATAAGCAAGGTAAAATGAAACAACTTTAAGGAGAATTATGTGACAGACAACACAGTAGTATTTAATAAGTAAGGTTATATTTAGGGTTTAAACTAGTCCCTGAATATCCTTAATAACACTCTGGAGGAAAAACCAGGGTGAATGAGAACTTAAGCTTTCCAAGGATTATGGCTCAAATCCCCTGAAATCTATAGGAAGTCAAATAAAATTCATTGGTGAGTATTATATCTTTCCCATTGTTTTTTGTTTGTTTGTACATTATTATTGAGAACAGGGTAAGTTTGCTGCAGATGTTTTTTCTGTTGTTTCTTGAACAAATCAGGGGATGCTATATCCCTGAGTCAGTACTCCGTGGCTGAAAACCCTCCCTCCGAAGACTGCCCATGTCGAAGCGGGTGGAGACCTCACAGCGTACTAATAACGTGTCATCCTTGATGAAGGTTCTTTGTCTGAGGGCTTCCAGATGCATTAAAGTCACGTAGCCAAAACCCTTGGGGTTCCGGGGGATGGTGGGTCTCTGAAAGGCCAGGAGCTCTGGTTTGGCGTCCATTATTTCTTCGTGGTTTTGCCTCACAGTTGCTTCAGACTGGTCAAGGATGGTAAGGCGTATTGTCCCCTGGAAGGGCCACGGCAGGTGGCTGTCGTACTCCCCTTGCATCGTGTGGACAAAGAGCGATATGTAGTTGGCGCAGCGCTGCACGCTCGGCAGCTGCAGGTGCAGCCGCATGCACAGTTTGTAGCCGGGTTTGCCTGTGTAGAACCCGGGGCTGTGAATGACAACAGGCTTCTCCTCTTCTTGCGATTTCAAGTGCATCCCAAAGTTGCCAATCTTCCAGATGTAAATCCCATTGCACTGCTGTGCTTCTGTTTCAGCAACTTTGTCCTCAAGGGTTCGAATAGTTCGCTTGAGCTCATTTACATACATGCTCTGGGTTTCCATTTTTGCAGTCAGTTCCCGGATTTGATGGTCTTGTCTTACAAGGCGACCCTCTAACTGTTGAATGGTTTCTTGGAAATTGTGGACTTCTGAGTGACGCCCAGAGGAAGGCCGGGTGGGAGGCACAGAGTCATACAGAGGCATGGTACACTGAGGCGCAGGAGCTACCGCGAGGCTTAAAGTCTGAACAGCCTGGGCCTTCATTCTCATATGCGACTGGGTATTCTCTTGCAGGTGGCGTGCCAAGTGATTCCTCTGCATCTTTTCATGGCAACCAAAAGCACTGAACGTGCATGGGACTGGGGCTGTAGGGCAGTCTAGATCATAGTGATTGGGCATCTGTTCTCTGATGAGCATGGTATTGCAGTATTCACAGATGACATTTGCCAAAGGACAGTTCTGCTCATGAATCTCTTTATCTTCAAATGCCATTGATACAGCACAGTTTTCACAAGGAACCTGTCTCCTTGGACACTCCTTGAGAATATGAATATTAAGATGGCATTTCTGGAAGGGACGCTGGCATTGCGGACAACTCATAAGAGCAAACTCACAGTGTGCTTGATGCTCCTCAAGATGCCTCAGTTCCATCTTGTGCAAACAACCTTCATTTGGACATTTCACCATCAGCGAAAGAATCTCTCATTTTGCAAAATTGTCAGGAAATAGTTGGTTTTCCAGCAGTATTTCATTGTCAACTGGACATTTGTGACCTGCATCCCTTATTGATTTGATGATGCAGGCTTTGCAGAACCTGTGGCCGCAAGGTGTCTGCACCGCTTCCCGCAAAGCCATCAAGCAAATGGGGCACTCGTATTTGCTTTCCAGGGGTGGGTCAAATTCCACGTCGTACCCCTGGATCTCCTCCATGAAAGAGCTGGAGAGAGTCACCGTGCTGGCCGTCCCACTCACACTGTCGTCTTTTGCTGCAGTCCCACAGGAGCTGGCAGCCATGGGGGCGCAACAGTCGCTCTCGGACTGGCTGGATGCACAGCTGTTTTCACAGTGTAGCAGACTCATAGCAACGTGATCATCAACTGCTCGTTCGGGTTCGCTGGGCCGCCGACTCCACCCGGCAGCACGACTCCGCTCGGCCAAGGCGCCAGAAGAGGAAGGCGCCGTGCTCCGCGCCGAAGTGGCCGGAAAGCCAGTCTCCTAACCTGAAGGCCGCCACTGCTGCGTCCCTTGGGCGCCTGGAGCCCGAACCCCTCAGCATTCTCTTTGAAATAAGGATGAAACTACAACAAAGTGTTGCCTATGCCTGAGAGCCATATACAAAGGAAGATAGCGTCATTACCTTCCTATTACTTTTTTACCAGAAGTACATTCCATATTTCATGCCATTACTGAATATTTCTAACCATAAGCTACAAATGCAACTACATTTAGTCTTTTAAGTTTTTATTTTAGATCTTTATTTAGTGATTATAGGGTGCTTCAGAAGGAATAGAAATGGCAATTCTAAATTGAACAATAAGATAGCTTACAGAGTGTCATTATTTCTACAGCATCACATTCTCTACCACAAATTCATGTTTTTTCCCTGGTGAGTGTTAAGATGAATTACTCACATGGCTTAATTTTTCTTTGCAATGCCACACGGGCTGGTGGGTCTTAGTTCCTCAACCAGGAATTGAACTCAGGCCTTCAGCAATGAAAACACAGAGTCCTAACCACTGGACCACCAGGGAACTCCTGGTTTAAATATTTTTAAATGTATTTATTGAGGTATGTCTCATAACAAAAAGTGAAATTTTTAAGTAAATTGATTTTCCATACATATTTATGTATATAATAATCATGCAAATCAAGGTTTAGAACTGTGGGGACAAAAAACTCTTTTCTGCCCCTCCCAACCTGTAGCCTCAAAGAGACAAGCCATCTACAGGTGAAACTCCCTTGGCTCCCTGTGCGCCTACCTGGCCGCTGACTGCCCAAGCCCCCAAGCAGTAGGAGGGAGAAGCTGGGGCCGGGAGAGGGACAGTGCAAGAGCAGGGAAATTGCTCCAAGGCCGCTGTGGTCACTGCAATGTGGAGGAGTCTGTTGCCCACCTCAGTCTGCAGAGATCAAACCCTGAGCCTTTGGAGTGGGAACACTGACTCCAAGAACCTAGCCTACCAGAGAACTAATCTTAGGGAGTATCAAATAGTGAGAACTCACACAAAGGTAACCACTTGAATCAAGACCTGGCATCACCCAACCACCCTTAGCACCCTGTGCAGGACACCTCATCTAAACAACAAACAAGACAAAAATGCAAACCCAATCATCAGCAGACAGGAGTACCACCTCACTCAGCCTTGCCCATCAGAGGGAAAACAAGCAAACAAGCAAAAACTCAGCACAAATCTCACCCTATACAAAGCTCACACAAACCACTGAACCAAGCTTAGGAGGGCAGAAACCAAAAGGAAGAAAGAATTCAACTTTCCTTGAAGACTGAGGAAAGGAGACCTCAAACACAATAACGTAAAAAAAAAAAAAAAAAGACAAGGTAGAGAAATACTGCACAAATGAAGGAACAAACTAGAAACACAGAGGTCCAAATAAATGAAGAGGAAATAGGCAAACTACTGGAAACAAAATTCAGAATAATGATAGCAAATATGATCAAAAACATTGAAAACAAAATGGAGAAATTACAAGAATCAATTAACAAAGACCTAGGAGAATTAAAGAATAAACATACAGAGACAAACAACACAATTACAACAAAACATACTCTAGAAGGAATCAATAGCAGAATATCTGAAGCAAAAGAATGAATCAGTGAGCTGCAAGATAAAGGGTGGAAATAACTTCTGAAGAGCAGAATAAAGTAAAAAGAATGAAGAGAGCTGAGGACAGTCTCAGAGACTTCTGGGACCATATCAAATGCACCAACATCAAAATTATAGGGGTCAGAAGAAGAAGAGAAAAAGAAAGGGTATGAGAAAATTTTTGAAGAGATTATAGTTTAAAATTTCCCCACGTGGAAAAGGAAATAGCCAATCAAGTCCAAGAGGCACAAAAAGTCCCATACAGGATAAACCCAAGGAGAAACACACCAAGACACATATTAATCAAACTAATAAAGACTAAACACAAAAATAGAATATTAAAAGACTAAACACAAAGAAAGAATTTTTAAATAATATCAAATTAACAAAGACTAAACACAAAGAAAGAATATTAAAATGGAGAAGGAGCAAGTAATATACAAGGGATACCCCATATTCTTAACAGCTGATATTTCAGCAGAAACTCTGCAGGCCAGAAGGGAATGGTAGGACATATTTAAAGTACTGAAAGGGAATAATCTACAACCAAGATTATTGTACCCAGCAAGGATCTCATTCAAAATTAATGGAAAAATACAGACAAGCAAAAGTTAAGAGAATTCAGTACCGCCAAACCAGCTTTATAACAAATGTTAAACAGACTTATATAGTCAAGAAATACAACAGAAGAAAAAAAATCTACAAAATCAACCCCAAACAATTAGAAAATGGCAATAGGAACATATATATCACTAATTACTTTAAATGTAAATGGATTAAATGCTCCAACCAAAAGACACAGACTGGCTGAACGGATACAAAAACAAGATCCAAATATATGCTGTCTACAAGAAACAAACTTCAGACCTAAAGACACATATAGACTGAAAGTGAGAGGATGGAAAAATATATTCCATGCAAATGGGAAGCAAAAGAAAGCTGGAGTAGCAATCCTCAAATCAGATAAAGCAGACCTTAAAATAAAGAATATTACAAGAGATAAGGAAGGAGACAACAGATGTATCAAGGGATCAATCCAAGAGAAAGACATAACTATTATAAATATTTATGCACCCAACATAGGAACACCTCAATACCTAAGGCAAACACAAACAGACATAAATGGAGAAACTGACAGTAACAAAATAAAGTAGGAGACTATAACACTCCACTGACACCAAAGGACAGATCATCAAAACAGAAAATTAATAAGGAAACACAAGCCTTAAATGACATATTAGATGAGATGGATCTCATTGATATCTTCAGGACATTCCAAATGCAGAAGAATTCACCTTCCTTTCAAGTGCACACGAAACGTTCTCCAGGATAGACCACATCTTGAGTCACAAATCAAACCTCAGTAAATTTAAGAAAATTGAAATTGTATCAAGCATATTCACGACCACAACACTATGAGACTAGATATCAATTACAAGAAAAAAAAAACTGTAAGAAACACAAACACATGGATATTAAACAACATGTTTCTAAATAACCAACAGGTTGCTGTAGAAATCAAAAGGGAAATAAAAAAAATTTTATAGAAAAAAATGACAATGAGACCATGACAACTCAAAACCTATGGGATGCAGCAAAAGTAGTTCTAAGAAGGAAGTTTATAGCAATACAATCTTACCTCAAAAAACAAGAAAACATCGAATAGACAACCTAACTTTACACCTAAAGCAACAGAAAAAAGAAGAAGGAAAAAAAATCCAAAATTAGTGGAAGGAAAGAAATCATAAAGATCCAAGCAGAGATAAGTGAAAAAGAATGAAAGAAACAATAGTAAAGAATAAAACTAAAACCTGGTTCTTTGAGAAGATAAACAAAATTGACACACCCTTAGCCAGACTCATCAAGAGAAAAAGAGAGAAGAATCAAATCAACAAAATTAGAAATGAAAAAGGAGAGGTTACAACAGACAGCACAGAAATACACAGGATTATAAAAGACTATTATGAACAACTATATGGAAATAAAATAGATAATCTGGAAGAAATGGACAGATTCTTAGAAAAGTTCCATTTTCCAAGACTGAACCAGGTAGAAATAGAAATTATAAAGTGAAAGTGAAGTCGCTCAGTCCTGTCCGACTCTTTGCGACCCCATGGACTGTAGCCTACCAGGCTCCTCCCTCCATGGGATTCTCCAGGCAGGAGTACTGGAGTAGGTTGCCATTTCCTTCTCCAGGGGATCTTTCCGACCCAGGGATCGAACCCGGGTCTCCTGCATTCCAGGCAGATGCTTTAACCTCTGAGCCACCAGGTAAACAACCCAATTAAAAACACTGAAATTGAAACTGTGATCAAAAATCTCTCAAAAAACAAAAGCCCAGGACCAGATGCCTTCACAGGAGAATTCTAGCAAACATTTAAAGAAGAGCTAATGCCTATCCTTATAAAACTCTTTTAAAAAATTGCAGAGTAAGGAACACTTCCAAATTCATTCTATGAGGCCACCATCACCCTGATACCAAAAGCAGACAAAGACAACACCAAAAAACAAAACGACAGGCCGATATCACTGATGAACATAGATGCAAAAATCCTCAACAAAATTTTAGCAAACAGAATTCAGCAACACATCAAAAAGCTCATACAATATAATCAAATTTGGTTTATTCCAGGGATGCAAGAATTCTTCGATATATGGGAATCAATCAATGTGATACACTATATTAACAAATTGAAAGATAAAACCATATGATCATCTCAATAAATGCAGAAAAAGCCTTTGACAAAATTCAGCACTTATTTATGATTAAAACCCTTCAAGAAATGGGTATAGAAGGAACCTACCTCAACATAGTAAAGGCCATATATGATAAGCTTACAGCAAACATTATTCTCAATCATGAAAAACTGAAAGCATTTGCCATAAGATCAAGAACAAGACAAGGGTGTCCACTTTTGGCACTATTATTCAACGTAGTTCTGGAAGTCCTAGCAACAGGAATCAGAGAAGAAAATGAAATAAAAGGAACCCAGATCAGAAAAGAAGAAGTAAAGCTCTCACTGTTTGCACATGACATGATACTGTACATAGAAAATCCTAAAGACAGTATCAGAAAATTACTAATCAGTGAATTTAGCAAAGTTGCAGGATATACAATCAATACACAGAAATCACTTGCATTTCTATATACTAACAATTAAAAAATCAGAAAGACCAATTAAGGAATCAATTCCATTCACCATTGCAACAAAAAGAATTAAATATCTAGGAATAAACTTACCTAAGGAGAGAAAAGAACTGTACACAAAAAATTATAAGACACTAATGAAAGACATCAAGATGACATAAGCAGATGGAGAGATATTCCATGTTCCTGGGTAGGAAGAATCAATATTGTGAAAATGACTATACTACCAAATGCAATCTACAGATTTAATGCAATCCCTATCAAATTACCAATGGCATTTTTCACAGAACTAAAACAAAAAATTTCACAATTCATATGGAAACAAAAAAGACCCCAAATAGCCAAAGGAGTCTTGAGAAAGAATGGAGATGGAGGAATCAGACTTCCTGACTTCAGGTTATACTACAAAGCTACAGTCATCAAGACAGTATATTACTGGCACAAAAACAGAAATATAGACCAATGGAACAAGATAGACAGCCCAGAAGTAAATCTATGCACCTATGGGTACCTTATTTTTGACAAAGGAGGCAAGAATATACAATGAGGCAAAAATAGCATCTTCAATAAATGGTGCTGGGAAAACTGGGCAATCCATTCCAGTACTATTGCCTGGAAAATCCCATAGACAGAGGAGCCTGGTAGGCTACAGTCTGTGGGGTAGCAAAGAGTCGAACACCACTGAACAACTACACTTTACACACATGTAAAATAATGAAATTAGAACACTTTCTAACACCATACACAAAGATAAACCCAAAATGGATTAAAGACCTAAATGTAAGAACAGAAACTATAAAACTCTTAGAGGAAAACACAGGCAGAACACTCGATGACATAAATCAAAGCAAGATCCTCTATAACCCACCTCCTAGAGTAACAGAAATAAAAACAAAAGTAAACAAGTGGGACCTGATTAAACTTAAAAGCTGTTGCACAGCAAAGGAAACTATAAGCAAGGTGAAAACCCTCAGAATGGGAGAAAATAATAGCAAATGAAACAACTGACAAATGATTAATTTCCAAAATATACAAGCAACTCACACAACTCAATACCAGAAGAACAAACAACCCAATCAAAAAGTGGCTGCTGCTGCTAAGTCACTTCAGTCGTGTCTGACTCTGTGTGACCCCATAGATGGCAGCCCACCAGGTTCCCCCGTCCCTGGGATTCTCCAGGCAAGAACACTGGAGTGGGTTGCCATTTCCTTCTCCAATGCATGAAAGTGAAAAGTGAAAGTCAAGTTGCTCGGTCATATCCAACTCCTAACGACCCCATGGACTGCAACCCACCAGGCTCCTCCATCCATGGGATTTTCCAGGCAAGAGTACTGGAGTGGGGTGCCACTGGGGAAAAAGACCTAAACAGACATTTCTACATAGAAGACATACAGATGGCTCACAACACATGAAGAGATGCTCAACATGGCTCATTATTAGAGAAATGCAAATCAAAACCACAATGAGATATCACCTCATGCCTGTCAGAATGGCCATCATCAAAAAGTCTACAAACAATAAATGCTGAAAAGGGTGTGGAGAAAAGGGAACACTCTTGCACATTTGGTGGGAATGTAAATTGATACAGCCACTATGGAAGATGTATGGAGATTCTTTAAAAAACTAGGAATAAAACCACCATATGACCCAGCAATCCCACTCCTAGGTATATACCCTGAGGAAACCAAAATTAAAAGAGACACATGTATCCCATTGTTCATTGCAGCACTAATTACAACATCCAGGACATGGAAACAACCTAGATGTCTATCAACAGATGAATGGATAAAGAAGTAGTGGTATATATATGGAATATTACTCAGCCATAAAAAGGAACACATTTGAGTCAGTTCCCCGAGGTGGATGAACCTAGAACCTATTATACAGAGTGAAGTGAGTCAGAAAGAGAAAGATGAATACCATATTCTAACACATATATAAAGAATCTAGAAAAATGGTAATTAAGAATTTATTTACAGGGCAACAATGGAGAAACAAACATAGAGAATAGACCTATGGACATGGGGAGAGAGGAGGAGAGGGTGAGATGTATGGAAAAGGTAATATGGAAACTTACATTACCATATGTAAAATAGATAGCCAATGGGGATTTGCTGTATGGCTCAGGAAACTCAAACAGGGGCTCTGTATCAACCTAGAGGGCTGGGATGGGGAGGGAGGTGGGAGGGAGTTTCAAAACGGAGGGGATATATGTATACCTATGGCTGATTCATCTGCTGGATCATGGAAAAAGCAAGAGAGTCCCAAAAAAACATCTATTTCTGCTTTATTGACTGTGTGGATCACAATAAACTGTGGAAAATTCTGAAAGAGATGGGAATACCAGACCACCTGACCTGCCTCTTGAGAAATCTGTATGGAGGTCAGGAAACAAGAGTTAGAACTGGACATGCAACAACAGACTGGTTTCAAATAGGAAAAGGAGGACGTCAAGGCTGTATATTGTTACCCTGCTTATTTAACTTATATGCAGAGTACATCATGAGAAATGCTGGACTGGAAGAAACACAAGCTGGAATCAAGATTGCCAGGAGAAATATCAATAACCTCAAATATGCAGATGACACCACCCTTATGGCAGAAAGTGAAGAGGAACTAAAAAGCCTCTTGATGAAAATGAAAGTGGAGAGTGAAAAAGTGGGCTTAAAACTCAACATTCAGAAAACGAAGATCATGGCATCTGGTCCCATCACTTCATGGGAAATAGACGGGGAAACAGTGGAAACAGTGTCAGACTTTATTTTGGGGGGCTCCAAAATCACTGCAGATGGTGACTGCAGCCATGAAATTAAAAGACGCTTACTTCTTGGATGGAAGGAAAGTTACGACCAACCTAGATAGCATATTGAAAAGCAGAAACATTACTTTGCCGACAAAGTCCATCTAGTCAAGGCTATGGTTTTTCCTGTGGTCATGTATGGATATGAGAGTTGGACTGTGAAGAAGGCTGAGCACTGAAGAATTGATGGTTTTGAACTGTGGTGTTGGAGAAGACTCTTGAGAGTCCCTTGGACTGCAAGGAGATCCAACCAGTCCATTTTGAAGGAGATCAGCCCTGGGATTTCTTTGGAAGGAATGATGCTAAAGCTGAAACTCCAGTACTTTGGCCACCTCATGCGAAGAGTTGACTCATTGGAAAAGCCTCTGATGCTAGGAGGGATTGGGGGCAGGAGGAGAAGGGGACGACAGAGGATGAGATGGCTGGATGGCATCACCGACTCGATGGACATGAGTCTGAGTGAACTCTGGGAGTTGGTGATGGACAGGGAGGCCTGGAGTGCTGCGATTCATGAGGTCGCAAAGAGTTGGACACGACTGAGAGACTCAACTGAACTGATGGCTGATTCATTTTGAGGTTTGACAAAAAACAGCAAAATTCTGTAAAGCAATTATCCTTCAATAAAAAAATAAATTTTAAAAAGAGACAAGCTGTCTAATCTATTAAATCAAAGATAATGTGTTTTAAAATATGAAATTTATTTATGATTAAAAATTAGACTTATTTATGTGTGTTTGATTCCTTGTTGAAAAATTGTGTGTGTTACATATGTTAATCAGCAAAACTATCCACCAAGCACTTATAATTGGCACCTTTTTAGATGCAACTTTTAATTTTTTTGAAGTGTGAATTTATCTATTACTTATTCAGTAAGTTATATAGAAAGTAGCATAGCTGAGGGAAGCGGCTATGTTGGTGGAGTAAGAATGCCCTGAGCTCACTAACTCCCACAGACACACAAAAATTATAATAATTATATAATTAAAATTATTATAAAAATTATAATAAATTATAATTACAGAACAACTATCAACATAAATGATGTGAAGACTAGCAGAAAAGATAGTCCACAACTAAAGATATATCGAAGGAATAACAATGAGATGTGTATGAGGGCAAACTCTTGGTATAGTCCAGACCTGAATCTCTGGAGAACTGACCCACATGGAGAAGGAAAATTACAGTTGTGAAAGTTCTCCCCCAAAAGTAAGAATCTGAGGCCCCACACTGGGCTTCCACGCCAGGGGATCCTGCACCAGAAAGAAGAGTACCCAGAATACCTGGCTTTGAAAGGCAGCAGGGCTTGTGTTTAAGAGAGCCAGAGTGCTGCAAGAAAGAGAGTGCCTGTTCTTAATGGATATGTGCAAGATTTCACACGTTCTGAGACCCAGCACAGAGGCAGTAACTGGAAAGGAGCCTGGGTCTGACTCACCTGATGACCTTAGAGAGCCTCCTCAAGAGACAGGAGGCAACTAGACTCCCCCGCGGACATAATTGCTGGTGGCTGCCAATTTGGGTAGTTTTTTTCTACCACAAGGACACTGGTGCTGGAAAACACCATTCTGTGGTCCTCCTTCTACTGTATTAGTTCCAGGAGCTTATCCACCCATCAGTGGATTGGCACAAGTCCTGTGACCTCCTGGGACAAGCAGTCAGCCCTACAGGGACACAACATCACCTGCAGCCAGTTGGCACCAGCTCTGAGACCCCTAGCCACCACAACCTTGGATCCTGCTCATCCTACAAGCAAGTTGGTACCCGAATAGGATCCCCTGGGCCACGCAGCCAGTCATACAAGGACAAGGCCCTACCCATTAGAGGCTCTATGCAACAGGACCAGGGCTAGCCTTGCCTACCAGCAACTCCGTGGTAGTCAGCCCAGCCACAACAGAAGGGCCCAAACAGCCCACATAGGGGGCACCCTTAGAGCACATAGCTCTGGTAAACAGAGGGACATGTGTTGTTGGGCACCATGGGATGTCTCCAAAATAAGATCACTTCTCCAAGACTGGAAAACTTAGCCAACCTACCTAATTCATACAAATAGACACAGAGGATTAGGCAAAATGTGGAGACAGAATAATGTTCCAAATGAAAGAACAAGACAAAACCTCACAAAAATAATTAAGCTAAGTGGAGATAAGTAATCGACCTGATAAAGAGTTCAAGATAATGAACATAAAGACACTTTCTGAATTCAGGATAAGAATGGATGCACACAGTGAGAAGTTTAACAGAGTTCAAAAACATAACGATGAAACAAACAGAACTGACGAATATAATAACTGGAATAAAAAAATACACTAAAAAGGAATCAGTGGTAGACTAGATAATATACAGGAACTGAGCAGTTAACTGAAAAGCAGAGTGGTAGAAATTACCCAAGCTGAACCAAAAGAAAGAAATAAAAAAATAAAAAAAGAATTTGAAAAAATGAGGATACTTTTGAAAACCTCAGAGACAGCATCAAGCTTACACCCATTTGCATTATAAGTGTCTCAGAAGGAGAAGAGAGAGAAAGGCACAGGGAACTCATTTGAAGAAATAGCTGAAAACTTCCCTAACCTAGGAAAGGACATCCTAGTCTAGGAAGCCCAAAACAAGATGAAACCAAATAGGCCCGTATCAAGACACATTATGATTAAAATGGCAAAAATTAAAGATAAAGAATACTAAAAAAACAGCAAGGGAAAGCACACGTTTCATAAGGGTAACTCCCATAATGCTGTCAGCTGACTTTTCAGCAGAAACTCTACAGGCCAGAAGGCAGTGGCATGGTACATTGTGATAAAAGGGAAAACCAACAACCAAGGATACTCTACCAGGCAAGGCTTTTATTCAGATTTGAGGGCAAGATCAAAATTTTATAGAGAAGCAAAAGCTAAGGGTTCAGCGTCACCAAACCAGCTTTACAAGAAATGTTAAATAGACATTTCTCCAAAGAAGACATACAGATGGCTAACAAACACATGAAAAGATGCTCAATATCACTCATTATCAGAGAAATGCAAATCAAAACCACTATGAGGTACCATTTCATGCCAGTCAGAATGGCTGCGATCCAAAAGTCTACAAGCAATATATGCTGGAGAAAGTGTGGAGAAAAGGGAACTCTCTTACACTGTTGATGGGAATGCAAACTAGTATAGCCACTATGGAGAACAGTGTGGAGATTCCTTAAAAAACTGGAAATAGAACTGCCTTATGATCCAGCAATCCCACTGCTGGGCATACACACTGAGGAAACCAGAAGGGAAAGAGACACGTGTACCCCAATGTTCATCGCAGCACTGTTTGTAATAGCCAGGACATGGAGGCAACCTAGATGTCCATCAGCAGATGAATGGATAAGAAAGTGGTGGTACCTATACACAATGGAGTATTACTCAGCCATTAAAAAGAATACATTTGAATCAGTTCAAATGAGATGGATGAAACTGGAACCTATTATACAGAGTGAAGTAAGCCAGAAAGAAAAACACCAATACAGTATACTAACACATATATATGGAATTTAGAAATATGGTAACAATAACCCTGTGTACGAGACAGCAAAAGAGACACTGATGTATAGATCAGTCTTATGGACTCTGTGGGAGAGGGAGGGAGAGGGTGGGGAGATTTGGGAGAATGGCATTGAAACATGTATAATATCATGTATGAAACAAGTCACCAGTCCAGGTTCGATGCATGATACTGGATGCTTGGGGCTGGTGCAGTGGGACGACCCAGAGGAATGGTATGGGGAGGGAGGAGGGAGGAGGGTTCAGGATGGGGAGCACAGGTATACCTGTGGCGGATTCATTTCGATATTTGGCAAAACTAATACAATATTGTAAAGTTTAAAAATAAAATAAAATTAAAAAAAATAAAAAAAAGAAAAGAAAAATAAAAGGCTAAAACTCAAAGTGTAAAAATTATGAAAGGAAAAATAATCTCATTGGTAAAAGCAAATATACCGTAAAGGTAGTAAAGCATTCAGGTATAAGCTAGTAGGGAGGTAAGATAATAGTAGTAAAATCATATATATCTATGATAAACAGTTAAGAGATACATAAGACAATCAGATGTAAAATATGATATCAAAAACAGTAATCATGAGGAGAAGAGAATTAAGTATACAGGGTTGTTAAAATGCATTTGAAATTAAGAGATCAGCAACTTTAAACATTTACATTTGGAGTATATTCAGATGCTAGTATTTAAATGCTAAAGTATTTTTACCGATAGTAAATACTAGTTCAGAATGGATAGAGATAAATAAAACTTTGAGGAACAGGAGACAGTCTCTCACCTAAGGAGGAGTGACTGTTAGATTGAGATTTGAAATCTGACTCAAACTGGGGGGACAGAGAACAGAACATTTAAGATGAAAAGAGAATTAAAATAGATTCAGAAGTAATATGAGTTTATGAAACAGCATAAAATAGTATACAAAATAAAACTGAATAGACAAAAGTAGAAGAAAGATGTTGAGTGATCTTGAAAATTAATGCTGGATACACAGAAACAGCTTGAACAAAACCTTGAAAGTCAGGCAGGGATTATACATGGTTGAAAACTGAATGCTGTTAAAAGCTTTTGAGATGAGAAGTGATGTTTTTAAAGCAGGGCTTAAGGAAGCTGGTTGTGCAGAGGCCAACACAGGATGGAGGCTAGAGCAAAGGCCTCTGTGGGGACCTCATTCTGAGATGGATGTGCCAGCAGTAGAACGGAGTAGAAGTCAGGGAAGAAAACTCGGCAGCGTGACGTGGTAACAGATACAAATTAGATCATCATACAGGAGGCTGCATCACAAGTGATGCCAAGATCTTTTATCTGGCTGACTGGAAACATGGACTCTCCTGAGAGAAAAGGAAATAGGGAAGGGGTGAAGTCCGTATAAAGTCTGAGTTGGTTCAATGCAAATGTGCAGGTCCAGACATCCCTCCATCATTCTGAAGTCACATGACTGGTGGGTGGGGTGGGCATTGGAACAACACACAGGCAGAGACAAGTACAAGAGAGATACACTAGCAAATCTTCATTTTAAAGGGGCCAATAAGACTGAGGGACAATAAATCCAGATGAGCAAAAGGTTTCACCTCAAAGAAAGCTGCATCATTAAGAGCAGGCAGGTTTGGAGACAAGCCTTGGCTGTTTTCTCCTTGTCTTTGTTTATTGTCTTTGTTATAAGGCAGTGTCAAAGATTTGAAGTATTTAATCAACCAAAGAGAGGAGAAAAGTACCCACTTATATCACTTCGTGGTCTAGTCACTAAGTCGCATCCAACTCTTGCGACCCCATGGACTGTAGCCCGCCAGGCTCCTCTGTCCATGGGATTCTCCAGGAAAGAATACTGGAGTGGGTTGTCATGCCCTTCTCCAGTATATCACTTTGCGCCTGGTTAAATCAAGGTGAGAAGTGAGAAGGGAGGAAAATGCTTCTCTGAAAAAGGATGTTTGAAGATATGATAACAAATGAGTTCTGCAAATGGAGGAGCAAAACACACAAGAAAAAAAAGATGACACTAAGAACTCTCTTAGTCAAGAAACTGTTAATAGCACCAACCACTGAGTATGTTAGAAAATAAACAGGATAAGAAGAAATGTAAGACAGTTACTGCAAGTATAACATTATAGAATAAAAATGACAATATTAATATACTGCACACATACTATGTGTAAGTCATTTGTCTCAAATTTTACATAGAGTCAATTACCCAGACAAGAGATAGGTGAGAAAAAATTAAGCTTAGGCAGAGTAAGTGATGAAGCAGAAATTACACAGCTATAAGTTTTAGAAACAAAACATGAATCTTCCTTATACTTGCCATACTCTGTACCACTTCCTACAAATTGGGAAAGTCGTATTTAGCACATGCAGGTAGGTGTGATGGTTAGAAAGATTTCGCAAAGGAAAACACTTGGCATACCTTCTAGACCATAGAATAATGAAAGTTTCAATTTGTCCCTGAGGAGCTAAGGTGCATCACAAGGGTACTGAAAGCCTGAGAAGTGGAGGGAAGGAAAGGAGGTGACAATGAGAAGCTTGGAATCAGGGAGAGGCCCATTCAGATTAGAGTTTGTAGCAGGAGAAGGAATGGAGGCAGAATCGGATCCCTGGCTTCTGTGCCCATCCTCCAATTAGTCTAAGACAACTATCTGTATGTATGTATATATGTATGTGTGTATATATATATATATATGTGTGTGTGTGTGTGTGTGTGTGTGTGTGTGTGCATGCACATGTAAAACATTTACACTTTGCAAAACATGAACAAATTGCAGCCTGGTGAAATTATAAAACACTGTTAAAAAAAAAAAAAAAAAACTTTGCCTTCTACAACTGTATGTTCTAACAATGTCTACAACCTCCCTCTTGAAAACACAGCACCCAAAGGAACTGTTCCCTCTATCTGGTTTCTTAAGGCAAAAAGCATACAGGTTTAAGAGTAGATGTCATTAGCCCCAAATACACAATGGCTGTAAGGCAGCTATTTTCCATATATCATTCTTCCTGGATCGTTTGATCTGTGAGACACCTTATGTTCTCTGGTAAAGTCTATAACAAAACTAGGGAATCTATGTCTTCTAGGGCTTCAGATATACTGTACCTCCAATTCCACTTCTTAGTGGAAATAGTCTTACAAGAACAGGTCAAGTGCATTTTCAAATCAGAAAAGAGGTCAAGATAGTATTTAGAAAAAAAGGCATTATCAGTTCAGTCTCTCAGTTGTGTCTGACTCTTTGCCACCCCATGGACTGCAGCACACCTGTCCACCCTGTCTATCACCAACTCCCGGAGTTTACTCAAACTCATATCATTGAGTTGGTGATGCCATCCAACCATCTCATCCTCTGTCGTCCCCTTCTCCTCCTGCCCTCTATCTTTCCCAGCATCAAGGTATTTTCAGATGAGTCAGTTCTTCACATCAGGTGGCCAAAGTATCGGAGCTTCAGCTTCAGCATCAGTCCTTCGAATGAATATTCAGGACTGATCTCCTTTAGGATGCACTGGTTGGATCTCCTTATAATCCAAGGGACTCTCAAGAGTCCTCTCTAGCACCACTGTTCAAAAGCACCAATTCATTCGTGCTTAGCTTTCTTTATACTCCAACTCTCACATCCATACATGACCACTGGAAAAACCATAGCCTTGACTAGACGGACATTTGTTGGCAAAGTAATGTCTCTGCTTTTTAATACAATATCTAGGTTGGTAATAACTTTTCTTCCAAGGAGTAAGAGTCTTTTATTTATTTTTTTTAAAGAAAAAAATATTTGCAACATTCCTTATGGTTTAGATTCTTGTTATCTGGGTATGCATATGAACATGTAACTTTTTTCAGACATCTCATTTTGCCAAAAACATCAATTAGTCTGACTCATCAAATCCCCTCTTTCTATTCCATATCATGTACTGAACATGTTTCTATTTCTGCACCAGAGAACACCACTCAAACTTCCACTGAAAACAGCCTTTGAATGCATAGATGGTAATCATATGCTTAGACAGCAAAGGAAGCCTTCATGACTATTTTTAATGTATCTATAACCACTTCAGATGTCTTTTTGGAAACCAGCTGCAGAATCAATGTGTTGAAAATGGTTCTCGTTCAGCCATTGCTATGTACCAGCTTCCATTAATTTCTTAAAGGCCAGGTTCTACGCTTCCACTGGGGCAGGAGTAATATGACTTTAAGGGTGTGGGTGATAATTCAATTTTATAGTTGAAGTCACCATCTGCTGTGATTTTGCTGCTAAGTCACTTCAGTCGTGTCCGACTCTGTGCAACCCCATAGACGGCCCCCTGCAAGGCCCCTCTGCCCCTGGGATTCTCCAGGCAAGAACATTGGAGTGGATTGCCATTTCCTTCTCCAATGCATGAAAGTGAAAAGTGAAAGTGAAGTCACTCAGTCGTGTCCAACTCTTAGCAACCTCATGGGCTGCAGACTACCAGGCTCCTCCATCCATGGGATTTTCCAAGCAAGAGTATTGGAGTGGGGTGCCACTGCCTTCTCCAGCTGTGATTTTGGAGCTCCCAAAATAAAGTCTGTCACTGTTTCCACAGCTATTTGCCATAAACTTATGAGACTGGATGCCATGATCTTAGTTTTCTGAATGTTTAGTTTTAAGCCAACTTTTTCACTCTCCTCTTTCACTTTCATCAAGAGGCTTTTTAGTTCCTCTTCACTTTCTGCCATAAGGGTGGTGTCACCTGCATATCTGAAGTTATTGATATTTCTCCTAGAAATCTTGATTCCAGCTTGTATTTCATCCAGCCCAGCGTGTCTCATGATGTACTCTGCATATAAGCTAAATAAGCAAGGTGACAGTATACAGCCTTGACGTACTCCTTTCCCTATTGGGAAACAGTCTGTTGTTCCATGTCCAGTTCTATCTGTTGCTTCCTGACCTACAAACAGATTTCTCAGAAGGCAGGTCAGGTGGTCTGGTATTCCCATTTCTTTCAGAATTTTACACAGTTTGTTGGGATCCACCCAGTCAAAGGCTTTGGCATAGTCAATAAAGCAGAAGCTGATGTTTTTCTGGAACTCTTTTGCTTTTTCAATGATCCAAAGGATGTTGGCAATTTGATGACTGGTTCCTCTGCCTCTTCTAATTCCAGCTTGAACATCTGGAAGTTCACGGTTTACATACTGTTGAAGCCTGGCTTGAAAAATTTTGAGCATTATTTTGCTAGCATGTGACAAGAGTACATTTGTCTGGTAATTTGAGCATTCTTTAGCATTGCCTTTCTTTGGTATTGGAATGAAAACTGACCTTTTCCAGTCTTGTGGCCACTGCTGAGTTTTCCAAATTTGCTGGCATATTGAGTGCAGCACTTTCACAGCATCATCTTTCAGGATTTGAAATAGCTCCACTGGAATTCCATCACCTCCACTAGCTTTGTTTGTAGTGATGCTTTCTAAGGCCCACTTGACTTCACATTCCAGGATGTCTGGCTCTAGGTCAGTGATCACACCATCGTGATTATCTGGGTCATGAAGATCTTTTTTGTACAGTTCTTCTGTGTATTCTTGCCACCTCTTCTTAATATCTTCTGCTTCTGTTAGGTCCATACCATTTCTGTCCTTTATCGAGCCCATTTGTGCATGAACTGTTCTCATGGTATCTCTAATTTTTTTGAAAAGATCTCTAGTCTTTCCCATTCTATTGTTTTCCTCTGTTTCTTTGCACTGATCACTGAGGAAGGCTTTCTTAAAATCCAAATGCTTATGTGAAACTGACATAAACCGGTTACATAGGAAGCCTTACATATCTCAGTTTCACTGTCTTCCCTTCTGTTATTCCATTCTCAGATTGCTGAATCCAGAAGAAATGTACATAGTTCTCCACAGGAAATGTTGTGGCTTTTTAGTTTTGCTTGCCTGGAATCCATTTTACATTCAGAATCCACTCAATAATATTCCCTTAACTATCATTATCTCTCTTCCTGGATTATTTGTTTGTGTAGCCCTTATAATTATCATCTAGTAAAGCTGAAACTCCAGTACTTTGGCCACTTCATGTGAAGTGTTGACTCATTGGAAAAGACTCTGATGCTGGGAGGGATTGGGGGCAGGAGGAGAAGGGGATGACAGAGGATGAGATGGCTGGATGGCATCACTGACTCAATGGACATGAGTTTGAGTGAACTCCAGGAGTTGGTGATGGACAGGGAGGCCTGGCGTGCTGCGATTCATGGGGTCACAAAGAGTCGGACACGACTGAGCCACTGAACTGAACTGAACTGATACTATGCATTACTTCTTGCTTGTATTTGTTACCTGTCTCCCCTGCTAGAATATAAGTTATGAAAGTGTCTTGATTGTTTTGTCTTGTTTTGATTGTTTGTTTCTTTCTTTTTGATTATTGTCCTTTGATAGTCAGCATCTAGAAAAGACGTATAATAGGTACTAAAAAATAACTGATGAACGGGTGAACAGAGAAATGCATATATGAAGGGGCTTTCACTCCTTACTTAGTGTGGATAAACTGGCAGTTTGTATTTGAATGTTACATCTCCTTCATTTTAGTTTATTGTATATATTTGTTTCATTTGACTCAAATAAATTCTTACCATTCTCACTTCATGAATGCATTCAGACATTCATTTGGTAGGTACGTACTGAACTTCCTGATGTTCAAGCTGGTTTTAGAAAAGGCAGAGGAGCCAGAGATCAAATTGCCAACATCCGCTGGATCATGGAAAAAGCAAGAGAGTTCCAGAAAAATATCCATTTCTGCTTTATTGACTATGCCAAAGCCTTTGACTGTGTGGATCACAAGAAACTGTGGAAAATTTTGAAAGAGATGGGAATACCAGACCACCTGATCTGCCTCTTGAGAAATTTGTATGCAGGTCAGGAAGCAACAGTTAGAACTGGACATGGAACAACAGACTGGTTCCAAATAGGAAAAGGAGTACATCAAGGCTGTATATTGTCACCCTGCTTATTTAACTTATATGTAGAGTACATCATGAGACACACTGGACTGGAAGAAACACAAGCTGGAATCAAGATTGCCAGGAGAAATATCAATAACCTCAGATATGCAGATGACACCACCCATATGGCAGAAAGTGAAGAGGAACTAAATAGCCTCTTGATGAAGGTGAAAGTGGAGAGTGAAAAAGTTGGCTTAAAGCTCAACATTCAGAAAACAAAGATCATGGCATCCGGTCCCACCACTTCATGGGAAATAGATGGGGAAACAGTGGGAACTGTGTCATACTTTTTTCTTCTGGGCTCCAAAATCACTGCAGATGGTGACTGCAGCCATGAAATTAAAAGATGCTTACTCCTTGGAAGGAAAGTTATGACCAACCTAGATAGCATATTCAAAACCAGAGACATTACTTTGCCAACAAAGGTCCGTCTAGTCAAGGCTATGGTTTTTCCTGTGGTCATGTATGGATGTGAGAGTTGGACTGTGAAGAAGGCTGAGTGCCGAAGAATTGATGCTTTTGCACTGTGGTGTTGGAGAAGACTCTTGAGAGTCCCTTGGACTGCAAGGAGATCCAACCAGTCCATTCTGAAGGAGATCAGCCCTGGGATTTCTTTGGAAGGAATGATGCTAAAGCTGAAACTCCAGTACTTTGGCCACTTCATGTGAAGTGTTGACTCATTGGAAAAGACTCTGATGCTGGGAGGGATTGGGGGCAGGAGGAGAAGGGGATGACAGAGGATGAGATGGCTGGATGGCATCACTGACTCAATGGACATGAGTTTGAGTGAACTCCAGGAGTTGGTGATGGACAGGGAGGCCTGGCGTGCTGCGATTCATGGGGTCACAAAGAGTCGGACACGACTGAGCCACTGAACTGAACTGAACTGATACTATGCATTACTTCTTGCTTGTATTTGTTACCTGTCTCCCCTGCTAGAATATAAGTTATGAAAGTGTCTTGATTGTTTTGTCTTGTTTTGATTGTTTGTTTCTTTCTTTTTGATTATTGTCCTTTGATAGTCAGCATCTAGAAAAGACGTATAATAGGTACTAAAAAATAACTGATGAACGGGTGAACAGAGAAATGCATATATGAAGGGGCTTTCACTCCTTACTTAGTGTGGATAAACTGGCAGTTTGTATTTGAATGTTACATCTCCTTCATTTTAGTTTATTGTATATATTTGTTTCATTTGACTCAAATAAATTCTTACCATTCTCACTTCATGAATGCATTCAGACATTCATTTGGTAGGTACGTACTGAACTTCCTGATGTTCAAGCTGGTTTTAGAAAAGGCAGAGGAGCCAGAGATCAAATTGCCAACATCCGCTGGATCATGGAAAAAGCAAGAGAGTTCCAGAAAAATATCCATTTCTGCTTTATTGACTATGCCAAAGCCTTTGACTGTGTGGATCACAAGAAACTGTGGAAAATTTTGAAAGAGATGGGAATACCAGACCACCTGATCTGCCTCTTGAGAAATTTGTATGCAGGTCAGGAAGCAACAGTTAGAACTGGACATGGAACAACAGACTGGTTCCAAATAGGAAAAGGAGTACATCAAGGCTGTATATTGTCACCCTGCTTATTTAACTTATATGTAGAGTACATCATGAGACACACTGGACTGGAAGAAACACAAGCTGGAATCAAGATTGCCAGGAGAAATATCAATAACCTCAGATATGCAGATGACACCACCCATATGGCAGAAAGTGAAGAGGAACTAAATAGCCTCTTGATGAAGGTGAAAGTGGAGAGTGAAAAAGTTGGCTTAAAGCTCAACATTCAGAAAACAAAGATCATGGCATCCGGTCCCACCACTTCATGGGAAATAGATGGGGAAACAGTGGGAACTGTGTCATACTTTTTTCTTCTGGGCTCCAAAATCACTGCAGATGGTGACTGCAGCCATGAAATTAAAAGATGCTTACTCCTTGGAAGGAAAGTTATGACCAACCTAGATAGCATATTCAAAACCAGAGACATTACTTTGCCAACAAAGGTCCGTCTAGTCAAGGCTATGGTTTTTCCTGTGGTCATGTATGGATGTGAGAGTTGGACTGTGAAGAAGGCTGAGTGCCGAAGAATTGATGCTTTTGCACTGTGGTGTTGGAGAAGACTCTTGAGAGTCCCTTGGACTGCAAGGAGATCCAACCAGTCCATTCTGAAGGAGATCAGCCCTGGGATTTCTTTGGAAGGAATGATGCTAAAGCTGAAACTCCAGTACTTTGGCCACTTCATGTGAAGTGTTGACTCATTGGAAAAGACTCTGATGCTGGGAGGGATTGGGGGCAGGAGGAGAAGGGGATGACAGAGGATGAGATGGCTGGATGGCATCACTGACTCAATGGACATGAGTTTGAGTGAACTCCAGGAGTTGGTGATGGACAGGGAGGCCTGGCGTGCTGCGATTCATGGGGTCACAAAGAGTCGGACACGACTGAGCCACTGAACTGAACTGAACTGATACTATGCATTACTTCTTGCTTGTATTTGTTACCTGTCTCCCCTGCTAGAATATAAGTTATGAAAGTGTCTTGATTGTTTTGTCTTGTTTTGATTGTTTGTTTCTTTCTTTTTGATTATTGTCCTTTGATAGTCAGCATCTAGAAAAGACGTATAATAGGTACTAAAAAATAACTGATGAACGGGTGAACAGAGAAATGCATATATGAAGGGGCTTTCACTCCTTACTTAGTGTGGATAAACTGGCAGTTTGTATTTGAATGTTACATCTCCTTCATTTTAGTTTATTGTATATATTTGTTTCATTTGACTCAAATAAATTCTTACCATTCTCACTTCATGAATGCATTCAGACATTCATTTGGTAGGTACGTACTGAACTTCCTGATGTTCAAGCTGGTTTTAGAAAAGGCAGAGGAGCCAGAGATCAAATTGCCAACATCCGCTGGATCATGGAAAAAGCAAGAGAGTTCCAGAAAAATATCCATTTCTGCTTTATTGACTATGCCAAAGCCTTTGACTGTGTGGATCACAAGAAACTGTGGAAAATTTTGAAAGAGATGGGAATACCAGACCACCTGATCTGCCTCTTGAGAAATTTGTATGCAGGTCAGGAAGCAACAGTTAGAACTGGACATGGAACAACAGACTGGTTCCAAATAGGAAAAGGAGTACATCAAGGCTGTATATTGTCACCCTGCTTATTTAACTTATATGTAGAGTACATCATGAGACACACTGGACTGGAAGAAACACAAGCTGGAATCAAGATTGCCAGGAGAAATATCAATAACCTCAGATATGCAGATGACACCACCCATATGGCAGAAAGTGAAGAGGAACTAAATAGCCTCTTGATGAAGGTGAAAGTGGAGAGTGAAAAAGTTGGCTTAAAGCTCAACATTCAGAAAACAAAGATCATGGCATCCGGTCCCACCACTTCATGGGAAATAGATGGGGAAACAGTGGGAACTGTGTCATACTTTTTTCTTCTGGGCTCCAAAATCACTGCAGATGGTGACTGCAGCCATGAAATTAAAAGATGCTTACTCCTTGGAAGGAAAGTTATGACCAACCTAGATAGCATATTCAAAACCAGAGACATTACTTTGCCAACAAAGGTCCGTCTAGTCAAGGCTATGGTTTTTCCTGTGGTCATGTATGGATGTGAGAGTTGGACTGTGAAGAAGGCTGAGTGCCGAAGAATTGATGCTTTTGCACTGTGGTGTTGGAGAAGACTCTTGAGAGTCCCTTGGACTGCAAGGAGATCCAACCAGTCCATTCTGAAGGAGATCAGCCCTGGGATTTCTTTGGAAGGAATGATGCTAAAGCTGAAACTCCAGTACTTTGGCCACTTCATGTGAAGTGTTGACTCATTGGAAAAGACTCTGATGCTGGGAGGGATTGGGGGCAGGAGGAGAAGGGGATGACAGAGGATGAGATGGCTGGATGGCATCACTGACTTGATGGACGTTGAGTCTCAGTGAACTCCAGGAGTTGGTGATGGACAGGGAGGCCTGGCGTGATGTGATTCATGGGGTCGCAAAGAGTCGGACATGACTGAGCGACTGATCAGATCTACTGAGCACCAAGCATTCTCTCTCAAGTGGCTCTTCTGCTGTCTCCATAAAAGGCTGAGTAAGGAACTACTCCAATTATTATTATAGAAACATAAAGTCTCCTTCAGTTAAGATTCTGATGTCCAGAGTGGGAATTCCAGTGAAGTAGCATTCCTAGACAATGTAATTTTGACAAGGGTTGTTTCTCAGCCTGTTAACAAGAGGTCCAAGTCTCCGAGCAAGAATCTGCTCAGTCAGTAGTGTAGTCATCTAGCCAATTATAGCCATTGGTTATAAGTATGTCACTAGGCGGCTTTCTGGAACTTTCCTTAAAAGATATTTGAAG
This sequence comes from Bos taurus, assembly GCF_002263795.3. NCBI lineage: Eukaryota > Metazoa > Chordata > Mammalia > Artiodactyla > Bovidae > Bos > Bos taurus. The sequence continues at coordinate 17,253,219 of NC_037338.1, read as the reverse complement.
TATACCCATTACCCTCAGTATAGTATAAAAGATAAGATCAATCATGAAAGTCAGCATGTAGGCATGAAATTCAACCTAGTACCTGATATTAGGCACCAGATACATTTCCATGTTTCCCTAGTAGGCAAACTAAGTGGAAAATAAGATTAGTTAAAAGAGATTATTATCTATGAGAGAAGGTATAGTAGGTTGCTTCCCGGGTGGCGCTAGTGGTAAAGAACCTGACTGTCAGTGCAAGAAACATAAGAGACGTGGGTTCAATCCCTGGGTCAGGAAGATCCCCTAGAGGAGGACATGGCAACCCATCTCCAGTATTCTTGCCTGGAGACTCCCATGGACAGAGGAGTCTGGAGGGCTACAGTCCATGGGGTTGCATAGAGTCAGACATGACTGAAGTGACTTAGCAAGCATGCTGGGGAAAAAAAGATTTAGTGCATACAAAATTTATTTCACAATAGAAATTAAGAAAAAATATCTTATCTCCAAATAGTGATATTATGAGCTGCAACCAATCTCAGAGGATTAAAGAACTAGGACTAAGCCTAGATTAATTAGATATTTACCTGTAGTTTCACTGATCACATTGCCTATGTCTTAGGGTTGAGGAAGGCTTGATTTTTGTGATTTAATGAAAAATTTTTATCTTGAATTCAATTTTTCTTGATAATCACAGAAAAAGAGAGTTTGTTTTGATGTTAGGGATGTGCATGTGTGTGTGGTGTGTGTGTGTGTGTGTGTGTGTTTTAAGAAATAGTATTGGCAAAGGGATTCTTAGCACATATGCTACTATTCAGAGTAGCCAAAATCCCTATATTTTTCCACCCTACTTTTCATACTACACATTTGTTTACAAACACATGTGCTCACACATCCCACATAAACATTCCCTGGAGTATATGTATGTGCACTCACTCAGTCATGTCTGACATTTTGTGACCTTATGGACTGTAGCCCACTAGGCTCCTCTGTCCATGGAATTCTCCAGGCAAGAATACTGGAGTGGGTTGTCATTTCCTCCCCTCTGGGGATCAAACCTGAATCTCCTGTATCTCCTGTCAGGCAGGTGGATTCTTTCTTTACCAATGAGCCACTTGGGAAGCCTCTCTCTGAAGTATACTTATCATTAAATTTTTACTAGTTAAAAAGAAAAATAGTTTTGCAGGGATAAGTGATATTAATTAGTGATAAAGGTGATGAAAGAGCCATCTAAATTGAGTCCTAACTCCTTACTCTTCCGAGATTGGTTTTAGCTGACAATATCATTAAGTATACTACATAAAATAAAAAAATTGGAAGTTGTGTTAATTTAAAAAGCTCATATGGGTTCCTTGTGTATCAGGAAATATTTGAATATATTATGTATTAGTATTCATCCATGTCACATGAAAATGGCATACACAGAAGGAAAACTCATTTCCAAATGTATTTTAACAAAGTGATTAACAATCCTAAAGGAGACTGAGCTCACTTGTTTATATTAGAATCAGAATTACATATTATAGTTACTTGGGCTTTTGTTTTTCCTCTGGGGCTTATTAAAGTGCTCAGGATAAAATGTATATGTCAATTCCTGTACTCTTATTTACATTCAAAACTGGAAAAACAGTTGGTTAGGGATATACTTCCTCTCATCACATTCAAAAGGAAGAGACAGTTCACAAACCAGCAAAAATAAATAAATCTGCTGCAAATCCTTTCTATTTTTTCTCCCCCATCAGCAATTTTGGAAAACCTTTCCACTGTCTTCTTCATTTGATTTTGGTATAGGAAGCCACACAAATTGTTGCTTGGGGAGAAGTCACAGCAATAAATCCAGAAAATTCTATTTACCTCATAAGGAAAACATAGGAACACAGACACACATAGGAAAGGTGTCTTTTCCCCTAGAGATAGTCATGTTCATCAGTGTTGGGTAAACCTTCAAATTTACATTTTCAACATATATTCCCTCTTAAGTTATCGAGAACTGATTTGTTTACTGAAGGACATAAAAAGCCATCTTTCCAGATTATATAGCTGAAGAAGTCAACATTTGCTGGGCTATTTAAATTCTAGAGTTTCTCAAGAGATGCTAGAGACATTGTAACTTTCAGATGATCTTAAGTCTTATGTTTTGTAAGTGTTCTGCTGGTTCATCTTTATCTTTACACTGAATCACTTCCTGAAGGTACATGGGCAGCTGTAGTGCTGGGAGAAGTGGCATTTTGCCCAGGTATCCATCTGCACAGACAGCCAGAATTACATCTGCATGTAACCCTGTAGTTTTGGCACAATTTTTGAATTTGAAGCAATATATGTTTTTCTAACATCACTTAGAGTTCTTCTTTTACCAGAATTCCTTGTTGTTGTTGTTCAGTCATCCAATTGTGTCTGACTCTTTGTGACTACAGCACGCCAGGCCTCCCTGTCCCTCACCGTCTCCTGGAGTTTGCCCAAGTTCATGTCTTTGCATTGGTGATGCCATCCAGCCATCTCATCCTCTGACCCCCACTTCTCCTTCTGCCCTCAATCTTTCCCAGCACAGAGACTTTTCCAATGAGTTGTCTGTTTGCATCAGATGATCAAAATACTGGAGCTTCAGGATCAGTTCTTCCAGTGAATATTCAGGGTTGATCTCCCTTAAGATTGACTGGTTTGATCTCCTTGCTGTCGAGGGGACTTTCAGGAGTATTCTCCAGTACCAGAGTTTGAAGGCATCAACTCTTTGGTGTTCTGCCTTCTTTATGGTCCAGCTCTCAAAACCATATGTGACCACTGGGAAGACCATAGCCTTGACTATACAGACCTTCGTGGGCAGAGTAATGTCTCTGCTTTTCAACACACTGTCTAGGTTTGTCATCACTTTCCTGCCAAGAAGCAATCATCTTCTGATTTCATGGCTGCAGTCACCGTCCACAGTGATTTCGGAGCCCAAGAAGAGGAAATCTGACACTATTTCCACCGTTTCCCTTTTAATTTGCCGTGCATTGTTGGGGTTGGATGCCATGATCTTAGTTTTTTTCACATTTAGTCTTAACCTGGCTCATTCACTCTCCTCCTTCATCCTCATCAAGAGGCTCTTTAGTTCCTCTTTGCTTTCTGCCATTAGAGTGGTATTATCTGCATATCTGAGGTTGTTGATGTTTCTCTGGCCTATCTTGATTCCAGCTTGTAATGTATCCAGCCCAGCAATTCTCATGAAGTGCTGCTCAGCGTATAGGTTAAACAAACAGGGTAACCAGAATCCCTTGCAGGCCAGCAGAAGTGTTGAATACATGATGGCACATTCAACTCTGTGAGTGTATGCTCCCCCATGCATTCCTACTAATTGATTAGTATAATGAAGGACTTTTGCTATCTGGGGTAAAAAAAGATTAGGGCACCTAGAACAGTGTCCCCTGAAAGGTATCTTGATCAGTCCTTCTCCATGTTTGGGCAATTACATGAGAATATTCTAAGCCTAGAGTTCAATAAGCTTATTAAGTCCACTGAACACCTCCAGTGTACTCAAAGCACAAATAGAAGAAAAGAGGTATAGCAATCTAATGAATAAAGAACTAATTTCAAACAAAGTACATGTAGTTATTATATATGAAGAGAAAGAAATAGATGCCTTGTATGCATTTATTTTAAGACATATTTTGTAAGATCAGCAGTGTAACTGCTGTCCTTTGGCGTATCAGCGTGGGTTGGTGAATGTGGGCAGAGAGCCTGGTTCTTGTGAAGAAATCTCACTTTGGAGGCTGACATTTAGCAATTTTGTATTAGTTATGTCTTCTTTGCATTGCTCAGAGGACAGGAGGGCTTCATAAATACAATCTTAATTAAATGTAAGGACTAGGTGGTGGATTTGAGATGAAGAGGTGGGGAGGGCCCACATTGCCATGTTCTTCAATGAATCAGTATGGTTAAATAAATGGGAAAGTCATGATAAATCCCCTGCAAAATTTCACTCTATGTTTTAGGAAGATGCTGCATGCAATTAAATACTTATGAAACAGTCCTCTGCGTCTCTACGGGGAATAATCAGGACAGGAACAGCAGAATGTGTTTTTTCCTTAGAACCTGAATTAAACAAAGTAAATAACTTTTTTGACTTATAAAATTCTACTTTATTGCATTCATAAAAATCTGTCCTCTTAAGTCAAAAAGCCTGACATCGTATCCTGATATGACCAGGGACAAGTAGTAGTCTTCTTCATGTAACTGAAAAAAAAAAAAAAATGAAACTCATGAGTAGCCTCCCAAACTCCCTTAACTCAAGATTGCCATAATATCTCCTAAGTTAATTATTTTGTCTTTTAGATCATATGCATATTTATATGTCTATTCATCGATATCATCAAGAACATCTGCTGCTGCTGCTGCTGCTGTCATTTCAGTAGTGTTTGACTCTGTTCGACCCCATAGACGGCAGCCCACCAGGCTCCCCCATCCCTGGGATTTTCCAGGCAAGAATACTGGAGTGGGTTGCCATTTCCTTCTCCAGTGCATGAAAGTGAAAAGTGAAAGTGAAGTTGCTCAGTCGTGTCCGACTCCTAGCAATCCCATGGACTGAAACCTTCCAGGCTCCTCCATCCACGGGATTTTCCAGGCAAGAGTACTGGAGTGGGTTGCCATTGCCTTCGTCAAGAACATCTGACATGCTGTATTACTTCTTTTTCCCCTTCCCATTAATTCCTTCTTTAAAAGATTCTCATAAGAAACGAAAAAAGATTGAGGTGTCTTACTTACAAAGGATCACTCTCTCCTTTCATATTAATCCCTTTCTCATTCTCCAATATCTCCCAGGATATGAGATTTTCACCCTCCTTTAATGAGGTCAGAAATACTATTTCTGTAAACAGTGAATTTCATTAAAATTGATCTGGTCTGTAGAGTGATAGTGCTGGATGCAGGTCTGATCTTTAAACTGCTTACATACTGTGAGTTACATTTTAAAGAAAGCATAACCCAATCTCATCTCACTGCTCTTTGGTTATTGATACATTACCATTTTTTTTAGCTGACGTAGGCTTTATTGAATCAGCTGAACAAAAAGTAAGGCCTTATGAGGTACCAGGATTAGCCAAGTGAATTTTTATTATAAACATCAATCCTCTGTGTGCATACATGTGTGCATAAATGCACGCTTCTTGGGGTGGGGTTGAGAATGGTTTTGAAATGAAAGAAAAAACAGAGAAAGTAGAATGGAAAGGCATCAAAAGTAACACCAGTTACAATGCTGTTTTGCAGAGGAAGAACTCTAGTTTTGAATCTTTGCTAAGATTCATAGTTTATTTCTATACATTTCCCAGTGATTATATCAACTCCCTCAGCATTCTCTATCTCTCTTTCTCTGACTTCTCCACTGGCATTACCATGTCCCTACCAGAAACACTGGTCAACATATAATCTGGGGCTTATTTTTCATGAACATGGTTGGTCATTTAAAAAAAAAAAAAAAAACAGCAACAAGAGCAAGACAAATAGCCCATCCCCACTACTGCTTTGTTTAAACCCAGTTCCTATTGTATTGAAAATAGTTCTTTGACTGTTTTTTTGGCTGTTTTTAAACCCAGACGGCACTACTGGTAAAGAACTTGCCTGCCAGTACAGGATACATAAGAGACATGGCTTCGATCCCTGGGTCAGGAAGATCCTCTGGTGGAGGGCATGGCAACCTGCTCCAATATTCTTGCCAGGAGAATCTCATGGACAGAGGAGCCTGGCAGGCTGTAGTCCACAGCATCACAGAGTCAGACACGACTGAAGCAACTTAGCACAAGCCATCATGTGTGTGAAAGGTCCAGAGAAACCAGAAATTACCTACACCCTGACAGAAGTGGCTCTAAGATAAGGTTATGAACAGATGGAAGAGAATGTAAAAGAAACCAGTTTTATAGGGAAACCCAGAAATGGAGATAACCTTTGTTTAATATTTTAATTCTGTTATTGAACAAAAAGAAAACAAAATGTCTTGGAGGATAGCATTTTAAATGGACCAAAATTTCTTGAATTTGAATATAACTATAATGGAACATGAATTTTGTATTCTTTGAGAGTTTCGTTTCATGCTGGGAGAGGTGAGAAATATCATTCGAAGCCAAATTCGATGCCTGATAAAGATCATTGTGCTTAATCAGTGCTATACTTGTCTATGTTTCCATTTCTGGAAAGATAACTGATGCTCCCAGGGAATAAACCACACCTCCAAGCATCCATACAACCAAAATATTAACACTAGAGCTTGGGATTCCATTGTCTGTGACTCTCTTGCTACTTCACCAAGGCTTCATTGTAAGATACTGTTCTCATCTCTAACCAGCCCCTATCAACCCCTTCAACATTAATTGGCTTACTTCCAAAAGCAGATTTTCCTGAGCATTTTCAAAGGGATTAGGCACATTACTTCTATTGCAATATGACTGCAGGCAGAACAAGAGGCTAGTTTAGTTTCCTCTTAAATTGGATTATTTCTTATATGAAAGTTGATTATTCAAGAATCTGGGTGGGCTCCTGTAAAAGTCCAAGTTAAGATCAGCTGACTATCTGGTTGATGGCCTCATTCTTGCCCGTATTTGTGTTTAGGCGTCTTCAATTTCAAGATGCCCTTAGGCAGTTCTTCCTTGAAGAAATTTCCATTCCTGTTAATACTTCTATCAACTGAAAGTACTTTTTTAAATTCTATATTGAGTGCATATATTGCACTCTACTGAGCAACATGGAGCATATAAAAATAAGGATGATTGGGGCTTTGCTTTCAGAGTTACAGTCTAATGGAAGAGTTGTCTTGCACATAAGCACTCATTTCCTGGGGATTCTCTTTCATATCATTCACACCATTATGACTTCTCCCCAGAGCAAAATCTAACCAATATTATAAATAACTTATTGTAATGAATCAATCTTCTTTGAAAACTAACAATTGCTTTTAAAAAATACTTCTATTTTTTGGCCACTACGTGCAGCATGTGGGATCCTACTTCTCCAACCAGGGATTGAACCCACAACCCCTGCCGTGGAAGCAAAGAGTCCCAACTATTGTACCACCAGAGAAGTCCCAACAATTGCTTTTAAATAATAACTCTCTGGAGAAATTAATAACCCAGAAGAATAACTCCAAAAGAAGGAATGTCAGGAATTCTAGCACATTGCTTTTAGAGGTTTGGTTTAGAGAGGTAACAACAGCATCTCTTAAATGACATCTGCCTATTTCTATCTAGCTAGATGGCTAACTCTGATATGTGATATGTCATTCGCACTTGGAATCAACTAAATTTTGATCCAGAAATCTGACCCACTGCGTATGTAAGACAGTGGCATTACTTTTAATTTTCACCTTCTACATACAGCTTACTGTGTTTGGTGTCTTTACAATATGGTATTTTAGGAGAAAACCAGTCCTTATGTGGCCTGAATAATGTCAGACTTTTCACATTATTAGTATGCAGCTTTGGGTTATGGAACAAGGTTGCCAGCAGACTTGAAGATGTGTTTAGAATGCACACAGTGTTAAGAGCCTTTTCAATGATTCACAGCAGTTACAGTTTTTACTTTTATTCAGCTAGAGCAATTGAAGAGGAAAGATACTTTGCTTTTTCTTTAGGAAATAGGGGGTGAGGGGAGGCCTAGTATCTTAACCCAAAACCAAAATATTGAGTATATGCAAATTTGCCCTTTTACAGTAATATAAACCAAATTGTTCACTTCCACATAAAGAGAGGAAAAAGGGACTCCCAAGGTCATGTTTCCTGAATGCTTAACTGTACAATGACAATTCAATGACCTTTCTGAAGTATAGATATATGAAGATCAACCTGATTTGTTTAGTCACTGGTAATGTTATCATGATCACACATAAATATCAATTATATGAAAAGGAAAAGAAAAAAAAATAAAGACAAATTCAACTATTTAAAATAAACTACTATCTTTGTGGTGCAGCAGAAACTGGCATAACACTTTGAATCAACTATACTCTAATAAAATTTTGAATCACCTATACTCCAATAAATACTTTTAAAAAATAAAAAAGTAAAATAAAATAAACTACTATCATCTCCATTTTAGTAAACTTAACATGACTATCTTAATAAACTATTTTCCCTTGAGTCCTCCCTTAGACATTTATGATTAAAGTCCGATAATCTTCTGAAGACAAATTAAGAAGATAAAGAAAACAAATGTTTGCATACAGCTTTTGCATATGTGTAAGTAAGTCCACTTTTGAAAGTTAGCAATTTGGGAAACAATTTGAAAACACTGGGACAAGGAATATACTATACAGAAAAGCATCATATAACATTCCTAATGCATCAGGAAAATTATAAATACCTACTATAGACTAAATTAAGACTAAATCTCAAGCATTATAGTTGGGCTGCAATTATTATCAATTATTAAGGGTAAATATTTTTTTAACTACCTTAATAAAATATTCAGAAACATGAATATCTGTGCCATAAGCATAGCCTTTAAATATTAAAATTTAGCACTCTTTCTAGTGAGGTTTCAGGAACGTTTACCTCCTAGGAGGGTGTTTAGGAATCCCTTTGGTTCAGAAATCACTTAAAAGTCTACAGCAAATAGAGAGCATCTCCTGAAACTGTATGAAGTTAAAAAATTTTTCCTTGATTATAAGAACAGTAACACCCAAATTGGAACATTTATGTACAAATCTAACTATATATGCATTCTCTTCAACTAAAGATAGCTGCAGTTAATAGTTTAATTTTATACTTTAAGGTCTTTGAATGCAGTTAAAATAATACAATATATTAATATATATTTTTCATTTAAATATAATCGGGATTTCCTTATAAATTAAGGTTTCAGTTCAAAGAGAGTAGAAAATATGTTTTCTTTAAAGGACTCAGGAATAATACTCACCCTCCATTTTGATTTAGACTCAAACAGCACCTTTGATCCTGGTCAACAGAAGCTGAGAGGAAGTCATTACTATTCAACAATTCAATATGTGAATTTTTTTTTAATATGTAGAACAGAAAGATTTGAGGAACTATACGAAAGAAATTTGGGATAAATCCAAAAGCTTGTCATAATAACAGGCATCACTGTAGTGATAGGACTATTTTGGTTTACAGCTCAGCTCTCAGAAACTGGTTTAGAAACTACCCAACTCAATAAAATAAGAGCAATCTCATCTTATACTACTTATAAATGAAAGTGCATTTCAGTGGGTACACCTGCCATGTACTATGACATATTTTCACAAATATGAATTAATTTAAATCTTCAAACAACCCATATAAATGAAAATATCACTCCTAATATTAACACTCAGCCTCACAATAGCTAATAATGATAATATTAATTGCAACCGTTTTAGTACCTGCCACTCAAATACTCATTTCAGGCATTTACTATGCATTTGAAATGCATTATCTCATCTAAACTTAGTTTTAAACATTATCATGAAGGTAGATATTTACTCCTATTTTATAGAACACAGAGGCTCAGAAAAATTAAGTAGTTTGTCTGAGGTCATTAAGCCATTAGATGGAAAGAAGTGTCAGCTTCAAACTCAGAGCTGTCTGATATCATCATCTGTACTTTCTCTTTCTACATATCCTGGTACATTACAATTCTGAAACATCAACAGAGTAGGCAGATTCTGCATGGAATGATACTTGTGCTTGAAAATAAATATCAATATGCCTGCCTGAAATCCCCCTCCCCTGGCATGATCCTTTTTTTTTTTTTTTCCCCAATGAAAAATCTTAACAAGCAATACTTTAGGTTGTGAAGAAGCAGAATATTGTTTTTGTCAGCAAGCTCAAAGTCAGTCCCCATAAAATGGAACTGGAAAAAGGATGTTAAAAGTGCACGTGAGGTTCAACAACAATGTGTTCAACCACTACACAGCTGTTGGTAGGGACAAAATCCAGAACGCTAACCAGAGAGCAAATGCCGATGAGGACATAGAGCAACAGGAATTTTCATTTACTGCTAGGGGGAATTCAACATGGTACAGCCACTTTGAATATGGTTGGTGGTTTCTTACATAACTAAACATATACTCTCATCATACCATTCAGCAATCCCACTTCAATCTATTTACCCAAAGGATCTGAAAACTTATGTCTACACCAGAACCTGCACATGGATGTTTATAGCAATTTAATCCTGTAAGTCTAAACATGGCAACAATCGACATGCCCTTCTGTAGGTGAATGAATAAATGAACTGTTGTATATCCGGACTATTGAATAGTACTCAATACTATTTTAAAAAGAAATGAGTTGCCATGAAAAGACATGGAGGAAAATATAAATACAGGAGGTCAACTTGAAAGGCTACATACTGTATGATTCCAACTGCATGATTCTGGAAAAGGCAAAACTACAGAGACAGTAAAAAGATCAGTGCTTGCTAAGGATTAGGGTGGTAGAAGGATGAAAAAATGCATGTGAATACCAAAAAGAATACCAAATCAGAAATTCACTTGTCCACTTTGCCTTGGCTTAGTCGTGTTTATGTGTGTTTGTGTAGATGAAGCAAAACGTAGGCAACCAGCATTATTTAGCTAGACAAAATTCATCCAGCACACAAAATAGCTGTTTTGACTTGAGAATTTTCCAAGATGCAATTTGCATGAATCTCATTTATTGGCTAATCATTCAATCATATCTTTCCCACTTTGCCTGGATGAGCACAGTCTGAAGCACAGGGAATGGTGTGCTACTCTGAAAATAGAGCCAGCAATAAAAAACAACTGTGTGAGATCCTTTCATGGGTTGTTCACCCTTCAAAGCCACCAGCTGAGGTTGATTTTCTTTCCTTATTTCTAAGTTAACATCTTTCTTTTCTTGCTGTCATATTTTTGTCAATCTTGCCTTACAATTCCCTGTGTCTGCCAACATTTGGCTGCATGAAGTAAATTTATTGTTTTCCCTGCTCTTCATTTTCCTCTCTACTTCCTTGATACTTTCAGACAAAAAATGCTGTTTCTTCCCCTTAAAATGATAGCAGTGGGTTTCTCTTCTGTTGATTCTAAAGATAAGTGCTATCCACTTTACACTCACACTTACAGAACTAGATAAACAAGTGATTTTAAAAGTTGGTCTCACACAAATATTTTTGTACATTTTTCTTTTTTTATGAGTAGTGTTGATAGTATATATGTAGAACATGAAAAAAATATAGCTATCTATCATCTATCTCAATCATCTATCTGTGATGGTTAATTTTATGTGTCAGTTTCACTGGGCACAGAGATACCCAGGTAGCTGGTAAACATACCCATTATTTCTGGGTATGTCTGTCTGATTGTTTCTGGAAGAAATTAGCACAAGTGGACCCCTTATACCAGTACCCCTCTGCTTCTCAGGCCTTGAGTTTTGAACTGAATTACATCATTGGCTTTCCTCATTCTTCCAGCTGTCAGAACACCTACTGTGGGACCTCTTGTCTTCCATAATCTGGCGAGCCAATTTCTACAATAAATCTCCATATAGATATGTTTACATAAATATACATTTACATAAATATATATTTATATATATACATATTTACATTCATTCTATTGGTCCTGTTTCTCAGGAAAACCCTGACAAATACACTATCGAACTTTTCTATCCATAAACGGTATATATAAATATACACATGGTATATATGCACGTATATGTTACAGTAACATATGTTATACTTTGGCTACCTCATGCGAAGAGTTGACTCATTGGAAAAGACCCTGATGCTGGGAGGGATTGGGGGCAGGAGGAGAAGGGGATGACAGAGGATGAGATGGCTGGATGGCATCACCGACTCGATGCACATGAGTTTGGGTGAACCCCAGGAGTTGGTGATGGACAGGGAGGCCTGGTGTGCTGCGATTCATGGGGTCGCAAAGAGTCGGACACGACTGAGCAACTGAAATGAACTGAACTGAACTGAACATATGTTATAACAGTGTTATAGTCTTGGAAATTGAAAGTGAAAGTTCAGTGAGATTTTTGTATGCAAAGCCCAAATGAGATACTAGGCAGTTATTTTATTGAAGTACGCTTTATTTAATCCCTGGTATATCTATTTCGATTTTTAAAAGATTTTTAAAAGATATATAAAGCTTTAAGGGCTTCCCTGGAGGCTCAGTGGTAAAGAATCTGCCTGCAATGAAGAAGAAGCAGGAGACACAGTTGATCCCTGAGTTGGGAAGATTCCCCTGGAGGAAGGTACAGCAACCTATTCCAGTATTCTTGCCTGGAGAATCCCATGGACAGCAAAGCCTGGTGGGCTGTAGTCCAGAGAGTGGCAAAGAGTTACACATGACTGAGATAACTGAGCATGCATGCATGAAGCTTTAAAGAAAGAAACAACATCAAAACCAAAAATAATTTGAAGAAAATTTTGTTTATTATTGCTATGCTTGGTGTATAATAGTCAGGGTTCTTCATAACCAATAGCAATATGTATTGGAGAAGGCAATGGCACCCCACTCCAGTACTCTTGCCTGGAAACCCATGGACGGAGGAGCCTGGTAGGCGGCAGTCCATGGGGTCACTAGGAGTCGGACATGACTGAGCAACTTCACTTTCACTTTTCACTTTCATGCATTGGAGAAGGAAATGGCAACCCATTCCAGTGTTCTTGCCTGGAGAATCCCAGGGACGGGAAAGTCTGGTAGGCTGCTGTCTATGGGGTCGCACAGAGTCGGACATGACTGAAGTGACTTAGCAGCATATGTATTATATTTATATGTATATATAAGTGTATATTCATATATATGTAACTGAGAGAGAAAGATATTTATTATAAGCAGTTAGCTCATGCAATTACAGAGGCAGAGAATCCCCATATCTGCATGTGACAAGATGAGAGCGGGAGACTCAGTGATACAGTTTTAGTCCACACCCAAAGCTCTGAGAACCAGAAGAGCCAATGTTGTAAGTTCCAGTCTAAGTGCAGAAGATCAATGTCTCAGCTCAACAGTCAGGCAAGAGGAATTTCTTTTGACTCAAACTTTTCAGGTCTTTACTTGCTTAGATGAGGTCCACCAAGGGAGAGCACATGCTTTATAAAGCCTGTCTATCCAAATGTTGATCCCATCCAAAAACACCCTTACTGAGACACACAGAATAATGTTTGATCAAATATCTGGGCACCCCACGGTCCAGACAAGTTGACACAAAAATTTTATTATTAGGGTGAGTGTTTTTGGAGTAACCAAAGTTTACTAAGAAAGAAAACAAAGTAACCTGAGCCATTATCTTGAAGCCTTGAGTAATGATGTCATTATTAAGTATATTTTTAATCGATTTTTGTTAAAGAAACTAATCATCATCTTTTAATGATATTTTTCCCTCAAGCATTTATTGAGTACCTATTACATTCTTGGTCTTCATGTGTATTTGGTAATGGGAATGAATAATTTTACTACAGTACTATTTTAACTTATAAAATCTTGATATCTTTATAAATGTCCAAAATGGGAGATTGCTTGAATCAACTATGGCACATAGATACATTAAGCACAGTGAAGTTATAAAAATAATAAAGGCCTCTATGAGCTTATACACAGTGTGTCTAAAAGATACTAAGCAAAAAAAAAAAATTCAAAAATATGTACATTTATGTGTATACACACATACCTATATATTTATGTATACATGACCTGACTGAAATTCAGGATCTGAGAATGGTTCACTTCAGAGGTAAAATACAAGCATTTATCTCACTACTGAAGAAACAGAGACTCAGTAAGACAATGGCTTGACTCCAAGATCGGAGATCAAATCAGTCGCAATACCTTCTACTTCCCAAAATGGACAGACTTGCAATGAACTGGGAGAAAGTTAGCATGAATCCTGCTGAAATGACTAGTAACTAGTGTTTTTATTGTACCCCAGTTCTAGATGAAGATACTCTGCCTAGATTTATGAAGATAGATGTATCTTCTAGATGAAGATAGTACCTGCTGGTGGCTATCTTTACAAAAGAGTGATTTCCCCACAAGTCAGCATCACACCACTCACTTTGAAGAATAAGTCAGATAGGTGATTCTGAAAGGACGAGTGGGAATGATTACCATAGGCTGCTTCACCTTAAAACCAAAAGAAACAGAATCCTCATCACAAGCAACATTCTTCTCTAGCAGGTCATTTATTGTTTTGCACATTGTGTCCACTTATACGATTTTGCTTATTTGAATTCAGAGATAAAGTTGGAAATTATATAAGTGTGGGAGTTATTGAACACAGCTTTCAATTTAAAAGGAAGGTATATTGATTACTCCCTTGGATGCACATGGAAACTTATTTGGTGTACATCATAAATTATTTTTTAAAAAAACCCTCAACAATACTCAACATAATGTGATTCACAAAACAAAGATAGACTTTGTCTCATTTTTTACAGTGTAGTAAAGGGAGGACAAATAGATGAAGCCTCACAAAAGATTAGGAGATGTTATTAATTTAATTCACTCACTGTGGGTGTGATTACAGCAGTTTTTCACAATTTCATTCATTCCCAAATGTTTACAACATCTTTCTTACTGACTCTATATTTCTAAATCCAAAACTGGATTTCCATTAAATAAATAAGAATACAAAATCAATGATTTGATTTTTAAGGTGCCCAGGTAGATAAAAATCTTTCAATATATAAAACATGAATTTAGAGCACACATAAGTGTGTGTGTGCACATGTGCATGCGTGTGTGTATGTGTGAGAGAGAGAGAAATAAAAGTTTCATACATTCTTTCTGCTTCATTTCTAAAATTATATCAAGCAAAGAGAAGAATGAGGGCTCCAGAATAATTGTATTAGTCTCTCCTTTACTCCACAAACTTCCATAAAAGTATAGTTTCATTGCTGGGATTCCAGCTTCTTCTCTATCCGACTGAGTTTACAGATCTCAATTCTCCAGTCTATAGGAAGAGACTTTTTCACAATTCCTATCTCATAATTCATGGTAAGATACATGGTTACTGCCCTTCAGAACACAAAATTTTGATGGTTATTTTTGAATGAATGTATAATCTTACCATCAGCTCAAAATCTGAACTTCCTTTCAGTCAGTTCAGTTCAGTTTAGTTGCTCAGTCTTGTCCGACTCTTTGCGACCCCATGAATCACAGCACACCAGGCCTCCCTGTCCATCACCATCTCCCGGAGTTCACTCAAACTCACGTCCATTGAGTCGGTGATGCCATCCAGCCATCTCATCCTCTGTCGTCCCCTTCTTCTTCTGCCCCCAATCCCTCCCAGCAACAGAGTCTTTTCCAATGAGTCAACTCTTCACATGAGGTGGCCAAAGTACTGGAATTTCAGCTTTAGCATCATTCTTTCCAAAGAACACCCAGGGCTGATCTCCTTTAGAATGGACTGGTTGGATCTCCTTGAACTTCCTTTAAGTAAACCTATTTAAATGATCGTATCTTCAAATGAGTACATACTTCATAGTATAAAATAGAAGTAGTCCTCGTTATGGGTTTCCCTCATAGCTCGGTGGTTAAAGAATCTACCTGAAATGCAGGAGATCCTGGGTTGGGAAGATTCCCCCAAAGAAGGAAATGGCAACCTACTCCAGTATTCTTGTCTTGAGAATCCCATGGACAGAGGAGCCTGGCGGGCTATAGTTCATGGGGTCACATGAGTCAGATACAACTTAGCACCTAAACCACCAGTCCTTGTTATTTCACCTGGTAATGCAGGACAACAAAATGACTATGCAAGCGGAAACTGTAAAAAACAACCTCGAGAACCAATGAAAAAAATTTGAAAAGTCCTGTGATCGTTATATGGTTTTTCCAAATGTTAAAAACTCTCTTACCATTGGTTATTAATGCATGCAAAATTTAAGAATAGTAAAACTAATATTTTAGTATAATGCAATTTAAAATTAAAAACATTAATAATCTGTGTCATTTCTTTTTGAGAAGATATGAACTATCAAAGTAGTTTGAACAATGTATGCCTTCTCGTTACATAATTACTGTATAGAACAAGCATCATTTATCTGACTTGGTAATTTATCATGTTCCATTCTAAGTTGGGGTATCTAAAATTTTATTCCTTGTGTATTTAATACGGTGAGATATCTCCCAGAGTTCTGTTACTGTGAAGCTTTTTTGCCAATGCTAATTCCTCTAGGATATCCTCATCTTTCTCATCACAACTGTTTCTCAGTTGTGTTCATAAGTGACTATTCACAAACTTTGTCTGGAATAATAGTGGTATGAACATTTCCATAGACAGTACTTCTTTTCCAAATTCTTTATATTCTATTTGAATTTCACTTCCAGCATTACTTTCCATTTCTATGTTGCACTTTCATCTTTTGAGGACAATATCCTCTTTCAATTACCCATTTTTGTAAAATCGTATGTAGATTCACATCACTGGAAGGCAAGGAAGAAACATATTTTGCTGCCTGTATGTGAACTGAATAACAAAAAAATCATGCAGCAAATAATTATTGACAGGTCTTTAAAGAAATGATGTGACTATCCACTTATCATGATGGACTCCTGTTATTCGCATAATGATTTGTGGACTGAAAAGGTAGCAATGAATTTTGTACTTCATTTTTTTATTTTGGTAACTGAAATTTAAACTATACTGTGGAGAAGCTGTTCTATTTCACTAAACTGTGGTAATAAATTCATGGATATTAAAAAATGCAAAGAAAGGATTCCCTATTTATTTTTATATATAAATATGCATGTATTTATGCATGTAAGATTTCTTTAAATATGAAAAAAAAACTTGTTCAAAAAATAATTTAAGGCAAATAATCCTAAAAATTAATTTGATCTTTAAGATTCCTTTTCCATTCACTCTTCCTTGAAAATTATCAGAACAGGTGTGGTGAGACAGCAATCTGGAACTTCAAAACATATGACAGGAAACACCTTTCCAGGCCAACTGCTCCTTGGCTACTATCAACATCCAATAAAGATGTTCTGTGAAAGCCGTTCAAAAGTATCTTTTCTCCTGTAAATAAACAGATGTCAGCAGCCTTTAACTTTGCAAAATTCCATTTGATTTGCTAAATTTACTTCACACAAAAATGGAGTTGATGACCATTAATGCACATACCATAACTAGCATTAAGAAAACTAAATGTTACTATATCTCATTGAACTTCATGCTCTTAGAGCAGCAAAATACAATATGATTGCTTGCTGTGCAGTAGTGCCTTCACGGATCTCTTTAATCATCAGAGAAACTATAGAACACTGGAGAAAACTCAGAGATAAGCTCTTTTTTTTTTCTTTTTTTTTTTTTTAGAGATAAGCTCTGAGATACCCCTTACTCAGATTCAAACATAAAAGCACCTTCAGCTCATGGATGCATGATTTTTCAACAGCACAAAAAAGTGCTTCTGCTTGTTCATCTTCCTCTCATTGTTGTCCTCTTCCCTTTAACATCACTAAAGTATATCTGAACCACAGTCATTTTCTGTTAGCTGAGCTATGTCAACCACTTGTGCTGATGAAAAGATCATGTGTGTCAGATAGTGGTAGCATTGGACATTCTAGGAAAGGTGAGGTTGAGCTAGGAGTTTGGGTTACATATGGGTCTTAGAAATACCAGCTTGTCCCGGTTAATCAGTGTAAGAGAGAATGGTAGACAGAAGAATGTTGCTATAAGTTCACTTCTTACAAAGTCTGAGGCTAAAGAAGATAGAGATACTAAGGTCAGTAGAGGTGGTCTAATAGAGAAGATAAATGTCGCTTTCAGCAAATTAGTTAATAGTAGTCTGAGCGACTTCACTTTCACTTTTCACTTTCATGCATTGGAGAAGGAAATGGCAACCCACTCCAGTATTCTTGCCTGGAGAATCCCAAGGACGGGGAGCCTGGTGGGCTGCCGTCTATGGTGTCGTACAGAGCTGGATGCGACTTAGCAGCAGCAGCAGCAGCAGTCTTTTACTAATAGTGTACACAAAATAGATGATGCCTTTAGCACTGGCACTGGAAACATCCAGCAATGGGGTTGAGAGACAACTCTCAAAGAATGCAATTAAACACTACCTGAGAACTGAAAAGAGCAACAAAGTCACCCCAGATCCAGACATACAAACGGGTTGCATTTTTGAGATGCAACCTGACACATAATTGAGAACAACTGACACATAATTCCCCATTTCCTAAAGTTGTCCATTAGTTTTAGATTCAAATATGAAAAGAAATCCACTAGAGAAAATAGCTACATGTGGAATAGTTGTTATGATGAAGGGAATAGCTGTCTAATTTATTATAATGAAAATTGTGAGGTTGCACCTACTTTAGTGGAAAGTTGAACTATGATAGTTTCAAAAAAATTTGCACTTTGACAGATTGGCAATATCCATCATTGGCATTAGAAGCATGACTCGCAGCATATGTGTATTTCCCAGTTCTGGACTAACCCTAAAGTGGGAATAAGGGGAAGGATTAATGTTCAAGGACAGTGAGTTGGAGTTAAAAGACACACAAGCTTCTATAATTAATCTTATTCAGAATCTCACTCTGACAATTCTTCCTTCTGATTTTCCTTCCCGGTGGGGCATCACAAGTGACTTGGCTATCTGTGGAGGACTTCAGAAACGCTTAGTGTGGGGTGAGTTAGAAGTTAATCCTAGGGTATACCAAGATTACAGAAAAAGCAGCATTTGTGTATAAGAAAATCCTATTTGATTTTCTCTCTAGAGTTAGAATACCAGGGTGTTGGTGCTCTGGAGATATTAAATTATTTATATGAGGGTTATTAGTGTGCGGTTAGTGTGTCCTTCTTGAAAGTTATACATGCCAGCAACCTGCAGTGAAGCTATGTAAGACAGTGTTCGTGCTAAATTATTAAGCTATAAAATGAATAATGAAGGCTCTTTTAGTGGAAACTAACCTGAATAAAAAGCTGTTCAAGATAGGGAAAGAAAAGTGAGAGTTGGGTAATGAGTCATTCTATCCCTTATGGGAAAGTAAAGCAATCTTTTTCATAAATTAGTGGATGATGGGTATATTCATAGCAGATTACACACAAAGCAGCAATATTTGGACCTTCCGTACTCTGAACTTTTAACAAGGCCATCATTGAGGGCACTGATATTCTCCTTGCCAGTGTTTTATTGGAGATGGTACCATTTTGTCTGTCTTCTATAGCCATAAACCTTACTTCTACCCAGATGTGTCTTTCAGCTTAGCCTTATCTTATCCATGGGAAGGGAAAACATAGGCAGTTCTTGAAACAAATACAAGGATAGCTCATTTGTTAATGTTTTTTCTTGGACTTTCTGTTAACACTCTGTTGTTCCAAGGTTCCTACTTTATTATTGTTGTTGTCATTTAGTTGCTAAGTCTTGTCTGACTTTTTGCCACTCCATGGACTGTAGCCCACCAGGCTCCTCTGTCCATGGGATTTCCCAAGCGAGAATACTGGAGTGGGTGCCATTTCCTTTTCCAGGGGATGGTCCCAACCCAGGGTTCCAAACTGTGTCTCTTGTGTCTCCTGTACTGGCAGGCAGTGGCTCAATTCTTTACCATTGAGCCGCCAGGGAAGCCACCTTCTTATCACCTCTGTGTAAAGATGATTTCTAACCTTTATTGTGTATTATCTCCCTTCCTAGGTCTCTGATTCATGTCCCTTCATTCCTATTGTATTAGCTTCCAATTGCTGCTGTAATAAATTACAACCAAAGAACCTTAAAGAATACAAATGTATGATCTTTCTGTTCTTGAGATCAAGATTCTAAAATGGCTTGGCAAGATTTCATTCTTTCTCTAAGTGCTAAAGAAGATCTGTTCACTTGCCTTTTCCAGCTTCAAGAGACTTCCCATATTTATTGGTTTATAATCTTGCATCATTCTGGCCCATGTTTCTATCATCATATACCTTTCTCTCCCTCTGCTTCCATAGTCACATCATTTTCTCTGACTCTGACTTTTCTGATTCCTTGTTATAAGAACTTTATGATTACACTAGGTCAAGATAATCTGAGATAATCTCCACATCTCAAAATCCTTAATTTAGTCTCATCTTTAATGAGCCTTTTGCCAGTTAAGGTAACATACTGACAGATTCTGGGGATTAAGATATTGACATCTTTTGGAACGGTTTTCCAATCTTCCACATCTATGAACTTATTCAATCTTGTCATTTTGATATATCCTAACCCATGTCTAACTTGCTCTTTCATGTAGTTCTTATACCTGCATTTCTTTCACTTGATCTCTCATGTTTCCTGCACTTGAACCCTTTCCACTTGCTTTGTTTAAATTGGTTTCTCTAAATGCAATCCTTTGGCCAGAAAAAATTTCCTTCTTTCTTGTGTTGAACTTTAGGTTTTAGAGTCAATCAGTCTATTTAACAGCCAAGCGTCCCTCTCATAGATAAAGGCAGAAATTCTTCATCAGCTCACAGATTCTGAGCCTGTGGTCCTACCCAACTGTCCCCATTTTCAATCCTTGACATTCTTATGGAAAGAACATGTCCCTGCCCTATAACTTTAACTATAACTAAGTCTAACCCTAGAGCCCACGTGTGTTGTATTCCTAATCCCAGCATCTGTAGCCTGGATCTGCCCCATGGCTGAAAGCCTGTCTGAGACACTTTGAGATGGCATCTTGAACAAGTGGAATTTGTCAGGAATTTCTCATTGTTTTTGGTGCAACGTAAGCCAATCATGCAATGTAAACCAGCCTAGCAAAAAGTGAGAGAAGCGGGAAAAAGAAAATCCAAAACAAGCAAATTAAAAGCCTCTGCCCTATTTATTTATTTATTTTTCTCTGTCTTTTTTTTTTTAATTTTATTTTATTTTTAAACTTTACAATATTGTATTAGTTTTGCCAAATATCAAAATGAATCCGCCACAGGTATACCCGCGTTCCCCATCCTGAACCCTCCTCCCTCCTCCCTCCCCTCCCCTCCCTCTGGGTCGTCCCAGTGCACCAGCCCCAAGCATCCAGTACCGTGCATCGAACCTGGACTGGCGACTCGTTTCATACATGATATTATACATGTTTCAATGCTATTCTCCCAAATCTCCCCTCTGCCCTATTTAAAGTGAAATGTTTTATTTAGTCTTTCTCAGCTTTTTATCCTTACCTATTCTGTGTCTATGCCTATGGAACAGCAAGTTCTCAGGCACCAGAGCAAAAACCTCGCAAATACAGAAATGTCTGTCATTGCTTTGCTTGCCATTTGTCCCTGTAGATGTCGTGTGATTTCCCATGAGCTTGCGATTATTAAGCTGACTACCTGGCCATAGATGTGGCTTCAGTTTGCCACAATTTGCAAAATCTCTCTACAGATCTGGTGTTCTGATTTACAACACCAATATTTGTCCCAAATGTCCACAAGGAGATTTCTAAACTGTAATTCATGGAGCCACATATGGAAAAGGAATTTTCTGCTCAATTCTTTGTAAAACTTGGGGAAGTGTTTCTTCCATGAAAAAAGACATCATTACCCTTTGGAATGACTCATCAAATCGAGGGAAAGGATAGAAAAAAGTCTTGGGTAGTTAGAAAAATTACATTCAACATAAAACGCCATGTTATAATATGATTTGTTTTCATTACACCACATAAAATATGTTCTGAAATATAAAATAACATTAAATAAAAGTTTTTGGTGTGTTTTTTTGTGCTTGTTTTGTATACTTAAGGCTCATGTCAATTAAAGGGTCTGAGACACAGTCTTCTATCTAGAATTTTCCCTCTCTTTGCATAAGTTCCAATGCACATTTTCTCTTCCATTAAGATTAATTTCTTAATGATATTTTTCTATGTAGTCTCAGTTTTTTGTGGTTTCTATGTTAAGAGAATTAAACACAGAAAGAAACCAATGAAAAGGAAGACAGAAGATAAAATACAGTGAAAGTATGTAAACAAAGATGAAATTTGGTGTAGATACAAATTTGAGAATGTTGTAACAGCCATGGGAAAGATGAAGGACATTCAAGTTTACATGGAGGAGAGAACTGTTGTTTTAAAAACTTGGAGAACTTTGTTTAAACATGAGTAGCTTCCTGGTTGCTAAATCTACTTCAAATTCCTATGCTTCTGCTATCCTCTCCCGCCAGGTTTCCTGGACTTTGTATGATTCAAAACCTTCAGATGAAACGTAGATGATGGAATCTTTTGGAAATATTATTTATCTAAAAAAGTTAATTTTGTTCTACTTTCTAAATTATTATCTTTAATTTTTTGACAAGTATAGCAAATTAAAAATTGGGGATGGAAAAGTTGATTCACCTGGTGTTTTAGTTTCTTCTGTTTTTTGACTGAAATAGAAATGTAACTATATTCATATGCCTGGCATTGGTTCACTTTTCAGGGCTTAGGTGTTGATTATTATTTAAATAGATAATGTTATGGGCATTAATCAAGATTTTCATCTTAAAAAAATATTTCCATGAGAAAGCAGAACACTTCTGACATCCTTAAATAGTATATTAATGAGAAATCATGAACAATGGTTTTCTCTCCTGGACTTTTCATCCAATATGTTAGAAATGAAATTGTGATGGTTTGTTCTGTCTCTGCAGTAGGGTTCCTCTGTCATCCTCCAGGACAGGCTGTCATCTGGAGCCCAGTCGTTTTCTCCATGGGGGCCAGCACTTTCCCACTCATCCATAGCTTTTTTCTGCTGCTGCTGCTGCTAAGTCACTTCCGTCGTGTCCAACTCTGTGCGACCCCATGGACTGCAGCCTACCAGGCTCCTCCGTCCATAGGATTTTCCAGGCAAGAGTACTGGAGTGGGGTGCCATTGCCTTCTCCATAGCTTTTCTCTGATCTTTTCTAAAATGTATATATTTTGACAAGAGGTTACAGACCTGTGGCTTTACAGAGGAGCCATTTGAAATAATTAGCCTTTTCCTTAGAAGAGCTCTCTTGAAAATTTTCTACAGATACTACAGAAGGTATAGATATTATAGATTACTCCCCATTTGGCATTTGTCTCTTTTCTCACTATAATTCCATTATCTCTCCTAATGTTGCCCAAGTCTGATCTTTCATCAGTCAATAGATTTTGACCACATAGTTTGTGCTTAAATAATTGCTTATTGAATTGCTTTCTGAAATTAAGAAGAACCTTTGGTCCGTAACACAAGGCACAAGAAAACAACTGAAGACTATTCCAGGAGTCGACTTGGTTTACTGTGGTACGATTTTGAAAGTGTCAGTTACAAATCTGAATTTGCTATAATTCACTGATCCAAGGCATCAATCAACAAATACTGCTACAGCACCTACTTTGAGTCCCAGCAACTTATGTTGCATTTATATTTTATATTTCCTACAGTCAATCGTATTTCTTTCTCCTTCAAATACGTATAACACTTTCTCCAAATGTAGATATTATCTCTTTCTGATCGACTCCTATTCTACTTGTAATTAACCAGTTATGATGATCCCAGTGCCTGTATTGTTTGTAATGATTGAGTTATTACAGTGTCAAAAGTAGTGCTATCACCCCGAAACAGAATCAAAGACACTCTTCCATAAACTAACGAGCCTTGAATAATGACATCTTTCTGTCTGAGCTGATAAGGATATTCATACTGTATGCTTCCATTTGTTGATTCAACAAATATATCAGATCAGATCAGATCAGTCGCTCAGTCATGTCCGACTCTTTGCAACCCCATGAATTGCAGCATGCCAGGCCTCCCTGTCCATCACCAACTCCCAGAGTTCACTCAGACTCACGTCCATCGAGTCAGTGATGCCATCCAGCCATCTCATCCTCTGTCATCCCCTTCTCCTCCTGCCCCCAATCCCTCCTAGCATCAGAGGCTTTTCCAATGAGTCAACTCCTAGCATGAGGTGGCCAAAGTACTGGAGTTTCAGCTTTAGCATCATTCCTTCCAAAGAAATCCCAGGGCTGATCTCCTTCAGAATGGACTGGTTGGACTCTCAAGAGTCTTCTCCAACACCACAGTTCAAAAGCATCAATTCTTTGGCACTCAGCCTTCTTCACAGTCCAACTCTCACATCCATACACGACCACAGGAAAAACCATAGCCTTGACTAGACGGACTTTTGTTGGCAAAGTCATATCTCTGCTTTTGAATATGCTATCTAGGTATAATAGGTGCTAAACATCTCCCAGATATACTGGGCTTTAGCGGGCATGTGAATGGGAGATTAGAATACATTTGGAGATCTCCTTTTCAACTCCATGAATGATAGATTTTGGATATGGAAACTCGTTTTCATCAAATGTCATTGGTTATTTTTTAAAATTTCTTCCAGACTAATTCAATAAGGGGCTGTACACTGTAGTGGCTAAGAGTATGGGCCATGAAGTCCTACAGTGGGAATTCAAATCCCACCCTCGCTAGCTAGGTGATCTTGGACAAATTAGTTAATATCCCTCTGCCTCAGTTTTCTCATTGATAAAATATATAAGAATTGGGTCATATTAAAGATAGTAACACTTCTGAAACATTACCACAGCTCTTGGCACATGGAATATTTATTACATATACAAAAAGAAAGAGAGTGATAGAACAAAATGAATTCTTGATTGGGATAATTTCCTACTTGATTTCTTTAAACATGTGAAGGTGAGTGAGAATAGTATTATTTTGTGATCCTGTCCTTACATGTTGTAACTTACTAATTTGCTTATTGAACTTAGGATTCTAATTTAGAAAAAGAATGTGTGCTGAGATTGGTGATCTACATTCTCACTAATCTTGGGAAATCTTAAAGGCATCAGGTTTTACCTCAGTCAGGACTTGAAAAAGATCAGGACAATCTCTCTTCTGGTGGAAGCACAAATTATTGCAGTCATTTAGTTGAAGCAAGATTATCGTTTCTCCATTCCTGATTCAGTTTACCACAGTCTTCTGTGACCTAGTAGAGATTACGGCATGGGTAAATATCAACAGAGTACATGAAATTCACAGTGAATGTATAAGGAATTATAGCCTCTTCATGGGAGTGTTTCTTGTTTTTCCAAAATGGATAAAAATATTCTGTCTCCTTTGGAACCACCAATGTTGACTCCATCTGAAACCACTTAACAAGAGAGAAGGGTATGAAACTGACTCTCATATATTGTATACCTAGGTGCTGTTTCTATTATTACAGAGTTAGTGATATTTGAATTTGTTTGAATTATTCTCTTGTTGTCAAAGTTCATGGTTATTTGTAATTTTTACCTGGCCTTATTTGTTTTGTTGTTGTCATAGATAAAATAAGAAGTGAAATTTTGAATTAATATATCTATGTTTCATGGTTATGAAATACAATTACCTTATTTCTTATGTACATAAAGAAATATATGGATTGTGTGTGTGTGTGTGTGTGTGTATAACAAACTTAGGACTCTGTGGATGCTGTAATATTATTGTCTTTTGGATTGAGTTGGGCAGTGATATTGCTCACAGTTTATAACTCAGCCTTCACATGTATTTTTCTTAAACATTAAAGATGCTATATAACTGGCAATTCCAATATCAAATATCTTGGCTGGAAAACTGATTATTTCATTTTAAACTGTGTTTCTCTTTGTTCCACTAACATTCATATAAATAAATCAGCTCATTTATCTCTAATTTTTAAGTTATAATGTATTTTTCATGGTATGTCAACTTGTCTGTCAGCCCACCCTCACGTAAGAGCACTATTCTGACAAATGATGCTTCCTTTAGCATAGTTGGACTGCTCATAGGCTAAGCGAGCCCCTTTGTTACATTCTGTTAATTACTCTATATTTGTTTTTCCAGGTGATGTATTGTTGAGCAAATACACCAACAAGATGGAAAACCTCCTTTGCCTACTGAGTTTGAATAAGGATGAATGTGTTTAGAGGTCATAATTCTCTGATCTAAAGTCGGTCTGTGGGCTCTGGCCTGAAGAGAAATAAATTTGTGTTACCTATAAAATGTGGTTTCAGTTCAGTTTAGTCGCTCAGTCGTGTCCGACTCTTTGCGACCCCATGAATTGCAGCATTCTAGGCCTCCCTGTCCATCACCAACTCCCAGAGTTCACTCAGACTCATGTCCATTGAGTGGGTGATGCCATCCAGCCATCTCATCCTCTGTCGTCCCCTTCTCCTCCTGCCCCCAATCCCTCCCAGCATCAGAGTCTTTTCCAAAGAGTCAACTCTTCGCATGAGGTGGCCAAAGTACTGGAGTTTCAGCTTTAGCATCATTCCTTCCAAAGAACACCCAGGACTGATCTCCTTTATAATGGATTGGTTGGATCTCCTTGCAGTCCAAGGGACTCTGAAGAGTCTTCAACACCACAGTTCGAAAGCATCAATTCTTCGGCGCTTAGCTTTCTTCACAGTCCAACTCTCGCATCCATACATGACCACAGGAAAAACCATAGCCTTGACTAGACAGACCTTTGTTGGCAAAGTAATGTCTCTGCTTTTCAATATGCTATCTAGGTTGGTCATAGCTTTTCTTCCAAGGAGTAAGCGTCTTTTAATTTCATGGCTGCAGTCATCATCTGCAGTGATTTTGGAGCCCAGAAAAATAAAGTCTGACACTGTTTTCACTGTTTCCCCATCTATTTCCCATGAAGTGGTGGGACCGGATGCCATGATCTTCGTTTTCTGAATGTTGAGCTTATTTAAGCCAACTTTTTCACTCTCCTCTTTAACTTTCATCAAGAGGCTTTTTAGTTCCTCTTATTGTTTGCCCATGCTTAATTCTATTAAAGCTAGTATCCATAGAGTCTATCAAAATTATTTTAAAATGTCAAAATAAAAATCACCACTATCCTCATATCATTTTCCTACTTTTCAGATACTACTTTGAATTATCAGCACTGGGCTTGATATTTTAACATGCAACCAAAATAAATTTTTTTGATAAATAAGCAATGTTGATAAATAAGATAAATAAGCAATGATCATCAATACCAGATTAAACAGCTTAAAAATTAAAAACAAATAAACACTGATGTTTGCTGAAGTTCACTGTGAAAGCATCGCTCAAGTTTCCTCTTTTTAAGTGACATTTCTTCCAAATGGCTTATATTACTTCTCATACAGTAGGTAGGCAAATTAGTCTAAAGGAATCTCTTTTCTAATTTCATTTCCTTCAAAAGGACTTTTTTTTCCACCATTTCACCTTCTTGACTTTCCTGTCCTTGTATTGATGGGGTAGTATATTTCTATTACCTTTGCAGTCCTTTTTCATTCCCCTTACAATTGAATTTAATTTAGTCTGCCATTCTAGATAGGAAGTGTTGGTTCAACTGAGTTATTTGAGCTCAAAAAAGTACAGGATTTTTATTACCCCAATTCAAGCTTTACATGTGACCAGTTTGTCAAAGATGGAAGCCCAGGGTTATTTTTAAAAGAGGAAATGATTCTCTTGTGTTTGTGACTTTGGATAATGCATATAATAGAACTGATAACCACCCTTACCCCTGACCCCTATGATCTCCCAGACCATCTAGCAGCTGTTAATCTATGAAATTTACCATACATTTTTCCTTTCATCGTATAACCTTACATTAAATGTTTTTTTTGCCATATAGATATCTGAGCCACTTGAATACAAATAGCCTATTAAAATTACATGGTCTAAAGGTTATTTCAGTGCAGAGAGCACAGTTTTTACCTCAACATCTGTTACAAGCATGATTCACTATCTAAGCAATATATATATATATATATCTGTATGGTAAGCATGTGAGAATATGATTACAGCCAAGCAATATAGGAGGTTCCTTTCCCTATGTCATATGAGAAATTACAGGAGTCCAGACTAAATGAGTGGCAAAGGAAATGTATAAAACACACATGATTAAAAAGACCAAAGCTGTAGAGATCAATAAGATTTGATGTACTATTAGAAGGGGGCAAATTAGAGAATAGAGATGTTAAGGAAACAGTTGGGTATTATATCTGTTATACCTGTCTTTTCCTGATATATTAACCATTTGGATGAAGTCTTACCTAGGAGGTAAATAGATCTGATACTCTGGAAATATCTTGCAATGCTGTTAATCAATACTTTCTGTAATCAGTGCTCCAATGTAATAATGACTATTTTTACAATGAAATAATGGAGAAATAAGAAGAAATGTGTTACATGTTTTAAAATAGCACAGTGTGGATATCTGGAGACTTTAAAGAACCTTTTTTGTTAAAAGAAAAGTGTTGTTCATCCTTAAAACTAAGTTGAAACTGAAACCAAGTACATACATTTTAAAAGTTTACTTTAGCTCTATGCTAGATTCTCTCAAAACAATATTATTTATTCTGTGCAATCTACATAACATAACACAACATAGTTGACGATGTTGGAGATATTTCAAAGCTGATACTGCTGGTATACTTTTTGTCAAAATTTCAGTGTCTAATTGAACCTTGAGAATCCTTAAAACCAGAAAAGCCATTCTTTATCTTTAAAAAAAGTGTTTATATCTTCAAATGACCTCTTAAAAAAACTTTGCCAAAGATTATCTTTTTTATGGGTAAAGAGGAAAATTACTTCATCCAAGTGTAAGTAATATGAATAAGAAACTTCTCATTGCAAAAATTTGCTAGGGTCCTTTTATTTAGCTCAATTGCACTCAATTGGCTATAGTGGTAAACTTCAAAGTTAGCAGTAGTGGAATCTTTTTCCATGTAATATCAAGCTGATACTGAAGAAAATTGCTGCTATATTTTCTAAGTTATTAACCTTTACAATGAGGTGTATTTTTATGCATCGAAAAGAATTTTCTCCTCTATTTTAGTGTGAACTTAAGTTAGAGATACCAATCAAATTTATAAATTGAAATCAAGCCATACACAGATGTTTTCTTTTGTCCTTTCTACATTTGCTTAACTTTAAGCTACATATTGGGAAAATGTAGGAAATGTTTAAAATTCTTTTACTGATTATAATAAAAGTGATTGTATGAGTCAAAATATATGCCTTTTTTTTTTTTTAATTGTGTGATGGAAGCCTATTGTCATTCAGATCAGATCAGATCAGTCGCTCAGTCGTGTCCGACTCTTTGCGACCCCATGAATCACAGCACGCCAGGCCTCCCTGTCCATCACCAACTCCCAGAGTTCACTCAGACTCACGTCCATCGAGTCAGTGATGCCATCCAGCCATCTCATCCTCTGTCGTCCTTTTCTCCTCCTGCCCTCAATCCCTCCCAGCATCAGAGGCTTTTCCAACGAGTCAACTCCTAGCATGAGGTGGCCAAAGTACTGGAGTTTCAGCTTTAGCATCATTCCTTCCAAAGAAATCCCAGGGCTGATCTCCTTCAGAATGGAATGGTTGGATCTCCTTGCAGTCCAAGGGACTCTCAAGAGTCTTCTCCAACACCACAGTTCAAAAGCATCAATTCTTCAGAGCTCAGCCTTCTTCACAGTCCAACTCTCACTTCCATACATGACCAGAGGAAAAACCATAGACTTTAAAACCCCTCCGCGGAAGCATTTGTGGATAGTTTTGATTGGTTTTTCTTTACCAGTTTCTGGCTTTTACTCTCAATATATTTTTGCTAAACTTGTTTCACAAACTAAAAAAAAAAAAAAAAAACCCTCAAAATCATTATGTCTGAATTACTTTATTCAAACTCCCTATTCCTTCACTGTAGTTCAAGCCAACTTCCTGACAGAAAGCAATCACAAATGTTTTTATCCATTTGTTTCCCTCTGCCTTAGAGGATTTTCCATAGTATTGCATGCCCAGGTTACCCAAATTTCCTCTTTTAATGTTCCCACAAGTTGATCTCCCATAAATGCTTCCACAATTTAACCCCTCCCAACACCTTGCTCAGATTTATCATGGTCTGCTTGAGAACTTCTTTCTTCCAACCTATCTGGATACAGCACTCCTGCAGCTAAACTCTCTTAGTTTATGCACTTATCTTGCATAAAACCTCCCTTTGTAAATAATTTATTCCAGACTTTAATTTGATGGTTGTTTATCTTATTCACATTTATCATCCCCTATCACACACAGTAAAATGCATGAGTTTAGATTTAGACAACTAGAGCATAAAATAAAGTTCTGAGCATGTGACTTGATTCTCTGAAATTCAGTTTTTGCATCTGCATTATAGGAACAATAATATTTATTACAGAGTATTGTGTGACTCTAACATGAATAATATAAGACACTTTGCTAAATGCCTAACACATTGAAAGTATTGAAAAAGTGTTAACCATTCTCATTCTCAATAACTTTATTCTTCTACTGTTTTTGTGTATCTCCGGGAATTGTAAAATAAGGTGAGATATAGTGAAATAGGAATGGGATTTGAAGTTAAACAGATCTGTGTTAGTAACCTGACATAATTTATTAGCTATGTGACTTTGAGTAAGTGTCTTACCTTCTTTAAGCTTTATAGTGATGATTCAACAACATTATATATATCATTTTATATATAACATATATATATATATATATTATATGTATCAGCTAAAATAACATTTTTCCTTATTAAATGCCTACTGAACATTTAAATGAGTGATATACGTTTGGGCTTAATAGGGTCAAAATATTTTCAAAGAACCAAAGGTTCTTTGCAAAACAAAGGTTTATTTATCATATATGGACAGTAAACTGTACTGGGCACTAGGAAAAATTTCAAATAGGCCTAGTAGGACCATTATCCATTTGTGTGGTATACAATATAGCACTGCCTGCCATTAGATTGGTTAAAAATTCTTTGTAACCTTAGCAGGTATCTCTTTCTGCTCAAACCTAAATTATAATTCATGTACATTTGGTATTTCTGGAAAATAGATGAGTCAAGCCTTCCCCTAATCAATTTCTATAACTTTCTCCCCATACATAATTCTTTCAAGCCACCTGAGACAATTATAAGTGTAGCCATAAGAAAAGAAAAAAAATGTTTAGAGTAAGATATTAGAACATTAATCCCTGAGTCGGGAGATATCCTGGAGGAGAAGGGCATGGCGACCCACTTCAATATTCTTACCAGTTGAATCCCATGGACAGAGAAGCCTGGTAGGCTGCAGTCCATAGGGTCATGAAGAATCAGTCACAACTGAAGTGACTTAGCATACACACATTCATTCAGCGTCGGCAGCAGAAATGCTTGCAAGGTAGATTCTGAAATAAGCCACAGGGGAAGAGCACCGATGAAGGTGAGTGGGACGGTTGGAAAGAATCCATGGTTCGAGGCTGATTGACAGAGAATAGCACTGGACACAGTTTTGAGCCTTGGTGTGGAGATGGTGGGTCTGGATCATATATGAGATGATGATTTTGACAAACTCAATCATATAATCTGTAATTTTCCACCCACTGCAAGATAGTGTGTTAGTAAAAAGAAAATATTATTTGGGTCTTACATGGTAGTATCAATAATAACTTAACTATAACAATCAAAACAAGAATAGTTCATTTTAATATTTATCAGATTAAATGCACATTTCTTTTTAGTAACTTTTTATTTTTGACTGCACAGCATATGAGATCTGAGTTGACAATTGACCCCTTGCCCTCTTCATTGGAAGCTCAAAGTCTCAACCACTGAACAACCAGGAAAGTCCCACTTTTTTTTTTTTTTTTTTAGTACTATCGTTAAAATGTGCATTTCTAAAGTTAAGTTCTCATTACTTACTAAATTCCCAATGGGTAGTATATCAATGAATTTTATGACATCAATAGGATATGCATTATAAGCATATAAACATTCAGTTCAGTTCAGTCTCCGACTCTTTGCAACCCCATGAATTGCAGCACACCAGGCCTCCCTGTCCATCACCAACTCCTGGAGTTCACTCAGACTCACGTCCATCGAGTCAGTGATGCTATCCAGCCATCTCATCCTCTGTCATCCATTTCTCCTACTGCCCCCAATCCCTCCCAGCATCAGAGTCTTTTCCAATGAGTCAACTCTTTGCATGAGGTGGCCAAAGTACTGGAGTTTCAGCTTTAGCATCATTCCTTCCAAAGTAATCCCAGGGCTGATCTCCCTCAGAATGGACTGGTTGGATCTCCTTGCAGTCCAAGGGACTCTCAAGAGTCTTCTCCAACACCACAGTGCAAAAGCATCAATTCTTCGGCACTCAGCCTTCTTCACAGTCCAACTCTCACATCCATACATGACCACAGGAAAAACCACAGCCTTGACTAGACAGACCTTTGTTGGCAAAGTAATGTCTCTGCTTTTCAATATGCTGTCTAGGTTGGTCGTAACTTTCCTTCCAAGGAGTAAGCGTCTTTTAATTTCATGGCTGCAATAACCATCTGCAGTGATTTTGGAGCCCCAAAAAATAAAGTCTGACACTGTTTCCACTGTCTCCCCATCTATTTCCCATGAAGTGATGGGACCAGATGCCATGATCTTCGTTTTCTGAATGTTGAGCTTTAAGCCAACTTTTTCAACCTCCTCTTTCACTTTCATCAAGAGGCTTTTTAGTTCCTCTTCAATTTCTGCCATAAGGATGGTGTCATCTGCATATCTGAGGTAATTGATATTTCTCCTGGCAATCTTGATTCCAGCTTGTGCTTCTTCCAGCCCAGCGTTTCTCATGATGTACTCTGCATATAAGTTAAATTAGCAGGGTGACAATATACAGCCTTGACACACTCCTTTTCCTATTTGGAACCAGTCTGTTGTTCTATGTCCAGTTCTAACTGTTGCTTCCTGACCTGCATATAGGTTTCTTAAAAGGCAGGTCAGGTGGTCTGGTATTCCCATCTCTTTCAGAATTTTCCACAGTTTATTGTGATCCACACAGTCAAAGGCTTTGGCATAGTCAATAAAGCAGAAATAGATGTTTTTCTGGAACGCTCTTGCTTTTTCGATGATCCAGCAGATGTTGGCAATTTGATCTCTGGTTCCTCTTCCTTTTCTAAAACCAGCTTAAACATCCGGAAGTTCACGGTTCATGTACTGCTGAAGCCTGGCTTGGAGAATTTTGAGCATTACTTTACTAGCGTGTGAGATGAGTGCAATTGTGCAGTAGTTTGAGCATTCTTGGCATTGCCTTTCTTTGGTATTGGAATGAAAACTGACCTTTTCCAGTCCTATAGCCACTGTTGAGTTTTCCAATTTGCTGGCATATTGAGTGCAGCACTTTCACAGCATCATCTTTCAGGTTTTGAAATAGCTCAACTGGAATTCCATCACCTCCACTAGCTTTGTTTGCAGTGATGCTTTCTAAGGCCCACTTGACTTCACATTCCAGGATGTCTGGCTCTAGGTGAGTGATCACACCATTGTGATTATCTGGGTCATGAAGATCTTTATTGTACAGTTGTTTTGTGCATTCCTGCCACCTCTTCTTAATATCTTCTGCTTCTGTTAGGTCCATACAATTTCTGTCCTTTATCGAGCCCATCTTTGCATGAAATGTTCCCTTGGTATCTCTAGTTTTCTTGAAGAGATCTCTAGTCTTTCCCATTCTGTTGTTTTCCTCTATTTCTTTGCATTGGTCGCTGAGGAAGGCTTTCTTATCTCTTCTTGCTATTCTTTGGAACTCTGCATTCAGATGCTTTTATCTTTCCTTTTCTCCTTTGCTTTTCGCTTCTCTTCTTTTTACAGCTATTTGTAAGGCCCTCTCAGACAGCCATTTGGTTTTTTTGCATTTCTTTTCCATGGGGATGGTCTTGATCCCTGTCTTCTGTACAATGTCACGAACCTCAGTCCATAGTTCATCAGGCACTCTATCAGAACTAGTCCCTTAAATCTATTCCTCACTTCCACTGTATAAACATAAGGGATTTGATTTAGGTCATACCTGAATGGTTTAGTGGTTTTCCCTACTTTCTTCAATTTAAGACTGAATTTGGCAATAAGGAGTTCATGATCTGAGCCATAGTCAGCTCCTGGTCTTGTTTTTGTTGACTGTATAGAGCTTCTCCATCTTTGGCTGCAAAGAATATAACCAATCTGATTTTGGTGTTGACCATCTGGTGATGTCCATGTATAGAGTCTTCTCTTGTGTTGTTGGAAGAGGGTGTTTGCTACGACCAGTGCATTTTCTTGGCAAAACCCTATTAGTCTTTGCCCTGCTTTGTTCCGTATTCCAAGTCCAAATTTGCCTGCTACTCCAGGTGTTTCTTTGACTTCCTACTTTTGCATTCCAGAGCTCGGGTGGCTACAATGGCCCACAGAGCACGGCCGAGAGGAGATACCCCACATCCGAGGTCAGGGGCAGAAGCCGGGAGGAACCCATGCCCGAGGGGCAGTGGCCAAGAGGAGTTACCCCAAGTCCGAGGTCAGGGGCAGCAGCCAAGAGTGCCAGGCTGTGACAACACAGGAATGGCCAAGAGGAGCTACTCTGTGTCCGAGGTGAGGGGCGGCTGCCAAGATGAACAACCCCACGTCCAAGAAGTGGTGACTGCGCGGGTGCAGGAGGGCCTAGAGGAGCTATTCCACGTTCAAGGTCAGGAGGGGCGGTGGTGAGGACATACCCCTCGTCCAAGGTAAGCAGCAGCAGCTGCGCTTTGCTGGAGCAGCCATGAAGAGATACCCCACGTCCAAGATAAGAGAAACCCAAGTAAGACGGTAGGTGTTGCAAGAGGGCATCAGAGGGCAGACACACTGAAACCATAATCACAGAAAACTAGTCAATCTAATCACACTAGGACCACAGCCTTGTCTAACTCAATGAAACTAAGCCATGCCCGTGGGGCAACCCAAGACAGGCGGGTCATGGTGGAGAGGTCTGACAGAATGTGGTCCACTGGAGAAGGGAATGGCAAACCACTTCAGTATTCTTGCCTTGAGAACCCCATGAACAGTATGAAAAGGCAAAATGATGGACACTGAAAGAGGAACTCCCCAGGTTAGTAGGTGCCCAATATGCTACTGGAGATCAGTGGAGAAATAACTCCAGAAAGAATGAAGGGATGGAGCCAAAGCAAAAACAATACCCAGTTGTGGATATGACCGGTGATAGAAGCAAGATCCGATGCTGTAAAGAGCAATATTGCATAGGAACCTGGAATGTCAGGTCCATGAATCAAGGCACATTGGAAGTGGTCAAACAGGAGATGGCAAGAGTGAACATCGACATTCTACGAATCAGCGAACTAAAATGGACTGGAATAGGTGAATTTAACTCAGATGATCATTATATCTATTACTGTGGGCAGGAATCCCTTAGAAGAAATGGAGTAGCCATCATGGTCAACAAAAGAGTCCGAAATATAAACATTAATTGCATTAAAACATTTCTAATGTATCTTTAGGTATATGTATCTTTACATCATCCCTCCAAAACTTTTCATTATTTTT
Organism: Bos taurus; assembly: GCF_002263795.3. NCBI lineage: Eukaryota > Metazoa > Chordata > Mammalia > Artiodactyla > Bovidae > Bos > Bos taurus. The sequence goes on along the minus strand of NC_037338.1, from coordinate 17,218,118 downwards.
TTCAAAATCATGTAGTGATAAAATTACCCATAAGTAAAAAGTGATACAATATATATGAATGCACAAGGTGCTACCTTGAAACTAGCTTATAAAAATTAATGGTTAATAAAGTTTGTTTTCAGTGCATAAAATGCATTTATTTAACTTACTCTTGAAATATCTGACAATTAGAAGCATACTATTATCATACTGGAATAAAATTCAATTAAATCACAAAGCTACATCCCTTCCTTCAGAAATCTTCAGAGAAACAAGGAATAGCTCTTGAATGTCTAGTCTGTGGAATTATGGTGAGAATGTAATGAAGGTGAAGAATTAATTGGAAAAACAAGCTGCAACACTGTAATGCTATTTCTAAAAACAGATATGATGATTAACACATGCCCATGAACTTTTTGAATGAAAGTAGATGGAAATCTCTTGCCACTTGACATTAAAATTTCAGTGGCAAGTATCTATGGCTGTATCCCAAGCTGAGTAATTCTATTTTGTCCATAGCATAAGCATTTGATGATTTTATGCTTCTCAGTGTGTCCTGCTTTCACAATTTCACCCAGGACTACATTAAAAAAAAATTCTAATAATAAAATGGCAAAATCAGAGAAAGTCAGAAAAAAGGCAACCAAATAAAATGGAAACAAGTAGACACATGGAGAGAGAGGTTTCAATATACAAATAAATAAGCCTTCACCTTCAATGACCTTTGAATTCTATATAAAAACAGTCTACACATATTTAAGAGAAAAACTCTAGTATGAGCTTCAGGCTCGATGATTGCTAGGCATTACACGCAAAAATGTAGTGAAAAGGAGAGGGAAAAAGTCTGCTGCTATGATGAGTGATGGGCAGGTCTATGACCAGGAGTTTTCTATCTTTTCATAAAATCTTCCAGTTGAACTCAGTGTGACAAAAAATATCTGGGTCCAGGTTATTCTGGGATCTCTTTGGTTTCCTAAGTTTGATATTGGCTAGTAGACATGAAGCTTAATAACTCCCAAAGTCCTTTAGATACCTTGCTAATTCAGCATTAAAAGAAAGTGTGGCCAAATTGTTTTTAATTGCTTAATGAAGTTTGCCATGCTAGTTTGTTTTAATATACAGTGCTGGAAAAAAAAAAAAAAAACCTAGAATTAAGAGTTAGAATAAGAAACATACCTACTCCAGTGTTCTTGCCTGGAGAATCCCAGGGACAGAGGAGCCTAGTGGGCTGCCGTCTATGGGGTCACACAGAGTCGACCCCCATAACGACTGAAGTGACTTAGCAGCAGCAGCAGCACAGGCATGAAACTTAATAACCCCCAAAGTCTTTTAGATACCTTGCTAATTCAGCATTAAAAGAAAGTGTGGCCAAATTGTTTTTAATTGCTTAATCAAGTTGGCCATGCTGCTGCTGCTGCTAAGTCGCTTCAGTCATGTCCGACTCTGTGCGACCGCATAGACAGCAGCCTACCGGGCTTCCCGTCCCTGGGATTCTCCAGGCAAGAACACTGGAGTGGATTGCCATTTCCTTCTCCAATGCATGAAAGTGAAAAGTGAAAGGGAAGTCGCTCAGTCGTGTCTGACTCTAGCCACCCCATGGACTGCAGCCTACCAGGCTCCTCCGTCTATGGGATTTTCTAGGCAAAAGTACTGCTAGTTTGTTTTAATATACAGCGCTGAAAAAAAAAAAAAAAAAAAACCTAGAATTAAGAGTTAAGAATAAGAAACATGATTCAGAAAACTAAATTTCAAAAAGAATATACCTATTAAACTGAAGAAGTAATCCATGATCTTCAAGCCTTGAATACCTATTCAATTAAAAGAAAGGGGCCAAAAAAAAAAAAAAAGAAAGGGGGCCAACAGCTGTTATTTTGCATAAGCTGCTAACAGCGCAGTCTGCTGGAGAAACAAATCCTGTGATCCTAGCTGCATGAGTAAGGTTGTGGGCAGGTACATAAGCTAGCTGGGAATCACTCTGCAAGTTGGGCACAAATTGTTAAGGAGCAAATTCTGCCTCTCAGAGATGTTCTGTACTGCCCATTAATACTCTTTTTTGGAAAGCTCAGTGAACAAGGAAAAGATAGGCCACTGGGTCTCACTGTATTACTCTATGTGCATTACATATTCTGGAATAACTAGGATGAGAGAAGGATGCAATTTGTGATATTTCTCCCCTTTGCCCTCATTCTTGTGGTTCCTTGCAGTAGACCTCCCTCGGAGAAGATAATCTGTGTATCCCTAGAAACATCAAAATACTTGATCTTTTATGAGAGACAGACAGAAGAATATAAGCATTTACATTCTGAAACTGTTGTAGTATGAGAGACCATTGCCAAATCAGGCTGAATTCAGAGTAAATATTTTTTTTTTTAAGTTAAGTTTCAGGAACAGTATTTCAGTATTTTAGTATTGAAGAGAAATTTGAAATTTACAGGGAACCATATGCAGCTTTTATCACATTTTTGATCCCCAAAGTAACTTTTATCCTACTTTGATCCCCAGTTCAGTTCAGTTCAGTTGCTCAGTCATGTCCAACTCTTTGCGACCCCATGGACTGCAGCACGCCAGGCCTCCCTGTCCATCACCAGCTCCCAGAGTTTACTCAAATTCATATCCATTGAGTCAACGATGTCATCCAAACATCTCATCCTCTGTCATCCCCTTCTCCTCTCGCCTTCAATCTTTCCCAGCATCAGGGTCTTTTACAATGAGTCAGCTCTTCGCATCAGGTGGCCAAAATATTGGAGTTTCAGCTTCAGCATCTGTCCTTCCAATGAATATTCAGGACTGATCTCCTTTAAGATGGACTGGTTGGATCTCCTTGCATTCCAAGGGACTCTCAAGAGTCTTCTCCAACACCACAGTTCAAAAGCATCAATTCTTCGGTGTTCAGTTTTCTTTATAGTCCAACTCTCAGATCTATACATAACTACTGGAAAAACCGTAGCCTTGACTAGATGAACCTTTGTTGGCAAAGTGATGTCTCTGCTTTTTAATATTCTGTCTAGGTTGGTCATAACTTTTCTTCCAAGGAGTAAGCGTCTTTTAATTTCATAGCAGTCACCATCTGCAGTGATTTTGGAGCCCCCCAAAATAAAGTCTGCCACTCTTTCCACTGTTTCTCCATCTATTTGCCATGAAGTGATGGGACCAGATGCCAAAAGTCCCACTTTGATCCCCAAAGTACTTTGATCCCCAAAGTATCCCCCAATAGAGGAATAATCATTATACTTTTACAGATGAAGAAACTTTAGCCAATAGAAATTAAAAGATTTTTTTCTACTTGATTAACAAGGATGAGCAGTTAGGATTAGAACATAAATGTTATGAATCTATTCAATAATTCCAGTTAGGTGTACCTGTGTTTACACACATCTGGGCATACTATGTAATCTGCTTTGAAATAGATCTCTTCAAGTGTTGCCATCCAACTGAATGTCTATTCATAAATGGCCCACCTTAAAAATGGACATTGCTGTGTAAGTGACAGGAGTTAGAAACTTGGTAAAGTTGTGTATAGTGTGAAGAGATTTTTCTTTTCTTTTCTTTTTTTTTTTTTTGTGAACTAACACATAGCTGTCTTCAGCTTTCTTTATTTTTTTATATATATTTTTTTACTTTACAATATTGTATTGGTTTTGCCATACATCAACATGCATCTGCCATGGGTGTACATGTATTCCCAGTGAATAGATAAGAAAACCGTGGTACATATACACAATGGAGTATTACTCAGCCATTAAAAAGAATACATTGGAATCAGTTCTAATGAGGTGGATGAAACTGGAGCCTATTATACAGAGTGAAGTGAGCCAGAAAGAAAAACACCAATACAGTATACTAACATATATATGGAATTTAGAAAGATGGTAACGACAACCCTGTATGACAGACAGCAAAAGAGACACAGATGTATAGAGATTTTTCATTTTAATTTTTAATTAATATTGGCAAGGTTATAATGGGACAAATGAAATTCCATTTGACTTGCAGAGTTTTGATTTAAAAGAAGAACTGAATATTTTGTAATGCAAAGTGAATAGTAGTGTATTTAGGAAAACTGATGCCATCAAACCACATCTATGCATGAGTTGATTTTAATCCCATGACTCTTCTTTTGATGCAAGAGTAAGGACAAGACGAGCAGTGGCTAGCACTGGTAGTGCTTATTCTATCAGACGCTATCCTAAATACTTGATGTATACTAACTGCTTTCAACCTCATAATAGCCTTACTTCATGGCTAATAGATGAGGAAACAGTGACAGATTTTTATTTTCTTGGGCTCCAAAATCACTGCTGATGGTGACTGTAGCCATGATATTAAAAGACGTTTGCTCCTTGGAAGTAAAGCTATGACAATCCTAGACAGCATATTAAAAAGCAGAGACATCACTTCACTGATAAAGGTCTGTACTAGTCAAAGCAATGGTTTTTCCAGTAGTCATGTACAGCTGTGAGAGTTGGATGTAAAGAAGGCTGAGTGCCAAAGAATTGATGATGTTGGAGAAGTGGTGCTGGAGAAGACTTTTGAGAGACCCTTGGATTGCAAGGAGATCAAACGAGTGAGTCAATCCTAGAGGAAATCAACCCTGAATATTCATTGGTAGGGCTGAAGTCGAAGCTCCAATTCTTAGGCCACATGATGTAAAGAGCCAACTCACTGGAAAATACTCTGATGCTGGGAAAGATTGAGGGCAGGAAAAGAAGGGGGTGACAGAGGATGAGATGGTTGGATGGCATCATTGACTCAATGGACATGAGTTTGAGCAAACTGAGAGATACTGAAGAACAGGGAAGCCTGGAGTGCTGCAGTCCATGGAGTCGTAGAGTTGGACACGACTGAGTAACTGAACAACAACAACACCTTTAGAAAAAAAGAACAATTTTCATCCCCAATAATCCTCATGAGAACACTGATCTCATCTCTTCTCTATGAAACTGAAACCTGGGAAATAAATAAGTTGTTAGAGGTTGCATAGCGGGTAAGTAGCAGAGCTGGGTTTTGCCTCTGCAAGCTAGCTGCAGGTTGAATGCAATTCGAGAAGAAAGTGATCAGTCTTTCATAAAAGTAGGATTAGGTAATAGAGAAGCAGCACAGGAACTCTGAAGTCACACAGAATCAGTTGGATTTCTATCTCTGTCACTGCCCTGCTGTCTTACTCTGAGCAAGAGGTTTACCCCAGCTCTGCCAGAGTTTATTTACCTGTAAAATAGAGATGTTAGGGAAACACTTTTTATAGGATCATTAGGAAGCTCAATGTTTCATTGCATATTAGGTAATGAATAAACAAAAATTGTAGAAGAGCAGAAATCCCACCTAAAAATAATTTATTCAAAAACCGTAATTTAAAAGAAAAATGAAGAAGCTGAAGCCAAAGGGGTTAATGATCAAGTTTATATCATGTTCTCAGTGGCCAAATCAAAAGTAGAAGCCATGTCTTTCAACTCTATGTTTAGGGTCCTTTGAACCACAAAGGAGTAAATACAGGATTTTATCTATCAATTTGTTTCAGTTCAATTTTTCAAATTCACTATTGACATATTTTTTATTCACAGCCAAGAGAGGAAAATGTTTGATATTTTAGGGTTTACAAAATGACATTTTCTTTTTACTCAGTCAACATCATGAAAAAGCACTATGTGCAACAGGATAGCAAACGCTTTATCCAAGCTGAGGGTGCCAGGTCAGATTCTAACACCAAGACCTAGCTCAAGAGTGAGGCAAGTTCTGGATTTTCAGAGAATACCTTTTTTTTTTTTTTCATGAATGAACTACGAAGTAAACTACACATTTGTTGTCAAGTTTCATGTATTATTAAATAGATACAAAGAATCATGGTGATGTAATTTAATTTACAAAGTTACACATCATGCCTTAAGACGAATCAACTCTCTTATGCTACTATGCTGTTTTGTTTTGTTTTTTTCTTATTGCTGTTTTCCACAACTAAAGATATTTAAAGCACTGTATGAGCTAGCAGAGAAGGCTGGGGTGGGAAATTTATAGTATGATTGTGGCCAGATCTCATGTTTGAGCAAACAATCAATACAATCCAAAATGTGGTCTAATGATTACAATCCCTCTTGACAAATAATTTATCATTGGAAAAGCAATAGCTTTATAATAATGTGACAGATATTATTTCCGAATTTCAAAGTCAGCAGTAAAGTCTGAGGTCCTCTATTTATATTCTAATCTTTCACTAGGTTCTATACTATCAATTTACCAAGTTTCGTGTTAACCTTGGGGATTTAAAGGACATTCTTTGGAGTAAATCATCTGTTTGTCCTTTAGAACAGTGAGTTCAAGTTAAATGCAGACTCATGGGAAAGCCTGTTTTTAAAACAGAGCCAGTGTTTTATAATTTTCATTTTATAAAATGTCACTTTTAAAATAAAATTTCTCTATTTATGTCATATTTTTGAGATAACCTGGCATCAGCATCACTGATAAATTTGAAATTATATACATACATACATATATATATATATATATATATATATATATTGAGGTTCTATGTGCATTTTCTAATTTTTTATATAATATTTATTTTTATTTTATATAAAATTTATTATTTTATATTTATATATATAATATAAATTGGGCTTTCTTTGTGGCTCAGTCAATGGTAAAGATTCTGCCTGCCAATGCATGAAACCTAAGAGTGGGTTCAATCCCTGGGTTGGGAAAATGCCCTGGAGGAGGGCATGGCAACCCACTCCAGTATTCTTGCCTGGAGAATCCCATGGACAGAGGAGCCTAGTGGGCTGCAGTCCATAGTGTTGCAGAGAGTCAGACATGACTTAATGACCAAAACAAACAAAACATACATAAATTAATTAAATAAATACCTGTGATAGAATAATGGGTAAACTATCCACTTGACTTAGATTGAGGTTTGAGTACCTAACTTAAAAACAAAGCAATAATCAACTACCAAATCTATTATAACTCAGTTTTCTTTCCTTGAAAATTCACTTTGCATTTTCTGACCATAGCTTGATTTAGTGTCACTGTATGATTCTGAGGAAGAAGCTAATTTTCTGAAAAGTTATAAATGAAAGAATCAATTTTTCTATAGATTAGCTAATTTAAATTTCATGTGATTCAGTGAGCCAGAAAAGATTAATGGACCTTTTTGTTAATATAACTTTGGTTCAACTGATAACAAAACCTGTATTAAAGCATTTTTTATAAATGATAAACTTCTAGAGTATTTGTGTTTGAGACTGTATCTTATCATATAGATGGGGGCAATATCTTTTTTCTTTTAAATAAGCTTCATATAACATTCCCTGGTGAGTAAGAACAGAGGACATGAAACATATTTTAATGTTTTTATCATTGAATTAACTTTTTCTTATTAATTTATGTTTGAGTAAGGGGAATGAGGCTAAAATTAAAAAAAAAAAGAAATGAGTTATCAAAAATTGTGATTTCCAACTAACTAATGTGGTTTATAGTCCTTGGTGTATCTATGACAAGTGAAGGGAAAAAATTCTGCTACTGAAGAAAAAAAGTTGTTTTGGATATTGTTTGGCTTCTATGTAGTTTTGAACCACAAAAAGCAAAACTGACGCTATTGGCTGAATTAACAGAATAATTGCTGGCATGTGACATTTGTGTTACCTAGGTAGAAAACAAAAGGAATATATTAAACTTGAAAAAATAATCCAATCGATTTCTGTTTTAATTGTCCAGATACTTTAAGCAAGTTCTATTGGTGATAGTATTTAAAATCTATACTGAATTGTGTAGAAGTCTTACATTTAATTAGAGATAAATTCCAGTAACTTAAAATGAGTGAACAGCTTAGAGTTCCAATGTACATGCTACTTTTTATTGCTATCTTGGTACAAAGCTCATCTGCCTGTATTTTAATGGAAGGTTTTTGGTACCTTTTGTTTTTAACTTTGTCCATATATGTATTACTTTATAGCTTCTTGGAATGGTTGGGAATAATTTCTCCTACCATGGTAACAAAATAATGGGAAGAGATAGATAAATGAAGTCTATGAAGACTAATAAACAAAGAACTAGAATATATCACACTGTCAGTTAAAGATCAATTGTAAATGTGATCCAGAGAAACAGAGTACAGAGAATCAATACCAGAAGTCATTACATCAATATTTGAAAACTGGTTAGAATGTCTTATAGGATCTGCAATTTAATGTACTGCAGAGAAATCTGAATGATTAAGGTTTCAAATATCTCTTCCTTGACTGAATGCAGGATGTTAACAAACAGGGTCCTGATGAGATGTGATAGGAAGGGATAGTACTTTTCTGGAAGTCCAAAGTATACTACTTTACCATTTTATGTAGACATGGAAAATTCTAGCTTGGAGTAGATGTGGAAGTGAGACCATATATGAGACATGACAAATGGCAAAATGACCATTTGCTCTCCTTCTCCATTTTTCCAGCCATCTTCTCCTTATTTCCTGTCAGTTTCTATGGGTTACATATTCAGTTTCTTGTTGTTTTATATAATCAGGTTACCTTACACAAAACTAATAGATCCAATAGAGGGTATTTGACCCAATCTTTACCTTAAAATAATAATTATTTTTTCAAGTATTAGTTGACACAAAAGTTTAGAAGACTCAAGGCAGTCTCTTAGGTATCTGAAGCTGGAAAAATATATGATCTTTAAGTCCCTAACTTTCAGAGACCATGTGGAGAAAGTTGGTCTGTATATAGAGCAAAAGGAGTAAGGCAAATACGCATGATAGAAAAGGCTTTACTCCCTGAGAGCAGTTCTTTTGGCCAAAGGAGCGTGTAAATTTCTGCTCCAAGAAACTAGAAGTCACACCCTTTCCTCTGTGTGCATGAGTGCTAAGTCACTTCAGTCATGTCTGACTCTGTGCAGCCCTATGGACTGTAGCCCACCAGGCCCCTCTGTATGTGGGATTCTCCAGTTCCTGTAGTAGTATCCAAAATTATCAGTGATATTAAGCTTGATGAATCATCCTCCCTTCTATTAAGCCAGCAGAGGTACATCTGAATGTAGTAGCAATGTTAGTCACTCAGTCGTCTCTGACTCTTGCAACCCCATCAACTATAGCCTGCCAGGCTTCTCTGTCCATAGAATTCTCTGTCCATAGAATTCTCCAACCAAGAATACTGGAGTGGGTAGCCATTCCTTTCTCCAGGGGATCTTTCCAACCCAGGGATAGACCCTAGGTCTCCTGTATTGCAGGCAGATTTTTACAGTCTGAGCCACCAGGGAAGCCACATCTGAAATCAAAATCGTGTGAACAAATTCAGGATGATTTAATATATAAGAATAAAACTAGAAGGTCTCAGGGGCCCTTCATCTTTTTTTAAGGCAATATTGATATAATTGAAATTAGAGTCAGCAGGAAGCTAGTGCTGATTTGGGGCTAAAAGCATCATCCCATACTAGGTAATCAATGGGCGTTGGGTCAACTTATGGTCCTGCAGTATTTTACTGGTTGAAAGTGCTGTAGGTGAAAGAAATACAGGAAAACTTAGTTACAAATTGTACTTCATATAATTCATAGATAAAGAGAATTCTTACAAGGAAACTTTAAAGTTCCCTGGCTATTCCTAATTTAGTATTTAAAAGCACTTAGAGGTTATATTGACAACTGAAGGAAATGGGATAGGAGGAACCCAATGTTTGATAACAGTTTCATAATAAATTCTATTAAGTCTAGCTTATATTTCAGTTAAATTAGTATGGCAATATTATAAAGAATGAACAATTGGATGACTTTTCCTGGATGGAAATCTGGGGGAAAATATTGATGGGAAGAAAAGAAACATCTTTTCAGGTGGTTCCACCACCACATACAGAATGTCCTAAAATCTCACTGTGTTTGAGAAAGAAAAAAGTTAGAAAAAAGGTATTTCCTAACATTAAATTTCTTTCTTAGTTTAGGTTTTCATAAGTAATACAGATAAAAACTGTTCCAAATCGAACTATTTAATTTTAAAAATGTTTACCTAAAACTCTGTAATAGTTACCTAATTAATGAAAAAGGTTTATTGTCAATGGGTAGATATCAGAATAACTGACTCCAAATTTGCATGTGAAGAAAATAATAGCAAAAGATTTGAATTCTTGTTAGGCTTAGCATTTAAAGTAATAATAATTCCTTATGTATGAAAAAGAAAAAATCTTTTTATACATTTGAGTATTTTTTAAAAATACCAAAGGTGCCATTGATTGAGGAAAGTCTATCATGCATCAAATGCTTTCTCTATTTTACTTTACATACACTGTTTAATCTCCACAAACTTAGAAAGTACTATAATCCCAATTTACAGACCGAAAAGGAAAGTATGAAGTTAAGAAAATATTGGCTACACAGAGAAGTTTTTCAATAAGCATTTTTTGAGTACTTGCTGTACATACACTATATGGTGGGTGCAATTGGGGCTTCCCTGATGGCTCAGTGGTAAAGAATCCACTTGCCAATGCAGGAGACTTGAGACATGTTTGATCCCTGGATCAGGATGATACCCTGGAGGAGGGCATGGCAACCCACTCCAGAATTCTTGCCTGGAGAACCACATGGACAGGGGAGCCTGGTGGGCTACAGTGTGTGGAGTTACAAGAGTTGGACACAACTGAAGTGACTTGGCAAGCACACATGGATTAAATGATGACTAAAAACCTTTTCACTAAGGAATATGGCCACCAAGTTGCACAGCATGTATATAGCTGGGAAGAATTGAACCGGGTTGTCTATGAATCAACATCCTTGCTCTTTATGTAATTTTATACCACTCTCCCTCCACTTACTACTCCCCCCTCCCACCAAAAAGATTAAAACACTAAGTGCCACATGGAATAACTGAAGCCAGACCTAATTCTAAAGAGAGTTTTCCATTGGGCTACAACAGCATGTGGGATTCCTTGGTTTTGAGAGAACAAAATGTCAGCAGTAAGGCTAATGAATTGAAAGTCTCCTGTCTCCTTAGATGAGTAGTGTGCAATGGGACCTCTGATAGATGAGAATAAATAGAAGGCATTACATCATTTGCTCTCTGAGCACACTTTCCAAAATACCTTTCTAGTAAGTTCTTAACCTGGAGTTTGCAATTCAAAAGGCATCATTATCTTGTAGACCTTTGCAAATTACAGATCTCATTTTCAGTCCCTGGATCATAAAAACGTCCCTTTTTATTTCCTGAATGATTCTCCTACATCCCCAAACTCTCTGTAAGGCACCAGGTTATCTAAAATGCTATTTTCTTTCTGAAGTAATTTTCTTTGAGATCTCTTGTTAATTTTCTTCCCTTAGCCTGAATTCCATTTATTAAAAGTTTTCCAACAGTGGAAAAGATTTTCTGAAAGATCCTGAAGAGGATCATTTTCATATAGATAAAATGGATAAAGGAAAGGAAAATAGAAGCCTAGTTCAGTTGCCTTTTGATTAGACTGGCATGTTCTACTTAGTTGTAATCTATTTAACTGCTTTCAAAGTTGATATAAATCCAAACATCATAAAATGAGACTAGAATATGGACAATTCTGTTTTAAACAGAACTCTCCATCCAGAAATGTCTTCACTGTGAGTTACACCATGAGTGTTAAAGTAAAAGAAAACATGCACTAGCTTTCCTTTCTTGAAAACTCAGTGTGCGTCAAGGTCCTGTTTGTTTATTACTTAATTAATTTAATCTTTAAAAAATCCTAGGTGATAAATTTTAGTATTATCCCTGTTTATTATTATAATAATAAATTATTATTTATTTGTTTATTATTATCCCTGTTTCATAACTGTGGAAAATGGGATGAAAGGGAAGTAGTTAATTTGCCAAATTCTAATAGTTAAAAAGTGATACAATAATATTTCAGTTCAGTTCAGTTCAGTTGAGTCGCTCAGTCATGTCTGACTCTTTGCGACCCCATGAACCGCAGCACGCCAGGCCTCCCTGTCCATCACCAACTCCCAGAGTCTACCCAAACCCATGTCCATTGAGTCAGTGATACCATCCAGCCATCTCATCCTCTGTTGTCCTCTTCTCCTCTGGCCCTCAATCTTTCCCAGCATCAGGGTCTTTTCAAATGAGTCAGCTCTCTGCATCAGGTGGCCAAAGTTTCAGGAGTTTCAGCTTCAACATCAGTCCCTCCAATGAAGACCCAGGACTGATCTCATTTAAGATGGACTGGTTGGATCTCCTTGCAGTCCAAGGGACTCTCAAGAGTCTTCTCCAATACCACAGTTCAAAAACATCAGTTCTTTGGCACTCAGCTTTCTTTAGAGTCCAACTCTCACATCCATACATGACTACTGGAAAAAACATAGCCTTGGCTAGATGGACCTTTGTTTGCAAAGTAATGTCTCTGTTTTTTAATATACTGTCTTGGTTGGTCATAACTTTCCTTCCAAGGATCAAGCATCTTTTAATTTCATGGCTGCAATCACCATCCACAGTGATTTTGGAGCCCTGAAAAATAAAGTCAGGCACTGTTTCCACTGTTTCCCCATCTCTTTCCCATGAAGTAATGGGAACAGATGCCATGATCTTCGTTTTCTGAATGTTGAGTTTTAAGCCAACTTTTTCACTCTCCTCTTTCACTTTCATCAAGAGGCTCTTCAGTTCTTCTTCACTTTCTGCCATAAGAGTGATGTCATCTGTATGTCTTCTATAGAAATACTCATCATGTGATAATAATTTCTCAAAAAGTAAAGATAATGTGGTAAGTTCTATGACCCAGTATAAGCCATAAAAGCTAAATTCTATTGAGACCATGTCTAGATGCCCATCTGCTCAGACTATTTGGCTGAAATTATTGCCAAACTCTGACATATTATTAGCCCACTAAACTATCTGGTTTGCTAGTTTAAAAATGCACTAATTAACCTACTATTTCAGTCACTTATTTCTTAATTTATTCAGGTTATAAATATGATTTAGTCTACAAGTTGGGTATTTTAGAAAGCATTGCCTTGAATTATTAAATTAAATTTAATACTATTTAATCTGTCTCTTACATTTTATGACTTTTAATTGACTGTCTATTCATTTTTTAAATTTTGTTTCATCAAAAACAAAATCTTTCCTTTTGAATATATAAAATTGGCCCAGTACCTGCTAACTCTGCATGCAAGTGCTTTTGATTTATGACCTTAACTACTTAAATGAATCTGAATCACTTAATAAATGCCATTTTTTAGATCTAATCACACTTGTAGAAATATTATGAAAAATAGAAATTTCTACCAAATTTTATTCTTCAAATTTAGAAAATGTTTTGACAGCTCTCTTCAAAATGCTAACTTCATAAAGAGAGAAAAAATTCTTATGCCTAGCTTCTACAGACTGTAACTTCTAAAATACAGTAAGTCCCCTACATATGAATCTTCAAGTTTTGAACCCTCAAAGAAGAGAATGTACACTGGCATGCTTAATCATATAAGTTAGTTCATGTGTCTAACACACATTGTCATATGTGTGAAGCCTCTACAAGTGGTTGTGCTTTTGTAAAGTTTCCTATACAGTACTTTATAGAGGATAGTAGTACAGTGTCTTTAGTTCAAGCCTAACTTGAGCTTTTACTCAATCAAGCATAAAAGCTGTGGTGATGTAGCTGGTACTGCTAACAAGTACCAGCTGTTGTACTGCACTACTGTACTCTCAAGTTACTGCACTATAAGATTGAAAAAAAAAAAAAAACCATTTTATTTATCTTTTGCATTTGCTTTTAATGCATTATTTGTGTGAAATGTATTATAAACCTATCACAGTACAGTACTATATAGCTGTTTGTATTAGTTAGACTAAATTTCTTGGACTTAACAAACAAAATTGGGCTTAATGAACATATGCTCAGAACTCACCGCATGTAGGAGACTTACTATAATATGAAAATTTATACCAGTAATTTCCTTAGTCAAAATGTGTACTATCAACATGGTATATTTTTCAGAGGAGTCATTCAATTTATTTTGGGTTTTAAAATATTAAAGGAAACCATTCATGATCCTTCCAATCTATTACGTTTTCAAATAACTGCATTGTGATTTGGGACAATTCTGTGTGTTGATACTCTTTGTCTGTACCCACGTGCCATACACACACATAACATGCATAACACACATGTGCATACCACAAAAGAGTACTTATACATATGTAAACATATATACATTCAGTGATAGCTCTTCCCCACTCTATGTACACGTGTGTATAAGCATATATGCATATATGTAAACAATTGAAACTAAATTTAATTGAACCACAAATATGCATTAAATGGTACTGAATTGGTTAAAAAGCAACTATACCCCAAGGGGAAAAAAAAATCAAGACGTAAAAAGAATCTTCCATTTAACTATCATAAACCACACCCAGTCAGCTCTTGGGTAAGTAGATAATGTTCTATGACTTCATCTCTTCCCATTCTCCTTCTCTACAGAAACTTTGGTGCTAGTTTGACACTGGCACTTCCTCTGAAGCCGCTGGTTGTAAAGTCACATTTCAACTCTGAGAGTAAAATGTAATGAGAGAAAAACTAGAGCCCGCAAAACTACAATGATTATAATTTTACACTTTCGGATTCCCTGAACCTGTCTCTGAGAACTGTAATTAATGCAATACATTCATTAACTTCTCTCAGGGGTAAAAGAAGGACCTAATTGAAACCTTGTAAAGCAGTTTCACAGTGAAATGGAAATGATATTGGCTTTTATCTCCCAGCCCCACCTTTACATTGTCACAGATTATTAATGTTTCATAAAAATATTATGAATCTTCATGTTAATATACTTACAGTTGATGAATTTAGGTCAATAATGACAACTGAATTTTTAGTTAGTAGTGTTTAAGAGAATGCTTTTTTTGGCATGAGAAACTGAAAAATTAGGATCTGGAATGATTCTACAATTACTGATAGTCGTTTTGTAGTTCTCAAGAACTTCTGGACCAGTATAGATAAATTTAAGACAAAGAAATTACTTTATATTCTAATAAATAACAAGTTGATTCATAAAATGATGGTACTGACAGCTTGGATAAAATAAGCTAATTCATTCTTTCTGCATAATTGTGTTTCACATCACTCTGTGAACAATGCAGGTATGAGTCTTGGATAGTACCTATTTTTTTTTCAACTCTTCCTTCTTCTCCTCTTCTCCTCTTTCCTCCTCCTGTTGCTGCTGTGGCAAAATAAGATAACCTGAATTCTGAGCTCTGCTTAAGCTGTCTTTTTGGAGAATCTTTACTTATTATGGACTGATGTCCTACACTGATTTAAATGTCTCACATCCAGTAAGTGCCATCTAATGTTTTGAGGATTGATGAGATTTACACAGAATATGGTCAACTTTGGTAAACATCCCATGTGTACTTGAGAAGAGTGTTTTTTATGCAATTGTATTGAAGAGTGCTTAATATATTTCTATTAGGTCAACCTTAATAATATGGTTTTTCAAATTTTCTGTATCATATCATTTTTTTTTTTACTTGTTTGATCAGTTACTGAGAGAGGGAGATTAACTCCACTATTCTAATTATTGTGAATTTTTGTGTGAGTCTATCTTTTCAAAAATTTGTTTAATTTGCTGTTAAATTTAAAATTATAATCCCCTGGAGAATTTAGGGGATTTTATTATTATAAAACGTCCCTCTTAATTAAACTAATATCTCCTAAATAAGGTCTACTTAACCTGATATAAATATATTAATATAGCTAACCCAGTTTTCTTTTGGTTAGTTCATTTAAGTTCAGTTGCTCAGTCATGTCCAACTCTTTGCAACCCCATGAATTCCAGCACACCAGGCCTCCCTGTCCATCACCAACTTCTGGAGTTCACCCAAACTTATGTCCATTGAGTCGGTGATGCCATCGAGTCATCTCATCCACTGTTGTCCCCTTTTCTCCTGCCTCCAATACCTCCCAGCATCAGAGTCTTTTCCAATGAGTCAACTCTTCCCATGAGGTGGCCAAAGTACTGGAGTTTCAGCCTTAGCATCAGTCCTTCCAAAGAACACCCAGGACTGATCTCCTTCAGAATGGAATGGTTGGATCTCCTTGCAGTCCAAGGGACTCTCAAGAGTCTTCTCCAACACCACAGTTCAAAAGCATCAATTCTTCAGTGCTCAGCTTTCTTCACAGTCCAACTCTCACATCCATACATGACCAGTGGAAAAACCATAGCCTTGACTAGACAGACCTTTGTTGGCAAAGTAATGTCTCTGCTTTTGAATATGCTATCTAGGTTGGTCATAACTTTCCTTCCAAGGAGTAAGCATCTTTTAATTTCATGGCTGCAATCACCACCTGTGATTTTGGAGCCCCAAAAATAAAGTCTGATACTGTTTACAGTGTTTCCCCATCTATTTCCCATGAAGTGATGGGACCAGATGCCATGATCTTCGTTTTCTGAATGTTGAGCTTTAAGCCAACTTTTGCACTCTCCACTTTCACTTTCATCAAGAGGTTTTTTAGTTCCTCTTCACTTTCTGCCATAAGGGTGATGTCATCTGCATATCTGAGGTTATTGATATTTCTCCCATCAATCTTGATTCCAGCTTGTGCTTCTTCCAGCCCAGCATTTCTCATGATGTACTCTGCATGTAAGTTAAATTAGCAGGGTGAGAATATACAGCCTTGACACACTCCTTTTCCTATTTGGAACCAGTCTGTTGTTCTATGTCCAGTTCTAACTATTGCTTCCTGACCTGCATATAGGTTTCTCAAGAGGCAGGTCTTGGTTAATGGTGCATATTAAATCTTTCTGTGTTGTGTAACTCTTCTGTATCCTATTTTAATTGTGTCTATTATTTTTATTATATAGTTGGATTTTATTGAAACTTAAACCCCTTCTTATCTTTAACTGAGTGGCCTATTTGCATTTGGTACAACTACTACTGTATTGAGTTTAAATCTACTCTTTCATAATTTGCTGTCTTGCCTGAGAAATGCCTCTTTTTCTCTCTCTTCTTGCCTTCTTTTATATTGAGAACATTTAATTACCCCATTTTTTCTTTCTTTGTTTGATAGTTACTCCACGGGTCACAAGAGTTGGACACGACTTAATGACTACACCATCACCACCACCACATTATTTGTTTTTACTGTATTCTATGGTGAGCCTAGAAATGATACATTTTGACATCAAGTTCTAATAAAAATCCGTATTTTAATTGTTTGGTGATCATGATATGATTTATTAACCCATTTAACATCTTAATATAATAGTTTATTACTTATATTAAGCACTTTATTATGTTTTGTTACATTTTAGAAAATTGAGGGCTTCATATTATATGTAAATAAATTTTTTGAGTGTTGGAAATGGATAATTAGAACATAAAATATCTATATTTAAGAATAAATTCACAATACATAAGTTGTAATGAAAATCAGGATTAGATCTACTTTTTTCCTCTTACTAGAGAACTATGAGAAGTCATATCCAAAGTATGATATTAATTTTTCTCATATGAAAGTTCAGTATCCTATCAACAGTTTCTAAATAAATAGACACAATCCCAAGGAGCTTGAACGTTCAATTAAATGATTATAAAGATAATTTTAAAGATTATTGTAGGGAGGCGGTCCTAAGATGATGGAGGAATAGGATGGGGAGACCACTTTCTCCCCTACAAATTCATCAAAAAAACATTTAAACGCTGAGTAAATTCTACAAAACAACTTCTGAATGCTGGCAGAGAACATCAGGCACCCAGAAAAGCAGCCCATTGTCTCCGAAAGGAGGTAGGAAAAAATATAAAAGACAAAAAAGGAGACAAAAGAGGTAGGGATGGAGCTCCGTCCCAGGAAGGGAGTCTTACTTAAAAAGAAGTTTCCAAACACCAGGAAACACTCTCACTGCAGAGTCTGTGGCGAGCCTTGGAAGCACAGAGGGCAACATAACAGGGAGGAAAAATAAATACATAATTAAAACCCACAGATTACAAGCCCAACGGTAACTCCCCCAGTGGAGAAGCAGCGCAGACGCCTGCACCTGCCACTAGCAAGCGGGGGCTGGGCAGGGAGGCGCGGGCTGCATCGCTTAGAGTAAGGATCTGGCCTGAATGCCCTGAGGGCAATCTGAGGGAACTACCTTGGGCTAGCAAACCAGACGGTGGGATAGCTACCACGCAAAAAGCCCTAAAACACCACAAGGCCCCCACACAGAACAAAGGTCTGAACAGAACTAGCCGGCTGCAGACCATCCCCCTCTGGTGACAGGCAGCCAGACCCGGAAGGGGGCAATCGCAGCCCCAGAGAAACATTATCTACCAAACTCCAAGCAGGCTTCTTTGCTAACTAAGACTTCTTGGGGTTCTGGACAGTCAACATCCGCCTGAGAAGGTGCACTTGCTGTACACCCAGAAAACCGAGCTGCAGGGATGGGGGAGACAATAAGTTGCAGCGACTGTGCTCGCCAAACACCTCATCACCTAAGCTGCTCGGACCTGGGAAGGGACAAAACGCAGGCCCAACCGAGTCTGAGCTTCTGAGGACTACCCGAGTGCCTGAACCTGAGCAGCTTAGACCTGGGAGGTGCATGCAGTCCAGGGCCAGCCTCGGATGTTTCCCGGTGGAGCAACCTAGAGCCTGAGCAGCGTGGGCAGGGAGGGCACACATGCAGTGAGCGGGTGTAGGCCCAGTGTGGCTGAGACACTGAGAGCACACACCAATGTTATTTGTTAGCAGCGTCCCTCGCTCACCACAGCGCAACTGAGCAAGTGAGCCTAAAAAAGTGTCCACCACCGCCCCCTTTGTGTTAGGGTGGAAATCAGACACTGAAGAGACCAGCAAGCAGAAGAAGCTAAAACTGAGGGAACCGCCTTGGAAGTGACAGCTGCAATAGATTAAAACCCTGTAGTTAGTACCGACTACATAGGAAGGGGCCCATAGATCTTGAGAAATATAAGCCGGACCAAGGAACTATCCGAAAATGAACTGACCCTACAATACCCACAACACCACCAGAGAAAGTCCTAGATATATTTTTACTATTTTTAAGATAATTCTTTTTTTTTAATTTTTAAGTCCTCTATTACTTCTTTAATTTTCACTTTTATACCCTGCTATTAATTTGCAAAAAAAAAAGACCCTATTTTTTAAAGCAAACTTCATATGTATATATATTTTTATAATTTTTGTGACTTTTTTCTTTTTTTTTTCTTCTTTTCTTTAATATTGTATCTTTGAAATTCCAAACTCTACTCTAGATTTTTAATCTTTGATTTTTGATAACTGTTATCAATTTTGTACCTTTAAGAACCCAATCTTCAGTACCCATTTTTACTTGGGAGTGAGATTACTGGTTTGACTGCTCTCTCCCCCTTTGGACTCTCCTTTTTTTCCACCAGGTCACCTCTGTCTCCTCCCTCCCTCTTCTCTTCTCTACCCAACTCTGTGAATCACTTAGGGAACTGATTACTGGCTGGATCTATCTCTCTCCTTTTGATTTCCCCGTTTTATCCTCCTGGCCACCTCTGTCTCCTTCCTCCCTCTTCTCTTCTCTGTATAACTCCGTGAACGTCTCTGAACAGTCCAGTTATGGAGTGCACATAAGGAAGTGATTACTGGCTAGCTTGCTCTCTCCTCTATTGATTCCACCTCATCTCACTTGGGTCACTTCTAACTCCCTCCTCCCTCTTCTCTTCTCCATGTAACTCTGTGAACCCTTCTGGGTGTCCCTCACCATGGATAAACTTTTCATCTTTAACCTAGATGTTTCATCAATAGTGCTGCATAGAAGGAGAATTCTTGAGACTACTGTAAAAATAAGACTGAAAATCAGAAACAGGAGGCTTAAGTCCAAATCCTGAGAACACCAGAGAACTCCTGACTCCAGGGATCATTAATCTATAGGAGCTCATCAAATGCCTCCATACCTACACTGAAACCAAGCACCACCCAAGGGCCAACAAGTTCCAGGGCAAGACATACCATACAAATTTACCAGCAACACAGGAACACAGCCCTGAGCTCCAATATACAGGCTGCCCAAAGTTACTCCAAAACCACTGACATCTGATAACTCATTACTGAACACTTCATTGCACTCCAGAGAGAATAAATCCAGCTCCACCCACCAGAACACCGACACAAGCTTCCGTAACCGAGAAACCTTGACAAGCCACCTGTACAACCCCACCCACAGCCAGGAAACTCCACAATAAAAAGAACTCCACAAACTGCCAGAATACAGAAAGGCCACCCCAAACTCAGCAATATAAACAAGATGAAGAGACAGAGGAATACCCAGCAGGTAAATTAACAGGATAAGTGCCCACAAAACCAAACAAAAAAGGAAGAGATAGGGAATCTACTTGATAAAGAATTCCAAATAATGATAGTGAAAATGATCCAAAATCTTGAAATCAAAATGAAATCACAGATAAATAGCCTGGAGACAAGGATTGAGAAGATGCAAGAAAGGTTTAACAAGGACCTAGAAGAAATAAAAAAGAGTCAATATATACTGAATAATGCAATAAATGAGATCAAAAACACTCTGGAGGCAACAAATAGTAGAATAACAGAGGCAGAAGATAGGATTAGTGAAGTAGAAGATAGAATGGTAGAAATGAATCAGAGAGGAAAAAAGGAAAACGAATTAAAAGAAATGAGGACAATCTCAGAGACTTCCAGGACAGTGTTAAACACCCCAACATTCGAACCATAGGAGTCCCAGAAGAAGAAGACAAAAAGAAAGACCATGAGAAAATACTTGAGGAGATAATAGTTGAAAACTTCCCTAAAATGGGGAAGGAAATAATCACCCAAGTCAAAGAAACCCAGAGAGTCCCAACCAGGATAAACCCAAGGCGAAACACCCCAGGACACATATTAATCAAATTAACAAAGATCAAAGACAAAGAACAAATACTAAAAGCAGCAAGGGAAAAGCAACAAATAATATACAAGGGGATTCCCATAAGGATTATAGCTGATTTTTCAATAGAAAGTCTTCAAGCCAGGAGGGAATGGCAAGACATACTTAAAGTGATGAAAGAAAATAACCTACAGCCTAGATTACTGTACCCAACAAGGATCTCATTCAAATATGCAGGAGAAATCAAAAGCTTTACAGACAAGCAAAAGCTGAGAGGATTCAGCACCACCAAACTAGCTCTCCAACAAATGCTAAAGGATCGTCTCTAGACAGGAAACACAAAAAGAATGTATAAACTCAAACCCAAAACAATAAAGTAAATGGCAACGGGATCATACTTATCAATAATTACCTTAAACGTAAATGGTTTGAATGCCCCAACCAAAAGACAAAGACTGGTTGAATGGATACAAAAACAAGACCCCTACATATGTTGTCTACAAGAGACCCACGTCAAAACAGGGGACACATACAGACTAAAAGTGAAGGGCTGGAAAAAGATTTTCCATGCAAATAGGGACCAAAAGAAAGCAGGAGTAGCAATACTTATATCAGATAAAATAGACTTTAAAACAAAGGCTGTGAAAAGAGACAAAGATGGTCATACCTAATGATCAAAGGATCAATCCAAGAAGAAGATATAAAAATTATAAATATATATGCACCCAACACGGGAGCGCCGCAATATGTAAGACAAATGCTAACAAGTATGAAAGGAGAAATTAACAATAACACAATAATAGTAGGAGATTTTAATACCCCACTCACACCTATGGATAGATCAACTAAACAGAAAATTAACAAGGAAACACAAACGTTAAACGATACAATAGACCAGTTAGACCTAATTGATATCTATAGGACATTTCATACCAAAACAATGAATTACACCTTTTTCTCAAGCGCACATGGAACCTTCTCCAGGATAGATCACATCCTGGGCCATAAATCTAGCCTTGGTAAATTCAAAAAAATAGAAATCATTCCAAGCATCTTTTCTGACCACAATGCAGTAAGATTAGATCTCAATTACAGGAGAAAAACTATTAAAACTTCCAACATATGGAGGCTGAACAACACCCTGCTAAATAACCAACAAATCACAGAAGATATCAAAAAAGAAATCAAAATTTGCATAGAAACTAATGAAAATGAAAACACAACAACTCAAAACCTGTGGGATACTTTAAAAGCAGTCCTAAGGGGAAAGTTCATAGCAATACAGGCACACCTCAAGAAACAAGAAAAAAGTCAAGTAAATAACCTAACCCTACACCTAAAGCAACTAGAAAAGGAAGAAATGAAGAACCCCAGGGTTAGTAGAAGGAAAGAAATCTTAAAAATTAGGGCAGAAATAAATGCAAAAGAAACAAAAGAGACCATAGCAAAAATCAACAAAGCCAAAAGCTGGTTCTTTGAAAGGATAAATAAAATTGACAAACCATTAGCCAGACTCATCAAGAAACAAAGGGAGAAAAATCAAATCCATAAAATTAGAAATGAAAATGGAGAGATCACAACAGACAACACAGAAATACAAAGGATCATAAGAGACTACTATCAACAATATATGCCAATAAAATGGACAACATGGAAGAAATGGACAAATTCTTAGAAAAGTACAACTTTCCAAAACTGGACCAGGAAGAAATAGAAAATCTTAACAGACCCATCACAAGCACGGAAATTGAAACTGTAATCAAAAATCTTCAAGCAAACAAAAGCCCAGGTCCAGACGGCTTCACAGCTGAATTCTACCAAAAAATTAGAGAAGAGCTAACACCTATCCTGCTCAAACTCTTCCAGAAAATTGCAGAGGAAGGTAAACTTCCAAACTCATTCTATGAGGCCACCATCACCCTAATACCAAAACCTGACAAAGATCCCACAAAAAAAGAAAACTACAGGCCAATATCACTAATGAACATAGATGCAAAAATCCTTAACAAAATTCTAGCAATCAGAATCCAACAACACATTAAAAAGATCATACACCATGACCAAGTGGGCTTTATCCCAGGGATGCAAGGATTCTTCAATATCCGCAAATCAATCAATGTTATACACCACATTAACAAATTGAAAAATAAAAACCATATGATTATCTCAATAGATGCAGAGAAAGCCTTTGACAAAATTCAACATCCATTTATGATAAGAACTCTCCAGAAAGCAGGAATCGAAGGAACATACCTCAACATAATAAAAGCTTTATATGACAAACCCACAGTAAACATTATCCTCAATGGTGAAAAATTGAAAGCATTTCCTCTAAAGTCAGGAACAAGACAAGGGTGCCCACTTTCACCATTACTATTCAACATAGTTTTGGAAGTTTTGGCCACAGCAATCAGAGCAGGAAAAGAAATAAAAGAAATCCAAATTGGAAAAGAAGAAGTAAAACTCTCACTGTTTGCAGATGACATGATCCTTTACATAGAAGACCCTAAAGACTCCACCAGAAAATTACTAGAACTAATCAATGATTATAGTAAAGTTGCAGGATATAAAATCAACACACAAAAATCCCTTGCATTCCTATACACTAATAATGAGAAAACTGAAGAGAAATTAAGGAAACCATTCCATTCACCATTGCAACAGAAAGAATAAAATACTTAGGAATATATCTACCTAAAGAAACTAAAGACCTATATATAGAAAACTATAAAACACTGGTGAAAGAAATCAAAGAGGACACTAATAGATGGAGAAATATACCATGTTCATGGATTGGAAGAATCAATATAGTGAAAATGAGTATACTACCCAAAGCAATTTATAGATTCAATGCAATCCCTATCAAGCTACCAACGGTATTCTTCACAGAGCTAGAACAAATAATTTCACAATTTGTATGGAAATACAAAAAATCTCGATTAGCCAAAGCTATCTTGAGAAAGAAGAATGGAACTGGAGGAAAATACCTGCCTGACTTCAGGCTCTATTACAAAGCCACAGTTATCAAGACAGTATGGTACTGGCACAAAGACAGAAATATTGATCAATGGAACAAAATAGAAAGCCCAAAGATAAATCCACACACCTATGGACACCTTATCTTTGACAAAGGAGGCAAGAATATACAATGGATTAAAGACAATCTCTTTAACAAGTGGTGCTGGGAAAACTGGTCAACCACTTGTAAAAGAATGAAACTAGAACACTTTCTAACACCATACACAAAAATAAACTCAAAATGGATTAAAGATCTAAACGTAAGACCAGAAACTATAAAACTCCTAGAGGAGAACATAGGCAAAACACTCTCTGACATACATCACAGCAGGATCCTCTATGACCCACCTCCCAGAATATTGGAAATAAAAGCAAAAATAAACAAATGGGACCTAATTAAACTTAAAAGCTTCTGCACATCAAAGGAAACTATTACCAAGGTGAAAAGGCAGCCTTCAGAATGGAAGAAAATAATAGCAAATGAAGCAATGGACAAACAACTAATCTCAAAAATATACAAGCAACTCCTACAGTTCAACTCCAGAAAAATAAATGACCCAATCAAAAAATGGGCCAAAGAACTAAATAGACATTTCTCCAAAGAAGACATACAGATGGCTAACAAACACATGAAAAGATGCTCAACATCACTCATTATCAGAGAAATGCAAATCAAAACCACTATGAGGTACCATTTCATGCCAGTCAGAATGGCTGCGATCCAAAATTCTACAAGCAATAAATGCTGGAGAGGGTGTGGAGAAAAGGGAACTCTCTTACACTGTTGGTGGGAATGCAAACTAGTACAGCCACTATGGAGAACAGTGTGGAGATTCCTTAAAAAACTGGAAATAGAACTGCCTTATGATCCAGCAATCCCACTGCTGGGCATACACACTGAGGAAACCAGAAGGGAAAGAGACACGTGTACCCCAATGTTCATCACAGCACTGTTTATAATAGCCAGGACAGGGAAGCAACCTAGATGCCCATCAGCAGATGAATGGATAAGAAAGCAGTGGTACATATACACAATGGAGTATTACTCAGCCATTAAAAAGAATACATTTGAATCAGTTCTAATGAGATGGATGAAACTGGAACCTATTATACAGAGTGAAGTAAGCCAGAAAGAAAAACACCAATACAGTATACTAACGCATATATATGGAATTTAGAAAGATGGTAACAATAACCCTGTGTACGAGACTTCAAAAGAGACACCGATGTATAGATCAGTCTTATGGACTCTGTGGAAGAGGGAGAGGGTGGGGAAATTTGGGAGAATAGCATTGAAACATGTATATTATCATGTATGAAACGAGTCGCCAGTCCAGGTTCGATACACGGTACTGGATGCTTGGGCCTGGTACACTGGGATGACCCAGAGGGAGGGTAGGGGAGGGAGGAGGGAGGAGGGTTCAGGATGGGGAATGCGGGTATACCTGTGGCGGATTTATTTCGATATTTGGCAAAACTAATACAATATTGTAAAGTTTAAAAATAAAATAAAATTTAAAAAAATAAAAATAAATTAAAACAAAGGCTGTGAAAAGAGACAAAGAAGGGCAGTACATAATGATCAAAGAATCAGTCCAAGAAGAAGATATGACAATTATAAATATATATGCACCCAACATAGGAGCACTGCAATATGTAAGACAAATGCTAACAAGTATAAAAGGGGAAATTAACAATAACACAATAATAGTGGGAGATTTTAATACCCCCTCACACCGATGGATAGATCAACTAAACAGAAAATTATCAAGGAAACATAAACTTTAAATGATATAATAGACCAGTTAGACCTACTTGATATCTATAGGACATTACACCCCAAAACAATGAATTTCACCTTTTTATCAAGCGCACACGGAACTTCTCCAGGATAGATCACATCCTGGGCCATAAATCTAGCCTTAGTAAATTCAAAAAAATTGAAATCACTCCAAGCATCTTTTCTGACCACAATGCAGTAAGATTAGATCTCAATTACAGGAGAAAAACTATTAAAACTTCCAACATATGGAGGCTGAACATCATACTGCTGAGTAACCAAGAAATCAAAAAAGAAATCAAAATATGCATAGAAAGGAGTGAAAATGAAAACACAACAACCCAAAACCTGTGGGACACTGTAAAAGCAGTGCTGAGGGGAAAGTTCATAGCAATACAGGCATGCCTAAAGAAACAAGAAAAAAGTCAAATAAATAACCTAACTCTACACCTAAAGCAATTAGAAATGGAAGAAATGAAGAACCCCAGGGTTAGTAGAAGGAAAGAAATCTTAAAAATTAGGGCAGAAATAAATGCAAAAGAAATAAAAGAGGCCATAGCAAAAATCAACAAAGCCAAAAACTGCTTCTTTGGAAGGATAAATAAAATTGACAAACCATTAGCCAGACTCATCAAGAAACAAAGGGGAAAAAATCAAATCAATAAAATTAGAAATGAAAATGGAGAGATCATAACAGACAACACAGAAATACAAAGGATCATAAGAGACTACTATCAGGAATTATATGCCAATAAAATGGACAACATGGAAGAAATAAACAACTTTCCAAAACTGGGCCAGGAAGAAATAGAAAATCTTAACAGACCCATCACAAGCACGGAAATTGAAACTGTAATCAGAAATCTTACAGCAAACAAAAGCCCCGGTCCAGACGGCTTCACAGCTAAATTCTACCAAAAATTTAGCGAAGAGCTAACACCTATCCTACTCAAACTCTTCTAGAAATTTGCAGAGGAAGGTAAACTTCCAGACTCATTCTATGAGGCCACCATCACCCTAATACCAAAACCTGACAAAGATGCCATAAAAAACAAACAAAACTACAGGCCAATATCACTGATGAACATAGATGCAAAAATCCTTAACAAAATTCTAGCAATCAGAATTTAACAATACATTAAAAAGGCCATACACCATGACCAAGTGGGCTTTATCCCAGGGATGCAACGTTTCTTCAATATCCACAAATCAATCAATGTAATACACCACATTAACAAATTGAAAAGTAAAAGCCATATGATTATCTCAGTAGATGCAGAGAAAGCCTTTGACAAAATTCAACATCCATTTATGATAAAAACTCTCCAGAAAACAGGAATCGAAGGAACATACCTCAACATAGTAAAAGCTATATATGACAAACCCACAGCAAACATTATCCTCAATGGTGAAAAATTGAAAGCATTTCCTCTAAAGTCAGAAACAAGACAAGGGTGTCCACTCTCACCACTACTATTCAACATAGTTTTGGAAGTTTTGGCCGCAGCAGTCAGAGCAGAAAAAGAAATAAAAGGAATCCAAATTGGAAAAGAAGTAAAACTCACTGTTGGCAGATGACATGATCCTCTACATAGAAAACCCTAAAGACTCCACCAGAAAATTACTAGAGCTAATCAATGAATATAGTAAAGTTTCAGGATCTAAAATCAACACACAGAAATCTCTTGCATTCCTATACACTAATGAGAAAATAGAAAGAAAAATTCAGGAAACAATTCCATTCACAATTGCAATGAAAAGAATAAAATACTTAGCAATATATCTATCTAAAGAAACTAAAGACCTATATATAGAAAACTATAAAACACTGAAGAAAGAAATCAAAGAGGACACTAATAGATGGAGAAATATACCATGTTCATGGATCAGAAGAATCAATACAGTGAAAATGAGTATACTACCCAAAGTAATCTATAGGTTCAATGTAATCCCTATCAAGCTACCAACAGTATTTTTCACAGAGCTAGAACAAATAATTTCACAATTTGTATGGAAATATAAAAATCCTCGAATAGCCAAAGCAATATTGAGAAAGAAGAATGGAACAGGAGGAAAATACCTGCCTGACTTCAGGCTCTACTACAAAGCCACAGTCATCAAGAAAGTATGGTACTAGCACAAAGACAGAAACATAGATCAATGGAAAAAAATATAAAGCCCAGAGATAAATCCACCCACCTATGGACACCTTATCTTTGACAAAGGAGGCAAGAATATACAATGGATTAAAGACAATCTCTTTAACAAGTGGTGCTGGGAAAACTGGTCAACCACTTGTAAAAGAATGAAATTAGAACACTTTCTAACACCATACACAAAAATAAACTCAAAATGGATTAAAGATCTAAATGTAAGACCAGAAATTGTAAAACTCATAGATGAGAACATAGGCAAAACACTCTCTGACATACATCACAGCAGGATCCTTTATGACCCACCTCCCAGAATATTGGAAATAAAAGCAAAAATAAACAAATGGGACCTAATTAAACTTAAAAGCTTCTGCACAACAAAAGAAACTAAGCAAGGTGAAAAGACAGCCTTCAGAATGGGAGAAAATAATAGCAAATGAAGCAACTGGCAAACAACTAATCTCAAAAATATACAAGCAACTCCTACAGCTCAATTCCAGAAAAATAAATGAAGCAATCAAAAAAAATGGGCCAAAGTACTAAATAGACAGTTCTCCAAAG
This sequence comes from Bos taurus, assembly GCF_002263795.3. Classification (NCBI taxonomy): domain Eukaryota; kingdom Metazoa; phylum Chordata; class Mammalia; order Artiodactyla; family Bovidae; genus Bos; species Bos taurus. The sequence goes on along the minus strand of NC_037338.1, from coordinate 17,189,845 downwards.
AAGACATACAGATGGCTAATAAACACATGAAAAGATGCTCAACATCACTCATTATCGGAGAAATGCAAATCAAAACCACAATGAGGTACCATATCACACCAGTCAGAATGGCTGCGATCCAAAAGTCTACAAGCAATAAATGCTGGAGAGGGTGTGGAGAAAAGGGACGCCTCTTACACTGCTGATGGGAATGCAAACTAGTACAGCCACTATGGAGAACAGTGTGGAGATTCCTTAAAAAAAAAAAAACTGGAAATAGAACTGCCTTATGATCCAGCAATCCCACTGCTGGGCATACACACTGAGGAAACCAGAACTGAAAGAGACACGTGTGCCACAGTGTTCATTGCAGCACTGTTTATAATAGCCAGGACATGGAAACAACCAAATGTCCAGCAGCAGATGAATGGATAAGAAAGCAGTGGTACATATACATAACGGAGTATTACTCAGCCATTAAAAAGAATACATTTGAATCAGTTCTAATGAGGTGGATGAAACTGGAACCTATTATACAGAGTGAAGTAAGCCAGAAAGAAAAATACCAATAGAGTATACTAACACATATATATGGAATTTAGAAAGATGGTAATGATAACCCTGTAAGTGAGACAGCAAAAGAGACACAGATGTATAGAACAGTCTTTTGGGCTCTGTGGAAGAGGGAGAGGGTGGGATGATTTGGGAGAATGGCATTGAAACATGTATAATATCATATATGAAATGAATTGCCAGTCCAGGTTCAATGCATGATACTGGATGCACTGGGATGACGCAGAGGGATGGTACAGGGAGGGAGGAGGGAGAGGGGTTCAGGATGGGGAACAGGTGTATACCTGTGGTGGATTCATGTTGATGTATGGCAAAACCAATACAATATTGTAAAGTAATTAACATCCAATTAAAATAAATAAATTTATATTAAAAATAAAGATTATTGTAGAAATAGTATTAGTGGTCATAAGGAATGATTTTTAAAAGTGTTCTTAGATTAAAAAAAAAAAATCTTGTTGTGGTCGGGCATGGGTTGGAAAAGAATTTCCAGACAAGAGGCAGAACGAAAGAAGAATAAAGTTCATTAGAGTGGGGAGAGAAGAGTCACTAACAGCACAGCTGGCTGGCTTCCTAATAGGGAGAGCTGACACTGAACAGGGGTTCTTGATTCATTTTTATATCTTGCATGTAAGGAATACGATAGGGGTCTTGTGGGTCATTTGCTGATTGGAATGAGGTAGGTATCTTGTGGGGAGCAGATGGAGAGGAAGGCAAATACCTTCAACCTATAGGGGAAAGGAAGGGAGACAGGTTATACTGGTCAGGAGGACCTGGAATTCATTAATAGTTACAACATTGGGGACGGGAGAGAAGGTCAATAAGGGTCTGGTGTTTCCATTCCTGCATTCCAAGACCCTGCTTCATTTTATCTGCTCTTGCATGTCAAGACCCTCCTTGGTTTCATCTGCCGTTTTGTCCTTCAGTCACCACAAAAGTTTGGTAAGAATTTGGTTATAGTTTTCAAGTAGGCTAACAGAAAACTTCTAGAAATATCACCATGTAATCTGGTGAAAGACTAGAGATCTCTTCAAGAAAATTAGAGATACCAAGGGAACATTTCATGGAAAGATGGGCTCAATAAAGGACAGAAATTGTAGGGACCTAACAGAAGCAGAAGATATTAAGAAGAGGTGGCAAGAATACACAGAACTGTACAAAAAAGACCTTCAGAACCCAGATAATTACGATGGTGTGATTACTCACCTAGAGCCAGATATCCTGGAATGTGAACTCAAGTGGGTCTTAGGAAGCATCACTACGAACAAAGCCAGTGGAGGTGATGGAATTCCAGTTGAGCTATTTCAAATCCTTAAAGATGATGCTATGAAAGTACTGCACTCAATATGTCAGCAAATTTGGAAAACTCAGAAGTAGCCACAGGACTGGAAAAGGTCAGTTTTCATTCCAATCCCAAAGAAAGGCAATGCCAAAGAATGTTCAAAATACTGCACAATTGCACTCATCTCACAACCAAGTAAAGTAATGCTCAAAATTCTCCAAGCCAGGCTTCAGCAATATGTGAACTGTGAACTTCCAGAAGTTCAACCTGGTTTTAGAAAAGGCAGAAGAACCAGAGATCACATTGCCAACATTCGCTGGATCATCGAAAAAGCAAGAGAGTTCCAGAAAAACATCTATTTATGCTTCATTGACTATGCCAAAGCCATTGACTATGTGGATCACAATAAACTGTGGGAAATTCTGAAAGAAATGGGAATACCAGACCCCCTGACTTGCTTCTTGAGAACCTGTATGCAAGTCAGGAAGCAACAGTTAGAAATGGAGATGGAACAACAGACTGGTTCCAAATAAGAAAAGGAGTACGTCAAGGCTGTATATTGTCACCCTGCTTATTTAACTTATATGTAGAGTACATCATGAGGAACACTGGGCTAGAGGAAGCACAAGCTGAAATTAAGATTGATGGGAGAAATATCAATAACTTCAGATATGCAGATGACATCACCCTTATGGCAGAAAGTGAAGAGGAACTAAAAAACCTCTTGATGAAAGTGAAAGAGGAGAGTGAAAAAGTTGGCTTAAAGATAAACATTCAGAAAACCAAGTTCATGGCATCTGGCCCCATCATTTCATGGAAAATAGATGGGGAAACAGTAGAAACAGTGGCTGACTTTATTTTTCTGGGCTCCAAAATCACTGCAGATGGTGATTGCAGCCATGAAATTAAAAGACGCTTATTCCTTGGAAGGACAGTTATGACCAACCTAAACAGCATATTGAAAAGCAGAGACATTACTTTGTCAACAAATGTCCATCTAGTCAAGGCTATGGTTTTTCCAGTGGTCATGTGTGGATGTGAGAATTGGACTATAAAGAAAGCTGAGTGCCGAAGAATTGTTGCTTTTGAACTGTGGTGTTGGAGAAGACTCTTGAGAGTCCCTTGGACTGCAAGGAGATTCAATCAGTCCATCCTTAAGGAGATCAGTCCTGGGTGTTCATTGGAAGGACTGATGTTGAAGCTGAAACTCCAATACTTTGGCCACCTGATGTGAATAGCTGACTCATTTGAGAAACCGTGATGCTGGGAAAGATTGAGGGCAGGAGGAGAAGGGGACAATAGAGGATGAAATTGTTGGATGGCATCACCGACTCAATGAACATGGGTTTGGGTGGACTCTGGGAGTTGATGATGGACAGGGAGGCCCTGGTGTGCTGTGGTTCATGGGGTTGCAAAGAGTTGGACATGACTGAGTGACTGAACTGAACTGAATCTGGTGTACAATTGAGGGTATATTTTTAATTTTTCTAAAAAGATTATCTTGATAAAATATTATTTGTGGAGCAAGGCAACAGTATACTGTAGTAGATTCTGCTGTTGTCCAGCCTGTGACCCATCTACCTCAGGATTTTAGTGTATTTCTGTAGTATTCCAATGGCTACCATCTGAATCACTTTAGCTGACTCTGAGTCTCTTGACTGTTGAAGCTAAAATTGCTTTAGTGCACTGCAAATTTGGTATCACAGAAAAGCAATGGCTTACTAAAATAGCCTTCTACCAATAAATTGGTGTGACTTGGTGTATTAGTACTATAAATACCCGTTTCCTCACACATCTGGGAAAATGACTGAGATTTCTCCCTCAAAGAGAGAAATCTTTGAGGTACTTTAAAGTTCCCTCTACCCAATTACATAATTTGTTTGACAATGTATCCCTTATTATCTCATTCCCTTTCCTGGTACAATGACTACTTTGTTACTATGTTTCCTGAAATACTCACAAGTAAACTACTTCCACTTCTGGGGAAACCCAAATTAAGACAATTGTCACTAGGAGTGGTTTTAGAAAGTAGATCTTCAGGATAAAATTTTGAAATTTGATCACTCACTGGCTAGAGACCTCTAGGACCTCATTACTGATAGTAAGTAAGTAATGATGGCATGCCAAATGCTGTAGCATTACAATAACCAGGACTCTTACCTGTGGTGAATTAGGAGGAAAGTGGAATGAAATGTAGTGGTTTATATAATATTTTTAGAGATATGGGGCCATAATTATTATAGGAATCTTAGGGCTTACTGGTCATTAAGTAATAAAAAGCAAACAAACAGTCAAGTCAACTCATTCCATCATCAACACAAAATACTACTAGGCAAGTCACAAGGCCATAGCAGGATTAAAGAGCCTAATTTCTTGCAAGGTATAAAGAAAGCTAAAGTCACATCCTGATAAGTCTTCTATACTCAAGTCAGAGCCCTGACAGGGAAAGAGTCAGACTTTAAGACCTTAGATGAAATATCTAAGTAGACTGTTTCAGAAAACCCTGAGACCTGAGATTTCCCAGAACACTCTAGGCTAGCAGAAACAGCACACTCTTTTTATCAGGCAATCACTGTATTTCTTTTTCTGGACAACATGGAAAGACTTCACTTGAGGCAGATGTCTTGCACAACCATGTTTGTTTGCTTGATTCCTCCTCCAGAGTTGCTCCTAATGCTTTTACACCAGTAACTATAATTATGACTCAGCATGGTCCAAATGGGGAAGTACTATACCTGTCGTATCAATTATCAGTGGCTGCCTAACAGATTACTACAATCTTAGCAGCTTTAAACAAGAGGCATATACATATGTTCAGTCACTCAGTTGTATCTGACTCTTTGCGACCCTGTGAAGTGTAGCCTACCAGGCTCCTCTGTCCATGGGAGTTTTTCTGGGTAGGAATGCCGAAGTGGGTTTCCATTTCTTCCTCCATGATATCCTTCTGACTGGGGATCAAACCCAGATCTCCTGCACTGCAGGCAGATTCATTACTGCTGAGCCACTGGGGCAGCCCTCTGTATGTCAGTCTAGTCATAGTTTAGCTGTATCATCTTCTTTGTTACTTACATGGTTGCTATCAAAGTAACACTGAAGCTAGAGCTTCAGTCTCGACTGAGGCTTAATTGAGGAAAAAATTTCTTCCAAGCTCATATAGTTTTGGGAAGCACTCTGATTCTCTAGGCTGCTGAACCATATTTTCTTAAGGATATTACCTGACTTATAAAATAACAACAACAACAATACACATATGCACACACACACACACACACACACACACATTATGAAACTTTAGAAACAAATGATCAAGGTGCTTATGTCAGCTATCCAAGGTGAAATCACAACCATGTACCAATTTTCAGGGAGTCTATTCCAGAAGAGGCCACATTCTCTTCAGGAATACTCCAAAAAACAAAGCAAGTAAAAATAACATCAAATCCCATAATCTTTCCTCAAAGGATCTATAGAAATTTACCAGGACCTGTTCCTGTATATTGAAACCTAGTAGACACAGAGTCTGAACTAACTACATCCTGGGGAAACCGAAGTGTCATCATACACCCTTAGTTAGAATTCAAACATATGGAGGCCTGGAATACTGGCCTTCACTCATCTTATTGTGGATTTAATGGTTCCACAGAGCCCTCACCTCTGAACCCCAGGGGCATCTGTCAGTCCATGAATGCATAATCAGGATGAATATACATATTGAATTGGCAGAGCTCTTGTTCTTATAATCTGACCTGTGGATGTGTGCAATAATAGTAGAAAAATTCAAGTAAAAGCACCCTGAAATTTCCTCCTTTCAGGCAAGTTAGTAAATCAAAAGCAAAATTGCATCCCAAATAGAAGAGCAAAGTGGCAGAGACCTAAACATATAGATAGGAGTGATGTTATTTATTTTAAAGCTATTTACTTGACCAGTCTGTATTCCTTCCTACTCAAAAAACAAAGAAAAATCAAATAATAGCGAGTAACATCCACTTAACCAGGTGTTATTTTAAATTGCAGCTGCTTTGCCAGATGTGTAACTTTACTGGAACAGATCTGTACAGCCTTAAGCACTTGATATATAGTTTTTGATCTAGCAAATGTGCCCCCCACCTACTCTGCCAATACTAATCAGGAAAGAGAATTAGAAGCAGTTTACACTTACTTGGAATAGACGGTACTATATGCTCAGAGTCTTTCCCCAAAACAGCATTAACCCTACTGATTTTAGCCAAATATAGTGAGAAAAAAAATAGTATCATTTGACTACTACATAAAATGCATAGCTGATTATTTATAGTAATGTCATCATGTTAATTGGACCTAATAAATAGGAAATACCAACTACTTTGCATGACATGTGCCCCAGAGAGTGGGAGAAAAACCTACATTATGTAACCTACATTTATAGAGCTTACAAATAAGGAATTTTTTTTTTTTTTGGAAATCTGGTAACTGATGCATATCAAGACTTTCCCACCAAAATTAAAGGATAAGTCATTATACCTTGAACCTCTTATGATTATCAAACAGTCACTTTACTTGGTAGGCCGCTATAGATTTTGAGGACAGCAAATAAAGGCTTAGTAACACTGGTCACATCCATTTATTGGGTGACTCACAAATCTGTCAGGTTTGAGTGGGTCCAGAGGATTCTGCATTACTTTCAGGCTGTCATACGAGAATCCCAGCAACTCAGTCTATAAGGCCAGGTGGAGTTCATGGTGCCGGAAGCATCCATCTTAGAAAAGGATATCATGTGAAATCTCTGCTGCTGCTGCTGCTAAGTCACTTTAGGCTGACTCTGTGCGACCCCATGGATGGCAGACCACCAGGCTCCACCGTCCCTGGGATTCTCTAAGCAAGAATACTGGAGTGGGTTTCCATGTCCTTCTCCAATGCATGAAAGTGAAAAGTGAAAGTGAAGTTGCTCAGTTGTGTCTGACTCTTGCCAACCCCATGGACTGCAGCCTACCAGGCTCCTCATTCCATGGGATTTTCCAGGCAAGAGCACTGGAGTGGGGTGCCATTGACTTCTCCGGTGGAATCTCTAACATAGAGTATATTTAAAGCAGAGAATTACTAACCATTAGATAAGCAGCTTCTTGCATTTTTCTGGACCATAACAGAGGCTGAGAAGCTAGTGTCTATTCAAGGGCCAGGACTACAACTGGTACTATTCATCTGAACTGGGAATTATTAACCTATCAAGTAAAAAAGTTGTACAGATGCAACATAATTTCATATAATGAAAATAATACATGTATGATTAGGTTTGAAGAAGATCAGAGACCATAAGTAATTTACAAAAGAGCCAGACCAGACTACAAGTTGACCTAATTTCTTTGCTCCAACATCTCTACCTCAGCTCACATTTATAACATGATAGGGAATTCCTTATTCCCAAGTGTGGATATAACATGGTCCAAATTCATGTAAAGGTTGAACTGCTGTAAGCAAATACATTTATGTTAGTCAAAATCAGACTATCACAGGAATGGCCTCAAAGATTGTATTGTAAGGAAATCTTTCCAACAGGCAGAGCAGATGCCCTAGGTCATCAATTTGATGTAAAAGGAGACAAATAAATTCCTAGGTAGAGACAAATGGCCTGTTTTTTGGTCAAGAATCTGAAAAGAGCAAAACTGGAAAACAGAGATTTAAAGAAAAAAATGAACATTTTTCAATGAGAAAGTAAACAAAATTCAGGGATCTTTGTGTCTCATGGCACTGCTCACAAAGAATATTCATAACAGAGAAAATAAACAGACAACTGGCCAAACAGATACATACAATAGTGGTTAGATATTCTCATACTCAGTCACCCCAGTGTTTGCATAATAATCCCATGAATGGAGTTCCCAGAGTGAGAGAGAGGGAGGCTATGTATACAACTTTCATCATGGGTTCCCTGGCATTAAGAAAAGTCTAGCCAGTGCTGCTACAGAATGTATAATCAATGAGCTTAGCTTAGACTGTACAATGTTTAGCTTTGTCAACAGGACGTGCTGGAATCACTGCAATACTGTAACAAGAGAGAGACCCTCTCTTTCGTACTGGTGTACTTTTATTTTCTCATGATGAGGCTCCCAAGAAGTCAGTGTGCCAGAACCCTAGTGATAAACACATTCCAGTGGTTTCTTGGCAACTTTAAAGGTCTTTCCTTACCAACAGTTCAAGACCATACCCTCTGGCAAATTTCTTCTCCGTGATTTTCAGCATATGTATATGGTAGCCACATTTTCTTTACTGGAGTTTGAGTCTTAGCCTGGGAGATGCTGTCTCTCCTAAGTTCCCAGTTCCCTTCTGTTCACTCTCTCAGCCCTACACATAGTAACAAGTCCTCTTTTACTCTTTAATAGTTAAAAATGTTTTATATCAAATTTTCCCTATTTAAGTTACTAGTATGATTTCTATGCCCTGACTGGATCCTGATTAATCCACATGCCATCCCTCAAAAAAACTAACCAAGTACTGATTTGCTAGTTAATTATGCTATTTCCTTTTCATGATGAATGGACAATTATTCACCTTTACTGAGCTTCTACAATTTTCCAGATTAAAGTTTGGGTTTCCTCTTTTCCTTGCTTTGGACACAACACTATTGAAAAATTTCACAACACAAGTTCAACAAGGAAAACTCAACTAAAAACTTAACTAAAAAAAAAAAAACAAACTGCAATATTTATTTTAATCCTAAAAGATGATGCTGTTAAAATGTTTCACTCAATATGTCAGTAAATTTGGAAAACTCAGCAGTGGCCACAGGACTGGAAAAGGTCAGTTTTAATTCCAATCTTAAAGAAAGGCAATGCCAAAGAATGCTCAAACCACCACACAATTGAACTCATGTCACATGCTACCAAAATGATGCTCAAAATTCTCCAAGTCAGACTTCAACAGTAGTGAACCATGAACTTCCAGATGTTCACGCTGGATTTAGAAAAGGCAGAGGACCCAGAGAGCAAATTGCCAACATCCATTTGAGCTTTCCTGGTGGCTCAGAGGTTAAAGCATCTGCAGTCCATGGGGTCACTAAGAGTAGGACACGACTGAGCGACTTCACTTTCACTTTTCACTTTCATGCATCAGAGAAGGAAATGGCAACCCACTCCAGTGTTCATGGCTAGAGAATCCCAGGGACGGGGGAGCCTGATGGGCTGCCATCTATGGGGTCGCACAGAGTCGGACACGACTGAAGCGACTTAGCAGCAGTAGCAGCCAATGCAAGGAGACTCGGGTTTGATCCCAGGGTCAGGAAGATCCCCTGGAGAAGGAAATGGTAATCCACTCCAGTATTCTTGCCTGGAGAATCCCATGGACAGAGAAGCCTGGTAGGCTACAGTTCACGGGGTCGCAAATAGTTGGACACGATGGAGTGACTTCACTTTTCCCTTTATTGGATCATCAAAAAAGCAAAAGAGTTCCAGAGAAACATCTGCTTATGTTTTATTGACTGCACCAAAGCATTTGACTGTATGGATCACTGCAAATTGTGGAAAATTCTTAAAGAGAAGGGAATATCAGATTACCTGAACTGCCTGCTGAGAAACCTGTATTCAGGTCAAGAAGCAATAGTTAGAACTGGACATGGAACAAGACACTGGCTCCAAATCGGGAAAAGAGTATGTCAGGGCTGTATATTGTCACCTTATGTATTTAACTTATATGCAGAGTACATCATGAAAAATGCTGGGCTGGATGAAACACAAGCTGGAGTCAGGATTGCTGGGAGAAATATCAATAACCTTAGATATGCAGATGACACCACCTTTGTGGCAGAAAGCAAAGAAGAACAAAAGAGCCTCTTGATGAAACTGAAAGAGGAGATGAAAAAGTTGGCTTCAAACTCAACATTCAGAAAACTAAGATTATGGCATCCAGTCTGTTAGGTAGTTAGAATAAGAAAAAGGAGTCCAGAATGGTGGTGGCTAAAAAACAAGGAAGGGAAAAGCCCGTGAAAATAGAACAAAAGAAGGTCCGAGGACCAGAGTAAGGACCTCAGGTAGAACAAATAGCACTCCTGGCTAGCCCAATTTACATAGGGCAGGGGGGAGGAAAAAAACATATAAAAAAAGGAGCCAAAGGGCCAAGGGTCTCTCTCTCCCTCATGTGCACGCATTCTCTTTTTCTTTCTCTCTTCTCTTCGCATCTTTTGGGTCTGCATGCTCTCATGCTTCAAGGATGTATTTTCCTTTTATTTTCTAAATAAAACTGAGCTGTAACATGGAGCTGTAACACTAATCTGTCCAAGAGCTATAACACAGTCTGTCTGAGAGCTGTGACATGCCGAGAGCTGTGACATGCCGAGGGCTGTAACATCCATCACTTTAAATTTTGTTGAGACGAGACAGAACTGAGGAAAATCACACTCTCCTGACAACTATGGTGCCATGACTCAGATATAACGTGGCTGAAACAACCTTGGCGTGGCCCCCGCAAGGAGGAGGCCAAGCACAGCAGGAGCCCAACTCTGCGAAAGCTCCCACACTAGAAGCAGAAAGCGAAGAAAATCCAGCACAGGGGAAGTGACAAGAAGCTCATAGTGCTGGAAACTGGGACAGCAAAAAAAGAATTCAGCAGAAAGCTTACGCGGCTCAGTCTCAGATTCCAGAAGACCTCCAGTTAAGGTAGGAGGTCCTCGCTCCTGTGGTTGGAGGGACATATGCCTAATGAAATTTTAATTCCTTTAAAATCTCTCATTTCTTGTTCCTTGAACCCCCTGCAAACATGTGAGTGGCAGTGGGTGCAATTGAGGGACTCTGGAGAGTTTGCTCCTTGGTATGTCCCAAAGTCTTCACCATCTGCTGAGCCCCAGTACCCAAGCCAGCGGGGGTTCTTCTGTCCTTAATTTTCTTTGTACCAAGGATCAGGCCATTGAAAACTGTGAGCACAGGTCAGGTATTTAGTAAATTTTTCCCGCAGGTTATGAAGGGGATTCCTTGGCACGTTTTTCCCACTGCTTTTTCCTCCCATCCTTCAGCTCCTCTCGCGTTGGACTTGAGCCCAGCCAAAACCCATGTTGCCTGGTTTCAGGACTTAATGAAGCTCAGGCTCTGATGTCTCATTGCAAAAATTCAGTGAGAGACACAGTGACACATAAGAGGTGGATTTGTTAGGATTCAGAGAGAAGGGTGTGGACTCTCTGTAGGGTGTGAGCTATTGCAGAGAGCAAATGTTTCTGCCATGGAATGTGTTGTGGCTAGGTTTTGTGAGCTGGGTGAATTCATACGCTAATGAATGGGAGGATCATTCCAACCATTGTGGAACCACTCACTCCTCCATCTTTTGACAGTGTCTTGGAGCTGCCCTGCCACCTCTGGGTGTGTCAGTTAGCTTACAAATTGGGGATTAAGGTTTACTTGAATTTGACTTGTCATCTTAGACTCAATTGATTTTAATTGGCTTATGTTATGCCCTTGCGCTATGTCATTCTTTCAAAAGTTGTGCCTGCCTCCTTCCCTCCTGTTTCATGCTCTTTTCCTGAGCCCCATCCAGGCACACAAGGTTGCCTCTACAATCTTCTGGAGAGACAACCAGAAAATAGCTGGCCTTTGGGAGGAAAATACTGTATAATATCCAATCCCTCTAGATATTCAGGCTTTCATATTCCATATTTCCCACCACATGAGCACATCAGCATCTCTCAGTGAACCCGCTAGGGTGGGCAACATGTACGCAATGCCTGCTAGAACTCCATCTCTTGGCATCTCTTCAAAGGCAATTGGGGTTCCAGGGATAATTGCCACTTTTGGAGTTAGCCCTGCAGGCCATTTGGGCCCAAATCCTTACCACCCTTCTCCTAAGGTTACAGACATACTCCAGGATCAAATCTCCACTCCACTTTTATGGAACATCTAGTCTGTTGCCTCTCACTAATTTGTTCTTAAGCCAATTACTAACTCCTACAACCAGTACCCTGACCCCTTGTAGGCAACCAGTCTATTCTTAAACTACCCTTAATGCCCATACCAGGGCTAGATAACCCACTCCTTTGTTATTACCTAAAGTGGGTCTATGACAACCAAATGTTTACCATTGGAAACACCCTAAGCTGTTCTTATGGAGGACAAGGGAAGGAAATCAGTCACTTACAATCCCTTAGAACAATATGAGGATAAGTCTTATGACCCTTTCACTGTTTCCCAGTCTCAGAACACAGGCTTGGATTGCTTTACATCAAGGTATCTATTCCCATCTGTGGTGAGTGAAAAAGTCACTCAGTCGTGTCCAACTCTTTGCGACCCTGTGGACTGTAGCCTACCAGGATCCTCTGTCCATGGGATTTTCCAGGCAAGAATACTGGAGTGGGTTGCCATTTCCTTCTCCAGGAGATCTTCCTGACCCAGGGATTGAACCCAGATCTCCCACATTGTAGGCAGACGCTTTACCGTCTGAGCCACCTGCAATGAACAAACTGTCAATGAGTTAAAATTACAACCCTTTAATCCTACCCAGCACTGGTCACGCTGGAGAATTTGGGGATGCCCAACTCCACTCTGGGGGTCCCAAGAGATCAACATACCTTGACCTGCCTAGGAATCTGGTCCTTGAAATGTTGTCACGCCTCAACCTGCTCTAGGATCTGCCAGTCTAGGGGTCCCAGAAGACTGTCACACCTCGACCTGCTCAGGGACCCAATTCTCAGGAGGCTGACCCGCTTCGACCCACCTGGGGATTCAATCTCCAGGAGGCTTCACCCCTCAGCCTACCTGCAGATCTGCACCCTGAGGCAGGGATGCCTGGCTCTCAGGTTACAACAGTACTGGGTAGGATAAGCTTCAGAAAGACTCACCCCTACAGAAGTCCAACCATGGAAATAGAAGGAAGCCTATTAGTTGTAGGACTGTGCCCAGTCTCAGCAATAACTCAGGAGCCCAACGAGACCCCATCGCCTTTCTGGAAAGGCTAAAAGAGGCTAAAAGTTTACCAATCTGGAGTTAGACTCTTATAAGGGACAGATGATTTTAAAGGACAAATTCCTGTCCCAATATGCATCAGATATCATAATAAAGTTACAACAGCTACAGCAGCAGGACCCTGCTGCCTCTTTAGATGAGAGGGTCCAGACAGCCACCAATACCTTTTGTAACAGAGAACAGGAGAAGGAGGCCAAGGCCTAGGAGAGGGAGAAAAGGAAAGAGACAAGGCATGCCCAGATGCTGGCTGCCCTCCAGAAAAGCCCTATGGCAAACCCTGAGTCCTTGAAGGACAAGGCACGAGGCAAATGCCTAATCTGTAGACAGGTGAGGCATTGGGCCAAAGAGTGTCCAAACCATGATATGGCTCCTAAACTGGCTTGCTATAAATGCCATCAACTGGGACATTGGGCAGCACTCTGTCCAAGAGCCTCAAGGTCAAGCACCAAGCCTTCCCTCATGATAGTTCAACAGGACTGAAGCGGCCCACTCTAGCCAGCCCGCCTGTCACAGATAACCATCACAGGGCTGGAGGCAAGGATGCAACTGGATGTGGCAGATAGGCCTGAGAATTTCTTGGTTGACACAGGGGCTACCTACTCTATCCTGACCGCCTACTCCAGGGACGTCTCCTCCCAAACCTGTACCATTTTGGGTACTACAGGAAAAACAGTTACAAAAAGATTCACCTGAGCACTTTGTTGCTGGGATGGACAAATATTTTCCCACCAGTCTAGTGGTCCCTGACTGTCCTCTTCCCGTATTGGGAACAAATCTCTCCCTGCCTTCGAACCTTGAAGCTATTGCCGTCCTGATAGAAAATGCTTTAAAACTCTCTTTTGAGGGCAAACTATTTTTACCAACCACCAAGTGAAACAACTCCTCAATAGGAGAGGCCATTTATGGATGTCTGATCAAAGAATCCTCAGATATCAAGTAGTGCTGATGGAAAATCCAGGCCCCACTATATCCCCTTGTGAGGTTTCTAACTGAGCCACCCTCCTGCCTACCCCCGAGGGCTCTCTCCCCTTTCACTCTTGCCTAGAAACCTTGGACCACTGGACAAAACCCTAAAAGGGACTGTCAGAGGATCCTCTGACCAATCCTGAGGAAATATGGTACACTGATGAAAGCATCTTTGATTTAGATGGAAAAAGAAGAGCCAGATATGCAGTAGTCTCCAATTTCAAGACCATAGAGGCTAAACCTTTGCCACCAGTTACTTTTGCCCAATTGTCTGGGCTCATAGTCTGGATAATACATGGAGCAATACCCTGACTGGAGCTTTAGAGCTGGGAAAAGGAAAAAGAGTAGCCATTTACCCTGACTCCAAATATGCCTTTCTGGTGCTGCATGCACATGCTGCTATTTGGAAATACAGGGGCCGCTTGACCACTTGAGGGTTCCCAATCAAATATGGTGATCAAATTCTTAGACTCTTGGAGGCAGTCCATCTGCCCACTGAGATTTCAGTCTCCCACATAAAGGACACCAAAAAGGGAGCATGGAAGTGGTACGAGGGAACCGAGCAGCTGATCAGGCAGCTGAAAGAGCAGCACTACGGAACAATGACTTAATAGGGGTTGCCACCTTAGTTCTACGGACTAATTTTCCAGAAACTCCTTCATATACTGAAGGTGAGACTCTTAAAGCTAAGAGTGAGGGCTTTCAAGAAGATCATATAGGGTGGTTCCAAAAGGAGGGACTCCTTTTTCTGCCTGGAAACCTCCAATGGAAGTTGGTTAACTCCTTACATGCCACCACTCATTTAGGGGAAAAGGCCCTCCAAAGATTACTAGAAAGGTCCTTCAGAGGACCAGGCCTCCAAACAACTATAAGGCAAGTGGTCTTCTCTTGTCCCACTTGCCAATTAAATAGCCCCCAAGGAGCTCAAAGACCCTGCTGGCCCAGCCCATCCAATGATGTAGGACCGACCCAGGAGAGGACTGGCAGATGGACTTCACTAGATGCCAGTTTCTCAAGGGTATGCTGCTGCTGCTGCTGCTGCTGCTAAGTCGCTTCAGTCATGTCCGACTCTGTGTGACCCCACAGACGGCAGCCCACCAGGCTCCCCCGTCCCTGGGATTCTCCAGGCAAGAATACTGGAGTGGGTTGCCATTGCCTTCTCCGCTCAAGGGTATAAATACCTATTAATCATAATAGATACATTCACAGGATAGATTGAAGGCTTTCCCACCTGGACTGAGAGAGCTGAGGAGGTGGTAAAAAAAAACTGCTCCATGAAATCATTCTGAGAGTTGGTCTGCCCAGGTCATTACAAAGTGACAATAGGACATCATTTACCTCTAAGGTCACCGAATGGGTCTCTAAAGTATTAGGCATTACTTATATCTATTGTGCCTGGAGGCCTCAGTATTCAGGAAAAGTAGAAAGAGCCAACCAATTCTTAAAATCAGCAATAAAAAAAGATAACCCAGGAGACCTACCTGGGATGGAAGGAGGCTTTATCAATTGCTCTCCTCCACACCCGAATTGCCCCTAAGGAAAAGGTTGGTCTTAGTCCTTATGAGATGCTATATGGGAGACCTTTTGTTTATGTCAATGACCTCTTCCCACATCCAGAGGCTCAGACCCTCCAGTCTTATACCATGGCCACTGGGCAATTCCAACAGGACATACGCTTGTGAGGTGTGAACCAGGACCCAAAAGATTCTAAGGAGTCACCACTTCCAGGAACTCAAGTCCTAATTAAAGTCTGGAAAGATGTGTCCCAAAAGGCTCAACTCCAGCCCACGTGGAAGGACCCCTACCCTGTAATACTTTCTATCCCCACAGCAGTCAAGGTACCAGAACATGACTTCTGGATTCACTACTCATGAGTAGTGAAGAAAACAGAAAAGGACACTCAATACACCTGTGAACCCCTGGGAGAGCTCAGATACCTATTCAGGACTACAAATGAGGGTCATTCTAATGAACACCCCCAAAATCTAGTTTCTGGGGATACGATTTCTCAAGTCAGCTCTAAAGAGTAAACACAGCTTGGCAGGGGTTGTACTCCAAAACAGACAGGAGATAGATCTTCTGATCCCTGAACATGGAGGGACTTGAGCCATCCTGGCATAGGTATTTGGAGTTGGCTAATGCCCCTACTAGTCCTTGTTATGCCTTATTGATGCTGTTTATGATTGCTCCATGTATTATCAATTGTCGAACCCGTTTTGTCTCTGCCCAGATCACATGCAGTGCCAGTTCAACAAGGATATATAAAACTACCGCTGACCACAGAAAATATCATTCACCCTTAGATGGACACCACTATAAGGACTCTGAGGCCTGAGACTAGCAAGAGGGGGAGGCCCAATACCCCTTGCCATCCCAGTTCATCAGGAAGTAGCCAGAAAGACCTCGATACCCCTATTCCCAAAGAATTGGGCCTCCCATCTCTTGAGGGGGGAATGTTAGGAAAAAGGAGTCCAGAATAGCGGTGGCTAAAAGACAAGGAAGGGAAAAGCAGCGAAAATAGAACAAAGAAAGGTCTGAAGACCAGAGTGAGGACCTCAGGTAGAACAAATAGCACTCCTGGCTAGCCCAATTTACATAGGCCCAGGGGGAGGCCCAGGGGGAGGGAAAAAAACATATAAAAAGAGGAGCCAAATGGCTGGGGGTCTTTCTCTCCCATGTGCACTCTCTCTCTCTCTTCTCTTTGCATTTTTGGGTCAGTATGCCCTCATGCCTCGAGGATGTATTTTCCTTTTATTTTCTAAATAAAACTGAGCTGTATCACAGACCTGTAACACTTATCTGTCCAAGAGCTATAACATGGTCTGTCTGAGAGCTGTGACACACTGAGGGCTTTAATGTCCATCACTTCAAATTTTTGTTGAGAAGAGACAGACCAAGGAAAATTTCACAGTCCTCTGACACGGTCCTGTCACTTCATGGCAAATAGATGGGGAAACAATGAAAACAGTGAGAGACTTCAGTTTGGGGGGCTCCAAAATCACTGCAGATGGTGACTGAAGCCATGAAATTAAAAGATGCTCACTCTTCAGAAGAAAAGTTATGACCAACCTAGACAGCAGATTAAAAAGCAGAGACATTACTTTGCCAACAAAGGTCCGTCTAGTCAAAGCTATGGCTTTTCCAGTAGTCATGTATGGATGTGAGAGCTGGACTATTAAGAAAGCTGAGCGCCAAATAATTGATGCTTTTGAACTGTGGTATTGGAGAAGACTCTTGAGAGTCCCTTGGACTGCACGGAGATCCAACCAGATAGTTGTAAAGGAACTCAGTCCTGAATACTCATTGGAAGGACTGATACTGAAGCTGAAGCTCTAATACTTTGGCCACCTGATATGAAGAACTGTCTCTTTGGAAAAGACCCTGATGCTGGGAAAAATCAAAGGCAAGTGGAGAAGGGGATGACAGAGGATGAGATGATTGGATGCCATCACTGACTCGATGGACATGAGTTTGAGTAAACTTTGGGAGTTGGTGATGGACAGGGAAGCCTGGTGTGCTAAAGTCCATTGAGTCACAAAGAGTCGGACATGACTGAGTGACTGAACTGAACTGATTGTAATGGGTGAAAGAGTATGAGTTGAACTCCACTGAAACAAAAAGGAGAAGAGTTTTTCAGTGCAGGGATGAGCTAGTGGAAAGCCATTGGAGGATATTACAGGGACAGCTGATCAATGCTTAGTTTGTGGAAGTCAGTCTCCTACTCTCCCAGAGATATCCTTGATGATTACATTTCAAAAAGATGGCTCCCAGGATCTAGAGAAAGACGGTCTTTGTAAAAAAAATAAATAAATAAGAAAAAATAAATAAATAAATAAAATGCTCAAGAGGCTAGAGAAAATCTACATGTCAAAGAAACAGAGAAAGTACTTAAAATGCCGTTTTCTAAAGTAAATGCTCTAAGATAAGAGATTGGGAGCTAAAGTTAGAAAGAAACTTGTCAAAAATTTATTCAGTCTGAGAGGAATACTAAGGCTATCTTGATCAGAGCTCAGAGTGCCTGATTTATTGTCAGTAGATCGTGTATGATATCACTCTTGATAAAAAAAAAAAAAATGAGGTAAACAATGAACACATGAGGACAGGATCTCCCATTCCAAATGCACCTCATCACTTAGAAGGCACCAGCCTGGTAAAATGTTAATCAGATCAGATCAGATCAGTCACTCAGTCGTGTCCGACTCTTTGCGACCCCATGAATCACAGCACGCCAGGCCTCCCTGTCCATCACCAACTCCCAGAGTTCACTCAGACTCACGTCCATCGAGTCAGTGATGCCATCCAGCCATCTCATCCTCTGTCGTCCCCTTCTCCTCTTGCCCACAATCCCTCCCAGCATCAGAGTCTTTTCCAATGAGTTAACTCTTCGCATGAGGTGGCCGAAGTACTGGAGTTTCAGCTTTAGCATCATTCCTTTCAAAGAAATCCCAGGGCTGATCTCCTTCAAAATGGACTGGTTGGATCTCCTTGCAGTCCAAGGGACTCTCAAGAGTCTTATCCAACACCACAGTTCAAAAGCACGTTAATATGACCTCTTAAATACATAGCTGAGATACCAGCTTGGGGATGATGCTATTCATGGTTGAGTGCTATCCTTCAAGGCATGAAATACAGTTGAGACAATGGACGTTATTTGATGTTATAGCCATATGAGAATAAATTAATCTAAGAAACAGGAGATAAAACAGTGGTCCTTCTCAGTACACTTCCAGGTGCTCACATCGAGATTTTGTATTTCTTGTACCTATAACTTTAAGCTCTGCTAGACCAGAGGTCCTAGTTCTAAGAAAGTACTCTTTTAACAAGTAACACAGTACATGTTCCAAAAAACCTAAATGCAGGATTGCTGCCTGATTATCTTGAACTTCCAAACATAAGAGAACAAACAAACAAGAAAGCAAAACAAACAAGCAAAATGTTACTATGCTAGCAGGAATAAGAATCTGATTCAGTTCAGTTCAGTCACTCAGTCGTTTCTGACTCTTTGGGACCCCATGGAATGCAGCACACCAGGCTTCCTTTCCATCACCAACTCCTGGAGCTTGCTCAAACTCCTATCCAGTGAGTTGGTGATGTCATCCAGCTATCTCATGCTCTGTTGTCCCCTTCTCCTCATGCCTTAAATCCCTCCCAGCATCAGGGTCTTTTCCAATGAGTCAGTTCTTCACATCATGTGGCCAAAGTATTGGAGCTTCAGCTTCAGTATCAGTCTTTCCAATGAATACTCGGGACTGGTTTCCTTTAGGATTGACTGATTTGATCTCCTTGCAGTCCAAGTGACTCTCAAGAGTCTTCTCCAACACCATAGTTCAAAGCATTAGTTCTTTGGTGGTCATATTTCTTTATAGTCCAACTCTCACATTCATACATAACTACTGGAAAAACCATAGCTTTGACTAGATGGACTTTGTTGGCAAAGAATCTGATTATGAAGAGATAAAATGGCTGCCATGTGATGGAGGTGTGTGTGCCTGATCAGTCACTCGGTCATGGGAAATTCTCTGCAGCCCCATGGACTGTAGCCCACCGGGTTCCTGTGTCCATGGAATTCTCTAGGCAAGAATACTGGAGTGGGTTGGTAGTGTTTTCTACTTCAGGGGATCTTCCCCACCCAGGCCATGAACCTGCATCTCCTGCATTGGCAGGCTGATTCTTTACCACTATGCCATGATAGAGGTAGGGAGAGTTATCATTAGAATTCAAGGTATTCCCATGAGAGTCTCTTGGGGCTTTGCTTCCGTGCTGAGAAATATTTATTAAAGGGTAATTATACCAAGTATGTCCTTACAAGGCCAGATTATTCAGAGACACAGAACCCTGAGGGATGAAGGTCTATGTTTTTACCTATTGAACAAGCAACAGACCTATTAGAAGGCTGGCTAGAGTAAAGGGAATGTAGAAAAAGAGTTGAGGAGGAATATGGAGATTAGTTTGTCTCACTTCTCCTATTATATTTTTGGATGTCATTGGCCATCACATGAAAAAGTATACTGAAGTATACTGAAATACTTAACATATTTAATATGGAACACGGGAGGATTTTGGAGAAGGAAATGGCAACCTACTCCAGTATTCTTACCTGGGAATTCCCACAGACAGAGGAGCCTGGTGGGCTATCGTCCATGGGATTGCAAAAGAATTAGACAAGACTAGTGACCCAACAACAGTATCAGTGGGAGGACCTGACCAGGGCAGGGAGTAGACTAGTGCAGATACTCTGGGTAGCCCACCCAAATCCCTTCATACCTTATTATTTAAGTGCCTACTAATTAATTTCCAATCACCATCAGTAGTATCTTATTGCCCAAGGGCTTATCCGGAAATGTTTCTGCCCATGCACACAGCAGACAGGATACTACAGTAACACTTTCAGGATTAGAACTCAACCATTGGCTCTCAGAGTTAATTTTAAAATACCCCAGTCCCTTTGTCCTAAAAGAAATATCTCTGTACCCTATAGTCCACAATGTTTCCCAGATTTCTGGTTTTCTTTGACAGCCACTTGCTTGGTTGAATCCTTGTCTCGAAGTCTGCCTGAGGGGAAATCCAAATTAAAAAAAAAAAAAAAAAAACAGACTCCAAGAGCAGAGTGACTGGTTTTCAACATTTCATTTGGAAACATATCTTTCTAATACCTTTCCCCCCTCTTCTCTTCCTTCTTGTTTTCTCCCTTCTTCGTATGACAAACCAAACTTATGTTAAAATATTATTCATTTTTTGCAATGTGATAGTGCTAAATTCTTTATAACATTAGCTAGAGAAGATTTAATTTGTCACATAGCCTTTAATAACTTGTTTCCTCAGAGATAAGATAGCATAGTGATATTTACTTCCAGTATATTTATCAGTAATAAATTATGTATTTCAGTTCTATATCTGGCATATACAAGATTCTCTCTTTAAACAATCTGCATTTATGTAATGATATATCTATTTCTTTAATAAGAAGCAGTCTAAAAATATTTTATACTTATGCCTGAATAATATATATAATTAACATTAATTGTATAGGTTTAAATGATAATCTACACAGCATACACAAGAAAGTAGTATTAGGATATATTCACTTAAATATATTAAATGATCATGGTGGTGCTCTCTATAATACCATCAAACTGAAACCACCCAAAGTTTCATGAATAACATCATGGATAAATAAGTTGTAAAATAGTTATCTGATAGAATACAATGCAGGAATAAAAATTAACAGTGTACAGCTATTAGCAACAATATAGATATTCCCACAAATACAACTTTGAGTGAAAAAAGCCAGTCACACAGAGAAAAATTACATACAGTATTTTTTGTTCTATTAACATAAAATGCAAAAGTGGGCAAAATAATCTGTGTTAGAGTCAGGATAGTAATTAATCTGAAAGATATGTAAAGATAGAAAGAAAATATAAAGAAGGCTTTTGGTATGCTCAAAATATTCTGGTTTTTCATCTGGATATTGGTTACACATAGGTGTGCAGTTTGTGAAAATTTAATGAGTTTTAGAGTTATAATATATGAACTTTGTGTATGTGCACACATTAATAAAAAAGTTAAGAAAAGCTAGATAAAGTTAAAATCAGAATATTTTTCTAAATGTTATCTGGGACAACTAGGTTTTTCAAATAGTAGAGTTCATTATTTAAATACATCAAAACATTTTCTTTGATATTCATCATGATTTCAGCTGAAATATTTTATTATTGTCAAGTAATTGACCCTATTGTATGATCGTTTATCAGATAGTTCTGTTATTTGAAACTCCAACATCTTATAATAAGCATCAGAATACTTTTTAAACTCAGTTAAAATTCATGACAGGCTTGACAGATTCTGATTCAAAACATTAAATGTATCCTTCAAATTAATTTTCTTGATATTACTTTGAAATGCTTTAAAATTGGCTTTCAACTTTTTAATTTCATTACATAAATTGTAACAGATAATACTTCTTGGATACTTATATTCTCATTACTTATCTCTTTCTTTGTTCTTTTGACTTTTTTCTTATAGTTCAAAACAAAAATTGCTTATCATTATACCTTAATACCAGATGATAAATTTTTTTTTTTATTTAATATTTTGATTTGTTAGAGATTTGAATGATTATAATGACAGGGAAGAGGTACCAGTAGTAAACAGTGAAAAAGGACTCTTTTCATGTTAATATATGTACAACTTGTGAAATTTGGTT
This sequence comes from Bos taurus, assembly GCF_002263795.3. NCBI lineage: Eukaryota > Metazoa > Chordata > Mammalia > Artiodactyla > Bovidae > Bos > Bos taurus. The sequence continues at coordinate 17,167,929 of NC_037338.1, read as the reverse complement.
TACCAAAGTTTATGTTATCTTTACCAAAAATGTAAAATACACTTATGTTTATAAAATCTACATTGGTTAACTGATTCCTCACTCACCATTTATAGAGCAACTACTTTATTAAATCAGATAATTGGAGCCTGAATCTAAAGAGCTCATTGTCTCATGGGACTGATATAAAACAAAAACTACATTATGTTTCAATTGTGTTACTACAGACAATAGAGGTTTGAAGAATTTCAGGCAAGCACTGTTGACTCTTTCTGGGTTAGTAAGTGGCTATTTTATCATATTTCATTTAGATAGTTTAGCCAAATTAGCAATTAATGGTTATTTTCTACTCTGCCATTCATTCATTCATCTATTCATTCATTAATTTCCTTAGCTCTAGGTTTTCTTCTCCATTCAAGGTCAGCTTCTAAAACATTTTGCTTCCATCTGCATAAAGCCACAGGTAAACTAAACTGCTTGCTTTACCTAATAAGTAAGCCAACACAAGATCCAAAATTTATTTCCTCCATCAGTTCAACAAAGATGACCTCTCTGTTGTCTTAAATGACATGCCAGGCATTGGAAAAAGATCAAGGGGAAACAAACAAGAAAACAGTTTCCAAACAAAAGGAACTAAAACTGAACTCTTAAAGAGATGAATAAATGTTGGGCTTCTCTGGTAGCACAGAGGTAAAGAATTCACCTACCGTGCAGGGGATATGGGCTCAACCCCTGGGTCAGGAAGATCCCCTGGAGAAGGAAATGGCAACCCACTCCTGTATTCTTGCCCAGGAAATCCCATGGCCAGAGGAGCCTGGCAGGCTATAGTTCATGGGGTTGCAAAAGAGTCAGACATGACTTCGTGACTATACAACAACAAAATACTGGGGGGCAAAGTAGAAGGGATGGTAGTGTTAGGGAAAGATATCTGAGAAATTTTTACTGAAGTGATAAACTTGTTGGAACAGGGCTTCCTTTCAGGTAGTAATGGTCTCTCTGGGAACAGCCAATGTAATATAATGATGACTAGTATGAGCTTTGTATGACACTTGGTGTTTTATGTCTGAAGAGATGGACTATGTTTGACATCAGAGGCTGCTGAAGTCACTTATATCACACTAAATCAATCTGTCATTTTGGGAACCCAGCCACCACGTTATTAGGAAGCACAGACCACATGGAGAGACCGGTAATACACATTTTGGTCAATAGTTTCAACTAAGATCTCAGCTAACAGCCAATATCACCACCAGATAGGTAAGCAATCAAGTCTTCAAGATGATTTCAGAACCCAGACATCTAGTTGCCCCAGAAGCTAGACATAAAGTAGAACAAGGATGAGCTATCTCCACTTGAGCCCTGGAGACTGGCACAAACTACAGAGGAATGAGTATAAAATATATTTGTGTATGTGTGTCCATTCTAAAGATCAGTCCTGGGTTTTCATTGGAAGGACTGATGCTAAACTGAAACTCCAGTACTTTGGCCACCTCATGCAAAGAGTTGACTCATTGGAAAAGACTCTGATGTTGGGAGGGATTGGGGGCAGGAGGAGAAGGGGATGACAGAGGATGAGATGGCTGGATTGTATCACCGACTAGATGGACATGAGTTTGAGTGAACTCCGGGAGTTGGTGATGGACAGGGAGGCCTGGCGTGCTGCAATTCATGGGGTCGCAAAGAGTCAGACAGGACTGAGCGACTGAACTGAACTGAAGGCACTAACTTCTTGGGGGTGGGAACATTTTTTTTTTTTTAATCTGTACATAATGACTAGAAAGATCAATATAACTGTGTGAGGAAAAGTAGCTCTGAAATGACACTATGAAATATTCATTTGTGCAGGGTCTTCATTGTGGCACAAGGGCTTCTCATTGCCAAATATGGGCTCTCTAGTTGGGCTCTCCATTGGCAGCATGGAATTTTAGTTCCTTGACCAGGGATCGAACCTGCATTCCCAGCATTGGAAGGCAGATTCTCAAGTCCTTGAAATACTCTTGAAAGAGCCCACAGATTAGTAAAGCAGTATAAGATGATCACATGAGTGTCTCCAGTATAAAGAAGAATGCTAAGTCAGTTCAGTCGTTTCCAACTGTGTGCGACCCCATAGATGGCAGCCCACCAGGCTCCCCCATCCCTGGGATTGGGTTGCCATTTCCTTCTCCAATATAAAGAAGAAGAATATGATATGTTTTTAAAGTGTGTTACCAGTGTCGTAATGGTCCTGAAGTTTGTAAGCTGAGATAGCACATGTACAAATTTTGTAGTCAGAGAGTGGCTTAAGGAAGAGGTGGCATTTGAGATATGCTTTGTATCATTTATTTCCAAGAAAACTATATGTTTTTATTCTTATACAAAATTTGTGTGTTGATAATTTATGACAGTTGTACAGGTCTAAAAAACACAGTTTTTTAAATAATGTTCCCATTCTCAGTCAATATTCTGTCTAAAGATAAGTGTGGGGTGAGATTCTCTCCATAAGGGGTTCTATAGTAAAATGTTTAGAATATGCAAAGGGATAAATAATACATATTTACTTAATTCTTATCTTTCACCAGGGTCTAGGTGATACTTGAGGTACCTAAAAGATATTAAGGTATACTTGATGATTTAACCCATGTACAAAATATCCTCTATCAGAGCAATTTGTGATCTGAGCAGTTAAGGAAGGGCAGATCTGAAAACTGCTGAGAATTAAAAATACAGATTTTATTCTTCTCTTTTTTGCCCTCCTCCAGTTAAGTGCTTCTCACCTGCTACTGAATATCCCACTGTGGATGCCTCCAGGAGAATTACCTTCTGACTATGAAACCAGAGTTATCTTGAATAGCCTCACATTACTAAGATGTTTCAATTTATATCTAGAATTTTCAAGTTGTGAAGTGACCTCAAGGCTAAGTCAGAACACAAACTGTAAGAGTTTCAGAACTTAGATATGTCTCAAAAACAACAGAAACCCAAAAAAGAGACCTATGCAGACTTTGTACAATCTTTTAGAACAAATTTATCACAAATAACTTTTTGTAAGGTTGAACTTATTAGACAATTGTTCATTTTTCAACACTGAACAAAGCCAGAATTGAAATAGCTAGTGAGTAATCTTAAATACATGAATATTCCAATATAACTAAGCTATATGATTGTTAATTTTCTTGATTAGTGACCTCGTGCTCTGCCTCCTAGTCTAAAAGCAAAGAAACCCATTGATTCAATTTGTTCTATCATGATAATCTGCTGACACGTTAGCACTTAAATTGGCTCAATCACACTAAAAACACATTAGTTTCTCCTTTGTTATGAAAGCTAAAACTGATGAATTAGCCCACAGTCTCACTCCATATCAGATCAGATCAGATCAGTCACTCAGTCATGTCCGACTCTTTGCGACCCCATGAATCACAGCACGCCAGGCCTCCCTGTCCATCACCAACTCCCAGAGTTCACTCAGACTCACGTCCATCGAGTCAGTGATGCCATCCAGCCATCTCATCCTCTGTCGTCCCCTTCTCCTCTTGCCCACAATCCCTCCCAGCATCAGAGTCTTTTCCACTGAGTCAACTCTTCACATGAGGTGGCCAAAGTACTGGAGTTTCAGCTTTAGCATCATTCCTTCCAAAGAAATCCCAGGGCTGATCTCCTTCAGAATGGACTGGTTGGATCTCCTTGCAGTCCAAGGGACTCTCAAGAGACTTCTCCAACACCACAGTTCAAAAGCATCAATTCTTCAGTGTCAGCCTTCTTCACAGTCCAACTCTCACATCCATACATGACCACAGGAAAAACCATAGCCTTGACTAGACGGACATTTGTTGGCAAAGTAATGTCTCTGCCTTTGAATATGCTATCTAGGTTGGTCATAACTTTCCTTCCAAGGAGTAAGCGTCTTTTAATTTCATGGCTGCAGTCACCATCTGCAGTGATTTTGGAGCCAGAAAAATAAATTCTGACACTGTTTCCACTGTTTCCCATCTATTTCCCATGAAGTGATGGGACCAGATGCCATGATCTTCGTTTTCTAAATGTTGAGCTTTAAGCCAACTTTTTCACTCTCCTCTCTCACTGTCATCAAGAGGCTTTTTAGTTCCTCTTTACTTTCTGCCATAAGGGTGGTGTCATCTGCATATCTGAGGTTATTGATATTTCTCCCGGCAATCTTGATTCCAGCTTGTGCTTCTTCCAGTCCAGCGTTTCTCATGATGTCCTCTGCATATAAGTTAAATAAACAGGGTGACAATATACAGCCTTGACGAACTCCTTTTCCTATTTGGAACCAGTCTGTTGTTCCATGTCCAGTTCTAACTGTTGCTTCCTGACCTGCATACAAATTTCTCAAGAGGCAGATCAGGTGGTCTGGTATTCCCATCTCTTTCAGAATGTTCCACAGTTTATTGTGATCCACACAGTCAAAGGCTTTGGCATAGTTAATAAAGCAGAAATAGATGTTTTTCTGGAACTCTCTTGCTTTTTCCATGATCCAGGGGATGTTGGCAATTTGATCTCTGGTTCCTCTGCCCTTTCTAAAACCAGCTTGAACATCAGGAATTTCACGGTTCACATATTGCTGAAGCCTGGTTTGGAGAATTTTGAGCATTACTTTACTAGCGTGTGAGATGAGTGCAATTGTGTGGTAGTTTGAGCATTCTTGGCATTGCCTTTCTTTGGGATTGGAATGAAAATGGACCTTTTCCAGTCCTGTGGCCACTGCTGAGTTTTCCAAATTTGCTGGCATATTGAGTGCAGCACTTTCACAACATCATCTTTCAGGATTTATATAGATTTTTCCTAAAGCCCCACACTGATTATCAGCTATATTAAAATAATATAAACAATTATGACCTCTGGATGGTGAGGTACTTAGAGGAAGGATATTTCACCAAAAATCAAGAGCAAGCATGTAACTATTTCCCATATCTGTAATTAAAATAAAAATAAATTATAATGCTCAACTGAAAGAATGTGCCTCCCTCCAAGGTGCATTTGGCAATATTTGGAGACATTTTTGTTGTGCCAACTGGATGGAATTTGTTAGGCAGTCAGCAATTCTGCTAACTGACAAATAAGGATGGCCCCACAACAAATAATTGTCTGCTCCAGAATGTCAATAATGCCAAGGTCAAAAAATTCTGTTAACAACCTGCTAAATGGGAAAAGATATCTGCAAATGATATATCTGATAAAATGTTATTATAAAAAATATACAAAGAACTCATACAACTCAGTATAAAATAATAAAAACAAACAATTCAATTAAAAATTGGGCAGAAGAACTGAAAAGATATTTTTCCAAAGCAAATACACAGATGGTCAACAGACACATGAAAAAATGCTCAATATTAATCATCAGGGGATACAAATCAAAATTACAATGAGATACCACCTTATACTTATCAGAATGGCTATAACTAAGAACAACAAATAACACATTTTGTGAGATAATAGAGAAAAAGGAATTCCTGCACACTGTTGCTTAGAATGTAATTTGGTGCAGCCACAATGGAAAACAGTATGAAATATCCTTTAAAAAAGTAAAAATGAAATTACCATATGTTCTAGCAAATTCCATTTCTGGTATTTATCTAAAGAAAACAAAACACTAATTTTAAGAGATACTCATCCTTCTATTCATCATAGCATTCTTTACAATTGCCAAAATATGAAATCAACCTAAGCACCTATCAATAGATGAATGGATAAAGATGTGGTGTGGAAATGCAATGGAATATTAGTTAGTCATTTAAAAAGAACGAAATCTTGCCATTTGCAACAACATGGATGAATCTAGGTAGTGTTATGCTAAATAAGTCAGACAGAGGAAAACAAACACTGTATGATTTCACTTATGTGTGGAATCTAAAAAAATCAAAACAAACAAATGAAGCAAAGTAGAAACAGACTCATAAATAGACAGAAACAAACTGGTGATCACCAAAAGGGAAAGGGAAATAAGTGTAAGAGGATAAAGAGGTACCAACTTTCATTCACACAATAAATAAGTCATGAGGATGCAATGTATGGCATAGAGAATATAGTTAACAATATGAAAACAACTTTGTATGGTAACAGTTACTAACCATATCATGAAGCTCATTTCATAATGTATACACGTGTCAAACCATTATGTTGCATACCTGAAACCAATATTGTTTGCCAATTATATTTCAGTTGTAAAGAGAAAAAAAAAACAAAAACTGCTGTATACTCTATTCCTCTTGTTGAAAATACTTTTTTTTTTAAATTTAGATTGTAAACATCCAAGCAAGAGTTAGTGCATTTATTCTTCATAATTTTTAGATAAAATATTTCAATTTTTATTTAAAATGCTTAAAATTAATAAATTAGTGATTGTGAATAAAGATATTCCTTAAAACAAAACAAAAAATATTTATTGATCCATTGAAGTTCAAGAAAAGTACTTGAAAAAATCAGTAGTTTAGGTACAGATGAGTGCTATTTGTATCTGAAGCCTTCTTAAATGAAAGAAAGTTTAGTGGCTCAGTCATGTCCAATTTTTTTGCAACGCTATGGACTGTAGCCTGCCAGGGTTCTCTGTCCATGGGATTTCCCAGGCAAGAATATCATAGTGGGTTGCTATTTCCTTCTCCAGGGGACCTTCCCAAACCACGGATTGAACCCCCTGCCCCTGCATTGGCAGGTGGATTCTTTACCACTAAGTTACCAGGGAAGCCCTTCTTAAATGGGTATCCAGGAGTAAAACTAACTGATGGGATATTGAAAAGATTAATTTGACATGTCTTGTAAGGTGGTTTGAGCTTAACTCCTCTTGAGTATATAGGGGGACCTGAGGAGGCATGGGATTGCAAAGAGTTGGACATGATTGAGCAACTGAACTGAACTGAAAGAGGAATGGAGGTGATGATCTTAGCTGCATAATCTAGTTATCATTATTCATAGTGGCAGAGATTCTTGCTTAAGTGAAAGCATGTACCTGGCTCCCTTCCATCATTTCAGTCAGTAAATTAAGAATCTATCTGAAGAAGCAATCTAAAAACTCGATACAATTTTTTAAAAGAGAGAGAAAAAGAAGGAAGGAAGGAAAGAAAAAGATTGAAATAAGAAGCCTATAAATTTTAATATTTAAAATAGTCTCTGTCTGGAGATATCTCTTTCTACATGACGGTATTTGAAAAATCTCCATTATGGCAGTGATTTTCTTTTTATTCTGAACTTGCTTCTCTGTCTTTTATGACTTAAATGAACTCACCTTGAAGACGGATGAGTCTTTTGTATAAAGTATTAGAAAATGGATTGGAAGAGAAAGTTGTAAATAAATTCCTACTTTAAAAAATACAGTTAGTTATCTTTACACAATGATATAAAGTGGCTCTTTTTAAACTCTAAACATTTTGAATTCTGTGAAAACTCATTTTGTAATTTCAGATGTACAATATAGCTTTATATTTTAAATACAATTTAACATAATTGATAAAACCTGCATAATTATTCCATTAACCTATGGAAACATTCTCACTTCCTCCTTCAACTTGGTAGCTGAATAAAAACAAACCAGGGGACCTTATTTATTGGTTATCCCTGTCTCATTTACAAGCCAATTAATTTACATTTTCAGCATTTCAATTACATGACTCCATTACTGCCCAAATAATTTGTAGAGAATAGCCTTCTAAGTTCAAACTATTCTGAAACTCAAAAAATTCTAAGTTTTCTGTCATTTGAAAAACAAAAAAAAAGGTACATGTTAATAAGACATGTGACATAAACCCAAAAATATACTATTATGGTTTTGGGTGCTTCCCCAATGGCTCAGTGGGTAAAGAGTCTGTTTGCAATGCAAGAGATGTATGAGATGCAGGTTTAATCCTTAGGTCAGGAAGATCCCCTGAAATAGGAAATGGCAACCCACTTCAGTATTTTTGCCTGGGAAATCACATGGACAGAGAAGCCTGGCGGGTTGCAGTCCAAAGGGTGGCAAGGAGTTGGACGTGTCTGAGTGACTGAGTGAGTATTTTTAGTCCAAATGAACCATTTATTTTATCAGAAATTATACAAGTAGCATTCTAATTTAGGATCTTCAAAAACACAAATTCAAAGAAACCAGTATCTAGAACAATGTCACTGCCCATAATAACAGCTCAATGTACATCTGCTATTCTGACTCGGCAGATTGCCATCCTTTCTCAAAACCAAATTCCTCTTCCTCTGGCACATGGCCAGACAGGGGAATGTGGCCATTTAACTGAGATCTTGTTAATGCAGAGATCCATATAATTTTGTTGATCTTGTTAATCAAAGATTAATCTTGTTAATCAAAGGGAAACATGTACTTCCCAGGCTGGTCCATGAAAACCTTCCCAGGCATGATCTGTATGGCTTGTTTCCCTTCCAGTTGCCTGCAGTGGAGATGGCTCCAGGGTAACATGGATCCTTGAATTTCTGGCTAAAGGAGAACTGGCTGGCTCTGAGTAGCTGCTTTAACATTACATGAGAGAGAAATGAAACTTCAGAATGCAAGTCATAAAGCATGAGGGTTTATTAGCACCTTTAGAAGTAAAAACCCTCTGATATATGGGATCATGGAAATAAGGTGTTTGAGAAATGTGTTGGCACATGCACACACACACACACATGTGTGTGTGTGTGTTTATATATGTATGTGCATGCATGCATGTAAAGTCGCTTCAGAAGCATCCAATTCTGCAACACCATGGACTGTAGCCCTCCATGCTCCTTTGTCCATGGGATTCTCCAAGCAAGAATAATGGACTGGGTTGCCATTTCCTTCTCCAGGGGATCTTCCCAACCCAGGGATCAAACTGGGCTCTCTTATGTCCTTTTCATTGGCAGGCAGATTCTTTACCACTAGCGCCACCTGGGAAGCTCTTTATATGTGTATAGTTACATATATATGTATATATAAATGCACACATATATATCAAAGCATACACATAAGCATACATATGTTTTGCTGTCTTCAACAAATACTCTTTATGGCATTTATTATTGTTCACTATAAGATGATTAAGAAATTTAAATTCAAGCTAAGAATTAAAAGACCTTTTCATCTTGTTGCTCTCCTTTTACTCTGAATTCTTGACTACTTGTTCACATAAATCTTGGACCGATACAGGAAGCAAAGATTTCTGTTTGATAATTATGCTGGTTTGTTTGCTTTATCGAATTTTCCTTTACTCCTAAGGAATCAACTTGCTGCAGATCCATTTGGCTTCACTTTTTATGCCTACCTTATCTTTTTTGCCCTTGACTTTTCTGTCACTAGTATTTGGGTATCATAAAACTTTTACCTCAAAAGTACTAAGCATTTGACTTTCCTAAATATTATATAAACCTGAACATTTTGAATGGTCTCTTTTGATTAGATCAATAGGTAATTTTCCAGCAATTACTTGCTTGATATTCCCTTTATAAAAAGTCCTTTTTTTTTTTTCATTTTAAGCAGCTGAACTGAATAAAATGATGTGTTTTTTTTATTGTTTCAGAACTGTTAAATAGCATACATAAAAATATAGGTAAGAATGTCAAAATTATATGCATCTGGTGACATTTTTCTTCATGATGTGAACGCTACTGCATGTTCTTTTCCACTATGATAGCTTTTACAAGGTACACCATGCCATTGGCCTTTTATTTCACTGTGAGGCTTGCCATGTTCACAAAAGGCTGACAGCTCTACTCCAACTGGCAAGATTTCAGAGGATAGGGTGACAGTGTTCCTGAGCTAAGCTTCACAATAGGTTGTCTTTGCTGTGTTAACATGAAAAGTCAGAGAGTGCAAGGCAGACTGAATAGAGTCTCAGATAAAAAGGAAATAAAGACCTAAGGACCTGTCACATAACACCTATTCTCCTGAGTAAAAGTAACTTAGATATAATAAAGAATAATGGCTTTGAAGTCAGAAAGACCTACACTCACATATTCTAACCTCTCTCAGTTTCAGTGTCTTCATCTTAAAAAAAAGGAGACAAAAGTAACTATAATAGGAACATTATGAAATTAAGTGAAAATGTGTGTAAACAATCCAACTTTTCATTTGTCACTCAGAAGTATTAATATTTATTGAACACTCTAACATGCCAAACACTGTTCTAGGTACATAGATAAAAATCTTTGCCCCACAGGGCATACTCTCTAGTAGGAGAAGCTGAGAATAGAAGAGATAAATAAATGAGAATGTGGTACACTATGTGTGTGTGTCTGTGTGTGTTAAGTCACTTCAGTCATGTCTGACTCCGTGTGACCCCATGGACTGTAGCCCACCAGGCTCTTCTGTCCATGGGATTCTCTGGGCAAGCATACTGAAGTAGACTGCATGCCCTCCTTCAGAGGATCTTCCCAATCCAGGGATCAGACCTGCATCTCTTAACGTCTCCTACACTGTCAGGCTAGTTCTTTACCTCTAGCACCACCTGGGAGCCCATGTAGTCCATTAGATAGTGAAAAGAAAAAGAGATATTGAAAATGAAGGAGAAAAATGATAGAAGAGGAATAAAAGGGGTTGCAGTCAGAACAATAGGATGGCCTGAAGAATCAGTACAATCACACGAAAAGGTGATGTTACAATAAAGTGAGAGAGCTAACTGTGTGGATACTTGAAGACAAGCATTCTAAGGAGAAGAAAGAGCAAATACAAAAAGACGGAGGCAAAATGATGTCTGACCTATCTCTAGAACAACAAGGAAACTGTGACTTAAGCAGAGGGAGAAAGAGTGGAAGTGTGAAATGGGAGTCAGAAATATTATGGATGGTCTTAGTGGCCTTTCAGGGCTTTAACTTCTTCTCCAATGGAGATGACACACCTGAAGTATATGGAGCAGAAAGTGACATGGTCTGACTGACAAGTAGAGAAGTAGGTTATTGCTGTTGTTAGTCCCTAAGTCATGTCCAACCCCATGCGGCCCCTTGGACAGTAGCCCACCAGGCTCCTCTGTCCATGGAATTCTCCAGGCAAGAATACTGGAGTGGGTTGCCATTTCCTTCTCCAAGGGATCTTCCCAACCAAGGTAGACAAGTTTAAAAGCTTTATTAGTCCTGGTCAAAGGTCAGAGTCCTTTGGTCCAGAGTGGAAGCAACTGAGGTGATAAGAAGTAGTTACATTTTGTATCTAACTTGAAGGCTGCATAGACAGGACTCTCTGAGGGACTGGATATAGAATGTGAGAGTCACAAAGGCATCAGGATGACTCCAAGGTTTTTACATGAGCAACTGGAAGAATGTTATTTCTTTTCTCTTCCCCTTCCCTCTTCTTTTTTTTTTTTTTCCTCTTTGTCTTTCTTATATTTGGGAGCTTATGGTTTGATAATAAATGACCTTTTTATCTTCTAGAAAATTATTTCCAATAAGCTTATAAATGAAGAGTCTATTAATCAGTAACATAACCAAAGGACTCTATGCCAGAATTGTATGGAAGATCTCAGCTGTGTTCTAAGACCTACATTTTAGCAATATTCAAAAATATATTTTGTATTATATTGTATCTTATGATACAAGATTGATGAAGGGATACTTCCTTTGCTCAAAAATTGATTTTGTAATACTCTGTAATTTAATATATATTAAATAATATATTATTAAAGTTCTATTTTGTGTAAATTAAATTGTAAACATAATTTGTTGACCTATTTCTTTTTAGATTAGGTAACTAGGTTGTGGTATTTTAGTGCAACAAAGGCTTTGTTGCTGCTCACTCAGTCATGTCCGACTCTTCCATGACCCTATGGACTGTAACCCATGAGGGTTCTCTCTCCATGGGATTTCCCAGGCAAAAGCACTGGGGTGGGTTTCCATTTCCTTCTCCATGGGATCTTCCTGACCCAGGGATTGAACCCACATCTCTTACGTCTCATGCATTGGCAGGCAGATTCTTTACCACTATGCCACCTGGGAAGCCCTTATTGCTGTATACATTCTTAAAAGTGGAGTATTAAAACCTTCAACTGTATGATAGAATTATCTATCTTCAATTCTGTCCCTTTCTGCTTCATATATTTTGGGGTTCTTTTGTTAGGTGCATATAATTTTATAATTGTTATGCTTCCAAGATGAAATTATCCTTTCATCTTTTTTTTTTTTTCACTCTAGTGACAATCTTCATCTCAAATTCTATTTTCCTATGATTATTAGTATAGCCAGTTCAGATCTCTTTGGGTAGTTTATGAATGGTATATCTTTTTTCATCCTTTTACTTTGAATCTATCTGCATCTTTGAACTGAAACTTTTTCTCATGTTGCTTTTTATATATTCTTCCAAACTCTGCCTTTTGATTGACATGTGTAATTCATTCACCTTAATTACAATTAGTAATAATATAGAATTTATGTATGCCAAGTTGCTACATGTTATTTATATATTTTATATATTTTTTTGTCCCCATTCTCTATGAATAGAAACGTCCCTATTCCTTATTACTTCTTCTGTGTTAAATAGATATTTTCTCGTACACCATTCTTATTCCCTTGTCTTATTTACTTTTTATTTTCAGTTTATTTACTAGTGGTTACCCTAGGAATTACATTTGGCATCTTAATCATGTTTGTATCAAAGCCAACTTAATTTTAAAAGCGTACAAATTTTTTATTCTATTAGCTCTATAACTTCCTCCCTTTCATGTATCATTATAATATAAATTGGATCTTTATACATTACAAGCTCATCCCTATACAAATTCTGAATTAGTAATTATTTAGAGTAAAATGGATTTCAGGAAATAGTTTGACTGTAAGGCTACCACAAAAAATGTAACAAACTCTCAGAAACTAATTAGGTTCTAGTCTAATCTGTCCCAAAGAAGGCAATAGATTTTAGTGTGAGTTAATATACATTAATTCTTTACCACTTTACTGGATTCTTTACTACTGAGTCACCAGGGAAGTCTTAACATACATAAAGATTCACTATTTATCCTAAAAATGGAATTCAGTGTCAAGCTCACATACATTATTATCAAATGTCCAGAAAATTCCACAGGATGTTAGAGGTAAGGAAATGTTAAATTGAAGTCCTATAATACAATTTCCAAACCTTAACCTATTCATGCAGAGGTAATAAGATACTTTAAAGTAAGATAACAGTCCATGGGGTCTCAAAGAGTCAGACATGACTGAGCCACTGAACTCAACCACAGATATACAAAAGCTTCTCTATACTTAATCCTTCAGGTTATGTGTTTGAGTGTACAAAAGCCCTCACTCAGGTTCAATGATTTGCTGAAGGGACTCCAGAGTTCAGGAAATCCATTACATTGACAGTGACAGATTATTATAGCAAAAGGGGGAAAGATGCATAGGGCAGGATCCAGGAGACAATAAGGGCAAGCTTCCAATTTTTGACACAGTGGAGTCATGTAAAAAAAACATTTCTCCCAGCAACAATATGTGACAATATGCTCGAAGCATTGCCAACTAGGGAAGTTCACCTGAGTCTTGGTGTGGACCATCACAAAAGCATGGCTTACTGTTAGTCTCCAGCCCCACTAAAAGTCCAGGCTGATTCTGTGTGGCCCAAGGCCCCCATGTGAACAGCAATACTCTCATCAGAGAGGATATTATAAAGGCTTAGAAGTTACCTGCCAGGAGCAAAGCAAAGGCTCCTTCTTTGGAACATGCAGTGTAGACAACTCAGACTTGCTAAGCTAAGCTTTTACTGAATAGGACTCTGGCATGAGAAGCCACTGGACAGATCTGAGTCTCATGGAAAAGACCCCCACTTCTGGGAGAGTCTGAGATCTCATACATATGCCAAAAGAAATATTTATTGCCGGGGTCCAGCCCCAGTGGATCCAGGGAATTTGAAGTGGGGACTGTGTCAGCGAGGATCAGGAAACAACTGCTTAATTAAACGTTAATTAAGGATATAAAGAGTGGTTAAATAAGGATAGCTCAGTGAGGAAATTCAGTGGAGAAAAGAGGCTGAAATAAGGATAGCTCAGTGAGGAAATTCAGGGGAGAAAAGAGGCTGAATAATTCAGCCAGAAGGTGAGAGAAAGAACGACATGGGGAGAACAAGTTTCCGTGAACAAGGCCCAAACTTTATTTTCCAAAGTAGTTTTTATACCTTAAATTATGCATAGGGGATAATGGGGGAAGGGGTAGAGTCATGCAGTAAGCCAGGCTTTCTTCCTGCAAACTTATCATATGCAAAAGTTTAGATGATCTGCATCATCTTCTGGCCCGGAGGCTTGTTAACATTTTAAGACCCTTTCTTCAGAAAACTTATTTTTCTCTAAAGGTGATTAAGCAGGCGCCACCCTCCAAAAGCATTAGATAAAGTTGCATTCCTATAGGGCAAAGGTGTGGTGGGCTATAACAAGTAAAAGAATTAACTCAAGGGTCCAAGTTTACAAACATTGAGGCTACTACTAACATTTCTATACACCCATTATATCAATCAATACACTGCCAAGGACACAGTAGGTAAGGGATATGGAGACTTAGCAGCAAACATTGGCGCAACAAGTGAAAAACCCTTCACCAATACAATTTCTAATCAATCTTTTAACTGCTCAAAGAAATCTGTGTTTAGACAGTTTAGAACATCTCCTGCCTCTCACAGTTGGGAGGCTCTGAACAATCACATGTGGCCAGAAAAACCTATTCAGGCAGGCTAGAGGACTTCCAAAGGAGTTTGTAGGTTGAAACACTATCACACCCAGGAACTTTATTAACTGGAACTGTAAGTTAACTTTTTTTTTCCAGAGAGAGGTAGTGGGGGACAGCCCCCTGTAAAGTCAGAGGTGTAGGTGAGAGCACAAAGCGGAAAGTAGGCAGACTCTGGTTTGGGGGGTAGATGCTCGAGAATTTGCAGGGGGATTCCTGAGGCTCGATCCCGCCTTTACGTATGCCGAGCCTCCTTCCTCATGACCTTTGCCACAGGCGGAGTTCCTCATGCTGGCTTCTGGCAGTGATAGACTTCCAGTTGAGCTATTCCAGATCCTGAAAGATGATGCTGTGAAAGTGCTGCACTCAATATGCAATATGCCAGGAGATGGCTCCCGGCAATTTATTATCACTCTAGGACAAAAAATGCCCCACTGGGTTTTCATAGTCAAGAAAAAACATTATTTCCCTAGACAGTCCTTTCCCTGCAACTAAACAGCCTTGTGGTGACTCAGTAAGCCATCTATACAATAAATCTTTACTACATACTACTTACTGGGTATCTGGAAATAAAAACAATGTAGTATCTTCTCTCAAGGAAATCACAATAAGGGATTGAGAGAACCAAGAAGGGCTTAAATATGGCCAAATAAGTGCTGTGAAAGCATAAGCATAGGGCAAAATGATGAACAAAGAAAGGATCCCTAACTCAGCTAGGGCAGACAGAAATCTCTGCTCATAAGAAGGGACATTACATCTGAATTTTTAAGGATAAATAGGAGAAAAAGAGAAGAAAATATATTACTGTAAGAAGTCAGCCCCTTCCCATTGATGAAATTACAAGATAAAATGAAGAGCTCTGGGAAGACTTTGAGAAAGTTAGTTTGGATGAGCTAAGGAGTACCGGGACCACATAAAACATGATGACCGTGGAAACGTGGAAGAGTCAGGACTATATAATACCCAATGTTGGTCCATTTTCTGACATACTAAAATTTTTAGCTGTCTCATTTCCTCACAAACAAAAGTGCAGATTCAAATAAGTAGCAATAAAGAAGTTTTAACTGAATAATTGAATATTCTAAAGTTACTTAAGCACAATCTTTTACCTTGTTTCTAAATACAATTTTTTAATTCTAGAATATTGTATTTTCTATTTGTATATATTTAAACAAACAAATATAAGAAATCCTCAGTAGGCATTAGTTGGGTTCATGTAAACTAGTAATAAAATCTCAGAGAGATGCAGAAGGTTAATGCTTAGGAGAATAAAGTAATATTTAATAAAAATATATCAAACTGTCAGATGTGGATCTGTGAAAAATAATGTCAGATGGAGAATTTCATTTCATAGCCCACTGTGCTGTTCTTACACCCCTCATTTGGAGCAAGATGAGTCATTTTGTATCACTTCACAGTTATTGAATCCAATAGGAACAGAGAAATTCAGAAATAATTTGAACTATATCAGATCTTAACCACTTGTGAATGAAACTTTTGCTATTTGCATCTTAGAAATGGCAAAACATGCCTCCTGGCAGTGAATGGCAGGTCCATATCAATTGTAACTTCCTTGTCACAGACAGTATAGAGGTGGAACCAATTTCAAAATCATCCCTGAAGCATCAGCTCTTTCATGATTTCCCCAAAATACTGTGAAAAGAAGGTTAGAACTTTGGGGAAACTCCAGGCTAGACTTGAGGTAAATCAGATGCCACAGTAATACAGGGATGATCATTTCTCCAAGTCAACCAGACAGACATAACAAAGTATCAATAAAAACTCCCAAAACATGATGGGATTCCCCAGAGGGTTTTGTAGATATTCAGTGGTTATGACATTTGAGACAGTCTTTAGTTTAATATGCCTCTTCTAAGACACTCAAAATTACAACATAATAATGGATTCTTCTAAATTTGCATAAATTGAGGACTGATGGGAACAATCTTGGTACAATTAAAAAAGGACAGAGGAAGGGGAGCATTTTCTCTCAGTGAAGAAATTCGAGTGTCGAGGACAAGTCCCCTAGAATTACTTCTCCATCATATGTTGTCAAGATGTGCCTTTTGAGGCCCACTACCTATTTCTATTCCTCCTTCATGCATTTGAGCCCACTGCAGTTAAAATCCTCATATAAATGCAAAATAAATAAAAAGACATTTCTGAATCTGGTCACACAAATGACTGAAGGGTTTTTAAAGTGTGCTTCTTAAAAAAAAAAAGTTAAATAGCATCTATAAGAATCCACCTACAATGCAGGAGACCCTGGTTCAATTCCTGGGTTGGAAAGATCCACTGGAGAAGGGACAGGCTACCCACTCCAGTATTCTTGGGCTTCCCCTGCGGCTCAGCTGGTAAAGAATCTGCCTGCAATGTGGGAGACCTGGGTTTGATTCCTAGGTTGGAAAGATCCCCTGGAGAAGGGAAAGGCCACCCATTCCAGTATTCTGGCCTGGAGAATTCCATGGACTGTAGAGTCCATGGAGTTGCAAAGAGTCAGACACAACTGAGTGACTTTCACTCATTCATTCATGGCAAGATTGTGTGTGTGCTTATTGCTCAGTCATGTCCAATTCTTGCAACCCCATGGACTGTAGCCTGCCAGGCTCCTCTGTTCATGGGATTTCCCAGGCAAGAATACTAGAATGGGTTGCCATTTCCTCCTCCAGGAGATCTTTCCAACCCAGGGATCAAACCATCATCTCCTATGTCTCCTGCATTGGAAGCTGAATCCTTGGCTGCTGAGCCACCAAGGAAGCCCCTATTGCAAGATTATGTTCTTCCAGAAACAAAGCTGAAATGATTGCTAGGATGTATTTTGGAGATTTTTCTCAATGCCTCACCTTTAGATAATAATTAGAACAAGTTAATTGGTTCCTCATACTCCAATCCAATTCTTGCTATAGCTCTGGAAAGCATGATCACACACACACTTTAACTAATATGGGTAATTCTCCTTATTAGTGTTTAAATGAATATGTGCTGTCAGTTGAATTCAGTGGCTGTTTGCCATTTGTGAAAGCCAGAGATTAATAATAGACTGCTTGAAAGAATAGATTTATTCTCTGGCCTCCTTGGCAGAATAAAAATGTTAAAGGCTGAATGTTGAATTCATTGCTAACAATTAATCCCCCTTGATAATGTGTATGTTGTGGGCATGTGTAAGTCTGAATGGTCAGCATTCATGTTAGTCTGAAGGATCAGCCCTGTAAGTGATGTTGGAGCCTGGCTCAAACATCCACAAAGTACGTAGCTGACGGAGTAGGAGATGGAGGTCATTAATGGAAATGGGAGCAATTCTTTTACAGTAGCCACCCAGCTACAATTTATAGGGAAAGCAAACGGTTCTGAATGACTCTGTTTGATCCCATATGTGTCAAAAACTTTTCCTATCAGTCCTACAAATTCTACCTAACACTTGGGGTAAGCAAAAACTGATGATCTTTATAGGAAATCAATGAATAGCATAGGGTCTAATATGAAAAGTGATAGAATAAAAAAAAATATTTAATGAAAACTTAAAGCTGTTTGGCAGCAACATGGACCAAATTATTTTGGAGCTATGAGACTCTCTGAAACAAACTGTTAAGTTATTTTGCATAAAGTTGATAGGCAGGTCATCATGCATTCTTCCCCCATAAATAGATGTCTGTATTCTTTTTCTTTAAAATAACTGTGAGATGTACTGATAGTTATAGTGGAGAACGGGAATAGACCAAAACAGTTATAGCTATCTGTAGTGTCTGTCAAACTGTGTCTGTCAAGTTTTACAATCTTTAGTGAAGAAATTACCACCTAGAACAAGTGTGTTGGACACCTATGGCTTATAGATCACTGTCTCTGGCCTGGTTTTTGTTTTGTTTTGTTTTGTTTTTTGTAAATTGCTTCATTAGAACATAGCCATACCTGTTCATTTTGGGTTTTATCTGTGTCTGTTTTCACACTACAAAAATAGTTGTTTGTTTGTTTTTTTCCACTACAAAAAGGCAGAGTTGAGTAGTTACAAAAAGATTGAAAAACCTAAAATATTTACTACCTGCCTGTTTTCAGAAAAGCTTTGTTGTGTTTTGTCCAGAACTTGTAGATAGCATTGCAATGCACCCACCCATTAACCCCACACCCACTCACAGCACAAGGACCTAGGAAGTTGAGGCCCTGAACTGAAAAGAAGCATCTCTAAACTAGAGATTTCTGTGGGGGTCTCCCCAAGATGAAACCATGCCATCCCCAGAGTTATTATGCCTGTGATGATTCTGACACCAGACAGGGTGCCCAAATAGGAAAGACCCTCAGTCCTTGTATCGTGGACTCACATTTTATGGAGAAGACATATATTCAGTGTACAATTACACAGCTAGGTTTTCACTGATTTTAAAATAGCATTTTTAAATGATCCAATGTACATAAGTTATAACTTTGTGGAGTTGAGAACAGTGACAGAGCTGAGAATGATGAATGAAACGTGACTAGTGAGTAGAAGACCAGATGGGGAGTGTGTTGAAAAGATCAGTGTGTATGAGGTCCTGAGGCAGGAGGAGTTTCATGACTTCAAAGAAGAGTGTGATGTACAGTCAAAAAAAGATAAATGTATTTAAAAGCATAGCTAAATAGGTCAAAGAAATTATCTCACAAAATACTCATTTATTGGGATAAGATTCACCTCTAAGATTTTACTGAAAAACCTCACTATACTTAACAGTTTAGACTAGGAGAGGGCTCAGTGATCTTTGAAAAACTATATGCCAAGAAGGAAAGAAAGCAAGAAGTAATGACCGCTCACCTCTGAGTACACACATGATGACATCATAGACAGAATTCTTATGGTGGCGAAGTGAATGGGCTCTGAGGGACCACTGGCCATTTTGATGCACTTTGTGCTCCTGTTGGTGATTCCTGGCAGAGGGCTTATTACTCATAGTAAGGGATCAGAAGCCCTAAGGAGTCTGTGGAGCAGGGAGTGGGCCTAAAACTCCCCCATGGCCTTCTCAATAAAGACTGGAGACTATACAAAGAAGGATCTTTATATAAAATAAAGAAGAATCTCTCTGCCTACTCTACTTCCTAATTTCTAAGGAATATTCAAAAATAAAAATATTCACACTTTTGCCTTGAATCAAACTCTTTTTTGATCATCCAGTTTTCCACTTTCTACCTGCCACAGATCAGCAGCCAGAAATAGTAACTTGGAATAAATAGGTCAGTGGGTGAGTTCCTGGTTACGTACCTAGCAACTTGTGAGGAACAAGGGAATAAATAACTATAGTAGTAATTCAAGTAACTTGTTAACTTTCAGGTGAAACAAGGTTATCTGCCATACCTGGAGGAAAGGCTTCTAAAAAGGATAAGATTCTAATCTAATTAGAGAAATTAAATTCCTTTGTCATTCTACCTGAACCAGAGACTTCCTTACCTAGAAAAAACAGAGTTTGCCCTGTTTATCTCCTTCAAGTGAACATGCTGTGTTGGCATGGAAATGAGGTGTGATAAAGAGATAGTATTCCTGTCTCTAAGATATAAATAGGTGATTTAAAAATACAGAAAAACAAGCAAAATGAACACCAATGAAGGAAAAGGGAAATCATAATTCATTCTTTTTGGCTGCAAAAGGAATCAGATCAATGTCTATTTTTTGTGGAAACATATCTTCTACCCATCCTATTTATCCTTCAACCTGCCTGAGCTCTCTCAGCAGACTCTCAGTCAACATCTGATGTCTCATATGCATCTTCTCATAGCCCAAATTTCATCTCTCCTTTCCCTCTCCCTACTTCTCAAGCCATCTCCTTTTTCTATACTCTTTTTAAAATTGTAGATACCATAATTTTTCTCCATTTATCCCATTTTTGTTACATATCAAAGTGCAAAAACATAAACATATACAATGACTCAGATCATTCAATAACTTACCACTTGGTCTTTGAAAAAGGCAGCTGTTCTTTATCATAGAAGTATGTTATTTTTTTATAATCTCAATTTTCAGATTGTATTTAAATCATAGATGCACTTAAATTTTCTAGATAATCTATCTGTATTAGTTTCCTAGAGTTGCTGTGATAAATTGCCACGAACTGAGTGACTTAAAATAGAATAACTGTATTAATACCACAGCTCTGGAAGCTAGAAGTCCAAAATCAAGGCATCAGCAATGTTAACATTTTCTCTGAAGGCTCTTGGGGATGATTCTCCCTTGCCTCTTCCTAGCTTCTCCTGGTTGCTGGTGATCCTTAGCAGTCCCTGGTTTGTAGATGCATCACTTCAATCTCTACCTCTGTCATCACATGGTAATCTTTCTGTATGTCTTTATGCTATCTTCCTCCTTTGCATGTGGATCTTTGTTTCTTCATATGACATACTCCCTTTTATGTGAATGTATCTAAATTTCCTCATCTTTAAGAATGCCAGTTACTGAATTGGGGCCTACCTTAGCCAAAGATGAGGTCATCTTAACTCGCTTACATCCGCAAAGACTGAATTCCTAAATATGTTCACATTCACAGATGCTAGAATTCCAACATATTTTTTAGGAAATCACAAGTGTAGATGCTCGGTCATGTCCAACTCTACCCCATGGACTATGGCCCACCATGCTCCTCTGTCCATGGGATTCTCCAGGGAAGAATACTGAAGTGGGTTGCCATTCCCTTCTCCAATGGATATTCCCAATGTAGGGATTGAACCCAGGTCTTACACATTGCAGGCTGATTCTTTACCACATGAGCCACCAGAGAAGCTCTGATTTTTTAGGAGGGCACAACCAAACCATAACAATATAGATTATTACTTTTTTTAAAAAGTTGTCATGTCTATTCTATTTTAGTTTTTAGTCACTAAATATATGTATTAAATACCTATAGATTAGTTTTGAGAATCCTTTTATCTTCCCCAAATATTCTTCTTGGAAATGTCAAATATTTTTCCTTCATTCTACCAACTTGGGATGTAATGACTAAGTCAGTTTATGTCATTTTTTAACTTTCATAAAAGTATCAAATTTTGATCATATTATTTTTCACATTTACTTGAAAGACAGAAATATTCTAAATTGAATAAACTATATCTTCACATTAGATTCTCAAGATTTAGGCTTTTATTGAACCTACTTCCAATCTGATGTTATTCAATTATCCTTTATGATTCTTCTCACTTTTTACTTCCTTTGTTCTCCTTTTCATTTCATGCTTTGTCCCCATTTTCCCAAGTAACACTGTAATTGAGATGTGAGCATAGCAATCTGTGGCTCAGATGGTAAAGAATCCACCTGCAATATAGGATGCCAGGGTTCGATCCCTGGGTTGGGAAGATTCCCCGTAGAAAGGACTGGCTACCCACTCCTGTACTCTTCCCTGGGAAATTCCATGGATGGAGGAGCCTGAAAGGCTACAGTCCATGGGGTTGCAAAAAGTTGGACACAACTCTTTCTTTTTCACTTTTCTATCACAATATGTGAACAGATTACATATCTAATTTTTTTGCTTGCTGTGTCAGATAAAACAGTTCAGAAAAGAAAACTGACATCTGTTAGATTCTCTTTGTTTATAAGTTGTAAGAGAAAGTGAACAGAAAGAGAATAATTCTGGAAATGCTGCTTTAGGTGCACGAAAGGTAGTGCCAGGAATTTCAAACTCATGCATTTCAGGCACTCTTGAGAGCTACCAGTAGTTGTCTGAGGCAAAAAAAAAAAAAAAAGATATTCTATGGTAGTTTCCAGGAAATGTTTCTGAATTCATGAAGGAGCAAAGAATTGTAGATACAGAAGGAACTACAGCATATGTTTTAGGTCTGTGCTCCTGTCTGACGTGATAATATTCATAGCTTCTGAAACTGGTTTCCCTACTTGAGCAAAAAGGGAGGGTAATATAAAAGTCAGCAAAATCTGCTTCAGATTCTTAGCACATGTAAGCACACACACACTCACATGTAGGTACACATACACACATACATACACACAGAGCTGCTGTTCTAGGCCTGGGAGCAGCAATAGTATCAGTATAAACATCAAATTATGAGATAACAGAAAAGATAATACAAAAGCAAATATTTGGGGCCTTTATATGTGATATATTTTCTCCTATTCTTACTCCTCTGCCTTCTAGGCCACTTGGAAAGGCAACCAATTTTCAAATGGTAGCTGCAAATTCCACACTTCGTTTATAGCTGAGGTGACAGCTTGCTTCATTTCTTTATTATTAATTGTTGGAGCTTGGATCAATGAGTCATGGGCCTCGAGGAACATCCTAAGTATCAGACTTTAAAACCTGTACAGTTGCCTTGAACACTGACCATGTGGAAGTCTTAAGTCTGAGATGGCAGGCTGCATACCACCACATCACAGAATGCCAACCCCCTCCCTGGTCTGCTTCTTGGATTCAGTCTGGAGATTAAGATCAGTTTGGCAATCCAAATCTGCTCAGACCAACATATTACATGGTCCATGTTCATTTCTTTTTTCTGTTTCATATCATGTATGCTTATTTAAATAAGTGAATTTAATTAAGCATTTTAAATATCTACTTGTCAAAGTAACTGAAATTGGTCTTGCTATTTTGATTTCATGGAAGCCCATAGGGAGAATTTACAAATTCCCATAGTTGATAAAAATGCCTAAAAGACTTTCAATTGAACATTTTCTGTTAAGTTAATCAATATACATGGGGACAGAAAGTGCTAAATCAAAGTTTTAAAAATTGTTTAAGCAGGAGAACATGACTTAATGAGGGACAGTGAATAAGAGACTGTAATTTGATGGATTCTAAAAAGTATGTCTCTTCTTAAAGATGGTGAGTGTAAACAATGAACAATGAAGCCCTATTTCATGCTTCAGAGAATACAGTATGATCTGTGTATTCATAGATAAAGGCAGGAATACTCTCGCCACCATAGAAGTAAATTTATAATACTATCTGAGGAATCTCTTCTAAAGGCTGCAGAAGTAGACATATCCAGATGTGATAAAGCTGCTGAAATTTCTTCTTGAAAATGATAAATTATACATCAATAAAAGGGTCTCACCTGTCAAATTGGCAAGTGTTCGATCTTCTTACAAGAACAAGTCAACATCTTCTGACTTGTCAAAAAGTATTCAACACCTGAATTTTTATCCTGCTTCTTGTGAAAAGAATTAACAGGTTAGCATTAAAAATTCAAACGCATTTAATGAGTGCCTTGTTTGTTGTTGTTCAGTGGCTAAGTCATGTCCAACTCTTTGTGACCCCTTGGGCTATAGCCTGCCAGGCTCCCTGGGATTTCCCAGGCAAGAATACTAGAGTGAGTTGCATTTCCTACTCCAGAGGATCTTCCCTACTCAGGGACTGAATATGTGTCTCTTGCATCTCCTGCATTGGTAGGTGGATTCTTTACCACTCAACCAGCAGAGAAGTCCTTTTGAATGCCTGCCTACTCTATACTGGACTTCCCTGGTGGCTCAGATGGTAAAGCGTCTGTCTACAATGTGGGAGACCTGGGTTTGAGCCCTGGGTCGGGAAGATCCCCTGGAGAAGGAAGTGGCAATCCACTCCAGTACTATTGCCTGGAAAATCCCATGGACAGAGGAGCCTGGTAGGCTACAGTCTATGGGTTCGCAAAGAGTCAGACACGACTGAGCGACTTCACTTTCACTACTCTATACTAAATATCATTGTGGAGATTTAGAGGCCACAAATAAAAGATATTGCATTTGTCCCAAGAACATTACAATATACTAAGGAGACTTGCATTTAGATAAAGCAGGACAGTTAGATACATGGCTTGCTGTCATGGAGTCGAGGGCAGAAGGTAATGACAGCATAGTGGATGGAGCTCCCGCAGCTGGGCAAGGAAGAGTCTGGAGGCCTTCCCAGAGGAGTGGAGTAGAAGCATAGTAAGACAACAAGTTTTTTAAGTACAGTATTTTATGTTACTTTTCTTATAGAAGTTCCTCCTCCCCAACTGTACAAACTTCAAGACCCATAAAACCTGAAACATCCCCCGGATATGACTTGAAGATTGAAACCTCAAGAAAGGAAAATTCAAAATATACAACCAATACTAGCAACTGTAGAACTATATAACTTGCCCACGGCAGTGGACAAAATCTCAGATTTTTCAAAATCTTTGTAAGATGGAAAAAGAAATACATAATCACAAATGAGTACTAAAAACTGGCATGATTTAGAGGGAATTTGTTCAGGAAAAGTATGCCAGAATGAGTTAAAGTCTCAAGAAAAACAGTATATATTATATTGAAATTCGTATTATAACTATATATGAAACTCGTAATACCAGTGTTTAAGGAAAATGATAAAATGTTAGCAGACGTAGGCAGAAGGCATTCCTACTCAAATCTAATTTTAAGTTCAGTCTTCGAGAGTCAGGACAATAATCTTTATAATAGAAATGTATTGGAGGTCTCAAACAAGCGATAAAATAATCTAAGATTTACAGTTAGCAAGAAAAAAGGAACACATAGGGCACTAAAGAGACTACAAAAGTGCTGTTGTAGTGTGAACAATTACAATTATAAAGGAGAGAGATAGCGTACTTGGAAAATGGGTAACTGACCAAATGTTCTGAGTCTTCAAAATGAGGATAGAAAAGATAAGTTATTTGAGAAAATTACAATCTTAGGAGTGAAAAACCAGGGAAACTTTAAATTATCAAAGAGAATGTATTTTTAAGGTATATGATAATCTCTGTAATCTAGTTGGGCTCATTAGCAATCCATAATAACAAGCCTGCCTCAATCACATTTTAGACGAAATTGCTAGGCATCTCAGGTAGTAGCAGATCCACTATATGAACATCAAGACACACACATACGACAGGGATTTCTTTCATACAAAGCAAAAATGGAGTGATTTTAGGACACCTGTTTATTTTTAAGTTCTGTTAAAATCTAAAGGGAAGCTACTGGTAAAATGCCATGTGATTCTGCTTTAGGTTTTGAAATGGTTGTTTGGGGATTATGCTTTTTGCTTTTATTTTTTTTTTTTAAATTTAAAAACCTTGAAGGCAGAATTGTTAAGTTTTTAAGTGCAACAAGACAGGGAAAATGCTAATTTACTAGGCAACAAGGTCAACATCCTTTTATTTAGGTCAAAACTAAAGACAGAAAATGAAAGGACATGATAGTCTTCTCTTAGATGTCCAAGTATGTGATAGGGTGGGACGCCTGCTCTATGTGGCACTGATCAAAATATAGGTTCAGTGTAAGCCAAGAAAGTAATGATGCTGCCAACACAAACTCTAATGCATACTTAGTATGTGAGAAAATGCTCCCATTGTGGGGAATGAGGTCTTGTTGCAGCAAAGAGCAGAATATGTATGACAAAGTGGGTTTAAATCACAAGAGTTGCATTAACAAGGACAGAAAAGAACTAGAGAATAATCAGAGGATAAAAGGATAGAGATTTATATATTTTGGGGGTCAGATGTGGTTGCTATACACAATATTTAAAGAATTGTTTAAGTTGATTATTTAATCTAAAAAGGAGAAGACCAAAAAGATATGATAGAGTGTTTAAACATTTTAAAAAATCATGTGGAATAGGGGGAAAAGTCATTAGGATTAGGGAAAAACTTCTGTGTTCTCCACTTTTACAACTTGCCATCATTCACAGCCTGTATCATAGAGAA
This sequence comes from Bos taurus, assembly GCF_002263795.3. NCBI lineage: Eukaryota > Metazoa > Chordata > Mammalia > Artiodactyla > Bovidae > Bos > Bos taurus. The sequence goes on along the minus strand of NC_037338.1, from coordinate 17,141,751 downwards.
AGTGCTCTGTGAAACTGTCCAACAATTATAGGAATATGCTTTTCTAAAATGTTTTTGTGGCTTTCACTGTTATGATTTTTATCACATGTGTATTGGAATTATGTGTTTATGACTGAAGAGAAAAGAGACCAATCAATTCAAATTCACAGCAAATCAAATTTCAGTTTAACTTAAGCAAGTACTTTCAGGAAAACAGAGGTCTTTAAGAATAAAATGAAATCCGGTATTTTGAGATAAAATGCTCATTTTAAATGTTTCTGAAGTGAAAATTCATCTAAGAGGGATTTTTCATCAGGGTGGGCTGGAAAAGCAGTATGAGATGGACAAAATGACAGCAAGGCTTTCTTTGAATTGGTTTCCTTTCCATGTCCTTCCCTTCTGCCCTTCTTTCCCTGCCACATTTTTTATATTCTCTTTCCATTCCCATTACCTGCATGACTATCACATCCTGGGATTCTTCAGAGATAAGGCTTTCACTGGCACCAAAACATTACTTCATCTGCCTTAATAAAATCCCATTATGTGAGCAGCCTTTGAGGCTCAAAGACTTATAACCAGTGGAGCAGGTGAACATGAGAGTGACCGTAGATTTAGAATACCCATATTTAGAGTCTACATCAACTCGTTCACCATACGACTTTTGATACCATGGCCTCAATGAATTTAATTTTAAATTATAGTAAACCTCAATTAGATCATACTGTGAGATCATCTATAGGATACAAACATTAAGCAGTATTACTAGTATAATTTTTAGGATCACTCTACTGTCATTGCCTTCAGTATATGTGGACTAATGGCATTTTTGTGGACAGGCATGTGTTAGGATATAGTGGATACATATAATACCCAGCTTCTCTTGCTTCGTCTATAAGTCATTTCCCTCTGCCAGAGAAAATAAGACAATGATATCATTTAGTGCACAGTCTCAAAAAGTCTTCATTTTCAGTATCACATAAAATGCACATTCCTGTTAAAGATTACTCTAAACACTCCACTTTGCTTTCAGTGAGTAAAACTGGTAACACACAGCTCTGAAGAAGCTATACCATCCTTAACTGCCTTGTCAAAATAGACACACATACCCAAGTACTGGTGACTTTGCTCTTGTGTCTTTGGAGGTCTTCCAGACCTTTGACAGGGAACCACATTTAACATCTTGCAACAACCCACACGACAATATAATCTACGGGGAAAAAAAGTCACTATGCTGCACACTCAAAACTAATGCAATACCTATAGCAAAACAACTATACCTCAACTGAAAAAAAAATAATAATAATTGCCACCATGCATTTCACATAGTGCAGTGCTTTTGAATCACATCCATAATTTTTGACACTTCTTCAAAAGGTGGAAGGGTCTAATTCTTCTCCCAGTGATTTTGGGCTGGTGGTAGCAACTCATAGTGAATAAAAGGCAGTGGAAGTGATGAGGTGTGACTTCCAGGGTCAGACTAGTAAAAGTGATACAGCTGCACCTGTCTGTTTGTCTCAGAACATGTGCCTTAGGAGTCCTGATCCCTCAGTGACCTTGCAGGAGCCCTTCAGGAAGGCCAGGTGGGGAGGTCCGCTGGGGATAGGGGAAATACATGGGGAGTCCCAGCTGCCCCAGCCCCTGATGTTTATCTCCCAGTCCCTGGAACCAGACATGGGAATGAGGAAGCCTTCAAAGTGACCCCAGTTCTAGCCACCATCTGACTGCAAACTTGTGAAAGACCCCAAGTGACAATAGCCCAGCTCAGTTGCTTTCAAATTCCTGACCCACAACATTGACAAGAGCTGGTTTACAACTATGGCTGTTTCATCACTAAAATTTGAGCTGATTTGTCATGCATTGATACATAAAAATACACATGTTTTCAGCTAAGAACACAATGATAGGTATTGTAACCTCGGTTTCAGAAATGAGAAAAACTAAAGTTTAGAGAACTTATGAAATTCAAGTAAGTTGCCACTCAGAAGACACAGCAGGGTCACAAAGGCGTGTCCACCTGGCTCCAGAGTCCATGCTCCATTCACCACACCGGAGCTGCCTCATTTGATCCTCTTGTTTCTCTTAGGCTGACAGTCTGCCTGGGAGCAGCCATCTTGCCAACACAGGTCGGCTTCCTCAGCTGGCTTTACCATTCCTCCCCGGGTGGGATAGCACATTTATAAGCACTGTGTCTTTCATGCTGGTTCTCAGGAGACTGGCTCCCTAGGATGTGGGGGCCTGTGTTCATACCACATAGATGCCACCAACAGAGAACGCTCCTGGTAGCTATAGTTCTTCAAGGTTCTGAGGGAGAAACTGGAGTGGTTGTTCGGTTTTCATTTCTGTTTTGTGGAAATTTATAAGACAGCCCTGCAGCCCGCCCCTTAGGCTTCCCTGTATCTGCTTCTAAAACACACACACACACACACACACACACCTGTTAGTCATTTTTTAATGGCAAAAAAAAAAAGGAAAGGAGGATAGGGGGAGATGAAGAAATCAAAGAAGAAATCTGTTGGGGAAGACTTCAGTCCTTGGGCTACATTCCTTACTTTGTAACATATGAATCTGTGAAATTACCTCGTCATGCTGATTCCAACTCAACTACAAGCTAGGAATTTTAAAGAGTTTTACATTACAGTAATTTCATTTTGATTAACAGAACAGACTGTTGTGTTTTATAAACTTTTCAAGGGGCAGGGATTCTCAAACTAGGCCTTGATTTTCTCATATTTTATAATAACAATATTCATTGATCTACTCATTTCTCTCCTTCCTTCTTCAGTAACAATAAAGATCCATGGTATAAGTCAAATGCAGACTTACGAAACATAAGAAGGATGCCTGTTCTGCTGAACTGCAGATTTTTAGACCATCTCCAAAACATTTTCTTGAGTAAGTATTCAGATTTTAATTCAGTTGTGAGAAAAGGTGTTTAAATTTTTTCTCAAATGTTTTCTATATTACAATTATTGTCCTATATTTATATTATATATTAGAAATTAGAATCAATATTATATATAAATCCCTTCCAGTACTAGCCTTAGCCACAGTACTTAGGTGCTAAGTCGCTTCAGTTGTGTCCGACTGTTTGCAACCCTTTGGACTGTAGCCCACCAGGCTCCTCTATCCATGGGATTCTCCAAGAATACTGGAGTGGGTTGTCATGCCCTCCTCCAGGGGCTCTTCCCCACCCTAACCAGCATCTCTTATGTCTCTTGCACTGGCAGGCAGGTTCTTTATCACTAGCACCACCTGGGAAGCCTTAGCCATACCTCATTGCTAATTTTAGAGATATTATAGTGTACTCACACACAATATATATTTCCCTTTAAGGGGAGATTCCTTGAACACAGACTGAAGTGTTATAATAATATTTTTTTATGAAAGAATTACGTAACATCTTAGTGTCATTGCCATACTCATTGGTTTATTTGGGAAATGATTTCAAATAACTATGACGTTATAAGTTTAAAAAGGACACAGTTTCCAAAACAAGTCCCTATAGATGTGTCATATCTTATTTAAAAAACAGAAAAATGTTACAGTTAATTCATGGTGCTGCTATTCTCTGAAAATGATATGGACATGTGACCTAACTTCATCTATTCAACATTTATGGAGAAAATTCCATGTGCTGGAAAATGTGGTAAGAAGTTTTGATGTTAAAATAAATACCAAATGAGAACTTGAATGTAAAAGATAAGCCTTTTCCCCTTCCCTTAAAGCAAACACAATTTGCTGCATCCTAATATAATTTCTAACATATTCAAATAGGCTGATAATCTAACAGTAATATTTTGAAACATCAAAATTAACTGATACGCCTCAAAATATTTAATGTGCATAAGAAATGCATTAGATAAATTTTAACAAAGTAAACAGAGCTTTGTTGTAATAATTCTTTAACTTGCAGGACATATGATTATTCTCTTCTAGTTGCAATATGAGTTTATTTGTTATTTGTTTACATGTCAATTTTCAACCCTAAAATTCAGGTGAGTTGCATCTATTCAAACACCAGGAAATATTTAATGACATCTATTGTAGATGACTAGACATATTCGAGAATTTTAGATCACTTTCTACTTCCTTTATAATACTTGATGTTCAGGTGACAGCTATTGTCTCTGAACTTTCTCACCCTCTTTTCTGAAATGAAACACAAGACATCTAAGCTAAAATAATTTCTCCTAACCAATTTCAAATTGTCTCTACAGACCGTGTTTCAAAATATTTGGGGAGTTGTATTTATTGTTTTTATGTTTAAAAAATTAATTAACATATGTACACATTCATTTATCTCTTCTGGGCTTTGTCAGTAACCAACTCTTTAGACATTTGAAAATTCAGAATAAGAGTTCACCATTATTCACAACCAGAACATTTTAGTATCTGTATATGTGTGGTGATTAGGAATAGCACCAAGATTCTAAATAGTATTTCAGGCAACTTAGGTTTAGAGAAAGAAACAGCTTTTGAAAAATCTAAAAATATGCCTGCGATGGGCCTTTCCCTAAACAAGGCTAGTAGGTAAATGAAATGCTTTATCATCAAAGCACACAGAGAGAAAGTAGTTATGCATAAGACAGGAGGGATGCTCTCATCAGAACCCAACAATGCTGACACCTTGATCTCTGATTTCCAGCCTCCAGAACTATGACAAATAAGTATTAGTTGTTTATGGTTTTTTGTTAATAGCAGCCTTCACAGACTAAGACACCTTCAATATGATATTTATGCTGTAAATGAAGCTTCTAAAACGTGATATGGTATGGACACCATGGTAGGACCAATGGAGGCATTTGAGAAGAGAGACTGAAAACTGCCTCACCTAAAGGGAGAGAACAGCAGAAAACTATTTTCTTCTTGCTCTGCACTACCATTTTGAAAAAAATCCTATTACTTTTAAACACAAGAAAATCCTTCAAACATACTAAAACTTCATGCTATAGCTATTCTAGCTTCCTCAGACTATCTCACTAATGTTTTTCCATTCAATGTATTAGTTTACTTAGAACACATGTTTTTTTAGGAGATAATTTGTTGTACTCTCAAACTTCCCTTTACCTTGGAAACAAATTTTCTCTTTTTGTTATTTTTTTTAAAATTCCCCATATTTCATAAAAATATTTTAAAATTTAATTTAAAAATATTTATTTGTTTGTGCCAGGATCTTAGTTAAGGCACACAGGATCTTCAATATTTTAGTTGCAGCACAACTCTTTGTTGTGGTATGTGGAATCTAGTTCCCTGATCAGGGATCAGACCTGAGTCCCCACATTGGGAGCCCAGAGTCTTAGCCATAACCACCAGGGGAGTTCTTAAAATTTTATATTTTAAAAAAGCATCTCAATGAAATTTCTATTATTACTTTAAGAAAGTAGGTTTGTATTTTCTGAAGCAGCAGATGAGCTGTGGCTACCAAGGAAAGTTGCCTGCCAGGCATAAGGAGAAGGCACTGATGCCTAAAGTACCTCTGCTGCAGAAGCTGTGCGACCCCAGAGATGGCAGCCTACCAGGCTCTTCTGTCCCTGGGATTCTCCGGCAAGAACACTGGAGTGGGTTGCCATTTCCTTCTCCAAGATCTCTACCTACTCACTCTCAAATGTCAGTTCCATGGCATGTTGCAAGAACAAATGATATCTACTAAAGATTCCATCACATTTCATTTGTGTTTACTCCCACTGAATCTACTAGAAAAATTCCAAGGTGACTGATCTGAGTTTTATCTAATGAATCTTCATACACTGAATTCTAAAAGGTGGGGCTAAATAATCCATATGCTACTGAAAATGGAGATGAACATAAGGGAGAATATAATCTTGATAACTAAGAAATTATTGTGGATCTTTTTTATATGTTTATATGACTTGATTAGCTAAAGTGTCCTGCTAAAGCATAAATCTGCAGGATCCCTTAACAATTCACTAAAAAGAAAAACAGATTTTTTAACTCTGTAGTCCATAGAGACTATATACAAAAACCAGGTTATATTTTAAATCAATGTGTAATTATTGAAAAGCACTGCCTATGACAGTTCTAAAATTAATTCAGATGCCCCTGATTTCTTCCTAAATGTCCTTGGTGAGAAAAAATGATATGGTAAACAAATCAGTTATTCCTAACGCTTCCTCCTTGGTTAAACATTTATGGTGGGCGTCTTTTGTTTTTAAATCAGTATTGAAGTCATGTTCAGTTTGCTAGATAGTCTCACAACACAGTTGGCTGCACACATAGGCTTAACCTATATAATTTATAAGAGACCAAGAAAACTCAACCTAAAAATATTTTGCTTGCTAATGCACAAAATTGTTCCATTAGTAATTCCTTTACCTTGCTTTTCATTCATTGCCCTTTCTCAGCTCATTTTATTGAAAACTCGGTCTTCAAATATCATGCAATTAAATGACAGCTTTAGAATATACATGGTCTCCTAAGTGACAGGATTTTAAATTCTTCTCCAATCTTTTTTTTTTTTTTTTTGACGTCAAAGGACCTAGGGAGAATAGGACCCATGAGCCAGGTCTAATTTTCCCTTGATTCTACCCAATGCACATATAACTCTAGTGAAAGAGGGCTCTACATGCCTTTTAAGGAATGGCTTTAGAATGTTTATAAGATGGAAATATTTTATGAAAGTACTTATCAGTTTGCTCCATGTTTATTTATCTTTGTGTATCTATCTGATAATATCCTTGAAATCAATAGACACTATTCATGTTTTAAATTTCTTTTTCTGTATTTCTCTTTTTTTTTTCTTAGCTTCCCATCTTTTTCTTTGGTGTCTTTACCTATGTATTGTGAAATACTATAAATAAGAATCACATTTTATTTATTAAATAGAATCTTATCTTTCTCACTCTTATTTGCAAGCATCATATTTTGGACCATTTTATGTCTGCTAAACATAAACTGCTTTATACCTGCATGGTCCTTATTTGTTTGCTTTGCTGTACTGATAAGGCAATGGACTCCATTCCTACCTCTTAACCATAAGCATTGTGTCAAAACTCCATCCACAGGATTCTTCTTATCTTGTATATAGCAAAAGTCCAAAAGGCACAGCTTGCAAAGAAAGATTCTACCTCACTTGCATTAGTTACTCACATTAAGAATTTATTGATGATATTTCAGATATTCATTTTATAGACTTTGTAAGGTATGTTTCACATATAATTAATGGCTCAGCACATATTTAATGTACAATTTAATGAAGTTTGATCTTTATGCACACTTGTGAAATCATGACCACAATCAACATACTGACATATTCATTATTGCTCCAATTTTTCTTGTGCTCTTTTTCAGTCCCTCCTTTTTGTCTATCCCACTCTCTGCTCCCAGTCAACCACTGATCTGCTTTTCTGTAAAGATTTGTTTGCTTTGTCAAGAACTTTACAAAATGGAATCAAATACTATGTACTCCTTTTGAGGGTGAAAGTCTGGTTTCTTCCTCTCAGTAAAATTATTTTGAGATTCACCCATGTTTTTGCATGGACCAATATTTCAATCTTTTTATTGCTAAGTGATATTTCATTAGACTACAATACCATAATCTATGTATTTATTGATGTGTCAAAGGAAATTTGGGATTTTGGGGATATAATTTCAAAATTTAACAATATTCATTGATTTGCTATGAGGTACAAGTCTTTATTTCAGATGCAAAAACTGCTTTTAAATGTCTCTGTCAGGTAAAAGATTACCTTTGTCATGTTATCTAAATATAATATTTGCAAAAATTGTGTAGAAAAAAAATCTGTTCATGAGAATTTCATACTTCAAATATAGAAGACCTCTATCAGTATGGTTTCAGATAGCCTATATATTTCATGAAATTAACAAATTGTATAAGACTTCCTTCTATGCAACTGATTTTGTTAGGGCAACCATTGACTGAAACTGCCAGGCCTGGCCAGGCACCTTAGTAATCATTTGCGTGTTATCTTAAATAAGAAGGCCTGTTAAGGAATGCAGAACTAACAAGCTACCACCAAAAGGAAGAATTCGAGAAAGGTCAAAAGGAGAGAGGAGACTCCAGCCCATTTGTCCTACCAACCTCCCAGAATTCTTCTCACTGGAGTCCATCTTGGCTGAGTGATGTGTGCACCACCAGAAAGGACCCTGAGTCAGAATGACTGGCCAGAAATTAATCCTATTGCCTTTAACCAGAGACTGTGAGCCACATGGCAGAGCAGTTCTCCTGGGTTTCCTATCTTGCTGCTATCTACCTGGGTGCCCTTTCCCAATACAGTCTCTTGCTTTGTTAGCACATGTCTCCTCAGATAATTCATTTCTGAGTGTCAGACAAGAGCCTACTCTCGGAGCCTGGAAAGGGTCTCACTTCTGCAACAATTTCCTTAAAGCTTAACATGGTAGGATGGGTGTTTTAGGTGATATTCTGGATAAAGGAGCTGTGTAGTCTAGCAACAACTCATGTATCATAATAGTTTCAAAAGGAAGGACCATCTACCTTTTTAAGTCCTATTAGGTATTATTATTCTAGAGACAGTCACTATAGGAATCCATGGCTTATTTAAACAGCAAGTTTTGTTTCATTTGGAAACAATTTTATTAGCAGAGCAAATCCCTATATGTTGATGGCCAGGCAGGCAGGACAAAAAAGTTGCCGTGTTGACCATAACCTGAGTCTGATGCATCCTGCTTCTGCCTCTTCCTTCTTCCCTACCTAGATGTGCCAGGTCAAGCAAAGCAAAGGTCAGGGGAAGTAATCTGGCAATGAACTAGCAATTCTCTTAACTCTGAAGCTGGAGAAATTACAGCAGATGCACCAATTGATCAGAAGTGTAACTATCACCTACATCTCTCATGGAATCACACAGTGTTCTCTCTAAGGCAACAGGGTGTGTTTTATTTGTTTTCTTCTTCACAAAAATCTCACAGGAGAAACTGTGTATTAAGAGTAATCTACAAGTTATATTCCACTGAGACGTAACCTAGAACCATGCTCGTGTCTAAAATATGACTTGATAGTATAAAAGATCTAGTCCTCCTAAAACTAAAAGAGCCTCTGAAACATACTCTTCCTTATTTTCTAGTAACAACTTTCCTTTGGGTAATTCCAGAAATGGTGCTATGGATAAGCATAGACTAATTACTTTTGTTCATATGAATGGCATACTATTTATGTATTATTAACTAATAAATGCACATATTCATTTAATACATATCAGCACACCTTTTTTGTTTTTGTCCTATTTAACTTCCAACTTTTTCTCTGATAGTGTGTATTTAGTTTTACCTTCAGAGTCAGTAAGTTATATAGTTGCATGGTTACCTGCTTACAAGTTTGAAAAGAACTTAAAAGACTGTTGAGAGACATATAACAGCACAGTCATAAGATATTTCCTAAGAGATCAATAGTTTAAATGCTGATTTCTGACAAGTTTTTAAGCCTCAAAAGAAGACCATCTTTTCCATTTCACTGAGGAAATTCCTATTGCATGTTCAGCAATCTGTGTGCTGTGGAAGCTCACACCTGTGTAATTAGGAATTAATCCTAGATAATGGAACAGCCTGACCTGCCCTTGCCTCCATCAGCACATATCAGGAAGACTTTTTAAAACATTTTTAGTAAGACTTGTCTGTTTCCTTCTTTGCTCTGCATCTTGTCAAGCTGAAGAAACACAGTGCTCCCTTGATTGGATCTACAGTGTGGGGGTGCCCTGATCCACTGTCCTGGGAACAGCTGAATGTACAAGGAAGTCCAGATACAATGTGCTGCTGCTTTCACAGAAACTATCCTATGGGGAAACAGCAGTGATTACGCCTGCGGACACTTTAAGGAGGCTTAATTATGGTTCTTGGAACACCTTCCCTTTTCCGTTTGTGTTTTACATGAATGGAAGGGAAAGATGCTTTCACACATCTACGTGAGAAACGGAAAGGACTAAACTGAATAAATGTGACTCAGTAAAGATCCACTAAGTTCCTGTATGGCAAACAAAACTTATTAATCACTTACTATGTGTACAATCCATAACAACATATAATCAATATATTATTTCTGAAAAACCAAATTTTAAAGTCAAAGCACACATGTTTATATGATTAAAAAAGCAAACTATAGAGACATTATAGTAAAATCAAAACCATTCTATTGAATATTAAGTGCCAGAGCACCAAATATCTACCTAAACAAAATTCACCACAAAAACCTTTTGATAAGACCAAGCTGAGTTTTGTGCAGACATTTCCTCCACAGAGCTTTGGTCCTGTCTTGATGTGGGGAAGGAAAGATAGAAATTCAGAATTGAAATTGAGAAATGAAAGTTTGGTTTAAAGGACTGCTTTCATGGGGAGTGAGTGAAAGAGTAAGGAAAGGGGGATGAAAGCTTGACTATGACGGAACAAATCATACTGTAACAGGGTAACATTGATACAAAAAGCAAAGTAAAGAAATTTGAGTCAAGAGATTCATAGAATCTTAAGGAAAAAACTGTCTGTTGATATTTTCCTTGAAGAATCATTGTTTCTTTTGAAAAGCTCCTTCCGGAAATAGTAAAATCATGTTAATAAAATTAATGGAAAAGTAAAATTATGTGAATATAGACCAATGATCTGCAGATTGTGCCTGGGTGCCAAATCCAGGCCTGTGGGCAAAGCTGAGAAAGTTCTTTATACTTTTAAAGGATTATAAGAAAGGAAAAATAAAAAGAGTATGCAGCAGAGATCTTATGTTGCTTGAAAATCCTGTAATATATAATACCTGGCACTTCAGAGAAAAAGTTGGCCAACACTTAATGCAGACTCAAAGCTGGGTCAATGGGAGGTAGTTTCAGTTTCAGCCTCCAAGCATTATGTAGGTATAAGCAGTTTTGGTTCTCAATACTCAAGCCTATTGCAAAGAAGGAGAAAATCTTTCCTACAGATAATGTGTGTTTGTGTGCTTAGTCATGTCTGACTCTTTGCTGCCCCATGGACTGTACCCCGCCAGGCTTCTCTGTCCATGGGATTTCCCAGGCAAGAGTACTGGAGTAGGTTGCCATTTCCTCCTCCAGGGGATCTTCCAGACCCAAGGATTGAACTTGTGTCTCTTGCATCTCCTTCACTGGCATGTGGATTCTTTACCACTGGTACCACCTGGGAAGCCCCTACCATTAATGCATAGTGGGAAATCTGGGTTTGGCCTGGAGAATTTGACAGAGAGATTGGAAGATGAAGAATGTGAATGGTACATGAACTGTGAACTTCAGATGTTCAAGCTGGATTTAGAAGAGACAGAGTAAAGAGAGATCAAACTGCCAACATCCATTGGATCATTGAAAAAGCAAGAGAGTTCCAGGAAAACATCTACTTCTGTTTTATTGATTATGCCAAAGACTTTGACTGTGTGGATCAAAACAAACTATGGAAAATTCTGAAAGAGATGGGAATACCAGATCACCTGATCTGTCTCCTGAGAAATCTGTTTGCAGGTCAAGAAGCAACAGTTAGAACTGGACATAGAACAACAAACGAGTTCCAAGTCGGGAAAGTACATCAAGGCTGTATATTATAACCTTATTTATTCAACTTATATACAGAGTACATCATGTGAAATGCTGGGCTAGATGAAGCACAAGCTGGAATCAAGAATTGCTGGGATAAAGATCAATAACCTCAGATACGCAGATGATATCACCCTTATGACAGAAAATGAAGAAGAACTAAAGAGACTCTTGATGAAAGTAGGAAAGAAGAGAGTGAAAAAGTTGGTTTAAAACTCAACATTCAGAAAACTAAGACCATGGCATCCAATCCCATCACTTCATGGCAAATAGATGGGGAAACAATGGAAACAGTGAGAGACTTTACTCTTTTGGGGCTCCAAAATCACTGCAGATGGTGATTGCAGCCGTGAAATTAAAAGATGCTTGCTCCTTTGGAAGAAAATCTGTGACCAACTTAGACAGCATATTAAAAAGCAGGGACATTTCTTTCCAAGCAAAAGTATGTCTAGTCAAAGCTGTGGTTTTTCCAATAGTCATGTATGGATGTGAGCGTTGGATTGTAAAGAAAGCTGAGTGGTGAAGAATCAGTGCTTTTGAACTGTGGTGTTGGAGAAGACTCTTGAGAGTTCCTTGGACTTCAAGGAGATCCAACCAGCCATCCTAAAGGAAATCAGTTCTGAATATTCATTGGAAGGACTGATGCTGAAGCTGAAACTCCAATACTTTGGCCACCTGATGCGAAGAACTGACTCATTTGAAAATACCCTGGTGGTGGGAAAGATCGAAGCTAGGAGTAGAAGGGGATGACAGAGGATGAGATAGTTGGATGGCATCACTGACTCAATGGGCAAGAGTTTGAGTAAGCTTCAGGAGCTGGTAATGTACAGGGAAGCCTGGTGTGCTGCACTCCATGAGGTCACAAAGAGTTGGACATGACTGAGTGACTGAACTGAACTGAAATGAACTGGAAGATGAAGTAGGGAAGGGTTATTCTAAAAGCAAAAGGAACAAGTTGTGCAAAGGCATATACAGAGGATGAAACAGATTAGGACCCTGTGAGGCTCTCTCAGGTACAAATGCTTTCTGTGTTGCCCATTTCTTGTTGTAGGAAATAGGCTTCATTCAGTCTCCTAAAACTTTCCCGGAGTTCCAAGGGCAAATTCAAATAACTGCTAATCTAAAAGGGGAATGAAGAAACAAAAGAGGAACAATCAAGAAACAATTCTGCAGCAATAAAATCTCAGTCCTGGTTCCTCCTCAAGGGATATACATAAGAGTGTCATTTAGAGTTTCTATAGGAAATGAGGCCCCACCCAAGTAGAATATAGTATCTTCAGGATGAGCATATTCCTGGAACTCTGTCCTGTTACCTCATCACCAAACAATCAGAAGAAAGTCATACACCCTGAAACCCTCAACCCAAATTTTGCCTATAAAAACTTACCCCATACAATCATTGGGGAGTTTGGGGTTTTTTAACTATGGTAATAAGCAGACCTCTCAGCCTCATCTGTGCTCTGTATGAAAACAATTTTGTAAGACAATAGTGACATGAACTAACCTACTAAGGATCTAGGTCTTCAGGGTAAACCACTCATGGATCTCTCACAGTTAGCGATGTTGATCACTTTTTTCTTTTTATTGCTTAAACACTGAATTCCAAACAAGACTTCCTTCAGGAAATCTTTCTATTGCATTTTCTTCGCATGAATAAATTCAAAACTAACCAGAACTGAATAGCCTAATGGCCCACTTGGAATCTACTAAAGGAGTTAAAACCACTTGATACAATGCAAATTGATAATTAATGAAGTGATACAAACAAAATACTTAATAACTTAAGCAGCAATTATTTTGGGATTGGATAGTTGATAAAACATGAGTTTTTCATATTATCCTGAAAAAAAATGCACATTTTTTTCCCCATACTATCTTTCTGTTCTTTGAAGCCATCAGAGTGAGAATAGCTGACTACCAATATCACTTGGAAAGACCCTGATGCTGGGAAAGAGTGAAGGCAGGAGGAGAAGGGGATGACAGAGGATGAGATGGTTGGATGGCATCACTGACTCAATGGACAAGTTTGAGCAAACTCAGAGTTGGTGATGGACAGGGAGGCCTGGCGTGCTGCAGTCCATGGGGTCACAAAGAGTCGAACCTGACTGAGCAACTGAACTGAACTGAAATATACCATAATATGCCATAGTGAATGTAATATTGTATACAGAAACAACATATATATCTTCTGGGTCCAAGTAAAATGTATGCGGTCTAGAATATTTTCATCCACAGTTCACTTCCAAATTTAATTAACCTCATGCTGATCTTTGGTCTTTGGATTGATCTGTCAGAATATTCAAATAGCTATGTATGAATATTTAAATAGATAAAGCTAATATCATATAAAGCCAGAAGTTAGTGTTTAGCATCCAGTCATAAAGGTAGATCTCCAGTTTCTCAAACTAAAGCTAAAGTAGAGGAAAGGTGACTTTTCCCAACAGTGTTAAGAGAAAATTAAAGAAATAAAGAAAGAGAGGAGAGAGGGGAGGAGAGAGAAAGAGGGAAAAGAAGGGGGAGGATGAGAAGAAGAAAAGAGAGAAAGCCTTTAGAGAATATATGGAAATAAAGAGATTTAACAAACACCATGGAATTAGAATATTCAGCATTATCAGAATGAAAATTAAAAACTCAATTTTTTAAAATTTAAATCATTCTCTTGAACCTTTGGGGAAACATGGCACCCCACTCCAGTACTCTTGCCTGGAAAATCCCATGGACAGAGGAGCCTGGTGGGCTGCAGTTCATGGGGTCGCTAAGAGTCAGACACGACTGAGCGACTTCACTTTTACTTTTCACTTTCATGCATTGGAGAAGGAAATGGCAACCCACTCCAGTGTTCTTGCCTGGAGAATCTCAGGGACGGGGGAGCCTGGTGGGCTGCCGTCTATGGGGTCGCACAGAGTCGGACACGACTGAAGAGACTTAGCAGCAGCAGCAGCAAAGTACACAGAGAACACCTTCCGGTTTATTTTTGCAAAGGATATGGGTACATTTCTTAAATGAAAATATTAGAGAAGAAACAGACATTTGCATGATGACTAAGTCCATCTGTTATAGACCACTAGAAGTTTGATCTGTTTTGTATTATCTGAAATGTGTAACTGAACCAGAATTTTATCCTACTGATTAAATAAAGGGAAACTAACAAAATGAACATCTTTATATAATTGAAGCCTATTGATTATAGATATCAGAGTAACTAGATCATTTGCCTAACTTAGCATATTATGTATTCAGGATTATTTCTGCTTCTGTGATAATGACAACAATTAAAAAAAATAGTGATGAAAAGGAAGAACCTTAATACTTGTGAAGCAGTGTTCTATAAACCCTAATTCAATTTTATGTTCCCCCAAGTTTTGAATTATGAACTATCAACAGTGATTTGAGTAAAAGATGATACTGTTGTAGCCACGCATTCTGGGAAACAAACTCACTCAGAAGGACAGTGCAGAGTGGAGTGCAGTTTATTACACCGGCGGGCCCAAGGCAGAGTCTTCTCTTAGCATGGACTCTGACCAGTTTTTGTGAAAACCTTATATTGAGTGTACATGCTCAAATCCACCTCCCCAAATTCTCTGAAACTAGTCTGAATGAAAGAAAAGAAAGATACAGTCAAAGTTAACCCATGATTCGTATGCCTTAAGCCTAGATAGTTAATAATGGACAATTATCAATAGGCCTGTGGTCATATCTGAATAGGCATATGATTTTTATGATTTATTTGGTTACACAGATAATTAGGGTATTCTTTTAGGCGATAGAGAGAGAGAGTCTAGGTATGAGCCCTGGGGCTCTTCCATCCAAGGGGGTCTGGTTTTCCAGTTGGTGTGTCGTTTCCATGGATACTGGGTATATAGCGCAAAGTCCACAGTCCAGCCCAAGATGGAGTCCTGCTTTCAGGATGGAGCCTGTTCTGTCTGTTTCCTCCTTCAACACAATAGATAACTCAAATGTTACAGAGAGAGAGCAAATGAGTCTCAGAAAGTCAAGTGCCTCCCGGATTTCCATTTCTGTGCTTTCCACCAAACCCTAGCCATGGTAAACGATATTCCTCCTGTCGTTTATTTCCATCGTATTACACTTGAATAACATGTTCGATAATTTCAAGGGCTTTAGATTATCAGTATCTTTACTTCAGGCAAGGACAGAGCTCACACTACTAGACCATCACTCACGATGCTTTAATGACTTATCCCTTTTACTGCTCAGTGACTGTGCAAATATTCAGTTTTCCTCATGTTTTCACACACACCAGCCCCTTCTCTCCCTGTTTAGCTACTTTCACCACTCAAAATATCAAATAGTGGCACTTCTGGCATTGCACTGCTGTGTCCTGCTGATCTATCTCCACCAATAGTAAACTGTTTAGGATATAGTCATTTCTTATCTAACACTGTATCTCCAATGGCTAGTATACAGAAAGATCTAACCTAATAGATGGATATTGATTCACTCCTCTGTTCCTTTGTTCATATTCGTCTTCCCATCTTGTTTTCAATTGTTGCCAAGTTACTTCTGAACTCATAATATACTACCCGTGTATGCTCTCTTGAAAGACTTGGTTGAAAAGTACTTCTAATTTGGGCAGCTACCTACGCAGACACTGTGCTCAAAACATGCCTGTGAATAACTGCATTATAGCTTGAAGAACAATGTCAGAGTCAGATAGCTTATACCAACTAACCAAAATCATGAATGAATTTAGTTTAAATTTAGGTTATGGTTTTTAAGGATTTTTTTTTTTTTTTGTCTTCCTAGAGGATTTGAATTGCCGTTCATTTTGCTCATCTATAGAAGAATATGCCTTTAGCCTGACTCTAAGGTCATCCTTAGATGAAAAGGAAATGGCAACCCACTCCAGTATTCTTGCCTGGAGAATCCCAGGGACGGTGGAGCCTGGTGGGCTGCCGTCTATGGGATCGCACAAAGTCGGACACGACTGAAGTGACTTAGCAGCAGCAGCAGCAAGGTCATCCAAGTCCTTAATCATAATATTTGTTAAAATAAAGGCTCTGACTTCCTATTTCAGTTAGGACTAGTTTATCTTAATTATGTAGCATGGATTTCATTCTGACATTCTAAATTAAGTGCATTTTTAAAATCCTGTGCATTTTTCTCTCTTGATTTTTATTTTATTTTTACTTCAGAGTATACCTGACAGATCTGAAAACAAGTTTTTTTCCTCACACATCACTGATACTTTGACAAAAACATAAGTTTCCTCTTTGCCTTAGTTTTCTAATGCAAATCTGATGTGTGTTCCTTTGCCTATAAATTGGTATTTTTCCACAACCACTTTCAAGATCATCTCTTCATCTTCAATGTTCTGAAATTTCATAAGAATGTATCTTGGCAATAGGACTTTTTTATCCACTGTTCCAGGAAGTCCTTGGGTCTTCTCAATCTGTTATTTGGTCTTAAGTGCTATGAAATAATCTTAATTAGTTTTTTGACTATTGTCTCACCTCCATTTTTTCTGTTTATTATCTCTAAAATATTTACTAGGAATTTACATAAAGGAATCCAAGGCTACGTATCTCTAATGTCTCTCATAATTTCTTGCTTTTTTTGACTTTTTGCTCTATCTTTTGATTCATAACTTTGATTTTATTTTATAACATTTTTCATAGTACTTTATTATTCTCTGATAACTTTTTTTAATGGAAACTTGATATTGTTTTGTTGAATGCATACTTTTCTGAAATTTAGGGATTTAGCTATCGATTTTAAAAGGCATTTTTCTGATCCTTGAATTTTGTTTCCTTTGGCATCATTTTTCCTATGTGTTCACCATGAAGCTCTCCATTTTTGGGTTCCTTAAAATTTCTGGTCATATTTTGTCTCGCAGGATAGCTATCTATCCTTTGAGGAATGTGTATTAAACATGATCTTCCCTGGTGGATCAGATAGTAAAGATTCTGCCTGCAATGCAGGAGACCCAGGTTTGATTCCAGGGTTTGGAAGATCCCCTGGAGAAGGGAATGGCCACCCACTCCAGTATTCTTGCCTGGAGAATCCCACGGAGAGGAGCCTGGCAGGTCCTTGGAGTTGCAAGGAGTCGGACATGACTGCGCAGTCATGACTAACACTTTTCCTTTCTTTCATTGACCCTGGTTTCCTATGCTGTTGTGTAGTTCTCTGTTCCCCTATGTAGAAAAATTGACCAGAAGTTCAATTTCACAGATAGGGACATGTCAGTGGACACATGCAGTGTGCCCTTTATGAGTGGGAAGCATGCAGGCATACAGTAACCACCTGTCATATGCCAAAGTAAGATGTCTGATTCAAGTCCTTGCCCCTTAATCTACATTGAGCAATGTAGGTTGCTCAATTTCTTTAGAAAGCAGATCTCCAGTCTTCATCTAGGGGCTTATCTCATGAAATGTGCACTGTGGGAGAATGTAGTCATTCGCCTTTGATGTTATGAATACCATAAATGGACAACTCTGGTTTGTAGTCCACCTCTGTTCTCTAAGCTTGCAAACTCCCTCAGACTTTGCTGAGATATATGTTTTCTCTTTCTGCTGCAGTCTCCTCCTATCTGTATTTCTAGAATGCTACTAGACTCCTCTGCTATGGTTTATAGTCCAACTTTTCACACAGGTTTCAAAGTTTCTAATCCATTGATGAAACCCTCATATCATAAGAGCAGTTACAAATTCATTTCCTTTTATACAGCTTCACTGCTGTTACTATGCAAAGGCTCACTGCCTGATGTGCATAGAAGCCAACAATATGGCACGATCTTTTTAGAAAATAAAGAGTTTTATTACGAGGGCAACTGGTTCGGACACAGGAGGCAAGGCTCTCAAATGTGTCTCCTTGATTCAGGTTCAGGGCAAAATTTAAGGGGTTGGGGGGGATTTCAAACTTGGAAACTGACTGGCCGGTTTTGATTTAGTCCATATAACTACTCATGCCTCAAGAAGCCAGATTTTCCTTATTGAAGGACTTCTCATTTTGTAAAAGGCTCTGGTGGCAACATTTCTAATTCCTTGAGTTCCATAGACTGAAGATGCTTGGTTCCAGGATCATCCTAGATACATGGGTTCTCATCTTGCACAAATGCAGAGCTGGCTTTCTAAAATAATATGCATTTTGATTAGTCAACAACATATTTAAAAAAGCAAAACCAATCTAAGCTGGTCAATGTTTATGATATGCTTTTTCACTGTTATTTCATGAAATCTGAGGTGATAAATGGAATATATGTGCATACTTGGCTACCTTGAACTGTATCACAACCAACACTGCCTTAATGATATCCACTTGCTAAAGTTGCAATAGGTAAGTGTTGGTACTACCATGATGTATGAATAATAAATGTTCTAGTTTCCTACCAAAAATCCACCAACCATTTTGTCAACAATACACAAAAGTTGTGGCACTTGTAACTCCTACCTAAGTAAATATTCATGTGTATATCTCACTTGAGTTGAATTCATAGATGCAAGTATCATATCTTAGTGTTTGATTTGATAGCAACTTCTCCCCAAATGTTTGTTAAAGTAGCTAGCCTTTGCACATACTTCTCAGGCTGAAGAAGCTATTTGGTGATCAAAATGTATTCTACAGTGTCACATTGAATACAATGCCTTTCCGTAATGAACACGCTCTATAATGAGTACAATAATATCTGTCCACCAAAGTTTCTGCTTGCTTTAAACGTGGTTTCTTTTATTATTGTCTTAATTTATTCAATATTGGTTCTAATTTGCCATGCCAGAGAGAATAAATTTGAAGTATAACACTTACTAATGAGTCAGTGTTAATTATAAACAAAAATAATTATAGTTCCTTGAGCAGCAGCAACTCTACTCTCATTCCAAAGGGGTTCAAAGCAGTTTAGAAACCTTACAAACCTCATGTCTGATCTGTGGCTTTAGAGATCTCTGCGTTAAGTGTTCTGTTTTTACACTGATCTTGAATAATTATTTAACAACTTTCCCAGCCTGAATGCAGAGAATCACCCTGTGTTCTTAATAAGAAGAAGAAGCAGCGTCCATAGGATATCTCCTTTGTACTAGTACAGATTAATGTCTATAAATTCAAATATCTACAGACTGCTAGAGGGTAAAATAAGTGAGTGTTTAGTGTTACTATTAAAAATAAATGAATTTTAAAAACAAGTATTTTCTTTTCTTTTAGAATTACTTTAGGGAAAAGCAACAGTCTGAAAAGTCAGTCTAATTTTGCTCAGACTCAGAGTAGGAAGCAGTGGGTCAGTGGTGAGCCAGGGAACAGAACAGTTTGGTTGTTTTCAAATGCACTGTGAAATATTGCAGACATAATAGAAGGAATAAAAATACTAAAGTAAAACTTATGCACTCATGACTTAATTTTAGACGTAAAAAGTCTCAAATTCTTTTAGAGACTCTTAAGTTCCCAAACTTCCCTTCTTATACTCCTTTCTTTCCTTACCTTCCTACCGCCAGTCATGTTCATTATATTCATTTTGGCTCTTACTAGATCCTTGCATTTCTGTAAGTACTTATTAACTAATTATGTACCTTTATATAAGAAATATAATTGTTTCTTCATGTTTTAAAATTTACATATGTGGTGTCATACTACATGTATCCATTGACCAATCATTTGGTCTAATGACATCAATTGTTTAAAATTTGTGGTCTAATAGATTGCTCAGTTCAGTTCAGTTCAGTCGCTCAGTCATGTCTGACTATTTGCGACCCCATGAATTGCAGCACGCTAGGCCTCCCTGTCCATCACTGTCTTCTGAAGTTCACTCAAACTCACATCCATCGAGTTGGTGATGCCATCCAGCCATCTCATCCTCTGTTGTCCACTTCTCCTCCTGCCCCCAATCCCTCCCAGCATCAGTCTTTTCCAATGAGTCAACTCTTCGCATAAGATGGCCAAAATACTGAAGTTTCAGCTTCAGCATCATTTCTTCCAAAGAACACCCAGGACTGATCTCCCCTAGAATGGACTGGTTGGATCTCCTTGCAGTCCAAGGGACTCTCAAGAGTCTTCTCCAACACCACAGTTCAAAAGCATCAATTCTTCGGTGCTCAGCTTTCTTCACAGTCCTATTCTCACATCCATACATGACCACTGGAAAAACCATAGCCTTGACTAGACGGACCTTTGTTGGCAAAGTAATGTCTCTGCTTTTGAATAGGCTATCTAGGTTGGTTATAACTTTCCTTCCAAGGAGTTTTCTCAAATGTTCCATATGTACATTTAAAAATGTATATCCTTTAACCAGATATAGGTTTTATATCTATCTATTAACTAGGCATATTCACAGGATGTTCAAATACTCCTTTTATTTTCTCATTTTCATCTACTTGATTTACCACTTACAAAAACAGGTAAAATAAATTGTTTCCCTCAGATAGGAGATTTGTACATTTCTTCTTCTGATTTTTGTCAAATTGCTTTAAATATGGTAAAGCAACTTAGGTACATAAAAATTAACATAATATTTGGTGAACTAAAAGAATGATTTTATGTAGTTACTGTAAAATCTAAATTAATAAGGGTCCAGCACCTTATTTTGGTTAATATATGCTTAGAATAACTTTTCCATAATTTAACTTCAAATATTTTTATCTTCTTACATTTTAGAGATGTGTCTTACTAGTGGCTTAAATCTATATTTGTATATTCATTCTGATATAATCTATTTATCTTGCAATCTTATTATTTTGATTCACTGTAACATTATATTTTGCGCATCTTTTTATTCTATTGGTCAATTCTATTTTGCTTTTCTTTCCTGTCTTCTTTTGAAGTAATCAGTTGTTTTTCATTTTATTTACATGGATCTATATATATATATGGGCTTCCCGGGTGGCTCAGTGGGTAAAGAACCTGCCTGCAATGCAGGAGACACCAGAGATATGGGTTCGATTCCTGGGTCGGGAAGATCCCCTGGAGGAGGGTATGGCTACCCACTCCAGTATTCTTGCCTGGAGAATCCCATAGACAGAGGAGCCTGGTGGGCTACATTATATGGGTCGCAGAGTCAGACATAACTGAAGCATTGAGCACAACCCAGCACACACAAACATATAATTTTTCTGTATCTTTAGAATTTATACATTCTTTTTCCTTTCTTATGTCGCCTCCTCCTTCCCTCCCTCTCTTCCTCTTACCTTCCTGTAGCCCTTCTTTCTTTCTTCTTGGTTTCCATCTAAGCATTGTATAAATATGTAATTCCTGCTATATAATTCCAAATTAACACCATATGGAAATACATTGCCAGAGTCTCTTGCTTTGCATATATTTTCTTAACTTTCTTATTTTAAAATAATTATAGACACCAGAGAAATTGTTTTTAAAAAAGGTACAGAGAGGTCTCAGTTCAGTTCAGTTGCTCAGTCATGTGACTTTTTGTGACCCCATGAACTGCAGCCCGCCAGGCCTCCCTGTCCATCACCAACTCCCGGAGTCCACCCAAACCCATGTCCATTGAGACAGTGATGCCATCCAGCCATCTCATCCTCTGCCATCCCTTTCTCCTCCTGTCCTCAATCTTTCCCAGCATCAAGGTCTTTTCAAATAAGTCAGCTCTTCACACCAGGTGGCCAAAGTATTGGAGTTTCAGCTTCAACATCAGTCCTTGCAATGAATATTCAGGACTGATCTCCTTTAGGATGGACTGGTTGGATCTCCTTGCAGTCCAAGGGACTCTCAAGAGTCTTCTCCAACACCACACTTCAAAAGCATCAATTCTTCAGTGCTCACCTTTCTTTATAGTCCAACTCTCACATCCATACCTGACCACTGGAAAAAACATAGCCTTGGCTAGACGGACTTTTGGTGACAAAGTACGTCTCTGATTTTCAATATGCTGTCTAGGTTGGTCATAACTTTCCTTCCAAGGAGCAAGCGTCTTCCAACTTCATGGCTGCGATCACCATCTGCAGTGATTTTGGAGCCCAGAAAAATAAAGTCAGTCACTATTTCCACTGTTTCCCCATCTATTTGCCATGAAGTGATAGGATTGGATGCCATGATCTTAGTTTTCAAAATGTTGAGTTTTAAGCCAACTTTTTCATTCTCTGCTTTTACTTTCATCAAGAGGCTCTTTAGCTCTTCTTCACTTTCTGCCATAAGGGTGATATCATCTGCATATCTGAGGTTATTGGTATTTTGCCCGGCAATCTTGATTCCAGCTTCTGCTTCATCCAGCCCAGCATTTCTCATGATGTACTCTGCATATAAGCTAAAGAAGCAGGGTGACAATATACAGCCTTGACATACTCCTTTTCCTATCTGGAATCAGTCTGTTGTTTCATATCCAGTTCTAACTGTTGCTTCCTGACCTGCATATAGGTTTCTCAAGAGGCAGGTGAGGTCGTCTGGTATTCCCATCTCATTCAGAATTTTCCACAGTTTATTGTGATCCACACAGTCAAAGGCTTTGGCATAGTCAATAAAGCAGAAATAGATGTTTTTATGGAACTCTCTTACTTTTTCGATGATCCAGTGGATGTCAGCAATTTGATCTGTGGTTCCTCTGCCTTTTCTAAAACCAGCTTGAACATCTGGAAGTTCACAGTTTACATATTGCTGAAGCTCGGATTGGAGAATTTTAAGCATCACTTTACTAGCGTGTGAGATGAGTGCATTGTGCTTTAGTTTGAGCATTCTTTGGCATTGCCTTTCTTTGGGATTGGAATGAAAACTGACCTTTTCCAGTCTTGTGGCCACTGCTGAGTTTTCCAAATGTGCTGGCATATTGAGTGCAGCACTTTCACAGCATCATCTTTCAGGATTTGAAATAGCTCCACTGGAATTCCATCACCTCCACTAGCTTTGTTTGTAGTGATGCTTTCTAAGGCCCACTTGACTTCACATTCCAGGATGTCTGACTCTAGGTGAGTGATCATACCATTGTGATTATCTTGGTCGGGAAGATCTTTTTTGTACAGTTCTTCTGTGTATTCTTGTCACCTCTTCTTAATATCTTCTGCTTCTGTTAGGTCCATACCATTTCTGTCCTTTATCGAGCCCATCTTTGCATGAAATATTCCCTTGGTGTCTCTAATTTTCTTGAAGAGATCTCTAGTCTTTTCCATTCTGCTGTTTTCCTCTATTTCTTTGCATTAGGTCTAGTGCCCCAATTTCTCAGCCTCCCCCAATAGAGCATCTATAATTCCCTATCAAACCCAGGAAATCAACACTGGTGTAATGCACAGAAAATTATTTGAATTTTACCAGCTTTACAGTGCTCATATCAGGATATGTATAGTTTTATATATTTTTACCACAAGTGTAGCTCTGTATAACCATCACCACATTCAAGATGAAAACCTGTTCCATTACCATGGGGCTGTATTGTGCTACTCCTTTATTTGCCACATATTTTTAAATGACATTTACATGTTTTTTTTTTTTTATTTTATATAAAATGTCTTATTTCCCCAATGTTCAAAAATAATTCACAATTTTTAAGATACTGTCTCCTCCAACACTGTGTAGGCCTAGAAAAAGCATGTCTATTGCCTTAAATCAGCTGAGAGTTGTCTGTTGGCCATCTGGTATACATTACAGTTCAGCTAAATAAAACTGTGTATCTGATGATATATTATATGCTTTCATCTAGTATTTTGTATTTGTTTATCTGTAGACATAGACATTTGCATTTTGTAGTCACTCCTTACTATTTAGACATTTGACAGAAAAGGTTGAGATTGTTTATTCCTAAGATTTTTCATCATTTACTATGTAGAATATTTAGCATTAAGCACAGTAAGTCAAGGGTCATTCTTTTCCTTCTGGCAATCAACATATGCCATCCATAGAGCTGTTTTCTCAGGCTCCAGACTCTTGTCAATATATACGAATTTGAATTGTGATTTCCCCACTAAGGATGTCTGATATTTATCATTTCCACTATAGTCAGCACATCCTCAGGGCTAAAAGTCTGTCCTGGGCCTGGGTAGCAAGTTCAAAAGCCTGGTGTATTTATTAACATATAACCCTACTTTAAATGTGCTTCCTGGGAAAGCAATGTTGGACTTACTTATCTGGCCCTCAGCCTCTGTAGAACCATCACATCCTTTGTGAAGAGATCTTACTTCACATTTCTAAGGTATTAAAAATGAAAAATGACAGAAAACATGTTCTGGACCCTCTCCTAAGGTGTGGAACGTGGCCACCCACATAACCAAAATTGTACATTTCATCCTCACAGCAACTCTCTAGGGTAGATAATATTATTATCCCCGTTTCACCAATGAGAAAATTGAGGCTTTTGGAGGTTACTGTGCTGGGTAAAGGTCATCCTGAATAAAAAAGCCAAATTTTAAGCGAGTTGTCAGTGTGAACAGTTTCACACCCTGGAGAATGGTTTTTAGACCTCCTATAGTCAAAATGGAATATATGATAAAATAGCAAGATTCAGACCACACTGAGTCTGAGAAATAAAAGCCACACATTGTTGTCTGATCAAATTTATACAAAGATTTTTTTTCAATTAAAAAATGGCACAAATCTACAGACCAAATGGTCTGTGAAATGTGACTATTTAGAAATATGAGCTACCTGCAAAATTCACCTTCTTCATTGAAATTAACATGTAGAGACTGGTCTAAATACAAGGACACAGAAAGATATAAGATAGCTACAACCCCGTATCATTGGAATGGACAAAAGTTGATTGAGATAAAGACCATATTCTTTTGAAAGGATATCTCAAGGCAATGTTTTCTTTTTAACAGTGAATTAAAGAAAGCAAATTTCATAGTGCATCTAACTAAGATGTGAAGAAGGGACAGTTAATGAACAACCTGGTAGAAGGCTAATAGATTGAGATAAAGGCAGGCTTATTGAGAGTTGTCTGTTTAGAGTCTATTTTTAAAGATGTGGGTTTCAGAAGGCGGTTTTCTTGCTAGAAGCATTTATTGCTGTTCCAGGTCACATAGGAAGAATGGAGTGTCTGACAATGACGGACAGTGCAGCGGTAGCCTCGCCATTTAGAAATTAATCTGAAGCCCTCTTCTAGCAAACTGCCATCTTCTGTTACTACACAGAAACTTGGTTGTACTAATAATGGGTGCCCAGCTCCACAAGTGCAAGGCAGAGCCTAGGAATTCCAAAGCAAAAGAGAAAACATTGCAGAAAATACTCAAAGAAGAACTTTAGAGGTAAATGCCTAAATTCTAATTTTTAGGGTATTTAGAATAATCGGTGGCCATAGTTCAAATTGCAATAGTCAGTTTTATACCAAATACAATAAGCAATATAATAACACATAATCTGTGTTAGAAAAAGTTCCCTGAGTGCTTGATTTAATACTAAAATGAAGGTTAATACTAATAATAACAGGTCAAATATTTATTTAAATTGGTCTAAAAATAATAACATTTAAAATGATAATAAAGACGCTTATAGTCATTAAACTCTTAATATATGCTAGTTATTATACCCAATAATTTATAGTTACAAGATCATTTAATCTTTGTAATGACCCTGTGAATCCTAGTATCATCTCAATTTTACAAATAAGGAGGCAAAGTCTTTTAAAGGGTGAATAAATTGCCAAAGGTGACCTACTTCAGAGTCTATAACTCTAATCAGTATACGATATGCTCCCTATCTCTTTCTATCTGTATCAAAGGATAGTAAATACAAAATAATAACAGACACTCATTATGTGTCCATCTGTGTTTTTAAGGTATATATTCTCTCTCTCTCTCTCTCTCTCTCTCTATATATATATATATATATATATATATAGCTTGTATGTAATACACACTTATTTGCATGTATATTTTGCTATAATAAGTGTATACAAGGAATATATTTTATATATTTAATTTATATATATACATATTTAAGTGTAAAATATGGATCATCGAAAAAGTGAGAGAGTTCCAGAAAAACATCTATTTCTGCTTTATTGACTATGCAAAAACCTTTGACTGTGTGGATCACAATAAACTGTGGAAAATTCTGAAGGAGATGGGAATACCAGATCACCTAACCTGCCTCCTGAGAAATCTGTATGCAGGTCAGAAAGCAACAGTTAAACCTGGACATGGAACAACAGATTGGTCCCAAATAAGAAAAGCCGTATGCCAAGGCTGTATATTGTCACCCTGCTTATTTAACTTATATACAGAGTACATCATGAGAAATGCTGGGCTGGAAGAAGCACAAGCTTGAATCAGATTGTCGGGAGAAATATCAATAATCTCAGATATGCAGATGACACCACCCTTATGGCAGAAAGTGAAGAAGAACTAAAGAGCCTCTTGATGAAAGTGAAAGAAGAGAGTGAAAAAGTTGGCTTAAAGCTGAACATTCCAAAAACTAAGATCATGGCATCTGGTCCCATCACTTCATGGCAAATAGATGGAGAAACAGTGGAAACAGTGACAGACTTTATTTTTTTGTACTCCAAAATCACTGCAGATGATGACTGAAGGCATGAAATTAAAAGACACTTACTCCTTGGAAGAAAAGCTATTATAAACTTATACCGCATATTAAAAAGCAGAGATATTACTTTGCCAACAAAAGCCCATCTAGTCAAAGCTATGGCTTTTCCAGTAATTATGTATGGATGTGAGAGCTGGACTGTGAAGAAAGCTGAGCACCGAAGGATTGATGCTTTTGAACTGTGGTGTTGGAGAAGACTCTTGAGAGTCCCTCAGACTGCAAAGAGATCCAACTGGTCCATCCTAAAGGAAATCAGTCCTGAATATTCACTGGAAGGACTGATGTTGTAGCTGAAACTCCAATACTTTGGCCACCTGATGCAAAGAACTGACTCATTTGAAAAGACCCTGATGCTGGGAAAGATTGAAGGCATGAGGAGAAGGGGATGACAGAAGATGAGATGGCTCGATAGAACCACTGACTCAATGAACATGAGTTTGAGTAAGTTCCAGGAGCTGGTGATGGACAGGGAGGCCTGGCGTGCTGCAGTCCATGGGGTCGCAAAGAGTCAGACATCACTGAGTGACTGAACTGAACTGAACTGATTTCTTGTCCTGCGTTTTGACACCTCTTCTCACTCCCTTCACATTTTCATGGAGAAATTGAAGCAGACCAGGGAAAGGTAGAGGTTTTTTTCCTCCTCTCTTCTTTCCCTCCCCTCAAAACTCTACTCCTAGTTCTAAGAATTATGCTACTAGTTAAAGTGAAGATGTTTTCTTTCTTGTTTTCCTATCTTCATTCCCCCTTCTTATTTTTAGAACTACAGAAGCTCAGGATTGTTTTCAGGGACATCATGACCAGAGGCAGACAATCTCAAGGGCCTGACTCACATTGTTGAAAACATATATCAAGATAAAAGATGTCACAAGACTAATTCGGTGTAGTCGCAGTCATGTAGCTCATTCCTTTAGGAGCAGAACCTAGAGGAATGACAGAGAGGATGGCAATTAAAGTGAGAATGGGATGGTACTAAAACTCAGCTGTCAGTTCCCTGCAAAAATAGGTCCCTAAATCACTTGATGAGATAATGGTTGAGTTTTGTGCATCTAGCCATTCTCAGAGGCAAAGCAGAAGTTGGTAGTTGACTGACTGGGTCAAGAAGTTTGAGACTGGTAGGTCTGAATCAAGCAGGATAAATGAATGGCATTAGTTACTTTCTATCTCTTTGCCATTTATACTCAGGGACATCATTTGTATGGCTTTCTGCAAAGCAACAGCTGAACTGTGATGAGAATTGATGCTTTCAATTTTTCATGCGTTAATTTTCTATTTGGCTGATATGTCCAGAAACCTTTCCTTGTCTTTCCCTAAACTGTTTGGATAATTGGTTCAATTCTCTGCTCTGCTTTGACTGTGGGAACCTTGCCCATTTAAGGCATTTTTCTTTCAACTTGTACTCAGCTGGCTTAAAAAGATGCTGCTTCTAAAGCAAGGAGGTCAAGACAGATAGTCAGACCTGACAATTTACATTGCCCAAGTTCCTGACTCAGTTACTTGAGGTTTGTGAGAGAGAAAGAAAAAAAATGGCAGAAACCGTATTCTCTTAGCTACTTGAAAGTGTAAATAATTAAATACCCATCAAAGTCAGCTGTAACTGGCTTCCTTTTTCTGCCGACACCTTCCTTTTCAAAGAATTGCCTCCTTCATAGCTATATCTATAGAAGTGTCCTGCTGAATCTGCCATTTTGGCTGGAGCATCTTTGGGTACTAATGAGAGATCAACTTAGTAATGTGACAGTGGTCCAATCTTGATGGACATAATGGCAAAGTATTTAGAAGTAAAACTTTCATCTTTTTTAATTTTTAACATATCACAATCATTGATAGCTTTACTATTGTTGCTGTTATCTCTATGAATTTAGAGATTCAACACATGATGCTATGGCCTAAATGTTTATGTCTTCCTAAAATTCATATGTTGAAATCTTAACATTTAAAATTATGGTATTAGGAGATGAGGCTTTTAGGAAGTGCTTAGGTCTTGAAGGCAGAGTCATCATGAATGGGATTAGTATCCTTACAAAAGAAGCTTCAGAGAGATCTCTTCTCTCTTTTGCCATGGGCTTAAAAGTGAAAAAAGAGATAAAATTTATATTGTCTACTTGAAGTGTCTCTATTCATCACTATATAAAGTTGGAGGGTCACAATAATTTGGACTAAAACACAAAGGAATTATTTTTATTTCAGTGTTTGTCTAAATTCTTCAGATGACAATTCAAATTCTTTGACAGTAGATATTATGATTATACATATAATTTATGAGAAGATAAAATCTATGTATCTTAGTTTGCTAACCTATAAAAGCTGGAGTGTTTTAAAGATAGTGAAATACAAAAGAAGTAAATTGGTTGAGGGAAAAGCCTTGAAGCTCCGAAGGGGGTTGGGGGAGGGGGGAAAGAAGATGCTGTCTCATTCTGAGCATTCAAATCAAGAATTATTACATGAGAAATCATCTTAAAAGGATGCATAGTCAACCCAATATTAGGGGTCAGGAACTAGGGGGCTATACTGGTTAGGTAGCTTTTATGGTAACACAGACAATGAGAGGAACATGGAGGGTCATAACCAGGATCTTCTGACTGAATATATGACAATCTTCTAAATACACCACAGCACATATTATCTTTTACCTTCCATTAGCCAATGTACTCTATTTTATGTTATCCTTGATATGTCTAACATAAATTCAAAATAAGATTATTAAGATACGATGACTACCCTTGGCCTGAGAATGTTTATTTATACAAGAGCATTTTTAAGAAGTCATACATCAATCTCTGTGCAAGGCATTTATGGACATTTTTAGCACATCTGTTTTTTTTAATGCTACTCCAACATTTCCAGCTCATCAGGTTGAAAGCTTGCTCTCTATCAGGAGTCAACAATGCTGCCTCCTGAATCTGTCTGCTTTAATTGAGAAGGTGATTCATGTAACCATGGAGGAAAACACTGGATTTTTTTGCAGCCTGAAATAATCCTCATCAGAAAATAAAATTGTCCGAGTGACTAGGGTAGATCTGGGGGGAGGCAGATATGGGTCTGTGGTACTTGGTGACAAGCTATGCTGGCACTAGTGATGCAAAATATCACCTAACGTAATGAAAACCTCTAGTACCATGCTTAATACGCTTGCCACAACTTATAACAGGCATGCCAAGCTGCAAGAAAGATTTTTATGATGTTGTTGTCACAAAGGAAATGAGTCCATAGCTCACCACGGCAATCCACAAACATTGGCTACTATGAATACAAGACCTCAAAAAAAAAAAAAAAAAAAGCCTTTAGTTGGCAGAACACTTGCTCTTGCTTTTGGAAGAGACGCTGAGCAACATAGTGAGAAGAAGGCACCGAAAGCTGAGTGCGGCTTCTCTATGATGAATCGTAACTTCATTGGGACGTTGAGGTAATCTAGTTAAACATCTCAGGTCATCGAGGTGTACAGTCTCAGAGGAGACTGAGAGCCAGAGTATTGAGGAGAATTAAAGAACTAGTACAGCCCTAAATTCAAACCTAAAACTATGTCTCCTCAAAGCCAATACTTTCTCTACTACACTCTAAGACTCTAAAATTAGGCTGAAAAAAAAGAGGCGTGAGTCCCAGAGGTATGAGACTAACCAAAATGCTTACCATCACTCTATACATAGGAGTTTGAAAGGCTTCAACATTACATTATTTCCTCCAAGTTACTGGGTCTGTAATTTGAAGAAATGACTCCTAGGTTATTAGTGGTATCCCCTCAAAAAATCTTTACAGCCTTGCTGCTTATTCACCTATGGTAATGGTTATCTGAGTAGTGTAATTTTAGTACTACCTTTTTGTTTGTGAAATAAAATTCAGCTCATTGTTTTTCTCCCTACAATTTTGATTTTCTCTATAGTCTTGGTTAGAAAATATATGATTTATCCTAAGCCTGTCCATGGTACTGAAAATTCTTCTAGCAATACAGTGGAGCATCATGGCAGTATTATAGTAGAATTTTCTTCAAATATTTTTCCAGCTGTATGAGATATTATTGACATATAAGAAAGGTAGG
The DNA here is from genome assembly GCF_002263795.3 of Bos taurus. Lineage (NCBI taxonomy): Eukaryota > Metazoa > Chordata > Mammalia > Artiodactyla > Bovidae > Bos > Bos taurus. Next base: position 17,110,806 of record NC_037338.1, on the reverse strand, counting down.
TTTAAGGTTCACATTATAGTTATTTGACACACATGTTTATTTTGAAATAAGTCAGTTTTCATTCCAATCCCAAAGAAAGGCAATGCCAAAGAATGCTCAAACTACCACACAATTGCACTCTCACACGCTAATAAAGTAATGCTCAAAATTCTTCAAGCCAGGCTTCAGCAATACGTGAACCGTGAACTTCCAGATGTTCAAGCTGGTTTTAGAAAAGACAGAGGAACCAGAGATCAAATTGCCAACATCTGCTGGATCATGGAAAAAGCAAGAGAGTTCCAGAAAAACATATATTTCTGCTTTATTGACTATGCCAAAGCTTTTGACTGTGGATCACAATAAACTGTGGAAAATTCTGAAAGAGATGGGAATACCAGACCACCTGATCTGCCTCTTGAGAAATTTGTATGCAGGTCAGGAAGCAACAGTTAGAACTGGACATGGAACAACAGACTGGTTCCAAACAGTAAAAGGAATACGTCAAGGCTGTATATTGTCACCCTGCTTATTTAACTTATATGCAGAGTACATCATGAGAAACGCTGGGCTGGAAGAAGCACAAGCTGGAATCAAGATTGACAGGAGAAATATCAATAACCTCAGATATGCAGATGACACCACCCTTATGGCAGAAAGTGAAGAGGACCTAAAAAGCCTCTTGATGAAAGTGAAAGAGGAGAATGAAAAAGTTGGCTTAAAGCTCAACATTCAGAAACCTAAGATCATGACATCTGGTCCCATCACTGCATGGGAAATAGATGGGGAAACAGTGGAAACAATGTCAGACTTTATTTTGGGGAGCTCCAAAATCACTGCAGATGGTGATTGCAGCCATGAAATTAAAATATGCTTACTTCTTGGAAGGAAAGTTATGACCTATCTAGATAGCATATTCAAAAGCAGAGACATTACTTTGCCAGCAAAGGTCTGTCTAGTCAAGGCTGCAATTTTTCCAGTGGTCATGTATGGATGTGAGAGTTGGACTGTGAAGAAAGCTGAGTGCCGAAGTATTGATGCTTTTGAACTGTAGTGTTGGAGAAGACTCTTGAGAGTCCCTTGGACTGCAGGGAGATCGAACCAGTCCATTCTAAAGGAGATCAGTTCTTGGTGTTCTTTGGAAGGACTGATGCTAAAGCTGAAACTCCAATACTTTGGCCACCTGATGCGAAGAGCTGACTCATGTAAAAAGACCCTGATACTGGGAAAGATTGAGGGCCGCAGGAGAAGAGGACGACAGAGGATGAGATGGTTGGTGGCATCACCGACTCAATGGACATGGGTTTGGGTGAACTCCGGGAGTTTGTGATGGACAGGGAGGCCTGGCATGCTGCGATTCATGGGGTCGCAAAGAGTCGGACATGACTGAATGACTGAACTGAACTGAACTGAACCTCAATAAGATTAGTTATTTTCTCTATCCCCGCACATAATTACCTTTTTTGTTTCTAAGTGGTGATAACATTTAAGATATACCTCTTTTACAATTTTCAACTTTATAATGCAGTGTTGTGAATTATATTCACCCAGCTGTTCACTAGGCATGCTGACCTTGTCTATCTTATAATGGAAGTTTGGACCCTTTGACTAACATCTCCCCAGTTTCCCCACCCCCTTGCAACCACCACTGTACTCTGTATTTCTCTGACTTTGGCTGTTTTAGATTCCATGAATAAGTGAAAACTTTCATTTGTCTTTCTCTGTCTGACTTATTTCATTTAGCATAATGCCCTCAAGTTCCATCTGTGTTACAAATGACATAATTTCCTTCTTTTTCCTGAGGCTGAATTATATTCCATTGTTCTTTACCCATTTTCCATCAATGACACTTAGGACCTTTCCACGATTTGGCAATTGTGAACAATACTGTGAGAAACATGGGAGTGCAGATATCCCTTTTCAATCATGGTTTAATTTCTTCACATACATACCCAGAAGTGGAATTGCTGGATCATTTGTTAGTACAATTTTTAATTTCTTGAGACATCTCCATACTGTTTTTCATAGTGGAAACAATGGTGTGCCCACGGCAAGTACTAAGTTCACATGTTAATCATCTAACTGCTGCTGCTGCTGCAGCTAAGTTGCTTCAGTCGTGTCCAACTCTGTGCGACCCCATAGACGGCAGCCCACCAGGCTCCCCCATCTCTGGGATTCTCCAGGCAAGAACACTGGAGTGGGTTGCCATTTCCTTCTCCTGCTGCTGATTGTATAATCTGAATTTGATGGAAGTTAGTTTTAAAATATAGTTTTCTCTAATGTATACATTTTTAAGTGTAAAAAAATGTAATTCAAGCTACAGACCTAAAATTAAATTATTTTGCTTGTCTTTTTAATCTTCAAATACAAAACATCCTAATATAAAGCTTGTTGAGGGAGAGAAAAAGGAAGAGTGAAGATTTATGCCAGGCTGATGAGAAGCCACCAATTACAAGAAATTATGGTTTGACGATCCTAGCAGAAATATCTCCAAGAAACACTTAAAAGCATGTGCTAGAGAGAATTTACCACAATCCAAAAGTTTTATTTGTGGATTAAAATTTATTTAACGAGTAAAATGCATTTTAGATAAATATTTATTTTACTTAAAATTTCCCCGTTTTCACCTACCCCCAACTCTAACAGTTCCCAAACTGTAGTTGCATAGTGGGAGAGTAGGAAGAGCAAGAAGAGAGAAGAAATCTACAGTATTTCTCTTACCCTCTGTAGGTCTCTGAGAATATATAAGGCTTGAGATAGAGGAGAGAATAATTAAATGGTATGATCATTTGTTTGTTTGATTTGATAGTATGCTAAACTGTTTATTACCTAAACAAAGGAGACTATATAATTGTTAATGGAAAGTGACTGAAAGCCCTTTGAATCCTCCCAGAATTTACAACAATTTTAGGAAAGACTATTAAGAAAGTGGCTTTTAAGGACAAAGATTTTAATGCTTTTACAATACAACTACAGTTGATTACCTGGTCTTGGGCTTCCCTGATAGCTCTGTTTGTAAAGAATCCACCTGCAATGCAGGAGACCCCAGTTCAATTCCTGGGTCAGGAAGATCTGCTGAGGAAGGGACAGGCTACCCACTCCAGTATTCTTGGGCTTCCCTTGTGGCTCAGCTGGTAAGGAATCTGCCTGCAATGTGGGAGACCTGGGTTTGATCTCTGGGTTGGGAAGATCCCCTGGAGAAGGGAAAGGCCACCCATTCCAGCATTCTGTCCTAGAGAACTACCCACTCCAGCATTCTATCCTAGAGAATTCTGTGGACGGTATAGTCCATGGGGTCACAAAGAGTCGGACATGACTGAACAACTTTCACTTCACTAGATATTTATAAATTGGTTTTTGTCTTTATTTGATTAATTGACTTTTCTCCTTGATTCTAAGTCAGAGCAGTGACAGTATTTGGTTTGCCCATAGCACTGTTCCTGGCATGTCTGCTAAATATTTGAATGATTGTATGAGAGGATTCCAATTATTCATCCTTGTACCTCATTACTAAATTGCCTTTGGTGAATAAAGCATTCCAGCTGTTGAGGTTAAAATATAACTATACCATTCCATCCGACATACCATTCCAAAATATGTGAGTTTTTTTTCTGTATACATTTTTTTATAATGTGTCAAAGTATATTTAATAGTTCAGTGGCATTGAGCACATTACCATTTCAATTCATTTACCAAAGTGCACTTGGGTTGCCTCCATCTTACGACCATTGTGAATAAGATGCTCTGAACATGGATGTACAAATATTTATTTGAATTGCTGCTTTTATTTTTGTGGGGTAATACTAGAAATGAAACTGCTGGATCATATGGTAATTCATTTAAATTTTTTGAGCAACTGTCCTAATGTTTTCCATAGCAGCTTTGCCATTTTAATTTCCACCAACAATGAACAAATGTTCCAATTTCTCCACATCCTCAACAATACTTGATTTTTTCCCTTTATTTTGATAATAGGCATCCTAATCAGTGTGGAGTAGTATCTCATTGTAGTTTCAATTTGCATTTCCATAATGATCAGTGATGCTGAGCATCTTTTTATATGTGTATTGACACTATGTATATCTTTTTTGGAGAAATGTCCATTGAAGTCCTTTGCCTATTTTGCTTTTTGTTGATCTATAAGAGTAATTTGTATATTCCAGATATTAACCCTTTATGAGAATATCATTTGCTAATATTTTCTCCTGTTCTGTGGATTGCATTTTCACTTTATCAATAATACCCTCAATGCACAAAAGTTTTAAATTTTGATGAAGTCCAATTATCTGGTTTTCCTTTTTTGTGCTTGTGTTTTTTGTGTCATATACAAGAAATCATTGCCAAGTCCAGTGCCTTTTAAGGGTTTTAATTTTAGTCTTAGATATAAATCTTTGATTCATATTGAGTTAATTTTTGTATGTTTTATAAGGTAAGAGATCAATTTCATTTGTTTGCATGTAGATATCCAGTTTTTTCAATACCATTTGTTTAAAGCACTGTTATTTTCCCATTGACTAATTTTGCTAGTTTGTTATTTGGCTGTATTTGTGGAGGCTTATTTCTGGGTTCTCTATTTTAGCAGAATGTTTTTTCTTTTTTTTTTTTTTAATTACAGTGTATCTTCCCTTAAGAAGCAAAATAGTTACCAATGCTAAGGTGAAGGTGTTTATTTCATTTTTTCCCTGAAACAAGAGAAATTAAGAGAATATTGCTGAGATCCAGATCCTGAGGAATGAGGGAGAAAAACCATAGGAAATTGAAACAAGAAAAAAGGGGAAAGGGAGGGGATACTGCTGGGGTGGGTGGGTACAGCCCTCAACTGCAACTTGATTTGGGTAGGCAAAAGTTTGTTCATATCTTATGTTCTCCGCAATACAAACTCTCCTTCTTCAGTTTATTGTTGAGACTTCAGTACTGAGGTTGGTACCAGGGACAGCTCCTGACTGACAACAATGTAGATCAATTAGGTCTCTCAGCTCTTCTGCTTCTCCTTTTAGAGGTAATCTCCCATCCCCTCCATTCATTCCAAACTTGCAAGCATACATTCCTAAGTGTGTAAACTAAAGAACAGACAACCTGGTACCCATTATTTGAAGAGAAAGAAAAAGTTGTAAGATAATATAGCATTTTTCTGCAAGAGCCATTCAATAATATGTGTGCCATTCAATAGTATACAAATGTAAATAGCTTTGAAGTCTGTTGACACCTAGGTGACTGCACTTTTTGTAGGATTATGCTTCCTTTTCAGTCTACTTGTACTAGTAAGGGTGTCACTTATGCCCTTGATGACAACAAGGAGACTGGTACAGAATGATAATAGAAAAGTTGTTGACAGCTGAGGTTCCTTAGGTTGGACTAGTGCCCCACATGATGACAGTGATAAAGTTCTGGCTGTCAGCAGGGTATCACCACCCCCCAGGAAGGGTATAGATAGAAACATCCGAGGCAGATGAATGAGGGAGCAACAGAAAAGCATCTGAGAAAGATCAGAAAGATAAGTTCAGAAATTATAGCCTGAGTAATCTTCATGATTCCTTTATGTTAACAGAGTTTATTTACTTATTTGGTGTGATCTGAATGACCTTTAAAAGCTCTACAGTTTAGGTCAATTTTAAGTAACTTGAAAAATTAGAGATAAGTGGCTCTTGGGAGGAAAAAAGAGTCTAGCTGAGTTCTGATTGGAATAGGCAATGACATAATTGAGGATTCAGTCACATCTTGCTAATAAGAAACAAATAGAGCTACAACAGTTGACATCTGCAGATATTTTATTTAAATGCATAAATAAATCCATTCTCTTATTACTTTTTCCAGCAAGAATATAGATAAACCCCCTTGACCTTAAGAGGTAATATAGTGACAACTTGAAACATTGTGTAATAGATTGCTTTAATGATAGTGGGCTAAGCACATGCATTTCTCTCTCCTCTCTCTAAAGTGCCCCTTATTATGATACTAAGGAATATAAATGTTGTAAATCTTACTAAAAAGGAATGAGGTATTTCACTAATTTCTGTATAGTAGGAGCAAATAGAAAGCAGGCAAGAGGAGCCTGCAGCCTAGAACATGCAGAAAGCCTGTAATAAAATAAGCCCAACACAGCTCCAGAACTATTCCATCTCTGAAAGGGCATAGAGGACCAAATGAGCAAGAGAGGGTAACATGCAGCTGAAAGTAAGTGATTCATTGAAGTCTAGTTTGGTTTTTGCTCTTCATAGAAAGAAAATAATGCAACCAGCAAGCCCAGAGCAAATAAAATTGGTTCAAGAAACTGTGGTCCATATATGAGGTACATTAAATTTGATATGATATAGAGAAATTGTTGGGAAATGAGAAAGAATTGCAAACAGAGATCTTTTACTTTCATAATAAAATGTCATAAAAATAAGAACTCTATGGAGACTAAAGAATTTAAAGAATTAAAACCATGAAGGTAATATGAGAATGCATTTAGGACTTTGGGATTAAAAAAGCCATCCCTCAAACTATACAAAAAGCCAAAATCCAACATTGAGTTAAACTCAATTAGAACTAAGATAACATTGTAAGAGGAGAAAGAACATAAAAAAGCTAGACAATAAATGGTAATTGAATATATTTGTAGCATTTATAAAGCAAAGGGTTAATATTCAAATTATTTCAGAGATAAAATAAGGGAAATAACAAGATAAAATTAGAGCAAAGTATATAATAGGAACCTTGGAGAAGATGGATTTTGAAGTTGTTTACTTTTCCCTAATGCAAACAATACTACAGTGAACACACTCTTATACACCTCTATGTTCAGATGTACAAGTGCTTCTCTGTAAGATACAGTGCTTAATTAGATTATTATTATACTATACAGATTATTAGAGGAGACTGTGCACACGTTTTATTTGTTTGATTTTCATTGTTATAGCATTTTGGGCAGTGCTACCAAATTCTCTTCCAAAATGGCTGTGTTAATTTACACTCTTTCCAACACTGTGGAAGTGTCCATTTCCTCCTATCCTTAAAGGATTTGCCTCTTTTTAATATAATAGTTGAATATAGGATCTTGCTAAGATATTTTGTTTTTCCTTGATTATCGGTTTCTGTGCTGGGTGGATGACTATTCCCTGTTCTAAGAAATATTTTTCCTCTTGGGGTATTTGCTACCTGGATTTATCTTGTCCTCACTCCAGTGTTCTTGCCTGGAGAATCCCAGGGACAGGGGAGCCTAGTGGGCTGCGGTCTATGGGATCGCAGAGTCGGACACGACTGAAGTGACTTAACAGCAGCAGCAGCAGTATAATGCGTTCTCTGCCTTTTAAACATTCTTTGCTTGAAGAAGAATGGCTATCTATTGCTAATAATCCATCAAGAGAGAGTGACATATGCATATTATCTAGAAAAGTGGAGCTAACTGCCAGAATAACTCCAAAATAAAATGTTTAAGACTACCTTTAGAACAGTGAAACTTAGGACAGAAATCTACTCATTTTTATGATAAAACCCATTGGGTCATTTGATTAAAAAAAAAAATTCATACTTGCATTACCTTGGATTTATAAAATTGTTAAATTAGTGGAAAGAATCAGTATATGACAAATTATGGATATAACTTATTTCCTGTAAGAAATTAACCCTATCTAGGCCTCAATTTCCTAATACGTTCAATAAAATAATAATACCCACCTCATAGCTATGTTCTAAAGTGAACTTTTTAAAAATGGCTAACCATTATTGGCCTATTTTCTCTCCCTACTCCTGTCAGTAACTTGATCCTTCTCTTTCAAATAATCTGTTAGATTGCCGTTCAACTTTGCTAAATTGACATTGGATCAACACATTTATTCATTGCTTATAAGACAGTATTTTTAAATGCTGTATGTAATTTCCCATCAAGGGCATTTCAATGATCTTAGAGATAGATAATATAATTGCTTTATAGACTCAGTCCAGCACTTTAAAGCAACAGTAAGAAACATGAGAAAAGAAAAATAACCCTACTATATTTGTTAATCACTGTAACCTATAAATACTTGCATTCAACACTAGAGCAGATGCTCAGATTAATAAGACATGATACATGCCATCAAAGCACATGCACTTCAGTAAAGAAGATACAATTGTATTATTGTATTAGCTGGCTTGCTCAGTCATGTCCAATTCTTTGTGACCCCATGGACTGTACCCTGTCAGGCTTATCTGTCCATGGAATTCTCCAAGAATACTGGAGTGGGTATTATTCCCTTCTCCAGGGTATCTTCCTGACCCAGAGATTGAGCCTAGGTAACCTATGGTTTTTCCAGTGGTCATGTATGGATGTGAGAGCTGGACTGTGAAAAAAAGCTGAGCGCCGAAGAATTGATGCTTTTGAACTGTGGTGTTGGCAAAGACTCTCGAGAGTTCCTTGGACTGCAAAGAGATCCAACCAGTCCATTCTAAAGGAGATCAACCCTGGGTGTTCTTTGGAAGGACTGATGCTAAAGCTGAAACTCCAGTACTTTGGCCACGTCATGCGAAGAGTTGACTCATTGGAAAAGACTCTGATGCTGGGAGGGATTGGGGGCAGGAGGAAAAGAGGACGACAGAGGATGAGATGGCTGGATGGCATCACCGACTCGATGGACGTGAGTTTGAGTGAACTCTGGGAGTTGGTGATGGACAGGGAGGCCTGGCGTGCTGCGATTCATGGGGTCGCAAAGAGTCAGACGTGACTGAGTGACTGAACTGAACTGAACCTATGTTGCGGGTAGATTCTTCATTGTCTGAGCCACCAGAGAAGCCAAAAGAAGACACAAGGCAGACATTAAAAAATACTATTAAAAATAAGCAAAAGGAAATGCTATAGAAAAAATGAAAAAAGAGGGAAATTACTTGTCTGTAGAGATCTTGAAATGGTAATAGCCATTTGGAAGGGCTTATATGGATAGGAAGGCTTTTCCTAGACAGAGACACAAATACCCCAGAAAACAGTGGCCAGAAAGATTTGTAGCATATATGGAGGATGGTGAGAATTCCTGGGTTACCCAAGTAGGAAGAGGCAGTTGGTGATGATACTCAAAAAGGCTGCAGCTGAACTGGAGTGCCTGAATGCTTTGCATGTCAACACCTGTCTTTTACACCTGTGAGTGCCCCTGTTCCTTTGTGTAGGTAACATCAGAGTGATTTTCTTCAGAGTGCTTCACTCCTCGTACCTTGTGGTCCAGTTTAGATTATCAGTGATATTACCTTTTATCCTCCTTCCCACTCCTTACCAAGAGGTTGACATGTAATCTCACCTAGGCCAACTAATCTGTCACTTGGGAATCTGAGTTTTGATCAAGGAGGCATGTGGACTTTGCGAAGAACTACTGGAGCCAAATCAACTTGCACCTACATGCAAAGGTTTTGAATCCCACCATCAGAATCTGCCCACTTTCTGGTCCTTCCAAAGGCCCCACTTTTCCTTTACTTTAGTAAGCCCCTTAGTATGCTTCCAGGGCTTCCCTGGTGGCTCAGATGGTAAAACATCTGCCTGCAATGCGGGAGACCCAGGTTCGATTCCTGGGTCAGGAAGATCCCCTGGAGAAGGAAAGGGCAATCCACTCCAGCACTCTTGCCTAGAAAATTCCATGGACGGAGGAGCCTGATAGGCTACAGTCCATGGGGTCTCAAAGAGTTGGACACGACTGAGCGACTTCACTTTCTTAGTATGCTTCCAGTAAACATCTTGTGTGTGGCAGGGGGTGGAGGGGTAGGGTAATAGTTTTTGTTTTCCCTTTTGTTTTGCATAACTTAATGAGAATCAGTTTCTATTGACAATGAGCAAAAAGTTCCAGCTGATGAACATGTCTAATAGATCTGTACATAATCTGCAAACAAACAATGAGGAGCAATTAAAATTTACTGAAGAGTAATATCATAAATATGCAATTTAGGGGAAACTGAAATAGCAAGGAATTAGAGTCAGAGGCAAGAGGAAGTGCAGTGTTTTGTGGAATTAAGAGGATTAAGAAGGAGTAGGAGGCTATGAGAATTTATAGAAATAAAAGTGATAGTTTGGAGGAAGGAACACTAAGCCTGAATTTGAATGCCAGTCCTGCCCAAATTCTGCTTGTTTAGGCAAGTTTTTTACACACAATGAACTCTTATTTCCAAATTTTCATTATGTAGACAGTAATATCTCTTCGTTTTCATGGTTTGAGGATTTAAATGATATACAAAGTGCTAAAAGCTATTGTATTGTCATACAATGGGTACCAAATTAATTTCTGCATCAGTTTGTAAATTTAATAGGACCTAGAAAATGATTGTATCTGACATGTAAAGTAAGAGGCAAACTCTGACCTCAAGCTTTTGAATCTGAGAGATACAGTAGATGATGACAACATTTGGACAATGAAGAGAAGCTGGTTTGCAAGTGGATGAATAAGAAATATGGCTTCAAATAAAAAGCTTAATTTTAAGCATGCATATTTTTGAGATAAACAGGAAATAATTTTTTTTTCTACCCTTAAGAGAATGCTGAGGCTTAAAGAAAATAATTTTAAAGATCCTTACACCTGGAAAATTGAAAGATGTGCTAACCAGTGAGTGCCTATGAAAAAAAAAAAAAAGGAAGAAGAAAATATTGATGGTGAATTCCAGAATGTGCTTATAAAAAGGGAGTGTGAAAAAGGAGAGTAAGTGAAGGAAAGAGACAGGAATACAATATCACAACAGCGCAGAAGCCGAAGAAAAGACTTCTAGACACAGGTTTTTCTTACTTCACTGCCTCAAACATCTCATATGCTGCAGAAAGAATAAGAAATGTGATTAAAAGAACTCCACTATATTGTCTCATTAGTGAGTCTTCTCAGAGGTTTGTTTCAGCCAAGTCATAAAAGTAGAACAAATGTCAGGCACTATGAGAATAATGCCTCATTTATGTATTGGGACCGTTCTTATTTATACTTCAGAAGTTGTTTTGGGAGTGGTATGGAGTATAGTAAAAAGGGAAAGCAAAGGCAAGCTGTCCACAAGTAAAACAATCAGTACAAAAATACTAAGAACTGATTTGGGAGTATAAGAGCAATTATAAGGTTTAAAGTAGTCAACCAAATTAATGTGTGAACAATTCCTAACGAGAAAAGGCATTTAGAAGCCACATACTCCAAATGCCAACACAGTGATTCCATTACATCTCTGCCAGTGGTCTCAATATTACAAACATAGTTTTTATGTTAATATTTTTTAAATATATATTTTGGCTTGCAATATATTTTGGCAGCTTTGGGACTTCAGTTTCCAACCAGGAATCAAACCCAGGTCATAGCAGTGACAGTACTAAATCTTAACCATTAGACCACTGGGAAACTTCTGATCTAAAAAAAAATCTTAATAAATTAAAAATAAACCACATAATCATAATCTTTAATACTGGAATTTTTTGATCTTGGTAAGATTGAAAATTAAAGACATGTTTTTGCAGAATTTCCATAACAGTTAATTCCTTTATTATGTCGTTTCTCTAGAAATAAACTCCTTTCTCCTTCCAAAGACCCCATCAGATTTCTTTTCATCATGATAGTGTGTTCATTTTTCCCATATATATATGTTTAGCACTCTGCATGCAATCATTATATATTTTATAATGGAGTCATTTCCTAAAACTCATATTAAATAATGTACTTTATATTTGGTTCATTATAAACTCTCAAGAAGCTGAGGGTAAAGAGGACATGTTAGCAGTCATCTATTTTGAACCCTGAGGAATCAGTGACTGCATCACAGCTCTTGCACAGGACTTCTTGGTGTCCTTGCTGGGAGAGCATGACCAACTCTGACACTAGGAAAGAAGGTCCCAGGTTGTCCTCTGTGTCCTTCCCTGGATAACCATGGACTGAATCCACAATTTGCATTTTATTATCTGTATGCATCCATTATTTTCCCTGATAAATATTCAGAAAAGACAACTAGACCAAAAAAAAAAAAAAAGTAATAACAACACATAGAAAACTTTCAATCCCTACTTAGGAACTCAGTTACATTCAGTTATTTTTGCATGCCTGTCATGCTCAGTCATGCCCCAGTCTTTGTGACTCCAAGGACTATAACCCACCAGGCTCTTTTGCCCATGGAAATTTCCAGGTAAGAATACTGGAGTAGGCTGCTACTCCAAGGGATCTTCCCAACCCAAGGGGATCCTACTCCAGGGAATCTTCCCAACTCAAGAGTGGAGCCCATGTCTCTTGAGTCTCCTACACTTACAGGAAGATTCTTTACCAACTGTGCCACCTGGGAAGCAGTAACTAATCTTTTCTGAGAGGGGAAAAAAAAAAAGTGAGTGCTAAGTTTTCTGATACATCGTTATGAAATTTCCTAGAGAAGATGATTATTTCAAATAAGACTCTGAGTCAAGTCTTTTCTACTTTGTCATGGATGGCTGCTGCTGCTGCTGCTGCTGCTAAGTCGCTTCAGTCATGTCCGACTCTGTGCAACCCCATAGACGGCAGCCCACCAGGCTCCCCCGTCCCTGGGATTCTCCAGGCAAGAACACTGCAAGCCTCAATAACCTTTCAAATCTAAGGTACTCGTTTACCAGGAATTCTGCAGTAAAGTCTAGCACTGCACTTGCATGAATGCTCAGTCGTGTCTGACTCTTTGAGACTCCATGGATTATAGCCCACCAGCCTCCTCTGTCCATGGAATTCTCCAGGAGTTCTGGAATACTGGAATGGGTTGCCATTTCCTTCTCCAAAGTCTAGCACTAAGTTCAAGTTTATACTAACAAAACAAGAGGTGTAATGCTTAGCTGATTCAAAAATAAATATAAGCTTTTCATTCTATTGGGTATTTAGGGCCAAAACAAAGTATTTGTATTAGCAATATTAAAAAAAAAAAAAAAGTCAAGTTTACAGGAATACCTGATCTTAACTTTATTTTCTTCTTAACTTTTTTCATTCACTTGCCCATTCATTGATTTAGCTAACATTTATTTTGCACTTAATATATTCTAGATAACTGGTAAAATATAACGAAGGGAAATATGCTTCCCGAGGGACTTTATTAGGAAAAATTTCACGAGAGGATCCTAATGAAATGGAGTCTGGAAGAAAAGGAAATTTACATTTCCTTCCACAAAGACAGGAAAGAAATTTTCTTCTTTGTCATTGCCTTTGTCTCCTAAATTCTGCTGAAAAATAAATAAATAAAAAACAGTAACAAAAATAATTGTATCTTTGTGAATACTTATTAAATGCCAGTATAAGATTTGGTCACTCTGTTCTCATGAATTAATTTTGCATGGCATAATTTTATTTATACAAAATATTTTACAGAAAACTTTAGCAGAGAGCCTCTACTACGATGTCTACTAGTTTGGGATGATACCAGGCTGTTCGATGCATCAGGCATTTTGACTTCACAAAGAAACCATAATTACATGTGTGTTTAACCTAAAGGCCCAGACAATTATCTTTTAACTGAAAAGCTTTTAAAACACAAAAATATGAAATTAAGAGCTTCTTAAGTTTTCCATGCACTCCCCCATTGCTGCTTACCTATCTCTCCATTTCTGTGTTGGTGTTTTCTTTAGGATAATAAAAAACAAAGAATTTAAACTGTACATGTAATAAAAAGAGAGAAAAAGGAAGAAGAAAGAGGGTATAGGATGGCGATGTCTAAGACAGGTGCTGGCATTGTGCAAACAAAGAAATGATTTTCTGGGAGAAATAGCTCTGTCAGTTTCCTTTCTCATGACAGCATTTCTAAAAGTGATATGCTCATAGAGACATCTCCCTGGACAGCTTGCATGGTCTGTGAGTGGGCCCTGCTATGCAGTCTGATGATGTCAGGTTTAGATTTTCAAAATCCAAGCTCTGGGCTCATGTCAGCTCATGAGTGAGTTCCTTTTGTTTCAACATTTACAAACACACCTATACTCGGTTCTCATCCAGGGCGAACAAGCTGTGCTCGTGGGGAGACGCATTTCAACAAGATACAGGTAGACCTTAGTCTTCCATCCTTCTGACACACGCATGGGAATTCACACTGTGGATTTTAACATTACCTTTTGTTCTAAGCAACAGGGAATGGACGTACTTTTCTTTGAATTTTCTAGTTTGTGTAAATCTTCTGTGGCTTTAGATTTGTTTCCTTTAATCCAAGTATATATAAACATGTATGGTCTTTAAAAACAAATTAAGAAGAAGCAACCACTACTGATTCAAATTTTTTCAATTTAGGAGGTTCCGGATCAAAAACATCTCCTTAGCTTGATGGCTAGTGAGCTGCAGTCCAGATATTGAAGGAATACAGGCGTGGGTAGTAGGTGTGAGCCTCTCCCTTCCTATCCTTTTTCCCACTGTGTGTATGTGTTTCAGGATTCTTACCTGACATGGAAGTAAATCTTAAAGTAGAAAGGCATTAAAATTATGGAACTCCATGAAGTGGAATTACTTATTTCAAGCATATGAAGTACTTTTGGAAAGCAAACCTTATTTCATCTCCAGGTGCATGGGAAAAACAAAGAAGAAGATTTATTTTATATAGGATATTGGAGAAATAAAATAACCTGTAATATCACAGAATAATGCACAGTGTGTTTAGATAGCTTACCAATAACTCAAAGGCTATAATTTTATAAAATATAGAATAATGCTCATATCACTTATTTTTAAACCAAAAATAATAATAATTCCTGATAATCTGTTAAAAATCCCAGGAAAGCAGAAATGGTGGCATGCTAACAGTCATCACAGTTACCATTAAGAGCAAAGCAAGATGCTAATATTTGTAATTTTTTTCTCTCCAATTTTATCTGATGCACTGAACACTTTCATGAACCCAAGAAAGCATATGTTCAATGACTGAACATGTTGATTTAGACGAAAGTGTAGGAGTGTTCTCAGGCACAAACATCTTAAGTCACAGGATCTTGTCTTTCTAAATCCTTACTTTAATGTTTTTTAAACTGTAGTTTGCAAACCACTATCAGCTCTAGAAATAAACTTAGTGGGATAGAACAAATTTTTCCTTTTGTGAAATAAACAAAGTAGAATAGAAATTAGTAAAGTGTATCTCATGTATAATAAAAAGGTAAATATTGTTTTCAAAATCTTCTGTTTCAGAAATGTGTGTCTGTGTGTGTGTGTGCTGAATCTCAGGGTAAAATATATGTCTCACTGAGAATTATCTCAAAAAGGATTGAAAACTACTGCATTATACATACCAGCCCTTCAGACAAGAGCAAACTATAACTTCTGTTTTCTTTTATGAGAAAACTGAGGCTAAGAAAGGAGAGGTGAATTGTTTATGATCTCCTAGGTATCACATGTAAGAACTGAGATGTACCTGTATTGTTAAATGATAATTGCTATGTTTTCTTATCAGGCATATAAATCTATCTTATCAGTTATGTCTTGGCCACGTGTTGATATGTGTGTATGTGTGTATATCTCTAATTATAAGGAAAACAAGAATAAATCACATCCATTCCTACTGTAATTAGTTTCTAAGTAATATTTTCTTATTCCTCAAATTGATGCAAAATCTTTTGTCCACAGTTTGTCATTGTTTTTTTTTTTTTTTTTTATGTTGTTGCCAGTCTGAGGAATCCATAGCAAATCTCATCTATTGATATTACACTGATGATAGATAGTATCAATCATTTTAAAAGTAATAGGGCCCATCTGTGAAGATCATCAAGTCTGTCTTTTCACATTTTAGCTTTGGGCCTTCTAGAAGCTTGGCAAATCCTCATGATAAGTATAGACATAGTTTAGGGTTATTCATATAAAATTAATGAAGTTTAGAAAATTTCTCATTTAATTCTCATTAAACAATCTTAAATGCTTTGGTATTATCTTCTCTGCAGCCTTTCATTCATTCACTTAAGTTTCCAGGAACCTCTCTTAAGCATTTCTCCCTGAAAGATATTTTGCTAATCACTGTATTGATACAAATAACAAAAAATCCCTTTTTGTAGAACTTTTTCTTTCTTTTTAGTGACAAGAATATTTAGAGTTTTTGATGATGGAAAAACAAAGCGAACAAAGTTCTGAAAGTAACATTTCTGTTAAAGTTGTCTTTTCTATTTCAGACATAGTTTTATAATTCTCTTTTCTATTTCTATGTGTGCCTTGCTAGGATTCTAGGATGGTCAATTTGTGCCCTTCCTCATTGACTCCTTTCTTTGGATGGTAGAACAACCTCAAAAAAGATGGTCTCTTAATTAAAATTGTTGAATGTTTATCGGTAATCTGCTAAGCAAAATGGAAAATATATTAAAAGAAGAAAAGAGAACAGAACAGACTAAATCACATAGCTATAATAAAATCAAGGACATTCTTCTAGGAATCATTTATATCATTATTAATTTGTAATTCTAATGTGCCTCCATGACAGATCCATAGTGGATCAGGGGCTCAAGACTCATTCTCTTATTATCAATTAATATTTAGAAAACTTAAAGCTTTTTATATAGAAACATTCCATGGATTCATTCTTTCCTTTCACATGTGTAGTTTCCTAAAACCAAAAAAGGACTGACTTAGTTGCTAAGCAACAAGTAAAGCATTAGGAGTGGATCCAGACACACAGCTCTTGAATCAAATAATTAATCAAAGGTTTTAAAACAAATAAGTGCAATAGTGAAAGTACTCATTAAGTTATACGTTTTAGGGAAAAGGTGGAAATGTCAATTCTAGCTTAGCTGTTAGATGATCTTTGTATGCAGAGTTTGTTTTTTAAAATATTATTAGATTTTAAAAAATCAAATCAACTTAATGAGTCTTTTTCTTAGAAACATTGATGCTTTGTAAATAAACGACTTGACTTGAATATAAAAAGTTTTATTTGAAGTGAATTTTTAATCCAGTTGAAGAGAAACAGTGAAGAACAGAGAAAAAAAAATCCAGTAAAGAATGCATTTTTTAAAATTGTATATAGAAGTTATAAAGAAATTGCAAATTAGTATCACACATGTCAGCATCTCTGAGAAAGCATGTTATGCTAAGTCGCTTCAGTCATGTCCGACTCTGTGCGACCCCATAGACGGCAGCCCACCAGGCTCCCCCGTCCCTGGGATTCTCCAGGCAAGAACACTGGAGTGGGTTGCCATTTCCTTCTCCAATGCATGAAAGTGAAAAGTGAAAGTGAAGTCGCTCAGTCATGTCTGACTCTTTGCGACCCCATGGACTGCAGCCTACCAGGCTCCTCCGTCCATGGGATTTTCCAAGCAAGAGTACTGGAGTGGGGTGCCATTGCCTTCTCCGAGCATATTCTGGATTTATGTAACTGGTAAAAGAAGATGCCAGATTGCATACCTGAATAAACTCTAATCTCACTCATCAAGCACATGTTCAAAAGTGTAGGCAAAATGGACATACTTCATTTTGTCTTAAGCCTCATACATTGTAGGTTTACAGGATTAAACAGTCCAAATGGAAACTCAGATAATTTTTTTGCTATGAGATATCAGTGACAACAGAATAAAGCAGAGGGGGACTGAGAGAGACTGATTGGAGCCTTCAGTCCAGGGCATCTATGCGACTACAGAAGGTGAGAAATTGCTATGATGATAAAAGAAGGAGAGATCAGAAATTAATGAGATTATGAAGGGGTTTTTGACACATTTCTATGTCAAGGTGCAAGTTCATCAAGGGAGACAGCACAGTGGTTAAGGGGATCAATGTGTTTGGGGATCAAAAGACCTGGATTCAAACCTTGGCTCTTGCAGTTTCTAGTTTTATGTATTTGCATAAATTACTTCAGTACTCGTTAAATTTACAGCTATCTTTGTTGTGGCTATTTTATTATTATGTTGCTATTTTTATTCATATTTTAGATCACCAAAGAGAAAGAGGGGAAAAAAATGAATCAAGAAATTTGGTGCTAGTGACACAAAACAGAGGGCTTTCAGCTAGTGTGAATAGTCCTCAGGATGTAGGTTAATAGGAATTTGTTTCTGTGTGGTTTAATGTCAAGAAAAGGCAAAGAGAATGCAGATATTTATAGAGATAATTAAATAAGCAAGTTCATGTAATAAGCAAGTTCTGACAATTGTAATAAAATGCATCAAAAGACTTGTCTCTATTTATTTCACCAATGAGGGATATTAAAAATCTGATCATACACTGCCTTGCTGCTGCTGCTAAGTCGCTTCAGTCGTGTCCGACTCTGTGCGACCCCATAGACAGCAACCCACCAGGTTCCCCCGTCCCTGGGATTCTCCAGGCAAGAACACTGGAGTGGGTTTCCATTTCCTTCTCCAATGCATGAAAGTGAAAAGTGAAAGTGAAGTCGCTCAGTCATGTCTGACTCTTCGTGACCCCATGGACTGCAGCCTACCAGGCTCCTCCGTCCATGGGATTTTCCAGGCAAGAGTATTGGAGTGGGGTGCCATTGCCTTCTCCGCATACACTGCCTTAGGATTTACCAAATACTGTTTAAATAGCAACAACAAAAGCATGGCTCCAGATGAGACTGCAAATATTTTGATAACGCTTTGACTCCAAATTGAAGAGGAATCAGTCAGAATTCTTAGGACCTGAATTCTAAATACCATTATAAATATTTAAGATTCCCCCCTACCCTTCATCCTGGAGAAGGCAATGGCCACCCACTCCAGTACTCTTGCCTGGAAAATCCCATGGACAGAGAAGCCTGGTGGGCTGCCTCCATGGGGTCGCAAAGAGTCAGACACGACTGAGCAACTTCACTTTCACTTTTCACTTTCATGCCTTGGAGAAGGAAATGGCAGCCCACTCCAGTGTTCTTGCCTGGAGAATCCCAGGGATGGCAGAGCCTGGTGGGCTGCCATCTATGGGGTGGCTCAGAGTCGGACACGACTGAAGTGACACAGCAGCAGCAGCAGCAGCAGCAGCAGCCGCCCTTCATCCATGATGCAACTATATATTAAGGCAGGCTTATGCCACTTATTACTAGAATTCTTTAAAATTTATATTTAATTATAGAAAGCAACACATCAATTCATTAGGCTATAAAATTTTAATAGTCAGATTTTAAAAATGTTTTCCATGATATATCCCCCACTGCTTTCTATTTGTAGACATATAAGCACACTTAGAAACCTATCCAGGTACACACGTGTGTGCTAAATCACTTCAGTCATGTTTCACTCTTTGCGACCTTATGGACTGTAGCCCAGCAGGCTCCTCTGCCCATGGGATTCTCCAGGCAAGAATGCTGGAGAGGATTGCTGCAGGGGATCTTCCTGACCCAAGGATCAAACCCTTCTCTCTTATGCCACCTGCATTGGCAGGCGAGTTCTTCACCACCAGCATCACCTGGGAAATCCAATGTATACACACACACACACAACCTAATTATTTTAAGAAGTTAAATAATAGTACATGTTGTAATATAATCATTTTCCATTTAATAAAACCTTACATTATATTCTTGCTGTCTGTTGTTGGTAACAAACTACCCTGAACCTAAGTCGCTCAACACAATAACAGTCATTCTGTTTGCTCATAAATCTGTAATTGGGAAAGGGATTGGAGAGAAGGGTCCTGTATACACCACGTGGCTTCATCTGGGGTGGTTTCACTAACAGCTGCTTAACCTGCTTCCAAGATGGCTAATCCACATGGCTGGCAAATTGATAATGACTGTTGTCTGAGATCCCAGAAGGCCAACCAGAAATTGTCACTTAACCCGGGAAGTCAAACAGCCTCCTATAGACAGGACTCTGTCAGTCAGCAAAGGCACAAACCCAGCTCAGGTTTATTAAGTTGGGAGACAGACTTTCTCCAGACATGACGGAGTAATATTTTTCTGAAACTTTGTGTGCAATGATATTTTTACAGTCATCTTGAAAAAATGCAATGTATCACAGCTTATTTCCAAATCTTTCAGTGTATACTATTGCATACCTCTTGGTGGAGGTGATAAATATTTCTCTATTAATTGAAGTGGCTATACATCCCAGTATTTTTACTCTGTCAGTCACCTATCAATCTACCAATCAATTTTCTATCAAGTCATTCTAATATTCTATCAAAAAGTGTACATAATCACAGTATATTAGAGGTTCAATTTTCAAACAAATAATTCACACTGGATTTTCTTTTCTTTTTTTTGGCCAGTCCTTTGAGAGAAAATGATATCTCATTGGCTTAGTTTACATTTCCTTAATTATTATTTGGGTAAAGCAATTTTCATAGCTATTACTAACTTTAATTTTCTTTTCTGTGCCTTATTTAGTATTTTCCACATCTCACTAGGATTTTTAATAAATATGCAAGACTATTTTATGATGATCTCATTTTTTACTACTATATAATTTATTTTATGAATTGCAAATAATTATCTAGTGTTTTGTTTTACACTTTTATTTTCTACACTTTTTACAGAGTTTTATGATATGTAAATAAGTTTATAGGCTCTAAATTTATTTTCTATTATGCTTTTGTATTTTATGGCTTGCATGAGAAAGCCTTATATAACACACACCACTACTCTAAAACCATGCTTACCTTTACTTTCTTCTAATGAGTGAAAAGTTGTTTTTAAATGTTCATCTTTTAGTCTGAGTTTTACTTGTGAATGATGAAAGGTAGGTGAACACGTTTTTTCCTGAGAGGCAGTTAATTATTACTTATCTATAGCATAATTTATTGATAGATTACATTTGCTTCCAGGTGCTGAAAATATCAGTATTATTATTCATACTTATTTTCGTATTTAATAATTCTATAGGGTAATATAGAATATATGTAATAACCATAGTATATAGAATATACATGATATACATACATATATTACAACATTTATAGATTATTGAACACATCATATCCATTTGTACATTTCTGGGTCAATTTCATGTTTTTAAAAAGTAACAGCTTAGTTGTTATATAATATGTGCTGCTGCTGCTGCTGCTGCTGCCAAGTTGCTTCAGTCATGTCCGACTCTCTGCAACCCCATAGACAGTGGGCCACCAGGCTCTTCTGTCCCTGGGATTTTCCAGGCAAGAACGCTGGAGTGGGTTGCCATTTCCTTCTCCATTATATAATATAGATACTATAAAATTCACCCTTTACAGTATATAAATTTATTGCATGTAGTGCCTTCAGAGTTGTACAACTGTTATCAGTGTCTAACTCTAGAACACTTCATCACCCCTCAAAAGAAACTTCAAGCCCATTAGCAGTCAGACCCAATTCTCCCCAACTCCTGGGCCCGGGCAACCACTAATCTATTTTCCATTTCTATCAATTCATCTACTCTGAATATTTCATATAAATGAAATTAAATAAAATGCAGCTTTTTGTGCTTGGCCTCTTCACTTAACATATTTTCAGGACTGATCCATATCACCGCATGTATTAAGGACAATTCCATGTTGATGTATTTTTTTCATATTGATGTATTTATTACACTTTTATAGAATATTTTGACATCCAGCAGGTTAAATCATTAATCGTTGTTCTTGCTTAAAATGTTCTTAGCTGTAACCAAACATTTCTTTTTCCAGTTTAAATTGTATATGTGTGTAGCAATAAGTTTATTGGGCTTGATTTGAGTTTATATATTAACTTGAGTAGAATGGTTAACTTTTCACTATCAACTCTTCTTATATGTGTACATGAAATAGTCCTCTATTCAGGTCAAGATTTATTTTATGCTAAAGTCTCATAAGTTTCTCCACTGTGAAAATTTCTTCTCAAGTAAATTACAAAGCATTATTTATTTTTAGTTACCATTGGAGTCATGATCTTTTTTCCTGTAATATATTATAATTGGTTATAACAATTATATTATTTAAAAACAGTTTGCACTCCTTTCCAATATTTATAATTTGTATTTTTGAAATATTGACTTTTTTTTCCCACTGGTAAAGCAGTAATTATAAACTAGGTTCTGTTTGGTTTCCCTAAGGAGACATTTGTCAATGTCGAGACATTTTGATTGTCATGACTGGGAGATGTAATTCACATCCAGTGATTAGAAGTTACATAAACCATATAGAACAGTCTCCCACACAAAGAATTATCTAGTCTATAATAGAGTGCCAAAGTTACAAACCCTGAGTCAAAACATTCAGTGCAAGTCAAAAAGCAGTAATGATAGAAAGTGAAAGTGAAGTAGCTCAGTTGTGTCAGACTCTTTGTGACCCCATGGACTGTAGCCCACCAGGCTTCTCTGTCCATGGGATTTTCCAGGCAAGAGTACCAGAGTGGGTTGCCCTTACCTTCTCCAGGGGATCTTCCTGACCCAGGGATCAAACCCAGGTTTCCCTCATTGCAGGCAGACGCTTTCCCCTCTGAGCCACCAGGGAAGTGGTAATGATAGCAGTTACCTTATATTGCTCCTGAATTTACTTATTGTATCAGTAATGCTTGTTTTTGGTTTCTAATAGGTGAGCTTTATGAAATTTTTAAAGTTTCCTTCTATTCTTAATTTGCTAATATAAGATTGCATTTTTGTGCTTTAATCAAGAGTAGATGTTGAATTTACTATTATTCCCAAAGCTGATGAGATGGTCATGTGATTTTTTAAAAACTATTAATTTATTTTAAAAGCCATTTATTGATTTCTTCTTCTTTTTTTTTTTTTTTTTTTGTGTGTGTGTGTGTGGCTGTACTGTGCAACCTGCAGGATCTTAGTTCCCCAACCAGGGATCAAACCCATGACCACTGCATTGGAAGCCCTGAATCCCAAAACTGGATAGCCAGCAAAGTCGCCTACCTTAATTTATTAACATAGTATAACAAATAAGTGGATTTTCTAGTTCAATAAGCAGATTGTCTAAACTCATATCCCTAGAATAAACCCTATCCATTTCTCTAAATATATTTCTGAATTCTATTTGCTTTTTTTTTTTTTTTGTAGTCCAGGTTTATTAGCAAAAATGACCTAGAGTATTTGTATGTGTGTTTGTGTGTATGTAGCCTCCCTGGTGGTTCAGTG
Organism: Bos taurus; assembly: GCF_002263795.3. Taxonomy (NCBI): domain Eukaryota; kingdom Metazoa; phylum Chordata; class Mammalia; order Artiodactyla; family Bovidae; genus Bos; species Bos taurus. The sequence goes on along the minus strand of NC_037338.1, from coordinate 17,087,963 downwards.
GTAAAAGAATCCTTCCGCTAATGTAGGAGACGCTGGTTCGATCCCTGGCTTGGGAAGATCCCCTGGAGATGAAAATGGCAACCCACTCAAGTATTCCTGCCTGGAAAATTCCACGGACAGAGGGTCCTGGAGGGCTTCAGTCCATGGGATCACAAATAATTGGACATGATTTAGCAACTAAACCAATGTGGTGCAGTGGTAAAGAATCCACCTGCCTGTGCAGGAGACGCAAGAGATGGGGGTTCGATCCCTGGGTTAGGGAAAATCCTCTGGAGAAGGAAATGGCAGCCCACTCCAATATTCTTTTCTGGAAAATCCCATGAACCAGAGGAGCTTGGCCAGCTACAATCACAAAGACTCAGACACTACTGAGCAACTGAGCACACAAGCATAATATAGTCTTGTACAGCTGTAGATTCATATTCTTTCAGAATGAGATTTGGAAGTTACTTGAACTTTTTAAAAATGAGTTTTTAAACTAATTTTTATGCTATAATATTATAATATATGCTATAATTGTCTATGAATCGAAAGATTGCTATAACGTGAATGACAAGGATTCCCTGAGGATTTTTGCAGCTTATTCATAAAACTATTTTATAATGGTGCCATTTTTAAAGATAGAATTTTAAATAAAAATAATACACTAGAAAATACATTATAAAAGATTGCTATATATATGGAATTTAGAAAGATGCTAACAATAACCCTGTGTATGAGACAGCAAAAGAGACACTGATATATAGAACAGTCTTATGGACTCTGTTGCAGAGGGAGAGGGTGGGAAGATTTGGGAGAATGGCATTGAAACATGTATAATATCATGTATGAAACGAGTTGCCAGTCCAGGTTCGATGCACGATACTGGATGCTTGGGGCTGGTGCACTGGGACGACCCAGAGGGATGGTATGGGGAGGGACGAGGGAGGAGTGTTCAGGATGGGGAACACATGTATACCTGTGGCAGATTCATTTTGATATTTGGCAAAACTAATACAATTTGTAAAATTTAAAAATAAAATTAAAAAAAAAAAAAGGTTGCTTCTGATGTTTCAATTAGATGCTTTAAATATATTAAGGCATTTAATCTCCTTAACAATCCTGTGAGATACTTGAATTAATACCATTATACGGATGAAATACTACTGTACCTTAAATTTAAGTAACTGTTTTTAGGAATCTTTGTTTATTCTATTAACAAGCCCAAGAATTCAAATTATTTTCATTGAATCCCAATGGCAAACAACTGTTGGGATTTTCTGTCTAAAGACGTCTCTTGACCAAGTTAAGTTACAAAAATGTGACTTGAATGAGATTTTAGTTGATTCTTCCGAAGTCCTAGGTTCCATATTTGGCTATATCACATGCTAGTTGTACAATTTTGATCAGGGAATTTTCCCTATATGATCTCAACTCTCTCATGTACTGTGAAGCAGCATGAATAGATGATGTCTTGGGGGCCCTTTAGATGTATAAAATTTAGTAGATTTTCAACCAGTGTTTGGCTACAATAGCTGTGCAGCAACAAATATTTGAAAAATGGACAAACATATGAGCCAGGCATGCAATGGATTCAACTAAAGAAGGCCTATGTATTGCTTGGGTAAGAATTTTACACTTAGCCTAAATTCCAGTGTGGTTTAGAAGTCAGATGTATTAAATTATTAGACCAAGAATATGCTTCTAATATGCTAACTTGCATTCTTTGCTAGTGTTTGGCCAGAGAACTGTTTTGTGAAGAAATCTGAGGTTACTTCTGGACTTGGTAGGAAATAACATCTGTATGGACATGGAATGTGAGAGAAAAGAAGGCAATGGCACCCCACTCCAGTACTCTTGCCTGGAAAATCCCATGGATGGAGGAGCCTGGTGGGCTGCAGTCCATGGGGTCATGAAGTCAGACACAACTGAGCGACTTCCCTTTCACTTTTCACTTTCATGCATTGGAGAAGGAAATGGCAACCACTCCAGTGTTCTTGCCTGGAGAATCCCAGGGACGGGGGAGCCTGGTGGGCTGCCGTCTATGGGGTCGCACAGAGTCGGATATGACTGAAGCGACTTAGCAGCAGCAGCACACTGTCACTCGTTTATCTCTACTCCAGATTTGCGTATCTATCCGTGTATCTATCTATCTAAATACATAGGTACAGCTTTTATGATGTAAATAGCAAGTCATACATTGTGAACAAAAAGCAAAGAATCTTCCCTGAATCACCTCTGAAAAAATAAATAATGTGCCAGTCATAGAGAGAGATTAGCCTTAATGTTCACGTGGTAATAAGAGTCAGGATGATTTACAACATGTTTACTTTTCAACAGAAACAACATTCTCTTTTAAGAGGATGCTACAAAGTACCTTACTCTGTGACAGAGTCAAATAGTAATTCCCTTTTTCTACTGCTCAACTGAACATAAATATCATGCTTAAAAATATCATTTGATTTTTGAACAGAGAAATATTCAAAGAGTTCTCTAGAGTCCAATTCCTTTTTGATGAGGAGAATTTCTTTTTCTTGGAGATTATGCTTCTCACTAGAGTAGAAGCATTTTCACAGCTTAAAATGATAAGTAGTAGCCCTGTATTAAGAACATATTGATTGCTAGAATTTGAATAAGGATTATAATTTTTTCAATATCTGTAGCTAACTAACCTATAAATAAAATACTAAAAAATATGAAATGTTCTTCACATTTCATTAGAGCAAATTTCTTTTCTTTCTTTCTTTTTTATTCTACAGTGAATAGATACCTAGTTAACTATAGCTCATAAGTACCATTTTTAAATGTACACCTTTTCAAAAGATAATTTATGTGAGCCACTATAGCCAGAAATAATAAATACATATATGTATGTCCCAATGTTGGTCTTCATTGTTATACCTAAATCCAAGGGTCTATATTTAACTACTTGGGGAAAGCAGAAGAACACAAAGAAATGAACACAGTTGCAACTCATCATATAAATATGTCCCAATCGCTTAATTCCTTTGTAAAGCCAAGTTAATAATAATTACATTTCATCACAGATGAAATTAATATGGACATCTCTACTGTAATCATATTCAAATCTAGATCTGATAGATAGAGTGCCTAATGAACTATGGACAGAGGTTCATGACTTTGTACAGGACACAGGGATCAAGACCATCCCCATGGAAAAGAAATGCAAAAGGCAAAATGGCTGTCTGGGGAGGCCTTACAAATAGCTGTGAAAAGAAGAGAAGCAAAAAGCAAAGGAGAAAAGGAAAGATACAAGCATCTGAATGCAGAGTTAAAAGAATAAAAAGGAGAGATAAGAAAGCCTTCCTCAGCAATCAATGGAAAGAAATAGAGGAAAACAACAGAATGGGAAAGACTAGAGATCTCTTCAAGAAAATTAGAGACACAAAGGGAACATTTCATGCAAAGATGGGCTCTTTAAAGGACAGAAATGGTAGGGACCTAACAGAAGCAGAAGATATTAAGAAGAGGTGGCAAGAATACACAGAAGAACTGTACAAAAAAGATCTTTATGACCCAGACAATCACAATGTGTGATCACTCACCTAGAGCCAGACATCCTGGAATGTGAAGTCAAATAGGACTTAGAAAGCATCACTATGAACAAAGCTAGTGGAGGTGATGGAATTCCAGTTGAGCTATTTCAAATCCTGAAAAATGATGCTGTGAAAGTGCTGCACTCAATATGCCAACAAATTTGGAAAACTCAGCAGTGGCCACAGGACTGGAAAAGGTCAGTTTTCATTCCGATCCCAAAGAAAGGCAATGCCAAAGAATGCTCAAACTACCGCACAATTGCCCTCACCTCATACACTAGTAATGCTCAAAATTCTCCAAGCCAGGCTCCAGCAATACGTGAACCGTGAACTTCCAGGTGTTCAAGCTGGTTTTAGAAAAGGCAGAGGAACCAGAGATCAAATTGCCAACATCTGCTGGATCATTGAAAAAAAAAAGAGAGTTCCAGGAAAACATATATGTCTGCTTTTATTGACTATGCCAAAGCCTTTAACTGTGTGGATCACAGTAGACTGTGGAAAATTCTTCAAGAGATGGGAATACCAGACCACCTGACCTGCCTCTTGAGAAACCTATATGCAGGTCAGGAAGCAACAGTTAGAACTGGACATGGAACAACAGACTGGTTCCAAATAGGAAAAGGAGTCCATCAAGGCTGTATATTGTCACCATGCTTATTTAATTTATATGCAGAGTACATCATGAGAAACACTTGGCTGGAGAAGCACAAGCTGGAATCAAGATTGCCGGGAGAAATATCAATAACCTCAGATATGCAGATGACACTACCCTTATGGCAGAAAGTGAAGAGGAACTAAAAAGCCTCTTGATGAAGGTGAAAGAGGAGAGTGAAAAAGTTGGCTTAAAGCTCAACATTCAGAAAACGAAGATCATGGCATCCGGTCCCATCACTTCATGGCAAATAGATGGGGAAACAGTGGAAACAGTGTCAGACTTTATTTTTTGGGGCTCCAAAATCACTGCAGATGGTGACTGCAGCCATGAAATTAAAAGACGCTTACTCCTTGGAAGCAAAGTTATGACCAACCTAGATAGCATATTCAAAAGCAGAGACATTACTTTGCCGACAAAGGTCTGTCTAGTCAAGGCTATGGTTTTTCCAGTGGTCATATATGAATATGAGAGTTGGACTGTGAAGAAAGCTGAGCACCAAAGAATTGATGCTTTTGAATAGTGGTGTTGGAGAAGACTCTTGAGAGTCCCTTGGACTGCAAGGAGATCCAACCAGTCCATTCTAAAGGAGATCAGCCGTGGGTGTTCTTTGTAAGGACTGATGCTAAAGCTGAAACTCCAGTATTTTGGCCATCTCATGCGAAGAGTTGACTCATTGGAAAAGACTCTGATGCTGGGAGGGATTTAGGGCAGGAGGAGAAGGGGATGACAGAGGATAAGGTGGCTGGATGGCATCACCGACTTGATGGACATGAGACTGAGTGAACTCCAGGAGTTGGTGATGGACAGGGAGACCTGGCGTGCTGCGATTCATGGGGTTGCAAAGGGTCGGACATGACTGATTGACTGAACTGAACTGAACTGAAATACACAGAAGGATTGTCCATATTATGAGTACAATATGCTTACACCTGAAATTGGTAAAAACAAGGCACCTGGTGGGATATTTTAATAGAGTATAGACATAGAAGGGGCTTCCCAGATAGCTTAGTTGGTAAAGAATCCGCCTGCAATGCAGGAGACCCCGGTTCGATTCCTGGGTCAGGAGATCCACTGGAGAAGGGATAGGCTACCCACTGCAGTATTCTTTGGCTTCCCTTGTGATTCAGCTGGTAAAGAATCCTCCTGCAATGTGGGAGACCTGGGTTCAATCCCTGAGGTTGGAAGATCCCGTGGAGAAGGGAAAGGCTACCCACTCCTGTATTCTGGGCTCAAGAATTCCATGGACTGTATAGTCCATGGGGTCACAAAAAGTCAGACACGACTGAGTGACTTGCACTGCACATAGTCATAAAAAATGAGATAATACCTTTGATTCAAAACATTTTGTGGCTCTTTGAATTTCCTGGATTGAGTTCCAGACTATTTACTGCTCAAAGTTCTATAATATCTTACCTAACCTCAGTTTACCTATTTATCATTAGTTTACATTAGTCCCTATTCAAATACGTAAATTTAATCAAACTAATCTGTTCTTTGTGCCCTAATCAATTAATATATTAGTGTTTTAGGATGAGAAGTCTTATTATCCTTATCTGATTTTGTAAGTTTCATTCCTTCTTTAAGGTATATTGTCAAGAACTGTAAAGAGTCTCTACTTAAAAGCTAACAGGTTAGTCTACCAGAGTTTCATGATATTGACAGAAAACACAAAGTTCCTGGGTCAGAGACAAAAGACTTTATTACTCAAAGCATAGCAAACCTCAAGACCTTCATGTTTGCACAGGTTTCCTTGCCCCCAGATCTCATGAAGGCGATATGGAGCAACTCAGGTTGATGTTATGTACATAGAGGATTTGTGCCACAGCCAAGACATTCAAGATTAGGAGGTGTAAATCTTTTAAAATGGATACAAGCAAGGCTAACCAAACTTTGCCCCAGAAGGAAGTATTATTTTTAACATACTGGACAGCCTTCGGTTCTGGATAGAGAGATATTATTTCTGCATTTCATGACTGTTCAGTATACAAACATCCTTATAAAGATGGTCCAGAACAAAAGCTGTATGTATAAATAGCTTGTGGTCATCGAAGGGAATTTGCTATGCACAGGCCTGTACTATAATTAACGGGGCTTCTTTGAAAAATAAGAATGACTTTCTCATCACCTCCAGGTGAGGGGCTGGGAGCAGTAAAAAGTACATCCTGGAAAGACATCTTGAAAAGAAGATGTTGAAGTACTGATGTGACTGATGGAAAACCATTAGTGACTGTTCCCATAACCAGAGCTTCCAGGAAGTTGCTGAGAAAGGGCATCATTAGCCAAAGGGCTAAACAAAGTCATGAAAGGCCTGAAGGTCTGACATTGAGGACTGTACATTGTATATCTTTATCCCTGATCTAGATTGTAAAGAACAGATATCTCTAGAGCAGGAATAAGGAAGTAAACGTTAATAATAAAAGGCATGCAAGGTTTAGGATCTGGGCTTTTGCCTGCGAATGGCATCAGCCGCCTGATCCCCACTTTATTTCTGAGTCTTATTTTTCCTTATTCTTCTGCAGCACCACTCCCTCAGATTGGTTCATTGTTGGGCTGGTCCCGACAGTCGTAAGATTTGAGAAATAAAGCAGGTGGTTGGATGGCATCACTCAATCAATAGACATGGGTTTGAGCAAATTCCAGGAGGGTGAGGACAAGGAAGCCTGTCATGCTGCAGTCCATGATGTTGCAAAGAGTTGGACACGACTTGACGACTAAACAACAGCATGAAGTACCTCCCAACATGTATTACTCTCATGAAGCTTCCCTTACTGCCCAAGTCCCATCCCCTCTACCTTTTCTGAGCTTCCATGAACACTTAGTGCATCTCCTACATTTGTACCTTATCATCAATGACAAACAGAGACAGCATATTAAAAAGCAGAGACATTACTTTGCTGTCTAGTAAAGGCTATGGTTTTTCCAGTGGTCATGTATGGATGCAAGAGTTGGACTATAAAGAAAGCTGAGCACCAAAGAATCGATGCTTTTGAACTGTGGTGTTGAAGACTTGTGAGGGTCCCTTGGACTGCAAGGAGACCAAACCAGTCAATCTGAAAAGAAATCATCCCTGAGTATTCACTGGAAGGACTGATGCTGAAGCTGGAGCTGCAGTATTTTGGACACCTGATGCAAAGAACTGACTCATTGGAAAAGACCCTGATGGTGGGAAAGATTGAAGGCAGGAAGAAAAGGGGGTGACAGAGGATGAGATGGCTGGATGGCATCACCAACTCGATGGACATGAGTTTGAATAAGCTCCAGGAGTTGGTGATGAACAGGGAAGCCTGGTGTGCTGCAGTCCAAGGGGTCACAATGAGTCAGACATGACTGAGTGACTGAACTGAAATGATCAGTTAGAGTGTGTTTAGCACAATGTCTAGCACCTACTGAGCATGTAATGCATGCCAACTATGCTCACTGTATTACTTCATTCTGGGTATATGACTATCTCACAACAGAGAGAACAAATCATTTGATGGTAAGAACAGAATCTTTTAATAATCTCAGTGACTAGCACAGGCAGAAGGAGCAGGAGCATGTACCTAAATTCTTCAGAGTCTTCTTTCAACTGAAATTATCCCCAAAGTTCTTAGGCTATCTTTCTAAAAATACGAGAGTCTAAAGGACATATACTCTTTGCTCCAGAATTCCTTAATGACCAATGTCAAAACACTCTACTATTCCAGCTTCTGAATGATTGGATGGCTTCAGTTCATCTGGCTCTCTTGAACTCTGGATAGATTCAGCTCTTGTTTTTGATATATGCCTAAACCATTTGGCCTGCCAAAGATTTCTTAGATTTATGACCTTAGATATCACTGTATTTCACATATAGTCCTGAATTTATCTAGAAATCATATCCTCCCACTGTTATAGGGCATGTTAACATCTTTCTGGATGCATTTTGACTTCATTCAGTTTATCTACACTCTGCTTAACAATCAACATTTAGTTGAGTTGAGTTATCTGTATCCTAGCAACAACTGATCATCACATTTTCGTAACATCTTCAGCTTTTCCTTTGCAGTAGCAGTATAAAATGGTGCCAAAGAGTTCAAGCCCTGGGCACTCTACTTGGGATCATATCTTGTTTCTGTCACTTCACATGGCTCTTGGGGAAGTAATCCCTCTGTACTGACTTTCCTCATGTATACAATGTAAATAATATTCCCCCATTACATGCAACTGGTATGGGATAATGCATTTAAAGCCCTTAACAAAATATCAACACATGACTAACTGTTCAATAAATATTATCATTACTTATTATTATTGTTTTTTTGCTATTACCATCATCAATCCCTGAAGAACTTGAATTATGACTCATAGAAGTGGGTGGGATACTATTCACATGATTAATCAAATAATATAGGTGACCATCTTACCAAAATTGCAATGCCCAGGAACCCTATTCAAGCCAGAGAAATTGACTGAATCACAGTGATAAAATTCTGCTTCAAAGATGTTGGGAATTCTTTTTGCTAAATGGATTCTATTTTCCAGCTTGGTCCAGCAGAAACTTTGTGATACATGTATCCTACCTCATTCTCTATTCCTCTAGAAGGTGTACATGGTTTTCTGAGAAATGACTGCTGTGAAGATTCTGGAAGGGGACCAGAGCAGTAATAGTTTAATAATCTCAAGATGGGAGATTGGAAATGGACATATTATTCTAAGAAATTAAAAAGGGAAGATGGTTTCATAACTATCTCTAACACTGTAAATGGTAATCAACTCTCTTCAAGATAGAAAGAGGACATAGGATTAAAATATAATAAGAAAAATTATGTCCTTTATAATGTAGTTTAACAGGAATCATGACTAAAATCCCACAGTATAGAAGGAGGAGGATAAGGGAGTATAAAGATGTCCTGGAAATGTTTATACATTCTATACATTATCCACTTCTTATCTCTCCAAAGCCTCTACTAACGATGTGTCATTATGTATGCAAATGAGAGAAACTGTGCCATAAAAAAGAATGCTGTTCATAGTTTTAAGTACTTTTAATGATTGAATCACTTGAAGTATTCACATAGGTCTACTTAAAATTAAAAAAATATATATGAAAACAATGTAAGTACAAAAAGTCTCACACATAGTAATTAAACTCTTACTTTTTTATTTTGCCTTTTATTGAAATCAAAGCATTACTCAAAAATAAGGAGGCATTACTATAAGTTAAATTTTCAAAATGCAAAATTGTATTTTCTGTTCATTTTTTTTCTCTTGTGTTGTGTGCAAGATAAGTCTATTGAATAAATGCATTGTTTGTGTCCAAACACATGTTTGAAACAAGGCCTATTCTTGGTTTCTATCCCATTGAGAGATTTGTGGCCTCATTTTCTCTTTCACATTGTTTAATATTTGGCTGCAGCCACCCTTTGGCAGTAGGTAGGGTATTTGATAATTCTCTGTGTTGCATAAACATCTTGACTTCAAAGAGATTGCCTGACCATATCCCACTGGAATTATTTCAAGCCAGATGTCTAATTCTGTCCAACATCTTTAATGTTTTCAAAATCATCTTGGGTGTTGTTAATGGGGTATCATTAGGTACAAATTTGAAATTTTGTAGTGGGCAGAACATGCATTCAGTCAGTGCAACATGTGTTCTTGCTTCTGAAGTCTTTGGGGGTTTTCTTTTACATACCACTCTCCTAACATCTTAATTTCTTCTCCAGGTGACTTAATTATTTAGTCAGTGTAAATATTATCTTTCCATTTGACAAATATTTATTAAAATGCTAGTAGAAACCAAACACCGCACTTGGATAAGATATGATGCCTTCATCATAGAAGCTATGATCCAGTTAGGAAGAAAAGAAACACTATAGAAATAAACTCTAGTATGAAAGAGGTCAGGTACAATAGGCAATGAAAGCCCAGACTTGGGAGCTATAAATATTGTTGGGTGAAAGAAGAAACACTTTGATTAAGGCCTCTCTGTTCTGAAAGTTTAAGGAAAATAACTCCAATAAGGAGAGCAGGCTTTAGCAAAAGTACACAAGGATGATATGTATTTTTCCAAAAGCAGAAAGTAACTCTGTGTCAAATGTGTACTATGCGGAGACAGCTGGCTTTATCTTACAGAGCAAGAAAACTGTTAACATTTTAAAACAGGGTGCAACATGGTCAGGTTTATATTTGACAGAGATAAATGTGAAGGTCACATGTTGGGCAGATTATATGGAAAATGAATTTAAGTAGCCATATCAGTTAAGAAGTACTTAAGTCACTACCCACGAGAGACTGAACTAGCACTAGAAATGGAGAGAAGAGAAATAATTCAAGAATAGGCTTTTCAGAAGCTATTTCAGTTCAACATCTAACACATAACCATAAGAAGTACTCGATAAATGCCACTTGAATGAAAGAGCAAAAATTAATGCATTAAAAAACAGATTTCAGGTATAAAATTGTCAGAGCTTTGAAGATGATAGAGACATATTTTTTGTTCTTACATAATTCCTTTACCTTTTCCTCCATATTGAAAGCAGGGATATTTCAAATATATTCATGTTTGTAGATCGGTGACAGATTGGTGGGTTTGACGGTTTGCTTGTTTGTTTTGGTTTTATAATACCTGTATTGTCATAAGGAGAAGTCCCTCAGGATATCCTGGGATTACACTGCTCAGTCTGATAACCAGTGGGCATGGGCTTTTTGTCTTCTCTTTTACCAATGAGCCCATTCTAATTCAATGAAGTTCCAAGAACATTTTTGCATTTCAGGTTTGGGTCAAATGCAAACATAAATCTATTTATGTTCTGTGGCTCTATTCCACAGATCTTCCCATGTTACCAAACAAGAAGATGCAAGGAACTGGAGAAAACGAAAACTCAAAGGAATTCTTACGGTATGTATTAAAGAATGAGAATTTTCTCACGCCAACACCAATCACCTTTACTTTCCTCTCTCTTTTACTGCTTTCCATAAGTTCTTCTTCCCTTCATATATATAACATTTATTTTTCAATTTTAGAAAATTTAGCTTTGACACAATACTTCTATCTAACCTACAGGCTATCCGACCTATCCCAATAATATCTTTATAGAATTCATTTTCTAGTTCAAGAGAGATTCAGGATCTCATATTGCATGTAGTCAATAATCATTTTAGCATCCTTTAATCTGGAACAGTTATCTTTTGCCTTTATTTTACATGACATTGATCTATTTGAAGAATTTAGGGCAGCTATTTTATAGTGTCCCTCGATTACAGTTTGGTATGTACCCCAATCAGAATCAGGTTATGCGTTTTGGGGCTTGAATGTGACATTTGGCATATTATATCCTTAAGGTATCATATTCCAAGACATATGATAAACATTTTTATTTTACTGGTCATGTTGTTTAAATGATTTCATTAAAAGATCATCCAGTTTCTGCACTTACAGTTTATATGCATTGAAATAATTTGACTTTAAATATCCTGCCCTCATCAAATTTGATCATCCCATAAGCTGCAAACTTTGTTGAATGTTTTTTCCCTGAATCAATTTTTACCATGATGATTGTAAATAGTGCTTTTTTCATATTAATTATTTCTTTCACATAGATTAGTTGGCCTTTCATCACAAGAAAGAACTTTTCCTCACCTTTTTTTTATTAATGTATCTATTTATCTATCAATCATCTTTTATCTAAATCTCTATATAAATATATCTTTATCAGTGTGGACTCATGGATTCTTATTATATCTTGCATAGATATTTATAGCTGTTCAATATCCATTGTAAATCATGACTTTTAGCAATTAAAAAATGTCTTTTATCTCATTGAGTGTCTTCTCTCTTCTCTTTTTCTTTTTTTATTCATGGCATCCAGTCCCATCACTTCATGGCAAATAGATGCGGAAACAATGGAAACAGTGACAGACTTTATTTTCTTGGGTTCCAAAAGCACTGCAGATGATGACTGTAGCCATGAAATTAAAAGACACTTGCTCCTTGGAAGAAAAATTATCACAGACCTAGCCAGTGTATTAAAAAGCATAGACATTACTTTGCCAACAAAAGTCCGAATAGTCAAAGCTACGGTTTTTCCTGTAGTCATGTATGGATATGAGAGTTGTAGCATAGAGAAGGCTGAGCACCGAAGAATTGCTGCTTTTGAACTGTGGTGTTGGAGAAGACTCTTGAGAGTCCCTTGGACAGAAAGGAGATCAAAACAGCCAATCCTAAAGGAAATCACCCCTAATATTCATTGGAAGGACTGATGCTGAAACTCCAATACATCGTCCACTTGATGCAAAGGTTCGACTCATTAGAAAAGACCCTCATGCTGGGAAAGATTGAAGGCAGGAGGAGAAGGGGACAACAGAGAATGAGATGGTTGAATGGCATCAATGATTCAATGGACATAAGTTTGAACAAGCTCTGGGAGATGGTGAAGGACAGGGAAGCCTGGCATGCTGCAGTCCATTGGGTCACAAAGAGTAACACACAACTGAGCAACTGAACGACAACAACCTATTGAACTTGGTAGCTCAGTCTGGCCCACCTTAAATGTGCTAAGATCTTTTTCATTAAACTATATTTGGGGAAAATTATCTAACACAAAGCATATTTTATAATGAAGTATTAAGTATTTCATGTAATTGATTGACTATTGTACTGAAAGTCAAAAACAGAAAGGTTATCTGGGTACAGAATGGTTGTAAGTGGGCCAGCTATCCATTCTGTGACTGCATGGCCGACTGGGAGCTGCAGCTTGCTGCCACTTCTCAGCATCAGAAGAGAGGAAAAGATCAAAACTCAAAGTATGGTTTCTCATGTAAAATATCATGTATGAAACGAGATGCCAGTCCAGGTTCAATGCACAATACTGGATGCTTGGGGCTACTGCACTGGGACGACCCAGAGGGATGGTATGGGGAGGGAGGACGGAGGAGGGTTCAGGATGGGGAGCACATGTATACCTGTGATGGATTCATTTTGATATTTGGCAAAACTAATACAATTATGTAAAGTTTAAAAATAAAATTAAAAAAAAAAAAGAAAGCTGTGGTACATATACACAATGGAGTATTTCTCAGCCATTAAAAAGAATACATCTGAATCAGTTCTAATGAGCTGGATAAAACTGGAGCCTATTATACAGAGTGAAGTAAGCCAGAAGGAAAAACACCATTACAGTATACTAATGCATATATATGGAATTTAGAAAGATGGTAACGATAACCCTGTATACGAGACAGCAAAAGAGACACTAATGTATAGAACAGTCTTATGGACTCTGTGGGAGAGGGAGAGGGTGGGAAGATTTGGGAGAATGGCATTGAAACATGTAAAATATCATGTATGAAACGAGATGCCAGTCCAGGTTCGATGCACGATACTGGATGCTTGGGGCTAGTGCACTGGGATGACCCAGAGGGATGGTATGGGGAGGAAGGAGGGAGGAGGGTTCAGGATGGGGAACACATGTATACCTGTGGCAGATTCATTTTGATATTTGGCAAAACTAATACAATTATGTAAAGTTTAAAAATAAAATAAAATAAAAAAAAAAGTATGGTTTCTACTGAATGCTTCTTATGGTTTTCCTTCATAAAGTCAAAACATCATAGCTGAAACTATCCTAGGTCTGTAACCATCTGTATTATTCTTCCATCATATCTTCACTTCCTTTTTAGTCTTAGATTTAAAATTAAATATACTAAATATTTACCAGTGTTGAGTCTTTCCAGAATGGAGCTTTTCCGCTAACAGATTTCTTTAGAGGATTTCACACTTTTAATATTTGAAGAACAGGTGGGCTACACTTAAAATCTTTCGGCTGCACCATATTTTCTTGAGTTTCATGAAAATCTTTCTCAACTATCATCTTACCATAGTTGATGTGCTCTTGAGACATCTGGTGCGCATATTGTTTTCTTATTTTTAGAAATAATTTTGTCATTTTGCCTATAGGCTCTAAGAATTTTTTCTTTAAAGTCTAATGATTTTAATTTGATATATCTTTGAGTAATCAATCTGGCCCAACTTTTCCCAGATACACTCAGTTCTTTCAAAATGTTGACATAGAGATTTAATTTTTGCTGAAAAATTGTTTTCAAATTATTGTTATAAATTTTAATTTAGTTACATTGTCTTGTTATTCTTAAGAGATTCCAGTTCCCTGTATATAGATATTCTTTGTATGTCCTCCATTTTATGCACGTTTTCTTCCACATGCTATTTTCTTTTTATATTTATACTGGTGATTATTTTCCTTTTCCTCCAATGTACATTATTAAATTTTCTTTCATTTTTATTCTCCCTTGAGCACCTTGAATCTTATCCTTAATTTCTAATACTTACAAATTTTAAAAATATTGATTTTAATTATTAAATTAATAATTAACTTTTAAATTAATTTTTAATTATTAATTTTCTCAAATGATTAATTCATTTGAGATTATTTTGTGATAAATTTGTTCTCCTTTAGACTGGATATTTAAAAATATTTTTAACAGATTAAGAACTTTTGTTTTGTTCTGAGTAGTTGAGTCTTTTCTATTTTGAGGCATTTTTAGACAAGGTTTTAATCTCATGAGTGCTCACTTTTTCTAGGGTAGTGACATGTATTTTCATTAATGGTTGGCAGTGAAGATGGAGGAGGAGGATGGACTTGCTTATTTTGTGGTCTATACTGCTTCTTCAGGGCCTTTCATTTTTCCTTCTTCTTCTGTTTTTCTTTTTTTCTTCAAATACTACCATGCTCCTAAGGGGTGTCTCTTCTCTCCCAGTAGCAATGCTCTGAAACTTTCTCCAATGCCACTCTCTTTTAGGCCCTATGCTCTAGATATTGTTATGAACTACCAAGTCCCTGATGTGTGCCCAGTATTTTGGCACTTAGTGCTGGGTTTCCTGGGATTGATTTTCTTTCCTGAGCTTTGCTTATGTTCTAATCTTCCCTTTTCTATGTACTACCTGCGCTTCATTTTGATTCTTCTTTCTCTGCGTTAATCTCTGCATTCATAAGCTTGTAGCACTGAAGGGAGTTCCAACAGAAACTGTTGGAATTTTGCTTGTTTCCCTAATCACATTTAACTTGTAATTTACAATATTCTCTGACTCCTGTGATTCCTATTCTATGACTATTCTATGACTCCTATGACTATGGATCCTATGACTATGACTTCCTATGACTATGACTTCCTATGACTATTCTATGACTAGTCTCTGACTTCTATGACTCCTATTCTATGACTCCTATTCTATGACTGTTTTATGACTCCTATTCTATGACTATTCTATGACTATGACTATATTCTTTGACTATCCTATCCTATTCCTATTCGATGACTCCTATTTATACTGACTCCTATGAATACTGATATTTTTTGTGTGATTGTTTCCTTAAGCTTCTCCACATGCACATGTTTACTCATATTTTTTATAAGTTTGAATCAATAATGCATGCTGAATTTTTATTCTGTGTTTTCACTTGGCTTCATATCATATCAATTATCCCATGTTTTCATAAACCTTACAACTCCTTTTAAAGTTTGAAAACTTTTAAAATGCAGTTCCTATTACATAAGCAATACTGACTTAAAAATCTTACAAAGTATGAAAACTAACAATGAAACTGGAAGAGAGTAATTCTATCTCCCAGAAGCAAACACCATTGACATTTAAATTTTTCCCTTCCAGGATTTCTTCTACATAGATTGGCAGTGATGATATTGTACCTATAATTTGGCATACTGCTTTTTTTCACTTATTTGTGTTTCATAACTGTTTTTTATATAATTTAAATTATTCACAGACACAATTTTAAATGTCTTCCTAGTATTCCACCATATGGACATTCTCCTAATGTTTATTGCAATTTTCATTACTGACAAAAATTCTACAATGAACATTTTTGTGCATAAATTTGCATCCATATTTCAGGTTATTTTCTTAGAATATATTTATAGATGGGGAGTATAAAACCAGAAAATCATTATTATTGAATATTAAATTTTGATTCATTCTCAGTTGTTTGGAAGCATGATTTTAAGTGCTGTCCTATAAACAAGGGTGGTAGATATACTTTTGGAGTATTACATAAATTTGTATTTGTTTATTCTTGCCCTTATCTGTGATAAGTAATTTGACATAGTATCATTTATTAATTCACATTGTAAAAAGTTCCATACTCTGTCTATATTGCTCCATTAGCTTCTGTCCCTTAATTATGCAGACACTTTTAGAGCAACTGTTTTATTCCCTAGTGGATTATGTATTTTTCCTGCCTGGATTTCTAGCTATTAATAACTCACAAATTCATATCTCTAGTTCAGAGTGCTCCTCTGAAAGCTAAGAACATATATGCAGTAGTTAAGCTCCCTTTCTATTCTGATATCTCGCAGTCATCTCGATTTTAACATGAATCTCAAACTTAACAATGACTTCCCTGGTGGCTCAGACCGGTAAAGTGTCTTCCTACAATGTGGGAGACCTGGGTTCAATCCCTGGGTCGGGAAGATCTCCTGGAGAAGGAAATGGTGACCCACTCCAGTATTCTTGCCTGAAAAATCCCATGGAAGGAGGAGCCTAGTAGGCTACGGTCCATGGGGTCACAAAGAGTCAGACACGACTCAATGACTTCATTTCTTCAAACTTAAGAAACCTCAAAAACAGCACTCTGGGTCTCCTCTCATACCACACAGAAACATACACATGTATACTATGCAAATCTGCTACACTCCAGCATATGCCTGACCATCCATATAGCAGCTTAAGATAAAGATAACTGGGTCCTCAGTTTCCCATGTTTCCTCAAATCCTACATCAGGTATCTCAATAAACATATGAATTGTGCCTTCAAAATGTAACACAAGTTTGCTTGTCTCCACCTGCACTGCTAACACCCATCAATTATATCTTACCTAGAATGCTTTAGTAACTTCTTGGAAGACCTATCCTATATACTTCCTTATGTTCCATTCATCCACATAAGCAAAGATGACCTTTTGTTTAAAAAAAGTAAGTCTTATTTTTGTCAGTCCTGATCTTAAACATCATCCAATGGCTTCCAATATTAGTAACAAATCCCACCTTCACACTGGCTTCAGCTCAGTTCAGTTCAGTTCAGTCGCTCAGTCGTGTCCGACTCTTTGCATTTCATCTTTTTTTCCTATTCTTCTTTCTCAGGGACAATTTTGTCTTCCTTGTCACTGTCTCTAATGTCAATTTAATCATTCTTTCCTCCTATGCAGATTGTAATCTCGAAATTCCATTTCCAGACTCCTTTCATCCTAACATTTCCTTCTCTCACCCTTTTCCCTTGTTCCCTTATCTTGTTGATTTCAATTTCAGCCTGGTCTCTTAATAATTTATTTCTAACCCTATTTCATCCATATTATTTTTTTAACTATTGAGAATGACAAAATACTTTATTTTTTCAACTAACTACCAAAGAAGCACTATTTTTTAATCTTCATAAGAATGATGCTGAAGCTGAAACTCCAGTACTTTGACCACCTCATGTGAAGAGTTGACTCATTGGAAAAGACTCTGATGCTGGGAGGGATTGGGGGCAGGAGGAGAAGAGGATGACAGAGGATGAGACGGCTGGATGGCATCACCAATTCTATGGACGTGAGTTTGAGTGAACTCCGCGAGTTGGTGATGGACAGGGAGGGCTGGCGTGCTGTGATTCATGGGGTCACAAAGAGTCGGACACAACTGAGCGACTGAACTGAACTGAATAATGTTAGCTTTTAATCTTTATAATATAATTTTTGAACCTCATGATATATGTGTATATGATTATTTACTCATTTTTAAACTAAGGAGAGATTTAGCTAGACTCAGTGTTTGCCCTACCAGCAAAGTGGGTATCTAGATTTTTCTTTGCTCTCTCTGAGTTTTTGGTTGGATAGCAGGTAAGTGTGGATAACTATGCCCAATCCTTGTTTTCAGACTTTCTCTAGTGTAGATGAGTTGAGCTAAGCACTGATGCTGAAGACAAAAAGTGAAATTTTCTAATGTTTACTGCTGCCAGAGCTCTTTCTCTTTCCACTCCCATCTTCTGCACTTGATTTTGAGGATTAGAAACTCTAAGATGCAATGTATCACTGTCCATATCCCTTCCCTGCTGTCTGCTCAGTCGCCTTATGGATATTAAAATATAATTATACAAAGACAGAAACTTATTGGTGTTTTGGGTGTATTGTAATCTGGCTGCCTCAAAGGGTAACTCCATAGTACTAGAATGATGGCTGCTCATATTCTTGTGCATTAAGATCTTTATTTATTCTGGAAAAAAACACAACAAAGGATAAAGGAGTAACACAAATTGGCAATAATTTCAGATAAGCCAATCAGATGTAGACCACTAATAATACACTTTAATCCAGTTCTTTCCCCATCTACAGTTTGCAGAAAATCCTCCCAACTTTTGGCAATAGATTGCCTCTTTGTCCTAATTTTCAGTGTTGTAGGTATGGATATTTTGTTTGTTTTCCCATGTATTTTAATAGGAAATTGAAAGAAACTTTTTGGGGGTCTTGCTAGTCTGAAAAAGTTTTAAACATGAACCCCTCTAGTTATTTCTTAGAACAAACAGCATTTCCAATTGTTTTCATTCAGACTGTGGTGTTGGCTGTACACTTAATCAAGAAGACACATCTTCAGGGAAAAAAAAAATCTCTGTCTTAACAGAGAGATGGGATTTGCCAATTGGTAAAATGAAAATAAATCCAGAATAGTCAAGTATCTAAAATCAAATAACCACAAAACAATAACAAGTTTATTATGAACTCCCCAGAATATCTTATAGATTCACCTTAGAGGAGCTTGCATTGCTTATATTAATAACTAATAATATGAGTAGTTCTTCCTACTAGTTCCTGTATGTATATATATATATACATACACACACGCACATGTATTTGAAGAGTCCAGCACTAGGCAAAGAGCATATCCATGATTCTTCACACCTGACCACAGACAATTACAAGGCTTTGCCTGGCAGGCTTCATGGGGAAAGCTGCCTTCCCCACAAGAGATTTGGAGCACAGCCAGTACATGATGGTTTTCTAGAGAGAGCTGCAGTCAGAGACTCAGGTTCCCCTGGACTAGAAATGTGAAAATCCTTCAGTTGCATCCAGCTCTTGGCTCCTCTGTCCATGGGATTCTCCAGGCAAGAATACTGGAGTGGAGTTCCATTCCCTTCTCCAGGGATCTTCCCAACCCAGGGATCAAACTGGTTCTCCCACATTGCAGGCAGTTTCTTTGCAGTCTGGGCCACCAGGGAAGCTGGACCAGCCACACTCACATACATATCTGCATTTCTAACTCAGGCACCTCCATTCAGAGGTTTTTTAATTATAGCCTCAGCCAAAGTAAACACTTTAGAGTACCTCTGTCAAGACCATCTTATTTACTGGTGCCTTGGCTGAGGCATTTTTCCCCACTCTGACTCATTACATTCTACTCTTGGCCTTTCCATTTCTCCTTCCCCCCTACCCCTCTGGGTTGAAAAAAATATAGGAGCATTTTGGGTGAATCTAAAGACCTTGATAGCATATTGAAAAGCAGAGATATTACTTTGCCATCAAAGGTCCATCTAGTCAAGGCTATGGTTTTTCCAGTGGTCATGTATAGATGTGAGAGTTGGGCTATAAAGAAAGCTAAGCACCGAAGAATTGATGCTTTTGAACTGTGGTGTTGGAGAAGACTCTTGAGAGTCCCTTGGACTGCAAAGAGATCCAACCAGTCCATCCTAAAGGAGATTGGTCCTGGGTGTTCATGGAAGGACTGATGCTGAAGCTGAAACTCCAATATGGCCTTTGGCCACCTCATGTGAAGAGTTGACTCATTGGGAAAGACTGATGCTGGGAGGGATTGGGAGCAGGAGGAGAAGCGGACGACAGAGGATGAGATGGCTGGATGGCATCACTGACTCGATGGACATGAGTTTGAGTGAACTCCGGGAGTTGGTGATGGACAGGGAGGCCTGGCGTGCTGTGATTCATGGGATCACAGAGTCGGACATGACTGAGCGACTGAACTGAGCTGAAATGAACTGACCTTTTAACTTTATTCACCATTTTTCTTCCACATTTACTAGCCATTCTCATTCCTGGAATCCTCAAAAACCAGATGAAGTATAAGTAACATTTGTTTTCTTCTTTTATTTTCTTTCATTGGCTAAAAGTCAGTCATTTTTCACAGCCTATGAGATGCTAAAGAATCGTGCACGCTAGAGTACAGTTGATACTCTAGAAAATGGTGTCACTCCTCAACGCAGAAATTGAAACCATTAGTCACTCAATCGTGTCTCTTTGTGACCCCAGGGACTGTAGCCCACCAGGCTATTCTGTCCATGGGATTCTCCAGGCAAGAATACTGCATTGTGTAGTAATTGCCTTCTCCAAGGGATCTTCTCAACCCAGGGATTGAACCTGGATCACCAGCATTGCAGGCAGATTCTTTACTGTCTGAGTCAAAACTTCTTCCTTCCCCTGATGCTCCATCCCTTTGTAAAAATTTTCATATTTGATTCCTGCGTACTCCCCAAACTCATCCACTGCTTACTTCTTTTGATACAAATGTGGGGGCCTGCCTTTCCCATTCTGTATATACCACTTTCAGTAACAACTGTATACCTTTGCGTGTTTGTTCCCTATCCATGTAATCCACTACTTTGTACCGTAAAAAGATAACCCCTGCTTCAAGTGTCTTCTTAAGGACTACTTTCTCTAAAAGCCATCTGGGACCTTTATTCTTAGATTTAGGTTCCTTTTATCATATTTTCATCCTGGAGTTTTTATATCACTGTACTGTAGCAATTATAATATTCCAATATAATTATTTGTTTCTTGATCCCTTGTGTGCAGTTGATATTTGTATAATAAGGGCCTGAAATCTCTCTTGGCATATAATGGACATTTAGTGAGCATAGGTTAAAGGAATAAATGAATGATTCTCAGAGATAACAAGATGGAAACTAATTAGGATAGAGTAGTCTTTAATTTTTGTCATCCATTAATTTTACATCATTTGCCCTGAACCCCATGCCTATCTTTTCCAAGCTCTAGTTGTGAGTATAAATTTTAAATTATGTTTGCACTTTTAGCAAATTATAAAGATCTAAGTTTGGTGGAGGATATGTGTATGAAAAAAGCATACTCACTGAGTTATTTAGTATCCAGGAGAGACAGACAAATGGACAGAAGTATAGAAGTATACTTATGAGCACTTAGAAATTAATAGGAACACATCTGTGAACGTGAGGTGACATGATTCGTTTTTAACCACACAGTACATGTCTACAAGTTCTATAATACACGCTAACAATGATAATGCAGGGTTATGAAAGTTGTTAGACATTTGTGTCATGGAAATATATTTAGGTAAATGTTTTTGCTTTTAAAATGGGTATTTTAGAGCAAAATTCAATCCTAAAGAGGCAAGTCAGAGATTGGTTCACTAGATTTAAGGGCTGCTCTCTGTTCTAAATGCAGTATTGCCTCAGGTCTCAGCTTTGCCTGAATGAAGGCAGCCAGGCTGTGGGGTGCAATTTGAAATGCCTAGATGTTTTGACTAAGCTTTGACTGAGAGCAGAAGTGATTCTTTCCGTACAAACAATGTAGTTTACTAGGATGTACCCAAGAAACAAGAAGCAGCCTTCCCTCATGCTTACCAAAAAGAGATAAGAGAAATAAAGATGGCCTCTGCTTTCTGGACAAAGAGTATTGATTGTTCAACAAACTAAGGAGGGCAAGTAAGTGCTAAATGGAAATCATAATAACACTGTGATGATCTCTATGAACAAAAATCAATAGAAAAGGAATGGTTTTATAAGAGATATACAATGTTATTATCCTAATACCTCAAGCCATAAAGCTGAGGCATTTGAGTGTACATGACATAGTAGCTCAACTGACAGGGAAACCATGGTAGCCAAAATAATCTCAAAATGATTTCTGATGGTACATATCTCACCACTTCCCCACCTTCTCCCCTCCCATACACACAGGAGCTAGCTCCAGCTATACATTTCCTTTCATTTCCTCCATTTGTTGTAATTCCTGAACTTTGTTCTCACCTCAGGGTCTTTAAACTTGCAGTTTCTTCTGCCTGGAACATCAGTTACTGGCTATTTCTCATCAATCAGGTCTCTGCTCAAAAGCCATTTCCTGATACAACTTGCCAAATTATGGCAGCTTATAAAAAAAGTCTACACTTTACTCTCTACCAGTAGCTGTCTAACCCATTCCCTTCTTTGCATTTATTCCATAGCCTGTACCCCTCTGTGTGGCTATTTTTATTTTCTGTTTCCTGCCTCAGAGGAATGTAAGTTCTATATTTTATCTTATTCAGTATTGTTTCCCCAGACTCCAGAAATCTATTTGGAATGTGTGTGTGTGTGTGTGTGTGTGTGTGTGTGTGTGTGTGTGTGTTAGTCACTCAGTCGTGTCTGACTCTTTGCGACCCTGTGGACTGTAACCCACCAGGCTCCTTTGTCCATGGGATTCTCCAGGCAAGAATACCGGAGTGGGCTGCCATTTCCTTCCCTAATAAAAATATAGTGGGTGCAAAATAGACATTGTTTAATGGATAAATTAATATTTTAATAACCAATTTTCCTAGTATATGTCTGTCATATTTTCCCCCAACAGACTGCAGATTTCTTGAACAGGGCTAGAACAATGTTTCCTTCTTTTGCTCCTTTTGCCTAAAGAAAGCTGAACAATCTGGCTCATGCCTTTAGATTGTCTCCATATCTGATTACTTGAACAAATATTAACTCTCTGTGTTTAAAGAGGCTTGCTATTTAGAAGTGCTTGCTGTTTACATTTTTGCTATTTTGGCCATTTGTTGGCCAAACTTCTCTGTGAGAGTAAAACAGATTTGGGCTCCCCAGATGGTGCTAGTGGTAAAGAATCCACCACCCAATGCAGGGGGCACAAGAGACATGGGTTTGATCCCTGGGTCCAGAAGATCCCCTAGAGTAGGGAATGGCAACTCACACCAGTATTCTTGCCTGGAAAATTCTATGGAAGGAGGAGCCTGGCAGGCTACAGTCTATGGGGTCACAGAGAGTCAGACACCACTGAGTGACTAAGCATGCACTCACACAAACACACACATACACAAACACACAACAGATTTAAGATAATGCTAATTTATTTCTCTTTCTTCTCTGCTATCCCAGGGAAAAAGTTGCCATGTAAAAGTAATCTTTTCCCAAATAGAAAGCACTCTATATTAGGAAAATATTCTCTGCTCCTCAACTGGACACGGTGGTGGTTTAGTCACTAAGTCATGTCCTATTATTGCTACCCCATGGACGGGAGCCCACCAGGCTCCTCTGTCCATGAGATTATCCAGGCAAGAATACTGGAGTAGGTTGCCATTTCCTTCTTCACAACTATACATAGAAGCCACAAAAAGTAGGAGAAAAAGCAAGTCAGCATTTTTAAGCTTTTAGAACTTCATGATGTTCAATTGACTAACTGGTTCTTATACTTTAGTTACTGCCTCATTAACTATAAAGGAGAAATTATCTTGGGTTCAAAGAGAAAGATAAACCATAGCTTTTATTCCATAAGGAAAAATCTAATTATAGCTTAAAGAATCAATGAGAATAATATTGATATAAAATATAGAAGAGAACTATTAAATTGGCTCAATAAAGTTTTAGTAATAGATGGGTTTCTTCTAGGTCAGTAACTTTTTCCCTGTCTTCCTGGAGCATTAATTATTTATTCATTACGTTCCTTCAGTAACTGTGAAATTATTACCTTTTAGTTTAATCAGTACATTTTCTATATTCTTTATTTCTGACTCATGTCTAGAAAGTTTTCTAAAACAAAAAATTTCCCTCTACTGCTTGAGTATATTTATGGGTTTGAGATTAAAACTTAGATGCTACATACCTATACCTGAGAACTCAACATCTAAATTATGGCTTGCAAGAAAACTTGTTAGCATTTTCAACAATTTTCCCAAGTGTAAATTCAGGAAAAATCAATTTACTTTCTCTTTTTTAATTTCAGGTATAAGTTATAATTCTGCAGTACCCAATATCTCTCTGAAGCCCATGGTCTATTCTTTTTCTTTTCTGTATATTTCAAACTGATCCTTTGGAGTTATCTTGAAAGAAAATTAATAGGCTCCTTATTAAGTATTGTAGTGTTTCAGGTAGCAAATGCAGGACAGCTACCTAACCAATCCCTGAGTAGCCAACCAGTGAGTGTGGCATTAATGATTTTGGAGAAAGTTAACTAAGTACATCTATCACTTTGTCATGTGTGGTAAAAGAACGCATCAATCAGAGCATAAGAGAGATCTGTCTTTGTTTCCGTCTGTGAGTCCTACTGAAATCTGTTACAAAAATCAATAGAACAGGTATAGTAAGCTGTGTTTATGTTGATTAAATAAAACAAATGGAAAAATAGAAGGTAGGAGACTAGTAATAAAGCTTCTAGAGTAAAGTAAAGGTCAGTTTCCTAAGACAGAAACTGTGTTTCTGAATTTGGCATTCCTGAGAACATTTTTGAGTATCGGTGTCTTATAAACATGATCTAAATGACTGTACTATTAACTTTTTCAAAATGCTATTTAACCTCATTCAAGGAGAAGAAAACTGATAATATAGCTATGAATGTTTTACCTTGTTATTTAATTCCACTCTGTATGGCTTCCCTGGTGGCTCAGATGGTAAAGAATCTGCCTGCAATGCAGGAGACCTGGGTTTGATCCCTGGCTCAGAAAGATCCACTGGAGAAGCAAATGGCAACCCACTCCAGTAATCTTGCCTGGAGAATCCCATGGACAGAGGAGCCTGGCAGGCTACAGTCCATGGGGTCTGAAAGAGTCAGACATGACAGAAGCAACTTAGCATACACACATGCAGCTTAAACAAAGCCATTTTATAGGGAAAGGAGAATAACCAGAAATTATTTACTGATTTTGTTGTTGACTATTTCTAGCTACAAGTCTTACCTGAAGATTCTGTTTCCCAATATCTAGCCATAAAAGATAGGCTAGTAAAGCCCCACCACATGCAGAAGGCAATGCTATCTGAACCAGAGAGCCCAGCCATTCGGTCATAATGAGATGGTGAGAGGCAATGGCCTTCAGAATCAGATGGGACTTTACACTGGCTTGGTTGAGTTCGCATAAACAACCTCTTTACTACTCAGAAAGTAGGCATGGTGTTGCCTCTGACTGCTGGGAATCACCACTCTGGAGACATGGTTAAGACAAATAACAGAATCATTCTTACATCAATAGATGCACATCCTTTTCTCTTATGTAAGTCCTAGACTGAATTCAAGTAAAGACACAGGTCTTTTTACTCTTTTAGATGGTCCTGCATTCATTCAAAAATAACTTTTGAAAGCATAAAATTGTGGATGTACAAACTTGATGTGGATGTACAAATATTGACAGTACCTCCTCCTAGGGAGTTTATAATCTTATGAGACAACAAACCAAAACAAACAGAGCAGTTAGAAAGTAAGATAAAATGAATCCATTTTGAAGCAACAGTTAAGGAGGCATCAGAATGAACCAGAAATCAGGTCAAGGTTTCCTGGGAAGGATAAAACTTGACTGTAAGAAAAAATGTTTCCCTCTCCAGAGTGATTCTTTACATAGTTATTTTGCGTTTCCTGTTTCTATGAATGTTGGAGTACAGATACTGAATTTTACCCAACTCTGTGATTTCTGGGTACAAAGGGAAATTTGTGGTCATGTTATTTGAGGTAACCAAACACCTGTAATTGTTCCTCACTAAACAGTAAACACCTAGGCAGAAATTAAATGTGGAGGTGGTAAGGTATATTTTTTCTAATATGCTGCTGCTGCTAGGTCACTTCAGTTGTGTCTGACTCTGTGTGACCCTATAGATGGCAGCCCACCAGGCTCACTCATCCCTGGGTTTCTCCAGGCAAGAACACTGGAGTGGGTTGACATTTCCTTCTCCAATGCATGAAAGTGAAAAGTGAAAGTGAAGTCATTCAGTCGTGTCCAACCCTCAGCGACCCCATGGACTGCAGCCTACCAGGCTCCTCGGTCCGTGGGATTTTCCAGGCAAGAGTACTGGAGTGGGGTGCCATTGCCTTTAGAACGGAGACATTCTAAAATATAAGGAATAACAAATAGCAAGAATATTTAATGGGAAAATTTAGAAAGGAAATGTGGTTTTCTATATGGCTTCACAACAACAACGAAACTGAAAAAACAATAAGAAAGGGAAAATAACCAGAAAAACCTAGCAACTGTGTTCCTAAAAACTGAGCCATAAATAATGAGATGGACCCCTAGGGCTTTCCTGGTGGCTCAGAGGTAAAGAATCTGCCTGCAATGCAGGAGACCTGGGTTTGGTCCCTGGGTTGGGAAATCCCCTAGAGGAGGGCATAGTTACCCACTTCAGTATTCTTGCCTGGAGAATCCCCATGGACAGAGGAGCCTGGTGGGCTACAGTCCATGGGGTGGCAAAGAGCTGGACATGACTGAGCGACAAAGCACAATGAGATAATATAAAACAGAAGACAAAGGAAAAAATGCAAAAGAATAGAGCTTGATGATTTTAAACAATCTTTGAAGTCTCTGGAGAATTTAACATGTAAGAAAACATGTCTTGAAGTTAACATTTGTGAATTTACATTCCAAAAACCTGGAGGTGCTCCATGGGAAAAAAGTCACAGTGGTCCTGTAGGCTTGAGAATGTGTGCTTTCTTTATTGTAGTCCTTCTCAGAACCTTTAGTTAGTTAATACACATTGTTGTAAATGTTCAAAGGTGGGGGGCAGTATAAAAAGTTTCTAAGATATTTGGTCACACAATTCTCCCTTACCCTTAAAGAAAATATTTACTAAATATCCCAAGGAACAGTAGTAGTCTTTGAACATAGTTTGGAAAATGAACCACTTCACTCATGAGCAGTTGAAGCCTATCACTATAGTAAATCTATGTTGACTGTCTAGATTAGTGGAAAAGGGTTCTTTATTTGCTAATTGTCAAACACATAACTGGATTTTTTATGTCCAGATAATTGCTTTAAATGCACTTTCTTCCCAAAAAGAATGTAGCTGAACTTCTCCTCAGCCCCTCTGCCTGTTCTATCAGGTTCCGGATGGCCTGGTGTATTCAGTAACGCTGCAATAGGCACACGTTGGATCAGTATTTGACCACATATCGATGATATGATTGTAGTCACTATATTAAACTGGCATCAGCAGGACAAGGGGATGAACAACAAAGGAAGAATTATAGAATCTGAGAGATAAAAATCACTTTGGAGATCTTCTAGTCAGACTCTCATTTTACAAATGATTGTGTGCATTTATGTGTGTGCTCTGCCATGTGCAATCCGTGGACTGTGGCCTGCCAGGCTCCTCTGTCCATGGAATTTTCAGGCAAGAATACTGGAGTTCCATTTCCTACTCCAGGGCACCTTCCCAACCCAGGGATTGAACCCACGTTTCTTGAGTCACCTGCAGTGGCAGGGAGAATCTTTATCAACTACACCAACTGGGAAGCTACAAGTGTATAGAGTATAACTTGTAAAAAGATTATTCCAGGTCTTATAGTTAAGCGGTAGAAATCTCTTCTCCCAGCCCAGTCTAGTCCATGCATTTAATTTTAATGAAAATTAAAACAATTCATTAGTGGAAAAAAGAAGGAAAAAATACTACATTTGAATTTATTTTTAAAGTGGTCAACAATAACCTTCAGTTCAGTTCAGTTCAGTCGCTTAGTCATGTCTGACTCTTTGTGACCCCATGGACTGCAGCACACCAAGCCTCCCTGTCCATTGCCAGCTCCTGGAGATTACTCAAACTCATGTCCATTGAGTCGCTGATGCCATCCAGCCATCTCATCCCCTGTCATCCTCTTCTCCTCCTTGAAGTCCAAGGAACTCTCATGAGTCTTCTCCAGCACCACAGTTCAAAAGCATCAATTCTTCAGTGTTCAGCCATCTTTATGGTTCAACTCTCACATCTGTACATGGCTCCTGGAAAAATCATGGCTTTGACTACATGGACCTTTATTGGCAAAGTTCTCTCTCTCTCTCTCTTTTTTTTTTTTTGGTCTGTTTTTTGTTTCCCTTTTGTGTCTCTGCTTTTTAATACACTCTAGATTTGTCATAGCTTTTCTTCCAAGAAGCAAGTGTCTTTTAATGTCATTGCTGAAGTCACCATCTACAGTGGTTTTGGAGCCGAAGAAAAAAATCTGCCACTGTTTCCACTTTTTTCCCCATCTAGTTGCCATGAAATGATGGGACCAGATGTCATGATCTTAGTGTTTTTGAGTTTTAAGCCAGGATTTCACTCTCCTTTTCACCTTCATCAAGAGATTCTTTAGATCCTCTTCATTATTTGCCATTAAAGGTGTATCATCTGCATATCTGAGACTGTTGATATTTCTCCTGGCATTCTTGATTCCAGTTTGTGAGTCATCCAGTCTGGCTTTTCACATGATGTACTCTGCGTAGAAGTTAAATAAGCAGGGTGACAATATACAGCCTTGACACACTGCCTTCCCAATTTTGAACCAGTCCATTGTTCCATGTCTCATTCTAAAGGCTGCTTCTTGACCTGCATATAGGTTTCTTAGGGGGCAGGTAAGGTGGTCTGGCATTCCTGTCTCTTTAAGAATTTTCCACAGTTCGTTATGATCCACCAGTGGCCCAGATGGTAAAGAACCCACCTGCACTGCAGGAGACCCAGGTTCTATCCCTACATTAGGAAGATATCCTGAAGAAGGAGCTAGCTACTCACTCCAAGATTCTGGCCTGAAGAATTCCATGGACAGAGGAGCCTGGTTGGCTACAGTCCGTGGGGTTGCAGAGAGTTGGACACAACTCAGCGATTAACACTGTACACAGGCAAAGTCTTTAGCAGTCAATGAAGCAGAAGCAGATGTTTTCTCTGAAATTCCCTTGCTTTTTCTATAATCCAGTGGATGTTGGCTATTTGATCTCTTGTTAAACTGTTAAATTAAGTGACTGTGAGTCTGAGTGAACTCCGGGAGTTGGTGATGGACAGGGAGGCCTGGTGTGCTGCGATTCATGGGGTCGCAAAGAGTCGGACATGCTGAGTGACTGAATTGAACTGAACTGAGATCTAAATTCAGAGAGGCTACCACAGAATGAAGTGGTTACTTACTTTAGAAAGTGATTCATCCCATAACAGAAGGCTCAAACCCAACCCCTTTTTTCTTCACCTGCTGTGCTGCAAAAAACAGAAGCCACTGTGCTGAGAGCTGATCCTTGGAGCCACAAGCAGGCCAGGGTAGCATTTTCTCTGGCCAGTGCATTCTCAGGGCATAGAAAAATTTCACCTCTACCCCTCTTGAGTTCTTGTGACTGGACAAATTGAATACAAGACAGATTAAAAGGAAAAAAGACAAGTTTAATTTATGCGCACAGTGGTCTCATAAAATGGAACTAAGAAGTGGCCAAGGTAGGTAGCTTTTATACTTTTTAGACAAGCAATAAATTTGAGAGGAACTGACAGGAAAAAGTAACTATGTTTGGGTGCTTAATTAATAAGGAATTTAAGCAAAGTTTGGACTTGAGCAGTATATTAGTAAAGGATTAGCAAGGTTTACACAGATGTCTCAGCCCTGAATTCCTTGCCTCTGTTGATAAGGACGTCTTTTTATCTCCTTTTTACAGGGAGGGCATTTCTTACATGGGACATTTATGTTCTGTTTCCAGGGAGACAGAGAGGAGGGTCAAACTGTCCCCTTTGTATTGGCCATTTCTTAAGTAAGTTTACTTCAAAATAACCAATGTGAAAAAATGTTTTCTGGTCCTAAGCAATTTCTGGATTTCAGGGGGATCTTTTAAATAAGTTAGAAGGGGATCAGATTTTTAGCATATACAATGAGTCTGTGAGCTTGACAGATAAGTTCTGTTTTTTGTATTTTTAACTGCTAAATTTAGTGTTATATAACTAACTATCTTCAACGTTTGAAAGCTGAAGATTGGATATACGTCATGTTAGCATTGCTTAATACTTACAACTTTTTGAGTTAAACTGGAAATGCCTTTTTCCACTTGGATACATTTTCTTCAATGGATTTTCTGTTCAAATGTTCTAGAAATATTCATCCATATATTGAAATATATGCCATAACTTTATATCGAGAAGAAGAAAAGCCCAAGTAAATGACAAGAGAATGAAAGTGGAAGTCTGCTTATTAAAGTTAGGCATGTTTTGAGTATACTGTGATTACATCAACTCTTTCAATGCTATAGTTAATAGAATATTAGACTCAGCAAAACTGAAAACTTGCAATTTAGCAAACATTTATTGAATAACTTATGTCTATATTTTGTGTATTACTCTGCTGAAACTATGGTGTAATGTAAGCACGGGATGTTTCCTGCTCTGAAAAGCAATTTTATATAGCACATACACAAATAATCCTGGAGGAGGAAATGGCAACCCACTTCGGTATTCTTGGCTGGAGAATCCCATGGACAGAAGAGCCTGGCATGCTACAGTTATGATGTTGCAAAGAGTTGAACACAACTGTGGGACTGAGTATGCACACACACATGTACACACATACATGAAGTGATAAAAAAATGATATACATAGAAGGAGCGGGAGCTGAGGGGAGGGAGAGGCCGGTTTGGGTCTGGCCGCTGCCGCTGTTCGCCCGAGGTCTTCAGGCCGGGCTGCGGCTCCGTCCTCCTAAAAAAAAAAAAAAAAAAAGTGATATACATAGGAATGAATAAGATGAAATACAAATCATGAAAGAATTATATGGCCAATATGAATTGTTATGGGGTAGACATTCTGGAAAGAGCCTTAATTAGAGATGTGCCTGAAAAGGTGGACAGGATTTCAATTGATGGAGTGAATGAAGAAGCAGGACTAAAATAAAAAATATTCCAGTAAGAAAAGGAAAACAGTAAAAATTATATTTACATGCAAAAATCTATATAATGCACGATAGCCACACAGGACAAAATCACATTATCATTTGAAAACATGCAGAAAAAGCATTTGAAAAAAAAACACTAAACTTTCATGATAAACACATGCAATAAAATAGGAATGAAGGGAACTTCCTCAATCTGAAAAAGGCATCTACAAAAACCTACAGTCAACATCATATTTACTGGTGAAAGACTGAATACTTTCTCCCTGCATCAGACATAAGAACATGAGGTCTGCTCTTGCCACTACGATTCAGTTTTGCACTTGAGTTTCCAGATAGGGCAATTAGGCAACAAATGAATTACGAGGTTTCTAGATTGGAAAGCAAAAGATAAAACTATCTCACTTTGTAAATGACATGATCTTGTATACAGAAAATCCCAAGAAAACTTCCAAAAAACCATTAGAACTAACAAAAAAATTCAGCATGGTTGCAAGAGACAAGATCGATGTACAGAAATCACTTATATTTCTATACACTGACAATGTAAATAATTTCATTCACAATAGCATCAAAAAGAATAGGGGATTTAGGAATAGATTTTTAAAAAGGATTATAGCCTGGGATGGGGCTTCCCTGGTGGCTTAGTGGTAAAGAACATGCCTGCCAAGGCAGGAGACATAAGAGATGAGGGTTTGATCCTGGGTCTGGAAGACCTCCTGGAGGAGGACATGGCAACCCACTTCAGTATTCTTGCCTAAAGAATCCCCATGGACAGAGGAACCTGGTGGGCTATAGCCCATAGGGTCAGAAAGAGTTGGACACGGCTGAAGCTACTGAGCAAGCAAGCCTAACCTGGGACATTGTTGTTGTTTACTCACTAAGTTGTGCTTGACTCTTTGTGACACCATGGACTGTAGCTCACCAACTCCTCTGTCCATGGGATTTGCCAGGTAAGAACACTGGAATGGGTTGCCATTTTCCTTTCAAATGGAACTTCTGACCCAGGGATTGAACTTGTGTCTCCTGCTTTGGCAGGCAGATTCTTTACCACTCACTGAGCCACTAGGGAAGCCCCTGTATCCCGGGATACAGCCTCTCAGATATCTCTGAGGAACTGTTCCAAAGAGAAAGTGGGAAAAGGCTAGTGTATATGTTATTTTGGTTAGGGGACATGGGAGGTCAAGCATACACCTCAGTATAAGGTTATTGCTAATCATAAGGATCAGGTATTTCAGTTAATAATTTTAGTGCTTCTTTATGTATGGGAAGATACAAGAATCTGGGTTTAATAAAATTTTTCCTGAACTGTAACACTCAAACTATCTAAAAGGCCTGTTATGCCTGTTCTCCCAGAGTACAGAGTGTCTCATTCCTGATCTTCACCCTGAACTCTTTTCTGGGTGTACTACAGGTCAGCAACCACAGTAGCCAATGACTCAGTCCAGGTGGGCTGATATAACTTCATCTGTGTCCTCAGCTTGCAGTTAAGTGCTGCAGATTGATAACATGGGTCTTAAAAGCTGAATCGTAGCAGGCTGAGTCTAATTTAATGACTTCATCTAGTTTAATATAATACTTCTAAAAGGTAGATGTTATCTTTTCTATTTATACTAAGGAAGCCAAAGATCAAAAAAATTAAATACTTCGTTTAACAGTGTAAATTTTCTGTGTTAGTAACACAAATTTTCTGTGACTAACACAGAAAATTGTGGAACTTGAACACATGTATACCTGTGTGTGCATGTATGTTTCTGTGACTCCCCCGTACAAGAAGCATAATAGATAAGGAAACGAATTAGTTGTCTATTTTTGATGTATGAAGAGATAGAGGTACAAAGAGGTTGAAGTAATATTAATTGATATTTTATTATAACACTCCAAAATAAGGAAGAGTTAGATTTAAAAATTTTATCACATATATTGAATGACTTTATTCTAAATTTGTATGAATAAAATCTCTGCACAGCAATATACCATTACAGATGTAAGGAAGAAAAGAAAACTGAATACAAAGATTTGGCTGGAAATGTGCAGTCCAAGAGTACAAAATATCACTGCAAAACCCACTGAATAAATTTCACTTGTAAGAAAATGAGTGTGTGAATAGTCTTTGCTTTAAATTTGTAATTATGTCAAGCCATACATTTCCTTAAACCCTCTTCAGATTTGTTTAATTTTTAAAATGTACTCTTCTAAGAATTGCTTCAGGGAGAAATAGCTAATAAAGGCATTAAAAAGAAATTCCTCATGACATTGCAATTTATATTGCATGTTTTACAAAGTCAGCTATAAAATTTTAAGATGCCACCCAAAAATCTGAAAACTGTAGGCCTCATATCATCTACTAAGAAACCAAATATTAGTTTTCCAGGCAAAGTCAGACGAGATCTTCCTTAGATAATATATCAATAAATGTCTAAGCCCTGACTCCCCTAATGTAGATTTCAAGCATGTATCAGTAGGAATATATTGGCTTATCTCCCTTACTTTGAAACTGCAGTTGGGAACAATAATTTATAATGTGGTGAGAACGGCAAACACTTACAGGTTTCTGAAGTAATGTCAACATCTTAAATTACATTCAGGAGGAAAGTAGTGGCCAATGCAATCTGTCTTGCTACGTATTCTGTGATGCACGCATTCATGTAAACTGGAGAACACAAAACAACAGGAACAGCTGTTCCAGTGAAATGTAAAGTAAGTACGATGAGACAACAGAGCTCATTCAGCCTCACTGAGAGAAATGTACCTTTTAAAGATGAGCAGTTAAGGCATTAATTGAGAAATAATTCAATTATTTAATTAACCAACAATTTAGGCTATAATATATGCTTACATATTTGTTTCTGCAACAAATTAAAATATTTTTGGAAGAATGTAGGACATACATTATAAATGAACTAGCTATAGAAAATTCCCATTCCCCCATTTACCTGGTAAACTGTTCTTTATTTAAGATAAGGACATAATCCTGATTAAGCAAGTACTGATCTGAAGGCTTTTTTATGAATTTTTTTCTTCTCAGTGGCTGTTTAAGTGGCAGATATTATTCAATAAATTTCATAAAGACATTGTTATATATGTCTCTACTAGTTTAGAGTTCAAAGCAATGTCACTCAATATTGACACTTCAAAGACCACAGTTCTGACCTTGTACTATGCAATTTTGTAATAAACTCAGCTATTTCCCTCTACTCTCAATATGTCCTCTTTCCTGGGGAAATAGTTCTGGCTAGAGCTATTCTTATCAGTGCAAGAGAAAGTCAAAAATACTGTTTCATTACAGAAATGCTCAACAAACTAAGATTAGTGAGAAACATCCTTTATTGGACAAAATGTTTCAAAAGAAAACATACTTTTAACCCAGATACTTAATAGTAATATGTTGATTATATTTATTTTAAAATTTGGAAAAAAGAATATCCATTCACACCATTCTGGTTCAATATTGTGTTCAAAGTACCAGCCAGTGAAATAAGAGAAGGAAAAGAAGTGAAAGGCATACAGATTGGAAAGCATGAAATGAAAATTTCCCTTATTCACAAATACCATGATTGCCTATGTAAAAAATTCCAAGGAATTTTGAAGAACAATCCTAGAACTAATAACTGAATTTACTATATATATATATATATACACACACACCAAAATAGAATGAAACAGGTATAATTCCAATGAAATATGTGCAGGATCTATTCAGTAAAAAATATAAAATACAAGAAATTGGAGACCTAAATAACAGGAAAGACTTATTATGATCCCTGAATTGGAAGACAATATATTTAACATATTAATTCTCCCCAATTTGATCTCTAGATTTAATGTAATTCTTTTAAAAATACCTGGAGTATTTTTACACATTTAGTCAATGTGATTCTAAAGTTCATATGAAAAAGCAATGGAAGGAAAACACAAATAATATTGAAAAAAATAAAATTGGGAGACTCATATTACCTGGTTTTAATATTCACTATAAAGCTTCAGTAGTCTTTTTGCATTTTCATATTGTCCATGGGGTTCTCCAGGCAAGAAGTCTGGAGTGGGTTGCTATTTCCTTCTCCAGTGGACCACATCTTGTTTGAACTCTTCACTGTGTTCTGTCCATCTTGCTTAGCCCTGCACGTCACGGCTCATAGCTTCATGGAGTTACACAAGCCTCTCTGCCAGGACAAGACTGTGATGCATGGAAGGGAACAATGAAAAGAAAAGGAATTTTGACACAAAATGCATCTCAAAAGCATTAAGCTTGAGTGAAAGCCAGTCTCAAATGATTGCAAACATGATTCCATTTATTCAACTTTCTAGAAAGGCAAAACTATAGGGATGGAGAAAAGGTCAGTGAAAATCATACGTTAGGGATGGGGGAATATTTGAGCACAAAGTGGGAGCTTTAATAATTTGGCAAGATGGAACTGTTCAGAATTCAGATTGTAACGTTGGTGCTCAGGACAGGCCACTCTAAGGCATAGTGGCCGATTGATTATTTTGAATTAAAGTTACTTGAGAAGCAGCCCATGTAAGAAGGAAACCAACCCTTCTGTGTCTCCCTGAAAGCAGGAAGTAAATCTACCATATGAAAGGTGCAACTGGAGGCAGAAGGATACCCCTATCACCAGAGACAGAGAATTCAGGACCAAGAAGCTTTGTAAACAATCATTTTTACTTCTTTAAATCTGGACATCTGATCATGGCCAAAGTTATGTGAACATGTATATAAGTAGGTAAAAAGCTTTGCCTAAACCCTCCCAACAACATCCAAAAATATTTACTGGTAAATATGTCAATTGAGGGCTGGCTGACTAAATGCCACATTACTAAAACTTGAATGCAGGCTTTATATCTGTCAAACCACAGTTATCAGTAGTGTGGAACCAATAACTAAAAATAACCTTCAAAAAAAATAAAAAGAACCTTCAACATCATTATATTTAACTGTCATACAGAATATTCCAGAAAGAAAGTCATCAATGTTCTAAATACCTATTTTATTGGAGGTTTCATTGTGAGCTATAGTTGTTAACAAGCATTTAACACTATTTTTCAGACGTAAACAGCAGAATTTTTATTTATCTGTATACATTTGGGCTGGTTTTGTCATATTCTTCTAGCTAACTGACATATGGAATCTTGATTCCATCACAGATAATATTGAATTTTGTTACACTGCATAACAATAAACCTTTATATCAAAATCAGTTGTAGCATTCATTCAGATAGGACTCTACACTTGAGTATTCTCGCTCCAAAATTCACATTCCCATTTCTTCCTTTGATGAAGCTTCAAAAAAAAAAACACACACACACACACTCATGGGACTCCTTTTTTCACCCTCATTTGGTTATCCATTGCCTTTTACTTTCGAAGAGGTAACATCAATACATTGTTGTTGTTCAGTCGCTGCTGTGTCCGACTCTTTGTGACCCAATGGACTGCAGCATGCCAGGCTGCTCTGTCCTCCACTGTCTCCTGAAGTTTGCTTAAGTTCTTGTCCATTGAGTTAATAATGACATCCAACCATCTTATTCCCTGCCACCCTATTCTCCTTTTGCCTTCACTCTTTCCCATCATCTGGGTCTTTTCCAATGAGTTGGCTCTTTGCATCAGGTGGCCAAAGTATTGGAGGTTCAGCTTTAATTTTAATAGTTAATACATTATTAGTAGATAATTCTCTTTCCCTAAAACAGTAGATTCATGTTGAAATTCATGTAAAAACACATTGGCCTGATAAATACAATGGTTATTTTTAAAAAGCCAGAAAGTTTCAGATATTAAGATACTTTTCCTGCATCGTGACCATTGAAAATGTCAGAATGCGCCTTTAAATGGAGAAAAACTGCAGAATAAGTGAATGGAAGAATACTTGATGAATTTATGTAAATGATATAGTATTTTAAATGTTGCATTTCTAATTATGCTTGTTTTTAAAATTTAAGGGTTTTCATTTGTTCTAATGCTTTGAGATTTCTTCCAAATGAGGCCAATTGGAGTGACTTCTAAATGACTCCTAGGAATATTAATATAATCCAGATACACTGGTTATAGGGTCAGATAGCCTAGACTCTGATTCTATCATCTACTCACAGAAATAACTTAAGGCTTAGTTTCTCCTCTTCAAAATGGGAATAATAATACACTAAAAACCATTGAGCTTCTGTGAGAATTAAGTCAGTTATATGTAATGTGCTTTCTGAGAGCTTCCCAGAACAACAAAATAATTTATAAGCTTTTGACAAGAGAAAACTGAGTTTATGGCTTATCCAGGAGAATAAAACCTCTGCAGCACATGATAGCAGCTGTGATGACAAAGCAAAAGTCTGGATTGATTCACATTTTGAAGTCTGGTTGAAAGTAGATTTTTTTCACAAAATATTGGTCTTGATGAGGATTGGCTAGGAATCATAACAGTTTGGGACTGATGAAAACAGCAAGGAGAGCATTTTCAGGAGAGAGAGAGAGAGAGTCAAGGAATCTTACGCAATACACTGTTGGTGCTTTCTGTTGAAGAGCTAATGGATCTTGGGAATTCCTGTAACAAGTAATGTAGTTATTTCCAACTTCTTTCATCCTGGGTAAAGGTCTTCTGGAATAGACAGTTATGCTAATGAAGACTGTAGAATAATAAGATCATTTTTGTCTTTACTGTCAAGTGACGTGAAAGTGTCTTAGAAGAGCCCTTGCACATGTTAAACACTATATATGCATTTTGTTGTTTTCATGTTTATGATACCATTATTATTAAAATTGAGTGTGTCAAATTATGTACAAAGACTTTCAAACTACTAATGTGGCCCACTTTTCTTCTCTGTTCTTGGCTCTGTTGGATATTTATTTTAGGATTAAGAAAGAGTAGCTTGCTTTCTTGTGTGCCCATCTGCTGTTTGCAGTAATACCCCCCATCCAGTTTGCCAATTGTCACTCGGTAATAAGGATGGCACAAGGTGATGAGACACACATTCTACTGGGGGAGGGGGACACACCCATGAAAAGTTACAACATAATAAATGCTCTGAAAGAGGTGTGAAGGAAAGATTTAAGAAGCACGGAGGACAACGGGCCCAATTGCACATGAGGGAAAGAATTTTGCAAAATTCAGAAATGCCAAGAGAAGACCACAGTTTGAGTGCACCTAAATAAAAATCATGGATGACTCCCACTGAATCTGATTTCTCAGAGAGCACTCTGTATTGTTACAAACCTTTCCACTGGGGTATATCTTGCAGCACATTTTATCCCAGTTTTGAGTTTGACTGCTACAATGCACTTCTTAAAGAGATTTCTTTTGCTTGAAACATCAGTGGTAAAGAATCTGCCTGCCAAATCAGGAGTCTCAGGAGATGTGGGTTCCATCCCTGAACTGGGAAGATCCCCTGGAGGAGCAAATGACAACCCACTCCAGTACTCTTACCTAGAGAATCCCATACACAAATGAGACTGGCACAGTACATAGGGTCACAGAGTTGGACACGACTGAGCGACAGAGCACACACACACACAGAAACATACAAACACTACATCCTGGAGACTTAGCACCTGTACCGACCATATTCAAAATTCAACTTAAAAGAAATATGGTGGTGATATCCCAGAGCCTTCATATTTATACTTTGTATCCTGTTGTGCCCGGACAGTCCTGCTTAATGCCTGATGTCTGCTGCTGCTGCTGCTAAGTCGCTTTAGTCGTGTCCGACCCTGTGCAACCCCAGAGACGGCAGCCCACTAGGTTCCCCCGTCCCTGGGATTCTCCAGGCAAGAACACTGGAGTGTCTAGTGTATTTATAAACAGTGACTCATTTCTCTCTTCAAATTATATGGTTACCCTATTTGTACTACCTTTTGCCACTGTTCTGTGAAAAATAGACTGCTGCTGCTGCTGCTTCAGTCGTGTCCGCCTCTATGCGACCCCACAGATGGCAGTCCACCAGGCTCCTCCATCCCTGGGATTCTCCAGGCAAGAATACTGGAGTGGGTTGCCATTTCCTTCTCCAGTGCATGAAAGTGAAAAGTGAAAAGTGAAAGTGAAGTCGCTCAGTCGTGTCCGACTCTTAGCGACCCCATGGGCTGCAGCCTACCAGGCTCCTCCATCCATGGGAAAAATAGACTAGGAACTAGAAAACACGTGTCACTTACCTTGGACAAATGACACTTTTGAAATTATGATGATAATAAGCATGATAATAGAAGTGAAAATGTAGCATGCATAAAAGGTGATCTACAAATGTTTGGTTAATTTGAACAATGGCCTATACATTAGCATCATATGGGTGGGGAGAAAGAAGTGTTTCAAGACAAATGTGAATATACTTTTACAACTATTGTATTCCTAAAACAAATGATTACATTTGACTGATTTACCAATATTTATGTTTCAGTCTCAGGTCCAGCTGTCCTCCTATTCAACAGGAAGTAAAAGATAGTAAGAATGAGAGAAAAATTAGCTTACTATGTCCCTGTGGATAAGTCTTAGCTTGAGATTCATGTCTTCATTTCTAAAATAACATGATGAGCTAAGCACTTTTAACTGAAGTGTGGAGACCTTCTTCTTGCTGAGTGAGAAAGATGTGGAGTCACAGTTTGTGGGTGGATGGGGTGGGAAGACTGAACACAGCCTGAACTCTACTTTATCCAAGCACCAACTTGTGCCAGCTTGTTCCAGCTCTTCTGGATGCCGGAGGGCACGCAATGAGTGTGCATGCTCTCTGAAATCTAGCAGCCCCAAATGTTGTCAACATTGGACTGGTTAATCTCTAAGCCTTAAATACCAACAGTATCATACACAGACAGCTTTTATAAATAAAAATAGATATTTTTAAAAAATAACAATTCAAGTGGGCACCAAAATATGTTTTGGCTTCCTAAGGTTTAAAACACAGGAATTTATTTTCTCACAGTTCTGAATCCAGAAGTTAAAAATCAAGGCATCAAGGTATAATCAGGGCTAAGCTAACTCTGAAGGCCCTATATGGGAATAATTCCTTGACCCTTCTAGCTTCCAGTGGCCTCAGATGTTAATTTTCTGGGTAAAGTTATTTCTGAGCTTCAGGTCCAGACATGGTAATTCATAGCTACATCATTTTGCCTAAGCTGAAGAATTTATATAAGCAATGGTGTCTGTTACCTATGAAGATTCTAAGTGTCTCTAACAAGTGAGAAAAACATTATTTTCCCATTATATCCTTGCATTCAAAAGAATAAAACAAGTAATAATTAGGAATAAAACATCTAGAATTTAACTTTCAAGTTGCAAGTTAAACAAAAGAGAAGCCAGGCAATGTTCAATATTCAAGATGAAATTTTAATGTTGACATCAACTGAATCATGATGAATAGTATAAACAGTAAATGAATAATTGCATGCTATGCTAAATATATTGTTATAAAAACTCTATTACATTTTCTGAATAGTTTCATTCATAATGATGAACTAATTATATTTTAGCGTCTAATGATCAGAACCAAATGAGCTGCATTGGAAGGCCACAGCTTTCTCATTTCAATATGTACTTTTGATCTTGTAACAATGTTTTCTTCTACAAGTAAGAGAGAATCTAACTATGTTGCCAAGCACTGAAGGAATACTGTGCCCCTTCTCTTTGTAACTGAGCATTGGTAAGCTCTTTTTTGGACAATGTTCATTTATTTTGTCCAGATTTTTGTATGGTAAGATTCCTCCTTCTCATAAATGCAGTGTCAATAGCACAACATGCTACTGATGTTATAGAAAAGCTAAGTCCTTTATTAATGAGAAGAATAAATATTGCCTATTGAAAGTCTGTGGAGTTTCATATTGAAAATAGAAACCAGTCTCATTTAAAATTAAGAACTGAGTATTCAGATCAATGCTATTTATTTTTATCTTGAGTAACGGAAGGGCTAGTACAAATGACTTTTGCTACCTTGGGGTGCTTATCCCACCTTCTCCTGGTCCATGAGCCTGATTCCCAAATACACTCCCTTCAAAAAACATTAGCCTGATTTAGTGAGGAAACGATATAAACAGTGAGCAAAATGCCAATTTCTAGAATAAAGGTATGAGCAGAAGCTTGGATACTCTGGTATAGTGAATGCCATGTGGTCTTGCATTCATATCTCCTTAGTCTGTCTTTGAAGATGTCAGTACTCACTCCCACAGCTGATGAAGTCTGAGTTGTTCACAGCTCTTGGCAGAGCCCCTCTCTAGAACTGACCCTGGGCTTCACCTCATGTCGCATCTCTTCTTGGGGCTATCTGCATACAGTGACTTGCCAACATTGAGGTATAAAGGCGAAGTCCCCTTGTCTGAATTCAGGGCAACTCTGAAGACTCATGCTAGCTGTGACCTCCCCATAAAATTGTCTAAGGCTTTGTTGTGACTGCATGACTGTTCAGCTTCTCTCTCTGGATATTCCTGGTTTCTTCCCACTCTCCTACTCATACATATTAATTTTAAGAACATATAATGCCCAAAAACTTTCTGCAGGTAAATCTCTGTCATACAGTCTGCTTCCTGGGGAAAATGACCTGTTATATTTAGTCCAGAGAGGTCGAAGAAGACTTGTTAGTTATATTATAATTTGAGACTTTTCTCCCAGTACTAATAAAAGTTTGTCTCCTGAAAAGAATGAAAAAAGAATGCATTCCATATAAAAGGAACAGTGCAAGAAAAAGCAGAAATAAGAAAGAATACGCCTTATTCAGCCTGGCATGGTACAGTTAATAGAGTCGCAAAGAGTCAGACGTGACTTCGCAATTGAACAATAACAGCTTAGTCAAGCAACTTTGTTAGAATACCAGAGAGGCAATTTACAGCATATCTGCAGAAGGTAGGGCCCAAGTTATAAGGGTTCTTGGTTGCTTATCTGAGGAATTTGGATTTTTCTCCATAGGTAATGGGCTTCCCTGATGGTGCAGTGGGTAAAGAATCCACCTGCAATGCAAGAGACACAGGAGACATGGGTTGGATTCCTGGGTCAGAAAGATCCCCTGGAGGAGGAAATGGCAAACTACTCCAGTATTCTTGCCTGGAGAATCCTATGGACAGAGGAGCCCCATGGGCTACAGTCCATGGGCTCACAAAGAGTCAGACACAACTGAGCAACTAAGCATAGCATGGTGTGGCCATAGGTAATAGGCAATCATTTTTGTAAACTGTATGTACAGGATTACGTGTGAAAATTTTTTCATTAAGAAAACCAGAAATGTCATAGAAGGTAGATTAGAAGGCAGTCAAGAGACAAGAGCAGGAGGGAAACTAAATGGAAGGCAGTTGTAATTTTAGAAGCAAAGAATTTCAAGGGTTAAACTGAAGCAGAGATGGTGAATTTATAGATAAGGAAAATGGACAATGCAATGAAGGTAAAAACAACTTTATCAGGTAACTGGATATCAGAACTAAAGATGAAGTAGTGATTTCTGCTTGGGTCCATGAAGGCAGCTGTGGTTGTAAATGATCGGCAGAACAACAGGTGGAGGGGATATGACTGAGACTGTGGTATCAGAGGAGAAAGAAGACTAGGAAGAGCCTGATGAATGCCCTGATGAATTCATCTTCTTTGGTGATTCTTTGGTGATTCAAAGGTATCTTCTTTGGTGGCTGACATTCTGTACTGCACAGAAAGAAGTAGTATTTCCCTCCAGTGACTTTGAAGCTGTTAGCATATCACAAGTAGTAAGAAGTTTTATACTGGGGAGAAAAAGGCTTACCTTCCAAATAGTAACTTCATGCAGGCATCAATATGACATGACCTG
This sequence comes from Bos taurus, assembly GCF_002263795.3. Lineage (NCBI taxonomy): Eukaryota > Metazoa > Chordata > Mammalia > Artiodactyla > Bovidae > Bos > Bos taurus. The sequence goes on along the minus strand of NC_037338.1, from coordinate 17,045,207 downwards.
AGATAAGGTCAAAAGTTAGCCGGACCATTCACCAGAGAAAAATAGCACCCAAGTGAAGCAGCAATAGGCACCACTGAAAATGTTCTATAGCAGGATGATAGAGAACGTATAACTTGCTTATTTTCTTTGACAGCAGAGATCCTAGAAGCAGTTATCTGCTGCAATCCTTCTCCTTTGTGGGACACGAGAGCAGGCTGCACACTGTAATTGTGTAGGTTCATGTCTTGACAATGGAACTGACAAGCCTGTCAGACTTGACTAGACGGTGAGGGTGTTAACCCTGGCTTGCTTCCCACTAGTCATAAGAAGTCATGCTGGTTCTCCATGAAGCTCATTTTAAGTATTCCATATCAACAAGGATCATACACACTGGTATAAAATACTGAAAGTTTTAATCGAATGTTCTGCATACCTAATAATTTTCTCATGTGACTGAGTCATAGAGAAATAAAATGATTATTCAAAGGACAAATTTGCATCTTGAGAGTCTGTGAATCATCTATATTAGATCATATACAGTATACGTTAAAAATGCAAAATTCAAGGTCCCAGTTTAGCTACTGATTTAGAATCTAAAGCAGGGTTTATCATGCTGTCCTTATTCACATTCGGGGTTGGAAAATTCCTTGTTGTGGGGATTGTCCTGTGTTTTATAGGATGTTTAGCAGCATCCATAGTCCCCACCCACTGGATGCCAAGAGTGTGCCTACACACACAAGTGTGCACATTCGGACAATCAAAAATGTCTTAAGACATTGCCAAATGTTTCTTTTGTGAAAAAAATCACCCCTGGTGGAGAACCACTTATCTAGAGAGATAGGCCTGAAAATCTGCTTTTCTCCTTCATACATGAAGTGTGGAATTGCATGACTTAGATCATCAGCAGAGTCACCATCCCAACACCATGGAGGACTACTTCCTTTAGTCTTTTGCTATTTTCTAATAAAATAATGTGTGTGTAGAGAGACAAAGGAAGGAAAGTATGTGCCTGTGTTGAGTGAGGGGAGTCTTTTCCATTTTTTGTAGATATTTATCTGTTTCTTTAAGCCCTGAATGTTACCCAGTGGCAGCTGATGACCTAGCATACAAGTGAGATCCACTTATTGTTGGATAAAACGAGGGCGTGACACTATCCTCTTGCCCACTGAGAAAAGGAATTAAATAACAAATGTTCAACCAAAGTATATACACAAAACTAATAGGCACTGAGGATTCAGAAATGAGTAATGCACATCTCTTGGTCTTTAGAGTTTGCACATCAATGGGGAAAGACAATGCAATGCAACGTAGAACCTTGCTTTGCCTATTAAAATAATCTGATTGAAAGATACTGGGTCCAGTAAATACATAACTGCGCCCCACCCCTTCCATCACCACCACTAAGCCACTGCTGTTCAACTCACATATGAGATGGCTTTTCAGTTTGTCCTTTTTTGTGCCTCAGTAAGTAAGTTTACCTTCTCTGGCACCAACAAGTAGGAAAAGCCTTGATAATTCTCACACTTAGAAGAGAGGGATGGATACAACCTATAGAAGGCTATGCTTGGGATTAAAGGACCAGACACTGGAAAAATTTTGTTTATGTTTTTCTGTCATATGTTTTGGGCTTTGGTCAACTGCCAAAGTAACTGAAACTAATTAATAGATTTTTACTTGTTTTTAGTTTACTAAGTGCTTAAAACAGTTATAAAACACTGATGAAGAATTTTCGCCATGCATACTCTTGTTAATGATCTTAAAAAGCATGCATATATAGCTTATCAATATAAATAATTTCCATTAAGAATTTATTTTGTTTATGTGCAACCAATCAGCTGTTTATTGAATACCTAAAGTGGTTTAGAGTAGTTATTGCGGTAACTGCAGGAAGAGATAAGATATAATCCTTGGAGTAAGCACTTTATAAATTAGTTGGGAAGATAGGAAATGCATGTGTATAAAGGACAAGTGAATTTTTAAGGCATTTTATACTGAAGGCCAAATGATCTACTATAGCATAACAGAGCCAAGATATATTTTCATTCTGGATGATCAGTAATGACTTACACAGGATATGTGAAATAAACTGCAAAAGATCAATGAAATTCTTACTATGTGGTAAGAAGGAGTCGAGAAATCATACATTGGGGAAACAGCATGGATAAAGCCATAAAACCAAGTTCAGACAAAATATCTACCTGGGACATAATATGATACTTGATCTGAGAGATACGTTAAAGTGAGTGTCATAAAGGGTTATTGCAGACAGACTTGCCTCTCAGGCTTTTGACATTGGGAGATATTGATAGTTTTCAATCACGCTTAAGGACTGATGATACCCATTTTTAAAAAATAAACTTGATAGCAATGAAAATAGAGCACCTGATAACAATATAAAAAAATACAAACATGGGTAATTATCATTTTAAAAAGGAAACTGATAAGTCTTCAGTTCAGTTCAGTCGTTCAGTCGTGTCTGACTCTTTGTGACCCCATGAATCTCAGCATGCTGGACCTCCCTGTCCATCACCAACTCCCAGAGTTCACTCAGACTCATGTCCATCAAGTTGGTGATGCCATCCAGCCATCTCATCCTCTGTCATCCCCTTCTCCTCCTGCCCCTAATCCCTCCCAGCATCAGGGTCTTTTCCAATGAGTCAACTCTTTGCATAAGGTGGCCAAAGTATTGGAGTTTCAGCTTTAGCATCATTCCTTCCAAAGAACACCCAGGACTGATCTCCTTTAGGGTGGACTGGTTGGATCTCCTTGCAGTCCAAGGGACTCTCAAAAGTCTTCTCCAACACTACAGTTCAAAAGCATCAATTCTTCGGCACTCAGCCTTCTTCACAGTCCAACTCTCACATCCATACATGACCACTGGAAAAACCATAGCCTTGACTAGATGGACCTTTGTTGGCAAAGTAATATCTCTGCTTTGCAATATACTTTCTAGGTTGGTCATAACTTTCCTTCCAAGGAATAAGTCTTAGAAACTGATTAAGTAGGTTAATAAAAGGGGAGGGTGATGAACACAGGTTGAAATGAGTTTCAGGAAGATTAGAAGATTAAGGATACTACTGCCAGCAGAAATAAAGAGAGGTCATTGCACTGAGTGAAATAAATTTGACGTTGAAATGAGATATTTGGTTTTTAAAATACTGAAATATCAGTTATAGTATTTAAGATGATATTATCCAGAGGATATTTTGGTGAATTGGCTTTAAGAGAGAATTCAAAACTAAATATATGAAAGTCATTCATATTTGATTATTGATAAAAGCATGAAAATAGATACACTGTTAAACAATAAGGTCTATCAGAAAAGGGGCAATAAAGATAGAACTTCAAGGTATTACTTCAATTGAAAGCATGAGAAAAGCATGTGAAAAAAATAAAGCAGTTAGAAATTTGGAGACAGGAAGAGAATTAGACAATGCAGGGTGATAGAATTTAAGGAAGGAGAGAACTTCAAGATACAGGAAGTGGTCAAAGGTGTGAAATAGTGCTTGGAGGTTAGGAAGATACTTGGAAAGCTCTAGTGCCTCTTTCTCCCATAAAGTGCTGTGAACATGTTTCATATATTTGCTAATATACTCTAAGACTAGAGAATTAAAAAAAAAGGCTATGAAATGTATGTCAATAAATTTTTTAGTTAAATTAATTGTGTGCCGAGTTTTAAAAAAAGAAGAAAGGAGATACTGGCTACTATGATAAAGAAATACTCTGTCTTTCCTTTGCCTTTGCTTTAAGCATGAGAGAGCCAGACAGAACTGTAGCAGGAACCAGAAGGAGCAAAGAAAAGATTACTGCTTCTTTCATGAAATGGTTTTTATTCTACTAGTATCTCTTTAAAAATAAAAATCAAGGAATAAATGTCCATTTAAATTGATCTTCTGTTGGACTATGCTATTGGTCTGACATATAAATTAGCGTTTCTTAGATTTAACTATCCCTCTGGGATAAGACTGAGAAACAACAATAATATTTTATGGAGAGTGTCAAATAGCTTGCCTTTACAGCAATTCTTTTCTCTGTATCTTTCTTTTTTATTTTCCAAAGATGAATGATGGAGACCATTCTAATCAGAAAGACACTAATTTGGGGCTGTGATAAAGCAAATGTCTTTAGTCACATGTTATTGGAATTTAAGGACTTTTATCTTTATAGAACAATTTCAAATAAAAGTTTCTTCTACTCAATGCCCTAAACCAGCCCCTTATAAGCTGTGACCTTGAGAAACTCACTTCATCTTTTTAAATCATTTCTCTCCTTTGTGAAATGGGAATGGTAATACCCACCCTTATTATTCCCAGAGTGCCACAGAGATCAAATGAGATGATAAAACTGAAGCTGTGTAACCATGAAATGCCACATAAGCATTGTTATTATGAATCCTTTCCACAATAGCAAGAAGGCAGAGAGCACACCTATGTTGTTTCCATGAAACTGCAGTAATTACATAGTGCCTAATATGATGTAAGACATGAACAAATATTTGTGGAACTTAATTACTCCCTGAGAAGTATAATCATGGAAATGGCTATATATAAAATTATCAATAAAATATACACTGAACCCCCAAGTAGAAAATGATTATGAAAACAATGGCAGGCACAGCTCTCACAAAAATGCAAATCCATTCCTGTGCCTATGACACTGTGTGGACCAGCTTACATCTGACCTGAATGCTGAAATCTTTTCAAGGAAAAAGAGAGCACAATTATCACTGTGCTTTTTATTTCAAGCCTAATAGTCTTTCTAGCCATATCCCAAACTAGAGACTATTTATTAGAAAACCTGGAAAATACAGCTAGAGGAACTGATAACACCCACAGGAAAGTCATAAAAATTCAACAAAAGACAGGGAATGAGGGACAGAAAATAGACTAAATATGAAAACAGGAAGGCAATACCAAATAATGCGAAGCAAAGAATAGTAAAATAAATTGTTGCATGGAAATGTCTATTTTCACTAGTGGTCATGGACACATCTTATTAAGATATCAGAAGCATGTCCGAGTAAATTTGATATCAGGAAAAAGCAATACTCTATAGTATTAATTATTTCACTAAAGCTCCTAATGTAGTAATGTTTACAAATGGTGGGCATAGGATAAGTAACAGCCAGTTGTTGAAAGGGGGAAGGGACAGTCTAGTTACTAAAGCAAACCCACAAAGCACTGGAGTATAATTGAAGACCTACTCCCCCTCCCCACCCCCCAAATTCCTCAAATAAATCTCTTAATGATGCCACTTTCAATGGCTTATATCTGAATATTATTCTAGGGCATCAAATAATGCCTGCTTTAACATTAACTAATACTTTATTGACAGATAATGATTTTAATTCATCCTCATTCCCCCAAAATATTGGCCTTTTAAGTGACATGCAAACTAAAAACAGAATTGGTGGCAATTGAACTGATGGAGAAGAGGATCTACGTAAATACCCGGTCTACTCAACATAAATGTGAACCATGCTTTAATTTCTTTGCCCCTATCAGCCACTATCCTCTCAGAAAGATACCAAAGGATGCCTAGGTAACATCTGGCCTAGGTAACATCTGCACCCTCCAAGTATAAGGACGCAGTAGTAGAATGAGGCCACAGACTGGGTGTGGGTCAATCACAGTGAGTCAGGTCACTGAAGTCAAGTCTGAAATATGCTGAGACAAGCACAAGTCAACAGAAGAGTCTTAATTATCAGGCAAGAATTGGAGATGCCCAGAAAGTTTACTTTAGAGAGCCATCTGAAGACCAGAAGATCTTCCCGGAGGGGATCATTCTCATTTACGGTATGGCTTTTTATCTAAAGCATAAATAAGAGACTTGGAGAGCTCTCCTCATGGTTGCTGAAACTCCGCCTGTTCTCTGGGCCAATGCTGGTCAGGTATTCCAGTTCTCACACTGAAAAAGAGGGTGCTGGAACATTCTGTTTACAGCAACTCTCAACTGAGATGGAGGAGAACAATGGGTCTACAGGGAAGACTCCCTCCACTTTAAGTCCAAAAGAGAGCTGTTGATTTCCTCCTCCCAGATGGCTATGCAGATTAAACTGAGAAGCCTCTGGGATCACATCTATGCTGCTTTCCTCAGGCCAAGCAACTGACTGCTCTCCAAAAACAGGTGAACAAAACTCAAAGGTAAAGCACTGTCCACATCTTTATTACCTGCATCATTAACTTCTATCCTCTCAAACTACAGAGGTGATGAAATACAGGAGCTTTTTTTTTTTTTTCCCCTTTTCTCCTAATAGCATTCTGGATTATAAATAATACGATAAAAGATCATGTTTATTTTGCCCCCAATCTCATATGGATTTGAAGCATGTGGTTTTTTGGCGGGGGGTTGGGGTGGGTGCACGGGCTGGAAGGAGCAGGTTAATCGGTGGTTTGAAATGATGATTCTTAGGAGTGGTATACAAAATTTCATTATGTAATAGTAGAGTGTTATAACTTGCACCAGAGACCATTCTAAAACTAAAGCATACATTTTAAATCAGGGTCATGGTGAGGTAAGGGAGGCAGTGGTACACATAAGTAAACTCACAGGTCAGAGATCACAAGACATGGTATAAGACTCTCCATTGAGTACAAGCACCATTAGCATTCAGTCCTGGAACGCATGGAAGAGGTGACTGTTCTAGTTCATAAGAGATTCATAAACCTCAGTATCTACTCTTGGTTTCACTGTTAGCATTTTAGGTAACAAAACTACACATTTATAATATATATTCTCTCTAGCAGGTGTTTTCCTCACAGATTTATCTCTGTTTTATTGGTTTGTTGCATTTTGAATAATCTTTACATCTCAGGAAAACAACTCCTTTTTTGTTTCTCACAAATTTCCCTTTTCTCCCTCTTTGTTATTCATAAGCCTGCTTCAAGACATTGAGTTTTACAATAAGAAGTGTTGCAAGACTGCCTTTCTTCCCATAATATGGGAGCACTAAGGAAAAAAACAAAAAGTTCACTTCTGAGACTGGGCAAGGGAAAAGGAAGAAAAAGCAAGGGATGAAGAAGAACATTTCTGAGCAAGCAGTCCTACCCACTTACTCTGTTGCCCTGTCCTGAGTTGAGCATCAAACACGGTTAGGCCAAGTTACACAAACAACCTCTAAGGAAGATATGGATTCTTCTGTAAATGTCTCCTAATGATTTATTGCCTGACACTTTTGACTTTCTCACAGGACTAGATTTAAATCATTGACCTGGTATGGAGCTGTAGGGCAGCATCCTGTCTTTTAGAAACATAGTGAAATAATAATGTCTAATATGTGGCAGTGTAAAAAGTTTGAGTAAACTGAAAAGGCTGGAAGTGGCTGCCCTTATCCAAACACCAGGGCAAGGTGGAAAAAAAAAAAAATGCTGATATGTTTCAAATTATCCAGGCAAAGTACTAAGACATACCCTTTTACAAAATCTCCAGACTTGTTGCATCTCTAAGACATGACAGGTTATATTTAAATTAGTATTAGAAAACTATGGCCTTCTTTATGAACACAAGTGAGGTGATAATAAAGAGGAAGGAACAAGAGTGAGAGAACATACACTGACTATAATCATTAGGATTCACTTATTTAACATTTATTTCTCCCATCCGTTCTTCTTAAGTACTTCAACTAATGTGTCTTCAGAAAAGACTAACTATAAAACTGTTTCTGGGTATAATAATTTTAAAATAAAAAGAAATTTATGAGAGATTATGTTGATAACTAAAGGATAGAATCTAATTCTGAAGTTTTAAAAATATTACAGTTTATCTTATATAACAATGCTAATTGAATTCAAAGTTCAGTTTTTGAGTTTGTTCATGTAAATACTTAGTGTGATGCGTAGTATGAGGATGATCAAATCAGATTTCCTTCTCTCTGAAACTTGCCAACCTGTGTACAGTCAAATTGTATCAGGTAAATGTCTTAAGTGAAGTCCAATAAAGTGTTAGGTAATTCTAAGTAATGAGACATTACATCAAATTATTAAGTCAGAGTTTTCTCAGAGCAAATGGTGACTGACTCACATAGATTTTGTAAATGGATAACATTTCTCTAAGTTCAAGGAGTGATGAGGACAGGATCTCTGGCACCATTCTGAAAGCAGAATAAATATTCAAAATATGTATGCCAAATGAATTAATCCACTGTAGACAAATACGAGTTATAGAGCTAGCAAAGGGAATAAACTATCAGCTATAAGATGAATAAAGTCTGAGGATCTAATGAAAAGCATGGCAACTACAGTTGATAACATTATATCACGTAATTGAAATTTGCTGAGCTGCTGCTGCTGCTGCTGCTAAGTCGCTTCAGTCATGTCCGACTCTGTGCGACCCCATAGATGGCAGCCCACCAGGCTCCCCCATCCCTGGGATTCTCCAGGCAATAACACTGGAATGGGTTGCCATTTCCTTCTCCAATGCATGAAAGTGAAAAGTGAATGTGAAGTCGCTCAATCATGTCCGACTCTTAGCAACCTCATGGACTGCAGCCTACCAGGCTCCTCCATCCATGGGATTTTTCAAGCAAGAGTACCAGAGTGGGGTGCCATTGCCTTCTCTGGGCTGTGATTTTGGAGCCCCTCAAAATAAAGTCTGTCACTGTTTCCACAGCTATTTGCCATGAAGTGATAGGACTGGTTGCCATGATCTTAGTTTTCTGAATATTTAGTTTTAAGCCAACTTTTTCACTCTCTCACTTTCATCAAGAGGCTTTTTAGTTCCTCTTCACTTTCTGCCATAAGGGTGGTGTCATCTGCATATTTGAGGTTATTGATATTTCTCCCGGCAATCTTGATTCCAGCTTGTGCTTCTTCCAGCCCAGCGTGTCTCATGATGTACTCTGCATATAAGTTAAATAAGCAAGGTGACAGTATACAGCCTTGATGTACTCCTTTCCCTATTGGGAACCAGTCTGTTGTTCCATGTCCAGTTCTATCTGTTGCTTCCTGACCTGCAAACAGATTTCTCAGGAGGCAGGTCAGGTGGTCTGGTATTCCCATCTCTTTCAGAATTTTCCACAGTTTGTTGGGATCCACCCAGTCAAAGGCTTTGGCATAGTCAATAAAGCAGAAGTTGATGTTTTCCAGGTAAGAGTACTGGAGTGGGGTGCCATTGCCTTCTCCAAATTTGCTGAGAGTAGAACTTAAATATTTTCACACCCACCAAACAAAAATCTTAGGTAATCTGGATAAAATCCTTGAAAGTTACAAGTTAACAAAACTGAAATAGAAAACCTGAATAATCCTATATCAAAAAAATTGGAATTGTGATTTAAAACCTTCTTACAAGGAAAATTTGGGCTTCCCTGGTGGCTCAGTGGTAAAGAATCTGCCTGCCAATGCAGGAGACATGGGTTCCCTGCCTGGGTTGGGAAGATCCCCTGGATTCAAAAATGGTAACCCACTCTAGAATTCTTGCCTGGGAAATCCCATGGACAGAGGGAACTGTAGGGCTACAGTCCATGAGGTTACAAAAGAGTTGGACACAATTTAGTAACTAAGCAATGACAACAAAGAAAATTTAAGCCCATATAGGTTCACTGGTGAATTCAATTCAAAATTTAAGAAAACAATATTAATCCTATGGAAACACACTCAAAAAATAAAGAATGGAGCAATGAGGTCAACAATGATGGTTGGTTTGAGAGATTCACAATGTTGAAGGAAATAAAGCACTATAAATGGTTAAGTATAAATAGTTAAGTAGAATGGCAGATTGTGAGGTTGGTGGGGAAGATAAATTGACTCTAAGAATATAGAGGACAGAAGGTAAGAAGGTCCTGGTGAGGATGAAGGAGAGGAAAGTGATGATGTGTGATGTGAAACCATGGTAGTCAGAAAGAGTAATTTCAAATTTTAAAATCTTAGAAGTGGTTTCACTGATAAAATAGTTCAAATTCTGATTAATGATGTGATGTATATGAACATCAGGGTAATTTTGAAATTACCTAAGATAATGATGAAACTGAGAAAGAAGGAAAATTAGAGCTGTAGTGATAAAACTGGTATGGAATAGAGAAGGCTGCTGTTACATGTGTTTAGAGACAAGAACAAAGATGGGGAGAACTTTCTGATTCCAGGGCTTTTCTATCCTTTGTGGAGTAATTACTATACATCAGCTGGTGTTGTAGACACAAACCTTGATTATGACATTTTATACTAACTATAGAGATGCTTGCTCCTTGGAAGAAAGGCTAAGACAAACTGAGACAGTGAATTAAAAATCAGAGACATCATCTTGCTAACAAAGGCCCATATAGTCAAAGCTATGGTTTTTCTAGTAGTCATGTATGGTTGTGAGATTCGGACTATAAATAAGAACTGACGCTTTTGAACTGTGGTGTTGGAGAAGACTCTTGAGAGTCCCTTGGACAGCAAGGAGATCAAACCAGTCAATCCTAAAGGAAATCAATCCTGACTATTCTTTGGAAGGACTGATAATGAAGCTGAAGCTCCAATACTTTGTCTACTTGTTTTGAAGAGCTGACTCACTGGAAAAGACCCTGATGCTGAGAAAGAAGGCAGGAGGAGAAGGAGATGACAGAGGATAAGGTGCTTGGAAGGCATCACCAAGTCAATGGACAAGAGTTTTAGCAAGCTCCAGGAGATGGTGAAGGACAGGGAAGCCTGGCATGCTTCAGTCCTTGGGGTCATAAAGAGTCAAACATGACTAAGCGACTGAACAACTGCAACAAATGGAATTGTTAAGTATGTATTAATAAGTAGATATTCATGATCATACTGAGATGCCAAAATTAATATATTATCCAAGATCTCCTATCTAAACAATGGTGGAGGCAGAACATAAACATCCTTTAAAATGTGCCTTAAAAGTCCATATTCTTCCTGATAAATCATCAGCCATATCACACAAAAAATATCTGAAAGCATGGTAGGATGATTAGAGGAGTCCAGTAACATTTACTGAGCTTTTACTATGTGCCAGGAGAAGTGCTAGCTATTTTACATATATCATTTTATATGATATTCACAAGAACCCAAAGAAGCCAATATTATGTGTTTCCATTTTAGGAGAGGAGGGATTTATACTTATAGAAGCTTTTGAAATTCTTAGGTAGTAAGGTTAATGAATTAGGAGTCATAAGTTCTGACTCCAAAAGCTACTATTCCTTCTTATATTGTGTCTGAGTCTCAACGTGTGAAAGTGTTAGTCGCTCGGTTGTGTCCGACTCCCTATGACCCCATGAACTGTAGCCCACCAGGCTCTTCTGTACATGGAATTCTTCAGGCAAGAATACTGGAATTGGTAGCCATTCCCTTTTCCAAGGAATTTTCTCAGCCCAGGGATGGAACCCAGGCCTCCTGCATTTCAGGAAGATTCTTTACCACCCGAGCCACCAGGAAAGCCCCAAGTATTTTCTGCGAGGTTGATAATATCCTGGGGAGAAGAATGGCATATAAGACTGCCAGATGCGTTGAATTCCAGGAGACAGTTGGGAATGCATCACTATCCCTAGGGTATATAGCCTTCCCACAAAAAGTTGAGGGGTGTTCCAATGTTCACCCAAGTCATTTTTGCCCTTGTGTTCTATTCCTCATAAGCAGCGAGGCAATTCTAACAGAGGCTGGAACAAGGCAGTCAAGAAGTAATTGACCCCACTGATCATGCTGATGTGACTGAATGGAAATATTCCTTATGAAGAAGAAAGGAATAAAAGGAGAAGAAAAGGAAGTGAAGTCTTCACTTTGTTCTTGAAGCCATGCCATGTATTAAACTGAATTCTGTTTATTACAGAAGCAGATCTACTTTTTCTACCCAGGAATGAGGTCATAAAATAATCTGTTGGGATTAAACTGTATAATTAGGACACAGAACATTTATTTCTACTGCTTTAGGTTAAGCGAAATTATTTATCTATCAATCCATTAATTCAATGTGCATATCCCTTTAATCCATCTAATTTTACTTTTGGTTGTAGCCACTGAAAAATCAAATGTTTTAAGGCACTGTAGAAACAATTACCAGTTTATTCCTACTAAACTGATAAAATGATCCAATTTATTAGATTATTTTACTTTAGTCACTATAGAATGCTGAGAGGAAATATAAGCCGAATAATGTGAGCTAGAATTTGGAGAAATTTCATTAAAAACTACTTTAATAGACACTATTTTATTTGGACCAAAGAAGGCACATTCCTTTCAAGATGCACATAGTTGTACCTTGGAGACAATGTTCTTTCCGTTTTTTAGTCTAGGCATGTAAAGAATTAACAGAAGGAAACTTAAAGACATATTCCCAATTTATAGGCTTACAGCTATCATTTAAGGTGCTCTGGATTGCCTACCCAGTGTCACTTAGTTCAGGCTAGAATTTACAGGCGGAGTCAGCAGATACATGGACATCCTTCAAAGAGGTCAGCTATAGCCAGGGATATCTAGCTACATTGTGGGTCTAAGCTCCCAGATGGGTTGCTGCTGCTAAGTCACTTCAGTCGTGTCCGACTCTGTGTGACCCCATAGACGGAAGCCCACCAGGCTCCCCCGTCCCTGGGATTCTCCAGGCAAGAACACTGGAGTGGGTTGCCATTTCCTTCTCCAATGTGTGAAAGTGAAAAGTGAAAGGGAAGTCACTCAGTCGTGTCTGACTCTTAGCGACCGCACGGACTGTAGCCCACCAGGCTCCTCCGTCTATGGGATTTTCCAGGCAAAAGTACTGAAGTGGGCTGCCATCGCCACTCAGGTTCTATTCTTCTCCATCTTTATAGAGTGAAAGTGAGAACGAGCTTTTAAGTGGAAGATAAATAATCTGAATTTCCACATCTAAAAGGCTCCCTCAGTTTAGAAAACTATTGGACATACTAACTGCCCAGAAGCTGCAGGAAAAACAAACAAACAAAAACAAAAATCAGTGTATCATTAAAGATCTCTCCCTAACTGGCCTCCTTATAATAGTCTTTTATCTTTTTTCCTTTCAAATGCCTTCAGGCCAATTCTCCTTAACCCCCACTTAAGTTCCACCAGCATACCTTAGTGTTGAGGCTACTGCTTTCTCATCACCTCAGCCCACTCCAGTACTCTTGCCTGGAAAATCCCATGGACGGAGGAGCCTAGTAGACTACAGTCCATGGGGTAGAAAAGAGTCAGACACGGCTGAGCAACTTCACTTTCACTCCTGTAATCACTTTTTCATCCCTTCTGAAATGTCTCCACCTCTTCTTTCATAATCGGTGACCCTGCCTTTTCTTAAAGCTCTTCCTTAAAACTTGAGATCAAATTAATCACTTTAAAGACTAAATGCCATCTGGTTAGCTCTTGCCCTTATCAAGTTCTTTATGTAAATCTCTGGAGATATCTAGGAAGTTGTTCCAGAATGGTAGGAGAAAGAGCTTAAAGGAGATTCTGAGCCAACAAATTTTTGATAGCTAAAATGCATGTCCACAGTTATAGTCTGTACAATCTGCAGAACTCTTAGTCTAAAATTATTAATAGAGAAAAAACAAATTCCAAATGTTTCATTTTCCCAGCATTACATCAAGCTAAGAATTATTGTGAGGAATCCTATCAGTAATATCATGCTGTCAGTACTACTATCTCTCAAAAATGACAGATCTATAATTCAAATTTGTCTGAAGTGGATTAATTCATTCAGTGTGCATTTTGTGAGCATTATCCTGCTCTAGCATGGTAAAGTCACAGAATATGAGAGCTGAAAGGAACCTCAGGAGTCATCTCACACTCCCTACCCCTGTTATTTTTCTATAAAAATCACTGTGGGAGTGTGACAAATAAAATATTTGTGTCACTTCTCATTCACTGCTATGTAATAGGTGAAAAAAATAAATGTGTTGAAACTTACACATGCCTACACCACAACCCACAGGCATTTTTAAAGTGTGCGGCCTGTTAGAGTTGAAGACTCTAAAAAAGCAATAAAAGATGCCAAATACATCTTCTTCTTAACCCAGTTCATTCTCTGGAGAAACATCACTGGATTACGGGGCAGGAAGCCTGACCATAGCTGTCTCACCTGGCTATGTGTGGAAATGGAAATTCATTACAGAGAATCTGACTGAGCTCAGGATTTCCAGCTGGAAAATGGATACAGTGACATTTGTCCCTCAGAGTTAAGAGATCCAGAGAGACACACTTTGTGAATTTCAATGTGCTTTGTAAATATAATAGCATTAGTTCATTGCTCCTGCTTTTAGGTACTTTCTGGGGAAGATATAGCAACAACTGCATTTTTACATGGATAAACTCATTTTTCAGTTTCTTAATGGCACATTTCAATAACAATGAGGATGAAATGTTGGTTTTTCTTTTCCACCGAGCTTATATTATCCACTTTCTTATGAAACACTGCTGCCCACCAATTCTTCAGCATCCTTTTGCTTAATTTGATGTAAGTTAAAGTCAAGGTTATGAAAGAGGAAAAGATTTCTTAATAAGAACAAAATTAATATATTTCATATTACACATTTTTGAAAAAAACTCTCCTATTGAAAATCTGAGCTGGGAAATCTGGTCAACCACTTGTAAAAGAATGAAACTGGACCACTTTCTAACACCATACACAAAAATAAACTCAAAATGGATTAAAGATCTAAACGTAAGACCAGAAACTATAAAACTCCTAGAGGAGAACATAGGCAAAACACTCTCCGACATACATCACAGCAGGATCCTCTATGACCCACCTCCCAGAATATTGGAAATAAAAGCAAAATAAACAAATGGGACCTAATTACCTTAAAAGCTTCTGCACATCAAAGGAAACTATTAGCAGGTGAAAAGACAGCCTTCAGAATGGGAGAAAATAATAGCAAATGAAGCAACCGACAAACAACTAATCTCAAAAAATATACAAGCAACTCCTACAGCTCAACTCCAGAAAAATAAACGACCCAATCAAAAAATGGGCCAAAGACTAAATAGACATTTCTCCAAAAAAGACATACAGATGGCTAACAAACACATGAAAAAGATGCTCAACATCACTCATTATCAGAGAAATGCAAATCAAAACCACTATGAGGTACCATTTCACACCAGTCAGAATGGCTGTGGAGAAAAGGGAACCCTCTTACACTGTTGGTGGGAATGCAAACTAGTACAGCCACTATGGAGAACAGTGTGGAGATTCCTTAAAAAACTGGAAATAGAACTGCCTTATGATCCAGCAACCCCACTGCTGGGCATACACACTGAGAAAACCAGAAGAGAAAGAGACACGTGTACCCCAATGTTCATCGCAGCACTGTTTATAATAGCCAAGACATGGAAGCAACCTAGATGTCCATCAGCAGATGAATGGATAAGAAAGCTGTGGTACATATACACAATGGAGTATTACTCAGCCATTAAAAAGAATACATTTGAATCAGTTCTAATGAGGTGGATGAAACTGGAGCCTGTTATACAGAGTGAAGTAAGCCAGAAGGAAAAACATAAATACAGTATACTAACGCATATATATGGAATTTAGAAAGATGGTAACAATAACCCGGTGTACGAGACAGCAAAAGAGACACTGATGTATAGAACGGTCTTATGGACTCTGTGGGAGAGGGAGAGGGTGGGAAGATTTGGGAGAATGGCAATGAAACATGTAAAGTATCATGTGGGAAACGAGTTGCCAGTCCAGGTTCGATGCATGATGCTGGATGCTTGGGACTGGTGCACTGGGACGGCCCAGGGGGATGGTATGGGGAGGGAGGAGGGAGGAGGGTTTGGGATGGGGAACACATGTATACCTGTGGCGGATTCACTTTGATATTTGGCAAAACTAATACAATTATGTAAAGTTTAAAAATAAAATAAAATTGGAGAAAAAGAAAAAAAAAAAAAAAAAAAAAGAAAATCTGAAAAGATAGTTAAAATTATCTTCTAAAAACATCCCTGATTATGGCCAAGAACTGCTGAACTTTGATAGTGTATAATCATTTTTCCTTTTTGTATCATTTACCTAGGTCATCTAAGTATTCTTATAAAGTAAAAAAAGTTTGTATACATATATATTATATTGTTATAAATGTTTGTATATATATATATATGTAAAATGTTTTAAAGAACTCAGAAAGTAAGTTATCCAGAAACTAAATACATTTGAGACTAAAAGCATTGCTAAAATTTGTTTAAATTATTCTGTGCATCTTAGTAGAAATTAACACCATGAAATGATGGAATATATTATTAAAATATAAGAGGAGAGGGCCATAGCTTAGGACCCTTTCCCCTCATGTACCACAGTTGTAAATTATTTGCAAGCTTCCTTTTTTTTTTTTTCCAATATCATCAACAGATTTATTTAAAAAAAAAAGATAGACTAAAATTTAAATTAAAAAAACAGTATTTGCAAGCTTAAAGTGTTTTTTTAAAATATAAAATCTGAATATTTATGAAACAAGTAATTTCTATTCCTTTTACTTAGTAATCTCTGTTGGCCCACCCCTACTTAAATATAGATTAATCATTATTTATGCCTCATTGTATACAATTATACAATGTATAATTAAAAGGATAAACTGAAAAAAAGTATGAGACTACGTTTTAGCCCTTGTAAATGCTAATTGACTGCTATAGTGAAATTGGTGTTACTCTTAGTAAAGGACAAGGCAATCTAAAGACTGCCTGCTGAGAAAATCCTTATCTATGTGCCTATATAGCCTGTCTAGTTTGGGTTTTGATAATAGATAGAGGAAATTTTAGATACACAAAAATAAGAATAATTTTCTTTATTTTAACCCACTAATTTTTATATTTCTCCATTTGAAAAATTAATTAAAATTTATTCCTGGGAATGTATTTAATTAACCAGATAAATTAAAAAGCATTTCCTGAAAGGGATAATCATGCGTTTAGAGAACTGAAAACGTCTAAGGCAAAGAAGATTCAGTTAGTCAAGTTGTGTGTGTGTTTTTTCAGTGGCTAAGTTGTGTCCAACTCTGAAACCCTATTGACTGTAGCCCACCAGGCTCCTCTGTCCATGGGATTTTCCAGGCAAGAATACTGGAGTGTGCTGCCATTTCTTACTCCAGAGGATCTCCCAACCCAAGGACTGAAACTGCCTTTCCTGCATCTCTTGTATTGGTGGGAGGATTCTTTACCACTGGGGAAATTAGTCAAATTAGAAAATGAAAAAAAAAAAAAAAAGATCAATAGGATATTAAAAGAAAAAGTGATAAATAACCTTTTACAAAAGAAGAAATTTGACCAGAAAAAAGTTCAGTATTTTTGTTATTAATAGAAGATGATAGCTTTTATTGTCTTTTTTTTTTTTTTAGCTAGCTGACTGATGCTGTGATTAACTGTGGTTTCTGAATCAATGGCTATGCTTTGCTGATGACATTTTGAAAGAGACTTTGGAAACAGCATGTGCAATCAATGGTTTCAGTTTTCACCTCCTTAATTATTACTTAAAATGCTCAACTTTTTGTTTGTACTTAACTATGTAATATCTTCAGATATTAGCAAGGCATTGAGCACTAAAAATGATTCCAAAGTATGGGTCTGCATCAGACCTACCTAGCTGCCACAGCACAGAGACAGGACAAAAACAATGGAACTACAGACATTCCCCAGGGCTATTCTATTTCAATACATGCCAGCATTATTGATTTCATTTTTTAAAATGTCTGGGAAACATGATATTTTGTCAAAATTCAGACTATATTCTGAGATAGCTGGGAAGGAATGGCTTTATTTGATACTAGTTTTTAACCTTAAAGAAGTCATTTTCCTTCTCTGGATATAGTTTTCTTCTGTAAACTAGGAATAATGAATATCATCCCATATATTATAGAAACACCAAGAAAGGCAATTAAAACAATGTGAGAGGGGACAATGGAAAGATATTCAGGATACTGCCAGATGGAGTCCCTGCTGTAGAGGAAGATATCTTAGGTTTTGACACCTGATTCCATGTAGTCTCAAATGCAATGCTTTGATTGTATCTTTAACTCTGTCACTGAAAGTGGGTAACACATCTGATTCTTCCTTAAATGCAAAAAAAGTGAAAACTTGGAAGTCTTCTTTTGCCTATCTTGCCTTCGGGCTGCTTCTCAGATATAGGCTCAAATGTAAATGCAAGGTCTAAGCAGTAACTTCATTTGATGCTCAAAGCCAATACAAAATGGCCAAGAAATGGGAATTTTTCTGCAAATGTGCCCCTGTAGGAAAAGAATTCCGGTAGAAGACAAAGTGCATCTGTGCTGAGTCAGGGTTAGGGCCCCATCCTATGTGGTCTGCACATCCTTTATTATATAATAAGAGTCACACTGGAAATATTCTGTTCATCTCTCTGTAAAGCTCCTGCATCAGGAGATTCTTGAGACTAAGGTATTAAACATTAATAAATGGAAAACTTAAAGCCTGGCTCATGGCTTTTCTAGAGCAGCAAAGTGTTTGCCTAGTTGCCTTATGTTTCTTTTCTCCAGCCTATCCATAAAATCTCCATTCTCGTCCATATAGTCCTCCATTCCTATCCATATTATCTTTCTATTGCTCCAAAGCCTCATTAAAGATACAGCTTGTTTCCACAAAAGAGTTAGTGACTCTCAATTTTACCTATGACCACAGGAGAGAAGGTGTGTATCCCTCTTCTAGTACAACTCTCTAAAACTATTATTGAAATTAAAAATGATATGTTGAGTAATTAACTTCTACATAAGAGTTCTATTGAGGAGGATCACAGTGTAACTAAGTTATTCTGTAGAATAACACAGCACCATGAAAAGAACAATCCTTGTATTAATATATTTTGACCTTTATTCTCAATCCCTTTAAAATATTTTAAAAACACTTGCTTTCATAGCTCCTTTGTAATTGTCCATTACTGAAAGAATCAAAAAAGAAAAGATTGCAGTGTTGAGAATGTATAAAAATGAGAAAATTCTTTGTGACCCCAAGGACAGTAGCCCACCAGGCTCTTCACAGGGATTCTCCAGGCAAGAATACTAGAGTGGGTTGCTATGCCCTCCTCTGGGAAAAGGGAATAAATGTATACAATTAGGAAACATATTGTAGCTTTCCCATCATAATATATCAAAACTCTCATTTTTCTGTCATTTTTACCAAGCCAGCACACAGCTTCTATGCATACCTCCTATCAGCAGACTAACATTTGTGCTATTATATACATCATCAAGGAGAACTCACCTGCTGCTGTGGATGAAGCATGCCGTTCCTGCCCTTTTAAGCTACATGCTCACAGTGACATATTTAACCAGGTGACACACTAATATTGGCCAAAAGCCCTCTAGCAATGCTGATGTCAGGTTAGGAGGGAAGAATGGAAAGACTAGGTACAGTCAATCACTGAGTGAAGTCTTGATTTGCATATATTTACCTAAAAGAAAAGTCAATCTAAAGAATGGATGTAATTAATAAAGTACAGTCACACACATGATTGAATAAATAATAGACATGAATGTTAACAACATAAAATCAGTATTAAGAAACTTTAGAATTCTAAGAAAGCCATCAGTATGTTAAAATCTGTGCTGTAATTTTACTCTTGTGAAGAAATAAGTACTAAGTGTCAGGAAACATTTTTCACGTAATCATTGTATTACACAATGCAGGGCAGCTCAGAATGGCTCCAACTCTGAGATAAGCCCTGCAAAGACAAGTTAGCTGTCAAATTGTCTTCATTTTCCTGAAAATTTGCAATATAGAGCAAGCATTTCAAGAAAACCAACCAAAAATAAGTGCAAACTCACCAGTGTGGGAGGGGAAAAAAAATGTTTGTTAGAAGATGCTCAAGATATTTAATATTTAATTTCCTCAATCCCTCAACCCAAAATCTGCCATTATTAAACTGATCTAGTTCTCATCTTCAATATCTAAGTAATATTTATACACAGTGCTTAAACTGTGCTATTGTGTGTATGATGACTTTTTTTTTGACATCTCAGAGATGTACAAAAATTAGTGTTTTTTGGTCACGAAAGAAAATAGGGAAACAAAACAAAACAAAAAAAAAGCGAAGTGGGAAGGGAGGTTGTTGAGAAAAGCAACAGAGATTTTTTATGAAAAAATGACTTGAAAGTGTAAAAGAACACACTTTCTCTGCCCTTTGCTCCATAAATGTAGCTATTTCCATAACGCCTTATCTACATTCCATCCAGCATCAATACCTCCAATCTACTTGCCTTTCTAGTTTACAGACTCTCTGTTGTCTACTTTTTCTCCTTGAGACATTCAGCCCTGCATAGAAGTTACCAGGCCCTATGTCCTTTCTGTCAAACAAAACCTGACTAAATTATTAAACATTTCTATGCCTATATCAAAATGTTCCCAAGCTATCTGATCTCCCTCATCTCTATGGATGTCAATATGAAAGCACCTTTGACCTTCATCTGAATTGCTAATGACAGGGAAAGTGCTAATTGAGAATGAAACAGTAGCTTTTAAAACTTCCTCTGTCCTCTGGTTCAAGGCACAGGCATTTCAATCTATAGACTTTGGAAAGGAAACGGTTTCCTTTGATATCTACTAATTCACAGGAAAATTCATGTGCGTCTATATATATTGTGTACATGAGAGGTTTTCTCTAGAATTTATCAGTGCTAAATCAGCTTGCTGTGGCTAGCTCACTCTATGTAAACCAGTGTTCAGGAATCATAACAGGAATTGGCACAGTTTTAAATGACCAAACACCCTCATGTTTCACATATTGTAAACTCTGTAATTATTTTTACCTGAATGGGATTTTCCTATTCTTCTTCTCATTTAAGTCAATTATTAATTATACTCAATATCCACTGATTCTGCCCTTACAGATTTGGATTTTGATTCCCATACAAATGGGATTCTTTCTCTCCCTATTTCTCATAACTCTCTCTTATGAGTAAATGGCAAGGATAAGTCTATTCCAGGTTGATGGTTGATGGATCTTTTTACCTCCACATGACGCACACACTCCTTCTCTTTAACTCTCTAGCAAGTGTTCTCTGACTAATAGAAATAATTTTATCTAGGGTGAGATAGCTATCAGGCAGTTACTGTTTGTCATGGTTTGGAGCCCTTCAGTTGGTGACACAGAAGCAGGATTTCATCCTTATTTAAGAACAAATGGCAGGGAGGTAATGTGTTTCACTGAGTCTATTTGTAGGGGATACTGTGTTTCAAATTCCAGACAGAAAATTACTGAGGAATAGAACTAGATAAATTCTTCTAAACATTTTCTGCTGGAAAAAAAAAGAGAAAATTTGGAAATGCAAACTTTCCTCTCCTGTTTCCTAAATTTTTCACTCCTCCCAGCTGTCCCCAGAAATGTTGCTTGAGGTTGTATAAATGTTTTACTAATTCCAGGAGGCAATATTGCAGGCGAAAAACTAGACTTATAGGATACAGACTTAAATTTAAATCCTGGGTCAATCCCTACCAGTTTTGTGACACTGACAATTTCTTAACATCTCTAAACACCTGATTACCTATTTATAAGATAGAGGTTTTAATATTTAGTTCACAAGGTGATTATGAAAATATAATGAAATGGCATAAGTGACGTATATAATACATAAAATGCACAAATTATGTTTAGTTCTCTGTTCCTACTCAAGCACTTTATGCTTGAGTACTATGCTTTTTGTACTTCATTGTCAGCAATACAAGAGTATCACAGAACACCTTCCATACTCTCACTGTCCTAGGTTAGATTAATCTTGTTAAAAATACAACTGAATTCTTTTCACGCATGTACGGATTTTAGTGAGCTGCTAACATATTGTTAATGCTAGATAATAACTTTACTTAGAGAGTTCATGGACATGAAAGGTAAGCTTAGGGCAGGGCAGTGGCAAGAAGCTATTTGGGGGTTCAATGACTCTGTGGCAGCCCCCCACCACACTGGCAGGTGAAGTCCTACTTCACCTAAGCTTAAGGTCAGCATCTGCAATGAAGATCAATGGAAAGAGATTGATGCCACAGAACAAAACTGTCCACTGAATGCTCTGCCTTGTACTGTAGAATATGAAAGGTTTGATAAACAGAGGTGTAGGGAGATATGTCCTTAGGTTTATGAGATGGTGTGAGAATCTGTTGCCTCTTAGCTTAGTAAGAATGTCCAAGACTTCTCTCCTTTAAAAAATCCCAGAGAATTTTCTATTTTATCCTTCGAGTCTGAGAATTACTGGCAACCTGAGTGGCTTAGATTCTAATGTAGAAAATTCTAGATTCAGTTGTTAATCCAAGTATTCATTTATATACCAACTGTCAGTAACTGGAACTCCTAAGTACTCTAAGTGTTTCTGGGGTGGAGAATGTACATCGCAATGTTGCCAATGCTTCCTCTATCTTTCTCCCTCCCTCCCCAACCCTCCTTGCTTTCTTCTCTTCCTCTTCCCCCAAACATGAGGGAAAATTATTAAGTGGGCCCCGGAACTAGGCATAGTTCACTCCAACCCCACCCACCACAGCAACAGCATTGCCAGAGTCTCAGTTCTCTCCACCTCCCTTCCTATGCTGTCATTTTCCACTGAAATAGAGGGAGCATCAAAGAGATAAGCATTTTCTAGGCTTGAGAGACAAATGTTCTAATCCTTACTCTCCAAAGAGATTCTTAGGCAGTGAGATGTCAAGGACAAAATTGCTGTTTAATGCATCTAGACAGACAGGGCCATAATCTCAAAGATTCCAGAGTGTGGTGAAAAGACTTTAGGGAGGTCCCAGTGATTCCCATCACCTGTAATTCAAACCCTTTATCCTCTCCCCTTGAGTGAGGGCAGGAACTGAGATCTGCTTCTAATCTATCATATATGAGCAGGTGATTATATGTCACTTTCATGGTAAGTTAAGATGGAAATCTAACTTGCCAGGTGACTCTTTTCCTTGCTGGCTTTGAGGAAACAAGGAGCCATAACTGGGAAGACCTACATATAAGGGATTGAGAGTGGCCTCTGGATGACACTCAGCAGAACTGTCTAATAGCTACAAGCAAAAGAACACTGTCAATGACCACATAAGCTTGGAGGTGGTTCCTTCTCCAACTGAACCTCAGCTAATGTTGAGGCCTGACTGACACCTCGATCACAACGTTGTGGATTTTTCAATCAGAGTCCAACCAAGCTGCGTGAATGACACTCCTGATCCACAGAAAATGAAACATAATAATCATGTGTTGTTTCAAGCAACTGTCTTTGTGGCAATGTTGTTCTGCATCACTAGGTAACTAACAGAGCTTAAATGGAAGGAAGGAGGCAAACCTGAGAGAGTCAGGAGATAGGAAGAAGGGATACTTTGGCTCCAGCTGGCTATTGAGAAGTGGGTAGCATCAGATATTTTTGCTTGTAAAGCAAAAGATTGTAATCCTTCAAAAATAAACTCTGAAATGGAGTTGATGGTGCACAAAGTTCATTAGGAAGTGCCCTTGAGATCAACACCTGTGAAAGAGAGGTAGAATTTGTCAGGACAGAGGAAGAAGTGGCATTGTGCCACAGGATGAACAAAAGCATCAGCCAAAACACCACAGAAAGTGGAACTAGAAAGACTTTTCAAAGTTGTCATGCACAGGACCAAAATAGCTAAGACTTTATACCATCATGGCGGACTGCCACTGGGTATGCATAGCCTCAGGAAGGTTATAACTCTGTGTAATGTGTTATCAGCTGAAGACTGTCTCCTGACAGCAATCTCAGCAACTGGGGCTACTGCCCGCCACTGACGAAGCATCTGGACCTGGTATCACTGTGTCCATCACAGATATGTACCTGCTGGACTAACTGATTTGTGACTGAAGCACAAGTTGCTCTGTCACTTACCCGGCTTACATAGGCTTCCACTAAATCTAACACTGCTTTGAAAGGTAAGGTGATCTAAACTTGATAACTAAATTTCTGCGGTCAAGTTGGAATAGAGAAGTAAAAACTAAGCTGGGTTATAGGAAAAATATATTTCTTGTATACCATAGCATATGGCCTAGGGTTCCACAGCAGGTGCAGTGGGATTATAATGACACCAGGAGCATAGAGAACGGAGGTATCAGTTCCAAATAGAGGAACTGAGAAACATTTTGTGTATGGGGAGGAACTGATGGCACTCTCAGAAAGACTGAAGAAACTCAAGTGCAAAGACTACTACAGATGTGCAGGCAGCATTAAGGGAACAAACAGCATCTTTGAGCCAATAAGAGCGTGATAGCACTGCCTTCCTCTGACTGGAAGAGTTAGGGTAAGAAGGATATAACTGAAACTCAAAAAAAGGATTATATATTATAGTTGGGGGGTTGTGGCTTTGGATAGAGGAATATAGGCACTGAAAAAAAAAGAAAAAAAACTAAATATTTCACTCCCCCCAGTCTTCCATTTCCTGCCAATACTGCCCCCTCCCCACCGCCTGCAATGTTCAAACCCAGTGAGAAGCCAGAAGGCAAGAAGTCCAGGTAATACAGCCCAAAGTGGTCAGCCTCCCGGGTTAGTGAGCAGCACAGAGAGTGGATCTGGAGGGATAAACTGAAGAATGACTAGCACAGGGTTGATCATCAAAGGAGAGTACCTTAAGCTAAGGAAATTGAATGAATAAAGTCAGAGAAGTAGGGAATTCCAGAACTGGTCAATAATCCACTGTGTCTCGAGTACCTTAGAGTGGTAGTTTGAGATAAAGCAGACTTGGTTTAGGAAACAAGAAGGTGGAAGGAATTGAAAGAACTCTGATGAGAGACTCCCATCAGGAAACCCAGCACAGTAGGATGTGACTGATTTCTGTGTGATAATCCAACAGTCGTATCCCCAGTCTTTACATCAGGGAGTGAGAACTGGAGAATGTGACTAGGCTGATAGTTTTCTAATTATATAATAATGAATCATGCTATAATAAGTTTCTATTGATTTGCACGGGGCCATCCCCATCAAGTTCTGAACTCTCTGCTACCTAGTTTTTCAGCAGAGAACAGCCTGTGAAGATCCTTAATCACTGGTCTTGATCACTCCAATTTTCCTTGAATGCTGAGAGACTGGAGAGGCCCTGCTAAATGTGGTGTGACAGGTGCATTTACATCACTGTCATATGGGAAAATTCCTCTGCGTGGTGTAAAATCACACAGGCATGTGTTGTAGCTAATTAATTGGATGACAACCAATCCCTCAAGTCTTTCCCAACATTATTGCTTTCCCAGGTTTTCACACTCACCATGTCAACACATGTTACCTCAGTCTGCTAGCTTATCTTTTTGCTAGTAATCTAACATAATTTACCAACAGATTGTTTGACCTTTCTCCATTCTTTTCGGTTGTTTTGCCTTCTTTAATATTTGTAACATCTCCTGAGACAATATCTACTTAAAATTCTATTGACACACAACTTCCTGCATCTTCTAAAGGAATTTACCAGAGTGCAGCAAATCATGCTTTAAAATGGTGACACTTTTCTCCAGAAACATGCCAGTCCATTCTTATAATTTCGCCTCTCTTCAAGACAGGAGATCACCTATACTGGTCACTCTTTGGTGCCAAGCACTCTATTAAGTAGAATGCTATGTACACTACATGTTAATGGAGGACACAGGAGTCTGGTGGGCTACAGTCCATGGGGTCGCAAAGAGTCACGTGACTTAGTGACTGAGCAATAAGAAAAACAACACTGCGTGTTAACTTGCGCCTCAGAAAAACCTCAGAAAGAAAATACTTTGTCACTTTTTTCATACAACCTTATGGTTTAGAGTGATCTTACAGTCTGTTCAGCATCACATAACCGAAGTGTTTCTGAGCCAGAATTTCTACTCACGCCCCCCCGATATGAGGAACCACAGTCTTTCCCCCAGACCACACTCTGTGGAGTCTGCCACCACTCTCCTTTGCACTCCACAGGTGACCAATATGGCCACCTTAAAATACAAAATCATATGAGCCATTAACTCTTTCGTGTGAATGAACTATTGTTGATTTTCCCAAGAGTATTTACATTTTATAAGAGGTAGCAAGGGAAAAAAAAAACAAAACACCTCCAAGAAGTGACTGTAAGAGTGGTTTTCAGGCACACCAACGGACTGTCACGGTTACTTTTGAATAAATTTTGGGGCACTCACAATTTAATAGACAGTTTTATCAACGTTTCTGATAGAACTGATTTAATTATTGTACAAGTAAGAGTTGTCAGAGACTGAACATTTTGTTTCACATAGCAAGGTAACGTTTTTATTTTTCTGAACATGATATCACTCAGCTCTCAATTTTTCACCATGGTATTGATTTAATGCTGCGATGAGAATGTTGTGAACCACCAGCAGCAGCCGTGGTCCCATCCCCTTATACAAACAGTGACACATATGACCTAAGATAGTCTGTGTTATAGAAATGCTGGGGTTGTCTTCCTGGAACCATGAGAGGTTGAAGACCAAGGCTAGGGTTCTTAATAACTTTTGCCTGGGAGGAACTCTCATTAACTATAGAGAATTATTTTTCATACCCAGCCTCCCACCAGGAAATTTTCTAAATCAGATGATAGTGCCTCTTGGACCCTCTAGGTAATGCTGTCCATTTCAAGATGGTCTTAGAGAGGAGGTATTTACTGGAAATCCCTTGGGGATTTCTTACATTTTCTTTGGAGCTTCAGGATTTCAGCAATGCACCATGGGGGAAAATGGTCTCTCTATAGTGGGTTCAGGGGAAAATAGCCACCTACAACCAATCCATGAGAACGGTAGCCTGTTTTATCCTGATATTGGCTCTTAATATTAAGAATAGTAGAATAGTGCACGGTCCATAGAAGGTTCTCAATAAATATGTGCTAAAAAATGAATGAATTCTTAACATTTCTTGACTATATTAGGAGATGTCAGATACTTTGCTAAAGGTTAAAAATGCAAATATTAAGTGAAACATCATAGCTGCTGGAAAGGAGCTCTTAGCTGTAAAGGGAAATACATCATTGAGTTGAAGTACAGGGTTCACATCTGTAAAGCATTCTAAGAGACTCCATATTCTAAACACAACACGCATATTATGAAGCAGGCAAGGTCAACCTCTATCCATTAACTGGCAACTGTGATGTAAAATTATAGTCTTCATTTTTACAAAAAATTGCTGAGGAAAATTATGAGGAAGAGAGCTTAGCAAAACATCAGGTATACTCTTCTTATGGAATCATAATTCTGAAAAAAAATCTGGTTTTTTTGACCTGTTCATTTTTATTTATCTTTTTTTTATTTTAAAAAAGTATTTATTTTTATTTTTGGCTGCATTTGGTATGCATTGCTGTGCATGGGCTTTCTCTAGCTGCCATAAACAGGGGCTCTTCTTTGTTGTGGTATATGGGCTTCTCAGTGTGGTGGTTCTCTTACTGTGGGACACAGGCTCTAGGGATACAGGATTCAGTAATTGCAGCATGCGGGCTGAGTAGCTGTTGGTTCACCAACCCTGGAGTGCGTGGACTTCAGTAGTTGTAGCACATGGAGAAGGCAATGGTACCCCACTCCAGTACTCTTGCCTGGAAAATCCCATGGACAGAGGAGCCTTGTGGGCCGCAGTCCAAGGGGTGGCTAAGAGTCACCCACAACTGAGTGACTTCTCTTTCACTTTTGACTTTTCACTTTCATGCATTGGAGAAGGAAATGGCAACCCACCCAGTGTTCTTGCCTGGAGAATCCCAGGGACAGGGGAGCCTGGTGGGCTGCATCTATGGAGTCGCACAGAGTCAGACACTACTGAAGCGACTTAGCAGCAGCAGCAGCAGCACATGGATTTAGTTGCTCCAAGACATGTGGAATCTTCCTGGACCAGGGATCAAACCCAGGTCCCCTGCATTGGTAGGTAGATTCTTATTCGCTGTACCACTGGGAAGTCTTGGTCTGTTGTTTTTTAAATAAAATTTTTGTGAGTACAATCCAGATACACAGCAAGGCAAAAATTATAATTGTATAGCTCTATGAATTATCTAAAAAACAATAAGTTTATCTTAACTGTCACTTAGGTTAAGAATCAGAATATTACAGGCTCTCACACTTATCCATTCCTTCATCATTGTACACTGTCTCTTTCTCAGTGGTAGCTACTACTCTCACTGCTAACACCGTATATTAGTTTCATCTCTTTCTGATCTTTCTATAAAGGATTTATCATTATGCACCTTGTTAATTGGCTTCTTCTTTCCAATATTTTGTTTGGGATATTCATTCATGTTGTTGTATTGGACAGTAGCTCACTGTTTTTGTTCTATACTGTCCCGATGCATAAATATCTTATGATATAACTTTGTTACACAGTTGATGAAGAATTCAGTTATTTCCACTCTTCTGGTTAACGCTGTTATGAACATTCTTATACATGTCTTTTGGCACACAATGTGTGACGTGTGTGTGTCTGTGCACTACGGTATAAACTTAAGAGTAGAAATGCTAGTTAGCAAGATATCTATCTATCTACCTACTATCTATTACCTATCTATATTTCAAAATTTAGTTCAGTTCAGTTCAGTTGCTCAGTCGTATCCTACACTTTGCCACCCCATGAACCGCAGCACGCCAGGCCTCTCTGTCCATCACCAACTCCCGGAGTTTACCCAAACTCATGTCCATTGAGTCGGTGATGCCATCTACCATCTCATCCTCTGTTGTCCCCTTCTCCTCCTGCCTTCAATCTTTCCCAACATCAGGATCTTTTCAAATGAGTCAGCTCTTCTCATCAGGTGGCCAGAGCATTGGAGTTTCAGCTGCAATATCAGTACTTCCAATGAACACCCAGGACTGATTTACTTTAGGATGGACTGGTTGGATGTCTTTACTATCCAAGGGACTCTCAAGAGTCCTCTCCAACACCACAGCTCAAAAACATCAATTATGCATTCAGATTTCTTCACAGTCCAACTCTCACATCCATACATGAGCACTGGAAAAAACATAGCCTTGACTAGACGGATCTTTGTTGAAAACGTAATGTCTCTACTTTTTAATCTACTATCTAGGTGGGTCATCTAGACTAGATCTCTAGATGAGAGATCTCTTCAAGAAAATTAGAGATACCAAGGCAACATTTCATGCAAAGATGGGCTCAATAAAGGACAGGAATGATATGGACCTAACAGAAGCAGAAGATATTAAGAAGAGGTGGCAAGAATACACAGAACTGTACAAAATAAGATCTTCACGACCAAATAATCATGATGGTATGATCACTCACCTAGAGGAAGACATCCTGGAATGTGAAATCAAGTGGGCCTTAGAAAGCATCACTACGAACAAATGTAGTGGAGATGATGGAATTCCAGGTGAGCTATTTCTAATCCTGAAACATGATGCTGTGAAAGTGCTGCACTCAATATGCCAGCAAATTTGGAAAACTCAGCAGTGGCCACAGGACTGGAAAAGGTCAGTTTTCATTCCAATCTCAAAGAAAGGCAATGCCAAAGAATGCTCAAACTACTGCACAACTGCACTCATTTCACATGCTAGTAAAGTAATGCTGAAAATTCTCCACGCCAGGCTTCAGCATGCATGAACCACGAACTTCCAGATGTTCAAGCTGGTTTTAGAAAAGGCAGAGGAACCAGAGATCAAATTGTCAACATCTGCTGGATCATCAAAAAAGCAAGAGAGTTCCAGAAACACATCTATTTCTGCTTTATTGACTATGTCAAAGCCTTTGACTGCATGGATCACAATAAACTGGAAAATTCTGAAAGAGATGGGAATACCAGACCACCTGACCTGCCTCTTGAGAAACCTATATGCAGGTCAGGAAGCAACAGTTAGAACTGGACATGGAACAACAGAGCTTCCAAATAGGAAAAGGAGTATATCAAGACTGTATAGTCACCCTGATTATTTAACTTATAGGCAGAGTACATCATGAGAAATGCTGGGCTGGAAGAAGCACAAGCTGGAATCAAGATTGCCGGGAGAAATATCAATAACCTCAGATATACAGATGACACCACCCTTATGGCAGAAAGTGAAGAGGAACTAAAAAGCCTCTTGATGAAAGTGAAAGAGGAGAGTGAAAAAGTTGGCTTAAAGCTGAACATTCAGAAAACGAAGATCATGGCATCTGGTCCCATCACTTCATGGGAAATAGATGGGGAAACAGTGGAAATAGTGTCAGGCTTTATTTTGGGGGGTTCCAAAGTCACAGCAGATGGTGACTGCAGCCATGAAATTAAAAGACTCTTACTCTTTGTAAGGAAAGTTATGACCAACCTAGATAGCATATTGAAAAGCAGAGACATTACTTTGCCAACAAGGGTCCGTCTAGTCAAGGCTATGATTTTTCCTGTGGTCATGAATGGATATGAGAGTTGGACTGTGAAGAAAGCTGAGAGCCAAAGAATTGATGCCTTTGAACTGTGGTGTTGGAGAAGACTCTTGAGAGTCCCTTGGACTGCAAGGAGATCCAACCAGTCCATTCTAAAGGAAATCAGCCTTGGGTGTTCTTTGGAAGGAATGATGCTAAAGCTGAAACTCCAGTACTTTGGCCACCTCATGAGAAGAGTTGACTCATTGCAAAAAACCCTGATGCTGGGAGGGATTGGGGGCAGGAGGAAAAGGGGATGACCAAGGATGAGATGGCTGGATGGCATCACCGACTCAATGGACATGAGTTTGAGTGAACTCCGGGAGTTGGTGATGGACAGGGAGGCCTGGTGTGCTGCGATTCATGGGGTGGCAAAGAGTCGGACACGACTGAGCAACTGAACTGAACTGAACTGAAATGACTGAGGTTGGTCGTCATAACTTTCCTTCCAAGGAGTAAGCGTCTTTTAATTTCATGGCTGCAGTCACCATCAGCAGTGATTTTGGAGCCCCCAAAAATAAAGTCTGACACTGTGTCCACTGTTTCCCCATCTATTTCCCGTGAAGTGATGGGACCAGATGCCATGATCTTCATTTTCTGAATGTTGAGCTTTAAGCCAACTTTTTCACTCTCCTCTTTCACTTTCATCAAGAGGCTTTTTAGTTCCTCTTCACTTTCTGCCATAAGGGTGGTGTCATCTGCATATTGAAGGTTATTGATATTTCTCCCAGCAATCTTGATTCCAGCTTGTGCTTTCTCCAGCCCAGCGTTTCTCATGATGTACTCTGCATATAAGTTAAATAATCAAGGTAAATATACAGCCTCGACATACTTCTTTTCCTATTTGGAACCAGTCTGTTGTTCAATGTCCAGTTTTACTATTGCTTCCTGACCTACATACAGGTTTCTCAAGAGGCAGATCAGGTGGTCTGGTCTGGTATTCCCATCTCTTTCAGAATTTTCCACAGTTTATTGTGATCCACACAGTGAAAGGCTTTGGCACAGTCAATAAAGCAGAAATAGATGTTTTTCTGGAACTCTCTTGCTTTTTAGATGATCCAGCAAATGCTGGCAATTTGATCTCTAGTTCCTCTGCCTTTTCTAAATCCAGCTTGAACATCATGACAATTTTTTTTGATATGTTTGTAGCAACTGATACTTTAAACAGCATTGTACGTGTAATTTTAATTTTCACCTATCTGTTGTGTATGTCATGGCATTACA
This sequence comes from Bos taurus, assembly GCF_002263795.3. Classification (NCBI taxonomy): domain Eukaryota; kingdom Metazoa; phylum Chordata; class Mammalia; order Artiodactyla; family Bovidae; genus Bos; species Bos taurus. The sequence goes on along the minus strand of NC_037338.1, from coordinate 17,013,826 downwards.
CCCATGATGGTACTAACGATGTTGGGTACCTATGTATGTATTTTGTCCAAGGATACTTTTAGTGTGTGTAAAATATCCATTGAACTTTCTCACCATTGTTTTCTATTGAGTATAAATTATCTTTTATGTGTATATAACTCTTATCCAGTTATACATATGTATATTATCCATCATATTATCATATCAACATATTATCCATTTTGTGACTTACATTTATATTATCTTCATGATGTCCTTTGATGAACAAAATCCCCCAATATCAATATAGTTCAATTTATCAAGCTTTCCTCTATTGTCTTTGAGGTACATCTTGAAAAAGCACATATTGATTTTTCTTTTTCACTAAACCTAATAATTCTTGTCATTGACATGAAACACTTAGCCTTATATTTAATGCAATTATCAATATAGCTACATAGATATATAGACCATTTATAATATTATTTACTTCTTTTTTGTCTCATGCCTTGTTTGTTTTTGTCTAGTTTAGCTTCTTTGCTTTTTAAAGTAATTTTTCTAAATTATTTTTTCCTTGCCTTAGTTCACTGATTACACATGTCCTTCAATGCTTACCTTAGAGATTAATTACATCTTGTATCTAGGATATATTTCAGTAGTCATGTAAAGATGTGAGAGTTGGACCATAAACTGTGAACTGAGCACCGAAGAAGTGATGTTTCTGAATCATGAGAAAACCCTGGACAGCAAGGAGATCAAACCAGTCAATCCTAAAGGAAAACAACTCTGAATATTCATTGGAAGGACTGATGCTGAAGCTCCAGTACTTTGGCCACCTGATGCGAAGAGCTGACTCATTGGAAAAGACACTGATGCTGGGAAAGATTGAGGATAAGAGAATGGGACAACCAAGGATGAAAAATGGTTGGATGGCATCACTGATTCAGTGGATACGAGTTTGAGCAAACTCAAAGATAATGAAGGAAAGCAAAGCCTGGCATGGTGCAGACCATGGGGTCCCAAAGAGTTGGACACAACTTAGCTACTGAACAACAACAAACCTGTAATGAAATAGAACTATCAATACTCCTTAAAGTAGTCAAAGATCTTTGACATTTAATCATCCTTCTGAGTTATGGATTCTTGTTTTCAAGTAATGTATGTCTCATATTTAAAATATCAAAGAATCTATCATTGTTTTATATAATCAGTATTATTTTAGACTTATTTACATTTTAACTATACTCTGAAACTTCCATTTTTACCATTTCAATTGTTCTTCTCTATTTTATAATCCTCTAAGCCTCCACTTGAGATTGTATCATTCTTTCTCAAAAATACCTTCTCTTTTTTTAGTACAGGTACGCCTTTTAAAAAAATCTTTCTCTACTTTTTTTTTTTTAACCTTAAAAATAACTTTCTTCCAACCAGTATTTTGAGAAGGATAAATTTTCTTGATACAGAATATTTCTTTTACAGCTATTATCTTGCCATCCTTTCAAATTTTGATTCTTTTTCTCTGGCATTCATCACCTTTGTTGAGAAGTCAGCTGTTAAACTTATTTTTGCTTCTTTGAAGATAATGTCTGTTTTTCCTGACTGTGTTTGAGATATCTTCTTTTATTTCAGCTGTTTTACTATGATTGTATCTAGGATTGTTGTTGCTGTTTTGCAATCTTGCCATTTTGGAATTTGTTGGTAATTGTCTTTCAATTTTGTTTCAGTTCTACTGTCTTTACTTTTTCATCACATGTTGGATAATTTCTACTATATTCCAAAAATAATTTTTTAGAAAGCTTTTGTTCTTGTTTATTTATTCCTTTGTTTTTCTAGTCATATTTTTGATATTTACATTTCTTGTACATTAATTAACACTTCAGATATTTCCAATGTGATGTTAATCCCATCCATTCATTGTTTCTTTATTATGTTGTTTAGCCCTTCATTTTTATTTGACTTTTTTTCAAGTCTATTGAGATAATATTGACATATAATATAAATTTAAGGTCACTATTTGAGTTTTAATGGTTTCCAGGTATGAGAGACAATTCTCAATCTTATTTTTGCAAGTACTTGAGTATATTAACCATGTAACATCTTAAAGATGATAATAGTAACTCCAGTTCTGGCTTCCTATGCGTCAGTTTCTATTACCTTGTAAAAATTTTTTTCTATTTAGGTCCAGTCTGGTCTTCAGTTGCATGCTTGATTATTGTTTTATAAGTTCTTACTTAGTAAAAGTTATTGTTATAAAGATAAGTTGAAGTTCTCAAAAATATTATCTTCTATAAGAAAAATTTGCTTTTAACTCTGATATGCAGATAGACTAGAGAAAGTCATGTCAATTCAGAGACTGAAAAGATCCAAAACTAAGTTTCAATCTTTATGAGGGATGATCTATCTGGATTACCCTCAAAAGCACCCCATTTCTTTAGTAGTCCTGAAGTTTAATTTTATTTTCATATTATTATAAATATATAGAAAGTTTTGTTTCATTCTTCAGGTTTAACCACCCAGTTAGCTCAAGGAAAAGAGTGGTTCAAGATATTTGATTTACTTCTCTGGGCATCTCTTCTCTTCCATGTATTATCCAGATATATTCTTGCTACCTTGGTAGCTCTATGATTCCCTCAAAAAACTTGTTTATATTAAATCAGGGATTCTAGTTGTTATCAATGGAAGATTTGGTCCAAAACCTACTACACCACTGAGAGAAGCAGAATTCCCTGTTTCCTCTTGTTTTAAATTAATGAGAGGTTTAGCTGAAGTCATCTCTTTAGTTGATTCATTGTGAATATGAACACATCTGTGAGTATGGACAGGGTGGCCAAATTATAAAATTTCAATTCCTGGGTATGGAGACTAGATTTATGGAGCATAATACACAGCAAGTATGCTATCAGAGAAACTTTCAAGCAAGAGTGTGCTATCACAAAATATCTGAATAGCATAGAGTCTAAAAGCCATTCTTCATTCTACCTATGCCAAAATAATTTATAAGCTTTCTACAACTGCAAAAGTTTTCTTAGGTAATCATAAGAATTTTTTTTCAAATACTTTCTAGATGTTTTTAGAGCAAATGCACACTGAAGAAAAGCCATGCCTTTGGCATACTTCTCCCATTAGTCCATTTACTTGTAAAGCAAAACAGAAAGAGAACATAAAGCAAAGAAGGTTAAATGGAATAAACATTTGCTAGGAAAATTCATCTTTGAGCAGCTAACAAAGAGAATGACATCTTCTGCCCTACTACAAATCAATAATAGCAACAACACATAGTATAATAACATACATATATTGAGTGCTGCCTGTAAGCCAGGTTAAGAGCCATAAATAACACTTCACTTAGTTCTCACAGTAAGTCTATGAAATAGCCATTCCTTTCAGTTTCAGTTCAGTTCAGTGGTTCAGTCATGTCCCACTCTTCGCGACCCCATGAATCGCAGCACGCCAGGCCTCCCTGTCCATCACCAGCTCCCCGAGTTCACTCAAACTCACGTCCATCGAGTCGGTGATGCCATCCAGCCATCTCATCTTCAGTCATCCCCTTCTCCTCCTGCCCCCAATCCCTCCCAACATCAGAGTTTTCTCCAATGAGTCAACTCTTTGCAAGAGGTGGCCAAAGTATTGGAGTTTCAGCTTTAGAATCATTCCTTCCAAATAACACCCAGGACTGATCTCTTTAGGATTGACTGGTTGGATCTCCTTGCAGTTCAAGGGACTCTCAAGAGTCTTCTCCAACCACAGTTAAAAGCATCAATTCTTCAGCAATCAGCTTTCTTCACAGTCCAACTCTCACGTCCATACATGACCACTGGAAAAACCACAACCTTGACTAGACAGACCTTTGTTGGCAAAGTAATGTCTCTGCTTTTGAATATGCTATCTAGATAGGTCATAACTTTCCTTCCAAGGAGTAAGCATATTTTAATTTCATGGCTGCAATCACCATCCGCAGTGATTTTGGAGCTCCCCAAAATAAAGTCTGACAGTGTTTCCACTGTTTCCCCATCTATTTCCCATGAAGTGATGGGACCAGATGCCATGATCTTCGTTTTCTGAATGTTCAGCTTTAAGCCAACTTTTTCACTCTCCACTTTCACTTTCATCAAGAGGCTTTTTAGGTCCTCTTCACTTTCTGCCATAAGGGTGGTGTCATCTGCATATCTGAGGTTATTGATATTTCTCCCGGCAATCTTGATTCCAGCTTGTGCTTCTTCCAACTCAGCATTTCTCATGATGTATTCTGCATATTAGTGAAATAATCAGGGTGACAATATACAGCCTTGACGAACTCCTTTTCCTATTTGGAAGCAGTCCGTTGTTCCATGTCCAGTTCTAACTGTTGTCTCCTGACCTGCATATAGGTTTCTCAAGAGGCAGGTCAGGTGGTCTGGTATTCCCATCTCTTTCAGAATTTTCCACAGTTTATTGTGATCCACACAGTCAAAGTCTTTGGCATAGTCAATAAAGCAAAAATAAATGTTTTTCTGGAACTCTCTTGCTTTTTCCATGATCCAGCGGATGTTGGCAATTTGATCTCTGGTTCCTCTGCCTTTTCTACAACCAGCTCAAACATCTGGAATTTCACAGTTCACATATTGTTGAAGCCTGGCTTGAAGAATTTTGAGGATTATTTTACTGGCGTGTTACCATCTTATAAATAAGGATGATGAAACAAGGATACCAAGTCAACTACTCAAAGTCAAGCAGCTCATGAATTGCAGGTTCCCTAAGACCCTAGATCTATACTGCTAACTGACTCATTTGAAAACACCCTGATGCTGGGAAAGATTGAGGGCAGGAGGAGAAGGGGACGACAGAGGATGAGATGGTTGGATGGCATCACCAACTTAATGGACATGAGTTTGGGTAAACTCCAGAAGTTGGTGATGGACAGGGAGGCCTGGCATTCTGCAGTCCATAGAGTCTCAAAGAGTTGGACATGACTGAGTGACTGAACTAAATTGAACTGAGAGTCTATTTTAATGAAGCAACTGAGTCACCATGAAATCACTTGGCAAATTGTAACACTTCAGAGAACAGAGACACAGAACAGAAGAATATTCGAATCAAATCCAGATTCTCACCGTTCTATTTCCTCCTAGCTAAAAGGGCCAGACTTAACTACTGGATACTTCTTAGAGCAATAAATATATATTCCTGTCTCTGTGGGTATGTGTATGTGTTTACCGTTGATAAAATGTTCTTAGTTCATTTACTTGTATAAATTCAGTCAATTTTCAGATAATCACTTTGAAGTTAAATATCATGGTGTTGGATGAGATAGACAATTTTTCTGGCTCTACCACTTACTAATAGGCAATCTCAGTTGAGCTATTTACTCTTTTCAGCTAAGAGTTGGTTTCCTCAGCTATAAATATGAACATGGTAATACTGCTCTCTCATAAATATCATTATATTAATTAAGATAAGGCTTTCTATATAACTTGTACATTGCACATACTAATTAATAGTCTGGGTATTGTTTACCATTTGAAAAGCATGGTTAAATTAATATTCCCATGTATAAATTATGAAAGACATTTGGACATTACAGACCCTAGTTGTCTGCTTCCCATTCTTAGGGTCAAGGAAAAAACCCAGCTTGGGTATTTATGTATGTGGAGGTGAGAGGAGCATGCTGCTTGTTCATCTGAAATAGCACAGTCATAGGAGGAACCACTTAAACTGTGGTCTGTGTAGGAAACCAAGGTTTTAGGTGAGAAGAGAATATTAAGCCCTGGACCAAAGACCCCCAGACTGAAATATGAAATGAGAAAAAAAAACACAATGGACCAGAAGTGAAAAAATTGGTATTAGAGTGCACAGCCAATCATGATAGCAGAGGAAGCTGTTCAGAAATATAAGCCTGATCAAAAAGAGCATATTTATTTCTGTTTCTTTGGCTCCAGGGAAGTGAAGTGAAGACAAGGGACATTATAGGGGTGGGAACCCTTAAAATGTACAGTAAAGACCTCTGTGGCCAGACTGGGTAAGCAAGATAAACACCACCACTTCCGAGTGCTGTGAAATAGGGTTTGTTTTTTTTTAAATACATGTATCATCACCATTATTCTGCCTTTATAAATTCATTGGTGCTGTCCCTGGTGAGTTAACAACCCATATCGTTTCCTGAATATCACAAATCATCTAAGTAGTTTTTGGCATAGCCTGGCCAATCTGAATTTTAGATACCTTATTTTTTATTTTATTTTTTTTTTGAGTCTTCTCACTTTCTTGCTTTCTTGTCTTTTCTTTTTTTTTTTAATTTTATTTTATTTAACTTTACAATGTTGTATTGGTTTTGCCATATATCAAAATGAATCTGCCACAGGTATACATGTGTTCCCCATCCTGAACCCTCCTCCCTCCTCCCTCCCCATACATCCCTCTGGGTCGTCCCAGTGCACCAGCCCCAAGCAGCCAGTATCGTGCATCAAACCTGAACTGGCGACTCATTTCATATATGATATTATACATATAGATATCTTATTTTTCAAATGAGTTAAAATCGTAAGAAATTTTCTCTTTCTATAAACTTCTACGATATAGGCTATAATGTTTTTGGTATATTCCCATGACCTTCCTTCTGTCATGCCAAACACAATCAAGCCCTCTGACTTCTAAAACAGAATTTCAGCATCATGGGGAATTGTATATTTCAGTATCTGTGGTTCATAATATTTGTTTGTTTGCCTGTTTGTTTTCAGTGCTTGTTTTGGCCATGAATGCAAACTCAACTGTTGGTATATTAACCCAATGATGTTTATTTATAAGACATGTGGTTGGCTAATTAGTCATTAGTATAAGAAAATATAAAGTAAGGAATATTTACAACAACAACAAAACTATTAAAGTGTCTAAATATTGCATATGAGGGTATTTTCTCAAGAAGTCATTACTAAAAATACCTTTCTACACAACAGACCTTTCAATGCACCCCTTGTTTGGCATCTCTGCCTGCACTCACTGTCATTATGTGCTCCACAGTTGCCTTTAGGAGCCTTAGGTAATGTTTTATTTTTGGCTATTCTTCATGCTGAACTATTCTCAGTCAATCTGAGACAGACAAGCTAGGCTATTCATGGCCTTTTGAAACCTTCTTCTCAGTTCTCCTGAAAACATACCATCTACAGAAGCAACTGCTATGCTTCTTATTTGTTGATTTGACTTTTTGTTCCAATTAAGAAAACTTTGAAGTAGTTCCAATTACAGTTCTAGCCCTAGTAGATATTCATGGTCTAGGCAAACTGTAGGTAATTTTTGGTATTCCATTCATAATATAATTGGTCATTTTTTTGGATGCCTTAGTTTTTCTGAAATCTGACATGAAAAAGTAATGGTTGTCAGGCAAGAATGATTTCTTATAATCAATACATAAAATAAAAGGATATAAATTGAATAGATGTAATATAGGGACTTCCCTGGTGACTCTGTAGTAAAGAATCTGCCTGTAATGCAGGAGACCAGAATTCAATCCCCAGGTTGGGAAGATCCCCTGCAGGAAAGCACGGTAATCCACTCCAGTATTCTTGCCTGGAGAATCCCATGGACAGAGGAGTCTGGTTGACTACAATCCATACAGTCTCAAAGAGTTGGACATGACTGAAGCAACCTAGCATACACACAATGTAATATATCTTTTATATATATATATATATATATATATATTTTTTTTTTTTACTCATCAGTGTAAACACTCTACAATGAATGCCTGAACATGTAATATGTATAATTTCCATTATAATGTATTGGTACCATATTATAGGTGACAGGCTTTTTTTTTTTTTTTAACAGTTTATTTGCTTTTCGTTTGTGCTCAGTTGAAATAGTGAAGAGTTATTCCTTGATGTTTACTGCCATAGAGTAAAGCAAGTGAAACATGTCATAAAAGATATATACAATGTAGGCACAGCTGTATATCATCATGTCATTTGGTTTTCATGTTTAAGCCATTTATGTGCATTACTAGCAACACATTTTAAATTGATGGAAACATTGAGAATATGGTACATGATTCACAACACATTTTTGGGGAGCTAAATTTTTTTTTCTAACAGAAAAAAGACTGACTTATGATATTAAGAAATATTGTGTGCTTTTATTTCTAAAGTAAACTATTTTGTATCTTAAAGCTAACATGTACTGATTTACTCTTGTGTGAATATCAAAGCTCGAATTCTATTTTTAATCTGCCAGGCTTACATTTTGAGATGACATGTTTTTAATATATTTCCATTCATGTAGGTTTTCCTTTACTATTAATTAATAATCCTGGAATAACCCCAAGACTGTGGCTTCTATGAGGTATAACGTGTGACATTGTGTAACAAGCAGATGTTATGCTCATTAGTTCTCATCTGGTCTTCAGTCGTTTTCAGTGTGATATCAGCTGCCTTTAGCAAGGCCCTTCTCTGGCAATTTCCCAAAAGATCTCTCTCTATACCTTTGACTTCCCATTATGGACTTGCTGTTCTGGGCTGTCTTCCTAACTCACTTTCTCTGACTTGTGATTCTGCTATTAGTTCCCTGATTTGGGGCATTTATAATCCTTCTAACCTTTGATGTCATCATATTCTTGGCTGTGTCTTCCCCAGCATATGGCATTTCCTTAACGTTTTATGAGACTTCTAATTGCAACCATGTGTCCCAAGATATTAGAGCTAGGACTAACCTCTGGTTAGGAAAAAAATAGTTTAGATATTTGACAAAAATTCCATGCTGTAAAAAATAAAATAAATGTGTAAGCTAACATCACCTCACTGTTCTTAAGCAATGTTTTCATACTCATTATATGGGGAAGATATGCAGATGACACCACTCTTATGGCAGAAAGTGAAGAAGAACTAAAGAGCCTCTTGATGAAGGTGAAAGAGGAGAGTGAAAAAGTTGGCTTCAAGCTCAACATTCAGAAAACTAAGATCATGGCATCCGCTCCCATTACTTCATAGCAAATAGATGGGGAAACAGTGGCTGACTTTATTTTTTGGGGCTCCAAAATCACTGCAGATGGTGATTGCAGCCATGAAATTAAAAGATGCTTACTCCTTGGAAGGAAAGTTATGACCAACCTAGATAGCATATTGAAAAGCAGAGACATTACTTTGTCAGCAAAGGTCCGTCTAGTCAAGGCTATGGTTTTTCCAGTGGTCATGTACGGATGTGAGAGTTGGACTATAAAGAAAGCTGAGCACAGAAGAATCTATGCTTTTGAACTGTGGTGTTGGAGAAGACTCTTAAGAATCCCTTGGACTGCAAGGAGAGCCAACCAGTCCATCCTAAAGGAAGTCAGTCCTGAATATACATTGGAAGGACTGATGCTGAAGCTGAAACTCCAATACTCTGGCCACCTGATGTGAAGAGCTGACTCATTTGAAAAGACCCTAAGGATGGGAAAGATTGAGGGCAGGAGGAGAAGGGGACGACAGAGGATGAAATGGTTGGATGGCGTCACTGACTCAATGGACATGGGTTTGGGTGGACTCCAGGAGTTGGTGATGGACAGGGAGGCCTGGTGTGCTGTGGTTCATGGGGTCATAAAGAGTCGGACATGATTGAGTGACTGAATTGAACTGAACTGATATGGGGAAGGCTGGTGCCCATGCCTAGTTGTAGAGTCAGAACATACCCATATAGACTACCTCTGAGAGGAGAGAAAAAGACAAACACAAGGGAATGATGCCAAACAATTGATAGATAAGGAGATTGTTACCAATAAATTTATGTCTGTAATCAATGTTCCATATGGGAAGAACTAAGATTTAGAAATATGGAGAGCTTAGCAGGGCATATTAAAATAGGCTTAAAAACTGGAAGCTTATAAATTTAGAATTGAGAGCACAGCAAGTGAGTAAATTTTAACCACTGAGTGGGTGAACATTGTGTGAAATGAGGTAGGGGATGAGGAAAAACAATTAGTTAACATATCTACAAAACTGGGAGTCCCTTTGGGAAATATAAGTATAAGGCCCTGAAGGGTTAGGTAGGTTGTATTTTTTAAGAAGCAAAGATAGGCCAGATTCTGCTTGAGTGTTTGCCAGGATGCAATTCAGAACAATCGGTACACTGATAAGGAGATCCATATCAGTATGCACAGGCCAAGCACTTAACCCTTTTGAGCATCAATTTCCTCCTGAGTAAATGTGAACAATAAAATAGCCAGTATGTTCCTCAGGGCACTATTGTGAGGATCAAATAAAACAACAGAAGTGCTTTGGAGAGATAAAGAGGTCTTATAAATGTAAGTCACTATCATTATTTAAGCAAAATTATGTCATCAAGGGGCTTCCCAGGAGGTGCAGTGGTAAAGAATCTGCCAGCCAAGTAGGCAACAGTTTGATCCCTGGGTCTGGACGATCCCCTGGAGAAGGAAATGGCAAACCATTTCAGTATTGTCTGGGAAACCCATGGACAGAGAACCCTGGCAGGTTACTGTCCATGGGGTCACAAAGTGTCGAGCACAACTTAGCAACTAAACAACACGACAACATGCCATCAAGAAATCCTTTTTGAGTTTATCCTCCTTTTGGAGGGTGGTGAGAGGTTGATAGTCAAGTCTTTGCAGAATAGAGTGATATCTTCTGAGAAAGACAAGGACCAACATTAGAAAACACAATGATTAACTTTCCGTTTACCTGTGGAGATGTGGACAGAAAATCAATAAGGCTATGCATGTAAAAGCCAAGCTTCCTCTTAAAACTCTAGCACAATGAGGAAATTGTGTTGAGCAAATGATTATGCACAGCATGTCTTTTTCTTGTTAATAATTCAATAATTTTTCTTTTCTTACATGTAGTATATGTATAATATATGGAGTTTGTGTTATTCCATAAAACATACATATATTTGAAAGGCAGTTTTCACTAAAGTTTGTATAGATCTGTTAGAGTTTGTAAAATTCTTTGAAATCCCTTGTTACCATTTTAAAGTGCATTTAATATCCAGCTATCAGTTACGGAATGGATGCATAGTATGTATCTATTAGATATCAGTATTTGGAGATACGTATCCTATAGAGAAGTTTTAAGAGTGCTTCATCTCTAGGGAGAAAGCAAATTGGAGTAGCTGACTGGAATATGAGATAGAGCCAAGTAAATGATATGAAATGGTCATCAATACAAAAGACTCTAATTTCTCATTGAACACCATAAACAAGGTACCACAGCTCCTTTCTCCTTAGCTCCTTATCTAAAAAACAGACGTTATAATGGTACTTACTGTTGTGGTCCAGATGCAAGTTGGAAAAGAATTTCCAGACATGGGACAGAATGAGAGGTAAATAAAGTTTATGAGAGTGGGAGACGCTGTTAGAAGAGTGGGCCAGCTCAAAGGAGAACCAACACTGAACAGGAGTCCTTAGTCCACTTTTATACCCAGGGTACAAGGAGTGGGATAGGAGTCTTGCAGGTCATTTGCTGATTGGATGAGGCACATATACTGGGTGTAGGGGGGAAGAATAGGGAACATATCTTCTCCCTATGGGGTAGGAGGGGAAAGAGGTTATAGTTCTCAGGAGGACCTGAAATCCATTAATAGTTACAACATTGGGGAGGGAAGGACATAAAGATCTGGTTTTTCCATTCCTGCATTCCAAGACCCTCCTTGGTTTCATCTGCTCTTTAGTCCTTGGGTCACCACACTTACTTTTAAAGAATTCCTATGAAGTAAATGTACTAATCCATGTGAGTGATTAGGAGTGCAACAAACTCATTATTTGAGAGCTTAAAATTGTCTGAAATTTTAAATGCAAGATGGATGGGAAGACTAACTAGAGTACTGCCGGGGTCCAGCCCCGGCTGATCCAGGGTATTCGAAGGAGAGACGGCCTAGGCGACTACTTATATGCTAATTAGAGATATAAGAGTAATAGAATGAGGATAGCTCAGTAGGAAAATTCAGTGGAGAAAAGAGGCTGAGTAGCTTGGTTTACGCGGGAGACCAATAAAACTTCAAGACAAGAAGTTTGCACCACTTACGTAGGCCGCAGGCGCCCTCTCGAATAGCAGAAGGTGTCTCACCCTAAACACCTTCTCGAGTGGGTCTTAGAAGCCCAGGTATAATTAGTAAGCATGGTGGGTTCCACGCTCCAGATGGAGACTTCAGCCAGAATGTGAAAAGAATGACATGGGGAGACCAAGCGCTGGTGAGCAAGGCCCGTAGCTTTATTTTTAACAGGGGCTTATATACCCTAAGTTACACATAGAGGATAATAGGGGATGCAAAGTCAGCAGTTTTTGATCCTTATCAAAAACCAGGGTTTCTTTCCTGCAAATTTATCGAAATGGTTTAGGTGATTTACATCATCTTCTGGCCAGAAGGCCTACTAACATTTTATGACTCTTGACAAGGACTTATCAACAAAGACTTATTTTCTCTAAGAGTAATTATTTTAATGTTTGGCGCCATCTTCCGAAGATAAAATTGCATTCCTATAGGGTGGATGTGTAATGGGTTTACAACAAAGGAAAGAATTTATTACCTTAAGGGTCTAAAGTTACTAACACCAAGGCCACTACTTATTTTTTCTATATACCAACTATATTAATTAATACACATTCAAGGATACAATTCAGGGGATGTTAAAACTTGGCAACAAGTATTGGCTCATCAATGAAATCTTTAGTCTTACTCTGACAGTTTCTAACTCTCTGAGAGGCTCTAAGCTATTTGAATATCTTAAGCTTCCCGTGCCTCTCGAGGCTGGGAGACTGTAAACAATCGTATGCATAGCTGCAGGAGTCCGGGTAAACTTGTCAGGCGAGTTAGAGAGCCATCTGAGGGGTTTGGATTTAAACACTCCTAACTGCCCAGGAACTTTATTAATTGGAGCTGTAAGTTAACTCTTTGACAGAGAGAGTGAGATGGTGGTAGGGGACAGCCCCCAGTAAAGTCAGAGGTGAGAGCACAAAGCAATAAAGTAGGCAGACTCTGGTTTTTTGGGGGGAAAATGCTCGAGAATATCCAGGGGGACTCCTGAGGCTCGATCCCGCCTTTGCGTATGCCGAGCCTCCTTCCTCATGACCTTTGTCACGAGTGGAATGCCTCACCGGCTCCCGGCAGAGTACTATGCAGGTTTTTTTTTAAACACGTATCTTTTTTAAACACATGCTTTATGCAAGAGTGTGAGCAAAATATAACAGTGGGTTTAGCAAATGTCACAGCCGTGAAGATAAAAGAGCAAGCAGTAGGTAGGGGCAGTGAAATAAAACTGTTCAAGGTCTAGAATTTGAAAGAAGCAGCATAAAAATCTCAGTGAAACTGTAGGTTAGAATAAATATTATTTTTGAAAATCTAAACCAGTTGAGATCTTGCCTTGCTAGATCTACCCCCATAAAGGAAGTTCTAGATTGATATGAAGGAGGTTTCATTCTCCTCTGCTCAAGAGGCCTCAGTGTTGATGGGAAGGGATAGTATTTATGTTTTGACCATATTTAGATGTAGTTTGGGAACGTGGGGCCCTGATGATGCTCTAGTAGAGTCAGTTTTCAACAGTAGGTATGGTTTGGAACCTAGTCTGAGAAGGACAGCAAATAAACCAGACTGTGAGACAGCAGGCATGGCCAAGTGACAGATATGAATGATGTAAGAATTTAAAGAACTGAATGAGATAAATGACTCAATGATCTCAAGTGAGCTTTAGAAAACTCCCTCTGGCTGCTGTGTGGAGGAGGGAATGGTGAGAAGTCAACTGGAGACAGGGGGACTAGATAGGGACCTGTTATAAAACACATTGGTGGCCAAGACTAGGACAGAAGCCAAGGGTTCTCTAGATCAGGGGTCAGGAAACCACAGCTCATGGGCCCAATCCATGGGTCCAATACCCACCAACTGTTTTTTTAAAATAAAGCTTTATTGGAATATATCCATATTTATTTGTTTTCTTTTAATGCTATAATGCTGCAAGGGAGAGAGTTTCCTAGTTACGAACAAGACCACATGGCTTGCATGCTTAAAATGTTTACTCTCTGACCCTTTACAGAAGTAGTTTGCTGATCCCCACTCTAGACAGATGCCATCAAAGGTAGGGCCCTTGCTTCTTTCTACTCAGGCCACTTTCTACATGACTATTCCTCAGTAAAACATTCTCAGTTCTCCAAACTGCCCTGCTCTTGTAGCTGGCAATCATCACACAGTTCCAACCCTGAATGTGTAGACTACAGCATGAAATCTTTAATATCAGAGAGAAAAAGAAGAAAGGATGCAGATACAGGTCAATAACAACAATAAAAAACAAAAGCAAAATAATGGAGAAATAATGTATTTTGTCCTTTAGCTATTTTGGGGAGCCAAAGGGCTAAAAGTACAGTATTGTTTCTTATCCAAGACTTGCTTCTACTTGCTCTAAAGATTATTATCATGTTTCATGTTATTGAAAGAACTTTCTCTAGAGTAAAAGTGCCCCCTCAGGCAGTCTAACATATTACTAGACACTTTCATATGTTAGTGGAACACTACTTCCACACTTTCCCCAAAGTAACAGATCAGAGGAAGCAAGACATAAAGTAATTTTTAGGTTAAAATGCTCTCACCAAGGCTTTCTGGTGCTACAAAACAATGACAGTTCTGTCTCCATGGTGGGGTCTAGGTTGGGGGAGGAGTTATTCATGTTCTATTTCACCAATGTATTAAATATTTTCTATTCTAAATATTCTATATTTATACTTTGCTTTTCTATTTTGTATGACACTTTGGCCACCTGATGTGAAGAGCTGACGCATTGGAAAAGACTGATGCTGGGAAAGACTGAGGGCAGGAGAAGGGGAACGACAGAGGGTGAGATGGTTGGATGGCATCAATGAGTCAATGGACATGAGTCTGAGCAAACTCCAGGAGAGAGTGAAGACAGGGAAACCTGGCATGCTGCAGTCCATGGGATCACAAAGAGTCAGACACAACTTAGTGACTGAACAACAACATACGTGTGTGTGTGTGTTGGTGTTTGAAGGCATTTTGGCAGGGACCAGGTTTAACACAGGATTCACCTGCACTTCTGGGCTCCCAATCTTGGCAGCACTGCTTTGTTTTTTTCTGAAGGATTTACCACAGCCTAATGTGTTGTATTTATTTATTTGTTGACTGTGTTTCCTTAGTACTATACAGCACACCTACTTTTACACAAGAGAGTACCATCATCCTTCCTTCTTAGGGCAATGTAACATGCCCTAAGGAGTGAATAGCTCAGAGCAGCTTTCCCTTCAGAGATGGAGTTTGGAAGGCATCACTCTGGCCTGTTAATTTGGTAGGCTCTCAGCCTCAATGTATCACGAATCTGAGTTTGACAACTTCCATATCCATTCCAGGAATATGTACAGTACTAAGACAAGTTTTTCTCTACTATATCTCCAACACTTTCTAGGTGCCTGTCACATAAGAAGTGTGCAATAAATACCTGTTGAATGGCTGAATGAATCTACAAAATGTGTTTCTGTCACTCTCATGTAATATCCATCACTTTTGACTTTTTTTCCAATTAGGTATGCACATATCTTCTCTGATCTCAGGAAATAAGCTCCTTGAGGACAGGAATCAGATGATTTCCATCTTTATGCCACCATTTTCCAGGAAATTGCATGCCAATAGTAGATGCTCAGTTAAGACTTTACTAAAAGTATCAACAAGATTTTCACACATATATGGTATGAAAATTGGTCCAATATATGTGCTCTTAGTTATTTCTTTGTAGAAAAGTGGGTTGTAGAAGAATAGATTTAATTAGAACTGATAATCTGCAGCTTGAAAGCTCAAATATTTTATTTTTTTTTTAAATGTGATATATATTTTTTTCCACCCAAAATTTTGCATCTTGACCCTCTTAGGCTGAAAGTGTACCAAATTAGCAGGCCAGATTGATGCTTTCCAAACTCCATCTCTGGAACTCTGAGTTATTCACTCTGTGCATGTTAGGATGCCCTAAGAAGGAAGGATGAGATGGCACCATCTTGTGTAAAAGGAGGTGTGCTGTCTTCTCATCCTCATCGGATGCTCAGCTACTCCTGTAGCTAAATAGTTCTCGCCTTTCCTTTAAGCCTTTTACTTGTGTCTCTCTATACAGTTTATACTATTAGATTTTTTTTTTTTTTTGCTTGCCAATTTTTCAGTTCTGTATCACCAAAACTTTTCCATTAGTTATGAGTTGTCAAAAGACTATTCTTCCAGGAAGCTCAAGAAACTCCATCATCCTCTGTGTCCAAATATGTTTGTGAACACTAGGTGTTAAGTACCACTTGAAATTGATAAACAAGTTTATTGACTTTTCTTTAAACCACTACTATTTTAGCAATATGTTTAAGGTTTTGCCATAAATATCCTTTTCACATTTTCTGGACAAAAATTTGTGCCTGATATTAAGTATTTGATAGCTATGCAGAACTCAAGTGTTAGCCCCCTAAACATGCCACAAGTTTCATTTCATTAATTTTCGTTATATTGATACATAATTATTTTGTCTTTTTTATTTTTTAAAAAAATCTGGCTCATAATAGCTAAAGTCAAAGAAAAATAATTGGTAACAATAGCAATTCCCTCCCTCAAAAGCGTAATAATCCACAACCTAATCTCTTTGGTTTCCATTTGTTTTTTCCTTGGAAGTTCTGTAGTTTTTGCCAAAATTGGTTCCTTTTGCCACTTCCAAATTGTCTTATTTTAGGCATGTCATTTAACCTTTCTGGGATATATCATCCTCAAAATGAGACTCTCGGAGGGCTAGATAATATCTAACAAACACTACAGCTCTAAAATTTTACAATTTTGCTGACATTTACCACTCTTTACTCTAATGTTTATGTGTGTCATGGACACACACATGTGCACACACACACACACACACACACACACAGGTCAGCACACACATGTACACATGTACACAGTGAGAAGGGGTAGTGAACATATAAAGTCAGTTCAGTGAAGTAGACATCAATGGAATTTCCTCCCTGCTGAGCTTCTATTAACTTCCTTTAATTATTCTAATCTTTTGTTTACTTGAACTTGTTTTTCCCTTTATGTTTCTCCACTAACTATACATATTTGCTGTATATAATTATAAAGTCTTCATTTTCAAATGTCTCATATTTGATTAAAACAAACAAACAAAAAAAAGATTAATGAATAGTGTACATTGTAAAAGACATTGAGGTCAGTATGGATTTTTTTTCTCAAATATCTGGCTTATAAAATAGTCATAGAATCTGCTACTATTCAAATTAACTTATTCTAAATGGAGCATTCCTATAATTTTGTTTGGCAAGATAAAGGAATTAATTATAATTTTGAACAATCTTATTTTAAATAGCATCTTGAGCCACAGTCTAGGTCAGAAACAAAAAAAGAAAAAGAATTTGATATCCACCCTTGCTGTCAGTACTAGATTTTTAGAAACAAGTGAGAGATCACAGAGCAAGGAGGTGGGATCAGGAAGGTAATAATCTGTCATTTCCAGGCTGAAAGGTGACCCTTTTAATAATATATTTGTTAACTTAAGTGACAGAGGCCATAGAGCCAAGAATGGTTCTAATGACACATTATGCTGACTAATGGTCCACCTGGCTCCTTGCTCCTTGCTCCTTTTAAACCTGACAGATGTGGCCACTAAACCAACTCCTTTTATATTCAACCTCTACCCCCATGTACTGAAAAATTCTAGTTTAAAGCAGGGAATACTAAGAGCATTATTAAAGTATTTATTCAATTTAGTGTCAAATCAAACTATGTTCTTGACCATCCAGTTATGATGTTCCTACCTTCTTGGCTTAGCAGCCCAATCATCATCCATTCCTGAATCTCATCTCCTGCTAACCTACCATTTCTAAGGTTCTAACATATTTCCTTGAGAAGAACTCAAATGCCCATTTTTTCCTGTGTGTGCCTCTTTCCCATTTCAAACTATGCTCATGTACCTTCACCAATTCTTTCTCTTTTGTACGATGTTAAACCAGCCAGCTTAGAACATGACTCCTCTGCCCTGGCCCAGGTTCACCAGGCTGCCCTGGCTTTAGTTCATGGTACATAGACAGGAGTTTGCAAGGGCTGGTGTTTTCAGGATCTCCTTTCTGTCCTCTAGTTTCTCTCTCTTCCTTCATGATCTCTATGAACAGTTATAATCCAGCTGCTTTTCTCACCCAATCTCTTAGATTCAGCTCTTCCACTTATTCAGCTGTGTGGACTTTAGGCATGTTACTTAAGCTCTCTGTGCCTCAGTGTCATGATTTATAAAATGTGACAAAACTGATACCTGCCTCATCTGTGAGGGTTCAGTGAATAAATTCAAATAATATATTTAGAAAGGTGCTTAGAACATAAGAAGTACCTGGTAAGTATCCACTAATTTTTTTTTTCCACTAGTGTTAATATAGGGTAAAGGCACACTTGCTTTTGCCACAGTAAAAATGTTTGGGTTTCAGATTCATGGAATCTCTTCAATAATTCATTATCTCTAATCACTGTTTAAGTAAGACAAGTCCTCCATTCAAATCTATCATAATGTGTAGAATCATAAGGGCTAATTTACACAATTTGGTCTCAGCATGGTATCGTAATTAAAAAAAGAAATAAGACAGATTAACCTCTTATGGAGGTAGCAAGCCAATAGACAGCACCTAAAATAATGTGTCAGATGTACACTTAATATATTTGATGTTACTCTCTCAACAGAAATGACTAGAAAGCTTGACTCCAAAGAGGTAACTAGGCCTTGAATCTTCATCTGCCCAGTTGTGTATGCTGATTCCTAGGGCCTCATAACTTGCGGTTTGACAGACATGAATGAGATGGGAAGTAAAACGGGGGCTCTTGAAAGATGGCAGTTAAGAAAGGGAAGATAAATGTATAAATAAGAAAAAAAAATCCTCCCAGCAGTCTACCCCTCCTACAAATTTTCACAAAAAATGCAAATTATAAGACGCTAATACTATTCTGCTTATTTAACTAAACTTTTGTTGTTGTCGTTCAGTCGCTTAGTCATGTCCCACTCTTTGCGACCCCATGGACTGCAGCACACCAGGATTCCCTGCCCTTAAACTTAGTATGTTTTTAGAGATTCACCATTATGTATTAAAACAATTTAAAAAACCAAGGGATAATTCAAGACAGTGGTTTCCTGAAAGGTGCAGATGTGTAGGTGATTATCAGCAGGGCAGAATATACAATAAGCCTCAAGTATATCTGTCAAATATTCTAATTCTTAAGGTAAGAAGTGAGTTCATATGTGTTTGTTTCAATAGCGTTGTTTAAAATTTCTCTTGATATATGTTACATTTGTCTTTTATGTAAAATAATAATAAAACAGAAAAAGAAAGAGCTAATAGCATGAGCAATTTAAAATTAATACAATGTTTTTCAATTATTAAGAAAAATCCTAAGGTAATATTCACAGCCATTGTAATTACACCCACCTGCTTCTATGAATCCCTATCAATATTGGAGAAGAAGCTGAAGGAAGGTCAAATAAGATGCAGAAAGTCCCAGTCCAAGCTAACTCAAAGCAGCTGTTCTTCTGTCCACACTTCCATCTCCAATACCTGGATTCTTCCTGAATTGCTCTCTCTCCCCCATTCATCTCTTTTTAAAGTATATACTTAAACTAATTTCAGTAAGAAAAAAATACTCATTTTTCCTTTTTTCAAAGTGAAATATAGGAAAGAATTGTCTTTGTTAAAAGTAGGATTCACGTTGCTAGCTTGTAATGGTTGTGAGAAGACTGTGAACATTCCCAGATGAATGATTATTTATTTCATTCCAGTTCATGCATTCAATAAATGAAATATTTACTAACACCTATCACACATCAGATGCTGCTATATGTGCTGGATATAGACTGGTAAACAAAACAGAGTCCTTGTCTATATGGATTTTATAACCTAGTGGCTAAGTTGGGCCAAAAATAACAAGGCAAAACAAAACCTCACAAACACATATGTGTTTGTGCTTAGTAACCCAGCTGTGTCTGACTTTTTGGACCCTTTGGACTGTAGCCCACCAGGCTACTCTGTCTATGGGATTTTTCAGGCAAGAATACTGGGGTGGGTTGTTATTTCCTCCTCCAGGGATCTTCCAAACCCAGGGACCAAACCCATGTCTCCTGTGTCTCCTGCACTGCCAGTGGATTCTTTAACCACTGAGCCATTGAGGAAGTCCCACATATATGTTTAGGGATACAAAATAACCAGAGTAAGGGGGAACAGACCAATGAGGACAGTTATTTTAGATATATGTTAATAAGAAAATTATTTTATTTTCTGAGAAAGAGATTTTAGACTCAATAAATGGGGGGAGGACGATTTCTAGACACCTCTGGATTGAGGGTTACAAGGTACAAATGCCCTAGGACAGGGATTTCCTTAACTTGTCCAAGAAGTAGTAAGAAAACTATTATCACTGCAGGTGTGTGAGTAAGGGGCAGAGAACCAGGGGGTGAGGCCACTGAATAATTTTGATCAAGGAAGTTACAGATCAGGTTTTATATTCCAAAGGCTGACATGTGGGGGATAAACTGAAGAAGGCTTGAGAAAGCAGTAGGGAGACTACTTTAGAAGCAGTAGTAAAAGTCTAGGCAAGAAAGAACAACACTTTGGGCAATGGTGGAGCAGTGGAAATTTGTCAGAAGTGTTCTGATTCTGGATCTATTTTGAAGGTGGCTCAGTTATAAGAAAAAGAGAGGAAGCAAGAATACAGGAATTTAAAAAAAAAAAAAATGAGTATCAGAGTACTGACAGAAGGAATCAGAGCTGCTGAAGGAAGGGAACACTGAGAAAGAAGGGGCTGAGGGTGCAGGGGTCCAGGGATCAGTTGTGACATGTGAAGCTTGAGTCAAATGGAGCTATGACTACACAAGCCAGAAGTTCAGGGTCAAATGTGGACTGAAGAGAAATGTGGGGAATCTTGAGAACTGAAGTGTATTTTATCCAGACACAAACCTGGATGAGACTATCCAATGAAGGATTACAGATAATTAAGGGTAAGGCAGCATGAACATAGGTCAAAAGGACAAGGATGAGACCACTAAAGAGACTGAGAAATAGTAGATAGCAAGATCAGAGGGAAATTAAGAGGATGTGTGGTCCTGAAGCCAAGTAAAGAGGTTTCATGATGGTTTCATTATGGCAAAAACATCTTAGAGGCTAAGGAAAATCAAGACTGATTTTAACAGTGATAAAATTTTGACAATGATAAAATCATTGGTGACCTTGACAAATGGGTTTCAGTTTTGTGCGTGGACAAGTACCCAAGTGGAGTGGTCACGTGGAAAAAATAAGTTGAGAAAGTGAAGACAGTGAGTCTAGTCAACTCTTTCAGTGAGATCTAAAGACTGCTGCTACTGTTGCTAATCCTGTCCAGAGAGAAAAGCAGACAATGCAATAGAGAAAAGGAATCACAGGAGCAACAGCTTTGAAAAATGGGACAGGTACCAAGACACAAATGGAGAGACTGTCCATAGACAGGAGCAGAAGTGCTCATTCATTGTGCAAGGGGGAAATAGAATGTATGGGTACCGACGCAGTGCAGAGGGACGGAGGGAATCGTGAGAAATAAAGGAGTGCTTGTTTGAATGCTGCCATTATTCTTAATGAAAGAAAATACAAAGTCATCAGCTGAAAATAAGAACAGGTGAATGGGATGATGGAATTTGAAGAGAGAGAATACAATAGATAGAGGGAGAAGCATTAAATAAGGAAAGGTAGTGGAATTGCAACCCACTCCAGTGTTCTTGCCTGGAAGACGGGGGAGCCTGGTGGCTGCCGTCTATGGGGTCGCACGAAGTCGGACACGACTGAAGCGACTTAGCAGCAGCAGTGGAATTGCTGGTGAGAGTAAGAGTCCACTTAAGAATCATGGTCATACATTTCAGATGAGACCAGTCAGTATGGCTTTGTGTTGTTCTCTGACAACCAGTTAAGGGGTTAATGGGGGAAGAACTGAAAACTGGACTCAACTACATCAGTATTTGCCAGGCAAGTGTGATGGAGAAAGAAAGGCAAGAGAGCTGAGCGTGGACACACAGGAGCATGTGATGGAGAGTGAGGCTGCCTCTGGAAGAGTAAAGAAGTAGGGATGCTAAAGGAGGTTCAGGCACTGAGAAGGAGAGACTCGGTAGATTCAATGGTGTGTATACTTCTCGCTAAACTAATGCTGCAGTTTGGATTTTACATTTGAATATTTTTTTATATCTGGAAGTTTTTCATTCAGATAAGTACCCTTTCTATAAAGAAGACACCATGAGACTGGAGCCTGCCAGGCTCCTCTGTCCATGGGGATTCTCTGGGCAAGAACATTGGAGTGGGTTGCCATATCCTTCCCAACCCAGGGATTGAACCCAGGTCTCACACATTGCAGGAGGATTCTTTACTGTCTGAGCCACCCAAGAAGCCCTGAATACTGGAGTGGATAGCCTATCCTTTCTCCAGGGGATCTTCCTGACCCAGGAATCGAACTGGGATCTCCTACATTGCAGGTAGATTCTTTACTAGCCGAGCTACCAGGGAATCCCATAAAGAAGAAATAATAACCTAATTACTTCACTTCATCTTTCCATATTCATTACATCTCTCTACCCCAAACTGGAAAGAAGCATAGTTTTAAGCTTGACAAGGATTCTGCTGAAATCAACCATGACATTTAGGATAATATAAAGATCAAGATTGAATATTTGTGTGGGGTCTCCATGTGAAGCTAAATGAGATTCTGACAGCCCTGAGTATGCATGAAAAACTGATGGCTAAAGTCACCCAAAGTTAATTGGCATAAATGGGATGTGCTTTTTCATCAAGAAATAAGAAACCAGGCAATGATAATTTGAGTTAATCCTTAGACTGGGTAAGGAAAAAAAAAAAAAAAAACTCTGAGTAGATCATGGCATTTACATTCACTTACTTGGGTTTGTCAATAAACTCATCCCTCTGGACTCTTATCTCAGTCTGATAGTGAGCCCATATAGACACATATAAAGCTAAGAAAGAAACAAAAGAAATTTAAACCATACATAAACCACTTTTCTTACTCAAAGCAATTGTTTCTGAAACAGAAAGGGAAAATATCCTATAGAGCTACTTAGGATGTAACTCCTACCTAGGATGTATCCACTAGTATATCACCACAGAGCCCCTGTGAATACCAAAGAGCAAACAGCATCTAAAAAAGTAAGCATGTGCAAGGAACCCTAAGGAATTGCTAGAAATAATCCCGTGGGGGCTAGTGCTACAGGAAACCCGAGTTAGGGTATAAACTGGTAAAGCTGGGGACAATGACATTAATCTTTAAGAATTAAGGTAGAATTAGAACTATAAATAAAATGTTGCTTAAATCATGTTGGTGGTAAGTCATAAGGAAAGACAAGTTAAAACAAACAAATGTGGAGGATAGGATGTAGGGGTGGCCAAGTGTGAGGCAGGAAATAGATTCAAGGACATACAACATATGATGCATAAGTTAGTTATAAACTTCAATAAGAATTCAAAATTTTTTCTCTTAGGTATGTACCAAAATAAAAATGTCATGTTTATCCAAAGACATGCAAAATAACTCACAGCATCACCACTCAAATGCCTGTCAACTGTCAGAGTGCATAAATTCTGATACACTCAAAAAATGCAGTATTGTACAGCAATGAGAGTAAGCTACAATTTCTGCAACAAAGTAGATTACTTTCACAAATGCAATGTTGAACAAAAGATATTAGACACAAAAAGAACATTTACTTATATAAACTTCAAAATTAGGCAAAGCTAATCTATACTGCTAAAAATAAGAGTAGCAGTTCCTCGGTGGGGGGGTTCAGTTCAGTTCTGTTAGTCATTAAGCCCCGTTCAACTGTTTGCAATCGCATGGACTGCAGCATGTCAGTCCTCCCTGTCCATCACCAGCTCCCGGGGTTTACTCAAACTTATGTCCACTGAGTTGGTGATGCCATCCAAACATCTCATCCTCTGCCATCCCCTTCTCCTCCTGCCTTCAATCTTTCACAACATCAGGGTCTTTTCAAATGGGTCAGTTCCTCACATCAGGTGGCCAAAATACTGGAGTTTAAGCTTTAGCATCAGTCCTTCCAGTGAATATTCAGGACTGATTTCCTTTAGGAAGGGCTGGTTGGATCTTCTTGCTGTCCAAGGGACTCTCAGGAGTCTTCTCCAACATCACAGTTCAAAAGCATCAATTCTTTGGCGCTCAGCTTTCTTTATAGTCCAACTCTCACATTCATACATAACTCCTGGAAAAACCATAGCCTTGACTAGACAGACTTTTGTTGCCAAATAATGTCTCTGCTTTTTAATATGCTGTTTAGTTTGGTCACAACTTTTCTTCCAAGGAGTAAGTGTCTCTTTTAATTTCATGGCTGCAATCACCATCTGCAGTGATTTTGGAGCCCAGAAAAGTAAAGTCAGCCACTGTTTCCCCATCTCTTTGCCATGAAGTGATGGGACCAGATGTCATGATCTTAGTTTTCTGAATGTTGAGCTTTAAGCCAACTTTTTCACTCTCCTCTTTCACTATCATCAAGAGGCTCTTTAGTTCTTTGCTTTCTGCAATTAGGGTGATGTTATTGCATAAAGGTTATTGATATTTCTCCCAGCAATCTTGATTCCAGCTTGTGCTTCATCCAGTCCAGCACATGACGTACTCTGCATATAAGTTAAATAAGCAGGGTGACAATATACAGCCTTGACATACTCCTTTCCCTATATGGAACCAGTCTGTTGTTCTATGTTCAGTTCTAACTGATGCCTCTTGACATACATATAGATTTCTCAAGAGGCAGGTCAGGTGGTCTAGTGTTCCCATTGCCGTAAGAATTTCCCAGTTAAGGCTTTGGCATAGTCAATAAGACAGAAATAGACATTTTTCTGGAACTCATTTGCTTTTTTGATAATCTAACAGATGTTGGCAATTTGATCTCTGGTTCCTCTGCCTTTTCTAAATCCAGCTTGAACATCTGGAATTTCACAGTTCATGTACTGTTGAAGCCTAGCTTGGAGAATTTTGAGCATTACGTTACTAGCCTGTGAGATGAGTGCAGTTGTGTGGCAGCGTGAACATTCTTTGGCATTGCCTTTCTTTGGGACTGGAATGAAAACTGACCTTTTCCAGTCCTGTGGCCACTGCTGAGTTTTCCAAATTTACTGGCCTATTGAGTGCAGCACTTTCACAGCATTATCATTTAGGATCTGAAATACCTCTACTGGAATTCCATCACCTCCACTAGCTTTGTTCGTAGAGATGCTTCCTAAGGCCCATTTGACTTTGCATTCTAGGATGTCTGGCTCTAGGTGAATGATCATACCATCGTGATTATCTGGGTACTGAAGATCTTTTTTGTATAGTTCTCCTGTGAATTCTTGCCACCTCTTTTTAATATCTTCTACTTCTGTTAGGTCCATACAATCTGTCCTTTATTGAGCCCATTTTTGCATTAAATGCTCCCTTGGTATCTCTAATTTTCTTGAAGAGATCTCTAGTCTTTCCCATTCTCTTGTTTTCCTCTATTTCTTTGTACTGATCACTGAGGAAGGCTTTCTTATCTCTCCTTGCAATTCTTTGGAACTCTGAATTCAAATGGGTATATCTTTCCTTTTCTCCATTGCTTTTCACTTCTCTTCTTTTCACAGCTATTTATAAGGCCTCCTCAGATAGCCATTTTGCTTTTTTGCATTTCTTTTTCTTGGGGAAAGTCTTGATCCCTGTTTCCTGTACAATATCATGAACCTCCGACCATAGTTCATCAGGCACTCTGTCTATCAGACCTAATCCCTTGAATCTATTTGTCACTTCCACTGTATAATCATAAGGGATTTGGTTTAGGTCATACCTGAATGGTCTAGTGGTTTTGCCTACTTTCTTCAATTTAAGTCTCAATTTGGTAATAAAGAGTTCATGACCTGAGCCACAGTCAGCTCCTGGTCTTGTTTTTGCTTACTGTACAGAGTTTCTCCATCTTTGGCTGCAAAGAATATAATCAATCTGATTTCGGTATTACCCATCTGGTGATGACCTTGTGTAGAGTCTTCTCTTGTATTGTTGGAATAGGGTGTTTGCTATGACCAGTGTGTTCTCTTGGCAAAACTCTGTTAGCTTTTCCCCTGCTTCATTTTTTTAATTCCAAGGCCAAATTTGCCTGTTACTCCAGGTATCTCTTGACTTCCTACTTTTGCATCCCACTCCCCTATAATGAAAAGGACATCTTTTTTGAATTTTATTTCTAGAAGGTCTTGTAGGTCTTCATAGTCAACTTCAGCTTCTTCAGCATTACTGGTCGCGGCATAGACTTGGATTACTTTGATATTGAATGGTTGTAAATGAACCATGTAAACGAACGTAGCCTTATAAACGAACAGAGATCATTCTGTCGTTTTTGAGATTGCATCCAAGTACTGCATTTCAGACTCTTTTGTTGGCTATGATGGCTACTCTATTTCTTCTAAGGGATTCTTGCCCATAGTAGTAGACATAATGGTCATGTGAGTTAAATTCACCCATTCCAGTCCATTGTATTCTGCTGATTCCCAAAATGTCGACGTTCGCTCTTGCCATCTCCTGTTTGACCACTTCCAGTTTGCCTTGATTCATGAACCTAACATTCCATGTTCTTATGCAGTACTGCTCTTTACAGCATTAGGCTTTGCTTCTATCACCAGTCACATCCTCAACTGGGTGTTGTTTTTGCTTTGGCTCTGTCTCTTCATTCTTTCTGTAGTTATTTCTCCACTGATCTCCTGTAGAATATTGGGCACCTACCTACCTATGGAGTTCATCTTTCAGTGTCCTATCTTTTTGCCTTTTCATACTGTTCATGGGGTCCAAGAACATTTGGGGGGCTATGACTTAAAGGGTCATGAAAGTGGAGAACTTCTGATAGGGTGGTAGTGCTTATCTTGGGAAAACCCATTTACATTTTGTTTTCTTTGCAAAAAGAAAGATGGACACTTACAACTGTATTTTTTATAAGTGCATATTAGGCCTCATTAAAAACTAAAAAAAAAGAATTGTGATTAAATTGATAACCAACAGCCAGTCACAGCAGTAAATTTATATGTAGAACCAAAAGCTGTTTTAGAGAAACCACTAAGGGTACAGAGAATGGGTATACTAGACCCTCTCAACCAAACAAGGAGTGAGATCCTGCAATAAAGCAAAAAATAATAATAAATAAATTTAAAAGCTTGGTTTAAATAAATAATTTTAAAATGTGTTATATCAGAATTGGGATAAACAATTCTTTAGAACTGAAAGCCCTGAAACAAACTAACTTATACAATTAACAATCTGGCAATGATGGTATAGCCAACTGAAAAAGTAATCTGCCAAGGAAATCCTGACCAAACAGCAATAAGCATACAGATGGAGCACCGCTGTCTTGAAAAGCAGATGATATATCCATCAGTTTATGTGACATGGACTTTCTGAGCTACCTGATACAATGACTCATTTATAAAAGAATAATCAGATGAGAGGGGAGGAGGCCCCAAGGAGACAAATAAAAGATTGCTAACCTGTGAGATGGGCAGCAATCCAAGCATCTTCAGTAAATGCCTCTGGCTCACTGATTCCATTCTAGAAAATGCCTGGTGAATTAAAGAACCCTTAAAGAAAGAGTAAGGTTAATTACAGGTTGAAGTAACTTCTAAGAATCAACTGTATTGATGCCATTTTTAATCAATTGAGACTGGTAAATACACTTTGAAGAATCTCTCTGGTGAAATTTCCTTTTAACAAGGTAGTCAGATTATAGCAAAATAAAATCAAGATAGGAGGTATTCTGAGGGGAGAAAGCATGTCTTTTCCATTTCCTTGGACTATAATTGGGTTCATATGAGCAAAACAGATGACAGCGTTCAGTTTCATTACACTGACGCATCACATACACACACCTCAAGCAAAATGCATTGATATAAACAGGTGAACATAAATTTCACATTGAACTACCTTACAAATGATAACTCAGTAAGTAGCACTGACATATACACTATAATGTGTAAAACAGTTAGTGGGAAGTTGCTAAATAACACAGGGATCTCAGCCTGGAGTTCTGTGATGACCTAGACGTGGGTAGGGGTAGGGTAGGGGGAGGATGAGGGATGGGAGTATATTATGACTGATTCACATTATTGTACAGAAGAAACTAACACAAAATTGTAAGGCAATTTCCCATCAGTTAAAAAAAATAAAACTTTAAAAATACTTAGAAATAGTATTAAGGCTTTACTCTCATATTCCAGATGAGCATCTGCATAACCTCTCATGTCTCAGTAGTTGCAGAAAGACCACAGCTCCTTAAAACCAATGTAACAATGTCTTCATGTGCCAGCATTTGATCTTCCCTAGGGTGCATAAGAGTCCGTGATATGTATGACCTTTCTCACCATGCTAGAACTAGGCGATGGCTTCCAACTTGGCTGTGCTGGGAAGCAGGGATACCAGATAAAGAGGATGAATTAAATTCGAAGTGCAGTTAAATAATTTTAGCATAAGTGCACAATATTTTAGACATAATTATAGCCCCCCCAAAAAAATCCAAATTTAATTGGGTATCCTGTATTTTTATTTGCTAAATCTACTGAGAAGAGTTCAGAGGAACCCATACCTAAGAGCCAAACCAACCAGCCAGATTAGGAAAGGAATGAAGGACAACATGAGACCTACCCCACGCTTAGATCCAACTACCAATTAGAAGTGGAAATGGAACATAAAGCTAAGCTCTTAAAATGTGACTTGGTGATTTGGTCAACACTTTTCTCATGAGTGTTCATTCAGATCAGATCAGATCAGTCACTCAGTCGTGTCCGACTCTTTGCGACCCCATGAATCGCAGCACGCCAGGCCTCCCTGTCCATCACCAACTCCCCGAGTTCACTGAGACTCACGTCCATTGAGTTAGTGATGCCATCCAGCCATCTCATCCTCTGTCGTCCCCTTCTCCTCCTGCCCCCAATCCCTCCCAGCATCAGAGTCTTCTCCAATGAGTCAACTCTTTGCATGAGGTGGCCAAAGTACTGGAGTTTCAGCTTCAGCATCATTCCTTCCAAAGAAATCCTAGGGCTGATGTCCTTCAGAATGGACTTGTTGGATCTCCTTGCAGTCCAAGGGGTGATACTCATCTCAAGAGTCTTCTCCAACACCACAGTTCAAAAGCATCAATTCTTTGGTGCTCAGCCTTCTTCACAGTCCAACTCTCACATCCATACATGACCACAGGAAAAACCATAGCCTTGACTAGATGAACCTTTGTTGGCAAAGTAACGTCTCTGCTTTTGAACATGCTATCTAGGTTGGTCATAACTTTCCTTCCAAGGAGTAAGCATCTTTTAATTTCATGGCTGCAGTCACCATCTGCAGTGATTTTGGAGCCCAGAAAAATAAAGTCTGACACTGTTTCCACTGTTTCCCCCATCTATTTCCCATGAAGTGGTGGGACCAGATGCCATGATCTTCGTTTTCTGAATGTTGAGCTTTAAGCCAACTTTTTCACTCTCCACTTTCACTTTCATCAAGAGGTTTTTTAGTTCCTCTTCACTTTCTGCCACAAGGGTGGTGTCACCTGCATATCTGAGGTTATTGATATTTTTCCCTAAAAGCTTGATTCCAGCTTGTGCTTCATCCAGCCCAGCATTTCTCATGATGTACTCTGCATATAAGTTAAATAAACAGGGTGACAATATACAGCCTTGATGAACTCCTTTTCCTATTTGGAACCAGTCTGTTGTTCCATGTCCAGTTCTAACTGTTGCTTCCTGACCTGCATATAGGTTTCTCAAGAGGCAGATCAGGTGGTCTGGTATTCCCATCTCTTTCAGAATTTTCCAGTTTATTGTGATCCACACAGTCAAAGGCTTTGGCATAGTCAATAAAGCAGAAATAGATGTTTTTCTGGAACTCTCTTGCTTTTTCTATGATCCAGCGGATGTTGGCAATTTGATCTCTGATTCCTCTGCCTTTTCTAAAACCAGCTTGAACATCAGAGAGAGGGAGAAGAGCAGAAATGTCAATTGAGACTTCATCTTTCTTCAGGAATAAATTGTCAAAACAGAACAAGTATAGTCACATGTATAGATGGCCTTCAATATTCACAGATTCTGCATTCACCGATTCAGTCAAACATAGACTGAAAATATTTAAGAAATTTTCCAAAAGTTCCAAAAATAAAAACTTGAATGTGTGCTTGCTGGCAATTATTTACAAAGGATTTACAATAAGCATTTTAAGTAATCTAGAAATAATATGCTGATAATGCTCACCTTGTGAAAATCCATTTATATTTCATCTTATCTGTAAAGAGAAGGATGCACACTCAGTACTGTATGTTTTTTTTTTTGGGGTGTGTATGTTAGGCCTCAGTAAAAAGTTCAAAAACTAAAGAGTTCTGATTAAATTGATAAACAACAGCCTTTTGTACCAAAACAATTAGGTCATTTTAATGCAGAACTAAAAACTGCTTTAGAGAAAGGAAACCATAAATCAAGTCAAACAAAATAAAGCCTATGAAAGGTAAAAAAATGTTTGCAAAAGATGTGACCAACAAAGAATTGATGGAGAAGCTCTATACAGTCAGCAAAAACAAGACTGGGAACAGACTGTGGCTAAGATCACGAACTCCTTATTGCCAAATTGAGACTTAAATTGAAGAAAGTAGGCAAAACCACTAGACCATTCAGGTATGACCTAAATCAAATCCCTTATGATTATACAGTGGAAGTGACAAACAGCTTCAAGGAATTAGATCTGATAGACACGGTTCCTGAAGAACTTTGGACAGAGGTTCATGACATCGTACAGAAGTCAGTGATCAAGACTATCCTCGAGAAAAAGAAATGCAGAAAGGCAAAATGGTTGTCTGATGAGGCCTTACAAATAGCTGTTCCACATACATTTTCTGTCTCCCTTTCTAGCATAAAAAAAGTGATGAGAGTGAGTGGATGGAATCCATAGAAGGAAAGAAAAAATTTAAATAAATTTCTGAAAGATTTTTTTTTTAATCTCATAGGCCAGGACTGAGCCAAATAATTCACCTAGTGCAAGGAAGTTAGGAAAGATAACTAATCATGATAACATTTGGAGCAAAGTCAGATCTCTATTCATTTGGAAACAAGGAGCATGAATACTGGCTAAGCAATTAGTAGTGTCTGGCACAGGAGATTAAGAAATATTGTTATCTTAAGAGTAACCAAGAGACTTTAATTGCCTCACCATTCCAAATGATGAGTAGATAACTAGAACCTAAGTATCTAGATGGAGCTTTCATGTGTTAATTAATGAAAAGTGTTATCCATGGGTTCATATATTATAGACGTTAACCATTATAAACTCACTACTTCTTTCTTCTATAGGGAGAGTCCATGATAGGATAATAGATTGAAGCATCAATTGATAGTTTCAATGGTCTGTTTTGGGGAACTGAGAACAGCTTAATTTGGAAACTAAAATTCCCACATCTCTTTCTCAAATGTTAGAAGAGTCCTTTATCATCCACCTCAGTAGCTGTCTAGAGTCCTAGAACTAGGAACATAATCAACAAATGTAAATAGTCACATGACTGTTTTGTCCCTTTGCTGTTAGAAGATGCCTATTATGTAAGTGAAAGAAAACCCACTAAAACAAATGTAAAACAAATTGATTGGTGTTAGGACTGTTTGTGCATGCATGCTAAGTTGCTTTTCATTTCTAACTCTTTACAACCCTATGGACTATAGCCTGCCAGGCTCCTCTGTCCAGGCAAGAATACTGGAGTGGGTTGCCATGCCTTCCTCCAGGGGATCTTCCCAACCCAGGGATCAAACTCACATTTCTTACATCTCCTGCATTTTACTACTAGTAAAATTAGTTTCACATTAAGGAGAGGAAAGGGGGAAATAATTTCCCATTAGATTTTTTATTTTGCATAATAAGCACAGAGTTAGTAAATATATAAACTAACGATATTTTGGGTCATGCCAAGTCTTTCATAAACTTTCTAAGACTAACTAAAATTTCTGAACTTTTGAGATTAAGCCTGAGAAAATGTATTTGGTTCATTTTCCCAGTATATATAAATTATGATTAAATACAGTTAACCTTAACTTCTTAAAAAAGCTATGCATATTTTTTGTTTATATATAAACAAATATACTAAATGTATTTTCAGGGATTTTATTCCTAGGTTGTAGGAGTCATGGGGAGGTTTTATTTTTTTTTTCCCTGTATATTATTTAGAATTCTTTGAGTTTTGAAAAATTATTATGTGTTACTTCTTCTATTATAAACACTGTTACATGAAGAAAGAAAACATACCATGTAAGCAACTCTTCATGTCCCCATCAGAGAAGGATGGTACTGCTTAGCAATATCCTTATGTGCACTTTGAACAGTGTGGAACAAGCAGATTAGAAGAGATGATGTTAAAACACATAGTTATAAACTATAAACATTGCTTGGCATTTTTATTAAAGAAATTGGCTTGAAGCAGCCAGGTGTTTTACAATTCCACAGCAACTCAAGTCCTTAACAATACTATTGTTAAAATTTAGAGAACAGTAGAATTCATTTTGAAACTAAATCAACATCCCCACTCCACTCAGGAAAGTCTTTCTCAACTTATTTTTCAACTTAATACACTGGTTTCAAGAGCATATAATTAAAAGTGCTGAGATGCCCAGAAGTTAATGAAGAATATAGTAAGCACCCTGCAGAATGAATATTTTTATGGCCTTTGTGCACAAAGCGCTTCAGACTAATTATTTTCAGACCAGCCGGTGAATGAGAATTTGTCCTGAGAGAATGCCCACTTTCATGACCTGCGGTGACCCCTCCTTATTCAGAACCTGTGGAACTACCTCAGAAGTAGTCTCTTAGGTTTTTAACCTTTTCTTGGCTCAGAAAAGCATCTAATGAATTAATTTTGAGTTTTCACTGAACCGTGTCCTTTCACTACTTAATTTTACAATATCCAAGGCCAGGACAGGGATGATATGAAAGTTAATTTTCCAGAACTGCCTGGCATGGCTATTTGCAGAACTAAAGGCAGTCCCAGGCCTAAACACTTTGGACCAACCAGAGAAAGCCAACGGATTCCAAGTTCACTTTCAGTCCAAGGTTTCTTGGATCTAAAGTGAGACCATGAAAAGACCAGAGAGTTGAATGACTGATTCATATTCTCTGCAAATGTTTCCTGACTTCCTATGATACACTCATACATGCATACAGAGCTTTTAATTTCTCTCTCAAAAATTGATATGCACTGTTTGGCATTTTATATAAAGAGACAGTAAATTCACAGGGTTAGCTTTTTTTTGACATCTAACCATATTAATTTTTGAAAAAAAACCTGAGTTTGTAGTTGTATGTAATAATGACACAAATTCATTTGTGTCTTAATTTAATGAGGGTCACTGGGACTTGAAAACACTCATTTTCCTTCTGTGTGGCAATCCTATTGGTAAAAATTGCCTTAGATATTTTAAGTTTTAATTCTTGGTTCTGAAATATAGATAGGATATGATGAGACTGTTTATTAGTCATTACTGGGCTTCTAATTTGTCTGAAATTAAAATCCTTTCCCAATGGTATTTTTCAGAGAACTAGAACAAATAATTTCACAATTTGTATGGAAATACAAAAAAACTTCAAATAGCCAAAGCAACCTTGAGAAAGAAGAATGGAACTGGAAGAATCAACCTGCCTGACTTCAGGCTCTACTACAAAGCCACAGTCATCAAGACAGTATGGTACTGGCACAAAGACAGAAATATAGATCAATGGAACAAAATAGAAAGCCCAGAGATAAATCCACACACCTATGGACACCTTATTTTCTACAAAGGAGGCAAGAATATACAATGGAGAAAAGACAATCTCTTTAACAAGTGGTGCTGGGAAAACTGGTCAACCACTTGTAAAAGAGTGAAACACTTTCTAACAGCATACACAAAAATAAACTCAAAATGGATTAAAGATCTCAACATAAGACCAGAAACTATAAAACTCCTAGAGGCAAAACACTCTCCGACATAAATCACAGCAGGATCCTCTATGACCTACCTCCCAGAGTAATGGAAATAAAAGCAAAAATAAACAAATGGGACCTAATTAAACTTAAAAGCTTTTGCACAAAGAAGGAAACTATAAGCAAAGTGAAAGGACAGCCTTCAGAATGGGAGAAAATAAGAGCAAATGAAACAACTGACAAAGATTTAATCTGAAAAATATACAAGCAACTCCTACAGCTCAATTCCAGAAAAATAAATGACCCAATCAAAAAATGGGCCAAAGAACTAAACAGACAGTTCTCCAAAGAAGACATACAGATCGCTAACAAACACATGAAAAGAGGCTCAATATCACTCATTACCAGTTCAGTTCAGTCGATCAGTCGTGTCCGACTCTTTGAGACCCCATGAGTTGCAGCATGCCAGGCCTCTCTGTCCATCACCAACTCCTAGAGTTCACCCAAACTCACGTGCATAGAGTCAGTGATGCCACCCAGCCATCTCATCCTCAGCCTCTCCCTTCTCTTCCTGCCCCCAATCCCTCCCAGCATCAGGGTCTTTTCCAATGAGTCAGCTCTTCGCATCAGGTGACCAAAGTATTGGAGTTTCAGCCTCAGTATCAGTCTTTCCAATGAACACCCAGGACTGGTCTCCTTTAGGATGGACTGGTTGGATCTCCTTGCAGTCCAAGGGACTCGCAAGAGTCTTCTCCAGCACCACAGTTCAAAAGCATCAGTTCTTCGGCGCTCAGCTTTCTTCACAGTCCAACTCTCATATCCATACATGACTACTGGAAAAACCATAGCCTTGACTAGACAGACCTTGTTGGCAAAATAATATCTCTGCTTTTTAATATGCTATCTAGGTTGGTCATAACTTTCCTTCCAAGGAGTAAGCGTCTTTTAGTTTCATTATCAGAGAAATGCAAATCAAAACCACAATAAGGTACCATTTCACGCCAGTCAGAATGGCTGCGATCCTAAAGTCTACAAGCAATAAATAAAGCTGGAGAGGGTGTGGAGAAAAGGGAACCCTCTTATACTGTTGGTGGGAATGCAAACTAGTATAGCCACTATGGAGAACAGTGTGGAGATTCCTTAAAAAACTGGAAATAGAACTGCCATATGACCCAGCAATCCCACTGCTGGGCATACACACCGAGGAAACCAGAATTGATAGGGACACATGTACCCCAATGTTCATCGCAGCACTGTTTATAATAGCCAGAACATGGAAGCAACCTAGATGTCCATCAGCAGATGAATAGATAAGAAAGCTGTGGTACATATACACAATGGAGTATTACTCAGCCATTAGCCATTAAAAAGAATACATTTGAATCAGTTCTAATGAGGTGGTTGAAACTCAAGCCTATTACACCGAGTGTAGTAAGCCAGAAAGAAAAACACCAGTACAGTATACTAATGCATATATATGAGATTTAGAATGATGGTAACGATAACCCTATATGCGAGACGGCGAAAGAGACACAGATGTATAGAACAGTCTTTTGGACTCTGTGGGAGAGGGTGAGGGTGGGATGATCTGAGAGAATAGCTTTGAAACATGTATATTATCATATGTGAAACATCACCAGTCCCGGTATGATGCATGAGACAGGGTACTCAGAGCTGGTGCACTGGGATGGGGAGGGAGGTGGGAAGGGGGTTCAGGATGGGGAACACATGTAAACCCATGGCTGATTCACGTCAATGTATGGCAAAAACCACTATAATATTGTAAAGTAATTAGCCTCCAATTAAAATAAATAAATAAAATCCTTTCACCAACATGTTTGGCCTTAAGTATGCACATAATATTAAATAAGTACAGTTAGAATTTAATTTTTTGAAATAGTATATTTGCAAAGTAGAAAGCATTGCCAGGGTAGTCAGAAACATTGTTTCAATTTTGAAACAATTTCAAATATTGTTTCAACTCCTTGTGTGACTAAGTTAAATTTCCTGATTTCCTAATCTGCAAAATGGGGATAATAGGAACTAGCTTGCAGAACTCTTATGACTATTCAATGAGATAATGTACATGCACTTATCGTTCAGTTTCTGGTATAATTTTATTTTTAAAGTAAAAAGTTACTGAGCAATGAGTGCATGTTTTTTATGATAATTGTGTTTTATGTTTTATTTTTATGTTTTATGATGATCATAATTGATGATTAAGTAAACTAAATTCTATGTGCTTGTGAAACATTTATTTATTGAAAGATTTGACTTACAAAATAAATCAAAATAAATACACTACTGTAATAAGTCAAGCACTGTTATAATGCATAGATTGCAATAATCTGAACTGGATATTTTATTGATGGACAAGTTTGAACAAATTCCCTTTTTATATTTTAATACCTTATCCTGTATCTTGTATGACTTTTCCTCTCTCATGAGAAAAAAACAGTGAGTTTAAATAAAATCAGTCCTATTAAAATCTGTATGTACTTCATGAAGAAATAAATTTCATATATTAGCACAAATAGATATAATGCTAGCAAAAAATTTTTTTGTGATAACTGTTTACAGTTGTACCTCTTGGGCACTTAATATCTTCATGCTGATATCAGATTACTAACCATCCTCAAATGAGATAAGAAATATCTAGTTGGGGATCAGACCTACCAATCATTTTGTATAAGAGAGATTATATTAATAAACAGGGCTAGAGGCTCATACAGACTAGGCAAAATGTTACTCTGTCCTTACTTTAATATGGTATCAGTTCCAGCTCTAGATCTTCCTGACCAAGGGAAGAAAAGAAACACAGAAACAAATGTACACACACACAGAGAAGAACAAGGTTGTAATACATGAATAATTAGTAATGTCTTGAGATCATAAGATAGCACAGCGATTTTTCAAAAAACCTATTGAAACATACAAAAATGTGTGTGATCTTACTAGACCAGTAAATAGGAGGAACTTTATAATATAACATATTTATGTTAGTAAAGTTCTCAAATTAGTGACCTTGAAATGTACCTTAGCAAACCAGAGAGAGAAGAGCAAATAAAAGGCAAAGTAATCAGAAGAAAGGAAATAATAAAGACCAAAGTCAATGTGTAAAGAGTATAAATTGATGAAATAAAAAATGAGGAAAAAAAAGCCAATTAAACGAAAATCTGATTCTTTGAGAAGATCAATAAAATTGATATGCTTCTGGGCATACTAATTATATAAGATAACAGATACAAATTACTAATATCAGGAATGAATGAGAGGATATCATGATGAATCCCATAAATATTATAAGGATTATAAGGGAATATCAGGAACAACTTTTGTCAATAAATGTGATAATGGGCAAATTCTTTGAATGATACAAACTGTTAAAGACCAGTGAAGAAGTAGAAATATGATATATTTAAATCATATATATATTAAAGTCATTGAATTTATAGTTAGAAAGCTTCCCACAAAGGAAACTCAAGCCCCAGATGGCTTCATTGGTGAATTCTTACAAAGATTTAAGGAAGAAATACTATCAATTATACAAAAAATTTTCTGAAAATAGAAGTAGAGATACTACTTTCTAACACTTTGTAACATCTAATACCATTACTCTAATGTCAAACCCTGATATATGGCAAGATATCTGAATATTAACATACTTTCATTACAAGAAAATAAAATAACAACCAATATTCACATCAGGTGGTCAAAGTATTGGAGTTTCAGATTCAGAATCAGTCTTTCCAATGAATATTCAGGACTGATTTCCTTTAGGATCGACTGGTTGGATCTCCTTGCTGTCCAAGGAACTCTCAAGAGTCTTCTCCAACACCACAGTTCAAAAGCACTGATTCTTCACCACTCAGCTTTCTTTATAGTCCAACTCTCACATCCATACATGACTCCTGGAAAAATCATAGCCTTGACTAGATGGACTTCTGTTTGTAAAATAATGTCTCTGCTTTTTCATATGCTGTCTAGGTTGGTCATAGCTTTTCTTCCAAGGAGCAAGTGTCTTTTAATTTCATGGCTGCAGTCACCATCTGCAGTGATTTTGGAGCCCAAAAATGATAAAGTCTCTCACTGTTTCCATTGTTTTCCCCTCTATTTGCCATGAAGTGATGGGACCAGATGCCATGATCTTAGTTTTATGAATGTTGAGTTTTAAGCCAACTTTTTCACTCTGCTCTTGCACTTTCATCAAGAGGCTCTTTAGTTCTTTGCTTTCTGCCAGAAAGCTGGTGTCATATGCGTATCTGAGTTTATTGATTTTTCTCCCAGCAATCTTGATTTCAGCTTGTGCTTCATCCAACCCAGCATTTTGCATGATGTACTCTGCATATAAGTTAAATAAACAGAGTGACAATATACAGCCTTGACATACTCCTTTCCTGATTTGGAACCAGACTGTAGTTATATGTCCAGTTCAGACTGTTGCCTCTTGACCTGCATATAGATTTCTCAAGAGGCAGGTCAGGTGGTCTGGTATTCCCATCTCTTTAAGAATTTTTCACAGTTTTTTTGTGATCCACACAGTCAAAGGATTTGATATAGTCAATAAAGCAGAAGTAAATGTTTTTCTCAAACTCTCTTGCTTTTTTGATGATCCAGCGGATGTTGGCAATTTGATCTCTGGTTCTTCTGCCTTTTCTAAATCCAGCTTGAACATTTGGAAGTTCACAGTTCACATACTGTTGAGCCTGGCTTGGAAAATTTTGAGCATTACTTTGCTAGCATGTGAGATGAGTGCAATTTTGTGGTAGTTTGAACATTCTTTGGCATTGCTCTTCTTTGGGGTTGGAATGAAAACTGGCCCTTTCCAGTCCTGTATCCACTGCTGGAGTTTTCCAAATTTGCTGGCATATTGAGTGTACCACTTCCACACATCATCTTTTAGGATCTTAAATAGCTCTACTGGAATTCCATAACCTCCACTAGCTTTGTTTATAGTGAAGCTTCCTAAGGCCCTCTTGAGTTTGCATTCCAGGATGACTGGCTCTGGGTGAGTGACCACACCATCATGGTTTTCTGGGTCATGAAGACCTTTTTGTATAGTGCTTCTATGTCCTCTTGCCACCTCTTCTTAATATCTTCTGCTTCTTTAGGTCAGTGCCATTTCTGTCCTTTATTGTGCTCATCTTTTCATGAGATGTTCCCCTGGTATCTCTAATTTTCTTGAAGAGATCTCTAGTCTTTCCCATTCTATTGTTTTCCTCTATTTCTTTGCTTATCTCTCACTATTCTTTGGAACTCTGCATTCAAATGGGTATATCTTTCTTTTTCTCCTTTGCCTTTAGCTTCTCTTTTTTTTTCTCAGCTATTTGTAAGGCCTAATCAGACAACCATTTTGCCTTTTTGCATTTCTTTTTCATGGGGATGGTCTTGATCACTGCCTCCTATAGAATGTTATGAACCACTGTCCATAGTTCTTCATGTACCCTGTCTATCAGATCTAATCCCTTGAATCTATGTGTCACTTCCACTGTATAATCTTAAGGGATTTGATTTAGTCATACCTGAATGGTATGGTGGTTTTGTCTACTTTCTTCAATTTATGCCCTAATTTGGCAATAAGGAATTCATGATCTGATCCACAGTCAGCTCCTGGTCTTGTTTTTGCTGACTGGATAGAGCTTCTCCATCTTTGGCTGCAAAGAATATAATTAATCTGATTTTGGTGTTGACCATCTGGTGATGACCATGTGTAGAGTTGTCTCTTGTGTTGTTGTAAGAGGGTGTTTACTATGACCAGTGCATTCTCTTGGCAAAACTCTTGTTGGCTTTGCGCTGCTTTGTTTTTCACTGCAATGCCAAATTTGCCTGTTACTCCAGGTATCTCTTGACTTCCAACTTTTGCATTCCACTCCCCTATAATAAAGAGGACATTTTTTTAGGTGTTAGTTTTAGAAGGTCTTGTAGGTCTTCAGAGAACCATTCAATTGCAGCTTCTTCAGCATTACTGGTCACGGTATAGACTTGGATTACTGTGATATTGAATGGTTTGCCTTGGAAATGAACAGAGATCATCCTGTTGTTTTTGACATTGTATCCAAGTACTGCATTTCAGACTCTTTTGTTGGCTATGATGGCTACTCCACTTCTTCTAAGGGATTCTTGCCCACAGTAGTAGATATTACAACATTCACTCTTGCCATCTCCTGTTTGACCACTTCCAATTAGCCTTGATTCATGGACCTAACATTCCAGGTTCCTATGCAATGTTGCTCTTTACAGCATTGGACTTTACTTCCATCGCCTGTTACATCCACACCTGGGTGGTGTGTGTTTGTTTGTTTGTTTTTGCTTTAGTTCCATCTCTTCATTCTTTCTGGTGTTATTTCTTCAATCTTCTCCAGTAGCATATTGGGCACCTACCGAACTGGGGAGTTCATCATTCAGTGTCATACCTTTTTGCCTTTTCATACTGTTCATGGGGTTCTCAAAACAAGAATAGTAAGTGGTTTGTCATTCCCTTCTCCAGTGGACCACGTTTTGAAGAACTCTCTGCCATGACCCGTCTGTCTTGTGTGGCCCTACTTGGCATAACTCATAGTTTGATTGAGCTAGACAAGGGTGTGGTCCATGTGATTAGTTTGCTTAGTTTTCTGTGATTGTGGTTTTCATTTTGTCTGCCCTATGATAGACAAGGATAAGAGGCTTATGGAAGCTTCCTGATGGGAGAGACTGACTGAGGGTGAAGCTGGGTCTTGTTCTGATAGGAGGTGCCATGTTCAGTAAATCTTTAATTCAATTTTCTGTTGATGGGTAGGGCTGTTCTAAAAGTATTTAGAACAGTTAATAAAACAATACTTCTAGAGTACTAAAGAATTCTAATCATATAGAAATTGCTAGACACTATCAGATTTTAAAATCAAATAATGTTTTGTTGACAAAATAATCAAATTATTAATTATAATAATTATACAAGAGCTCTAAGATAGCAAATTAAAAACAATTAATTAAAAATTAAAAATTGTTCCTGCAGTTTTATTAAAAAGCAAACCTCAGAAGATGCAAGGCTTCCTCACATGCAATTTTGCTTTATTCTTTTCTAATTTATAATTTGTTTTGTTTAGGTGTTTCACTCTTTTAAATAAAAGTTAAAGTACTATAAACAAAATAACTAATTTTTATATTTCTGAAAAAATGTTTAAAGCAACGTAGGAGTATAATACTTGCTACCTGTTGAAGAACATGTCTAATCAATATATCTGGAATCTATGGGTTTGAATCTCAGGTCAAAATGTTAAAATAAGAATGGTCTAGAAGCCCACAATATTTTCCAATTTGATGTACGTTAATCATTAAGGCTTATCTAAAACTTCTTTAAAATGAGAAGTAAAGTTAATTAACCTCAGAGAGTGAATGCTGTAGCACTATACACAATGAGTTTGTGTTTTTGTGTTTTATATGTACTTTTCTCTTTTTAAGACACTTTTCTTCCTTTTTTTAGGAATAGTATAGAACTACACCTCAATCTTGGGCTGATCCCTTTTCAGCTACACAGATATGAGCATTTGACTCACCTTAGTTTTCTAATCTACATGAAATACCTCTCCAGAGTTATTGTAAAGTTTAGTACTAAGTAGTTGGCATCTGCCCATCGATCGAGGAAAAGTAGTTGCTATTTTCATTATTGTACTTGTAGGGTTTTATTATGATACTTGCTTCATGGCATGACAGAATTATAGAGGTCATCCAGGCCAATCTCTGGAGCAATGCAGAAACTTTCTTCTGAAGTTTAACTTTCTTCTTAACAGAGTCAAAGGAAATGAATATTTTAAGAAAAGTTGTCATGTGGAAAAAGAAAGCTTATTCAGTTTTGCTTAAGAGACCAGAACTAGAGGAAAAGTCAGTTTCACAGAGTACAATTCTATCTCAAACAATGAAGAATAACCAGACAACCAGAGGTCGCTAACAGTGAACTGGGTTGTTCTGCTTTATATTCATTTTTATTTCTATAGTACTATCCTATAGGTTCAATTAAAAGTTGTCTGCTTGGGGCAGGTGCACTGGGACGACCCAGAGGGAGGGTAGGGGAGGGAGGAGGGAGGAGGGTTCAGGATGGGGAACGCGGGTATACCTGTGGCAGTTTCATTTCGATATTTGGCAAAACTAATACAATATTGTAAAGTTTAAAAATAAAATAAAAGTTAAAAAAATTTTTTTAAATAAAAATAAAAATGTAATTCTCAAAAAAAAAAAAAAGTTGTCTGATACTAGGTCAGGAACGTAGAATGGGAAATAGGGTTTTATGGTCAAAAACATGTATAACTGAATCACTTTACCATATACCTGAAACAGACACAATACTGTACATTAACTATACTTCATATTTTATAAAAATGATATAAGATAATATAGATAAATCTTGTATTTAGGTGATATTTCTCCAGCAAAGGCAAATTTATTCAGGATCACCAGAGAATTGCAGTTCAGGGTCTGTAACATGACGACTATCAAGGCA
This sequence comes from Bos taurus, assembly GCF_002263795.3. Taxonomy (NCBI): domain Eukaryota; kingdom Metazoa; phylum Chordata; class Mammalia; order Artiodactyla; family Bovidae; genus Bos; species Bos taurus. The sequence goes on along the minus strand of NC_037338.1, from coordinate 16,971,500 downwards.
ATGGAAAGGAGGATGGAGGGGTTTTATGGGGAGTGAGAAGAAGCTGGAAGGGTTATGGTGAAAAAAAAGGAAAAAAAAGTCCATAGTGTTTCATTGGCTGAATCCTTGCCAGGAACAAGAGGAGCTTTTCTTCCTCATGCTGGGCTCTTTTATCACCACAAGGAGTAAGAGCTTTCCTAAACCCTCCCAACATCATCTCTCAATTCTAATTAATTGAGGTTTTGGTTTATTAATTTTTAATGAAATTTAGTTTTTCTTTTCCTTCCTGAACTATATGAGCAGGACCAAACTCACTGATCCAAGATTAAGATTGCCTCTTCAGACTTTTGATAAGTCTAAACAGCTTTTATCAGAATAATTTAGCCCCTGCTTCCTTTGCCACACTTTCATACTTATCACTCCTTGAATTTTCCACTCTAGTCATATTGAACTGCTTAAAATTCACAAAATAAATCAGACTATTTGGCATTGTATGATAAACTGAAGTTCCTTCCACCTAAAATCTTCTTTGTCTTTCCCTGTTTGCCTAGCAATATGCATTCACTGCATATCAGTGGAAAGTCCATTTTATATATGAAGGCTTTCTTGATTTCTGATCAAGTACAAATGACTTTTGAGGAAAAGGGACGGAAATTGAGGGAAAAAACAAACAAACAGAAATAGAGTGTACTTGGAAAGGAAACCAGAGACAGGATCTGGAAAAATGTCCTGAGTTGGAAAATGTAGTAACAGCAACTTGTTTCAGAGAGTCTGAGGGCTTGGGGCAACCTATTTATTTTGTACCTGTGTATCTGGAACAGTGCGTGACATATTAATTAAAGAATAACAAATCACTTTCAAGTTGTCTCACCTTTCCAATGTGAAAAAAATTCACAAGCTTTCTTTTTTTTAAATTGTTTTGTAAATTAATTTAGATTAGTTTGACTAACGGAGAAAACTGAAAAAGAGACAGTATTAACAGATGAGATCATTTTTGTACCAGAAGTAAATGTTTTACTCTTTCTCATAAATGTGGTTTGCCACAGAGTGGAGGTACATTTCCTAAGATTTTTTTTTTTTTCATTTTATGATCTATCTGAAAATACACACAAAGATCTACTGAAGCAGCTGTTGGCCTGGATCAAAGAACAGAGGTTCCTTGAGTCCTGAGCCCCTCTTAAAAGAATATTTTCATTGTCAGGCCCATTGAGAGGAGGATTCCTTTTATTTTTTTTTTTTTTGAATGTTATTATTCCATATTTTATTTTTTTATTTTTTTTTATTTTTTTTTCTTTAATAGAAAATTATTTAACTAGTATACATGTGTTCCCCATCCTGAACCCTCCTCCCTCCTCCCTCTCCACACCATCCCTCTGGGTCGTCCCAGTGCACCAGCCCCAAGCATCCAGCATCGTGCATTGAACCTGGACTGGCATCTCGTTTCATACATGACGTTTCACATGTTTCAATGCCATTCTCCCAAATCTTCCCACCCTCTCCCTCTCCCACAGAGTCCATAAAACTGTTCTATACATCAGTGTCTCTTTTGCTGTCTCGTATACAGGGTTATCGTTACCATCTTTCTAAATTCCATATATATGCGTTAGTATACTGTATTGGTGTTTTTCCTTCTGGCTTACTTCACTCTGTATAATAGGCTCCAGTTTCATCCACCTCATTAGAACTGATTCAAATGTATTCTTTTTAATGGCTGAGTAATACTCCATTGTGTATATGTACCACAGCTTTCTTATCCATTCATCTGCTGGTGGACATCTAGGTTGCTTCCATGTCCTGGGCATACACACTGAGGAGGATTCCTTTTAAAAGAAGGCACTTAGGTCTAGAATCTAGGTTCTTAAGCAGGAAAAACATGCTGAGAACATTTTAGTTAAGTGAGTTTCATTCAAGGCTTGGGTGTCTGTGATTATGGAGGTTACTGAAACGGGAAAGCTTGTGTCTCTGGGGAAAAGGCAATGTAAGGAAGGAAAAAGAGTTTCTCATCTACACTTGTAGGTTCCTGGCTGAGACACCCTGTAAAAATGGACGTTGTTCTTGTTGTTTACTTGCTCAGTCATGTCCGACTCTTTGTGACCCCATGGACTGCAGCATGCCAGGCTTCCCTGTCCTTCACCATCTCCCAGAGCTTGCTCACGTCCACTGAGTTGGTGATGCCATCTGACCATCTCGTCCTCTGTCATCCCCTTTTCCTCCCGCCTTCAATCTTTCCCAGCATCAGGGTGTTTTCTAATGAGTCAGCTCTTCGCATCAGGTGGTCAAAGTATTGGAGCTTCAGCTTCAGCATCAGTCCTTCCAATGAATATTAAGGGCTGATTTCCTTTAGGGTTGACTGGTGTGATATCCTTGCTGTCCAAGGGACTCTCAAGAGTCTCTCCAACACCACAGTTCAAAAGTATCAATTCTTAGGCACTCAGCCTTCTTTATAGCCCATCTCTCACATCCATACATGACTCTTGGAAAAACCATAGCTTTGACTATATGGACTTTTGTCAGAAAAATAATGTCTCTGTTTCTTAATATGCTGTCAAGGTTTGTAATAGGTTTTCTTCCAGGGTTCAAGCATCTTTTAATTTCATGGCTGCAGTCATTTTGGAGCTCAAGAAAATAAAGTCTGTCACTTTCCATTGTTTCACCATCTATTTGCCATTGAAGTGATGGGACCAGATGCCATGATCTTAGCTTTTTGAATGTTGAGTTTTAAGCCAGCTTTTTCCCTCTCCTCTTTCACTTTGATCAAGAGGCTCTTTAGTTCCTCTTTGCTTTCTTCCATAAGGGTAGTGTCATCTGCATATCTGAGGTTATTGATATTTCTCTCTGCAATCTTGATTCCAGTTTGTGCTTCATCCAACCAGCATTTTGCATGATGTACTCTGCATATAAGTTAAATAAATAGAGTGACAATATACAGCCTTGACATACTTCTTTCCCAACTTGGAAGTGAAGTGAAGTCGCTCAGTCGTGTCCAACTCTTTGCGACCCCATGGACTGTAGCCTACTACACTCCTCCATATATGGAATTTTCCAGGCAAGAGTACTAGAATGGGTTGCCATTTCCTTCTCCAAAGGATCTTCCTGACCCAGGGATCTAACCCAAGTCTGTCTACAGTCTGCACTGTAGGCAGATGCTTTACCGTCTGAGCCACCAGGGAAGTCCCAGTCCATAATTTCATGTCTGGTTCTAACTGCTGATTCTTGACCTGCATACAGGTTTCTCAGGAGGCAGATAAGGTGGTTTGATATCTCTTTAAGAATTTTCCACAGTTTGTTGTGATCCACATAGTCAAAGGCTTTAGTGTAGTCAACGAAGCAGAAGTAGATGTTTTTTTCTGGAACTCTCTTCCTTTTTGCTATGATCCAGTGGATATTGACAATTTGATCTCTGATTCCTCTGCCTTTTATAAATTCAGCTTGAACATCTGGAAATTCTAGGTTCATGTATTGTTGAAGTCTGGCTTGGAGAATTTTGAGCATTATTTTGCTAGTATGTGAGATGAGTGCAATTATGCAGTAGTTGAATATTCTTGGCATTGCCTTTTGGGATTGAAATGAAGACTGACTTTTTCCAGTCCTGTGGCCACTGCTAAGTCTTCCAAACATGTTGGCATACTGAGTGCAGCACTTTAACAGCATCATCTTTTTTGATTTGAAATAGCTCAGCTGGACTTCCATCACCTCCAGTAGCTTTGTTTGTAGTGAGGCTTTCTAAGGCCCATCAACTTTGCTCTCCAAGATGTCTGGCTCTAGGAGACTGATCACACCATTGTGGTTATTGGGGCCATTAAGATATTTTTCATGTAGCTCTTCTGTGTGTTCTTGCCACCTCTTCTTAATATCTTCTTTTTCTGTTAGGTCCATACCATTTCTGTCCTGTATTGCACCCATCTTTGCATGAAATGTTCCCTTGATATCTCTAATTTTCTTGAAAAGATCTCTAGTCTTTCCTATTCTATTGTTTTGCTCAATTTTTTGCATTGTCCACTTAGGAAGGCTATCTTATATATCCTCAATATTCTTTGAAACTCTGCGTTCAGATGGGTATATCTTTCCCATTATAAAGTATGTGTTCTTATTTCCTATACTCCATAAACAAAGGAATTAACACCTTCCTTCTCTATTTCATTTTCTGTATCCTTTCAAATGCTAGCAATTTTGGCTTTTCATGAAAGTCTTAAAGGACTTAGAAAAACACGGGCAATGATGTTAATATTTAGCAATAATTGTACATTAGCAATAATTATAGCACAATCCCTCTGAACAGTAAAACAGTGTCTCACTATGCATTTAAAAGCACTTGGCTGTTCTTTCAGATTTACTTATTCAATATTTAGAGTTGGTCACTGTTTTATCAAATCATTCATCATCCTGATAACAAACTCTTACAGACCTATGTAGACATATGGGACTTTTTTGAGACATTTCAGTAAACATATAACATGTCTCAAAAAAAAAAAGTATAAACAGAAATCTCAATTAAATAATGTGTGGAAACCAGAAGGGGTAGTTCTTATACCCTGTGAGGATATCATGGCTAAAAAGAAAGAAGGAAGATTCCTTCTTCCATGATGCCAGCTCAGTTAATGCAAAGCCATGGCTTCCTTATTTACTATAGCTCTCCCAACTTCCTTTTCCCCTCTATAAAAGAGTTCCTCCCTTGCACCATATGGCTTGCCCTGATTGCAGAGTATAAATTGCAAAAACTGAGGGCCGCAGGAGAAGGGGACGACAGAGGATGAGATGGTTGGGTGGCATCACCGACTCAATGGACATGGGTTTGGGTGAACTCTGGGAGTTGGTGATGGACAGGGAGGCCTGGCGTGCTGCGATTCATGGGGTTGCAAAGAGTCGGACATGACTGAATGACTGAACTGAACTGAACCTCAATAAGATTAGTTATCTTCTCTGTCCCCACACATAATTACCTTTTTTGTTTCTAAGTTGTGATAATATTTAAGATATACCTCTTTTACAATTTTCAATTTTATAATGCAATGTTGTGAATTATATTCACCCAGCTGTTCATTAGGCATGCTGACCTTGTCCATCTTATAATGGAAGTTTGGACCCTTTAACTAACATCTCCCCAGTTTCCCAACTGGTGATCTAGTTTTGTCAAAGCTTTCCTTTTAAGGAGCAAATGTCTTTTAATTTCATGGCTAGAGTTAACTTCTGCAGTGGTATTGGAGCCAAAGAAAATAAAGTCTGTCACTGTTTCCACTTTTTCCCCATGTATTTGTCATGAAGTGATAGGACCAGATGCCGCGATCTTCATTTTTTGAATATTGAGTTTCAAGTCAGCTTTTTACTCTCTTCTTTCATCCTCATCTAGAGGCTCTTTAGTTCCTCTTCACTTTCTGCCATTAGAGTGGTATCATCTACATAAATGAGGTGATTTCCTTTAAAAGAAAGCTTTGCTTTATTACGAGCAAAGCTAGTGGAGGTGATGGAATTCCAGATGAGTTATTTCAAATAATAAAAGATGATTCTGTTAAAGTGCTGCACTTAATATGCCAGCAAACTTGGAAAATTCAGCAGTGGCCACAGGACTGGAAAAGGTCAGTTTTCATTTTAACCCCAAAGAAGGGCAATGCTGAAGAATGTTCAAACTACCACACAATTTTTCTCACTTCACATGTTAGCAAGGTTATGTTCAAATTCCTTCAAGCTAGGCTTTAGCAGTACATGAATGAGAATTCCCAGATTGTCAAGCTGAGTTTGGACAAACATCATGTGGTTATCTGGGTTATTAAGACCTTGTTTGTATAGTTCTGCTGTGTGTTCTTGCCACCTTTTCTTAATCTCTTCTGTTTCCGGTAGGTCTTCACCATTTTTGTCCTTCATGCCTATCCTTGCATGAAATGTTCCCTTGAGAGCTCAAATTTTCTTGAAGAGGTCTCTAGTCTTCCCTATTCTATTTGTCTCCTCTATTTCTTTGCATTCTTCTTTAAAAAAGAACTTCTTCTCTCTCCTTGTTATTCTCTGGAACTCTACTTTCAGTTGGGTTTATCTATCCCTTTCTCCCTTGCCTTTTGCTTCTCTTTTCTTCTTCAGCTATTTGCAAAGGCTCCTCAGGCAACCATTTTGCCTTCTTGTATTTCTCTTTCTTTGTGAACATTTTGGTTGCTGCTTCCTGTACGATGCTATAAGTTTCTGTCCATAGTTTTTCAGGAGCTCAGTCTACAAGATTTAATCCCATGAATCTATTCATCACCTCCACTGTATAATTATAAGGGATTTGATTTAGGTCATACCTGAATGGCCTAGTGGTTTTCCCTACTTTCTTCAATTTAAGCCTGAATTTGCAATAAGGAGGTCATGATCTTAGCCACAGTCAGCTCCTGGTCTTGTTTTTGCTGACTGTATAGAGCTTCTCCATCTTTGGCTGCAAAGAATATAATCAATCTGATTTCAGTATTGACCATCTGTTGATGTCCATGTGTAGAGTCATCTCTTGTGTTGTTGGAAGAGGGTGTTTGCTATAATCAGTGTGTTATCTTTGCAAAACTCTGTTAGCCTTTGCCCTGCTTCATTTTATGCTCTGAGGCCAAACTTGCCTGTTACTCCAGGTATCTCCTGACTTCCTACTTTTGCATTCCAATCCCCTAAATTGAAAAGGACATCTTCTTTTTGGTGTTAGTTCTAAAAGGTCTTGTAGGTTTTCATAGAACTGTTCAAATACAGCTTCTTTGGCATTAGTGGTTTGGGCAAACTTGGATTACTGTGATGTGAACGGTTTGCCTTGGAAATGAATGGAGATTATTCTGTCCTTATTAGGATTTCACTCAAATGCTTCATTTCAGCCTCTTGTTGACTATAAAGACTGCTCCATTTTGTCTAAAAGATTCTTGCCCCTTCTCTGGTGGCTCAGATGGTAAAGCGTCTGCCTGCAATGCAGGAGACCCAGGTTCGATCCCTGGATTGAAGATCCCCTGGAGAAGGAAATGGCAAACCACTTCAGTACTCTTGCCTGGAAAATCCCATGGACAGAGGAGCCTAGTAGGCTACAGCCCACAGGGTCGCAAAGAGTCGGACATGAGTGAGCGATTTCACTATGCTATTCTTGCCCACAGTAGTAGATATAATGGTCATCTGAATTAAATTCACCCATTCCTGTCCATTTTAGTTTACTGATTCCTAAAATGTCAATGTTCACTCTTGTCATCTCCTACTTGACCGTGTCCATTCACCTTGATTCATGGACCTGATATGCCAGGTTCCTAGGCAATACTGTTCTTTCCAGCACCGGACTTTACTTTTACCACCAGACACATTCACAACCGAGTATTGTTTTGCTTTGGTGCAGCTGCTTCATTTTTCTCTAGAGCTATTAGAAATTTCTCCCTGCACTTCCCTAGTATCGTAATGGACACCTTCTGACCTGGATGGCTCATCTTCTGGTGTCATTTTTTTTTTTTTTTTTTTTACCTTTTCGATATCTACATTAGGGATGGTAATTATACGATCACCTAATATTGCTAACAAGTCTACTTGGATACTACATGTAAAGAACTCAGCATAAGGCCTAAAAAGAAAAATTAGATAGATAGATTGATAGATAGTGATATATTTGCAACTCCAAGTTAGTACGACTTAATCTCCCTCACCTATTGTTTTCCTCCTCCCCTCCCCTCCCCTCTGGCAGCCACCTGTCTGTTCCCTGTAGATATAACTCTATTTCTGCTTTGCTATGTTTATTCACTTGTTTTGTCTTTTGAAATTTCTTATTCTAGATTCTACAGGCATTTTTATCTCCACTGTTTCAAACAAAGGATTTAATTATAATATTTTTCATGTTTTAAATTACCTTGATAAGATCACTCAATATATTGATATTTCTTTCACTGAAAAAACTCATGGAACAAATCAAGCTGCATTATTTTGATGTTAAGTGTATATCAAGGTGGGTGGTGGGTGATAAAAATCTATATATCTCCAGAGCAAAAAGAGAAAGCTGGTTTTTAAACCAAACAAAGGCCAAACACAGTATTTGTAATTGAATTGTTGGATTTATAGCTGAGATTGAAGGCTGAGATTCAAACATGATTTGTCTTCCATTTAGCAAAATGTTTGATTCATTAGCTCATGAAAGGTAATTACTGATTTATTTTAAATTGGTTTAAATATGAGCTCCCCATGGGCTGACAGTTGTATGAATTATATGGCAAGTTTATAATTTTTCCATGTGTAACCTGCAACATTCCCACAACAGTGCTTATAGAAGACATTTAAAGATTCCTTTTACTAATTACCATTGGTCCTGAAGGTGTTTCTCTGAGGCAGTAGGAAGTTGGTTTGCAAAGCTAGAATCTCATTTTTATAAATGTTTTAAAATGTACACTCTTATGTAATGAAGCTATTTCCATATCCAGTCAAACAGCCACTCTACCACTGCCTTGTAATAATGTGGTGTTAAAATGCACTAAGAAAGTGATTAGGAGCCTGGGCACCAATCCCAGTTCTACCCCTCACCAGCAATGTGACCCTGAGCAAGTATTAGCCTATCTGTGACTCAGTTTACTTGACTCTAAATATATACAATTCCTGAAACATAGTAATTATTCAAGAAGTGTTAGCTGTTATTCTCCTCAGGGAATGCTAACGTCGAGTATATCTATTTTCCAGCCTCAGTGCAGAAAGCAGTTGGATGTAGGTTTATTTAGCAAAGAGTCATCCCTTGCAGGATAGACATTCTCCTTATCAAATAATATGATGTTATGCTTTTATTTGTGGTGTTTCTTCATTCTTTTCTACAGACTATTAGTTTCTTTTTCAGAAGATGTGCCTTCATAGAATAACCTCTACCCTTCTACTTCCCGGACATATGTTTTAGAAACCCAGTCCTTGTTCTAATAGCCTCATGGAACTCTCTCCTGATTACTTCAACCCAAATTCTCCCTTTTATGAACATGTAATAGGGAAAAACAAACCTGACTCCAAATTGGATTTGTATCTTTTACTTTAATCTTTGTATTCTATTGCTTTTGATACAAGTCAAGAATGTTACCTATAGCCTGAAATATACAGGATAACCCACTTTCTTTTTTTTTTAATTTTATTTTATTTTTAAACTTTACATAATTGTATTAGTTTTGCCAAATATCAAAATGAATCCATCACAGGTATACATGTGCTCCCCATCCTGAACCCTCCTCCCTCCTCCCTCCCCATACCATCCCTCTGGGTCGTCCCAGTGCACTAGCCCCAAGCATCCAGTATTGTGCATTGAACCTGGACTGGCATCTCGTTTCATACATGATATTTTACATGTTTCAATGCCATTCTCCCAAATCTTCCCACCCTCTCCCTCTCCCACAGAGTCCATAAGACTGTTCCATACATCAGTGTCACTTTTGCTGTCTCGTACACAGGGTTATTGTTATCATCTTTCTAAATTCCATATATATGCGTTAGTATACTGTATTGGTGTTTTTCCTTCTGGCTTACTTCACTCTGTAGAAAGCTGTGGTACATATACACAATGGAGTATTACTCAGCCATTAAAAAGAATTCATTTGAATCAGTTCTAATGAGGTGGATGAAACTGGAGGATAACCCACTTTCAAGGCTCCAACCTTTAAAGGTATAATAGGGATAAAAATCTTCAGAACAGAGAAAAATATTTTTCTTATTGGAATTTTATAGAACGTCATGACCTGATCTAGTGGATGGAATGCAATAACAAAAGATTCTGACATGAAATTTGCACAATGAACTACACCTTCTCCCCTTATTGCATTAAAGAAACCTGAATTCTAACTCAGGTAACACTGTTCTTTGGAACACTAGTCCACCATCTTCTTGGTCTGTGGGCTTTCCAAATAAAATCATTATTCCTTGCCTCAACAACCCATCTCTCAATTTATTGGCTTGTCATGTAGCAAGCCGTATGAGCTTGGATTCGATAACAAACACTATTATTTATGTAGACTGCATGCATTTCTTAGTTACATCCTGGTTTATACCAGCATTTACAGTGGTTTATTCTAAAGCTGCACTATTCTAAGTGCACATGGTTTGTCTCTGCAACTGTATTGAAAGCTCCTTCAAAACTGGGATTGGGTGATACAGTTTTCTGAACTTCCGCAACACCTGACACAGAGCTGTGCAGGAAGTGCTTAGAAAGGAAGGAAACAAACAATACAGAAACCACTAATGTGAGCCCCTCAGCTGATCAGCAGATTCTACTCCTCATCTGGGATTGTTAAGGGCACAAACTTTCAACAAACATATATATATATGTGTATGTATGTATGTATGTATATATATATATATATATATATATATATATATATATATATATATATATAAACAAGACTCACAGAAAAGAGAGGCAGAGAAAAAATAACCTCTGAGATCAAAATCTGGAATGCTTTTTCTGTAATGTGTATATATTGGGTAGGAATCCAAAGATTTTCTTAAGAATTAGTCAATTTAATTTATTTACACATAAGGCAATATGTTACATCTTTACGTAAGTTCATGCATGTTACCATGTAGTAAGTGTTTTTATTGTGAGGTAGTATTTTTATTTTTTCCCTTTTCTTCTTGGGTTTCCCTTTTCATTTTCTCTCTTCTTCTCCTTCTTACTCATCAACATAAATAGAAACTGTGTCCGTATATATTTTGACCAATGCTTCTTCATTTGTGCATTCAACTCTATATAAATTTATGCATTAAGTGATAAATAAAAATAAATTAAAATATCACATTATATGTATTTTTCTGCATCTTGATTTTCTTTCTCAGCTTGTAACTCCTGTAACTCCCTCCATTTCAACTGACATATATCCCTTGATGAGGGTAGCATTTGCTCATTTTCCTCTTGAGAGGCAGTAATTTGATTTCCGTATTTTTTTAATCTTTGCAAACAATACCACAGTAAATATTTATGTCTGCCTGACTTCATACACTAATGCTTCTTCTTTTATGGAAAGGATTACCATTAAATGAGGTTGCTGGGCCAAAAGATTTTTGAAAGTTCAATTTAATAGATGCTACCAGTTGCTTTTCCAAATTTTTATACCACTTTATTTTCCACCAGTTTTTTTTTAACCCTATGAGAGTACTTTTTGCTCCACAAGCCTTTCACCAATAGATGTTATAACTACTTATTCCTAAAAATTAATTTCCTCTCCTAAGTATCTGTTACTTCACTGTGGTAACTCAATTTGCCTAATTTTGGGCATAGGGAAGACTTCCACTGTGTTATATTTCTAGTAAATTCTTGCATTTCTTTATGTTTTTAGCTATTTTTTGTGTAAGATATAAATGTATGACTAATATATTTTCTTAATAAACTGTGCTTTTATTATTATACTGTGCATTTTTTTTACTGTGCATTTCTTTATCCTATTTAGTGACTTTAAACTTAAATTTCCAATAATCTGCTACTAATTCTTCACTCTTTCTTTTTCTTCTTTTCCTTTATTATTGCTTTGTTTCCGTTTTATCAAGTATTCCTTTGTCTTTTAATTATTCACTTTAAATTGTTAATTTAATTGTAAATTTAAATGTTAATGGTTATCTTAAAAATAGTTTATAGCTAGATTTTGCTTTGCAATCAAACATAATAAAAATAGAATCAGTGATCTGGAAAAAAAACCAAAGTGTTTTAAATATTTGTATTCACAAGCACATGATTCTAATGGGGAAAGCTTTTATTGTAGTTATTTTTATTTCCTGGGTCAGCTCATAAGGTCTTATTTACTGTGGAGAATATATGTGATAGGCAAAGTGAAAAGGGAAGTAGAAAATTGCAGAATAAAGAGATTTGGGGAAATGGCGATGAACCTCTTTCCTCCACTTCTGGAAATCAATTTAGGTATTCCTTCTGTGTCAACCTTCTGCCTGACCCTACAGGAAGCTGTGTGCAAGATAGTCTTGAACTCTGTGGTAGTATGGCAAATAAAAATACAGTGTGCTCAGTTACATTGATCTTCAGATAAACAATGAAAACTACTTTTTTTGTTTTTTTTTACTGTATGCCCCTAAAAAACATTATTTGTGTATCTAAAATTCAGATTTAAATGGATGTCCTGTATTTTATCAGGTAACCCTACTTTAAGGGAATCTCACTACAGATAATGGTACAGGCCTTTTTTCATGGTGCACTAAACAAGCACCTGGAGACATTATCGGGGACCCAGGGTGTAAGTCAGCAAGTAGCATATTCTGGGAAGATACTTGCACTCAGAGATTTGTTGAGAGCACCTCTTCATGGTAGGGAAAGGGTACCATTTGACAATGACCCTATGTAGGTTTGACTGACCCCTGCACCCCACAATACTAAAGGAGTTGAATAACTGAACAAAATTTTCCATGACTCTGAAACTGTGAGAGTCAGAAGAAACTAGAGAACAGGTAGACTTCTTCCAGGTATTTCAGCTATGAACCAGCATCATGCAGCTTCTAAATCTGAGGCCTTGTCTCCAAGAGAAGCAGGCAGCTGGAAATCTACCAGTGGCAGATTGTAATCACACCCTTCAGTTATCATGCTTAAGCCATAATGAACTAAAAATAAAGAACTAGTTCTAGTTATCCCTCTCAGCCTCTGAAGTGTCAGTCACAACATATAGAACACATATAAAAAACAAATGAAAACTCGAATTTAAAACAATAATACAAAACTTTAGGAAATTAAAGTTGAGTAGGGACCATGGTTTAGCATAGCTGTTCCTAGGTTAACAATTCAGTAAATGCACTGAAACTGGAGATGACACTGTTGAAACATGCTTTAATGGTCTAGAAGGCAAAATACAAGAAAGCCATATCAGACTGGAGGCAAAGTATAGAGAGAAGGGAAACTGAGGGAAAAGAGACAGTGACTAATAGGGACTTCTAAAGAATAAAAAGGATGAAGGAAAGGCATTAATCATATCATTAGAAACAACATCCTTAAATTACAGAGAGCACTAGGTCCACAGATTGAGAGATTTCACTGAGTTATGAATGAAGGATATATATCTAGGTATCATACTATACCCCAAACAAAGGAGAAAGTGATGACACTGACATTAGATATCTCTTTTGCAGTATTGGGGGCAAGAAAGAGTGGATTGGCATACAGTGACTGCAGCCATGAAATTAAGATGCTTACTCCTTGGAAGGAAAGTTATGTCCAACCTAGATAGCATATTCAAAAGCAGAGACATTACTTTGCCAACAAAGGTCCGTCTAGTCAAGGCTATAGTTTTTCCTGTGGTCATGTATGGATGTGAGAGTTGGACTGTGAAGAAGGCTGAACGCCGAAGAATTGATGCTTTTGAACTGTGGTGTTGGAGAAGACTCTTGAGAGTCCCTTGGACTGCAAGGAGATCCAACCAGTCCATTCTGAAGGAGATCAGCCCTGGGATTTCTTTAGAAGGCATGATGCTAAAGCTGAAACTCCAATACTTTGGCCACCTCATGCGAAGAGTTGACTCATCTGAAAAGACTCTGTTGCTGGGAGGGATTGGGGGCAAGAGGAGAAGGGGACGACAGAGGATGAGATGGCTGGATGGCATCACTGACTCAATGGACGTGAGTCTGAGTGAACTCCGGGAGTTGGTGATGGACAGGGAGACCTGGCGTGCTGCGATTCATGAGGTTGCAAAGAGTCGGACACAACTGAGCGACTGAACTGAACTGCAGGAAAGGACTAAAGCTCTCAGTAGATGAGATGTAGATCTCCAGCTCCATTCAAATCCTTATCTTCAAAAGCTTCAGGTCCACACACCAGGATTTTGATTTGTAAACCAAAACATGTCACCCCAAAATAATGCTTCTTTGACATAATGTTGAGTTGATTATTTCAAGAAATAGCTGGCACAGGACAAGCTCTTAGGAAAGAAAATGAGTTTCCCTTTTGTAAAGGAAATTTACATTTTGTAAAGGAAATCTCTCTTTGTACCCGGAAGAGAAGGATAACTCTTCTTCACAAGAGACTCATCAATGGAGAAAGTACCACTCCAATCTGCACAACAAATCGTACTCTTTTTTGCTATGCTTCTCCTGGTTACCTTCCCATAATTTGCCTCCTCTTGTCCAGAAGTCCACTGCCCCCTCTTTTTTAGCCTAAAATGGTATAAGCGTCTCAGTCTGAAACATCCCTTTAAACTGTTTATGACTGAATTTCTCCCATGTATATATAAATAGAAATACATATCTCAAAATTTTGCTGTCTGTTGCTAATCTCTTTTGTTACAAAAGCCCAGTTGAAAATGTAGACATCTAAATAAAAAATACTTTTCCTCTCCTACAGACTCAACCAGGAACTTCTGCTTGTGTCTACCTTAGTGCCCATTGGTGAGACATGTTTCTTCTAAGGCACTTTGCCTGGACCATTGTTTAAACTTCTGACTCAAAGTGCAGACTTATCTGTGCCTTCATTGAAGCTACTTTGTATGTGATTTCTACGTAACATTTAAGAACAGTTCATCCCGCCCTGGGATTGGTGCATCCCAGCCGTCCTTAGTCTTTCTCCATATTGTACTTTCATCCTGGTACTGTCCTACTTAGCCTCTCCAATCTGAATGTGCCACTATTCACCAATTTTCAAATTTCTAGAAACCAAGTATTCACGGAATATCCCCTCCTCATAGCTCTAGCTCGAGGATACCATTTCCCCAGAAGCTTTGTGTTAACATTGTTGATTTTCAAAACCTCTTGCTTGAGAGATGATCACAAACATCCGTGTTCCCCAGAGCTTCTCAGAGCCATTATATTTTTGCTCTCTTGCATCATCCCTGCTTTGCCCTCTGCCATCTGGCTATGGGACTCATGGTCCTTTTCACTTTCTGACCTACTAGTCACTCCCCCCAAATTAACTGAATTAATCTAGCTCATATGTCTCTCTAACTCTAAATATATAAATCTGAATGACAGTTTCTATGAAAACATTATTCTATGCTTGTAATATTTTAAAGGTTTTTCAAAAGGCATGAAACTATTTTTAATTGATCAGCACTCCATAAAATCAACAGGGAGAAGAAATAAGCCACATAGAATCAATACTTCAAGCATTATTGGGAGACAGGGAAATGCAATTTTATAATTATCTGTAAGTATAGAAGAAACAAAACAATAAACCCAATGTCTCTCTCTCACTGCCCAGTCTGTGCTACAAGCCTGTGGGTGAGGGAGCAGAAGAGAGAAGGTGAACGATTCTCCTTGAGTAAGAACAAGAGGACAGTGAAGATGAAGAGCCAAAGCTGTAGAAGAGGGAAAAACTTTCCTCTGTCCTCTTGGTTCTTAGACTGATACCATCAAATTCACATACGACAAATTAACAGGAGAAAATTTTAATTACAGATGTATAGGAAATCAACCCTGAATATACATAGGAAGGACTGATACTGAAGGTGAAGCTCCAATATTTTGGCCACCTGATGAAGAGCCGACTTATTTGAAAACACTCTGAGGCTGGGAAAGATTGAGGGCAGGAGGAGAAGGGGACAACAGAGGACTAGATGGTTGAATGGCATCACCAACTCAACTGGCATTAGTTTGAGCAAGCTCCGGGAGATGGTGAAGCATAGGGAAGCTTGGTGTGCTGCAGTCCATGGGGTCACAAAGAGTCAGACATGACTGAGTGACTGAACAACAAGGGGTCTCCTAAGACTGTGAGACCCACAGCAGTCAGGCAATTGTGGCTTTTATGTCATTCTAAACTAAGAATGAGAACCGCTGAGAAATGTTCGTGAGAAAGCATTATGAGAAATTGTGGGCTGGATGAAGCACAAGCTGGAATCAAGATTGCTGGGAGAAATATCAATAAACTCAGATATGCAGATGACACCACCCTGATGGCAGAAAGCAAAGAACTAAAGGGCCTCTTGGTGAAAGTGAAACAGGAGAGTGAAAAAGTTGGCTTAAAGCTCAACATTCAGAAAACTAAGATCCTGGCATCTTGTCCCATCACTTCATGGCAAATAGATGGGGAAGCAGTGGAAACAGTGACAGACTTTATCTTTTTGGGCTCCAAAATCACTGCAGATGGTGATTGCAGCCATGAAATTAAAAGACGCTTGCTCCTTGGAAGAAAAGTTATGACCAACCTAGACAGCATATTAAAAAGCAGAGACATTACTTTGCCAACAAAGGTCCATCTAGTCAAAGATATGTTTTTTCCAGTAGTCATGTTTGGATGTGAGAGCTGGACTATAAAGAAAGCTGAGCATTGAAGAATTTATGTTTTTGAACTGTGGTGTTGGAGAAGACTCTTGAGAATCCCTTGGACTGCAAGGAGATCCAACCAGTCAATCGTAAAGGAAATCAGTCCTGAATATTCATTGGAAGGACTGATGCTGAAGCTGAAACTCCAATAGTTTGGCCACTGGATGCAAAGAACCAACTCATTTGAAAAGACCCTGATGTTGGGAAAGATTGAAGGCGGGAGGAGAAGGGGACAACAGAGGATGAGATGGTTGGCTGGCATCACTGACTCAATGGGCATGAGTTTGAGTAAACTCCAGAAGTTGTTGATGGACAGGAAGGCCTGGCATGCTGCAGTCCATGGGAAAACAGTCAGACACTACTGAAGGACTGAACTGAACTGAAGCTAAGACAAGTGGATAAGCATTTGGGCTTCCCAGGGGACAATGGTAAAGAATCTGCTTACCAATGCAGGAAGTACTGGAGATGTGGGTTCAATTCCTGGGTCAGAAGATCTCCTGGGGTAGGGAATGGTAACCCACTCCAGTATTCTTGCCTCTTCCACAGAAAGATGATAAGAACAAATGTTCAGTAAACAAATGTTTGCTATGCCACGCCATGCACCGACAATTGGACAAAGAAGATTTGATCTCCAGGCCCTAAATAGCCTCCCCTAAGCTTACCATACATAGTGCATATTCCTTGTAGTTATCTCCAGTGACAGCTCTCTTCCTGAATCAAGCCCTCTATCAAAATTCCTTTAGGCAGTTAACAGGGAATAAACACTCTGAGTGTTCTGGGCTTTGATTGACTTCAGCTCAAAGTAAAGCATATGACAAAGTGGCATATTTTGGGGATGCTCATTTGAATCCTTTCAAGGCATAGACAAAAATCATTCTCAGAAAGAACATGTTCAAAAATAAATGTTAAAATACTGAGCATCTATCAGAACTTGCTAATCCATAGAACTGACCACAGGAAAGGAACTTAAAGGGTTTCTCAGATGGTGCTAGTGGTAAAGAACCCACCTGCTGATGCTCGAGACAAAAGAGATGCAAGTTCGGTCCCTTGGTTGGGAAGATCCCCTGGAGGAGGGCACAGCAACCACTCCAGTATTCTTGCCTGGAGAATCCCATAGACAGAGGAACTTGGTGGGCTACAGTCCATAGGGTTGCAAAGAGTTGGACACGACTGAAGCAACCTAGCATGCAAGGAAAACTTGAAAGTATATAGGACCAGATGTGGCAGCCTCAAAGATGCACTGCTTCTGGAACAGAATCATATATATTAAGAAGGTGTAACCTTTGGAGATGAGACAGTAAAAGGAAAACAGTAAAATGAAAAAAGTAGGATGGAAAAATAAAAATCTTACAGAAAGGAAAGAGAAACAAGATAATCAACACAAGGATGAGATTCAGCCAAAGATGACTGTGAAGATGTTGATAAAGCAATTGCCATTAAGTATTTCATGGATATTTCATATTTTCATGAATATATCTCATATACTCATGAGTGCTTCATAATTTCTAGCTAAGAGTAAAGCATGAATAAGGTTATGAGCAGAATGTATGTGTACTGTATGTGTACATATGTGCGTGTATTGTGTGCATGTATGTGTATTTGCATGTATGTACTAAGTACAAGATAAGCATAACCCTGAATAACTTGTTATGACAGAAAGAAAAGAAATAATCAAATAATATATACATATTATACATTATTTTATATATAAAGAGAGAGAGACAGGAAAAAAGAACACACATTATAAAGCAAATGGTAAAATGTTAATAATAAATCCTGAGTAAAGGTATACAAATGTGTTCTTTGTGATAGTATTATTCATGCAATTCTTTTGTAAGTCTGAAATTATTTCCAGATAAAAGTTTATACATTAAAAATAAAGAGGCCTTTTCAAGTTTACCAGGGACAACTTTCTCTTGGGAGGAGGACTTAATATATTTTTTAAAAGCCTAAGACATGTATGCTTCTATTTGACTTCTGAAACCTACATTGTAAAATGGTTAGCTCAACTGTGAAGAAGATGGAGATGAATAATATCAGACAGTATATCTATTTGAAGACTTGACTGATTGTAAGGATTGTATGAATTATTGTGAGGAATACTAATAGTTAAACTTTTTGAAGAGAGTTTTTTCATGTCTCTTTTGCTCTCCACTTCATTCAATGTCAACAGCAAGAGCTCTGAGTCTTGTGAAAAGGAAGTCAGAGAGGCAGTCAGAAAACGTCACTCACTTCTCTGACACTAGAACCCAGATGTTGAAAAAAAACAAAAACATGTTTTGTTCAATATCTTAATCAGAGATATATAAAAGAAATGCCCTTGTAGGTCTGAAATTATTTTTAAAAAATCAGTTCAGATAAATTGGAACTCAATTTGTTCATATTTGAGTGTTATTTCTGTCAACTTTCCTTATAACGGTAAACAGTATTTTCTTTTCTTGAAAAATTCAAAGATTCTTGATGAAATATTTTAAAACCACTCAGCACATCATTCAGCCTTCACATGGCTTTTTCAGAGCTTTGTATATACAAAAAAAAAAATAATTCATTCTCAGATCCATATGCCAAAGTGTTTCTTATCCTCAGAGCTATAAGGATGCTCTGTCATGTTAAAATGACAAGAAACATGTAATAGTTGAGTTAGTGGAGTAAGTTTTTCCCTTGAGAAAACTTCACATTATGATTAATCAAATTTTGTGTATTTATAATTAGAAGGAGCAGGCACAGTATTGTTTATACACATGGATCAAATCTCAGGACTCCTTTTATCATCCTCCTGAGTTGTTCTTTACAACAGCTTTGATGTTATTTAGTGGTTCCTCTTACCTGATCTGTTTGAACTTCAAGATAACATTGATTTACGTGGTTCAGTACATCTAATAATAAATCACTTTGGAGACACCATAATTCTAAAGGATCTTGAAGCAATGAAAGGTTTCTGCAGGGGAGGATTCTTTAGGGTACTTTTCCTTTCTATTAAAGAGATATAATGTTGTTTATTTCCAACCACTTAAAAGACAAATTCTAGAGTGTACAGAAACTGGTTCCCTGTTCAATACCTGTACAGCCATCTCTCAGTTCCCAGGGTTTAAAATGGTCATTTTGAGGATCTAGTTGGTAGTCCAGATATCCAATAATTAAGTAACTACTTTTAGTTTCCTAAATAATTGGATAAAAAGGAAATAACTTTTCTTGATATTTGATGTAAATATTAGGGGCTAGGATATCATATGTTCCCAGTAATTTTACAAAGCCTTCTGAGCTGTTTAAGCTGCTGATCATCTTAAAAGAAAAAAAAAAAAAAAAAGCAATTAAAGAGCTTGCAAGATGTCATCTTAAAAACTGACATTAACAGAGGTGCATATTTTGAGGCTAATATGTTCTTGTTGACTATCAACGATAAAGTTTATATTCTGGACACATATTAAAAGAATTAAAATCAACTTGTAGAATCATAAAGTCAGCAGCATGAAACTGATAACCTTACACCTTGCCCTTAAAAATATAAATTTTTAAACCCCAAATCCCAGGGGCGGGGGAGCCTGGTGGGCTGCCGTCTATGGGGTCACACAGAGTCGAACACGACTGAAAAGCAACTTAGCAGCAGCAGCAGAAGATAATTTTCTATCCCAACATTTCTCAAACTGGATTTACTGAAATACATTATTTTAAGCAAAAAGCTCAATATACACTTTAGCAATAAGTAAACATTACATCACTGTAATACTGGCCAATACTATACACTAATTACAAGAGAGCCTAAATTTGCATAAAATCTTGTTAAAGATTCAGTTTAGTCACTCAGTCATGTCCGATTCTTTGTGAACCCATGGACTGCAGCACACCAGGCCTCCCTGTCCATCACCAGCTCCCGGAGCTTACTCAGATTCATGTCCATTGAGTCAGTGATGCCATCCAACTATCTCATCCTCTGTTGTCCCCTTTTCCTCCCACCTTCAATCTTTCCCAGCATCAGGGTCTTTTCCAGTGAGTTAGTTCTTTGCATAAGTGGCCAAAGTATTGGAGTTTCAGCTTCAGTATCAGTCTTTCCAATGAATATTCAGGACTTATTTCTTTCAGGATAGACTGGTTGGATCTCCTTTTGAAAACTAGAGACTCAGAATTACTGAGATGAAAGAAAAACCCTTACTCTTACAAAAAGACAAACCTAGTGCTTATATAAAGACATATTCGTTTTATATATACCATATTAGTTTTATATGACTCCTTCCACTTCTATTTTGACACACCATATTTGGTTAAATTAGCATCCTAATTTCTTTAAGGATGGACATCAGAACAGGGTCCAGTTTTACAGATATCTTGCCTTTCCTCTATTAGTCAGGGCTGCCCTAAAAGTGGGAGTTTCAGATTCCCAACAACAGGGACCAAAATTGACCACCTCTTGTGCTTTGAAACCCGTTACCACGCTTGGGCCCAGGCCTCACAGCATCCCAGAAACTGCTTCTAGCCGATGACTGATCATAGCAGGTTCACTGAAGCAGGTCCAACGCTGGGAAACCCGAGTCTTTGACTCAGCATGTCTGGGGCTTGCTGGTGACCTTGCCGAAACTACAGTAGGACACACAGCTGACCAGGGCACTTCTGCTCACCTTTGCTTCCTGCTTTCCTACACTTGGTCAGATTTACATGGTGGCCTCGAGTCTTTTCCAGCTTTCTTGGGCTCCCTCCTCATTTCCTCTCAGAGCTTCCTCCTACTAAAATTCTTGCATATTTAATTCCACCTCTGCTTCTCAGAGGATCTGGACTAACAAATGGTATCAGGAGTGATTCCGGAAAATAGGCAGTAAAATGGGGACTTAGAATTGGCTCACCCACCAACTGATAAATGAAGAGGACTCCATCCTGGTTGATAAATGAGGTGCAGATAGTGCCTGACAAAAGATGGTAGAATATTTGTTAAAGATTTCATGATGGTGATCCAGGAAAAATATATTGGTGGAGGGGAATTCTGTGCAAGATACAGTGATGCAGGCATTTGAAAATTATGGGAACAATACTGACAAAGAGAGCCAAGTTGGCTGATTACTTTAAAGTTGTATTGATATCCTGCAGAAAGATAATGAGAGTCTGAGGATCTATTAACAAGCACCTGATGGGTAAGTGTGGGATCTAAAGAGCCTCCGTGGTAGCGTCTCTCCTGCCGTGGAAGAGCAGACATAGTGGGGAAGCAAAGTGAATATGTAATTGTTTGTGTAGCAAGGCTCCAAAGACATTTGAATGTTCTGTCTTGGCAAGTCTGTATATGAAGGTCAGGGACCTGGTGGGAAAAATATCTATAGCCCCAAAACATGGAATGAAAACATCTAGATGGAAAACCTTGAAGATGTTTGCTCTGCAATACACCCAGGACTCCTTGGGCTTGCAGAGGTCACCTAAACTTTTCAATAGATGCTAGAATTTCTATCATCCTAGCAAATGCTGCAGAAGCCTCTCCCCAGGAAGGCAGCAAGTGGCTCCTGAGGAATTTCTTCCATCTCCAATCTAGCTTTCAGGCCAACAACTAGGATTAAACTCCAAGCAAAACCCTGCTGGGATCTGCTGGGCTATGCACTTTAAAAATGCAAAAAGCTAGCCACTTGTTACCAGCAGGAACCAGAGGAGTGTTCCTGGGATTGGACTTGGAATGTGAATGATTAATAGGCTAGAACATAAGACTAGCTAGCAGAAATTCTTTAATTTGAGGGTCATTTTCAGGACATAGGACCTAAGAGAATGGGGAAATCTTATTGCTGAAGTGGTTCTTAGAAGCCTTGATAAATAAAAAGAGAGAGAGAGAGAGACTGCTAATCACAATGAGATAGAAATGACTCCCCTACCCTGGTAGATGTAGAGAAAGGAATAAAGAGGCTGAGGGACATGGACAGGCCACACTGAATATGCTAAATAAGGCCAGATGACACAGCAGAAGATTATGGTCTATTAATATAAGAGGACTCAAAGGACAATGCACTCCCCAAGGCCATCAGCAATGAAAAGGTGAAAGGGCCCCAGAATCATTAAAAAGATCTGTATTAATAGTAGCTATGTTCTACAGGCCTGGGCCCCAAGACCTAGGGGAATAGGTAACAAAGTTGAGCTCATTAAGGTTCATGGGGATCTTGGACCCTGAAATAATCAAGGCCAGATCGTGGGGTTTGATTCTCAGAAGTAATGAAGTCATGACTGCCATAAAGAACCCCCAAGGTAAGAGGTATAGCCAAGGAGATTAACCAGCAAGAAATGTGGAACTTACAGCAAAACAGACAGGCAAGTAACAAGGTGCTTAAGGTGAGAGAAGGTGATCATCCAACAAAAGTTCACAATCTCAGATCTGAATAAAGACTAAAATCATGCTCCAGACTCTGCATAAAAGGACCTATTTATTGGGTGACTGTATAATGAGGAAAGAAGGAGTAACCAAACATCTTGAGGACTTACAAACATAGGGTACAAAATTATCTTGAGCCCAGAGGCCCAAATCATTATCCTGGCTCATTATCAGAATGGGGGGATAGGTGGAATATGTGGAATGATGGGGAAAGTCCAATTCTGATTTATTTATTAATTTGGGAATGAGGAAATGACTAATAGTGGACCTGTGGAAAGAGAAGAGGCCTAATGTGGGAAGAGAGAGCTTACTGACTACCCCATCAGGTCATGGAAGAAAAGGGCTGAAAGATCAGAGACTTTCTGGGGTCTGGAGTAAGAGATATATCTGAGTAAGCATCAAATGTGAGTATTTCTATATCACTTGTTAATGTCTAGGGGTATAAACAATCAATTGATAGAGGTCAGGGAAACTAAGGCAGATATGATGCTAGGACACCCAGGAGACACTTCTGACATCTGACTCTGGCTTGAGGACAACCTGACAAGCCTTGCCAGACATCCCTTAGACTGCCCAGCAGTCAAGGATGCTTGCACTCAACCCTCCTTCCCTCTCTTTCACTCAGGGTCAGACTTGCATTGTGGTCTGCAAGCTCTTCCAGACTTCTTAGGCTCCCTTCATATTTTATTTAGCAACTGCTTCAAAGACTTAATAAACTGCTAGTTTCATCCTATCTTGGCAACAGCTCTTGGAGGATCCAGTCTAACACAGTTATCCTTTCTTTTATGCTTCTAGTTTTACTAACAAAACGTCTCTAATCTTTTCTTTTACTAAATGTTTCTCTTTTATTATTCAGGTTGATGTTCCCTGGTCCCTCTGCAATTCTAACAAACTAACTCAGTTTTGCCAGGATTGGTTAGCCTCATTCCAGCTTCCAGAGAACAGAACTCCTATGAAAAGTCCATACCACAGCTGGGTATCATTTTCACTTCTCTTGAAAAGAAATGCCATGAAACTTTAAGAAGATTTCTATTAATTCATGAGATTTTTCAAATGTTCTTCCTCCTACCCTTTCTTCCTCTGCTTCCTACTCCATTCTCCTCCTCCCCATGCCCCACTCCCTCCTCCTCCTTGTCCTCCTCTTCATATTTTTAACTTGCAAGTCCTGCTGGCATCTTTTAGCTATGCCTTTTCAGCGAAAACAATTCTATCAGAATCATTAAGCAGTACATCTAGTCTTGCTAACTATTTAAAAACAAATCAGCAATGTGGCAAAAACAGAATAGTTAAGAGAAATTATTTCCACAGTGGCTCCAGTCTCCATTCTATTTGATTCATGATCAATTTTTCCCAGTTTTTTTAAAATGACATAACATTTGTTGATGCTAAAAACAGGGTGCAGATTAAGGTAGTAGGCAAAAGTTCTAAAGAAAAGCTGAATTAATGTTACTACATTTAATTCTGATTTTTAAGTAGTTCTGTTAGATCTGAACTTTCAAATGACCCTTAGTGAAAAAAGACAAACCTCAGGAAAGTGTACTTACTCGTGCAAAGGAAGAAAGTTCCATTGAAGCTGCTAAAGCCACTGGAGACACCTGTTCTCTTCAAAGTTAGCTACTACAAGGGAGAGAGAGCTACGGTGGTCAGGCAGAATGCACATACTGCTGAAGGAGAACTCTCTCAATAGAAAATCCTTTGAAATGTTTTATACTGAGGAAGATGGCAACCTGAAAATGCTTTGGTTCACCCAATTTCAATGTAAAATGTACTAGACTGACTCACTCTGTGCTAATAGCTCACCTGTTTTCATTAGTGATGACAATTAATTATGGGTAACAGATGTTGACTGGTAATCTGAAAGATCATTCAGCATTTAATTTATTAAAAAGAAGTATCTTCCTAGAATCCAAATTCTCTACAGTGTTCTAAATGTAAAAGAAAAAAGTATTCAAAGGTTGAACACAACTATTTGGAGATAGTAGTCATAGAATTACATAAGTATACTACTTTTGATAGAGTGTATTATTATTTTGAAACTATATTTTACAGGTATGCTTAATGCAGCCAAGTCTACCTAATAATAACTATTATCATTGTATTTATAAGCTCCTACCACATTTCTAAAATAGCAAATAGGATGTGAAAAACTGTATTTTTGAAGTTACATTAAATTCTTTCTTCAGTACCTATTTATATGAGATAAGAGTGACTCCTTTGTGGCTCAGAGAGTAAAGAAACTGCTTGCAATGCAGGAGATCAAGGTTTGATCCCTGAGTTGGGAAGATCCCCTGAAGAAGGAAATGGCAACTCACTCCAGTATTCTTTCCTGGAGAATAACATGGAGAGAGAAGCCTGACAGGCTACAGTTCATGGGGTCGTAAAGAGTCAGACACCACTGAGCGAATAACACTGGTAGAGAAGACAGACACAAGTTTCCCACTTCTCAAGGAAGCTTTCAGTAGACTAGTAACTGGATTGTTTATCACAAATTATAGTACTTAGTAGAGTGAGTCAACCACTTATTCACTTGTATGGGAAGAAGAAGGCTTACCTATCTGATTTAACCAGGTTATATGAGTTTATTCAGTTTCCAGGTTGGCTGTCATTTTGCCAAGGGCAAATGTGTTTCATTCCTGTGTGAAGCTTATCACCTACTATATCTAGAAAGAGAAGAAGTTTCTTCCTCCAGAGTTTCTTTCTTTTTAAAATTTATTTTTTAATTGAAAAATAATTGCTTTACAGAATTGTGTTGCTTTCTGTCAAACATCAACAGGAATCAGTCATAGGTGTACCTTGTGTGAAGAAGTTTCTTATGGCTATAGCTCTTTTTTTTTTCCATGTCAAAACTTTGTACTTTGAAAACCTTGCTAGCTGAAGATGGATCCAAACAGTAAAGAATGAAAATTTAATAAAAGCCTAGAAAGGAATATTATCTGCATTAGCAGGCACTGTGCTAGAATTCCTGCCTTTTATAAATAATAAGTAACTCCAATACTTTGACCACCTGATGCGAAGAGCTGACTCATTTGAAAAGACCCTGATGCTGGGAAAGATTGAAGGCGTGAGAAGGGGACAACGGAGGATGAGATGGTTGGATAGCCTCACAGACTCAATGGACATGAATTTGGGTAAACTCCAGGAGTTGGTGATGGACAGGGAGGCCTGGCATGCTGCGGTGCATGGGGTCGCAAAGAGTCGGACACGACTGAGCGACTGAACTGAACTGAACGGAACGTTAAAAGTAACAGGTATCTCTAAAGAGGCTTCAAATATAAGTTGGAGAAATAAGAATCTATCTCAATTTATTTCCCTCCCTAGAGTCCAAAATTCTTTGCAGGGACTTTATAAATTTTTAAAACAACTATCATGTAAATGTAATTAAAGAGCTCAAGATGGATAATAGAGAAATCTCCCCCCTTTAATTGGTGAGGTAGTTTCTATTCATATTCCTTTGGTAAATTGAGAGACGGCTTAGAAAATAAGGATTTTTTTTATTCTGTAATTGTTAGTGATTGGCAAGGACTTGAGTTTTTATTTATTGTTTTACTTTATTTTATTATTTTTTAATGAAAGTTGAGGTTATCTGTTCATTTTGAGATATATCATAGAAGTCTTGCCCCAAAATTACTTTGAATTGCACCTCTTTCCTCACATGTACTTTCTGCATTCTCAGGATGGACTTCATCTCATCTAACTCTATTCTGCTCTTTCCTCAATGGTCAACCTTCCTTTCATTTGGGAAATCATTGCAGTTGCTAGTCACCACCACTGAGGACCCTCCTCGTTCCCTCACTTCCCTACCCCTGTGTAAACCTCTACCCAACATCCTTCAGATGATTCTCATTCATCTTTCTAAAACAGAACAGATTTGGCGACCTTTATCCATCCTTCCCAAGTCTGGAGTGATATGAATTGATGTTGCCAGAAGTTAACTTGATCCCTCAGGCAAAAAGGATGCTTTAACACAAACTCAGTGTATATTTTTGATGCTTTTATAGCCATTGCTAATAAGTCTGGATTTTGTCACTGTTTTCCTATCTAGGATTATTTGTTATTTGTAATTCCACTAGTGGGCTTTCCACAAGACAAGAAACAAAATTTGCATTCTTGGAAAATGAGATAACAAGTACAAAGAGTATATGTGAAAATAAGTGCCACATGACTTTACAGTTTCTAATTATAAAATAGATTGCTGAGTCATCCTTACCTTTTTTAAAAGGGAAAAAAATTCTGAAAGGCCAGATTTCATGACAATAATTTTAATTGAATTGAATATAGTGTTAGAGTGTTTTCTGATGTAGTATATAACTAGTACTAATGTTGATTAAACATAACTGTTTATTACAAAATAATTTAATTCACAATGACTTTATTCCCTCAAATTGCAGGGAGGCTTTCTCCATCAGTGTGTCATTGGTCTAAGCCATGCTACCTGCCACTCTTCTCCTCAGCCAAAGCTCACTCCTATCCCACATTCCTAACCCTTTTTCTGTCTACACTATTGACCCTGGAGTATGTATTTTCCCAACTAGGGCCTTCATACATTTCACGTAGATGTTTAGGATTTATTTTTTCTTCTCATTCAATTACAATCCAATCATTACATTCATTTGAGCAACACACTCTCTCTCTCTTTTTTTCTATTCCAACTCAAACTTCTTACCTAAAGTCTTTCCCTAGCATGCCAGCATGCCATTCCTCTCTCCTCTACTTTTCCACAGTTCCTCTATTTTAATTCATGTAACATACTTCAATTGAATAGACTGATTGCATGTATGTCTTTCCACTGAAAGACAGGCTTCTTGAGGCAAAACTACAGCTTATACCTTTTGCAGATGTTCCATAAGTATTGGTCAAATGGACCTAAAATGTGGTGTTTTCTCTTTGGAAGAGTTTAAGCCTATCAGCAATCTAGTTTGGTCTGCCAAAATTGCACTATATGTTTCTATAATAGATGTATCCTACTCCTTATTTTCCTACAAAATATTTGTGTTAAGAGACTTTCTTAACACACACACACACACACACACAAGTACATAATTTAAAATTCATGTATGATTTTGGAATATATAATCAGATATTTCCATATGTAATAGAATGCTCAGTGACACTGCCCGAGAATTGGCTGCTGAAATCCAAAGGCAGAGACAAAGATGCTCTAAGCACTTTCTATTCCAAAGGGAACTATAAACATTCTGGGCAAGACATCTCGGATTTCCTAATTGTTAGCAGAACCCCTGCTAGACCCAGCCATCTCCACTACTCCTTTCCTACCTCTTTTCTAGTCTCTACAAAGTCAACTGGGGAGAGTTAGGGAGGAAGTGATAACAATTCTGACTCTGAAGCTTTGAGGATTTTATTTGTCTCCTCCTTAGTAATACCTCCCTAAGTGAATGTGACTCACAGAGAACCACCACAGGGAAAAGACATGAGGTGAGCAGTGGTGGTGGGGGTGAGGAGCAAGAGAGACTTGGTATTCCTGGTCTTGGGAAGCAGTGAAGCTGTTTACTCTCATATTAACTGCTATGATGTTATGGACTGACTGTATCACTCCCAAATTCATATGCTGAAGACCTAATGCCCAAAGTAACGGTTTGGGGAGTGGAGTCTTGGGTGATAATTGGGTTTAGATGAGGTCATGAGGATAGGGTCCCCATGAGGTCCTTAAAGGAGAGGAAAAGACCAGTGCTTTCTCCATATACCTGTCATTGGAGGACAGAAAGAAGATGGATGTCTGCAAGTTAGGAAGAGAGCCCTCACCAGGGAAGTGAATTGATTTTGGACTTCCCAGCCTGCAAAACTATAAGAAATAAATTCCTGCTATTTAAGCCACCCAGTCAGGAGTATTTTGTCATGCAGCCAAAGCTGACTAAGACACATGGCAAGTGCATATTTGTATCCAGGGCCATGTGGACTTAAGGAATTTAGCTGGCTTGATTCAACTATCCACCATCCCAAGGGCTTTACCAAACAGGCAAGGAGACTCAAAGGAAAGAGACTGTGGTATACAGTCAAGAGTTGAAGGTGAAGTTGTGAATGGTAGTTTAAGGGATTAGATATGCTGCACTTGTAAAACAGAACAGGTGTGCCCATGTTTATACCAAATATAGATGAAACAGCAAAAAAGGCACAGACTGGTGAGACAACGTGTCCCTAGAGAAAGAGAAGTGGGAAGAGTTGTTGCCTTGGTTCCTGACTCCATATACCTTGCTTTCTTCAAACAAAAATCAACCAAGCACCCAAGAGCATCTAAGATACCAGCCACACAGAAGCTGTCAAAGAATGGCCACTGCTAACCAAAGAAAGAGGGAGAAACAAGAGAAAAATGTTTACAGAGCAAATTAAATAAGGAACAAACCCCTTTTCCTACTCACACCCCACTAAACAGAAGGGAGCTAGCAACCTGGAAGAAGTGGAAGAAAGAATACATCTAGACACAACCCCAGTGATTCTTAAACTTTGTTCAGAAGCCTCCTTTATGCTCTTAAAATTCTTAGGAAAATGAGAGCTTTCTGTCAGTAATTGTTATATGTAGATTTAAAATTGAGAAAAATGTGAAGTATTTATTAGTATTAAAATAACAATGTTAAAGCTATGATCTGTTAACATAAATAATATATTTTTATAAAAATATAGTTATAAAACAGGACACAATTTAGTGAAAACAGTGACATTGCTTTTTAGTTTACAAATCTCTTTAATGTATGGCTTAACAGAAGATAGCTGAATTCTCACATCTGCTTCTACATTCAACCTTTTGCAATATATTGCTTTGATTCAAGTATAGGAAGAAAATGGGGCTTCATAAAGATATGACTCATTGGAAAAGGGAGAATATCCTTTTCAGATAATTGTGGATATTCTTCTTTAGTATTATGCTAAAACTCAACAGATGACACTAGTTTCTTAAGAGATTTGTTGCATTGTGGAATCTGATACTAATCAATGTACTTCTCTGTACTTTAAAATCTATTGATCTACTTTGCATTTTTATGCATCTATTATCCAAGCATGATTTTGTTACATTGTGCATTAGTCATTCCCTTTACAAAGTTTTTACAAAGTTGACACAATTATAATTGTGTTGGGGGTCCATATGCCCAGCCTTGGGTTCAAGTCATTTGAAGGAGTAGCACAGGAATGTACTTAATTCTATTGGCAGAGATGTGCAAAAATACATGCAAAGTATTATCAACCAAAAAGCTCACCTGAGCCTTAATGTCCAAATACTGTATAAAGAGTCAGTCATGTAGACATATTGCTTTAATGACAGACTGGAGCTACTCAATATTCAGCTCCCTAGTGCTGATAGAACATGGTCCATAAACTCAGGAATACAAAACACTCTGATCAGGCAAAATATTACAAAGTCCAGATGTTATCTATGATGAGTTTGTCAAGGGTCACTTCTTTCTTTGGAATGTGCAGAATTTGAACAACTCAAGCTTGCCAAGTTAACTCTTCACTGCACAATAATATAACAAAATATTGCTTTAGTTACTATCACCAGTAATCTCATCACAAAATTCTACAAGTATTAAGAAATTGTTAAGCTCTTAATTATAGATACAAGCTTTCTAAAATTTCAGTTTTTCCCTTGAAAGCTCAAATTTTTGTCATTGTCAACAAATACTATTAATTGTTTTCCTTGAAATAACAGACTCAATTCCTTCACTTTTGAAAGACTATCAAATGTGTGTATGAGCTAAGTTGCTTCAGTTGTGTCCAACTCTTTGTGATCCTAGGGACTGTAGCCCTCCAGGCTCCTCTGTCCATGGGATTCTCCAGGCAAGAAAACTGAAGTGGGTTGCCATGCCCTTCTCCAATCTATCAAATACCCAAGTCTAAATGATCAAATTTTAGCTGTCAGTTATTCTTTAAGTATTCTTGCCTGGAAAATCCCATGGATGGAGGAGCTTGGCAGGCTACAGTCCATGGGGTTGCAAAGAGTCAGACTCGACTAAGCAACTTCACTTTACCTCACTTATTCTTATGGGAAGGGTCAGGGGAGGAAATGTTATTCCATGAAAAAAGTGGCTAGTACAGCCTGCAAACCAAACAATCCCGTACTTTGTCTCTACATAGCATCATACTTTGGTCTATATTAGAAGTATTTTAGACATTCTATTGGTTTTATTACATAAAATTTTAATAAAGTATATATTCTAGTGTTGAGATTTAGTAAAATTAATTAGTTTTACTGCCTTATATTCTTAAGTGAAACTGGATTTTTTTTCCTGTAAGTTCCTGGTATTGAAGAATACAATAATTACTAGTATAGTGTGGTGCCACTGCCTTTATTTATGTTAAGGTATCAATGGCACCCCACTCCAGTACTTTTGCCTAGAAAAATCCCATGAACGGAGGAGCCTGGTAGGCTGCAGTTCATGGGGTCGCGAAGAGTTGGACACGACTGAGAGACTTCACTTTCACTTTTCACTTTCATGCATTAGAGAAGGAAATGGCAACCCACTCCAGTGTTCTTGCCTGGAGAATCCCAGGGAGGGGGAATCCTGGTGGGCTGCCGTCTATGGGGTCCCACAGAGTCGGACACGACTGAAGTGACTTAGCAGCAGCAGCAGCAGCATCAACAGTTTTACCCACTGTTGCTTTTGCAGAATAATGCAATCTTAACATAATTAAAAAAAAATGTGTTATTATGAAAATGGTTTTGATCGCACAGACTTTTTAAAGTTGTCTTGGACCCCAAGGGTTCTATGGATCACATACTGAGAACTTTTGTTTTAGATTTGTCATTTTATTCCTCTCTGTTAAAATGCGCAATATCTATAGTCTTATTCATGCCTAGAGCTAAAGATGTGCTTTCTTTTTCTTTAAAAAAAAATTAATTTATTTTTAATGAGGATAATTGCTTTACAATATTGTGTTGGTTTCTGCTGTACACTAACATGAATCAGCCATAGGTATACATATGTACCCTCCCTCTTGAATCTCCGACCCCATCCCATCCCTCTAGATCGTTGCAGAGCACCAAGCTGAGCTCCCTGCATCATACAACAAATTCCCACTGATTATCTATTTTACATACAGTAATGTATGTTTCCATGCTACTCTTTCAATTCGTCCCACCCTGTTCTCCTCTCACCGTGTCTATAAGTCTGTTCTCTATGTCTTTGTCTTCATTGCTAAGCTTCCAATGAAGGATACTCGGCAGAATGTTTTGAGATTCATTGCGGTTGTAGCATGTATCTGTGGTTTGTTATTTTCATTGCCAAGTGGTATTTCACTGTATGGATACGCCACGATTTGTTTATCCCTTCTGTTGATGGTGATTTGGTTGTTTCCTGTTTAGCACTGAGAGCTAAACTTTCCCTCTCAGTGCTGCTTTAGCTGTATCCAACAAATTTTGATAGGCCGTGTTTTCATTTTCATTCAGCACAAAACATTCTTTGATTTCACTTTTCTCTTAAGAGTTCTTTTTTATTTTATTTATTTATTTTAATTGGAGGCTAATTACTTTATAATATTGTGGTGGTTTTTGCCATACATTCACATGAATCAGCCATGGGTGTACATGTTTTCCCCATCCTGACCCTCCCTCCCACCTCCCTCCCCATCCCATCCCTCAGGGTCATCCCAGTGCAGCAGCCCTGAGCACCCTGTCTCATGCATCGAACCTGGACTGGAGATCTATTTCACACATGCAAGGAGATCCAACCGGTCCATCTAAAAGGAGATCAGTCCTGGATGTTCATTGAAAGGACTGATGTTGAAGCTGAAACTCCAATACTTTGGCCATCTGATGCAAAGAGCTGACTCATTTGAAAAGACCCTGATGCTAGGAAAGATTGAAGGCAGGAGGAGAAGGGGATGACAGAGGATGAGATGGTTGGATGGCATTACTGACTCAATGGACATGAGTTTGGGTGAACTCCAGGAGTTGGTGATGGACAGGGAGGCCTGGCATGCTGCGGTCCATGGGATTGCAAACAGTCGGACACAACTGAGTGACTGAACTGAACTGAACTGAATAAACATGTTTCAACGCTATTCTCTCAAATCATCCCACCCTTGCCTTCTCCAACAGAGTCCAAAAGTCTATTCTTTATATCTGTGTCTCTTTTGCTATCTCGCATATAGGGTCATTGTTACCATCTTTCTAAATTCCATATATATGCGTTAATATACTGTATTGGTGTTTTTCTTTCTGACTTACTTTGCTCTGTATAATAGGCTCCAATTTCATCCACTTCATTAGAACTGATTCAAATGCATTCTTTTTAATAGCTGGGTAATATTCCATTGTGTAAGTGTACCACAGCTTTCTTATCCATTCGTCTGCCAATGGACATCTAGGTTGCTTCCATGTCCTGGCTATTGTAAACAGTGCTGTGAGGAGCATTGGGGTACACGTGTCTCTTTCAATTCTGGTTTCCTCAGTGTGTGTGCCCAGCAGTGGGATTGCTAGGTTGTATGGCAGTTCTTTTAACAGAACTTTGTTTAAACCCATAGAAGAATGATGCTTACTTTTGATTCCACTGGAAGAAGTTTAGGTTTTTCAAAGTATTGAACTGATTGATATGAAAAGTTGTTGAAAGTTAAAGCCATAGAATAAGAAACAATGAAAAAAAATTTTGCCAGGGCCCAAAATTTTATGCATCTATTGCACATGGTAATATAAGAGTCTAGGGGAAAATGTATAAATACTTGCTGTGCTATGCAAGTTTCTTCAGTTGTGTCTGACTCTGTTCAACGCGATGAACTGCAACCCCCCTAGACTCTTCTGTCCATGGGGATTCTGTAGGCAATAATACTGGAGTGGGCTGCCATTTCCTTCTCCAGGAGTATATATACTTAATTTACTATAATAAAAATGAAAAAAATACTATTTCCAGCATTATCAAATGTAATATATTCTGAAATTAACTGATAATGTAAACTAGTGTAGCTGTTAGGCCACATACAAGAATTTTAAAACTATGACCAGAAGTTTGATTTTCTGTCAAGCTTTCATTTTTAATACTTTTCTTGCTTTTTCCTCTCTCTTTCTTTTTAATGAGACATAATTTGGACAGGAGCCATTTTCCTGTTACACACTAACTCACTTCTCCCCCAAGAGAGGGCTCTATAAAACTGATTGTATAATGCTATTGTTTTTGTGTGCTATAGAAAATTTGACTAATCCACTCACTCTCATTGTGTCTATACTTTCAGTAAGTCCAAAATAAATTATATAGGATCATTAATCAAAAACTAATGAAAAGCTTTATATATTTAGATTTTCTTCCACTATCCTTTTTTTTTTTTTAGCTTCTGCAATTGAAATCTAGAAGATTTTGCTCCAAAAATAAGGTTTAGTTACATTATTTAAACTTCCACTTTTCAATTGTCTAAATTTATAATAAGCACTTCTGATTATGAAGGGTTAACATATTTTAAGAGTAGGGACTACTTTTCTGTGCTAAGTCACTTCAGTCGTGTCTGACTGTTTGCGACCCTATGGACTGTGGCCCGCCAGGTTCCTCTGTCAATGGAATTCTCCAGGCAAGAATATTGGAGGGGGTTGCCATTTCCAACCAGGGATCCAACCCACGTCTCTTACATCTCCTGCATTGGCAGGAGGATTCTTTACCACTGAGGCACCACTGAGGACTCTTCTACTTGAGCATGATCTTCATTACTAGGAAAAAATGTTGTCTGTTTGCGTTATCATCTCCTATAATGACTATAACTCACAATTAAAGTCAGTGAAAGTTGCTCAGTCATGTCCGACTCTTTGTGACCCCAAGGACTATACGGTCCATGAAATTCTCCAGGCCAAAATACTGGAGTAGGTACCCTTTCCCTTCTCTAGGGGATCAAACTTTCCCAACTCAGGGATCAAACCCAGGGCTCCCACATTGCAGGCAGATTCCTTACCAGCTGAGCCAAAAAGGAAGCCCAAGAATACTGGAATGGGTAGCCTATCCCTTCTCCAGGGGATCTTCCTGACCCAGGAATTGAACTGTGGTCTCCTTCATTGCAGGCTGATTCTTCACCAACTGAGCTATAAGTGAAGTGAAAGTTGCTCATTCTTGTCTGACTGTTTGCAACCCCATGGTCCATACAGTCCATGGAATTCTCCAGGCCAGATTACTGGAGTGGGTACTCTTTCCCTTCTCCAGGGAATCCTCCCAACCCCGGAATTGAACCACAGTCTCCTGCACTGCAGGTGGATTCTTTACCAACTGAGCTATCAGGGAAGCCCAAATGAGCTATTAAATCACAATTAATCTACTATGTAAATAACAAGTAGTTACATACAAAAATTGTCATCATATCTTTATTTCCTTTGAAGAAAATTTCTTTGTTAGCTTAGACATCATCCACACTTAAAACATTAAAAGGAAATCTTAAAACATTAAAAGAAAATGTAAGATTTTCCTCATCTTATATGCTGTGGAATTGGAAGTGATGTTACTTGTAATAGATATCAGGCCTAGAATGATTTAGCCCAAAGGACTTACAAATTAGTAAGATAAAATAAAATAACAAATACAAAATAGATCACCTGTTATAAGAGAAGATCAAAAAGAGTTTAAAAGTCATAACATACAGATGTGGATCATGAAGTAATACATCTCAATGAAAGTAGATTTTGAGTTGGGTCTTAGAGCAGGGGAAAAATTGGAGATTGTTGACACATGTTTAAAAGGCAAAGTAATTGACAAGGATTGCCTAACAATAGAAGTGAAAACAGAAATATACTTTTAAAGAAGAATGAATAGTAAAATTTATATAAAGTAAGGAATTAAGAGAGTGGAAGGGAGAAAAGAGAAAGGGGAGGAACCCAAGACAAACCATGCCTGAATAACTAGAACATCTTAATACATTAATAGCAACAAACACAGAAAAACACAAAACCAAAAACCAGGCACAGGGCAAACATGAAACAAAGAAATTTAGACTGAAATGTCTCATGATCAGGAAGAAAATGAGTTCATATTTGGATATATATTTTTTATCAATGTTTCTCAACAATATTCCTATCTATGTTAATAAACAATGTCTACAGCTTCACACAGTTCATTATATGAACTGAATATTAAAAATAATTTTATTGCTAACTGAATGAGCACAGGCTTTGGAATTCAAGCCAGACTGAATCTTGAGTCTTGATTCTTTTTCTATTCCACTCAGCTCCTCACCTTTCTCCTTACCTATCCTTCTGTCTGCAACATTTTGTTGCTTATGAACTGCAGACGCAGTATCTGTAAGGTGCTATCTTGGGATGGGTTAGATTGGATATAAATGGAGTATCTGAAATTCTATATTGTGTTTTTTTACTTGAGTTTGTGCACTCAAGTTCAAGTTGCTCAGCAGATGGGAAGCAGCATAAGCCAATGACAAATAACCCAACAAAGACTCCTGATTGATTCCAAGAGTGAATTCCAATCATGCAGTCACATGTGGGGAGAAGGAATGATAGTCAATGACAACTCAGTGTGTGTGCGTGTGTGCTCAGTCCCTCAGTCATGTCCAGCTCTTTGTGATCCTGTGGACTGTAGCCTGCCAGGCTCCTCCATCCATGGAATTGTCCAGGCAAGAATACTGGAATGGGTTACTATTTTCTCCTCCAGGGGATCTTACAGCCCAGGGATCAAACCCTCATTTCCTGAATCTGCTACATTGGCAGGCAGTTTCTTTAGTGCTGAGCCATCTGGCAAAAAATGTGCTGAGTTCTACAGAGACAAATGGACTCGGCAATAAGGGGGTGTTGCACCCACTTCAGAAATGTTTCTCAGTCTGTGGGAAGTAGAATAAGTACATTTCAAATACAAATTGTGTTACTTACTGAAACAGGAGACAATGTATCTGTCAGCCCTTTGTGACCTCTGGTGAGGAGTTTGAAGGGTACTTGATTGAGTTCTGTGCAGGCTGCCTGCTCAGGTTATATGATTGATTCCTATTGGAATAAATTTCTTAGATGCTGACATCTTTGATAAATGGGTTTTAAATTTCTCTTCGTTAATGTCCCTTGACAGTGTTCTGAACTAATTGTGTCATATTTATTGTAGATCGTTTCCAAGATATTTTATTTTCAATAAACCTTAAAGAAGTATTTTATTTACCTAATGTTATCATCCCTTAGAGCTAAATACAATATTATCAACATTATTAGAACAAGTTTTAGGTTTGCTTTTAGAACTGCTGCTGCTGCTGCTAAGTCGCTTCAGTCGTGTCCGACTCTGTGCGACCCCATAGATGGCAGCCCACTAGGCTCCTCTGTCCCTGGGATTCTCCAGGCAGGAATACTGGAGTGGGCTGCGATTTCCTTCTCCAATGCATGAAAGTGAAAAGTGAAAGTGAAGTTGCTCAGTCATGCCCGACTCTTAGCAACCCATGGACTGCAGCCTACCAGGCTCCTCAGTCCACGGGATTTTCCAGGCAAGAATACTGGAGTGGGTTGCCGTTGCCTTCTCCAGAAAGTATATCCATCGTTTAACCTTTATATTTGATATAATTGAGTATTAAATGGAACAATGTCAGTTTATCTAGAGTTAAACAACTGATTTTCTGAAAAACTGATTAACAAGAGTTAGAGAAATATATACAATTGTGAGATTTAAATAGAGTTTGTTTGGTTATGATAGCAGACCAAACTTTAAAATCCTAAACATGTTTAATTAAAGTAATTTTTTGCAGAGCTATATTTGAACAGGCAATATAGTACCGGCAATTATCTGTAATTATCCAGTTCCAATCAGGAAATAATAGAGATTTCAATGTCACTAAACACAATAAGGATAATCACTCTTCCATTATTCTGATGGGCATGTAATTAACAACTTAAAAAAATTTTTCATAGGGATGTAACAGCCAGAATTTCAATAAGACTTACAGTGTAAGCAGCTAGATTAACTGTATTGTAGTTAAAACTGACCTTTTTTCATTACAGTTTTAAATCTCATGCTAGTACTTTTTCAACCAAGGCCTATTTTTGCTTTTCAAGCACTGGAAAAAGCTCGTTATTACTACAATAGATATAGTATGCCTAAGGACCTTATGGTTTGCCTTAGAAATTTTATCTTTCTTTTTTTTCTCTTAGAAACTTTATCTTGATACACAGGATGACATCTGCTTACTGTCACTTAAAAATTTTATCTTTAATACATTAACAGATAAACTAAGGCACGTTAAAATTTTTAAAGTTTATTTGAGCAAATATCAATTCCAATCGGCAGCATCAAACTGGAAGTAGTTAGGATAGCTCCACTGACAGGAGCTACGGGAGGGCTGTTAGATAACTTAGAAGCAAAGCATAGAAATTATTTTATTGGCTGCAGCTTAAGTTGTTGCATTATTTTGGAAAGTCTAGTTGGCACATTGTGACAGGTTGTTGTTCTTAACCCTGACTCTAATTTAGGATACAGTTTGCTTATGTAGACCACCAAAGCACCAGATCCACCTCAGTCTAATGGCCTCCTTCTTTGATTACTTTAACAGTTAATACTTGTTACAAATACAAAATAATATGACAAATTTATGAAAAACTTGGTCACAAAAATATTCATAATTTTAGGACTTACATATATTAATAAATTTTTGTTCCCTCTGTAGGTGTATATTTAAAAATATTTATAACTATAGAGATTATAAAGTTAATGAACTTCTCAGTTATCACACATAACACATTTTTAGATGCTGCTACATTGTCTGTATTTATAAGTAAAGTTTGCATTCTGTTTTTCCAAATAGAAATACTATAATTTATTTAACCATTCTCTTAGTTTCTGAACATTTAGGTTGCTTCTAATTATCTATTTACATAAATAATTGTATGAAATTTTGGCTTTGGAATTAAACACAGGAAACAACATTTAAGTGTCTATATATGAATGAGTTGCATATGTATCATTTTAATCATATGGATATTGATGTTAAGAACAAAATGACTACAATTCAGATGCACAGTTTCATCGTATGCATTTTATAATGAAAGAGGCAAATGTAGGCATAAAGTAAATTATCTTTATCATCAAAGCTCATTTCATGTGATATTTTCTTCCTGAGTGTTTTGAAATGTTTTGAACAAATATTGCATACCTAATTTTGCATTTTGCTTTCCTAATCTATTTATGTTTGAAGTTTCTCATTATTATTCAGAATTTACTCTAAAAGCCACAAGATAAGTAGAAACCTTCCTAAATATTCTGTAACAATTGGAATCAAAATTTTTCATCTGTTTCATGGTATAAAGAATGTTGTGATGAATATCTTTAAAAATATAGAGATAAAAATATATAGATATTAATATAGACATATAAATATAGATATATAGAAAGAAAATATTTATATTTAACCATTTATATATTTATACCTATATCTATCCTTTGGCTTGGTAATTCACTAATTCTTTTTTTCATCTATATCTTGAATATATATATATATTTTTTTTTCTTGATCCCTGATACTACCTCCAATTAATTTTCAAAAGAGTTGTACTATTTCAACATTATCTGAAATAGATGAGACTACCATATTCATCCTGTCTTGGGCAACAATGAATATTTCAAAATAAATGTCTAATTCAGTAGCAGAAAATCTATTCTTTTCATTTTTATGTTAATATTCATTTGTTTACTTAATAATTAGAAATTGGATGTTTTCACATTAATATCAATTATTTTGTTTAATCATCCTTGTGAACTTGGTAACTGGTCCATTTATTTGTTAAGTGGTTGATATTTTCTCTAGAAATGTTTCTGAGATTTTTATATGAAAAAGAGTAACACTGTCATATACAGTACACAAATATAATAGATTGATTGCATTTTACTATTGCTTATTTTGCTTTTTAGCATGCAGAATTTTTAAATTATTCTGTCAAATTGATTAATTTTAACTCTCACTCTAATCGTGCTTCTAAACTTAGAAATTCATGCCTCTTTCAAAAATTTCCTAAAAATTTAACCCTGTTACATTTGGTATGATATCATACTGAAATATATGTTTAATGTTTTTTTCTTACAGCCTATGTTAAAGATCTAATTTTTTTCCCCAAGATGTTGACTTGTTTATCTTAACATGACATGTTGAAAGAAATGTAAATTTTACAGAAAAACTAGTGCCTCGGATGAAAATTGTTTGTTTGCAAGTAAACTTTCTTAAGCAAAATGATCCAACAATAAATGGGTAGAGGTAGTGATTTAAGGGGAAGAATAAGGAAGGAGCTAATGGATATCTTTTGGACTTAGGATCAGTGAATGTAGTCGGACATCGGGGGATTGGAAACAAAAACGAAAACACTGTCATGAACCCAGACAACAACTGTCTCTACTTTTTTTCTCTGCAGTCACATGGTGTTTCCAATGTGTTCTTCTGTGCATAACCGCCTGACGTTTCTGATTTATTTATATTCACCCCAAACTTGGCTCCTCCTGCCCTATCCTTAGGTTCAATACCTATGGTCAGATAACCCATCCTCCCTGTCTCCTGATTTTAAGCTCACTGGAAAAACAGGCCTCTGAAAAGATTCCCACTTAATTAGGTATCCATTTTTCTAACCACATGTGGTTAGGGTTAGTCAGGGAGGACACACATGGGTGCAGCTCTCAGGGTGGGGTCAGTTGTCAGAGCGGAAAGTAGGGGTGTGGCAGGCACCAGAAAGTCAGTCTATTAGAATCACTGAGGAGGTAATTAAAAAAGTGACTAAAAATTTCCTTCAATAATCATGATTTAAACACTGTTTCTAGGACAGTGTTTAATAAATAATAATGTCTATAATTTAAAAAATGTTT
Source organism: Bos taurus (assembly GCF_002263795.3). Lineage (NCBI taxonomy): Eukaryota > Metazoa > Chordata > Mammalia > Artiodactyla > Bovidae > Bos > Bos taurus. The sequence goes on along the minus strand of NC_037338.1, from coordinate 16,931,279 downwards.
AATATATTGGTTGAATTAAATTAAATATTTTTAAAATTATTGATTTTCTTTAGACTGTGAATAATATCCAAGTCATTTAACGTATGCTGAGATGTTATCATCATATAACATCTCATCATAGGATATGGTGAGGGACAGAGGCCTGGTGTGCTGCAGTGCATGGGGTCACAAAGAGTTGGACACGACTCGGGGACTGAACAACAACATTTAACATAATTCAATCCATGTGTACATAACATTATTAGTAGCATATCTACCATGTAATACATCTTTTCTTCCCCAACATCTTGTTTCTCCCCCTAAAAGTTTTCTCTGTCTCCTTACCACTCAATGTAATTTTAATTTACATTAAAGAGACAAATAATTGAACAGTTAACTCTATTTTTATTTATCAATCTTTGCTACTTGTATATTTTTATGTTAAAGTCAACTTGAAAGAGTCATGAATGTTTAACAAGTGATTTCTGAGATATCTTATGCTAAAAATTTTTTATTCTGAATTTACATTCTGTCATCTTGCTACATTCAGAGTACTTGTTAAGTAAGCAAATCAAGACAATACATTTTTTCTTTATTGTTGACTAGCCAAATGTATTAATTTTTATTTCAGGTACTAAATTCAGTGCCTAATATCTGTAGGATTTTCTTTCTTCTTAGTATTTTCACATTTACTAATGAGTGATTAGGGAAAAGCTTTTCTTTCTTTTCTTTCTTTGTGGAGAGACAGACTAACCATTACATTTCCACACAGATTTCAGAAAATCTATACATTGTTTTGTCGATGAATACCACAGAAATTGCTTTGGATTTATCCTAAGATGCAAAATATCAAACTTCCAAAGACATACATTGGAAAGATAAAGAAGAATAATTAATTTGTACATAGGCTTAAAATAAATTTGTTGACATAAAAACATTTCAGTCTGTAACCTCTTTTGCACAAGGGTTCCCACATTTTACTCCACAGATTATGTAGCAGCCCAGTGTAGAAGTTTGTTTTTTTTCTGAGTTTTATAACTTTTGCTCAGTTAGAATATGTTGCCACAGAACTTAAGGAAAGCCATCGACTACATTGGCTTCCGTTGCCCACCAGAGATTAAAAAGGAGACCCTTTACTATTGCAAGTTAAAGAAAAGCCCATCATTTAACCCCCTTATTGTACAGATGAGAAACTTCCAAACAGCAATCTAGTGCCTCAAAGTAATTGAATATATAGGAGGAAGGAGGACCTAGCCTTTTTGGGATGTCTCAAAAGGAGGAGGAAACTATTTGTCCTTATAATACAATCAATCCTAGCTTCAATACAATTTAAATTTTTCTAGAAATTTATATGTAGATGCTGTGAACAATATAAGACCATTTTGCATTTTTAAAAAAATTCATTAAATCAAAACAAAAATATAATTTACCAAAGTCTGTGATGCAATGAAAGCAGTGCTTAAATAAAATTTAAAGCAGTGAATATATACATTAGAAAAGAAGAAAGTACTAAAATTAATAATCTAAGTTTCCATTTTTGGAAACTAAAAAAAGAGAGAGAGAGAGAAGAGCTTATTAAATCCAAAATAAGCAGAAGAAAAGAAATAATAAAAATTAGAGCAAAAATCAGTGAAATTGAAAAGTCAAAAAAATCATCAAAATCAAAATCTGGTTCTTTGAAGAGTTCAGTAATTGAAATCAACTTAACTGTCCATTAACAGAGGAATAGATAAAGAATATGTGGTACATATATATAGTGGGATTATTACTCAGTCATAAAAAAGAATGGGATTGTGTCATTTACAGAGATGTGGATAGACCTAGAGACTGCCATACAGAGTGAAATAAGTCAGAAAAAGAAAAACAAATATTGTATAATATCACTTTTATGTGGAATCTAGAAAAATGATACAGACGAACTTATTTGCAAAGCAAAACCAGAGACACAGATATAGGGAACAAACATGGATACAAAGGAGGGTAGAGGGGTGAGATGAATTGGGAAATTGAGATTGACATATATACACTACTATTTTTAGAAAATAGATAACTAATGAGAACCTACTGCATGGAACAGGGAACTCTACTCAACCCTTTGCGGTGACCTCTTAAATCATAAGGAAATCCATTAAAGAGGATATTATGTATATGTATAGCTGATTCACTTTGCTATACAGTAGAAACTAATACAACATTGTAAAGCAACTATGTTCCAATAAAAATTACTTTAAAAAAAAGGTTAGTAAAGCTCATAAAGCTATGGTTTTTCCAGTACTTATGTGTGGATGTGAGAGTTGGACTATAAAGAAAGCTGAGCACCGAAGAACTGATGCTTTTGAACTGTGGTGGTGGAGAAGACTCTCGAGAGTCCCTTGGACTGCAAGGAGATCCAACCAATCCATCCTAAAGGAAATCAGTCCTGAATATTCATCGGAAGGACTGATGCTGAAGCTGAATCTCCAATACCTTGGTCATCTGATGCTTAGAACTGACTCACTGGAAAAGACCCTGATGCTAGGAAATATTGAAGACAGGAGGGGAAGGGGACAACAGAAGATGAGATGGTTGGATGGCATCAGCAACTCTATGGACATGAGTTTGAAAAAGCTCTGGGAGTTGGTGATGGACAGGGAAGCCTGGTGTGCTGCAGTCCATGGGATCACAAAGAGTCGGACACTACTGAGCGACTGAACTGAACAGAACTAAGTAAGCCATGAGTCAGATAAACTAAGAAAAAGAGAAAACACAAAGAACTACTATGTGAAAGAGAAGAGACTACATCACTCTGGATCCCACAAACACTAAGGATAATAAGGAAATTTTATTAACAACTCTACTGCACAAATTTGACAACATGGATAAAATAGACCAACAGTTTGAAAAATACAATCTACTCAGTCACACAAGATGAAATAACAATCCAAATAGGTTATGTCTATTAAATAAATTGAATCAATAGTTAGTAACCTTCAAAAACCAAGCACCAGGATCAGAGGGTCTAATTGGTAAATTCTATCAAACATTTTCAGATGAAATTATACCAATTCACAGTCTCTTCCAGAAAGTAGAACCAAAGAGGATACTTTCTAACTCACTCAAAAAGACCAGTACTACCTTCCAAAATAAGACAGTGACGTCACAGGAAAATAAAATCACAGATCAGTATTTCTAATGAACATAGATGCAAAAATCTTCAACAGAACATTAGCTAATGAAATCTAATAATGTATAAAAATAATTGTATATCATGACTAAGTGGTATTTATACCAGGTATGCAATGATACTTAAAATTTGAAAATCAATTAATGTATTCTATCACATGACAGGCTAAAAACAATAATCATATATGCTTTAAAATTCTTCAATTCCTCCAAAGCTAAAATAGAAGAATACAAAAAATTACAAAAGAAATTAGTTATTGATTGTTTTTTAACATGATTCTAGGGATGCATTTTCTCTACTTCCGTGTGTTTGAAATTTTACAAATATAAAGTGAAATAATAAAATCAAATTCATCCAAAGTAGTCAAGGAACTAAACTCACAACAAGAATAAATTTTGGCAACCAGATGAACAAGAAAAATTAGAAATTAAATGATTATCTTCTAAAGAGTTAATTATAGACAGATATTTCCAGATCATTTTGAATGAAGTAAAAACATTTTTAAAAGAAATAAAAGAAAAAATGCAATCTTAAGATACTCATAAACTTTAGTTATTCAGAATTAAGACCCTAGAACAGTATCAAAAAACCATGATGTAGAGGAGATAATCACTCAGTTTCTAGAAATGGAGAACAGCCATTGCCCTTTCCTCACACAGTTTCAAAATTCGGTCACCTTTAATAAGAACCTTGATGTGTTCATTTGCATAAAACCATTAAATGCTAGATTAAAAGGAAACATGAGAGATCACTCTAGTCTCACTTGTGTTATCCAGGATATTATTTTGAGCTACCAGTAGACATTGTCAAGCCCTCCCATTTCAAAATGAGTAGATTAACATTATACTCTAATTTCAAATTATACAAGAGGCTGACATTTGTTTTGGAAGCTAAGCTCTTCTTTGTAAAAAATAATAACCACTAATAATAAGAAATAGCTTACACTATAACAGTTCTAATTTAAGGAGTTCAAAGTAACCACAGACTTTATTTTGGCCTCACAGAGTTCCAAGCCATGCAAACCTTAGAATTTATATAACTACTTCATTATGAATCATTCTTATTATTATAGAAATTATGAGTTTGAATATGCTTCTTAATACTAGAAATGCTTTTGACATCTAATTTACTCCTAGTTCAGTTCAGTTCAGTCGCTCAGTCATGTCTGACTCTTTGCGACCCCATGAATTGCAGCACGCCAGGCCTCCCTGTCCATCACCAGCTCCCGGAGTTCATTCAGACTCACGTCCATCGAGTCGGTGATGCCATCCTAAGTAAAGGCTAATATCTGTATGCTGAATATATCTATTGTCTAATGTGGAACTATTAAATGAAGGAGTTGGCAAATTATTGCCTTCAGGCCAAATCTGACCCAACATATGTTTTTGGAGATAAAGTTTTACTAGAACGCAGCCACATATATTCACTTATGTATTGTCTCAGTCTGCTTGTACAATACAAGGACAGAGTAGTTAACAGAGACCACAGGATCCAAAAGCCTAATATACATTATTTAGCTCTTTATAGACAAAGTTTGCTAAACTCTCATTTAAAGTATGATTTTCAGCCAACTGCAAATGTCACAGACAATTTCCAAAATAACTATGCTAATATAGAGAAATTCTTGTTCAGTTGCATATATATAAGAATAATAACCACATCAATGTATGTTCATAATGCTGACTCTATGAATATATTTTGTGGGAATTCTTTTAGGTTTCATTAATTTAGCCAGAATAATTAACAACAATGATTATATTTCCAGGAAAAATACTATATTATATATAGTATATATTATATACTGTAATATTATACTAAATAATTATATATATAGTATATATTTTTCCATGCTTTCCACTGTAACATTGGTGATAAGCTTGTAGGTTGTGTCTAGAAAGAAAAAAATGAATAGGATTCCTAAACTGTAAATTCTTAATCTGGAACCTATTACTACCATAGCTATTATCTCTGGGTCCGAGAGAGAGAGAAAATGGCACTATCTCTCAAGGACACCGTTTACTTCTGTATGGTCAAAAGAATGTGATAAATGGAATAAAAGCAAGAGAACCAATCTCTCTAACCCCTTTCTTTTGGCCACATCATCTCTCTCCAACTATAATCTTGAACATTATGCTTTATTCACTATAGTCCTTCTTAAACTTCAAATAGGAATATCAATGAATTTCAAATAGAACTAGGAATATATTTGTTATGGATTTGTTAAGGAAAATGGGTAAAGGAAATGGATAAAATCCAATGTTCACAAAATTATGTCACACACTTTTAGAGTTTCAACTTTATCTAGAGAGTTTGGGATTTGAGAACATCATGGTAGTTGAAAAGAACATGTCTTTTCAACTACCATCATGAAAAGCCCTTTCATGATAGCTTTGACACTCATGAAGAATACGATTTTATTATAGCAGAAACATGAGTCTATTTGGATTTTGTTATTTCTTGAGAAGGCCTGTTAAAAGCTTCTATCAAGCTGAATATATGTTGTACAGGAAAACAAGATTCCTCTACAATAAAGTGTCAGTAGAATCTTGTAAATTAGAATCAGCTTCATAAAAGGAAGCTGAACAAAAGATCCTTATAAAAATTTTTCCCCTAAAACTTTAAAGATGAGCCACAATATCTTGCAACATGTTAACAGAAACCTTCAAAGCTAGTTTCATATAGGTGCTATTTAATTAATGAGTCAATTAATATTGAGGCTGCAGTCATTGGTGTTTATCTGATAGATAAAGGAATCACAGGCAGTTTGTTATGTAAGCCACTGAAATTAACCAGGAATGAACTGATGAATTACATCTTATTCTAGACTCATATTTAAAACATATGTACAATGATCACAGTGTTGGTATACCTCCTACTGTATGAAATATCTTGCAAAGAGACAGATGTCTCAAAAATATTGTGCCATCCAGAACTTTGGGCAAATTTCTTAACTACCAAATAAAAAGTTCTTCTTTCAATTGCAATGACTATTAAACATGAAAAGACATACTCTGCATATTGCTACTTCAGTGCTCTTAATAAATTAGTAAACTGCCAACTTAATTCAAATGAAGTAGATTTCTTAGGTTTCTGGTTACCTACTTCTAATTTTGAAATGTGCTATAAAAATAATTTTTTAACAAACAAAACAAAAATATCATTGATACATTTAAAAAGAAAAGGATTATCCTTTGCCTGGATTATAACAGACATATTCCAAATTTGTACAGCACATCTATGCAAGGACCTGATAATAGCCAAGGGCATCTTACCTGCTTTTATATAAAAAAAATTTGACCTGAATAAAGTGCATTAAAATTTGTTGATTGATTTTATTTTTGAAAACATATTTTGTCGGGAGAATATGCTTCTTTAGTATACTTGAGACCCTGCTGCTGCTGCTGCTAAGTTGCTTCAGTCGTGTCCGACTCTGTGTGACCCCATAGATGGCAGCCCACCAGACTCCCCCGTCCCTGGGATTCTCCAGGCAAGAACACTGGAGTGGGTTGCCATTTCCTTCTCCAATGCATGAAAGTGAAAAGTGAAAGTGAAGTCACTCAGTCGTGTCCAACTCTTAGTGACCCATGGACTGCAGCCCATCAGGCCCCTCCGTCCATGGGATTTTCCAGGCAAGAGTACTGGAATGGGTTGCCATTGCCTTCTCCTACTATGACAATAAAAGTATGCTGGATTTATTTACTCTTACTCTATATTTTATGACTAATAGTGATTTGATGAGACACTCTTCCTTAATAGATGAAAGATGAAACAATAGCCAAGCCAAAATAGAGTTGGAGAAACTGAAATTTGGAGATTTATCTTATGCTTATCTAACATGGTTTCAACAAGTGGTATGAATAGTGCTAGACATTCTTGTGCATTAAAAAAAACATTAATATCTATATGAGATAAGGTATCATTTATGGTTGCATATAAATAAAAAAGTCCAGAAACAATTTAGATTTGAGTTATAGCTTGCTGAGAGCTACTTTTAAAAAATAATTAGCTTCATAATAAAATCTGAATTTTATCAAACAAGTAGATATTTTAAAAGTATAATGTTTACTTGTATAATATTATAAAATGAAAATAAAATATTTCCCTCTTCCATTCTGTAGCTATGTTAGAAATGAACAAATGAAAAGATTTATGCCAGTAATTTTTAAGAATTTGAAGAATTGCAATTTGTCATATCAATAAGAACCATTATTTTAGAAACTAAACTATCTAAATTTGGAATTTAATCTCATAAAACCTTGTCTGCATGGGAGATTTATGATGAATCTGCAAAGGGAAAGGAGGTATTTTGCCTAAAGAGTGTTGATGAATACTATTTTAAATGTACTTATTGTTATGGGTTTTTGTTTTATGGGTTTTGACACTGGTACTGGGAAGGATTGAAGGCAGAGGAGAAGGAGACTATGGAGGATGAGATCATTGGATGGCATCACCAACACAATGAACATGCGTTTGAGTAGGCTCCGGGAGTTGGTGATGGACAGGGAAGCCTGGCTTGCTGCAGTCCGTAGGGTCACAAAGAGTCACTGAGTGACTGAACTGAACTGAACTGACTCAGTATATCACTTATTCTGCCATTAATCACAATCAACAAGGCATTCAAGTGGCCGCAACCTTCTATTAACTCGCTGGATTGTTAGAAATCACAGAATGAATCAACTAACTTTACTGCAAAACAAAATACAATAGCAAATAGCAACCCTGCTGGATTTTTTAAAAAACAAAAAGTATGAATATTTCACAACGGTAGTGGTCTACAAGATATTTTTCAGAAAATGCTAAAGGGGTGTCACATCAGTGATGCTATTCAGTTGGTATACATCTACTTTAAGTTGCTGTGCAACTTGCCAAGTTGCTAAGAATACTAGAGTTTACAGCATTACAGGAAATAGTAGTGTCAGTCAATACACTGAAATTTTCATGTTAGCCATTTGTGTAAAACTCTTCCTCCACCAAAACATTCACCATCACTGTTATGAAAATGTGAAATTGATTGATTGGATTTACACCTCCTCTGTCTTCTCTTCCCACCTTTTTGGTGACAGTGCTAATGAACTGTCAAACAACTAGAAAAGAACAGTCAAATACTGGCAGTGGGAATACGCAGAAGTGAGGGGCACAGAATTAAGCTTATTAAGTTACTCGTGCTTTTTACTATTATTATTAATAGAGAGATGAATGTAATGAGCTTTTGCTTGATTTGGGACATCCTCAAGTTTTATCATCTGGATAGCATGCCTCATATATATGGCACACAAAATATCACCATAACAGAAATAATTCTGTTGACACTTTAACTGTCTAAATGTAACCCATTTATCTTAGCATTTACCTAAAGATAAAGTGTTACAGGGGAAAATCTTTGATTGGCTCCAGAAATCTTCATTAAAGAACTGTCAACACACTCTTAGTTCTGGTGTCAAAAGTAGAATTTGTTTAAGGGCTAACTATATCCTTTGGCAGAGCTTGGTAGGCAGGTGCCAAGACTACATTTGATTCTTATGACCAGAAGAATAACATGGAAAAATACTGCTTCAGACTGTCTTGATCAAATATCACTGATATTTGACAAGATATAATCTTATCCAAAAGGAACACTGGAGAACATTAAATGACATGCTAGAAATTAAAGTTTACTTTTACATAAAAGATTCAACAACTGAGTGTGCTGATAGGGCATTTAGAACAATATTTCAAACAGTCTTCAATGAAGGTATGTGGAACAAATTTGATCAGAGTGAGTAGGTTCACTAACATAGACTGATGAACTTGAACATGGAGTACTGGATATGAGGTTGGTGAAAGCTGAGTAGCATAGGGATACTGAAGTATTTATTTGATATAAAAGAATAAAGAGTGTTTCTAAATATAGAATTTAAGAATAATATATATTTAATAATTTATCAATATTTATGTATTATTACTAATGTTATTAAATTAGTAATTACATAATAATTAGAACTCTGGGTGCAGGGTTGACACAAATGAAAATGAATCATAATTTTTTCTGGGCATCTGCTTTCCCAGAATATTTCAGGAACTTCAAGTAGCTTTGAACTCAGTTCAGTTCAGTTCAGTCGCTCAGTCATGTCCGACTCTTAGCAACCCCATGAATCGCAGCACGCCAGGCCTCCCTGTCCATCACCAACTCCCAGAGTTCACTCAGACTCATGTCTATCGAGTCAGTGATGCCATCTAGCCATCTCATCCTCTGTCGTCCCCTTCTCCTCCCGCCCCCAATCCCTCCCAGCATCAGAGTCTTTTCCAATGAGTCAACTCTTCGCATGAGGTGGCCAAAGTACTGGAGTTTCAGCTTTAGCATCAGTCCTTCCAAAGAAATCCCAGGGCTGATCTCCTTCAGAATGGACTGGTTGAATCTCCTTGCAGTCCAAGGGACTCTCAAGAGTCTTCTCCAACACCACAGTTCAAAAGCATCAATTCTTCAGCGCTCAGCCTTCTTCACAGTTCAACTGTCACATCCATACATGACCACAGGAAAAACCATAGCCTTGACTAGATGGACCTTGGTTGGCAAAGTAATGTCTCTGCTTTTGAATATGCTATCTAGGTTGGACATAACTTTCCTTCCAAGGAGTAAGCGTCTTTTAATTTCATGGCTGCAGTCACCTACTTAGGTCTTATTGTTTCCACATCTGATATTTCTTTTGAGGTTTACTTCTTGTCTTGACTCTTTCACTCTACACTTAACTTTTAGATTACTGCTTACCCCCTCCTCTGTTATCTTAATCTTTGGAGATCTAACTTCTTCCTGCCGGGTTTCAGTAGCTGCCACTGACATCTTTCCCAGTGTTATCTTCGTCATGGTTGTTTCTGTCATTCCATTAGGTAGCCCTGCCCCTCTGCCTGGTATGAGTATTTATGACTCAGGGCTATGTGGTTATCTATAATTTCAGCCAACTATGGCAAAGTTGAGTTGTCAATAGCACCTGCTTCTTAAAAGTCAGTGTAGTAAATATCTTCCTGTCTCTTTCTGTTGGTTTTCTTGTTCATGTCAATCTGCTGTGTGGTGGGTGAAGTTCTCTGAGTTTAGTACCAAGTGGGAAAATGAACATTAGAGATGCCACAAGGTCCTTAGTGACAACCTATCTAAGGTAAGTTTGGTGTGATTTCACTCATTTTAGAGCAATTGGCTTTGAATTTGTTTTAATAATATTATTCTTTTAAAATATATTTCAATAATATAAAAGGGGTCTTTTCTGGCATTGTGACCCAGCATGGCTGTAGGCAGAATCACAGGATTTGTAACAGAATACACACACATCTGTTCCTACTCAGATCCTGCTCTGGAGATTCTTGAGAGTAACAGTGACTTCAGTCAACATCGTTATCATAAATATACCCTCCAAGCTCTCTTAAATAAACCAGGCAAAATCAAAATGCTCTACTTATCATGAATTTAATTTTAAAACAGCAAGATCAGGAATAGCAGAACTTAAGATCTACCACTAGCTATTATCTGAGAGTAGAGGGAGATTACTGATAAGACATTCTTCACCACATGCTCACCCATTAATTAAAACTCTTTTTTTTTTTTTAAATTTCTTTCTTTTATCAACACCAGTCCACAGTTGGAAGTAAAAGATTGAAATTGAGGCAGTGAGACTGTAACTAGAGACTCTTGGCTCCCCACCCTACTTCACCATTAACTGAGCTTGCTACTGATGCATATTGGGATTGAAGATTAGTTATTCTATAGGCTTTACCATTGTGCCATATTCTCCAGCAATAGCTAACCAAAGATTGATGACTCAGATTATATTCCAACCAAAAGTAAGACATGAGAGCACCATTTCTGAAAATAGAATGATTTACCTCCTCCCCAGTCCATAGCTGTCCCTCTTTTCCCTGTATAATCTCTAAGCAAAGCCTGGGGAGTTTGAACTTGGTTCTTAGAGACAGGAGGCCATTTTCTCCCCAAGATTGCCAGCTTCCTCAATAAAGCTACCTTCCTTTACCTGACACCTGTATCTCAGTATTGGATTCAACTGAACCTGAGTATGGTAACAATATTTATGTATTACACCTCATTGCAATATCTGCATTGTATTTAAAATTCTATTTAAAAAGTGTAAACTCTTACCTCTATTAAACAGTGTTATAACCAAATATTAACAAAGCAGTCTGTAGATCGGACATTTTCCTTTTGCTCAGATTCACATTTTCAAAGGTTAACAGCTAATGGCTTAGGTAAGTTCACCATCCTAAGAAAGTCTGATGAATTACTTGGAATTCAGAATACTTACTTATGAGAATAAAAATCTCTGTAGAACAGAAATTAAATATCGAGAATGTCTTTCCAAAGTGAGGCTTCAGAAAAACTTATGACTAAAAATGGAGGATATATGTGGAAATCATTAAGAATTTTGAACTCAGTATTATGAAATTTTCAGAGATTTCTTTTCATAAACAGCTAGCACTATCCACTTTTATATATGAATTTAAGTGTAAATATTTAATTTCTTATACTCTTAAAGTTAGGATTCATAAATCATCAAACCCAATTTTTCTCTTTTTTAAATATAAATTTATTTATTTTAATTGGAGGCTAATTACTTTACAATATTGTATTGGTTTTGCCATACATCAACATGAATCCCCCACGGGTGTACACATGTTCCCTATCCTGAACCCCCTCCCACCTTCCTCCCCGTACCATCCTTCTGGGTCATCCCAGTGCACCAGCCCCAAGCATCCTGTATCCTGCATCGAACCTGGACTGGCGATTAGTCCAATTTTTCTCTTGATTCAAAAATGCCTCCTGCCTCTTCCAAAGAGAGGCATTTGACCTCTTCTCAGCCACCAACTAGAGCTTTCTACTTCAGAATATTTGTAACTGATTTAAAATTCTTCCTCACATTGCTCCAAAACCTACCCTCTCTACTCCTGCCTAGGAGAGTAATATAGCACTGGTGTTTTTTCTCCATATGACAACAATTTGAGATCCAACCAGTCCATTCTGAAGGAGATCAGCCCTGGGATTTCTTTGGAAGGAATGATGCTTATGCTGAAACTCCAGTACCTTGGCCACCTCGTGTGAAGAGTTGACTCACTGGAAAAGACTCTGATGCTGGGAGGGATTGGGGGCAGGAGGAGAAGGGAACAACAGAGGATGAGATGGCTAGATGGCATCACTGACTCGATGGACGTGAGTCTAAGTGAACTCCGGGAGTTGGTGATGGACAGGGAGGCCTGGCATGCTGAGATTCATGGGGTTGCAAAGAGTTGGACATGATTGAGCAACTGAATTGAACTGAACTGATCCTATTGTCGCTCAGTTGGTAAAGAATCCGCCTACAATGCAGGAAACCCGGGTTCGATTTCTGGGTTGGGAAGATCCCCTGGAGAAGGAAATGGCAACCCACTCCAGTTTTCTTGCCTGGAGAATCTCATGGACTGTAGCCTGCCAGGCTTCTCACCACGGAATCGCAAGAATCAGATACGATTTAGCGACTAAACCACCACCACCACCATCCTATTATTCATAAAGTCATTTCACATATCTTATAAATTATAGAGCCTTCCTGTTTTGACTACATATTAGTTGGTCAGTGTCCTTCTCCACATGTTCTATGTCATATTTTTAGCCTAATCTTATGATAAATAAGATCAACATGTTTTTCCTTCTAATTATTACCAAGGCAAGTCATTACTTATCATTTGAGAAGTTGTTATAGGAATGTGAACATTTATATCTCTTAGGTTTCATTGTCATCACCTTCCTTATCCTACCTATCCATAGTCCCATCACCTACATATCCATGGCCCCTGATGAGTTGACTCAGAATCATGTGATCTCAAACTCTGATCACAACTGATTGGATTGAGTGTGCCTCTACACCTACCTATTCAAGAGCAGTCATTTTATTGACTGTTCAGGGATGTGTCCCTTTCAGTTCAGTTCAGTTCAGTCACTCACTTGTGTCTGACTGTTTGCAACCCCATGGACTGCAGCACTCCAGGCTTCCCTGTCCATTTCGAACTCCCAGAGCTTGCTCAAACTTGTGTCGGTGATGCCATCCAACCATCTCATCCTCTGTCATCCCCTTCTCCTCCCGCCTTCAATCTTTCCCAGCATCAGGGTCTTTTCAAATGAGTCAGTTCTTCACATCAGGTGGCCAAAGTATTAGAGTTTCAAAGTATTTGTCTCTTTAGTGACCTATATTTAAAAAATGAGAAAAAGAGCTGATGAGGTCAGTCATCTCAGGAATTAAAACAAAGACAGTATATCTCAAAGTGTAATACATATGCCAGTAGTTGTTGTTTAGTCAATAAGTCCGACCTTTTTCGACCCCATGGGCTATAGCCCACCATGTTCCTCCATCCATGGCATTTCCCAGGCAAGAATAGTGGAGTGGGTTGTCATTGCCTTCTCCAGGGGAACTTGCAGACTCAGGAACTAAACTCACATCTCCTGCATTGCAGGCAGATTCTTTACCATTGAGCCACTTGGGAAGCCCATGTACAAAATTATTTTATGTGGCATATATATGATTTAAACAAAGGATGTTAATTATGTTTGATTGTCCATGTATTAGTAAAAACTAACAAATCAAAACTACCATTTTATGGGCAGTGATTGTTTAAAGCAGGTTAAGAAAAAAAAAAAAAAAGATCAGTTTAAAGTTGGTAAAAAGAAAAAATAATAATAAGTAAATAAAAGAACCCTAATGAAAACTAATGACCAGAACATATCTTGAGGACATTTCCTCTGGTATCAGTTTTTATTACAAAATACATCTAGCCACCTTTCCTGAGAATGTACACATTCAAGTTTTATAATCACTTATTTCTTAGCTCCTTTAAATCACTGATAAATTGGGGAAGAGATTCACAGATAGAAAGAAAGGAAACTACCAATTATTTGTGCCTATTTTCTATCAAATATTAATAAAGTCCCACTTCTTACAAATCAGCTAAGGCAAAACCTCCCTAATCTACCAGGACAGATTTCCTAATTCTGTATCTGTGTTCCATAGCTGTTTTCATTTCTACTTTTTGGAGTTATAGAATCATGTCTATTTTGTTGACTTTCCAGGAGTTTATGAATATATGCATAGTATCCTAAAAGTGAAAGTGAAAGTGTTGGTCACTCAGTCGTGTCTGACTCTTTGCAACCCCGTGGACTTTTGCTTGCCAGGCTCCTCTTTCCATGGAATTTTCCAGGTAAGAATACTGGAGCAGGTTACCATTTCCTTCTCCAGAGGATCTTCCTGACCCAGGGATTGAACCTGGGCCTCCTGTATTGCAGGCAGGTTCTTTACCATCTGAGCCACCAACTTTGTTATTACTGCACAAGTTACTTTTCATATAAAGGTGACAGGTAAAGGTAAAGATAGAAATCAAAATACCTGGAAAGGTGACCTTTCTATGATGAGGAAATAGGGAGCAAAGTAGAGATAAGGATTAGGGCAAGGCAGACCTGCATTTGAGGTCATGGTCTTGTACATAGTAGCTAAATGAACTGAAGCAAATCATTCACGATCCCTGAGTCCAGACTCCCTTGTCTGTAGAATGGGAAGCTATATTTAAAGTGTCAGGGATAAAGTAATTCCATCCAGCAACTACCATGAATAGCACTGCATTATTCTTACTTCTTTTTTTTTTAATTTTATTTTATTTTTAAACTTTATAATATTGTATTGGTTTTGCCAAATATCAAAATGAATCCGCCACAGGTATATATGTGTTCCCCATCCTGAACCGTCCTCCCTCCTCCCTCCCCATACCATCCCTCTGGGTCGTCCCAGTGCACCAGCCCCAAGCATCCAGCATCGTGCATCGAAACTGGACTGGTGACTCGTTCCATATATGATATTATACGTATTTCAATGCCATTCTCCCAAATCATCCCACCCTCTCCCTCTCCCACAGAGTCCAAAAGACTGTTCAGAAAAATATTAATGAGGTGTTACCAAACTCAGGTTGAGGGGCTCTCTGCTCAAAAGCCCATACTTGAGAGACATGCACTGGTTGGAAAAGGAAAGGTCACTTTATTCAGGAGGTCGGCAACCTAGGGCAGAAGTGGACCCATGTCCAAAAATAAATTCTGAAGATCCTGCTCAGTCACGAAAGTTTTTAAAGGGAGAGTCATTTGTGGCGTCTTCATTTTCTTCCGGTATGTGCGGTTTCTTCTGATTGGTTGGTTGGCTTTTGTTCAGTCACTTAGTCATGTTTGATTACTTGCAACCCCATGGACTGCAGCACATCAGGCTTCCCTATCCTTGACCACCTTCCGGAGCTTGCTCAAACTCTTGTTTGAATCAATGATGCCATCCAACCATCTTGTCCTATCATCCCCTTCTCTGGCCTTCAATCTTTCCCAGCATCAGGGTATTTCTCAATGAGTCAGCTGTTAGTGTCAGGTGGCCATAGGATTGGAGCTTCAGCTTCAGCATCAGTCCTGCTAATGAATATTCGTTGGTGGTGAGGTAATAATAGGACAGTGTTCCAGGAACCATTTAATGCTCATACTGAAGTTATCACCCTCCACCGGGTTGGAGGAGGCCTTGGTTCCTACAGAAGACCTCAAAGGTATCATTATATCATATATTCTGTGAGGAAGAATATACATTCTTTGAGGAAGAACCAGGACTCTATCCCACATCTGCACTTTTGTTTCTTGATTGCTGCTCCTTTGTTTCTGCATTTCCTCCCTTCCCTGATAAGCAACTGTCTGAAACTGCCCTTTAGGACTCAGGGAAGTCAAGGAGGCTGAATGAAGTTTATTTCCTATGAACAAGAAACAAGGGACATGGAAGGAATTTGTACTTCAGAAGGTCTCTCGGAGTCCTACTCCATTTCACAAGGTTTTGAGAATAAAGTTCCATGTGACTCACAAAAACTTTTAATCAGCCCATTCTTTCTTAAGTAAATAATCAAACAGACAAAAATACTGAAACTGTAAAACTTACTTTATGATAAAGCTTATGAATGAGCCAAAAATTATAAATAATTAAAGAGAACACAGTCGAATTTCCTATTTCATAGCTTTCTTTTGGATTCTTGTTAGTTTATTGATACTGGGGTTCTTATTTCTAGTTTTATATGGAAACGTATACATATTTTAAAAAGTCTTCAACTCATTTTTAAAAGAGTCATTATCCTGGTGAAATTTTGTCCCAATTAAAATGAAATCTGTTAAGTGGTCCATTTTCAAGGATAGCTTGCTTTAAGTGACAGTTTGCTGATGTAGCAGCCATAAGGGTTACAAATCTGAAGTCCAGACAAACAAAGGGAGAGCAGGATGCTTAGGATACTCAGGCGGGCTCATTCTCTTGGTGAATTCAAAACATAAAAACCAGTACAAGATTGTAAAGTAATGAGACTCTAATTAAAATAAATTATTAAAAAAAAAAAAACAGAAATAAGTACATGGGAAAGGGGGAAACAAGATGTTAGGGAGGAGACAGCCCATTAAGAAGAAGGGAATGAACTTATGTGACTTTAGGAAAGATTATTCACCCCTGTAGTACTCAGCCAATGAGGAACTGAGGAAGGGACTTGTGTGCTAAGGAAATACATTGCTCTTTATAAAGATACTGGGTGTGCCCAATTACCAGACACCCGATCTTGCAAGGCCATCATTAAAAGTCTCGCCTTCTCTGTGTTTTGGGTTTCCGAGTCCATCCCTTGGTTTTTGGCTAGTGAGTGTGTTTCTCACATTAATTAAAAATGTTTTCATTTTAATTTATAGAGATTAGTTAATTAAAAGCATTTTAATTCTAATTGATAGAAATTTATGGTTTCAAAGTCCTTATCTAAGACTCTAAGGAACAAGATACCTAGTAATATTTCTAAGTATAACATAAAATCGGACTAGTTTTACATCTCTCCAATTAAATCCAAATCTCATCAGAGCATTTAGTCTAAGACATTCTGAATAGAAATTGGTTGCCTTTTATTTTAATAAGTTTCAACACTACCGTTTCAGTTCAGTTCGTTTCAGTCACTCACTTGCGTCCGACTCTGCGACCCCATGAATCGCAGCACGCCAGGCCTCCCTGTCCATCACCAACTCCCGGAGTTCACTCAGACTCACATCCATCGAGTCAGTGATGCCATCCAGCCATCTCATCCTCTGTCGTCCCTTTCTCCTCCTGCCCCCAATCCCTCCCAGCATCAGAGTCTTTTCCAATGAGTCAACTCTTCGCATGAGGTGGCCAAAGTACTGGAGTTTCAGCTTTAGCATCAGTCCTTCCAAAGAAATCCCAGGGCTGATCTCCTTCAGAATGGACTGGTTGGATCTCCTTGCAGTCCAAGGGACTCTCAAGAGTCTTCTCCAACACCACAGTTCAAAAGCATCAATTCTTCGGTGCTCATCTTTCTTCACAGTCCAACTCTCACATCCATACATGACCACTGGAAAAACCATTTACGTATATGCAATTTCAGAAATTTAAAGTCAATATACTAATTTATAGTCAAATGCATTTGGAAAGGGAAAATATGCAGTGATGGAATTTTAATTTGTGTTTTTTCTAAGCTAATGTTCAAGAAAGATTTGATAAAAGAATGAAAGAAAATAAAATATGATATTTTTTAAAATACATAAGCAAAACTGGACATTTTTTAGTCTTCCTTCCAATTAGATGTTGTCACTATGGTAGACAAGTTTAGAGTGTGTCCTTCTGTAGAGTAGAAGTGTGAAATGAATGTGCAATTTCAGAGGAGTGAAATATAATCAGAAAATCGTTGGTGAATTGTAGATATCAGGAAAGACATTAAAAACCCAGTCACGGAACTTGTAAAAATTCAAATTCCATTAAATAGAAACCCTGAGAAAATGAGTGAACTAAGTCACAAAGGTAAAATAAGATTGAAGTGGTCAATACTTTGCACCCCATGTCCTCAGCTATCTATGATTTGTTTTAGAAACAGTGACCCTGATGGCAGGAAATTGAAAGCAAGATATTCCTTCATATATTATTCCTTGCTGCTGCTGCTGCTGCTGCTAAGTCGCTTCAGTTGTGTCCGACTCTGTGCAACCCCAGAGACGGCAACCCACCAGGCTCCCCCGTCCCTGGGATTGTCCAGGCAAGAACACTGGAGTGGGTTGCCATTTCCTCCTCCAATATTATTCTTTACTATCTGTCATTTAACAAGTAATGGTAGCTCCACAACCAGAAGCCATGCTTGAGGACAAATGACTGTTCAGGCAATGCAACTGGCTTCACTGCTACTGAATATAAACAACTCTAACCACTTTTCTCCATGGCACTGTCACATCTACTATACTACATACTTTACATATTTCATTTGTTAATAAAATATCTTTCCTCACCAAAGTTAAAGCTCTTTAAAGACACAAATATCTAGAAGAGAATCTGGGACAAAGTAAGTGTTCAATTAATGTCTATTGAATAAATAAAGAGAATGAATGAATGCAAGTAATAATTTATCTTTGAATTATATTTCAATGCAGGAGAGGCAAAGAGTGCTAACTTTAATTAAAATTGCCAGAATGAATCAGATATGGACTTTTTCTTCAAAATGCTTATGGTCTAGTAGAAGATTGTTCATCTTTATAAGTAACTTTAGCATAGTATGGAGAATGCCAAAAGGACACTACTGAAGCAACTTAGCAGCAGCAGCAGAGAATGCTGAACACTTAAAAGTCAATGAGGTCAATAATACAGAAAAAGTAGATTGCATGGAAAACAAATGTATGGTTATTAAAGGGGAAAGGAGGAGGGAAGGATAATTTAGGAGTCCAGGATTAGCAGATACACACCATTACATGGGCTTCCCTCGTGGCTCAGACAGTAAAGAATCTATCTGAAATGCAAGAGATCCGAGTTTGATCCCTGGGTCAGGAAGATCTCCTAGAGAAGGGAATGGCCACCTACTCCAATATTGTAGCCTGAAGAATTCCATGGACAGAGAAGCCTGATGGGCTGCAGTCCATGGGGTCACAAAGACTCAGATACAACTAAGCAACTAGCACTAGTATTACTACTACATACAAAATAGATAAATGACAAGGATTTACTGTATATCACAGAGAACTATATTCAGTATCTTATAATAATATATAATTAAAAAGTATCTGAAATATATATATATATATGCATACATACATATTTATATATAGAAAGAGAGAGAGAGAGAGAACTAAATCATTTGCCGTATATCTGAAACTAACACAATATTGTAAATTAACTATAGTGCAATTTAAAAAAAGTTCAAATGCAAGATGGAAACATTAATAAAAGTCAAACTGTGGTGAGAGGCTATCTCACTTTTCCTGCACTACATCCCCATCCCTACACTTCACCCCTCTGCCCATCATGTAACTGCACATTTAGCAGGGAGGGGTAATGTTCCGAAAAATTAACCTGGAAAACATCAGTGGACTCATGAGTTAATTCTCCCATATGTTTATATAAGCAACCATGCCCACCTTCCACACACACACATATACACACAAACACAAACACACACACACAACACACACACAGACTCATATAGCACATTAGTTTTCTTGGGTTACATTTACAGACTTACACCATGCTACCCTCCTAACATGAGAAAAGCATGTCCCCAGTACATGCTCACTGATACAGATAACCACTGCATACTTAGCAAATCATGGCCAAATAATGCCATAGCTGGGAGAAGATGTAGTGAGAAGGCTTATAGCAGGGAAAAGACCTGCAATTTCTTTGCTCAGATGATAAATACAATAGTGTCACAGCTCCTACTAGGTAACCCAAGGAAAGAGGAAAAGGAAGGATTCCTCATCAAGATATCTTGCGCTTATTTTAAACTAGCTTAGTTATAGTATATTCTGCCTGTCTTTACCATTAGGATCAAGGAAAATCCCTCATAAAATAAAAATAAATTGATTAAAATTGATTCAATATGTCCCTCTCTATGAGACTCCTTTATCCTCACAGGTGCTACTGTGTGATTCAGACCAGCCCAGAGGTTAAACTCTGAGGAGAACTGACCAAACAGGTGAGCCTACTAAGTCCTAATTTCTAAGACTATTTTTGAGTATCTGAAACAGTACAGAAAACTATTCCGAGGAGCCTTGATTCCTTAAAGGTGACAAATAATACAAATTTTGATGAACATCTATTTTGATGTTTTTGATTGTAGGTCATTTTGACGTGCTGGATCTCCTCTTCAGGAGTTGGGAGGCTTTAGTGGAGCTCCCCTAGATTATTACACTTTTGTCTCAATTTATTTAAGATTTGATATCTCCTTTTCCATTTTCTGGCTGAGGATTTGACCAACTTGCTACCATCACTCACTATTCTATTATTATTCCTCCTTTAGTTGTTCCTTTTTTTTTTTTTTAAACCAGTAAGTCTCACTCTAGCAGAGACAAACTAGCCCCAAAGAAATTCACATAACACAGAAAACCTGAATAGAAATACCCTAACTCGGTTCATCGAAAAAGCAAGAGAGTTCCAGAAAAACATCTATTTCTCCTTTATTGACTATGCCAAAGTCTTTGACTGTGTGGATCACAATAAACTGTGGAAAATTCTGAAAGAGATGGGAATACCAGACCACCTGACCTGCCTGTTGAGAAACCTATATGCAGGTCAGGAAGCAACAGTTAGAACTGGACATGGAACAACAGACTGCTTCCAAATAGGAAAAGGAGTACCTCAAGGCTGTATATTGTCACCCTGTTTATTTAACTTATATGCAGATTACATCATGAGAAATGCTGGGCTGGAGGAAGCAGAAGCTGGAATCAAGATTGCCGGGAGAAATATCAATAACCTCAAATATGCAGATGACACCACCATTATGGCAGAAAGTGAAGAGGAACTAAAAATCCTCTTGATGAAAGTGAAAGTGGAGAGTGAAAACTTTGGCTTAAAGCTTAACATTCAGAAAACTAAGATCATAGCATCTGGTCCCATCACTTCGTGGCAAATAGATGGGGAAACAGTGGAAACAGTGTCAGACTTGATTTTGGGGGGCTCCAAAATCACTGCAGATGGTGACTGCAGCCATGAAGTTGGAAGACGCTTACTCCTTGGAAGGAAAGTTATGACCAACCTAGATAGCATATTCAAAAGCAGAGATATTACTTTGCCAACAAAGGTCCATCTAGTCAAGGCTATGGTTTTTCCAGTGGTCATATATGGATGTGAAAGTTGGACTGTAAAGAAAGCTGAGCACTGACAAATTGATGGTTTTGAACTGTGGTGTTGGAGAAGACTCTTGCGAGTCCCTTGGACTGCAAGAAGATCCAACCAGTCCATCCTAAAAGAGATCAGTCCTGGGTGTTCATTGGAAGGACTGATGCTAAAGCTGAAACTCCAATACTTTGGCCACCTCATGGGAAGAGTTGACTCATTGGAAAAGACTCTGATGCTGGGAGGGATTGGGGGAAGGAGGAAAAGGGGACAACAGAGGATGAGATGGCTGGATGGCAACACCGACTCAATGGACGTGAGTCTGAGTGAACTCCAGGAGTTGGTGATGGACAGGGAGGCCTGGAGTGCTGCAATTCATGAGGTCGCAAAGAGTTGGACACAACTGAGCAACTGAACTGACTGACTGAACTGAACTTGGTTCAGAAATGCAACAACGTGGGAACAAATCCTTGTTACAGTTGAAAATTCATTTAATGGGACCTGACATGGACAGAGGAGTCTGGTGGGCTGTGGTCCAGAGGGTCCCAAAAGAGTCAAACTTGACTTAATGATTAAACAACAACAAAATGGCAGCTCCAGAGATCTGGTAGACCTGAAAGATTTTAACCCACAATGACAAAGATTTCCTTTTCTGGAAAATAGCAGAACGCCTACTTAGAAGTAAGGCCATTTATATTCTGATATACTGGTGAGATCTTTTTTTTTAAAACCATTGCAACTTTCTAAGGAAACTCATTTTTAATAGCTTTAGGACAACTGAGAGATTTCCTATAGCTCTCTAGTCCTCAAACCTTAAAATCAAATGTTTGGAAGAAGTATCAGGAATTTTACATAGATCAGACCTTAAGTTTTATAAAAGATAGAAAAGACATCTTTTCTGCAAAAGTCTATGAAATGAGAGTTCAAAGGTTAATTTAAAAGGTAGCTTTTAGGGAAGAGAAATAGGGGAAGAGGAAGGAAGAGTTTAAAATTTTTCTGAGTGTACTTTAATAGGAAAAGTTTTTCAATTCTTCTTTACATTTTCCCCTCACCTTAATCTTCTCCATTATGATTTCCATAAGAAACATAGGAAGTTATCAGGGCCTAATATGGTACTCAGTATATACTTTTACTTTGTATCTATTTTGTTATTTTTATATCTGTTTTATTTCCCATTTTAATTTCACTTATTTTTACCCTTCTTTGTCCTAATTTCCTTCTAATCCCCATTTTCCCCTTTCAGAAAGCACACATTTTCATCATAGCTTGTGACGAATAAGATAAGCACCACTCTCTAAATGATGTTCTCAAAAATCTAAGATGATTTGTAGCATCCATTCCATACACAGTGCACCTCCAAATTCTCTCCATAGCACATGGAGGAGGGGAAGGGACTTGACCACCGTGTCACTGACGGATGGACATCAGTGTCGGGTTTAGCAAGGTTCAATAGCTCCTGAGTTTTTCTGCCCTGAATACTCCCCAGTGGGTCTCACTGGTACTGCAGCCCTGCTGTGAAAACTCATTCAGTTCCATTCTCCAGGTCTCCCTGAAGATCACACTGAAGCCCAGTATGGACCTGTGCCAGGCAGGAGGTTATTTTGTGAAAATCAGCCAAGATTTCTTTTATTTCCTTTCATCGCTTGACTCCCAGTTAAGCCCCTGGTGGGGAATTTTTGAGGTTAAGGTTACCATCCGGTATCTATAGCTCCAGAAGGACAGTTGCATCCTATAATTGGAGGCTTCATCTCAGTTTTATATTGGAAATTTAACACAGGGAGTGTCTGAAAGTCAGAAGCAGAAAACTGGAATATGGGGATTCTCTGTCATTTACATACTCTTTCTCAACATATGGCAGAGTCTGGAGATGCCAACTACAGTCACTCTTAATTAAAAATTAGATGGTAGATATACAGCAGTATGAAGGTTTTCCTCTAAGCTCTTTTACATTATTCAACCTTGCCATATGTCCAGCAAAGGAAAAAAAAAATTAAAAAGAGGAGAGCAGCAAAAGCCCAGAGATTGGAGAGTTGATTTTCTTAATTTAATATCCTATTAAAGCTATATGAACAGTTTCATATAAAGTTTTAAATTTGACGGTATAATGATAATTTCATCTGACTACACTAAAGTTAGTATATATAAATTTATAACACATTAATTTCCAATCTGTGATATTTTGCATATTGCTGGGATTATTTTTCTTTCATTGTGGAAACAAATTGGACTTCAAAGAAAATATATAAGAAGAATGCATACTCAATTTATAAAACAAACCACTTTCAATTCTTTTTAGATATACTTTCACATAAATATGTCAATTACAAATCTTTTAAGATATATTGATTATAGTGGAACCCCTAACCAGCAAACATTTTCCTAATATGGTTTATATGAATTTTACTTTGGAATTAGGGCTTCCCTGGTGGCTCAGTGGTAAGGAATCTGTCTGCCAATGCAGGAGATGCAGGGTAGATACCTGGATCAGAAAGATCCCCTGGAAAAGGAAATGGCAACCCACTCCAATATGTTTGCCTGGGAAATCTATGGACAGAGGAGTCTGGCGGGCTACAGTCCGTGGGGTCACAAAGAGTCAGACATGACTTAGTGACTAAACAGCAACTGTGGAATTAACAGAGTATTTCTATTAAATAACCTCCAATTGGATGAATAAAATTAATTGCTTTATACTAATTTTTCCTCCCAATCAGGCTTTGCAGTTTTACTTGAAATTCATGGGGCTTTGTAACTCTGTTACTTGATATCTTCCAAAAATTTTGGAAAATTACTATTATCTGCAAACATTTCTTCTATCTTATATCTATGTTGCTCTATTCTTCAACTCAAAGTAAATATAACCTTCTCACTGTATACTCTTGAGTCTCTCTATTTTGTCCTTTTACATTTTGTTTCTTTGGCTTCCTTCTGGAAGGATGATTTTCAATGTATTTTCTGATTTATGAATTCTTTCTTTATTTGTGTCTAATCTGTCCTTATCCACCTCCTGAGTAATTAAATTTGGATATTATATTTTTTCAGTTTTAGAATTTCTAGTCAGTTCTTTTCTTTAAAATCACAATATTAATAAGTGTTAGTTTCCAAATACTTGATCATATTGTTAGCTTTTATTTCCACAAGCATAGTGCACAAACTCTTTCCCCCGATCTGAGCGTAATGTGTCCACTCTGACGTGCCTGTGGGTCTATGTCTGTTATCTGCTGTTTGCGATGGCTCCCTTTCGTGTTGCCCTTTACACTGTGCCTCCTATGATCTTTGTTGCCAGATACAGCATTTGAAAACTTGAGTTTAAATAAGTTGAGGCTTAAGATGATATTATTTTCCAGGGAGAATTTTCACTTACTTCACAGGTGCCTGGATGCCCTAATTTTCCAGGTTCACCTTCATCCAATTTTTCTGGGCCACTTAAGTGACTCGACAGTGGACTGCAATCTGTTCTAAGACTGTTTTACTTCTGATTCAATCTTTTTCCTACACTTACTTCTCAAATTTAAGACAGTGAAATTCATCCAGGGACCTCTCCTTTGGTAAGTCCTTGATTCCCACTTTATTCCTAAAGTCCTAAAACCCTGCCAAATGCCTTCTCAGCAGCTCCTCTGGGTTAGCCAATGCTCCTGGATGAAAGATATGCCAAATCCCAGGCTCTTCTCCCTGAATTCTTTCTTCTCTTACATCTTCATCTAGTTATTCCTCAGTATCTTGTTAACTAATTGATGTTTGGAAAGATTTTTTAATCTGTCTATATTTCAAAATTATAATTAGCAAGAGGATTGTTTCAAATACTCAGTGTGACATTACCATAATCTGAAAAGTGCTTTCCTAAGTACTCTTAACTAGGGAGTTTTTTGAACATACCTAATGACTGTATTGATATGCATATATATCCATGTTATTGCTTTCATTGGAAACGAAGGCAAGGTAAAGCCAGCTGAAAATTTCTCCATCAATCTCAAATAAAGTAAAATTATCAGTTTGTGCATTAGAAAACACATAGAGAATTTAAGAAGGAAATCTTGTGACAACTGAGGATAGAGCGATGTCCTAACAAGACCTATATATCAAGATAAATGATAGTTTGAAGATGTTTGTGGCTATGACAAAACCGCATTGATCAAGTCCAGATGATTCTCATGATTACTAGTAATACAAATTTATGTCCTTAGTAGATGTGTGTATAAAGGTTAAAGTGAACGATGGGTGGCTGGAATAATAAGGGATTGACACGTGGTGATCTAGCCCCCAATTTGACACAACTAGGAAGGCTGTCAGGCAACCAGCTGTTCAGGTCAAACAAAGAGTAAACAGGAGGGTTATTTAGCTCCAAGCTATTGACTTCACCCAGCAGAACTAAAATGCCTAAATTTTAAATATTAGGAAAAAGGATAGAGTTTCCTCCATAAGGAAGCGATAAATAGGGAAGCAACTGCCAGTGTAAGTCCTGGGAAAGTTAGATCAAGGAGATCTGAGAGCATATACAAAATTTAGAAAATAAATAAATCCACCTATTTATTGAATAATAGCTGTGTGCAGGTCACTGTATTCAGCAATGAAATACTGGTTACAGATATTTTTAAAAAGCCAGTCATTAATAAAATATTTATTGATGGTCTATTGTCTACCTAGAAGTTGACATGTAACTAGTGAACCAAACAGACTAATATCCATCCCTCCTAGCACTTACCTTCTTGCAGGGGAAATAAGAAAAGTGAAATTATTGGAACAGATGGATGGATCTATCGTGAGTATATTCAAAGCAGAGGAAAGTAAGAGGGAGGTGGAAATAGACCTGTCTCATGAAAAAAGTTGCATTTAGACACTGGAGCAAGGGTGCCCAAGACACAGGGAGCTAGTAAGGCAAGTATCTATGAGTCTTCTGAACGGAGGAAACTGTTCCCTAGCTCAAAGACCCTAACATGGGAACCTGCCTGATACATTAGAGAAATGGGACAGGAATAAGTATGATTGGAATGGAGTATATGAAGAGGAAGGTTGTAAGGCATAGAATCATAAAGTTATAGACATCTAAACATATCACTGGAAAAGACACTGATGCTGGGAAGGATTGAAGGCAAAAGGAGAAGTGGGCGGCAGAGGATGAGATGGTTAGATAGCATCACTGACTCGATGGACATGGGTTTGAGCAAACTCCAAGAGATAGTGGAGGACAGAGAAGCATGGCATGCTGCAGTCCACTGAATCACAAAGAGCGGGATATGGCTTAGTGACTGAACAACAACGAAACACATATAGCCTTGTAAGCCTTTGAATCCGAGTGAAATGGAGCATCATTGTGAGATTTTAAGCAGAAGAGTGATACCACCTCCTATTTTAACATGATTAAGATAGATTGGTAGAGGCAAGAGAAGAAGCAGGGACACCTGTTAGGAACCCAGGTGAACGATGTAGTAAAGCGTAAGTGGTTGGGAAACTGACTGGAAGAGTAATTCTGTAATCTACATTTATCTTCTGCCTCTAGGTAGGAATACAGATATCTCCTGTCAGAGACATTCCTCCCTACCTAAACACAAATGTCCATCAAAGTTCCACAAATTAAGGTCGTTTGATACAATCTATGCCATGTCCAGATTCTGAAATTGAGATCTTTATTTATCTCAATCGTTTCAGAATAATGACTGCCATCGACTTCCCAGGTGGTACTAGTGGTAAAGAGCCCACCTGGCAATACAAGAGATGCAAAAGACACGAGTTAGGTCCCTGGGCCAGGAAGACCTCCTGGAGTAGAAAACAGCAACCCACTCCAGTATTCTTCTCTGGAGAATCCCATGGACAGAGGAACCTGGCAGACTACAGTCCATGGGGTCTCAAACAGTCAGACATAACTCAGCACTCAACCACCACAGGTTATGAATAGATTTTCATTTACTGAATAATTAAATCCCTTGGCAGTTACAGCCCTACATTATAAACACAAGTTTTAGCTTGGATCAATAATAGCTTTTCATGCAGATTAGGTGATAGACGCCTTGGAACTGGGCATGTGGAGGACAGTTCTGAAAATGTGATGAACTAACCCACTGTGCGCCTCTTCACTCATTTACTGTCCCCTTCTTCTCTTCCCATGTGTTGCATGATCCCTATATGTTCCAACTGCAGCCATGGGTATTCCAGTTTTATTTCCATTCATGTTATTCTCTTTGACTATCCTATGAAAGTTTAAGTCTTATGTAGTTCAATACATTATTCCTCAAAAATTAGCCTCCCTGTGATTTTACTGGGCCTGTGGTAAAAAGAGCCAGGCTGAGGAAAGAAGCAGAACCTCTTCTTCTGTCATATGCTCTGTGATTTTGTGCGGTTCTCATAAGTGCCCAGTCTTTTCATCCATGCTATAAGGGGAGCAATACTACCTCATTAGGCTGTTGTGAGGATTACACAATCTGGGACATTATTTTCAGCAGTAAATAATGTTATGAATAAAAAAATATTTAACCAAAGTACTTGGGATATATATGTCCTCAGCATGCAATCATTGGTATTTACTGTTGACATTCTATTACCGTTATTAATAGCTATGTTTTTCTCATCCCACTAAAAGGAAAGCTCATCAAGGATAGAGATTTTTGTCTGTTTTATTCTCTGATACATTCCTAGTGCCTATAACAACTGGCAAGTAACAGGTACTTAATAAATAGTTAATGAATAAAGACTTAATAGATGAGCCATTTTTATTTATTTCAATTGCATTTACACCATGTATGTTTTACCATCCTGCATACATGCTCAGCTGTGTCTGACTGTTTGCAATCCCATGGACTGTAGCAGGCCAGGCGCCTCTGTCCATGGGATTTCCCAAGCAAGAATACTGGAGTGGATTGCAATTTCCTACTCCAGGGGATCTTCCCAGCCCAGGGATCAAACTCTGCATCTTCATGTCTCAGGCACTGGCAGGTGGATTCTTTACCATTGTACCAACTGGGAAGCCCATCACCTTGCCATAAATGAGCATTATAACATTTTTTGCTTGTACATAAAAGCTATAAATAATAACTGATTATTTAACTTTTCAATTACTAGTAAGAATTATTTTTAAAAAAACTTTCTTGAAGGGTCAACAGAAATATTAAAAGTAAGGTCATAATCAAAGTTGAAATATATACTTCAAATGGAAGAAATATCTCAAAATAACATAAAATAATTATAAAACATTTCTCACCTCTTTAGACAAGTGAAATTCTTTGGCACTCCCTCTTCTCAATTTCAGGTGATGATCTGGTCTCACTTCTTACAGAGAACACAGATGAAATCTATGTCACATCTCCTGCTCTCCTGTACTTACACCTAAACTTCTCACCTTGTCATCTGCTGCTAAAGTGAATGAAGCACCTCTCATCCTATCAAAGGTCAATATACTCTTTTGTGATGTAAATTTCCATCTCTTCTCTTTAACAAGATCTTCTCTCTTAAAATTATCCCTCTTTAATTATTGGTTTCTTTCTCTCCAATGTATTTCAACACATTAAAATACGTATGGTGAAATATGTTAAATATAATTAATGAAACATCAGGTTTTGCCTTTCTTAGTGCATGACTTTTCTCTTAGTTACTCAAGATTATCTTTCAGTCTGAGGGATAAAAAGAAGAGTTAAACTCCCTTTCCTCCCATTTTTTTACACTCAGAGAGAATACAGAGAATTAAAATTTAAGATTTAGAGAACGAACTTACAGTTCCTGGGGGAAGGATGGGGCAACAGGATTGTTAGGTAATTTGGGATGGACATGTACATGCTGCTATATTTAAAATGGATAACCAGCAAGGACTTAACTGTATACCACAGAGAACTCTGCTCAATGTAATGTGGCAGCCTGTATGGGAAGGAAGTTCTGGGGGAGAATGGATGCGTGTAGATCTACAGCTGAGTCCCTTTGCTGTTCACCTGAAACCATCACAACATTGTTAATCACCTATACCCCAATACAAAATAAAAAGGTTTTTTTAAAAAATAAAAAAGAAAGTAAAGAACATCAAGACAGAAAGAGATGGCATGTATACTAAAGCTGACCTCTTTTTGACTTCAGAGAAGGGGAGGACATCACATGTTAGTGTCTGAATATTCCTCTCCCTGTCTTTGGTGGAATATAGAAAGCATTTGCACTGAATAAATGAAAGTATCACCAAGTGCAGTGGGTGCACTTATGACCCAGGAAAGAGGCTAATTCTTTGACTGACCAGATCTCTGAAGCAAACCAAAGCATAATTTTACCAATTTGGGGGGTGCTGCAGAGTACATCATGAGAAACGCTGGACTGGAAGAAGCACAAGCTGGAATCAAGATTGCCGGGAGAAATCAATAACCTCAGATATGCAGATGACACCACCCTTATGGAAGAAAGTGAAGAGGAACTAAAAAGCCTCTTGATGAAAGTGAAAGTGGAGAGTGAAAAAGTTGGCTTAAAGCTCAACATTCAGAAAACGAAGATCATGGCATCCGGTCCCATCACTTCATGGGAAATAGATGGGGAAATAGTGGAAACAGTGCCAGGCTTTATTTTTCTGGGCTCCAAAATCACTGCAGATGGTGACTGCAGCCATGAAATTAAAAGACGCTTACTCCTTGAAAGCAAAGTTATGACCAACCTAGATAGCATATTCAAAAGCAGAGACATTACTTTGCCAACAAAGGTTCGTCTAGTCAAGGCTATGGTTTTTCCTGTGGTCATGTATGGATGTGAGAGTTGGACTGTGAAGAAGGCTGAGTGCCAAAGAATTGATGCTTTTGAACTGTGGTGTTGGAGAAGACTCTTGAGAGTCCCTTGGACTGCAAGGAGATCCAACCAGTCCATTCTGAAGGAGATCAGCCCTGGGATTTCTTTGGAGGGAATGATTCTGAAGCTGAAACTCCAGCACTTTGGCTACCTCATGCGAAGAGTTGACTCATTGGAAAAGACTCTGATACTGGGCAGAAGGAGAAGGGGATGACAGAGGATGAGATGGCTGAATGGCATCACTGACTCATTGGACGTGAGTCTGAGTGAACTCTGGGTGTTGGTGATGGACACGGAGGCCTGGCGTGCTGCCATTCATGGGGTCACAAAGAGTCGGACACGACTGAGCGACTGAACTGAACTGAACTGAATGTGGTCAGGCAGAGGATGCCCTTGATGTTTAAATATCTGACTGTGCCCTCAGCATGTGGGTATATGGATGCAATGTTGATTCCTCAGACTTGCCTTTTCTGATAAAATGACTTTGGACACTGGACCAGAGGGTTGGATACAAGATATGATAAGGACTCAGGACAACAGCGGAGAAGGCAATGGCAACCCACTCCAATACTCTTGCCTGGAAAACCCCATGGATGGAGGAGCCTGGTAGGCTGCAGTCCATGGAGTCGCTAAAAGTCGGGCACGACTGAACAACTTCACTTTCACTTTTCACTTTAATGCATTTGAGAAGGAAATGGCAACCCACTCCACTATTCTTGCCTGGAGAATCCCAGAGACAGAGGAGCCCAGTGGACTGCCGTCTAAGGGGTGGCACAGAGTCGGATACGACTGAAGCAACTTAGCAGCAGCAGCAGCAGGACAACAGTGGATGCTGAGATAGCTAGACAGCATCTTTGAGCTTTGAATTAGACAGAGAACCCACGAGAATGAGCAGGCCATGTGTTAGAGCAGCCACAGATTTCAGCAATAAGTACATGGAATAAAAGACATCATCAGCTAGGAAAGAAGAGAGGACTACACAGGATCTGACTCTTTCCCTTCACCACCAAGGGAGAGAAGTCATATTAGAGACAAGCAGGGGGAAGCAACTTGGTAACTCGGTTACTTCTTCCCTTCCTTTTCAAGGATAATTTAAATCATCAGATTGAATTAAACTTTAACCTAGAATTAAAAAAAAAAAAAAAAACACTTGTTTTAACTTTTTTTCTCCTCTAGCCAGCAGGTGGCAGCTAATGAGAAGGCAAGAAAATTACATATTTTCTACACATCAAAATTAGAGTGTATGATTGTATGATTCTATTTTTTGTTTACTTGTCTTAAAAAAGAAGAATTCCCTTAACCCCAATTATCTTATCATCTACAAATCCTATTTTCTTCATCTCCAAATTTGTGCAATTAATTTTCTTCCTGCTAACACCAGTTTCCTCTGCTTCCATTCTCTTTTCACCTCCACTCTGATTGCTCATCACTCCTCATCACATCACTAAAATCCTTCTTATCAAATCACCAATGAACTGCAAATTGCCAAGGCCAATGGGCGTTCCTCTGCCTTCACTTTATGAATCTCTCAGCACTATTTGGCACAGCTGACCATCTCCTCTCTCTAAAATATCTTTTTCTGGATTTTGGTATTTGCTGATTTCTTCTATCTCACTGGATGGTTCATTTGAATTCTTTTTGTTCAGTATTTTTTTTTTTCTGTTTTTTTTTTTTTTTAATTTTATTTTATTTTTAAACTTTACAATATTGTATTAGTTTTGCCAAATATCGAAATGAATCCACCACAGGTTAACCCGATTATCTTTCCCACACTTTTCCTGTGTGACCTTGTCTATGTCTGTGGCATTTTTAATGCAACATTTATCCAGCAGTGACCCCCGTCTCTTTCCAGGAGTTCCAGACCTCATGCTTGACCGTGCCTCTTTTCCTCACACTCGATATCCAACTCATCAGCAAATTCTTTGCCCTACTTTTCCAAACCCATACACCTATTACCAATTCCAAGACCACTGCCCTCTTCCAATCATTATTATTCCAATCTTGTTCTCTCCAAGACTAACCCATTAAGCACTGTGCTGATCTTTCTTTGCATCCCTTTTGTCCCATATTCATAATAGCCAGAGTAACTTGTGATATTTCTTTTTTAAATTATTTATTTAATAGGAAAATAATACAGTTACAGGAATGTTTGTTTGGTATTGAATAAAAAAAAAAATGTCTACTGAAAAAGTCAGTTTGCTCTCGTGGAGGAAGCCTACTGTGGAGTGGCCACATGTATAGTTTAATCAGTATTTGAGGTTTGCATTTCCACAAAGCAAACACCTATGTATAAAAGCAGGCCCGCCCACAGATTATTTCTCTGAGTACGAAAAAACCCTGAGAACTATTTTAAACAAAGGGTGTTCTCTAGAAGAGATATACAGAGAGACTGACAGACCTATAGCAGAATGAGAAAAAAGAAAATGATAAAGTATCTCATAAGCACAGTGAATGTTCAACAACTATTTGTTGTTGTTTATGATGAAAAGGCTTTCCAATAGGATCAATGCAGTGCCTGGTACTGGAATTTTTTCTCATTTTTCCAGAGTTGACAGACATGAAGGAGACATTGAAAGAAAACTTTGCATGGATTCTGTTGAGCTGAAGAGGGTAAATGAACATCTCTTTAGAAAAATGACAAGAACCATGACCATCCATCTCACAAATGTGTATCATTAATCCAATGGAAACAGTGAGAAAGAGCATGAATCAAACCAAATCTGAGGTAAAGCAGAAACGGCGCTGAGCTGGGAGTTACAGAATCTGAGTACCAGAGACAAATCTCTTATTAACGGGCAGTGTCACCTTGAGCAAGTCTTTAAGCTGCTAATAAGGTAACTGGACTAGGTAAACTTCGAGGTCCTTCTACTTTGTAATCTTCTAGAATTTATATAATTGTAATCCTGCTAATGGAAATCCAACAGATGCTGCACTGATTATGGAAGATTAGTGGAATTACCTTCCCATACAAAGAAGGCACCATGCATTCAGACATGTGGCTGCTGCTGCTGCTAAGTCATTTCAGTTGTGTCCGACTCTGTGCGACCCTATAGACGGCAGCCCACCAGGCTCCCCCGTCCCTGGGATTCTCCAGGCAAGAACACTGGAGTGGGTTGCCATTTCCTTCTCCAATGCATGAAAGTGAAAAGTGAAAGTCAAGTCACTCAGTCGTGTCTGACCCTCAGCAACCCCATGGACTGCAGCCTTCCAGGCTCCTCCGTCCATGGGATTTTCCAGGCAAGAGTACTGGAGTGGGGTGCCATTGTGGGGCAGCCATCCAATGGAGCTGTCCCCTTGAGGATTCTGAATTGCTAATTGACTACAACTCTTAAGTTCCCATTACTTACTTATTTATACTTCTAGAACTTACCAGGGGCCCTTTGCTTGAGGATAGAGAGAGGTAAATTTTTCATTATGTATCTGTCTGAAATAAAAACTTGGAAGAGTTACTATAAGGCATAATATGTCTTAAGCATATACATTATATACAAAATCCAGAGCATAACTTTGGTTGAAATGTGTTTTCAAAAAGCACATATCAGAATACATAATAAAGCTGGCAATTTAAAAATTACATGAGGTTGTATGATAGCTTAGATTTGCTATTGGAGAAGGGAATGGCAATCCACTCCAGTATTCTTGCCTAGAGAATCCCATGGACAGAGGAGCCTGGTGGGCTACAGTCCATGGGGTCACAAAGAGTCAGACATGACTGAGTGACTAACACACACACAGATTTGCTATGTTTTAAAATAAGATTTTTTTAAATATATAGATTTCAATATTATCAAGAAAGTAGAAAAAATAAACAATAGTTTAGGCAATGCCTTTGGCCTGCATTTGGATAGCAGCTTACACTGAGGCTTACAGCTCTACAGGAAGGTGGAGTTCCATGAAAAAATTAAAATGAGCTCTGAGAAAGCTTGTCTTTTATGGAACACTTTGGAGGAAAGTACCATGAGCTACAGAAGTATCCCAGTTAAAGAAACAGTGCAGTGATAAGCAGATGATAGCAAACAATAGATCATCTTGAATGAAAAGGTATCCTCATTAGGATGAGGGCTTGGATAAACTGGTAAATAACAAAAATTAAGATAGTTATCACTAACTTAGTACCTCCTACATGCCAGGGCAATAATAACTGCTTTACATTTCTCAATTCATTTTACCCTCACAGCAAATTTAGGAATTATATAATGTTATCAATATTCCCATTTTGCAGATTCAGAAGTTGATGCTTAAAGAGATAAGGTAATTGTCAATAGTGACAAAGGTAGTATGAAATAGAAAGAAAGAATAAAACTCAGTAAAGCCCATTCAAATCCTGACCTAACACTGTTTCCTTAAGTTACCTAAATGGCTAAAAATGTATTATTCTGTGAAGTAGCTGTATAGGAGGATCAAGCAAAAAGCAGGTACGTCACAAAGCACAGGTTTTAATAAAAACAATACTTAAAGTCAAAGTGATTTCCTATAACTTAAGAATGGAAATTCACTGCTTCTGTTCTATTACAGCACCATATTTCAAATTTCTTATATGAATGAAAGCAAGTACTCATGTATAAATTCAAAGTTACTAAATAATGAAAGGAAATGGTTTGAGGTACAGTTTAGTATTTTAAAAAAGCTTGGATATATTTGATTTGAAATTTCAAACACTACTCATTTTATCAAAATACAGCTTTATACATTCCATAAGAAGGCCAAGTACTACTTTAACTAGACTTATTTTTTCTAAAACCAGAAATTTATTGAACTCAAATCTAACCTGGAAGACAATTTGGTGTGCATAAACTAATTTGTTAATGAAAAAGGAGATTTTAGTCATTTAGTAAGAATTTTATCAAATGCTACCAAAATTATCAGTTGATAATGGAAAATTGAGTTTATTGGTTATTACAGTAAGAGTGATCACTGTCTCAATAGAATATGGTTGCATTTCAGAGAAGGGACAGGAAAATTGGGATTTCCATGATGACGTGCACCCTGGCTTAAGGCAATGTATTTGATCAGGATTGGGTAAAGTTCTTAATATAACATGTTAGGATTGATAGACACAGCAAGCTAAGGCTTCAAGGAGAGGGTTTGAAGGGAGTCTTCAGAAGCAGTCTTTCCATTCTATCTATTATAAATTGAACAGTCTGATATTCATTTTAAATGGGCTTCTGGGACGTTCTTAGAATGAACAGTAGAGTTATTTGCAACTTTTCAGGAGCAAGAGTTGACTGGATAGTAATGTCACGCAAATGTAGATAGAAAGTTGATGGGTTTAGATGTTTTTGATTCCAGAATCATGAAAATAGAAAATTATTTTAGTTGCTTATTCAATTTGTCTTAAGAAAATTAATTCTTTATTATATCTTTTTCATTATCAATCTTTGCATAGTTTGAGGAAAAATTTAAAGAATAATTATTGATAAAGTGTGATTGAGAAACTTTAAGTTCACAGAAACTTTTATTAAATTCTGCTCATTAATACTTATAATTGCTATTACTGACTGAGATTTTATGATATTTAAATAAATATGATTGTCATTTTGCTGTTTTCATCCAAAAACACTACCTATGGCACAGAAAAAGACTAATAAAATCTTTTCTTTTACTATTGAACTAGTAAAAGGAGAAGAGGCATAATTTTAAAAAATCAGATGGATTGGATAGATTTCGCTTCAGTTAATTTTCAAATTCCCTGTAGCTCAGATGGTAAAGAATCTGCCTGCAATGCAGGAGATCTGAGTTTGATCCCTTGGTCAGGATGATCATTTGGAGAAGGAAATGGCAACTCACTCCAGTATTCTTACCCAGAGAATTCCATAGACAGAAGAGCCTGAAAAAAAAAAAAAGAAGAAGAAGAAGAGCCTGGTGGGCTATAGTCCATTGAGTCACAAAGAGTCAGACATGACTGAGCAACTAACACACATTATTTTCAAACTTAATTGAAAATAAAGTTAAATGATCAATGTGATAAGAACTATAAAAACGCATAACACAAAAAGGCTTAAAAAAAAAAAAAAAACTATTAGTTTTTACTATTGTTAGTCCCCAAATTGGTGCCAGTACCTGGAGGGCCAAAAGAATGAAGATAGTCAGGCCACTCCAGATTGGTAGGTGGTGAGTTTAATAAGCAAGGAAATTTACACAAGAGGCTTGCCTTGGGTGTCTGCAAAAACCACTGAATCTATGTTTCTGCCACTAGAATCTTAAGTTTATGTGGGTGTATGCAAGTAGCTCAGTCATGTCTGACTCTCCGCAACCCCACAGACTATACAGTCCATGGGATTCTCCAGGCCAGAATACTGGAGTGGGTAGCCTTTCCCTTCTCCAGGGGATCTTCCCAACCCAGGGACTGAATCCTGGTCTCCCACATTGCAGGCAGATTCTTTACCATTTGAGCCACACAGGAAGCCCAGGAATACTGGAGTGGGTAGACTATATCCCCTTCTCCAGAGGATTTTCCTGACCCAGGAATCAAACCGAGGTCTCCTGCACTGCAGGCAGATTCTTTATCAACTGAGCTATCAGGCCTTAACTGGATTTAGTCCATATTTACTCAGTCGCAGATGGTCTGAACAATACCTTACTCTCTCAAGTTTGTGTCCCTAAAAGTGATGCCCACCGTGGGAACGATGGGAAGAATGCACATTCCAAGGACAGGGGAGATGGTGAGGAGACTTGCATAGCCTGGGTCTAGCTCATAGGTCAGTCCAGAGGTCATGTCCCCTCAATGACCTCCTCTAAAACCTACTGATCCCAGTAAGTATAAATAAGGAAGTGGTATTTAAGCTAATCTTGAAGGAGGTGAAAGACATTCCTAAATGAGAGGATATAAAGGTCCAGAAGCTTAAGAACATAGGCTAATTGACCAAATACATTGCCTAGGCAATTATTTTTTCCAACATTCCAAAAGTCTAATAGACTGGGAGGCTCAGCCTGACAGAAGTTGCTCTTATTTCTTTCTTTTCTTAAACTTGGTTCCTTTTCTTGGCCAGAGGGAAAAAAAAAATGTTTTAAAAAGCAATCCATTTCACTCCATTAAGCTGTTAAACTGGTTATAATGGCAATGAAAAACTCAAATGAAACTGTAAATATGTTTTCTCAATGGCATTTAACACAATTATGAATTAAATAATTATATGTGACATGGATTATCTTTACATCTCTAGTGTCTAGTATAGTGCTGGGCCCATGGTGTGACTGGATTATGAAGTGACTATATCAAATGTATGAGTTCATTTGGTTTGGCTTAAAATGGAAGTTTTTGTCCAAAGAAAATATCCACTTTGAAAATCAGTTTCTATTACATATATATATATATATATATATATAGGCATCTTTCAAAAGCTGAAAACGACTCTTGGTTAAAACAGTCAGTAAGGCAACCCTGAGCCTTGTAAAATTATACAGTTTTATATGTTTGTGTTAGCATAGCATAACCTTTGAGTTGTTTTTCTAATTTCACTTCCTAGACTTTTACCTTTGTTGTTGCTCTTGGGAAATATGCTTTTATTTTTCCTTTGTCTTATATTTTGTTGTGCTTTTTTCTCTGAAACTAAGTGGGTCATACAAGTATAGAAACTTCGGCCTTTGCTTTGAAAACACCTCCTCTCCACAGGGAATACACGTATTCCAGATAGAATAAGAGTATACTTATTACAAAGAAGTAATTTAGAAGGGATAGAGGATTTCAATAGTAAAAGCCAAATGTCCATACTTCTTTAATCTAGATGTCCTTTTGCAGACTCTGCCCTGTCACTTATCCAATCTGTGACCTTTCTATTGGTAAGAGGAGTGAACTAGATATTTGATATATCCTCAAATCCTACATTATCAATTGACTTTGATGGGTTGCTTCACTTCCAACTCATTACTCTGCTGCTGCTGCTGCTGCTGCTAAGTCGCTTCAGTCGTGTCCGACTCTGTGCCACCCCATAGACGGCAGCCCACCAGGCTCCCCCGTCCCTGGGATTCTCCAGGCAAGAACACTGGAGTGGGTTGCCATTTCCTTCTCCAGTGCATGAAAGTAAAAAGTGAAAGCGAAGTCGCTCAGTCGTGTCCAATTCTTCGCAACCCCATGGACTGCAGCCTACCAGGCTCCTCCGTCCATGGGATTTTCCAGGCAAGAGTACTCTAGTCTGGCAGAAATCATCTCTATGAAGCTGGATTCAAAGCACACAAGCTTTCCTTCCTTTCATGTCCTTGGCAGCTCTCACCAATGTATTCTGATGCTCCTCACAACTTCAGAAACCCTAAACAGTGCAGCCTCCAGGGGCATTGGTTTTTGAAATTACATCTCTTTTCCACACTTAAATTTTCCTTAGTATTTTCACCCTTTCTCACATGGAGATTTCTCCGATGCTTGTACTAGGATATCTTTTATAATAACAATGGAGAGTATCATTTTTGCATTTGAGAAAATGTCGTTTTCTTTTCTTTTATGTATCTCACTCATTAAGACCAAGGGTAGGCATTATATTAATGGCCTGTAAGTATACTCACTGAATATGTTTCTTTCTTTTCTTTAAGAAGTTAATAAATACCAGAAATCTAGCCAGACAATTGGACTAACTCTGTCAGAACCACATCGCTGGTCACAATTTAAAATCAGCCAGATGCAATCATGTTGCTTCAGAAATAGCTTTTGTTTGGAGGCAGAATATGGCAATTTGTTTCAGTAAATATTCAACCGGAAGGGACAATAAAAATAACTTTTGCTGCTAAGTTATCTTTTTCAAATATTCTACTGATGAACGTATATTCTTACATAGATTTCGCATAAACAGGGAGAGCTGAGAAGACGGGGTCAGTTTTTTAGGGAGGGTTTCTCTGCATCATGTCGATGAAGCACAGTGTTGGGGGCAAGAGTTCATTCACAAGTTTCCTGTGCTTCCCTCAACCAGAGGTAGGTTAAAGGCTTTATATTCTTAATTGGGGTATTTCTTCACTATCAGTGACACATATTTAGAATAGCATAAAAGAAAAGAATAATTGGAAATGTGTCAATTAGGTCTCTTACTTTGAGAGTTTAACATTTAAAGGAAAAAAATGAAAGCCACAGCACTGAATATTCCCTAATTGTATCACACATAAAAAGAAGGTATGATTTCATTCCATATGGAATTCTTCAGCCTATTCCAATTATATTATTTATACCCAGGCTTCATAAGATTAGTTAAATTGAGTCTTAAGTATCTTTATATAAATAATATAGTCAAAGCTTGTTGACTTGAATTCAATTATATTCATTTTTGACAGTGTAATTGATATCAGAGTTAACTCTAATGATCTGCTAAAGTTTCTTTTGTCTTCCTAGTTTTAATGGAGCTATTTAAAAGAGCAAGGCAATTGTTATCTCTGTTATCCTTAAACAAAAAAGTATTTGGTTTAAATTTATTCGAACTAGAGAATAGAATACTAATTATCATTCACCATGTTTAAAAAGATCCTATTAGGTGGTCCACATTAAAGATTCTCTGCTAAGCCTTTAGTTTCTAGAGGTCCACCCCTTGCTAATAAGTGACCTCAACCAAAGGAATGCCTCTTTATAAAAGGATTGTAACCTGCTGTATCATCTTCATGACTGGCTTATGGATATCTCTTTCTTTCATAGCAACTAGAATTCCTTATCATATGAACATTTTGATACTGAATGTAGGCACGGCTTTGCTATCAGTTGTTAAGATGGAGTAAAGTTCCAGGTGAGAGCTTTTAAGTTCTCTTGTCTCACAGAAGTTTTAAAGCATATCTTTCTTCTTGAGGTCAGTCACACTGCCAAACATTCTACCTCAATTTCTTTTTCTTTTCAGAGCTACTTTTTCCAGAAAATTGCCTTGTGGAAAAGGAGCTGCCTTTCAAAACTGGTGTGAGGGGCATGAAAGCTATACTATTCATGCTAATGATGGACCATTGGAAGAGTACATGCTCACAAACTTTCTCCTGTAATCTTGAGGAAGGTGTATTTTCCATCAATTTTCACTTTTACCAGCCCTTGCTCTCTGGTGAGTTACTTTTTAATGTTCTGACTACGCTACCCTGGTTGCTAGTATCCCCATCCAGGGCTTCACAAAGACCATGTGTTTTATGGTAGAATAGATTTCTTCAAGGGAGCTCCAGGAGAATTAGAGACTCTGAGGGGTAAAGTCGCTTCAGATTTCGCTTAACCTAACACTACAGCCCATTTAACAACTCTACAACAGCATACCCCAGAAATTTGCTTTATATAAGTATATTAATGGCAACACTATACATACGTTAAAATATGTTTTACTTTTGAGTTTTAGCTGCTACTTTTAGTTCTGTTCTGTGCTGAGAGAGCATATCTAAATTTCCTTTTACATAGCAATTCATCAAATATTTTCTTTTCTTTATCATGCATCCACATTAAATCTGCCATTTTTCAAGCTTTTAAACTTGCTATTATTAAGGTCTATACTATCTTATGGTATTGAGGTTTCAACACATTCTTACATCAGGGTGATAATTATGAAAATAATGCACAACACACTCTCCTTCATCTTGAACTCTGTTGAATTTTGCCATTAGAATATAGAAACTAAATACTACAGACTGTTTGTTAATCAGCCAGATAATTTAATATTATTTAATATTAATTTTTTGGCAACAAAATTTGCTATAATTTCCTCCAAAAACTTCTGCCAAATCAATATTTTTTTCATCATGTACTTAAGATACACAGGACTTAACTTTTGCCTATTATAGAGTTCAGCTTGACATTTCAGTCTATCAGATAATTTTGAGTATTAAGTTTGACATTAAACACATTAATGTCACTTAAATTTACTGTCACTCAAAGCATTGTGTGTATATATATATATATACATATATATAAAATAGAGATATATTATATATCTCTAGCATATGGAATGATTCTGAAAACAAAGAAGGGACTACCCAAAAGAATGTTACCAAAAAGCCATCAATAGATTTAGAAAATCATGTGACCAAATCCAATACCCAAATTGTTATCAAACTAGGAACAGAAGAAAACTTCCTCAACCTGATTTAAAAAAAAAATACATACATATATATTTATATATACCAAAACCTACGGCTAATATTTTACTTAACGGTGAGAAAGTAGATGTTCCCCCACCTTAAAAGTTAGGAACAAGGCAAGGATGTGCTCCCCCATTACTCCTATTCAATGTCATACTGGAAAGCCTACCTAATGCAATAAGAGAAAAAGATAAAAAGTAAAAAAACTGGGAAGGAAGAAAGAAACCTATCTTTGTTCACAGATGACATGATTGTCTATGTAAAAAACATTCAAGAACAATAACAACAGTAAAACACTTTGAACTAGCTAACAATTAAAACAAGTTGGCAGGATAAAAGGTAAACCTCCAAAAGCCAATTGCTTTCTTATTTACCAGCAATGAGAAATTAAAACTTGAAAATAAAAACACAGTACCATTTATATTAGCAAAATCCAATCAGAAATATATAGGTATAAATCTTAAAAAACTATCAGTTCAGTTCAGTCGCTCAGTTGTGTCAGACTCTTTGCAACCCCATGGACTGCAGCACTCCAGGCTTCCCTGTCCATCAGCAACTCCTGGAGCTTACTCAAACTAATGTCCATCAAGTCAGTGATGCCATCCAACCATATCACCCTCTGTTGTCCCCTTCTCCTCCTGCCTTCAATCTTTCCCAGCATCCAGGTCTTTTACAATGAGTCAGTTCTTTGCATCAGGTGGCCAAAGTATTGGAGCTTCAGCTTG
Organism: Bos taurus; assembly: GCF_002263795.3. Lineage (NCBI taxonomy): Eukaryota > Metazoa > Chordata > Mammalia > Artiodactyla > Bovidae > Bos > Bos taurus. Next base: position 16,889,523 of record NC_037338.1, on the reverse strand, counting down.
AGCACCTCTTTCCAATGAATATTCAGGACTCATTTCCTTTAGGATTGACTGGTTTAATACCCTTGCAGTCCAAGGGACTCTCAAGAGTCTTCTCCAACACCACAGTTCAAAAGCATAAATTCTTTGGTGCTCACCCTTCTTTATAGTCCAACTCTCACATCCATACATTACTACTGGAAAAATCATAGTTTTGACTACACGGACCTTTGTCGGCAAAGTAATGTCTCTGCTTTTCAATATGATGTCTAGGTTGGTTATAGCTTTTCTTACAAGGAGCAAGCATCTTTTAATTTCATGGCTGCACTCACCATTTGCTGATTTTGGAGCCCTCCCAAAAATGAAGTCTCGCACTGTTTCTATTGTTTCCCCATCTATTTCCCATAAAATGATGGGACCAGATGCCATGATCTTAGTTTTCTGAATGTTGAGCTTAAAGTCAACTTTTTTACTCTCCTCTTTTATTTAATCAAGAGGCTCTTTAGTTCTTCTTCGCTTTCTGAAGAAGGGTGGTGTCTTCTGCATATCTGCAGTTACTCTATTTTTCCCTAAAAGCTTGATTCCAGCTTGTGCTTCATCCAGCCCAGCATTTCTCATGATGTACTCTGCATATAAGTTAAATAAGCAGGGTGACAATATACAGCCTTGATGTATTCCTTTTCCTATTTGGAACCAGTCTGTTGTTTCATGTCCAGTTCTAACGCTTGCTTCCTGACCTGCATATAGATTTATAAGGAGGCAGGTCAGGTGGTCTGGTATTCCCATCTCTTTAAGAATTTTCCACAATTCGTTGTGAGCCACACAGTCAAAGGCTTTGGCATAGTCAATAAAGCAGAAGTAGATGTTTTTGAGGAACTCTCTTGCTTCTTCGATGATCCAAAGGATGTTGGCAATTTGTTTTCTGGTTCCTCTGCCTTTTCTAAATTCAGCTTGAACATTTGAACGTTCTCAGTTCATATATTGTTGAAGCCTGGCTTGGAGAATTTTGAGCAATACTTTGCTAGCGTGTGACATGAGTGAAATTGTGTGGTATTTTGAACAATCTTTGGTATTCTCTTCTTTGTGATTGACATGAAAACTGGCCTTTTCCAATCCTGTGGCCACTGCTAGTTTTCCAAATCTGCTGGCACATGGAGTGCAGCACTTTCACAGCATCATCTTTTAGGATTTGAAATAGTTCAACTGGGATTCCATGACCTTCACTAGGTTTGTTCATAGTGGTGCTTCCTTAGGCCCACTTGACTTTACATTCCAGGATGTCTGGCTCTAGGTGAGCGATCACACCATTGTGATTTTCTGGTCATGAAGATATTCTTTGTATAGTTCTTCTGTGTATTCTTGCCACCTCTTCTTAATATGTTCTGCTTCTGTTCAGTTCAGTTCAGACGCTCAGTCGTGTCTGATGCCTTGTGACCCCATGAATCACAGCATGCCAGGCCACCCTGTCAACGACCAACTCCCAGAGTTCACTCAAACTCATGTCCATTGAGTCGGTGATGCCATCCAGCCATCTCATCCTCTGTCGTCCCCTTCTCCTCCTGCCCCCAATTCCTCCCAGTATCAGGGTCTTTTCCAATGAGTCAACTCTTCGCCTGAGGTGGCCAAAGTATTGGAGTTTCAGCTTTAACATCAGTCCTTCCAATGAACACCCAGGACTGATCGCCTTTAGAATTGAATGGTTGGATCTCCTAGCAGTCCAAGGGATTCTCAAGAGTCTTCTCCAACACCACAGTTCAAAAGCATCAATTCTTTGGCGCTCAAATTTCTTCACAGCCCAACTCTCACATCCATACATGACCACTGGAAAAACCATAGCCTTGACTACACAGACCTTGGTTGGCAAAGTAATGTCTCTGCTTTTTAATATTTTATCCAGGTTGGTCATAACTTTCCTTCCAAGGAGCAAGCATCTTTTAATTTCATGGCTGCAGTCACCATCTGCAGTGATTTTGGAGCCCAGAAAAATAAAGTCTGACACTATTTCCACTGTTTCCCCATCTATTTGCCATGAAGTAATGGGACCAGATGCCATGATCTTAGTTTTTGCAATGTCGAGCTTTAAGCCAACTTTTTCACTCTCCTCTTTCACTTTCATCAAGAGGCATTTTAGTTCCTCTTCACTTTCTGCTATAAGGGTGGTGTCATCTGCGTATCTGAGGTTATTGATATTTCTCCAGGCAATCTTGATTCCAGCTTGTGCTTCTTCCAGCCCAGCATTTCTCACGATGTACTATGCATATAAGTTAAATAAGCAGGGTAACAATATACAGCCTTGACAAACTCCTTTTCCTATTTGGAACCAGTCAGTTGTTCCATGTCCGGTTCTGTTGCTTCCTGACCTGCATATAGGTTTCTCAAGAGGCAGGTCAGGTGGTCTGGTATTCCCATCTCTTTCAGAATCTTCCACTGTTTATTGTGATCCACACAGTCAAAGGCTTTGGCATAGTCAATAAAGCAGAAATAGATGTTTTTTCTGGAACTCTCTTGCTTTTTCCATGACCAGCAAATGTTGGCAATTTGATCTCTGGTTCCTCTGCCTTTTCTAAATCCAGCTTAAACATCTGGAACTTCACGGTTCATGTATTGCTGAAGCCTGGCTTGGAGAATTTTGAGCATTACTTTATTAGCATGTGAGATGAGTGCAATTGTGCAGTAGTTTAAGCATTCTTTGGCATTGCCTTTCTTTGGGATTGGAAGGAAAACTGACCATTTCCAGTCCTGTGGCCACTGTTGAGTTTTCCAAATTTGCTGGCATATTGAGTGCAGCACTTTCACAGCGTCATCTTTCAAATTTGAAATAGCTCAACTGGAATTCCATCACCTCCACTAGCTTTGTTCTTAGTGATGCTTTCTAAGGCCTACTTGACTTCACATTCAAGGATGTCTGGCTCTAGGTCAGTGATCACACCATCGTGATTATCTTGGTCATAAAGATCTTTTTTGTACAGTTTTTCTGTGTATTCTTGCCATCTCTTCTTAATATCTTCTGCTTCTGTTAGGTCCATTCCATTTCTGTCCTTTATCGAGCCCATCTTTGCATGAAATGTTCCCTTTGTGTCTCTAATTTTCTTGAAGAGATCTCTAGTCTTTCCCATTCTGTTGTTTGCCTCTATTTCTTTGCATTGATTGCTGAGGAAGGCTTTCTTTTCTCTCATTGCTATTCTTTGGAACTCTGCTTTCAGATGCTTCTATCTTTCCTTTTCTCCTTTGCTTTTCACTTCTCTTCTTTTCACAGCTATTTGTAAGGCCTCCCCAGACAGCCATTTTGCTTTTTTGCATTTCTTTTCCATGGGGATGATCTTGATCCCTCTCTCCTCTACAATGTCACAAACCTCCTTCCATAGTTCATCAGGCACTCTATCTATCAGATCTAGGCCCTTAAATCTATTTCTCACTTCCACTGTCTAATCATAAGAGATTTGATTTAGGTCATACCTGAATGGTCTAGTGGTTTTCCCTACTTTCTTCAATTTAAGGCAGAATTTGGTAATAATGAGTTCATGATCTGAGCCACAGTCAGCTCCTGGTCTTGTTTTTGTGGACTGTATAGAGCCTCTCCATCTTTGGCTGCCAAGAATATAATCAGTCTGATTTCGGTGTTGACCATCTGGTGATGTCCATGTGTAGAGTCTTCTCTTGTGTTGTTGGAAGAGGGTGTTTGTTATGACCAGTGCCTTCTCTTGGCAAACTCTATTAGCCTTTGCCCTGCTTCATTCCGTATTCCAAAGCCAAATTTGCCTGTTACTTCAGGTGTTTCTTGACTTCCTACTTTTGCATTCCAGTCTCCTATAATGAAAAGGACATCTTTTTTGGGTGTTAGTACTGAAAGGTCTTGTAGGTCTTCATATAACTGTCCAACTTCAGCTTCTTCCAAGTTACTGGTTGGGGCATAGGCTTGGATTACTGTGATATAGAATGGTTTGCCTTGGAAACGAACAGAGATAATTCTGTCGTTTTTGAGACTGCACCCAAGTACTGCATTTTTGGACTCTTTTTTTGGCCGTGATGGCTACTCCATTTCTTCTAAGGGATTCCTGCCACGGATTCCCATATCCAAAGTCAGAGGTAGCAGCTGAGAGGAGCTACCCCATGTCTAAGGTCAGGGGCGGTGGCCAAGAGGAGCAACCCCACATCCAAGGAGCCGCCGCTGCACGGGCGCAGGAGGGCCAAAAGGAGCTACTCAGTGTTCAAGGTCAGGAGGGGCGGCCATGAGCAAATACCCCTCATCCAAGGTAAGCAACAGTGGCTGCGCTTTACTGGAGCAGCTGTGAAGAGATACCCCACGTCCAAGGTAAGAGTAACCCAAGTAAGATGGTAGGTGTTGCAAGAGGGCATCAGAGGGCAGACACACTGAAACCATAATCACAGAAAACTAGTCATTCTGATCACATGGACCACAGCCTTGTCTAACTCAATGAAACTAAGCCATGCTGTGTGGGGCCACCCAAGACAGGCGGGTCATGGTGGAGAGTTCTTACAGAATGTGGTCCACTGGAGAAGGAAATAGCAAACCACTTCAGTATTCTTGCCTTGAGAACCCCATGAACAGTAAGAAAAGGCAAAATGATAGGATACTGAAAGAGGAACTCCCCAGGTAAGTAGGGGCCCAATATGCTACTGGAGATCAGTGGAGAAATAACTCCAGAAAGAATGAAGGGATGGAGCCAAAGAAAAAACAATACCCAGTTATGTGACTGGTGATAGAAGCAAGGTCCAATGCTGTAAAGATCAATATTGCACAGGAACCTGGAATGTTAGGTCCATGAATCAAGGCAAATTGGAATTGGTCAAATAGGAGATGGCAAGAGTGAACGTCGACATTCTAGGAATCAGAGAACTAAAATGGACTGGAATGGATGAATTTAACTCAGATGACCATTATATCTGCTTCTGTTAGGTCCATACAATTTCTGTCCTATATTCTGCCCATCTTTGTATTAAATGTTCCCTTGGTATCTCTAATTTTCTTGAGAGATCTCTAGTCTTTCTCATTCTATTGTTTTCCTCTATTTCTTTGCATTGATCACTGAGGAAGATTTTCTTGTCTCTTCTTGCTATTCTTAGGAAATCTGCATTCAGATGGGTATATCTTTTCTTTTCTCCTTTGCCTTTAACTTCTCTTTTTTTTCTAGCTATTTGTAAGGCCTCCTCAGACAACCATTTTGCCTTTTTGCATTTCTTTTTCTTGGGGATGGTCTTGATCCCTGCCTCTTGTACAGTGTCATGAACCTCCGTCCATAGTTCTTCAGGCACTCTGTCTATCTGATCTAATCTCTTGGATTTATTTGTCACTTCCACTGTATAATCATAAGGGATTTGATTTAGGTCATACCTGAATGGTCTAGTGGTTTTCCCTACTTTCTTCACTTTAAGTCTGAATTTGGCAACAAGGAGTTCATGATCTGAGCCACAGTCAGCTCTCAGTCTTGTTTTTGCTGACTATATAGAACTTCTCCATCTTTATCTGCAAAGAATATAATCAATTTGATTTTGATATTGACCATCTGGTGATGTCCATGTGTAGAGTCATCTCTTGTGTTGTTGGAAGAGAGTGTTTGCTATGACCAGTTTATTCTCTTGGCAAAACTCTGCTTTATTTTTTAGTTCAAGGCCAAATTTGCCTGTTACTCAAAGTATCTCTTGATTTCCTACTTTGCATTCCACTCCCCTATAATGAAAAGGACATCTTTTTGGGGTGTTCGTCCTAGAAGGTCTTGTAGGTCTTCAAAGAATGATTCAACTTCAGCTTCTTTAGCATTACTGGTTGGGGCATATACTTGGATTACCATGATATTGAATGGTTTGCCTTGGAAATGAACAGAGGTCATTCTGTCATTTTTGAGATTGCACCCAAGTACTGCTTTTCAGACTCTTGTTGACTATGAGGGCTACTTCATTTCTTCTAAGCGATTCTTGACCACAGTAGTAGATATAATGGTCATCTGAGTTAAATTCACGCATTCCAGTTTTGTTTTGTTTTGTTTTTAGTTCACTGATTCTTAAAATGTTGATGTTCATTCTTGACATCTCCTGTTTGACCACTTCCAATTTGCCTTGATTCATGGGCCTAACATTCCAGGTTCCTATGCAATATTGCTCTTTCTAGCATCAGACTTTACTTCCATCACCAATCATATCCACAACTGGATGTTGTTTTATCTTTGGCTCCATCTCTTCATTCTTTCTGGAGTTATTTCTCCGTTGGTCTCCAGTAGCATATTGGACACCTACCAACCAGGGTAGTTCATCTTTCAGTGTCCTATCTTTTTGCTTTGTCATACTGTTCATGGTGTTCTCAAGGCAAGAATACTGAAGTGGTTTTCCATTCCCTTCTCCAGTCACCATGCTTTTTCAGAACTCTCCACCATGACCTGTCATCTTGGGTGGCCCTACAGGGCATGGCTCATAGTTTCATTGAGTTAGACAAGGCTGTGGTCCATGTGATCAGTTTGATTAGTTTTCTGTGATTGTGGTTTTCATTCTGTCTGTCCTCTGACAGATAAGGATAAGAGGCTTCCTGATTTGAGAGAAGGACTGTGGGGGAAACTGGGTCTTGTTCTGATGGGTGGGGCCATACTCAGTAAACCTTTAATCCAATTTTCTGTTGATGAGCAGGGCTGTGTTCCTTCCCTGTCCTTTGACCTGAGACCAAACTATGGTGGAGGTACTGAAGATAATGGTGAGGTCCTTCAAAAGGCCCCATGCATGCACTGCAGCATTCAGAGTGCCCAATCCTGCAGCAGGCTACCACTGACCCACACCTCTGCCAAAGACTCCTGGACACTCACAGGCAAGTCTGAGTCAGTCTCTTGTTGGGTCACTGCTCCTTTCTCCTGGGTCCCGGTGTGCACAAGGTTTTGTTTATACCCTCCAAAAGTCTGTTTCCAGAGCCCTGTAAGTTCTGGTGGCTCTCTGGTGGGGTTAATGGTGATATCTCCCAGAAGGCTTATGCCAAACCCATGTCTGCTGCACCCAGAACCCCCTGCACCATGGCAGGCCACTGCTGACCAGTACCTGTGCAGGAGACACTCAAACACTCAAAAGCAGGTCTGCCTCAGTCTCTGTGGGGTCTTCTGGTGTACAGGAGATTTTGTTTATGCCCTCCAAGTGTCTCTGGCCAGTATGGGGTTTGATTCTAAATGCAATTTCTCCCCTCCTACCATCTTGCTGGAGCTTCTCCTTTGCCTATGGATGTGGGGTGTCTTTTTTAGGTGAGATCCAACATTCTCTTTTCAATGGTTGTTCAGCAGTGAGTTGTAATTTTGGAGTTCTCACGTGAGAAAATGAGCACACGTCCTTCTACTCTGCCATCTTGATAATCCTAAAAAACTATATATAAGATCTATATGAAGAACATTGTTAAAAAACAGATTGAAGATATTAAAGAACATCTAAATAAACAGATACTTTATATTTTTGGATAGAAACACACAATATTATTAATGTGTTAGTTTTTCTCAACTTAATGTAGATGTAACAAAATCCCAATCCCTGTTTATATCCTAGCAAATTATTTTATGGATATCAACAAACTGATTTAAAGTTTATCTGGATAAAACCCAGAAGAGACAACACAATAATGAAGAAGGTTAGAGCATTGGTACTATCTGATTTCAATACTTACTTACTATAAAGCTGCAGTGATCAAGAGATGTGGTATTGGGAAAAGAATACAGAAATAAATCCATGGAAGCCAATAGAGGGGCCAGAAATAGATCCACACAAATATAGTCAATGCATCTGACAATAGAGCTGAAGAAATTTGATAGAGAAAGTATAATCTTTTCAACAAAGGGTTCTGGAACAACTAGATATCTATACACGGAAAAGTGAATATAGATACTGACCTTATATCTTTCATAAAAGGCAACTTAAAATGGATCACAGACCTAATTGTAAAATATAAAACTACAAACTGTTTAGAAGACAACATAGGAGAAAGCCCGAGTGACCTTGTATTTGGCAATGCCTTTTTAAGATATACCATCAAAAGTAAAATTCATTATAGAAAAATTGATAAATTGAACTTTATTAAAATTAAAAGCATCTGCTTTGTGACAGACATTCCTAAAAAATGAAAAGATAATCCACAGACTGAGAGAAAATATTTGCTATCCACTCATCTGATAAAGCTATACATTTGTCAAGACCAATAGAAATGAACATCATAAAAAGTGAACCATAATATAAACTTCAGTGATACTAATGTATCAATATTGCTTCATAAAATTTAACAAATGTACAACATCAATGCAAGATGTTACTAATATGAAAGACTCTGGTGGGGGAAGGAGTATTTGTACTCCTGTGTACAAGGGAACTCTGTGTACTTCCTGCACAATTTTTCTGTAAACTCAAAATTGCTCTAACCAATAATGTTTCAATAAAAAATAATAAAGAATTGAATTGAAACCATGAAAATAGAATATATTATAGATAAAAATCACTGAAATATGCCTGGAAATTACTACACTGAAATTAGCAAATATAGGAGGGAAATTAAATATTTATTCTGCTTTTCTATATGAAAGTGAAAGTGAAGTCACTCAGTCATGTCCAACTCTTTGCGACCCCATGGACTGTAGCCTACCTGGATCCTCCATCCACGGGATTACTGGAGTGGAGTACAGTGGGTTGAGAGTATTGGAGTGGGTTGCCATTTCCTTCTCCAGGGGATCCTCCTGACCCAGGGATTGAATCTGGGCCTCCCACATTGTAGGCAGACGCTTTAGTGTCTGAGCCACCAGGGAAGTCCACCAGGGAAGAGCCACCAGGGAAGTTTTTATATGAGCTCTACTATAATTACAGAGGAACATTCTCTTTTTAGAAACATTTCAACTGATACACAGTGAAAAATGATAAAATTAGAATACCACCATTCTTTAACTCTTGAATGGATTAATGGACCTAAACAAAGATCATCAGTTACTGATAGAATCAGAAAGAGAAAAAAAACAGACTTATGAATCTCCTTGCAGAAGTATACTGTCTGTTCAGTAGTTTACCTAATACTAACTAAATACATTAAAAATAATTTAATCTGAATTTGATCAAACCTTTAGATATAGTGTCAATTTATGATAAATGTAAGTACACAGAAACCTGTTTAAAATAGCACAAACCTACAACCCCAACTTACACTGGAGAGTTTTTGCAAGAAAAATCTTCTGGTTTCTTGTAGAAAAATACTGAAAAAAAAGAAAGAAGATGAAGGAGGAAACTAAAGTTTAAAACAGTCTAAAACCTAAACATAATGTGACCTCCTAGAACAAATCCTAGATCAGTGGTAAAACTGGTAAAATTTGAGTAAGTCAGTAGTTTAGTCTATAATATTGTATTAATTTTGAATTTATTAGTTTTGATGTATTATGATTTTGTAAGATGCTAAAATTAGCAAAAATTGAGTAAAGGACATTTGAGAACCCTCTCTAATATCTGTGCAGATTTTCTATAAATCTAAAATTATTTTGAAACAGAAACCTTATTTTTAAAGACACTTAAAAGTTATATCAGCCAATATTGGACATCATTTTGATTACAATGCAAACAAAGGCTGTAAAAACTAACCATAAGTCTAAGGCAATTGGGGAAATGTGAACATGGGGCTGAAAATTTGATGACGTGAATTAGCAATTATAATACTAATTATTGTTAATAATTTCACAAAGGTTATGTTATTAAGGAATTTGCTTAGTGTAAAAGGTATATACTGATACATTTCAAGATGCAATGATGTAACATATATGATTTTTAATTGCTTCAAAAGAACCTGGGTGGAAGTATCCATAGGTTAACAAGTTTAAAAAAGAAAAATAGGTTATGTATCAGTTACTGTTGAAGATTAAGTTCAGGTGTTTAGAAATTTACATATATTTTCTCATTGTAATTCTTAATACTTTTATAATATAGACATATTACAGTTGAATAATCCAAGTATCATAGTTGTTAATTATCTTCCCCTAAGATACAAAACCATTAAGTAATAGAATCAAGATTAGAATCCAGATCTGTCTCTGAAGTTGGTGCCCCGTTCTTGAGAAAATAATTTCTAGTAAGTGTGCTATTTCAGGACCACAAGATCCAGGCCACAGGTGAGAGAGAGAGCAAACCTTCTTAGATACCAAGAACTCATTCATAAGTGATGCCACTGTGCCACATGGGATGTAGGGAAAACTGGCTATCTTGATTGTGCTTTCTAGCAATGGTGATGGCTTACACTTCCCTAACCACATCCTTATATTTAGTTCCCTCTAATACCAACAGGTCACTCTCACAATGGTAGATGACTGAGGTCAAGGATGCAGGCTGAAGTCACTTTTTTTTTTCTTTTTGCATTCTCTGAAACCAATGTGTGATTAGAATATGTGAAATGACAATGGTGATGATGATGAGAGTGATATTGACAGAACCATGTCCTAATGAGCTGGTCATCCAGATGGAAGTAAGAAAAGGGACAGACTTCCTGCATCACATCTTCCAGGCAAAGCTTGAGTTTATTGCAGTTTGGTACAGATGAATCTCGTGGTTTTAGGATGAAGCCTCAGTAGATTTCTACATGAAAAGAAATCAGATGGATGGTTCTGACAACCTATAGTGTCCATCCTATGACAAATTCTGAAATGATCTTAAATGTTTCTTATGGTAATTATTATTTGAATGTACTTGTAGCTGGCACTGATTCAAGGATTCTGTATAGCCATGTTATATGTATAACCCAATATATTTTGATAGTAAATATTAATAAGTTAGATATAAGGGATGCTAAAGGGATACTCTGTAACTGGCTATACAACTAATTTTCATATTCTTCCCTGATAATAAAGTTAATAATAATAGTAAAAAAAAATCTTACTCTTTTCCAGAGTATGTAACTCTATATGCATGCCCTTATTTTAGTCTCATAACAACTCCCTAGAAATAAAACTACTGCATCTATTTTATAAATGAACCACATAGAAAATATAATTATCTGTAGGAGGGCAAACAGCTAGAATCAGCTCAGATCATGTCTCTTCTGTGCGGTTATTATTTTCCTGGTATTAAGGAACTGCCATCACAGTTTCTGCTGCTACATTAAAACATGACATTTCCTTGGCAGAGATACCTTATATTCTTCCTCTTCTATCTTAATGGAAAGGTGAAATTATGGCTAAACACAGCCACACTCTCTGGGGAATGAAGTAACAATCTCAGCACTCACTGTATTATAGGTAGATTGGTGGCTCTAAAGAAATTTCACTCAGTGAAGTCTTGTTCTCTCCTGTTCTGGGATCAGAAGTGATATCCATCACAGCCATGGGAAGCATTTCTGCCAAAAAGATATCATTAGAAAAGAGTAATGAAAAAGGGTGAGGGCACCTCTGATTCTCCTCTATAAGGCAGGTGTTTAAGGCTTTGTCATCCATTTTGCAGAGGATTATGCCACGTATTGCTTTATTTCATGGTTCTGAAATTTGCTCAATCTTTTCAAATCTTTTTTATAGGTAATATGTATATATATTAGGTGTGTGTGTGTGTGAGAGAGAGACTGATTAGTAAATTAGATATGGCTGCACATTCTCTGTCATTCCTCCAATGAGAGATGGTCTCTAGGTCACCTCCCTCTAAGTACAGGTAAGATCTGTGACTGCTCTGATCAATGGAATTAACACAAGTTACACTATCCTAGCTTCCAGGCTGAGGTCAGCTTCTACTTTTCTACTTCCTGTCTTGTGAAACACTTCCTGTCTCATTTATGAAACATTTGCTCTGGAGGAAGTCAACTGCTTTGTAGGAAGTCTGACTAACATGAGACTGCCATGCAGCGAGAGCCCAAGGTTCGTGAGTAGAAAGGACACAGAGGACAGATGCCCAGTAGACAGAGAGAGGCCAAAGAGTACTACAGTGCCAAACATGTGGGTGAAGACATGATTTTGGAAAAGAGCCCTTACATCTGGGGTACCATGATGATGTCATCTGAATCAGAGACAAAACACTCAGTCAAGCTCTTTCAGAATTCCTAGACTCACAAAGTTGTGAGCAACATAAATTGTTGTTTTCAGCCACTAGGTTTTAGGGTAATTTGCTTTGCAACAATAGATACATTTAAAATATACTAAAAATAATCGGATAATCAGAGATTTTTTAAAAATAGCCTTTCTGAAATAATTAGGAAAACAAACCCAATAAAGGAAATTTTGGTTGAAAGGAAGAGGTAGCAACATTTTTCAAACCGGTAACACTCATTTGTCATAGTTAAAACTCAATCTTAGTTGTGATTAATACCTGAGATTACTATTTCTGAACTTAATGGTATGGAGAAACAAAGGTGTCAAGGGATTTATTTTACAGTTTTGATATAAAGTGGTAGTTTTTCAGAAGATAAAAGGCCTATGATGAGAACTTTTCTATGTACTATATTGCTAGTATAGTAAGGGATAATATCTCTCCTGTAAGAAAACAGACAATTTGCTTGCAGAGGGACTTGGAACATATGAGAATGCTCAGTTTCTATGACAGTTATGATATAGAAGTTAGAATCATAAGTGTTTTAAAGATATAGAATGCTTGTCCTCAAGAAGGCAAAAAAAAATGCAGAACCTGGAAATGTATATATATTTTTCATATTCTTTGATAAATATCAAAACACTGATTTTAAGTCCTGTTGGTTACTGGCAGTGGCTTGAATGCATAATTTTACTTTTGCTTTCTTCAATAACTTCATTAAAACAACATTAAAGATGTTTCAAACATCATAAGCCCAAAACAAAAGCCAACAAAATAGGAAAAAAGATGAGCTATAAAATTTTGGAAACTGAAAAACAGAACCTTAAACTGACTTAGCAGTCAGAAAAAAAGCAGAGATATAACCTGATGTAAATTGCTGATTCACCACAAAGAATTGAGGGCAAAAGGTATATTTGGAAAATGGAATGAAGATGGGTCTGAAAATATACTCTTCAAGATGTAGTTAGTTCTCCTCTACAAAACATCCTTTCTGCTATCTTGTTATAAGACTAAGGTTTACTTTTTGCAGAGGGGCCAGGGTCCCCCAACTTTCAGGATCTAATGCCTGATGACCTGAGGTGGGGCTGATATAATAATAATAGAGATAAAGTACACAATAAATGTAATGGTCTTGAATCATCCTGAAATCAACCCCTCCTCCCTGGTACGTGGAAAAATTGTCTTCCACAAAATCAGTCCCTGGTGCCAAAAATGGGTGGGGACTGCTGAAAGGATCTTGAGGTTTGGAAATAGGATGAATGTAGGGATGAAGTACCAGCAACAGAGAGATGAGAACACACACATATTGAATACTGAGGCCAAATTCAACTCCATTTCTTGACTCTGCATTCAGGGAAGGCAGTTAATTCTATTGTCTCCAGACAAGAAATTGAAAGGTCTTTCTGTAGGAAATCTGACCAGTTCTAGGGGGAGTAACCTAAAATTACTGACATCAGAAGCTCCTTAAAGAAACAGACCTGACGAATCATCCTACAGCAAAGCTCTGAGTGGATAAACTCACAAACGTACATACTCAAAGTGTTTTCACAGTGCTCACTCTTAAATCTGAGTCAACCAGCAAAAGAGACACAAATGTATAGAACAGTCTTTTGGACTCTGTGGGAGAGGGAGGGTGGGATGATTTGGGAAAATGGCATTAAAACATGTATAATATCATATAAGAAATGAATCGCCAGTCCAGGTTCGATGCAGGATACAGGAAGCTTGGGGCTGGTGCACTGGAATGACCCAGAGGGATGGTATGGGGAGGGAGGTGGGAGGGGGGTTCAGGATGGGAAACACATGTACACCCATGGCGGATGCATGTTGATGTATGGCAAAACCAATACAATATTGTAAAGCAAAATAAATAAATAAATAAAATAATAATTAAAAAAAAAATCTGAGTCAACAACCTACTTTCACCAGGTTCAAACTATCAGAAGAAAGATTTGCGTGCAATAAGTAAAGAACAAATCAAACAAAAGCAATATGTAGAGAAATGAGAATGATAGAAGGAAAGTTATATTTTTAGCCTCAGAGAAGTAAGAGAAGAAACTGCATTTGTTAAACAAGAACAGAAATTACATTACAAAAAAATAAACGCAAAGGAATTGACTTTAGATGAAATTAAGGAATGATGATGAAGCAAAGAGAAACATGGATGATGTTAACAAACTTGGTGATGAGGAATCCCAGATTACTAGAAACTCTAGATTATGGAGCATTAGCATACATTAGTCGCTCAGTTGAGTCTGACTCTTTGTGACTGCATGGACTGTAGCCCTCCAGGCTCAGGTACTAACTCATTTAACCCTTACTGTAGCCCTACAAAATGAGTTTATAATTATCCCCATTTTAGAAATAAGGAAACTGAAGCACAGAGTTCAGATAACTCACCCAAGGCACACAGCCAGGCCGTGGCAGAATTTCAGTAAAGCCACTCTTGATCCACACCCCTGGATTATGGATGTATATGCCAAATCCTTCCCCTATCTCCTCTTAGCCCCTCTCCCCTCTTACCACCTCTCTCCAAGAGCAGGGCCAAGAAGAAAGAGCAACTGTGTGGCAGGAGCTGCAGGAAATGAAATAGAATCAAAGATTCTATTCTATTTCGAGCTCAAAATAGGCAATATTCCTCCAATGCAAGAGGATACTGCTATACATGGAAACTGAATCTTAGAAAAACTAGCTGAAAGGGAAGATGGCCCAATAGTCTCCAAGTTGTAGGTGAGTACAAAAAATACCTAAAGAGTCAGTAAGAAATGAAAAGGGATGTGTTAGTGCAAGTATTTGAGAATCTCTGGAATAAAAGCAAATATCTCATATAAATCCTTCCAGGAGGACAGAGCTTCAGAAGAAAAAGCAATATCTAGGATGGAATTCCAGTTGAGCTATTTCAAATCCTGAAAGATGATGCTGTGAAAGTGCTGCACTCAATATGTCAGCATATTTGGAAAACAGAGCACGTGTATACCTGTGGCAGATTCATGTTGATGTATGGCAAAACTAATACAATATTGTAAAGTTAAAAAATTAAATTAAATTAAAAAAAAAACTTCAACAGTGGCCACAGGACTGGAAAAGATCAGTTTTCATTTCAATTCCAAAGAAAGGAAATGCCAAAGAATATTCAAACTACCACACAATTGCATTCATCTCACACGCGAGTAAAGTAATGCTCAAAATTCACCAAGCCAGGCTTCAGCAATGCGTGAATCATGAATTTCCAGATGTTCAAGCTGGTTTTAGAAAAGGCAGAGGAACCAGAAATCAAATTGCCAACATCTGCTGGATCATCGAAAAAGCAAGAGAGTTCCAGAAAAACATCTATTTCTGCTTCATTAACTATGCCAAAGCCTTTGACTGTGTGGATCACAATAAACTGTGGAAAATTCTGAAAGAGATGGGAATACCAGACCACCTGACCTGCCTCTTGAGAAATCTATATGCAGGTCAGGAAGCAACAGTTAGAACTGGACATGAAACAACAGACTGGTTCCAAATAGGAAAAGGAGTACGTCAAGGCTGTCTACTGTCACCCTACTTATTTAACTTATATGCAGAGTACATCATGAGAAATGCTGGGCTGGAAGAAGCACAGGCTGGAATCAAGATTGCTGGGAGAAATATCAATAACCTCAGATATGTAGATGACACCACCCTGATGGCAGAAAGTGAAGAGGAACTAAAAAGCCTCTTGATGAAAGTGAAAGAGGAGAGTGAAAAAGTTGGCTTAGAGTTCAACATTCAGAAAACTAAGATCATGGCATCTGGTCCCACCACTTCATGGGAAATAGATTGGGAAACAGTGGAAACAGTGCCAGGCTTTATTTTTTGGGGGCTCCAAAATCACTGCAGATGGTGACTGCAGCCATGAAATTAAAAGACGCTTACTCCTTGGAAGGAAAGTTATGACTAACCTAGATAGCATATTCAAAAGTAGAGACATTACTTTGCCAATAAAAGGTCCATCTAGTCAAGGCTATGGTTTTTCCAGTGGTCATGTATGGATGTGAGAGTTGGACTATGAAGAAGGCTGAGTGCCGAAGAATTGATGCTTTTGAACTGTGGTGTTGGAGAAGACTCTTGTGAGTCCCTTGGACTGCAAGGAGATCCAACCATTCCATTCTAAAGGAGATCAGTCCTGGGTGTTCTTTGGAAAGACTGATGCTGAAGCTGAAAATCCAATACTTTGGCCACCTCATGCGAAGAGTTGACTCATTGGAAAAGACCCTGATGCTGGGAGGGATTGGGGCAGGAAGAGAAGTGGACAACAGAGGATGAGATGGCTGAATGGCATCACCTTCTCGCTGGACATGAGTTTGAGTAAACTCTGGGAGTTGGTGATGGACAGGGAGGCCTGGCGTGCTGTGATTCATGGGGTCACAAAGAGTCGGACATGACTGAGTGACTGAACTGAACTGAAGGAAGGAAAATAAATTGATGAGGGTAGAGCAGAAATGTCCAGGATAAAAGAAAGTTTAGATTGTAGGAAGGATTCAGAGAGATCTGGAACCAAAGGGTACTGCAACAATTAAAGATCAGCACAGCTTCTTAGGGTGAGAGCAGCCCCTCCAAAGGCAAAGCCTGGTGCACTCTGGGAAACCTTCATGGGGACAGGAAACCTTCAGAGCCAGGCCTATGTCTGATTCAGAATCAGTTCATAGAGAGCCAGAGGACCATAACCTAACCACCAAGAAGTGAGCCCTGTAATTGTATCAATAAGCACATGGATTCCTTGTTCACCCAAGACTGTAATTAATCTTTTGATAAAGTTAAACAGAAATATTCCTCAAGAGACTGCAGCCTATTTGAGTAGAAACAATATTCATGCATAACACATACTAACATTAAAAAGTCCCTGACTGATTGGATTATTAGGTCAGAAGTTATAGCAATATATATCAAAGTCAAAATACACTCTTTGCAACAGTTATGGTATTAACAATTTACACTCTTTCAGTCTTGGGCGTTCCCTTGGTCCTCATCTGTAACAATAGTAGACAATAGTAGAACATTCTCATGGGCATTCTGTGAATATTCAGTAATATTCAATAAAATAATTCTGGCAGATAGTGTTAGTCACAAATCATGTCCGATCTTTGAGACCCCATGGACTGCAGGCTGCCAGGCTCCTTTGTCCATGGAATTCTCCAGACAATAATACTGGAGAGAGTTGATGTTTTCTTCTCCAGGGGATTTTCCCAAAGCAGGGATAGAACCCAGGCCTCTCCCATTACAGGCAGATTCTCTTACCATCTGAGTACCAGGGAAACTGGCACATAGTAAGCATTCAGTAAATATTTGCCCAGGTTATTATTATTAATATGGTCCAGTTGCACAGTTATGGAACACACTTTGGTCCCTGGTCAGCTGGGTGCATATAGCTATGTTCATATCATGAAAAAACAGGGATATACCCTTAAATGTCAAAGCAATTCAGTTGCAAGTTCATAAAACCAGGAAAAACTCTAGATTTTATATATGGAATCTCATTGCCTATGACAACATCTGATACTCAATGAATCCATAGTAAATAATAAGCAAAGGACTGTCATTACTCCTAGAAAAATAACTCAAAGCTCATGTCTAATATTCAGTATTTTAATACTACAAGCTTATTGCTATTATTATCTCTGAGAGGGTATCATTTTTGACAATTTTTATTTTCTGCACAAGTAAATGATGAATACATTTTCATCATACAGATTTAGTATGGTTTTTGTTTGTTTCTGAAAAATTTTTAATGAAAGAAGAAATATCAGATCAGATCAGATCAGTCACTCAGTCGTGTCCGACTCTTTGCAACCCCATGAATCACAGCACGCCAGGCCTCCCTGTCCATCACCAACTCCCGGAGTTCACCCAGACTCACGTCCATCGAGTCAGTGATGCCATCCAGCCATCTCATCCTCTGTCGTCCACTTCTCCTCCTGCCCCCAATCCCTCCCAGCATCAGAGTCTTTTCCAATGAGTCAACTCTTCGCATGAGGTGGCCAAAGTACTGGAGTTTCAGCTTTAGCGTCATTCCTTCCAAAGAAATCCCAGGGCTGATCTCCTTCAGAATGGACTGGTTGGATCTCCTTGCAGTCCAAGAAGAAATATACATAATTTCAATTTTAAAAATCAAAATAATGTTATAAACATTAGTTTACAAGATTAACAATTACAATAACTAATAGTTATTCTAAGACTAAGAATAATATGTATTGGCTTAGTGATACTAAGCAATAAAAAATTCACAATGATATTCATATTCTCATTCAGCATTAAGAAACAATATTTAACTTTTTCTTTCTTTAAGTACATAGAACTCTTAGTAAATACCTCTTATTTTTTTCTATCTGAAATGAACCATATACATTGTAAAAACAGAATGTACTTCTCTTCTGATTTGGGGTCCAAAACATGTTGCAATAATTAGTATTATTTCCAATGAAAAAGGTATAAGTCCACTAGATGCCCAATCTCAGAGTAATAATCTAAATATTTAACTGATTCTATCTGGATATTGACTGATGTAATGAATGTTAGCTGTCAATAACCTATTCAGCTTACAGCTGAGTATCAGCTAGGTCTGACCCCCATTCTTTTAAAAACACATGTTTAAGCCAACTTAAAGGAAAAATATATTCACAGAAGAAAAAATATATTCACAAAACCTGCCAGGTGCATTTGTTGTTCTTTTCTTGTAGCAAACAAGTGAAGGGGAGCATAATCTGCCACCCTAAAATATATCTCTTTAGCATAAGGATAATTTTAGACTGATTATTTTTAAGAAACAGCAGACACAGAAGAAGGTCTGAAAACTGAGTCAAAGTTACTGTTTAGTAAGAAACATTTACGTTAATAAGGGAAATGTCCACTTGTAAGGGTTTCTCCCTCTCTGTACCAGAAAGAGTCATTGTTCAGTCACCAAGTCATGTCCAACCCTTTGCAAACCCATGGATTGCAGCATGCCAGGTTTCCTGTCCTTAACCATCTCCTAGAGTTTGCCGAAGTTCATGTCCATTGAATTGGTGATGCCATCCAACCATCTCATCCTCTGTCACCCTCTTCTCCTCCTGTCTTCAGTCTTTCCCAGCATCAGGGTCTTCTCCAATGAGTCAGCTGTTGGCATCAGGTGGCCAAAGTATTGGAGCTTTAACATCAGTCCTTCCAATGAATATTCAGGGTTGATTTCCTTTAAGATTGACTGGTTTGACCAGGAAAAGAAAGATGACCAAATGTCTAGAAACTCTTATCAGCGGAGAAGGAAATGACCTAAATCTGTATAATAGTCATACTCTTGTTTATTGTACTTTTCTTGATAAACTCCCATAACTGACTCTCCAACCCCTCAGCACCATCTTTTGTCTTTAGCTAGAGCTCATATTTAAAGTTACAGCTTGGGCCATTTCAGGGAGTTACTCAGTTTTCCTGGGGATTTTTCACCTATACAAGAAGTATGTTGTTGTTCAGTCACTAAGTCATGTCCGACTCTTTGTGATCCCATGAACTGCAGCACACCAGCTTTCCCTTTCCTTTACTATCTCCTGGAGTTTGCTCAAACTTGTGTCCAACTGAGTCAATGATGCCATCTAACCATCTTATCCTCTGTCACCCCCTTCTCCTCTTGCCCTCAATCTTTCCCAGCATCAGCAGGAGATAGACATGTTATAAACTTCTATTTTTTTCTCCTGTTAATCTTTTTATTACAGGGATGTCTCAGTCCGGAATCTAGAAGGATAGGAGGAAAACGATTTTTCCTCCCCTATCCAAGTATATTCTCCAAGCCTTTCTAAAGTTTTGTAGCAAGTAGCAGAGTATTGAGTTGTCATTCTATATAACCATCCCACAAATAACTTAATGGACTATCAGTTTGGTTCAGTTCAGTCGCTCAGTCGTGTCCAGCTGTTTGCGACCCCATGAATCACAGCACGCCAGGCCTCCCTGTCCATCACCAACTCCCGGAGTTCACTCAGACTCATGCCCATGGAGTCAGTGATGCCATCCAGCCATCTCATCCTCTGTCGTCCCCTTCTCCTCCTACCCCCAGACTATAGTGGATCCTTAATCACTTAGAAAAACAAAAATACTGTGTTAGGACTTGTTCAGTTGCTAAGTTATGTCTGATGCTTTGCGACTCCTTGGACTGCAGCACACCAGGCTTCCATGTCCTTCACTGTCTCCCAGAGTTTGCTCAAACTCATGTCTACTGAGTCAGTAATGCCATCAAAACATCTTACCTTCTGTTTCCCCCTTCTCCTCTTGTTAGTGTTAGGACTAGGACAGCATAAAATATATGTTGTGCATAAATGCAATATGTTCATTTTTCATTGATTTTATTTCCCCCGTGGAATACATAAATACTTTCCATAGGTCTTTGTCAGCTATATTATTAATTTTTATTTTAAATCCTTATGTAGTTTCCTCTTGTCTTAAAAATGCTCATCTTTGCCTCTGTATATTGCCCTGAGAGGAGATATTACAACATTTACTATCCAATAGAGCTTCCTTGACTTACTTAGGGAAGATGATTTTTCCTATTGATTTCTTTGATGTTTATTACTCATGTGTTTTCTTCAGCTACATGTTTCTGTGTTTGCATTTTTTCCTTTCCAATTGCATGGAGCTCTGTGATATCACAGAACCACAGGAATCTTTCTATTAGTTACCTTGTTTTAGGGAGGAAGAAATTTTCCTCTACCCTTCTTGTTTCTTCTGACTGGTCTAAGAATTAAATTGACATGAGACAAATTAACAGGAGAAAAGTGAAACAAAGTATAATAGTGTGTATACATAGGAGAAACCTAGGAAAACTGAGTACCTCACCAAAATGGCTGAAGCCCTCACCTTAAATATCATCTTCAGCTAAAGACAAAAGAGAAAGTTGGGGATCCTGGTTTGAGACTTGAAATGGGAGGAAGCAAAGCACATGGAGATGGAAAACAAATGTTTGGTAAATAAATGTTTGCTGGGTCCTACAGAGACAATGGGATGGAGAGAAATTTTAACAGACTTTGCTAGCTTCTTCCCTCCCCACCGCATCTAGTTCATTTTACAGTTATCTATCTGATAGCTTCCTTCCAGAAACAGGGCCTCTATCTAAACTCTTTTAGGCAGGTAAGGGGAGGTAATATGAAAAACTTCCTGGGTCTTTTCTTTCTTAAAAATAACTAGCCTAAAAAAAGTCGTTATGCCAAAGAGATACATTTTAGGATGACAAATTTTGCTCTTCTACATGTGTTTTTAATTATTTAACTAATTTAATTAAATAATTTAATCTCAAAGTTAGAATGCAGTTTCCTCATTAAGGAATTTTCTCTTTATTTTAATGTCAGTGTGTGCAAACTGTTTAAGACTGGTGAAAGTGAAGTGGCTCAGTTGTGTCCGACTCTAGCGACCCCATGGACTGCAGCCTACCAGGTTCCTCTGTCCATGGGATTTTCCAGGCAAAAGTACTGGAGTGGGATGCCATTGCCTTCTCTGGTTAAGACTGGTAAACACAGTTAAATACCATTAATGCCAAGGATGATTTCATTGCATTTTCTATTTTTATTTCATTTGTAATATCTCTGAGGATACCTTAGGCTTCCCCTGTTTATGTGGTGATCAGGCTTCAGAAGGCTTTTCCTCTGACAACAGATTAACAGTGAAGAGTACAGCAACAGGGGGGCCCTGCAGGCCCAGCCTCCAATTACACTGGAGTGAATGTGAAACGCAGGCTACTTCTCTTTCTCCCTCTTAGACAGGCTCTATACCCCCTTACTACAGTGATTCTGCTTTCTGTAGTTGGGGTGGGGGGCTTCCCTTGTGACTCAGCTGGTAAAAAATCTGCCTGCAATGTGGGAGACCTGGGTTTGATTACTGGGTTGGGAAGATCCGCTGGAGAAGGGAAAGGCTTACCCACTCCAGTATTGTGTCCTGGAGAATTCCATGGACCGTCCACGGGGTCGCAAAGAGTCGGACATGACCGAGCAACTTTCACTTTCATTTTTCTGGTGTACTGGTGGTGGTGGTTTATTTGTTAAGTGGGAAGTGTCAGATGATTTGACCTTGACTTTCTCCCAGGGCTCTACCTGGCAGAGCTAAGTGTGCTCGGGCTGTCAGGATGCAAAAACTGTGGAAAAAAATTTGTAGGAGGCTCCAAATGACTTTGAAGGATTCTGAGTGCTAAACGTGTAAGTCTGTGACAAGCTTACAAGTCAAATATGCAAACTCATTCAATCTTAAAAGGAGGCCATTATCCATATTATCCATAAGGAAAGATTACAGTAATTTAAGAAACCAGAATTTTTCCCTGTATTGTTTTTCTACCCTTTCAATGACATGGAACTATTCAATGAATAATTAACCTTGACTGTACTTAAGCAAAAAGAAATAAGGACATACAGATGCTCCCACCAGATTTCTAGTCCTAATACATAATACTCTGGGCTACTAATGCTCTTTTATCTTGTTGGCAGTAAGAGGTGGTGGGTTTTTGTGGGGGTTTTTTTGTTTGTTTGTTTTTTGTTTATTTGTTTGTTTGTTTTTTGGAGAAATCTTAAAAGTAGTAACTGAAAAATTAGATGAAATTAGAATTATAACCTGAGAAGCATTCTAATAATAGCTAACTAGGATATATGAACTACTCTGGATTAGAAAATGATAACGAAAATGATTATAAGTAGAGAAGTATTTTGAATAAGTTTAGAAAAGTATTTCAAGGTGTAATAGCTGTAATGAGCAGATGCAAAGCAAGGAGAACAGATCACATGTACTCATCTTTCTGAAAGCCAACAATGGGAGATACAGTGCTGGCATTTACGTCACTAGAACTAAGTGAATTATTAGCTTTAGAAACAAAAATTGAATTCAGCTATTAGTGCTACCATTTAGCACCTTTTGAATCTCAATTTTTCTTTCCAAAAATTGGAAATAATGCCCTGCCTGCTATTAATGAGTTTTTGTGAAGATTATTTTAAAACATTTATTAAAGTACCCTGTAAACTATACAAACATGGAGAGCTGGGATTATAGTAGTCTTTATTGATGGGATGAATGAGAAAAGAAGCACAAACTCTAACTCTAACAGCGACTTGTAGAAGAGCACTAAATTATGTCCTATCTCATACCTGTTTCTGATTTAATTTCACATGTGTGATGATTATCCTTTAGAAAAAAATGTGTAAGTTTCTAGATCACTGCCATTGTTGTTTGGTACTTTTTACTCACATGTTACAAAGTAGTACAGGTTAGTGGAAAGAGCCTGAATGCAAAGGCAGAGGTTCTTGATGTTCAGTCCCAACTTTACCATCCTGTATTTGTGGGAAGTCAAACAAGCCAAATAAGTTCCTAGAAGGTGAAATTTTTCATCTCTAAGATGAGCATAGTAAAGCCTACCTCATAAAGCTGCTGTAACGACCTAACGTATATAAGGCATCTGGAAGACTGTTTGGCGTAGCAACAGGATCTTTATTATCTATCTCTATTTTCAAAATGATTTCCAGACCATCTCACCTGAGCTTACACAGAAGATATTTCCAGATGTGACTAGTCTAAGACACAAGGAATTCTACCTTCAAAGTGCCTCAGGAAAACCATCAAAGCCAACTCATTCCTTCCAAATTTATTTTTTAAGAGCTTACCTTCTTAAATCTCTTTTTCTTACTTAAGTTGTAATCAAAGAAATTATCACTTGGTCTTTCATAATTTAGAGGAGCCAGAAAGAGAAATTTTGTCAAAAGTTCCCACATAACCACCATTCATTCCCCAAAGTAAAGGTTGACTTCCTCAGCTAATGAGCTGCCATAGCTGGATTTTATTCCTTCCCTCAAGAGTTGGTGATCTTATTATACCTGAGAACAGACTCTTTATCCCAACCTCTACTTAGTCACACCTTCATTACTTCTTTCTACCATTTTCCCCTTCTACACTTATCAAAAAATTCCTCTTATTTTTCAAGATTAAGGTCAAGTTCTATCTAGTCCCATGAGGTTTTCCTGTCCCTTGTCCCCATATTGACTTTTCTGACTCTGAATTCTTATAGTGCTTATTTTCTGTACCAATAAATCCATACCTTCCTTGCACAATAATTTAACCATTTAACCATTATTATTCAGGGCAGAGTTCTGTTTTATACATTGTATCTTCCAAGAGGATCTAAAATCGTGCTATAGATAGAATCATCTTTCAAGTTTCAAATTATATAAGTGAATCAGACAGAAAAATTTTATTGAAAACAATCCAAAGCATTGTAAGTCAGATACTGATAATCTGGATGTCTCTGCTCCAGTGCTCTGATTCCATTATCCAGAAAAATGAATTAATTACACTTTCCTTTTTCTATTAAGCAATTTTCCCATTTAGCCACAAGGTCTTTAGTTATTTTCTTGGCCACTCATCTTTGTTTTCAAAAATGTTAGCAGGCAGTGACAGGAATCACATGCTAAGTAGCCCGCAGGAACAGACACAGCTCCTTGCTTGCAGTTGCACAAATATTCTATCTATACAATATTTACTCTGTTTTTCAAAAGAGATGCCTTTCATTCCCAAGGTTGTAAATCTAACCTCTTTTTCCAAAACAAAATGACACTAAACAAGAAAAAGAAGAAAGAATTGCAGTAGTGATGAGGTAGAGTGATAAATGCATCAAATTTTCAGCATCAGCTAGGTCAAGATCTGCACACATTTTAGAAGAGACAGAAAGAAGAATTAGTGTGTAATGGATAAAAAATATAGGCTCACACTGGGAAACCACTGTCTGTTGAATGTTTTTTGAAAATAGTGTGCTTTTCCTAAACATATACTACTATAAGAAAAGTGGTTGAAGTAGATTATTTTCCCTTAAGAGGCAAAAACTCCAGTCACCTTTCCATCATCAGGTTTCTTGGACTTCTTTACCTGTCTACAAAAGGCACTTTCTATTTCAGAGTCTTGCTAAGAGCCCCCAGCCCTAGTTAGTATGATTGAAAGACAATAAGCCCTATTGAGTTCCATGTGCAAGGATGGCATTGCAAAGATCTGAGCCTCAGAGTCAGCATCCAGCACACACTGTACTAGTATGGAAAACTGTTTCTCTAACGTAACCATCTTAATATTCTCATTTTTTCCCACAACTTTGTCTAGTCTGTAGTCACAAGAATTACTCAGCCAACACAACATAATGTTATTGCTAAATACTAAGAAAGAAAATAGCTACGTATTCAGTTCAGTTCAGTTCAGTTCCTCAGTCATGTCCGGCTCTTTGTGACCCCATGAATCACAGCACGCCAGGCCTCACTCTCCATCACCAACTCCTGTAGTTTACACAAAGTCATGTCCATCGAGGCGGTGATGCCATCCAACCATCTCATCCTCTGTCTTGCCCTTCTTCTCCTGCCCCTAACCCCTCCCAACATCAGGGTCTTTTCCAATGAGTCAACTCTTCGCATGAGGTGGCCTAAGTATTGAAGTTTCAGCTTTAGCATCATTCCTTCCAATGAACACCCAGGACTGATCTCCTATAGGATGGACTGGTTTGATCTCCTTGCAGCCCAAGGGATTCTCAAGAGTCTTCTCCAACACCACAGTTCAAAAGCATCAATTCTTCAGCACTCAGCTTTCTTCACAGTCGAACTCTCACATCCATACATGACCACTGGAAAAACCATAGCCTTGACTAGACGGACCTTTGTTGGCAAAGTAATGTCTCTGCTTTTGAATACGCTGTCTAGGTTGGTCATAACTTTCCTTCCAAGGAGTAACCGTCTTTTAATTTCATGGCTGCAGTCACCGTCTGCAGTGATTTTGGAGCCCAAAAAATAAAGTCTGACACTGTTTCCACTATTTCCCCATCTATTTCGCATGAAGTGATGGGACTAGACGCCATGACCTTAGTTTTCTGAATGTTGAGCTTTAAGCCAGCTTTTTCACTCTCCTCTTTTACTTTCATCAAGAGGCTTTTTAGTTCCTCTTCACTTTCTGCAGTATTAGAAAAGCCTAAAACAGCAGGAAGATCCTAAGACATTTGGCCAGTATTACATATCAAGGTGGGATGGATGGTCCCCAAGAACTTTCAACCTAATGAGACTCAAACATTCATCAACTCCATATTTACACCTTACTTGGAAGGGGATGGCCTTCTGGCACTTTCCCAATGCCTGAGGAGCTACCACACACTGTACAATCTTCTAGTTAAACATTTATAGGAGAGAGCCTTCCTGCAAAAGCAATGTCCTCAACCTCAAGCTGTGGATGACCTTTTAGCTTCAGTTGTTTTATTAATGTATTCCAAACTACAGATAAAACTTGTGGTTACAAGATTATTCCAGGGCTCCTAACTTTTCTTTCTTGCAATCAGTATGGCACTGTCCCTTCTCACTGTCCTAATAAGGAGAGAGAAATTATTATGAAAGGCAACTGAGTGCTATAGGAGATGAAAACCAACAATCCTAAATGCACAAAATACATAGTTTCAAAACCCTTCATTTGAAATTTTAAAATTATCAAATCTATGGAATACAGGGTCAGAGTAAAACCTCTAAATACAGGGTCAGTTCATGTTAATAAGCTATATTTCCAATAAGTCTAAAATTCTGAAAAGAAGATGAATACATAGTATAGCTGGGCATTCATCATTTTACTTAAAATATATGAAATGTGATATTTTAATTTGCTATTAATTACAGAAATCAGAAGCTCCATTACATACACCCCCCAAATAAACCTGTGAATAAGTGTTCTAAAAGCTAATTTCTTTGGGCAAAATTGGAGATGTTACTCAGCCAAAGATGTTAAAGGATGTGCTAATTATTCAGCCATAGCCCTTTAGCCCTTTCTCCTAACACATACGCAGAAACTGTATTTCTGACAATTGGGCCAGACAAGAAGATATTCTCATCTGAATAAACATGATAATGATGACAAAGAAACTTTGGGAAAGTCTTTGATAAATCTGTGAGACGAGAAGTAAAGAAGATATAAGATGGATGAGAAGAGGTGGTGGGGGAGTAGCTCAGCAACAATTGAGAAGGAAGAGGTGACATGTAGAAATATTGAAGTATCTCAGCGGGACCTTCAGAGAGAATCTGTGACAATCATCTGTCCCTACCTCTGCAGCTTAAAATAATTAATGTATGGTTGTGATTACTATTAAATTGTCATCACCCTGTTGCTATTATTTTTGAGGTAGGAATTTATGGCTTACCTTCCTTTGGAAATATGAAAGCAGTAATTTTATCTGAAACGTAGCTCAGGTGATAACTTCGGCACGTGTAGTGTAGTTAGCTGACTTGCATACAGTACCTAAGTGTCAGGGTGGTCACTAGTAAACAGAGATGTCCTGAGTCCTAACAGCGTTCACACTAACTAGACAAAAGGAGCCCTTTCAGATCTAGTGGGTTTTGTTGTTGTTGTTGTTTTCTGTTTTAAATAAGTGTTAGTTGCTCAGTCGTGCCCGACTCTTGCAGCCCACCAGGCTCCTCTGTCCATGAGATTTTCCAGCCAAGGATACTGGAATGGGTTGCAATTTCTTTCTCCAGGGGATCTTCCCAACCCAGGGATGGAACCCGGGTCTCGTACTATAGGCAGATTCTTTACCAACTGAGCTACAAGGGACTTCATTTTAACACAAAGAATTGGAAGGAAATGAATATTAAATAGAAAACATGTTATCTTAAGGAAATTCATCTGATGATAGTTCTATCAGTCTTTCTGCTTGATGTTTAAGGGATCAATCACATGATCAAATAACACTCTTTTTAACACCAATAGGTTTTTCTATAGCTGAGTACATAAATTCTGAAATGTAACGTATCTAGCCTAACCCTAGGATTAAACCCAGCGGAAAAATTCTGATTTCATTCATCATGATCAAAAGTTTAGAGCCATAGTTGATGGAACTCAGAAAAACGGGTATTTAGGCATGCACAAATTAGCCTAGAGAAACTGATACTCCAGAATTTTTCAATTCCATTTGCTCAAAGTCAGACAGACATTTTGTAAGTTAGAATTTTTAAGAAGGTAAATGGCATTGATAAAAACAGGAATAAAAAACATATATAGATGTTTACTATAAAAAGTGAGCAGTAGAAAAAAATAAGGCAGATCTCCAACAAAGTAATCATCAAAAGCAAACTGCCACACCATTGATATCTAACAAAGGACAGCATGGAATATGCTGTAAGATAATAATAGAAAGTAAGCTATAAAAAGCAAAGATATTTTTCAGAATAAAGGGAAAATAACATACTTGGAAAGTCTTTAGAAATGTTTCAAATAAAACCCTGTGTTTGAGAAAAGAACAAATAGAAAGAAAATGGTTAAGAGGTCTCAATTCCCTCTCAGTCCCTCTTTCACTTTTGGACAATATTTGAGAGCTTGTATCTATCCCTGTAAAAATATGGGTGCCTACAGTTTTAAGAAATTACATCTCATTTCTTTTCACTTGCTCAATTCTTTAAAAACCATGTCAGTTATGCTCAACTTTATTAAGTTCATGTTATCATATATTAAAGAGCTTGGTATCAAATATATTTGTATTTTAATGATGACAATTTCACTTCAGCAAATAAAATTTTAAGTCCAAGACACAACTATTATTTCTCTAAAATGAGAACTTTATAGAGCTGTTGAGAGAGTCAGAGATAATTATATTATGCCAGAAATGTTATATGCTTCCGGTAATGGTTAGTCCTTTTGAAGGAGGTCACCATTATCTTCATTACCTCCACCACAGTTTGGCCTCAGGTCAAACAACAGGGAGGGAACACAGCCTGCATATCAACAGAAAATTAAAGATTTCCAGAGCATGGCCCCGCCCATCAGAACAAGACCCAATTTCCCCCTTGGTCAGTTTCTCCTATCAGGAAGCTCCCATAAGCCCTTTATCCTTCTCCATCAGAGGACAGACAGAATGAAAACCACAATTACAGAAAAGTAAACAATCTGATCACGTGGACGACAGCCTTCTCTAACTCAATGAAAGGATGAGCTTGTAGGGCCCCCTAAGACGGATGGGTCATGGTGGAGAGTTCTGACAAAATGGGGTCCACTGGAGAAGGGAATGGCAAACCACTTCAGTACTCTTGCCTTGAGAATGCCATGAATAGTATGACAAGGCAAAAAGACAGGACACTGAAAGATGAACTCCCCAGGTTGATAGGTGCACATTGTAATACTGGAGAACAGTGGAGAAATAACTCCAGAAAGAATGAAGAGACAGAGCCAAAGCAAAAACAACACCCAGTTGTGGATGTGACTGGTGATGGAAGTCAAGTCCAATGTTGTAAAAAACAATATTGCATAGGAACCTGGAATGCTAGGTCCATGAATCAACACAAATTGGAAGTGGTCAAACAGGAGATGGCAAGAGTGAACATCAACATTTTAGGAATCATTGAACTAAAATGAACTGGAATGGGTCAATAATTCAGATGACCATTATATCTACTGCTGTGGGCAATAATCCTTTGCCCATAGAAGAAATGGAGTAGTCCTCATAGTCAACAAAAGAGTCCAAAATGCAGTACTTGGATGCAACCTCTAAAACAACAGAATGATCTCTGTTTGTTTCCAAGGCAAACCATTCAACATCACAGTAATCCAAGTCTATGCCATGACCAGTAATGCTGAAGAAGCTGCAATTGAATGGTTCTATGAAGACCTACAAGACCTTCTAAAACTAACACCTAAAAAAAATGTCCTCTTCATTATAGGGGAGTGGAATGCAAAAGTTGGAAGTCAAGACATACCTGGAGTAACGGGCAAATTTGGCATTGGAGTAAAAAATGAAGCAGGGAAAAGGCTAAGTTTTGCCAAGAGAATGCACTGGTCATAGCAAACACCCTCTTTCAACAACACAAGAGATAACTCTACACATGGACATCACCAGATGGTCAATACCAAAATCAGACTAATTATATTCTTTGTAGCCAAAGATGGAGAAGCTCTATACAGTCAGCAAAAACAAGACTCCAGAGCTGACTGTGGCTCAGATCATGAACTCCTTATTGCCAAATTCAGACTTAAATTGAAAAAAGTAGGGAAAACCACTAGACCATTCGGGTATGACCTCAATCAAATCCCTTACACTTATAAAGTGGAAGTGATGAATAGATCCAAAGGATTAGATCTGATAGACAGAGTGCCTAAAGAACTATAGATAGAGTTCATGACTTGGACAAGAGGCAGGGATCAAGACCATCCCCAAGAAAAAGAAATGCAAAAAGGCAAAATGGTTGTCTGAGGAGGCCTTACAAATAGCTGAGAAAAGAAGAGAAGCTAAAGGCAAAGGAGCAAAGGAAAGATATACCCATTTGAATGCAGAGTTCCAAACAATAGCAAGGAGAGATAAGAAAGCCTTTCTCAGTGATCAATTCAAAGAAATAGAGGAAAACAATAAAATGAGAAAGACTAGAGACCTGTTCAAGAAAATTAGAGCTAACAAGGGAATTTAATGCAAACATAGGCAGAATAAAAGACAGAAATGTTATGGACCTAAAAGAAGAAGAAGATATTAAGAAGAGGTAGCAACAATACACAGAAGAACTATGCAAAAAAGATCTTCATGACCCAGATAACCACGATGGTGTGATCACTCACCTAGAGTCAGACATCCTGGCATGCAAAGTCAAGTGGGCCTTAAGAAGCATCAATGAACAAAGCTAGTGGAGGTGATGGAATACCAGTTGAGCTATTTCAAAACCTAAAAGATGATGCTGTGAAAGTGCTGAAGTCAATATGCCAGCAAATTTGGAAAACTCAGCAGTGGCCACAGGACTGAAAAAGATCAGTTTTTATTTCAATTCCAAAGAAAGGCAATGTCAAAGAACGTTCAAACTACTACACAATTGCAGTCATCTCACACACCAGCAAAGTAATGCTCAAAATTCTCCAAGCCAGGCTTCAACAGTACATAAACTGTGAACATCCAGATGTTCAAGCTGGATTTAGAAAAGACAAGAACCAGAGATCAAATTGCCAACATCTGTTGCATCATCAAAAAAAGCAAGAGAATTCCAGAAAAACATTCATTTCTGCTTTTTTGACTACACCAAAGCATTTAACTGCATGGATCACAACAAACTGTGGAAAATTCTTAAAGAGATGGGAAAACCAGACCACCTGACCTGCCTTCTGAGAATTATGGATGTAGGTCAAGAAGCAACAGTTAGAACTGGACATGGAACAGCAGACTGGTTCCAAATCAGGAAAGGAGTACATCAAGGCTGTATATTGTCACTCTGCTTATTTAACTTATATGCAGAGTACATCATGAGAAACGCTGGGCTGGATGAAGCACAAACTGGAATCAAGATTTCTGGGAGAAATATCAAGAACCTCAGATGTGCAGATGACACCATCCTTATGGCAGAATGTGAAGAAGAACTAAAGAGCCTCTTGATGAAAGTGGAATAGAAGAGTGAAAAAGTTGGCTTAAAACTCAACATTCAGAAAACTAAGATCATAGCATCTGGTCCCATCACTTCACAGCAAATAGATGGGGAAACTTTGGAAACAGTGACAGACTTTCTTTTGGGGGGCTCCAAAATCACTGCAGATGGTGACTGCAGCCATGAAATTAAAAGACGCTTACTCCTTGGAAGGAAAGTTGTGACCAAACTAGACAGCATATTGAAAAGCAGAGACATTAGTTTGCCAACAAAGGTTCATCTAGTCAAAGCTATGGTTTTTCCAGTGGTCATGTATGGATGTAAGAGTTGAAGTATAAAGAAAGCTGAGCACTGAAGAATTTGATGCTTTTGAACTGTGGTGTTGGAGAAGACTCTTGAGAGTCCTTTGGACCAGTCCATCCTAAAGGAAATCAGTCCTGAATATTCATTGGAAGGACTGATGCTGAACCTGAAACTCCAATACTTTGGCCACCTGATGTGAAGAACTGATTCATGGGAAAAGACCTTGACGCAGGGAAAGATTGAAGGCAGGCAGAGAAGTGGACAGCAGAGGATGAGATGGTTGGATGGCATTACCGACCTGATACACAGGAGTTTGAGTAGGCTCTGGGAGTTGGTGATGTACAGGGAAGCCTGGTGTGCTGCAGTCCTTTGGGTTGCAAAGAGTCGGACACAACTGAGTGACTGAAATGAACTGAACTGAACTGAAGTGAACTAAATGGTTAGTCCACTAAACTGATAATGAATAGGCAAATATTTCTTATGAGACTTTTAAAGGTACTGTCTCCAGTACCCACCAGGTTCTTTGAAGTTTTGAGGCAAAATACTATAAAAATAATTTCAAAAATGCTATGTTGCCTATATTGTTGCTCCATAACTTGCTTAAAAATAGTAAATAACTAATTTTGAGCACTATTATGTGCATAGCTATGTTTTAAAATGCTCACAATATTGCTTACTCCTATCGTATCATTTAAGACTGAAACTGTTGATTTAGACCAATTAAGGCTTTTCAGGTAAATACACAAACCATGGGCAATTTTCTACGGAAACACAATGTTTATAACAGGAGAAAGCTCAAGTTAAAGTAATTGTGTAGAGCAAAAAAAAAAAAAAAAAGTCAACTGAAAATTAAAAATAAGGGGATAATGTTGTGATGTGTATAGTCCAGAGAATTGACCCTACCTTATCTATTCTCTGGAGAAGGCAATGGCACCCCACTCCAGTACTCTTGCCTGGAAAATCCCATGGATGGAGGAGCCTGGATGGCTGCAGTCCATGGGGTCGCTGAGGGTCGGACACGACTGAATGACTTCACTTTAACTTTTCCCTTTTATGCATTGGAGAAGGAAATGGCAACCCACTCCAGTGTTCTTGCCTGGAGAATCCCAGGGACGGGGGAGCCTGTTGGGCTGCCATCTATGGGGTCTCACAGAGTTGGACACGACTGAAGTGACTTAGCATATCTATTCTCAGGGCCAGCACTAATTAACATTTGGTCAGCAGATAAGCAGGTAGTGGACATCATGTTTGCAGATGTCACAAAATGGAAAACCTCTAGAAGAGTGCAGAACCACCATAGTAGAATGCACGGAAATGGAAGGTGCCTTAGGACGCTGACGATGTGCCACAAACCTAGAAGTGACAAAGTGAAAGCACACAGCCAGATGCAAGCCGGCCAAAGATTTAAGTCAACAACAGCTGTGGTCAGATATGTTCTATCTTAATTTCTGTGAATGAATGTGTAATTTCCTTCTCTGAAGACCTGGTAAAACAGCATCATCCTTATCCATCCATATATATATATATATATATATATATATGAAATATATATGAAAATTATTTGATTGATATATATGAAAATAATAATTTTCATATATATATGAAATTATATATATATATATATATGAAAATAATAATCCAATGGACTGTTGGGAATAGTCCATTGGGAATAGTGCAATGGACTATTGGGACTAGACTATTGGGAATACCAAACAGCTGGAACTCTCTCATGCTGATGGTAGGCATATAAATTAATAAAACCATTTTGGAAAAATATTTCACAGTATGTATACCTTATGACCTAGCAATTCTATTTCTAGGTATACCTAATAAAACGAATGCTTATGACCACCAAACGACATGCATGAGAAAATGTATAGCAACCTTATTTATAGTATCCCCAACTGAATATAACTCAAGTATCCATCAATAGTCAGATGGGCAAATAATGTAAATTTCATTCATAGAATGAAATACTATGCAGCAATAGAAAATAACTAATGATACATCCAAAATGTGGATAAATCTAATAGACAAATGCTGAGTGAAAGAAGCTGAACAATAAAGAGTACATACTGCCATGATTCTATTTATATGGGCTTTAAAACAGATGCAAGTGATCTTTGGTGGTAGAAATCAGGACAGTATAGGCATCCTTGGAACACTCTTGGAAGAGGGTTATTTACTGGGAAGGGGAATGAAGGTTTTTTCTAGTAACTGGCATGCTCTGTATAATGATCTGGGTGGTATTTACAAGGATATACCCATATGTTTAAATATATACATATATATTTAGACAGAGATAGAGAGACAGACAGACAGAGAGAGGGAAAGAAGGAAGTGCAATCTCCTACCTGGCCTCAGATTCTGGGATCATCTTTCATGTAAGCTACAAAGAGTCACTTCATTGCAGGCAAAGTCTATTTGTGTGTGTGTAACTGAAGTTAAGGAAAGTAAACTAGAAAAACTGGCTAATAACCATGTAAATTGCTATTTTTTCCACTCAGCAAAGACCAATATTTTAGCCCTTATCTACTGTCTTCTATTTGCTGTGCTTCTGTGTTCCTCCCTCAGATTCCTAGAGATTCATCTCTCTAAAACATGTGGCTGACATGTTATACTACACCTCACAGAGTCCAGCACAAAGCTGGACAGGCACATGTAAATGTTCCAATCTTGTTCACAGTAATCATAAGACCCACATTTGTTGATTACCATTCTATATCTCACAAGATAATTACTCTTCCCTCCAACCCTATGATATAGATATTTTTACTCCAAGTCTAGAGATGAAGAAATTGAGACTCAGAGATGTCCTGTGAATTACAAGTGGAAGATCAAGCCCTCAAATGCTGTATACAAATCTCACAGCAGTTACTTCCAACTGTTAGAGGACTGATTATAAAACATCTGCTGAGACGGTCTTTCCAGCTGCGATTTTCTTCACCATTTCTCTGCCCTTAGTGATCCATCTCATGCCCCTGCCAACATCAAAACACATGCTTATCAAACAACATGCCCACAGTTCTGTGCTAAATATGGTCAAGGCCTCACAAAGGGCCAGTGTCCATGCAGCTCACCTGATGGTTTGCAGCTTCGCAGCCGTCTAAGCGGTGTGCTGTCTCTTCTCAGTGTATCCTCATATTAAGTCAGTTCAAATGAACCTGCCTAAGACTCTTCAGTCTTTCCCTTGGTATAATATGTAATCTCTTGTTCAATTATTTATTTTTAAATTTGTAATGTAATTCGAAAGTTTTTATATTTATATACACATAATGATACCTTTGGCCTGAACATTTCTTAATCTATTAATAAAATCACCAATTTGAATTTTGTTCTTTCTTGATCATGTCTAGAAAGACAATTCAAGCTCTCTCAGGATAGCCAATTATTTTCTGTACTATGACTGAAGTAGACTGGTACTTTGGTGATAGTATGCTACCAATTCATGTCCACAGAGACAGCTTCTCTTGAAAGAATCATCGTCTTATTTTATAATCTGCATTGAATAACACTGTCAGCTTTCAAATTTTTGACAGTTCCACATCCTTTCCTCACCTAATTCTACTCGACAGCTAAAGCTGGACTAGATAAAACACTTATAGAACATCATCATGATTTTAGGTGGCATGGGCATTTGTTTCACATGATGATCTGTCAAGTATAATTCACATAAAGGTAGAATATATGTGCATTTTGGCTAATTCATGTTTGTCATTAACTTACTGTAAACAGCTAAACAATGCAGTATCTCATAGAAGCCTTATTATCCCATAATTATGCCCCAGATTAAACCCTTACAAGAAGTCTGAGTCTAGTTGTAGGTGCTTTTAACTTGATAAAAAGGTATTTTAAAGACATAAGCTACTAATACAGGTAGAGTGGTGATAGCACCAATCATTAAAATGAAAAGTTTTGGAGGAATGCACCTGTCACTGCAGACGTACAAGAAATGTCCCTGGGTTTCAATTTGATTCCATAGTTTATTATGCTATCGTAAAACCACAGCCTCATTTTCAGTTCAGTTCAATCACTCAGTCATGTCTGACTCCTTGCCCCATGGACCACAGCACTCCAGGCTTCCCTGTCCATCACCAATTCCTGGAACTTGTTCAAACTCATGTCCATTGAGTCGGTGATGCCATCCAGCCATCTCATCCTCTGTTGTCTCCTTCTCCTCCTGTCTTCAATCTTTCCCAGCATGAGGGTCTTTTCCAATGAGTCAGTTCTTCGCATCACGTGGCCAAAGTATTAGAGTTTCAGCTTCAGCATCAGTCCCTCCAATGAACATTCAGGACTGACTTCCTTTAGGATGGACTGGTTTTTATCTCCCTGCTGTTCAAGGGACTCTTAAGAATCTTCTCCAACACCACAGTTCAAAAGCATCAATTCTTTGGCACTCAGACCTTTTTATGGTCCAATTCTCACATCCATACATGACTACTTGAAAAACCATAGCTTTGACTAGAGAGACCTTTGTTGGAGATGTCTCTGCTTTTTAATATGCTGTCTAGCTTTGCCATAGCTTCTCTTTCAAAAGCAAGCATCCTTTAATTTCATGGCTGCAGTCACCACCTGCAGTGATTTTGGAGCCCAAGAAAATAAAGTCTCTCACTGTTTCCATTGTTTCCCCATCTATTTGCCATGGTGTGATGGGACTAGATGCCATGATTTAGTTTTCTGAATGTTGAGTTTCAAGCCAGTTTTTCACTCTCCTCTTTCATTTTCATCAAGAGGCTCTTTAGTTCCTCTTCACTTTCTGCCATAA
The DNA here is from genome assembly GCF_002263795.3 of Bos taurus. Taxonomy (NCBI): domain Eukaryota; kingdom Metazoa; phylum Chordata; class Mammalia; order Artiodactyla; family Bovidae; genus Bos; species Bos taurus. The sequence continues at coordinate 16,853,130 of NC_037338.1, read as the reverse complement.
GGGTGGTGTCCTCTGCATATCTGAGGTTACTGATATTTTTCCCTGCAATGTTGATTCCAGCTTGTGCTTCATCCAGTCTGGCATTTTGCATGCTGTACTCTGCATATAAGTTAAAAAAGCAGAGTGACAATATACAGCCTTGATATACTCCTTTCAAAATTTGGAACCAGTCCATTGTTCCATGTCTGGTCCTAACTGTTGCTTCTTGACCTACATCCATATTTCTCAGAAGGCAGGTCAGGTGGTCTGGTATTCCCATCTCTTTAAGAATTTACCACAGTTTGTTGTGATCAACACAGGCAAAGGCTTTAGCATAGTCAATGAGGCAGAAGTAGATGTTTTTCTGGAATTCTCTTGCTTTTTAATGATTCAAGTGATGTTGGCAATTTGATCTCTGGTTCCTCTGTCTTTTCTAAATCCAGCTTGAACATCTGAAAGTTCTCAGTTCACATATAGTTGAAGTCTAACTTGGAGAATTTTGAGCATTACTTTGCTGGTGTGTGAGATGAGTCAATTGTGCGGTAGTTTGAATATTCTTTGGCCTTGCCTTTCTTTGGCATTGGAATGAAAACTGACCTTTTCCAGTCCTGTGGCCACTGCTGAGTTTTCCCAATTAGCTGGCATATTGACTGCAGCACTTTCACAATATCATCTTTTAGGATTTGAAATAGCTCAACTGGAATTCCATGACTTCCACTAGCTTTGTTCATAGTGATGCTTCCTAAGGCCCACTTGACTTCACATTCCAGGATGTCTGGCTCTAGGTGAGTGATCTCACCATCATGGTTATCTGGGTCATAAGATCTTTTTCACAAGGTTGTCTGTGTATTCTTGCCACCTCTTCTTAATACCTTCTGCTTCTGTTAGGTCCATACCATTTCTGTCCCTTATTGTGCCCATCTTTGCATGAAATGTTCCCTTGGTATCTCTAATTTTCTTGACGAGATCTCTAGTGTTTCCCATTCTATTGTTTTCCTGTATTTCTTTGCATCAATCACTTAGCAAGGCTTTCTTATCTTGCCTTGCTATTCTTTGGAACGCTGCATTTAGATGCATGTATCTTTCCTTTTCTCCTTTGCCTTTAGCTTCTCTTCTTTTCTCAGCTATCTGTAAGGCCTCCTCAGACAACCATTTTGCCTTTTCTGCATTTCTTCTTCTTGCGGATGGTTTTGATCACTGCCTCCTGTTCAATGTTACGAACCTCTATCCATAGTTCTTCTGGCACTCTATCTATCAGACCCAATCCCTTGAATCTATTTGTCACTTCCACTGTATAATCATAAGGGATTTTATTTAGGTAATACCTGAATTGTGTAGTGGTTTTCCCTACTTTATTCAATTTAAGTCTGAATTTTGCAATAAGGAGTTCGTGATCTGAGAGCCACAGCATCATGTTACTCATCTGTAAATATTTTTTTGGTAAAAATTAGATCAGGTGGTATTTAAACTGGGGCACAAAGCTGAGCAGGTAGTTACCAGATAAATAGATCTTTTGAGAGAATTTTCCTTGACCAACTTAGACCCAACGTATCTTTGGTCCTCATATTATTGTCTCTCCTCTGAGGCAGAGGCCCTGGGGATAATTAGTTCTGCTACTGAAGCTAAGAATCTGTGAGCTGGACTATGAAAATCTTCACAGGAGAATTTGCAATGAGTAAAATGCCATCTAGGGGCCCTGCTTTGTTTCTTTATTTTTCCCCCCAATATTGGGGTTGGATTTGAACTAGTCTCTTTATCTGTCAAAAAGCAATTTACATTTCCTCCTAATTATGGAGTCGTGCTGATTTTGCTTCTCAATGAGATTTTACTGAACCATTTTCTTCTTTAAATATTCTCTTTCAAGTCCTCACTAAAATCTCCAGAGAAGACTTTATTATCTTTATCAGCAAACCTGAGTTACCTTCTAATCTGTCTGATTTTGCTTTCCTCACTTTTCCTAGGAGATGTTTTCTCACCTGACAACTGTCTGTGCCTTAAGAAAAAAAGAATGAGAGAACATTCTGCAAATATTTTTAAGTATACAATTAAAGTAATAATTTGAGAGTTTGTTTTCATAACGTTTCATATACAACCAAGGAGTCCAGGCACTGCCACATAGATGCTATATAACCTTGAAATGTTGTGGCTCCCTGTGCCTCACTTCTTTCATCTGTAAAATGGATAAAACATTAGTAATAAAAGTATCTGCTCTCTAAGGATTGTTGTGAGGAATAAACAAGTATCTGAGAAAATTTAATATACTGATTGTAATGTAAGAATTTAACAATTGCCAGGAATAGATGCATTTAACAATAGAAAATACATTTAAAACACTTAGCAATTAGTTTTATTCATTTTAAATGCTTAATATAAAGAATATTATGTAGTTGTTTTTTTTTCTTGGCTTTGTTTCCAACACTGGATGCTCTTAGTTTCTAAGGTATTGGAGGTTTTATCTGGCATATGGTAGACACCAAATAGATGTTAAGCTTGTAATTTGATGCAAAAAAATGAAAAAAAATATTTCAATGTTCAAATATAAAGTCTTTACAATGTCACTAATGATTTAAAAGTGTTCTGCACTTTTTAAAGGTGCATTCAATAGGAAGTCTGCCAAATAACAACAGGGATATTTACCTATGGGTATTTATTAGAGAAGAGAACTAAGCAGAAAATTCATATCTCATTTTGTGAGATAGTGTTTAGAATGTCTCCCTTCCAATAACTTTAGTTTTACAAGCTTAGGCATTTTTAAACAAAATTGAATAATATTGATAACACAGCTGAATAAGTAAATGCATTTAAAGACATGCTATTCTGAAACGTATTTATTAACTCAACTGCCAACAAAGTGTTGTAGGCAGAGTTTTAATTAAGAATAACCAAAGGTATAATAATCATGTCAAATTATCTGATCACTTATATATATTAACACTATTGGTAATGATGTACCAGTTTCCTCTCTTTAAATGATAGATTACTACAGCAAATCTCCTTATAGGTAGCAATGTATGTGTGCTCAGTCACTCAGTTGTGTCTGACTCTTTGTAACCCCATGGACTGTAGCCTGCCAGGCTCTTCTGTCCATGCAAGAATACTGGAAGAAGCGAAAGTGAACGTTGCTTAAGAATACTGGAGAGATTGCCGTTTCCTACTCCAGGGGATCTTCCCAACCCATGGATCAAACCTGCGTCCCTTGCATCTTCTGAGTTGGCAGGTGGATTCCTTACCACTGTGTCCCCTGGGAAGCCAGGTGTAACTTTATTGTACTTTTTTTCATTAAGAATATTTATAAAGGTATTTTTACCACTGATCTTTATATGAGACTGCAATTAATATTATTCTACTTAATGGCCATTATAACAACTGAAATTGACCAACAATGGAAATGATCATTGCATGAAGTATTAAGTTTCTTGACTTGGATAGATTTAGTAAAAATAAATAACTATTTCTAATGAATACTATAGAAACAAAACCAAAATCTATATTGGATGGGAGTTTGAACTCAATATATTCTGAAGTTGCTTTCAACTTAGTTCAGTTCAGTCGATGAGTCATGTCCGACTCTTTGTGACCCCATGGACTGCAGCACGCCAGGCCTTCCTATACATCACCAACTCCTGGAGTTCACCCAAACCCATGTCCATTGAGTCAATGATGCCATCAAATCATCTCATCCTCTGTTGTCCCCTTCTCCTCCTGCCCTCAATCTTTCCCAGCATCAGGGTCTTTTCAAATGAGTCAGCTCTTTGCATCAGGTGGCCAAAGTATTGGAGTTTCAGCTTCAGCATCAGTCCTTCCAATGAATATTCAGGACTGATTTTCTTTAGGATGGAATGGTTGGATCTCCTTGCAGTCCAAGGGACTCTCAAGAGTCTTCTCCAACACCACAGTTCAAAAGCATCAATTCTTCGGCACTCAGCTTTCTTTATAGTCCAACTCTCACATCCATACATGACCACTGGAAAAACCATAGCCTTGACTAGACAGACCTTTGTTGACAAAGTAATGTCTCTGCTTTTCAATATGCTGTCTAGGTTGGTCATAACTTTCCTTCCAAGGAGTAAGTGTCTTTTAATTTAGTTCTAATGTTGAGTCTATAACTTTATTGGATATTAATCTCTATTCATTTTATATAATTAGAAGGAAATCATCTATAACATGATGTTTGTTCATTTATATGAATCATATATTTACATAATAGAAAAGACAGTGCTATCATTTCTTCCCTAATGCCTCCTATCTTTATACTCACTGTGCATTCATTGAAGTCCAATATCCATTTCACAATAGATTCATTTGATATTTCAGTTGTATCATGTAAGAAAGTGAAAGTGAAGTCACTTAATCATGTCCAACTCTTTGTGACCCCATGGACTGTAGCCTACCAGGCTCCTCCACCCAAAGAATTTTCCAGGCAAGAGTACTAGAGTGGGCTGCCATTTCCTTCTCCAGGGAGTTGTATCATATATATTATCAATTGCTATGACAATAGTTTTATAATCTTACACTAGTCATATTAGATCTATTAGTTTACTTACCAAATGATTCCATAAGAATATTAATAAATAGGATCAGCCCTGGGATTTCTTTGGAAGGAATGATGCTAAAGCTGAAACTCCAATACTTTGGCCACCTCATGCAAAGAGTTGACTCATTGGAAAAGACTCTGATGCTGGGCTGGATTGGGGGCAGGAGGAGAAGGGGACGACAGAGGATGAGATGGCTGGATGGCATCACTGACTTGATGGACATGAGTCTGGGTGAACTCCGGGAGTTGGTGATGGACAGGGAAGCCTGGTGTGCTGCAATTCATGGGGCTCAGACACAACTGAGTGACTGAACTGAACTGAACTGAAAGCCTGAGTGGTTACTTTTTCTTTGACCCTCTTTTATTATTTCCCTTCAAAGGGTTTTTTTTTTTTTTTTTCCAATTCTGTTGACTCAACTAGTCCAATTTTTCCTCCTTGAGCTATTGGTACTTCTAGGGAAGCAGCATTTCCCTTTCTAAAGAGTATAGGTCAACCCCATTTCACAGTATACACATTTTCACAGTATACACATTTATTTCAATGACTCGCATGAATTCTGTGTGTGACTCCACTGACATTTAGTCAGTTAATGTGTACTACTGAAGCAGGCCCTGCTGGTTGCTCTATTATTGTGTAACCTTCTGTATTCCTCACTACAAAGGTAAAGTAAATATCCATTTCTGAAAAGAACTGCTGTAATAGTATTTAATGGTATTTTCTGAGCATATGCTAGTGCTGTTTTTCTTTCTTGCTAAACCAACTTGCATTTATCTTCTTACCTTTCCTCCCACTGTGTATAAACAAACCTCAAGGCAAACTACTGCCATGCAAGTCCATTTACTAGCAAAGAAAAGAAAAACAAAATAGCTTTAATCTTAATTCAGCTCAAATCAACAAGCATTTATTGAGCGCTCATTTCATGCCAGATGCTGATACAGGAATTGGGGAAACAAAATGCAATTACTTTCTATCTTTAAGGAATTTAGCAGGGGAAGTGGGTATATTTAAAAAAAAAAGAAAAGAAAAAAATTTCAATTTAATAAATGTTAAAAATATATCTTTAATGCAATGTATGATGGTCTACAAAACTCATTTTAGCACAGTATTTAAAAACATGGACTGTGGAGGGCCATATTGCCTGGGTTTCAATCCCAACTATAACACTTGGTATGTGTGTAATTTGGGGCAAGTAACTTAACTTTTCTGTGTCCCAGATTTTTAACCTACAATGAGGATAAAATTAATACCTACAGACTCCTTTGGTATCTGCAGGTGATACTAAAATCCACAGTTCTCAAGTCCCATATGGGAAATGACATGGTACAGTCAGCCCTCCATATTCACAATTCTGCATCCATGGATACAAAGAGCTGAGTGTATATTTCATAGTGTCACTATAAGTTAATATTTATATTAAACATAAAGGAGTTATTATTTATGAAGTTGTTAATATAGTATCTGGCATATATTAGGTGTAATTGTTTATTGAATACAATAATGGAGGGTTAATTAATTGCTTAGGAGATAAAAGAAATGTTGATCCCAGTAGAACATTTAAGAGAAATACTTCAGAGAATAGGCATTACTTAATAAAAGTCTTTAAAGATGAGTCATATTTTACAAAAAGGACAAGAAGGAGGAAACAAAAAAGGATACATGAGTGTGTCAAGTCCCTAGAATATCTAGTAAAGGTCTAGCAAAGGGCCTTCTACAACTAGAAGAAACCGTCATTAAAAAGAGCAAATGAAACTTAGTCTGATCAGGAGGATGGGAATAAATTGCAAAAATACAAGTTAAAAACAAAATTTTGGTGAGCAAGCAATGGAGTTTTTAAATTTAGAAAGAGTGGTGTGATTAGATTTGTTTTAGACAAGTTTCATTTATAGTATGGAAGATTAATTGGATTAACAGGGACTAGAGATAACATGACTGGTTAAGAAATCATAGTCTGGGAAGAGACATCCTGGCCCAGAAAAGCAGGATATCAAAGCAGGCTGGGAGAAGGAGGTGAAGAAACATGGCTCCATCCTAGTAGAAGACAAAACCTTTCGCATGGGTGAAATGATCAACCTCCTCCAGGAGAGAAGCTAACATACTCTGTAAAATGCTTAAGCAATTTCCTGATAAATGCTAGTGTTGCAAGATTTCTTCTGGGAAACTTATAAACCACCAATCTAGCTAGTTGTCAGTTAATGACATTTAACCAGATATTCTCTTTTTCTTGTATTTAGTCTAACCAGGGTCATCTGATCATTCTTTTTCCCTGTAATAAAATGTCCCAACTAAGACAAGATCTTGAAATTAATCTTCTTACGTCTCCTTCCTTAGAGAAAGCTTGATATAAAATTTGACACATGCCCATCACCAAATTAGCAGGAAAATAACAGACAAAGAAAGCAGAAATTTGGAGGAAAACAATGCCATTGGTTGGAAGTTTTTGAGTTAAAAGAACCTGCAGAATATCCAGGTAGAAAGTCAGAGGAGGATGAAAGTAGCTACTATTTGTTGAGTGTGCTACATAGAAGCCACCATGACAAATATTTACTTATCTGTAAACTTAACAACAATTGTGCAACTAATATCATCATTCCCATTTCATGGATACAAACACTGAAATAAAGGGATGCTATGAAATGTTCCCAAGGCCACTTAACTAATAGATTGCTACAATGAGATCCAGATCCTAATACCTTGATGTTAAGGTCTATGCAAACTCTATTATGCCAAACTCAGTCTGGCATCTAGTGATTAGGAATGATTATTTATTGTCACAAATACAATTGTTATCCAGGTTTGAATCTGTGACATAACTTCCTGGGCCTTAGTATCCTCATCTGTAAGAAGGATATAATGTTTGCCTCATAAGACTTCTGTGAGTATTTGACAAGAATGTTGCAAGTGCATGACAAACAGTAAATAATCAGAATAACTCTTACCACCATTACAATCATTTATGATAATCTGGTTTAGAAATACATTCTGTGGGGAGACATGGCTATGATGACAGCAAAAATTGAAAGCAAATGACTTGATTGAAAGAATTTCATTTAACTTATATAAGTATAAACGTCATGTCAATGTTTATTTCCTCTCATCCCAACCCAGAAAAGATACAGAGGTCTTGAGTTATCCCATGAAACTACTATCTACTATGTATATCTTATATTGTGATGCTGCTGAGAACCCAAATGTGAAAGACATATTCTGCCTTCTGTATTTACCGCCTGGTGGCAAAGAGAGGAGTAAACAAATAGCTACAGTGATGATGTGATGAAGCAGTTATTGGATTAATGTCAGGTCACTTCTACTTCAGGGTAATCTAGTGTAGCCAGGTTAGTTACAGGGTAGGCTGGTTTGGAAATTCAGCTCAAAGGAGGATTACATTATGAGTTTGAAGCTCATGCTACAACAGATCCGAACCTCAGATTAGCCTTCAATTTGACCCAACATTCTGATCTCCCACTGGGTATGGCATAATCTAGGGTTAGGTCAGCTTTTCTATGGACATGGAATAGTTGCTCAGGATATGAGTGTTAAATTCAGCAGCCTTTGGGTATAAAGACTCCAAGAAACAGAACTATCTGACACTGGCTAATATGAGTTGGGAGACCAAACATGAAAAGACTAAGAGGGAGTTTCTCTGGAGTCACATCATTACATATCTATTAAGCATTTTCTCTGTTCTCACCTGTGTGAAAACAATAGGTTAGATCAGAAAGGGAAAAAAAAAGAACATTGATCTCTGCCCTCCTATGACTTGCAATCTAGTTTAGAAGAGAGTTAATGTACATAAAACTAAAAAATAATGTCCCAATAACAATAAATTCAAGGCCTTTTATGGCCAAGACATACGGCCAATAACATATATTATCTTCTACAAACATAATACAAATCTTGTGAGGTAGAAAAAAATCTCCATGTTTACAGATGAAAAGAATATCTAGAGAAAAATACCCTAGAAGTGGCATTTTATAAGTGACTCCAGATGATGCCCACACAGCTCTTCTCCACAAGAGGTACTTAGGAATCAGTAAACTTATTTATACTGTGCATCATACAGAACAACTCAGGGACCAGTGGCATTTCTCTCACTTGGGAGCTGGTAAGTGATGCAGAGTATTGGGCTCCAACTCAGATGTACTGCATTAGAATCTGTATTTTAATGATGATTCTTTTACAATTAAATTCAATAGTCCTGACATGAAAAGCTATAGGCACCCTAAAACAAAAGAAGTTAAAGTAAGCTAACCTAATTGATAAAATCCTAACAGAGGAAAGAGGACTAAGGGTAAATAGGATTTGGATCAGCACACAGGAAGGGGAAGGACATTTGGAATTCAGGGAGGCAACAGCGCTAAAAACACAAGATGGACTTAAATCCAGAGATTCGTGAACTGGTGACGAATTTGACAAGAAGTTTTTACATCAGACCTCTCCTTTAGGAAGCAAACTACATCCCTTGGACCAGTCTCTTTTCCTTTTCTTTAGTACTATATCCACAAATTGAGAACATAGAATGAAACTCCTGATTTTATTTCCCACACTGTAGCCATGTCAGATGCTCCCACAGGTGACCCATTTTCAAATGAAAGTGGTCTTCTGAGAATACTTCCTAGCTATCCCCAGGCAGTCTGATTTGCTATGATCTTTCAGAGGTGACTGTAGTGAGGCTACTGAAAATTTAATTTTCCCTTTGGTTCTGAAACAGAAAGCACCTTTAACAACACTATTGTTTGGTCTGGAATTGTGGCTAGTGTCAGACAGGCTGAGGGTGCTGAAGGACAGATTAGATTATATCAGAAGGCACTGACCTCTGCTCCCCTCTGTGGCCGAAAAGCAGTAAGGTCAAGACAGGAAGTACTTGAAACACTCCCAGGACAAGCAGAAGCACAGGCTGAGCGAGCAATACCAGGATAAAGAGCGGGGACACCTGCACTCAGTGATGTACAGGTTGCCACTCGCAAAGCTTGAGTCCTAAGCACAGAGGTGTGTACCTGCTCGGCCACTCAGTCGTGTCCGACTCTTTGCGACCCCTATGGACTGTAGCCCACAAGGCTCCTCTGTCCATGGGATTTTTCAGGCAAGAATACTGGAGTGCGGGTTGCCATTTCCTCCTCCAAGGGATCTTCCCAACCCAGGGATCGAACCTGCGTTTCCTACGTCTCCTGCATTGGCAGGCGGATTCTTAACCACTGCACACCACCTGGAAAGCCCAAGGACAGAGGACAGAGATGCAAATAAAAGGCCACCCTCTGAAGGGGAAAGCAGGTTCATAGGAAGAACTCACCCTTGAACGAGATCCTTATGGGGTGGGGACACATGCAGGCTCTGCACCGAGCAGCAGCTTGGTACAACGAGCAAGGCTCACTTCAGCCCAGTGGCAGAACTCCAAGTGCCATCTTAGGCTTTAACCTTGCCTGAAACTTGCCACCAAATACTCAAAACCTTGAGTGCCTTAAGTTGTTTAGTTTGTGTTCTGAATTCCTTTTATATGACAGATCGGTGTTGGGGTTTTTGTTTGTTTGTTTGTTTTTACATTTTTCTTAAACCCTCAGGTATAAGTTGGCTCTGGAAATTTAGCAAGTATACCACTTGAACTCTAAAGAATTCTGTTTTCTAGGTCCCAAGTTTTCAATGGCTAAAACCTGTGGGAATTTTGGAGAGAGATATTTAATTTAAAATCTAGAAATTCCAACATGATGCTCTTCTAGAGGTGAAGAGAGATATTTTGAATACAGCAAGTAGCTATTAATAAGTTTATTTTAACCAATGCAAGCTAAAGCAATAGATATATAACACTTGTGATGTAAGGATTAAAATGAGAGAGATAAAAGGGGACATCAACTAAGGAAGTTCCAATTTTGTAAGTAGCTGTGCATAAAATCATCAGCTCCCAGACTTGCATAAATTAATTCTGCTCTTCCCTCTCTCAATTCCCTATAGTTGGCAGTATCCCACCAGTTCCTAAGTTTGCTCTTAAATGTCACTAGAGCCTCCACTCAGAATTACACCCTAATTACAACATACACATTTGGGGATACTTTTATGTTAGGAATTTGTGCAAATTTAACAAATGAAACTAGATGAATCGAAGCAAGGAGAACCACATGAGAAACATAATGTGGGTGCAAAGATAAAAAACATTAGGCAATATTCCCAACATTTTCTCCTTTAGCATTAAGTGTTTATCAAGGCTGCACACTGCAATAATGGTGACTAATGTTGCATGGTATAATGGAAAATGATTGAGTGATATATTAGAGCAGTAGCCCCACATCTGAGTGTATACTTAACAGCTTGGCTGGTTTCAGTATGTGCCAAAATTACAGATACTGAGCTGGCAGGTTTAACTAAAAATGGTTGAGAAAGAAATCACTGAAATAAAATGCAACATGGTTAAATTATCTTAACACTACTTCCCCCTGTTATCACACAAAATGACTTTGCTGCTCTTCAGCAAAATTATTTTCATGTAAAATTTCACTTAGTCCATATAACATTTTCATGGGTGCCCTGCTAATTAAAGAACAAAACACATCATCCTTATACTGGTGGAGGAAAAACAGCATTCACAATGGCTTTCCATATTGTCCTGAGTCTTGGAGACTTGGTATGACCAAACCGACCATCACTAAAAACCTTGTGTGTGAGGCAATATTAAATGAGGGTTTAGCTAACATTTATATTCCAGGTCCTAAATATAGTAATTGTTCAAGGTGAAATAAAGTCTTTTACTTCCTTGTAGGGCAGTTCCACACACATTTCAAACCAATCCTCACCTCCTCTAATCAGTGACAAAGAGGCAGGCGCCAGCTCCTTTAACTTTAATTCTTTCCAACAATACAATCTAATGAAAAAATAAATAAATAATTCCAGCAATTCGACCTTACAGTAAATATCTACTAAACTAATTTTATTTACCTAATGATCATCATTAGGATTATGAGGAGATGGTTGTTTGGCATCACCGACTCAATGGACATGAATTTGAGCAAATAGAGTGATGGAGATGGGAGCCTGGTGTGCCTTAGTCATGGGATCACAGTCAGACACAAACTTAGTGACTGAGCAACAAAAACAACAATGATTTTCATTACATAATTGGGCATGCAATTCCTTGCAAGTGTTTAAAACCTAAAAGCAGTTTTAAAAGGTCTCAATATAGCAATATATATATATATATATATATATATACATATATCCTACTATGTATGTATAGTATTGAAATATATGTATGAAGGCAATGGCACCCCACTTCAGTACTCTTGCCTGGAAAATCCCATGGACGGAGGACCTGGTAGGCTGCAGTCCATGGGGTCGCACAGAGTCGGACACGACTGAAGCAACTTAGCAGCAGTAGCATATATATTTATTAGAAAATAATTATTGATAAAATCATAGTAATGAGATATATAAAACAGTACTGTAGTTCTCTGTTTAAAATTTAAATGCCAGAAATGCACATATAAAATAGTTCCAGTATAAGGCTACATAATCATTCTTCTTACCCTAGTCATTGTTTTCCCAGGATTGTTACAATTTCCTAAAGATTCAATATTTGATACGATTTTTCACATTCTTTCAAACTTTTTTTTACCAATCCTACTTTTAAAATCATTTCTTTTTTTTTCTTTAGCACTTCCCTTTTGTTCACCACTTTTGAATTTTCTAGATAAATATATCTAGTAATAATTGGAATTCATAACTTTCTAGGTGAAAGGAATGATCAAACTGACAATGTGTTTCAACAAAATATTTATATAATTAACTAATGTGATGTTCACATTTTAAATGAATAGACAAACTGTAATAATACTATCTCTAGATTACCTTATAATCACAACTTTACAAAGTACACAGTATTGGTTCAAATGTATAGCTTTGTTTTTGACATCTGAAAGATAGATAAGATGATAGAACAGTCTATATGTCTAGAAGTCATCATATCCAATTCTTATTAAGCACTTAGGAGGGATATACTTGAACATTTCATCATCTTCCACCTGGTAAATGCCTAATAAAGATTTGAAGAAAGCAAAAATATCAGTATTCTCCTAAATTCATCAAAAAATGTATAATTTCATGTTTTGCTTATACAAAGTTGGCAAAACAAAACAAAACAAAAGTTTGTTAAGTGTAGAAATTATTTATCATTTTTACACTTTGCTGATAATTACTCTAACTTATTTATCACAAAAATAAGGAAGATGTATTCAGGACCACAGCTAATAAAATAAATAAGATCAAGATTGAGACAATACCTCCAAATGCTGAAAGGAGATGCTACTCCTTCCAATTAAATTCATAATAGTTGATAGGTTACATAAGATTGGAGCTCTTTTATTTATTAGATTATAGGGGAAATATTAGTCGATCCTAAAGGAAGTTAAACAGTTCACCTTTTGAAACTAGTGTCTGTCAGTTCAGTTCAGTTCAGTTCAGTCGCTCAGTCGTGTCTGACTCTCTGTGACCCCATGGACTGCACCATGCCAGGCTTCCCTGTACATCACCAACTTCTGGAGCTTGCTCAAACTCATGTCCATTGTGTCAGTGATGCCATCCAACCATCTCATCCTCTGTCGTCCCCTTATCCTCCTGCCTTCAATCTTTCCCAGCATCAGGGTCTTTTCCATTGAGTCAGATCTTCGCATCAGCTGGCCAAAGTATCAGAGTTTCAGGTTCAGCATCAGTCCTTCCAATGAATATTCAGGACTGATTTCCTTTAGGATGGACTGGTTTTATCTCCTAGCAGTCCAAGGGACTCTCAAGAGTCTTCTCCAACACCTCAGTTCAAAAGCATCAGTTCTTAGGCCCTCAGCTTTCTTTAGTGAATTTAGCAGGAGAAATTAGTCTCCTCAATTAAGGTAATCTAATCTTTTAAATTGATTAAAATGATTCCCAGTAGAGGACATGCTAAATGATTGCTTGCTTATTGAAAACAAGAACTTTAGCCAGAACCTCAGAGACTATCATTAATGTTATCTCAATTTAAGCCCTATTGAGTTCATTAATATGCTTATACAACATACTAAGAGAGAACATTGATAAGTAGAAGAGAGGGAATTTAGATATTATATATTCTGTAGAAGTTATTTTTTAAAGTGCAAGAAGCATTGAATTACTCCATAAGCATTTGATGAGAACCTACTGGTTAGACCAGCAGAGAATGTTAGATTTTTGTTTTTTCCCCAATGAAGTACCTTTATCAAAGGAAAATCAACCTTTAACTACAGGGGTCTGCAATTAAAATACAAATCACCTAGCCATAAGTACAAAATGTCTTTGAATATTTGTGTTTGGCCTTTAAAACCCATTAGTACTCTGTAATTTATCTTTTTATTTTAATATAAATAGATATGTTAATCCAGGTCCTCTGAGAAGTATATGCCAAAACAGGATTAATTGTGGAACAGATTTATGAGAAGAAATGCTTGTGAAGGGAACTGGCAAGGGACCTGAGGGAGGTCAGGAGGGCTGTTTGACCACACCCCAATCTGTTCCTTGTGAAGGAAAGTGAGGAGGAAGGCAGGTTGAATGGAAGAGTCTTAGAAGGTAGTGCAGGTCCAAGGAAGTTTGACAAAAACAATATAAGTCCTTGATCTAAATGTCACCTTTTGAAAAAGCTCTCTATTTCCAAGAGATAGGCCTGCCTTATCCCTGTTCTGCTTAGCCATTGGCTGGGAACAGCCCAGAGGAAATGTGGGAAACAGGCTCACTAAAGACCAATACTTAATCATAGTCTATAATCTTATGATTAGGTATTAGTCATTTATTATATTCCAGCATTTTGCCATGGAATTCTCCAGGCAAGAGTACTGGAATGGGCAGCCATTCCCTTCTCCAGGGGATCAAACCCTGGTCTCCTGCATTGCAGGCAGATTCTTTACTGTCTGAGCCACCAGAGAAGCCCTATTATATTATATATTAAATATTATTATGTATAGACTGTTTCCCCTCCCCCATGAGGACTTATATTTAATAAAAGGATTACAACTGGAAGAACAGAAAGGTTCAGGCTCTATTTAAGAAGGAACTTTTAGGAAAACCTAAAGATAACATGGAAGGAAGAAAAAAAAAAAAACTAATGGAAATTGAATATTTAACTACAGTTAAAGCAAACTTTAAAGACAGCCAAACTCCAGGATCTGAATCAAGATGGCCAATCAGGAAAATCCTGAGCTCATCTTCCTCAGTGGGCATACCAAAATCACAAGTGTTTACAGAAAAACTACCTCTGAGAGAGACCCAGAGAAAGCAGACAAGGCTCTTCGCAAGTGAAGATAAAAGAAGAAAGCCATAATGAAATGGATAAAAAGTCATAGAGTCCGTGTCGTAGGATCCACACCCTTGGTGCAATGACCTACCAGTGAGAGGAGTATCACAACCACAGAGGTCCTCCCTGACGAGTAAGGGGTCCGATCCCCACACTGAGCTCCCCAGCCCAGGGGTCTGGTACTAGGAAGACAAGTTTTCAAAATTTCTGGCTATTAAAATCTATGGGGTTTATATTTAGGAGAGCTGGAGGACTGCAAAAAACCAAGTCTCCATTATCAAAGGGCATGCACAAAATCTCTCTTGATCCAAGTATCAGCATAGAGACAGTTTGAAAAGTGCTGGAGTCAGTCCCACTCGCTGATCTTTGAGAGACCTCTAAAGAAGTCTGGCAGCTGGGACTAAGATGCTGGGGAAAGCCAAGGGTGATCTCGTCTATTATGCTGAGGCTGACATTAATGGACACCGTTTTGGGTTCATCAGTGTGCTCACAGATGCTCCACACCACCAAGCATCACCATCAGCCACACTGGGGGCCTAGGCTGCCCACAAGTGTACCTGTAGTGGTCATGCACCCCTGGGACTCACAGCCAGCAATGTCGGGGACCTATCCTACCCATAGCATGCCTGCAGAAACTGTACGTGGTGGAACCTTGTGGCCAGCTAGGTCAGGAAACAACCACACATTCCAGCACACCTGCAGCAGTCAGCCCCATCACAACAAAAAGTTGCATGCAGCCTACATAGGGAACGCCCCTGAAGCATCTCACTCTGGTGGCCAGAGAGGAGTTTGTTGCTGGATCCCATAGAGCCATTCCTACCTATGGCCACTTCACCAAGATTTAGAGACATAACACACATACCTGAAAAAAAAAAAAAAAAAAACAGAAATTTGGCAATATGAGGACACATATGAATATTGAATATTTTCTAAATGAAAGAATAAGGCAAAACCTTAAAAAAATAAACAAAATAGAGAGAAGCAACTTACCCAATACAGAGTTTAAGGTAATGATCATAAAGATTCTCTCTGAACTCAGAAGAATGAATTTTCACAGTAAGAACTTAAAGAGTTAAAAAATATAAAAAAGAACAAATCAGAGCTGAATGACTGAAATGAAAAATGCACTAGGGGAAACAATGGGAGATTAGATGATATAGAAGAGCAGACCAGTGATAAGACAAAGCAGGGGAAATCACTCAGGTTGAACAGAAAAAAGAATTAAGATAAATGAAGATAGTTTAAGGGATCCCTGAGACAACATCAAGCATACTAACATTCCATTCTAGGGCTCTCAGAAGAAGTGAATTAGAAAGGGGCAGAAAACTTATTTGACGAAATGATAGCTGAAAACTTTCATAACCTGGAGAAGGAAACAGACATACTGGTCCAGGAAGCACAGATTTCCAAATAAGATGACCCCAAAGAGGTCCACACCAGGACACATTATAATTAACATGGCAATATAAAAATTAAAACTCTTAAAAGTAGCAGGAGAAAAGTAACTAGTTACATACAAGGGAACTCAGATAAAACTATCAGTTGACATTTTAGCCCAAAGTTCACAGGCCAGAAGTGAGTGCCATGGTATACTCAAGGCACTGAAATTTAAAACAAAACAAAAACAAACAAAAGGAAATCTTTGACCAAAAATATTCTAGTTAGCAAAGCTACCAGTCAAAATGGAAGGAGATATAAAGAGCTTTATACACAAGCAAAAGCCAAGGGAGTTTTCCACCACTAAATGATCTTAAAAGAAATGTTAAAAGGATTTTTCTAAGTGAAAAAGAAAAAGCCAAAACTAAAAATACAAAAATTATGAAAGAAAATATTCTCACTGATAAAGTAGCAGTATCAACCACTTAAAAAAACTAGTAGAAGATTAAAAGACAAAAGTAGTAAAAATCATCTATATCTACATATCTACATATCTTAGTATGTAGCTAAGGAATACACAACATAAAAAGATACAAAACAGTACATCAAAACCAACCAACATGGAAGGAGGGGCAAAGTTTAGAATGAATTCAAATTTAAGAGATTATAATCAGCTACATATGTATGTAATTATATAGTATCATCAGACTAATCATACACCAAAACTTTTAATTATCTATTAAAAACTAAAGAGAAAGGGATCTAAACATAATACTTAAGTTATTTACCAAATACAAAGGAAGAGAGCAAAAGAAAACGCGGGAAAAGAAAGAACTACAAAAACAAAACAATTAACAAAACGGCAATAGTATATACTTACCAATAATTATTTTAATGGACTAAATGCTCCAATCAAAATACACAGGACTGCTAAATGGACAAAAATAACAAGGCCCATATATATGCTGTATCACGTCAGCTCTAAAGACAATCATAAATCGAAAGTGAAGGGGCAGAAAAATATATCCATTTAAATAGAAATAGAAAGCTTGAGTAACAATACTTATATCAACAGAATAGAATTTAAAACAAATATTGTAACAAGAGACAAAGAACAGCATTGCATAGTTACAAAGGGATCAACTCAACATGAAGATATAATACTTGAAAATATCTATATGCCCAATAAAATCAACTAAAGATAAAATGTAACACTTGAAATCATAAAAGTCTTAGAAGGAAACAGACAGTACACTTTGACATTGGTCTTAGCAATATTATTTTTTAGATCTGTCTCCTCAGGCAAAGGATATAAAAGCAAAAATCAGCAAATGGGACAATATCAAACTAAAAATTTTTGCACAGGGAAGAAAACCACTAGCAAAACAAAAAAAGTAAGATACTGAGTAGGGAAAAAAAAAAGATGTTTACAATAATATATCCAAGAGTTGTTAATATCCAAAACACATAAAGAACTCATACAACTTAATACCAAAAAATACAAGCAATCAAATTAAAAAGTTGGCACATGAGCTGAATTGACATTTTCCCAAAGAAGACATCCAGATGGCCACATGGAAAAATGCTCAACATCTCTAATCATCATGGAAGTTAAAAAATCAAAACCACAGTGAAATATGATCTCACACCTGTCAAATGGCTATTATCTAAAAGACAATGAATACCAAGTGTTGGTGAGAGTGTGCAGAAAAGGAAACCCTTAGACACTGTTGATGGGAGTGTAAATTGGTGCAGTCCTATGGAAAACAGAAGAGATTCCTCAAAAAATTAAAAATAGAACTACCATGTGATCCAGCAACTCCATTTTGGGGCATATATCTGGAGAAAATCATAATTAAAAAAGATAATACACCCCAATATTCATTGTGGCATTATTTACAATAGCTAGGACATGGAAGCCACCTAAATGTCCATGAACAGAGGAATGGATAAAGAAGATATGATACATATGTACAATGAAATATTAGCTATAAAAAGGAACAAAATTGTATCATTTGTAGAGATGTGAATGGACCTAGAGAGTATCACAGCTATCTGAAGTCAGAAAGAAAAAGACAAATACCGTATATTAACACATATAAGTGGAATCAAAAAAAATAGTATAGATGATCCTCTCTGAAAAGAAGACATATTTATTTTATTTTAAAAGATCACATAGATAATTAGTGTCTGGACCAGGATATAAATGAAGGTAATGTGGTGGTAGAATCTGCACTTCTCCACTCATGCTGTTTCCCAAGTTTTCATGAAAAGGAATTCTAGGTTTAGTCTACTGCAACATTTTCAGGTATCAAAGTGCCCTACTTCTTAGTCTTGTCTTTCTGTTATCTCTGTCATTCTTCAGGTCTCCCAGTTTTATGTGATGCTTTCATTTTACCACTGGTTCTAGAACTGCACGTTATGTAAACCAGAAGCCAGAATAAGGGGAAGAAATGATTCCTTTAGTTTTCTAAAGAAATAATATTTGTGAGGGCTAGTGGCCAGGCCACTCAGCATGACTGTTCACCATGAACATCCTCTAGGATGCTCTGAATGCTAGCTTCATTGCCATGATGTGGTGTGGCCAGGAAAACT
Source organism: Bos taurus (assembly GCF_002263795.3). NCBI lineage: Eukaryota > Metazoa > Chordata > Mammalia > Artiodactyla > Bovidae > Bos > Bos taurus. The sequence continues at coordinate 16,834,371 of NC_037338.1, read as the reverse complement.
CGGACAAGTTGACCCACATAAGTGTCTTCCCAGCTGAGAACTGCCTGAGTGCCATGTTGAATCCAACACAAATGACCTGCGGGTGAGTTTTGTCATGGCATTTTTAAAAACTGCTCTTATTCATTATTCTTAATATAATTTGAATAAATATAGTCTGAAAGTCAGTCTTTTCCTGTAGCTCCAGAAAAGCATCAGGCATACAGCTGACTCTTTCAACAGGTCAGGACCTAAACAGCAAAATCTCAAAAATTCTAATTACTCTTTGCTCTGCTCTGACATAGACCAGTGTCCCAATCTACATGGACTTAATGTCAACCTCATATTTCTTACTAATACAATTTTGACTGCAAACACACAGACAGTCACACACATTCCTTGGCCAGTTCACCTGTAAAACAGTCAAAATTAGAGTATTTACAGAGGTTTTTGAAGTTCTAAATTAACTGCCATTAGTCTGACATATTGTCAGAGTAGAATGGTTATATCCCTTGTTTACAAAAAATATAGAAAGAAACAGTGCCAATCCAACAAATAAGCATCTGCCCACCTAGTACAATTTGAGAGAGATAGAAGTTACTTTTATTATTTTCATTCTTTCATTCCAAGAAAAGTTCACCCATCTACCTACCTGACAGTCAATACTTAAATGTCAAGGCATTGGCATACAATAAAGATAGTTCATAATTGTAGCTACTCTGCCTAATATTGCATTAACTCATTAGCAACTGAGGGGACAAGAATACAAACTTTAGAATTATAAGGTGTGAAGTTCAAATCTTGTTTTTTGTCACTTTTTAGCTATATGACTAGGTAAAGCAGTTAGTTGTTCATACCACTTAAATATGGGAATAACAGTACCAACTTGTGAGTTTTCTGTGAGGATAAAACAGATACAGAGTGCCTGTGATAGTGAGTTGGTCATGAGAGATAAACTTAGAAACTTCCTATTTGTTTATAGACAACTTGAGGGCAGACAACACTACTGCAGTGAACAAAGTTTGAGAGAGACTAAAACTCAGAATTTATTACACTGCCTTTTCATTGTCTGTGACAGCTCATGACCTAAAATGTGACTTATTTTGGTTCTTTCTAATTCAAGAAATTTACTGATTCAAGTGCAAATCTCTTTCTACCTCCAATTTCACTAGACTTGATGTCTCAAGGGTAATTTTTAGGTTCCAAAAATATTCAGTGGTTTACTTCTTATATTCAAGACTCCATTTTTGTTCTTAAGCTTTACATCCAACATACAAACTTTTTATTCTATTTAAATTCCCAGAGAATTTTTACAATGATCACATTTATAAACTTAAACTGTCAATGTTTTAAATTACATTCATAAATTTTATATATTTCATTTCCTGTTTAAGTAATTTGGTTAACTTCTAAAACAAAATTTCCCCTAATGTTTTTAATAAAACCAGAAGAATTAAAACAATAAATCTGGTGATTCTTCAATTATTTTAAGTTTCCTAATATAATACATAATCTTAGTAAATTATAAGTCTAAAGCAATTACTCATGGCATATTTTAAATTAGAATCACAGGTTATTTTTCTACTTGAAAAAGCCAAATCCTCTTTACTATTACAACAAACAAAAATGCTAAATTTGGACAATTTATTCTTTAGCATAAAAATATTAATGCTACAGATATGATTCTATCAGTAATTTTATACGTTTAATCCTAAATCTTTCTGTGATTAAGGATATTAAGGAAACAATTATACCACTCTATCCATCTTCTCAGAAAGTTATTCAGGTCATTAAAGATCAAAAATACAAGTCAGATATATAAGGTCTGCTGCTGCTGCTGCTAAGTCGCTTCAGTCATGTCCGACTCTGTATGACCCCATAGACGGCAGCCCACCAGGCTCCCCCGTCCCTGGGATTCTCCAGAGCTACAAATATCTAGGGTGATTTTTTTCCCCTCACAATCCCAATTGTCAGGATGTCTTCCATTTTTAGGCACTTTATCTTAGAGTCTTAAACTGAAGAAGGAGGGTTAACCCATTTTCCTATACTTGAATCACATCCTTACCTCATTCTGCAATTTTGTTATATAACTTTGCAACATTTCACCTGGGCTCTTACATCGGTCAATAAAATCTGGCTCTAATTTTATAGATCCAATCAGATAAGATCAGATCAGTTGCTTAGTCGTGTCCAACTCTTTGCGACCCCATGAATCACAGCACACCAGGCCTCCCTGTCCATCACCAACTCCCAGAGTTCACTCAGACTCACGTCCATCGAGTCAGTGATGCCATCCAGCCATCTCATCTTCTGTTGTCCCCTTCTCTTGCCCTCAATCCCTCCTAGCATCAGAATCTTTTCCAGTGAGTCAACTCTTTGCATGAGGTGGCCAAAGTACTGGAGTTTTCAGCTTTAGCATCATTCCTTCCAAAGAAATCCCAGGGCTGATCTCCTTCAGAATGGACTGGTTGGATCTCCTTGCAGTCCAAGGGACTCTCAAGAGTCTTCTCCAACACCACACTTCAAAAGCATCAATTCTTCGGCGCTCAGCCTTCTTCACGGTCCAACTCTCACATCCATACATGACCACTGGAAAAACCATAGCCTTGACTAGATGAACTTTTGTTGGCAAAGTAATGTCTCTGCTTTTGAATATGCTATCTAGGTTGGTCATAACTTCCCTTCCAAGGAGTAAGCATCTTTTAATTTCATGGCTGCAGTCACCATCTGTAGTGACATTCTTTACAAATGCACTCTATCTCTAAGGGTGGACACTTTCCAGATTTTAAAATTGTAGCCATGGGAACTCTGCACACCTCTTGTGGCTCTTTCCATTTCTACAATATTAAGCTCGTTGTCCTGCTTAAAACTGAAGGAAAGAAAAGGTTCAACTTAAATACAGCCTAAAAGCACATACAAAAAATTATTTCAGATTAACCAAAGGAAAAGACATGGACTCAGATGACATGTTGAAAAGCTCTATGGGGTACCATTCACACCAGGGCATGGAATTGTGAGTGTGCCAGGCACTGTTATGGGTATTGAAGACACATTACAAACAAGGCCTTTGCTCTTCTGGGGCTTAAATTTAAGTAGGAAAAAAAGCCGATAAGTGAATGATCAAATAGCAAAATCAGATCATTAAGAGTTTCTTTCATTCTTTTTTTTTTTTTGATGAGTGCCATAAAGGCAATAAAGTAGAGCAGCATAATAGAGAGTAACAGTAGATGACTATGGAAAGAATCGTTTTGAAAATGGTAACCAATAAAGCCTAAGGAGGTGACATTTGAGCTGTTGGATGACAAAGATTTGATTTGTGGAAAGCTAAGGAACAGTTTTGAAGGCACTTTTCCAGGGAGGAGAAGACCAGACTAGTATGACTGGAGACAAATGAGTATGGAAAGGTGTGATGTGAGCTGAGGATGAACAGAGTGTGGGATAGAGCAAATGAGCATAAGAGGCTTTGGTAGAGCCATGGTAAGAAGTTTGAATATATTGGAAGATTTTTGAGTTTACACCAAGGGAGATATATGTTTTGATTTATGTTTTTAAGATTCCTTTGGCTTTGATGTAAAGCCTAAATATTAGGGAAACAAGAAAGCTCAGGTGAGTGATATTGGTGGCTTAGTCTAGAGTTGAGGAAGGGAAGATAAGGGACACGGACAGTCCTGAGATGTTCCTTGGAGGCAAACTTTTCAGAATGGTTTAGATGCTGGGGGATGATGGAAAGTGTTAAGTTAAACACGATTCCTGGTTTGTGGATTGGCTGGCTAAGTAGACGTTCATGCCACTTGTCAAGATGGAGAAGATTAAGGAAGAGGAGGTGGTGGGAAAGGGGGAGGCAATTTGTGATGCAAAAGAGAGAGACAGTAACAGTGGTAACATAGCCTCGACATGAGAGAAGATGGAAGCCAGAATACAGGAAAGATGGGGCTGGGGGACAGACTAACTGGGAAAAGAAGAACTTATTTTTTTTTTGTAATCAGAGGAAAAACAAATGGGCAAATGATAGTTAAAGTTTAAGATTTTGAGGAGGAAAAATAGAGCAATTTAGGTGACTTATTGCTGATAATAATCAAAAGAAGGAATAATACAGTTTATATATTACTTTTATTGCAGTCTATCCTAAAGGAAATCAGTCCTGAATATTCATTGGAAGGACTGATGCTGAAGCTGAAGCTCTAATTCTTTGGCCACCAGATGTGAAGAACTGACTCACTGGAAAAGACCCTGATGCTGGGGAAGATTGAGAGCAGGAGGAGAAGGGGACGACAGAGGATGAGATGGTTGGATGGCATCACTGATTCAGTAGACATGAGTCCGAGTAAACTCCAGTTGGCAATGGACAGGGAAGCCCGGCATGCTGCAGTCCATGGTGTCTCAAAGAATCAGACATGACTGAGCAACTGAACAACAATGACTAAATTAAAATTATTTCGTTTGCTAAGAAAGTTCTTTATCAAATGTAAATGTAGATAAAAGTAATGTAAGCCTGATTGCTACAGTGTATTTTCATTACAGATGTGGAAATATAGACAAGCCTTAGCACTTATTGGAGAAGGCAATGGCACTCCACTCCAGTACCCTTGCCTGGAAAATCCCATGGACGGAAGGGCCTGGTGGGCTGCAGTCCATGGGGTCACTAAGAGTTGGACACAACTGAGCGACTTCACTTTATTTTTTCACTTTCATGCATTGGAGAAGGTAATGGCACCCCACTCCAGTACTCTTGCCTGGAAAATCCCATGGACGGAGGAGCCTGGTGGGCTGCAGTCCATGGGGGCACTAAGAGTCAGGCATGACTGAGCGACTTCACTTTCACTTTCATGCTTCGGAGAAGGAAATGGCAACCCACTCCAGTGTTCTTGCCTGGAGAATCCCAGGGACGGGGGAGCCTTGTGGGCTGCCGTCTATGGGGTCGCACAGAGTCGGACACGACTGATGCGACTTAGCAGCAGCAGCAGCAGTAGCACTTATTAGTAATCAGACTTGTTCATTGACCATTGTCTTTTGGTGATCAAAAGTTTTTATTTTCCCTTTCTACTATATTTTGTGATGTATTTACTATAGATAACACTGCATGCAATGAGAAGATTAATTTGCTCTGGGGCTATGAAGCTTACAGCAAAGAGACAAACAGCGGTTTTGTATAATATGTAATTACTTACTAGTTTGGGGCTACCCATTGGCATACTAGAGAAAGAGCTTGCAAACTAAAATCAATACACATAATAATTGCCTCTCCTAGGAGAAGTCCCAGGAGGCCTTAACTGGAAAGACAAGTGAGGCAGGTAAGTAAAATGTCACAAAGTCCATTGAGAAAAAAATCACATTTTTTTCCTCTATATCATGCTAACTGTTTTCAATTACCTTTATTTCCTTTATTTAGATGGTGTTAGGTGAATAGGGGAGAAAAGGGAAAATGCTGATATAGACAGTCATCTGACCATGAAAGCTTACTGTGCTAGGCCAATAGGAGACCAAAATTCTCCAAAGAATGCCAAGACTGCTCAAATTGCCATGAGTTAATACAATGCATACCTTAAACAAAACTAAATTGAAAAAAAAAAAAAAAAACAGCATCTAACATTTATATGTATTTCTATTTTTCAGTATTTTTAAGCTTCATTGGAAAAGACTCTGATGCTGGGAGGGATTGGGGGCAGGAGGAGAAGGGGATGACAGAGGATGTGATGGCTGGATGGCATCACTGACTTGATGGGCGTGAGTCTGAGTGAACTCTGGGAGTTGGTGATGGACAGGGAGGCCTGGCGTGCTGAGATTCATGGGGTTGGAAAGAGTCGGACATGACTGAGCGACTGAACTGAACTGAATTGAAGCCATATTGACTATTGTAAATATATGGAGACACAGATACATTCAAACAATATTCAGGAGGTAAACTCAGAGGAATTGGTTAAAAAGTAAGAGGAGTCAGAGATTATTTTCAGGTTTCCTTGTATGACCAGATGGTTGTTAGCACTAATAAATAATGTTGGGAATATAAAATGAAGGTAAGGTTTGAAGTAAAGTTGACAAGTTTACTTCTGTGTTAATACATTGAGTTTGAGGTGCCTATATAGAATGATCATTCTTCATGATTTGCCTGAACTGTGCTGATTTGTGCCTAGTGTCCTGACTTAGTTAGTAATAGCATCCTCAAAAGTCTCTGGCTTTCAGCAATAAATTATATGGTAATGCTAAACCTATAAAACTTGCAGGTAAAGATGCCCTTCAGATGGAGGCCTAAGAGTCAAAATAGTACATAAAAATCAAAACCGATCTGGGCTTAGGATGATGTAGGAGCAAATTACAGGATTCTGTTATTAAGTGAACAAAGGAAAAGTGTCATTTGAGGAATTAAATAATAAATCCATTTTGATTTTAATTGTACTATGTACATCAAAGATATCTTTGGGTAATGAATGGAAATACAGCTTTGAATCCAAATAGTTAGTGAAATAAAGACTTAGAGGCCAGATGAAGAGCAACTGATCAACAAATGCATAATTCAAACACTGAAGACCTAGGGATAATTAAGTTTCAGGGGTCAGTGTCCAGGGTCATATGGATCAAAAACCAGTAAGAGGAACTAAAGGTGTCTAGCAGTGTGATCCAGCTTCCCTGGTAGCTCAGCTGGTAAAGAATCTGCGTGTAATGCAAGAGACCCCGGTTTGATTCCTGGGTGGGGAAGATGCCCTGGAAAAGGGATAGGCTACCCACTCCAGTATTCTTGGGCTTCCCTGGTTGCTCAGCCAGTAAAGAATCATCCTGCAATGTGGGAGACTTGAATTTGATGCCTGGGTGGGAAGATCCACTGGAGGAGGGCATAGCAACCCACTCCAGTAATCTTGCCTGGAGAATCCCATGGACAGAGCAGCCTGGCAGGCTACAGTCCATGGGGTCGCAAAGAATAGGACATGACTGAGCACCTAAACACAGACACACAGCAGTGTGACTGACCCAGTGCTGAATGGGTATCATACAATGATTCAGTTCAGTCGCTCAGTTGTGTCTAACTCTTTGTGACCCCATGAATCAGAGCACGCCAGGGCTCCCTGTTCATCATCAACTCCTGGAGTTCACTCAAACTCATGTCCATTGAGTCAGTGATGCCATCCAGCCATCTCATCCTCTGTCGTCCACTTCTCCTCCTGCCCCCAATCCCTCCCAGCATCAGAGTCTTTTCCAATGAGTCAACTCTTCGCATGGGGTGGCCAAAGTATTGGAGTTTCAGCTTTAGCATCAGTCCTTCCAAAGAACACCCAGGACTGATCTCCTTTAGAATGGACTGGTTGGATCTCTTTGCAGTCCAAGGGACTCTCAAGAGTCTTCTCCAACACCACAGTTCAAAAGCATCAATTCTTTGGCACTCAGCTTTCTTCACAGTCCAACTCTCACATCCATACATGACCACTGGAAAAACCATAGCCTTGACTAGACGAACCTTTGTTGGCAAAGTAATGTCTCTGATTTTCAATGTCTTATGCTATGTAGGTTGGTCATAACTTTCCTTCCAAGGAGTAAGCATCTTTTAATTTCATGGCTGCAGTGATTTTGGAGCCCCCAAAAATAAAGTCTGACACTGTTTCCACTGTTTCCCCATCTATTTGCCATGAAGTGATGGGACCAGATGCCATAATCTTAGTTTTCGGAATGTTCAGCTTTAAGCCAACTTTTCCACTCTCCTCTTTCACTTTCATCAAGAGGCTCTTCAGTTCTTCTTCACTTTCTGCCATAAGAGTGGTGTCATCTGCATATCTGAGGTAATTGATATTTCTCCAAGCAATTTTTTTTAATTCATTTCTTTTAAATGGAGGCTAATTACTTTACAGCACTGTTTATAATAGCCAGGATATGGAAGGAACCTAGATGCCCATCAGCAGACAAATGGATATGAAAGCTGTGGTACATATACACAATGGAGTATTACTCAGGCATTAAAAAGAATACATTTGAATCAGTTCTAATGAGGTGGATGAAACTGGAGCCTATTATACAGAGTGAAGTAAGCCAGAAAGAAAAACACCAATACAGTATACTAAAGCATATATATGGAATTTAGAAAGATGGTAACAATAACCCTGTATGCAAGACAGCAAAAGAGACACAAATGTATATTGTAAAGTAATTAGTCTCCCAGCAATCTTGATTCCAGCTTGTGCTTCTTCCAGCCCAGCGTTTCTCATGATGTACTCTGCATAGAAGTTAAATAAGCAGGGTGACAATACACAGTCTTGATGTACTCCTTTTCCTATTTGGAACCAGTCTGTTGTTCCATGTCCAGTACTAACTGTTGCTTCCTGACCTGCATATAGCTTTCTCAAGAGGCAGGTCAGGTGGTCTGGTATCCCCATCTCTTTCAGAATTTTCCACAGTTTATTATGGTCCACACAGTCAAAGGCTTTGGCATAGTCAATAAAGCAGAAATAGATGTTTTTCTGGAACTCGCTTGCTTTTTCAATGATCCAGCAGATGTTGGCAATTTGATCTCTGGTTCCTCTACCTTTTCTAAATCCAGCTTGAACATCTGGAAGTTCACAGTTCACGTATTGCTGAAGCCTGGCTTGGAGAATTTTGAGCATTACCTTACTAGCGTGTGAGATGAATGCAATTGTGCGGTAGTTTGAGCATTCTTTGGCATTGCCTTTCTTTGTGATTGGAATGGAAACTGACCTTTCCCAGTCCTGTGGCCACTGCTGAGTTTTCCAAATTTGCTGGCATATTGAGTGCAGCACTTTCACAGCATCATCTTTCAGGATTTGAAATAGCTCCACTGGAATTCCATCACCTCCACTAGCTTTGTTCATAGTAATGCTTTCTAATCTAATTCCACTTGATTTCACATCCCAGGATGTCTGGCTCTAGGTGAGTGATCACATCATCGTGATTATCTGGATCATGAAGAATTTTTTGTACAGTTCTTCTGTGTATTCTTGCCACTTCTTCTTAATATCTTCTGCTTCTGTTAGGTCCATAGTATTTCTGTCCTTTATTGAGCTCACCTTTGCATGAAACGTTCCATTGGTATCTCTAATTTTCTTGAAGAGATCTCTAGTCTTTCCCATTCTGTTGTTTGCCTCTATTTCTTTGCACTGATCGCTGAGGAAGGCTTTCTTATCTCTTCTTGCTATTCTTTGGAACTCTGCATTCAGATGCTTATATCTTTCCTTTTCTCCTTTGCTTTTCATTTCTCTTCTTTTCACAGCTATTTGTAAGGCCTCCCCAGACAGCCATTTTGCTTTTTTGCATTTCTTTTCCATGGGGATGGTCTTGATCCCTGTCTCCTGTACAATGTCTGGAACCTCCATCTATAATTCATCAGGCACTCTATCAGATCTAGTCCCTTAAATCTATTTCCCACTTCCACTGTATAATCGTAACGGATATGATTTAGGTCATACCTGAATGGTCTAGTGGTTTTCCCTACCTTCTTCAATTTAAGTCTGAACTTGACAATAAGGGTTTCATGATCTGAGCCACAGTCAGCTCCTGGTCTTGTTTTTGCTGACTGTATAGAGCTTCTCCATCTTTGGCTGCAAAGAATATAATCAATCTGATTTCACTGTTGACTATCTGGTGATGCCCATGTTAGAGTCTTCTCTTGTGTTGTTGGGAGAAGGTGTTTGCTATGACCAGTGTGTTCTCTTGGCAAAACTCTATTAGCCTTTGCCCTGCTTCATTGTGTACTCCAAGGCCAAATTTGCCTGTTACTCCAGGTGTTTCTTGACTTCCTACTTTTGCATTCCAGTCCCCTATAATGAAAAGGACATATTTTTTCAGTATTAGTTCTAAAAGGTCTTGTACGTCTTCATAGAACCATTCAACTTCAGCTTCTTCAGCATTACTGGTTGGGGCATAGACTTGGATTAGTGTGATATTGAATGGTTTGCCTTGGAAACAAACAGAGATCATTCTGTTGTTTTTGAGATTGCATCCAAGTACTGCATTTCGGACTTTTTGTTGACCATGATGGCTACTCCATTTATTCTAAGGGATTCCTGCCAACAGTAGTAGATATATTGGTCATCTGAGTTAAATTCACCCATTCCAGTCCATTTCAGTTCGCTGATTCCTAGAATGTCGACATTCACTCTTGCCATCTCCTGTTTGACCACTTCCAATTTGCCTTGATTCATGGACCTGACATTCCAGGTTCCTATGCAATATTGCTCTTTACAGCATCGAACCTTGCTTCTATCACCAGTCACATCCACAACTGAGTATTGTTTTTGCTTTGGCTCCATCCCTTCGTTCTTTCTGGAGTTATTTCTCCACTGATCTCCTGTAGCATATTGGGTACCTACCGTCCTGGGGCATTCCCCTTTCAGTATCCTATCATTCTGCCTTTTCATACTGTTCCTGGGGTTCTCAAGGCAAGAATACTGAAGTGGTTTGCCTTTCCCTGCTCCAGTGGACCACATTCTGTCAGATCTCTCCACCATGACCCGCCCATCTTGGGTGGCCCCATATGGCATGGCTTAGTTTCATTGAGTTAGACAAGGCTGTGGTCCTAATGTGATTGAATTAACTAGTTTTCTGTGATTATGGTTTCAGTGTGTCTGCCTTCTTATGCCTCTCGCAACACCTACCGTCTTACTTGGGTTTCTCTTATCTTGGACGTGGAGTATCTCCTCATGGTCGCCCCTCCTGGCCTTGAATGTGGAGTAACTCCTCTTGGCCCTCCTGCACCCCCACAGCCATCGCTCCTTGGACATGGGGTTGCTCCTCTCAGCTGGTCCTTTTGGATTTCCTGCTCAACTTGAAATTAAAGCCTATACTTACATTTTTTGGATTTTTAGCAAATATCAATCTCTATGCTAAGCTGTGCTAGACACTAGGATCAAAAATTAAACATAGGGCTTCCCTGGTGGCTCAGTGTTGAGGAGTCTGCCTGCCAATGCAGAAGACATGGGTTCAATCCCTGGTCCAGGAGGATCCCACATTCTGTGGAGCAACTAAGCCCATGCAACACAACACTTCAGCCTGTGTTCTAGAGCCTGGGAACCACATCTACTGAGCCCACATGCCATAACTCCTGAAGCACAAGGCCTAAATCCAGTGCTCCACAAGAGAAGCCGTCACAGTGAGAAGCATGTGCACTGCAACTGGAGAGTAGCCCCTGCTCACCACAACTAGAGGAAAGCCTGTGCAGCAACAAAGACCGAGCACAGCCAAAACATATAAACAAAATAAATTAAGCATAGTAGTATCCCTACCATCAAGGAGCTCCCAATCTGGATAGCACTGAGTATAAGGTAAGGATGTCTAACCAGAGCTGTCTTAACAGCCCAAAATTAGTGTGTTCTCAACAAAGCAGGAAATACTTCTTCAGGCCATCAGCCCTCCTTGGGTTTGCTAGGTTCCATCATTTTAGTGCTGAGAGGCCAGTGCAACAAGAAAGAATACTGGATTATAAACCTTAATTTAAACTATCTAATGAAAATCTATCTGCCATTCTGGGCTAGTGGGCTAAGCATCACTTTGTGCAAGTAAATTAGCGCCTCGTAGATCTGCTGGGCTTCCAGTGGAAAAAGGCAATAGAGCCCCTTAAAAACCCAAATAACTAAACCCATGTTAAATTTAATTATATGACTCCAGCCATGGATATTTTAGAGTATGACTATTACCTTGAATTCAGGTGTTCACATACTGAAACAAAGAGGTAATAGGGAAAAGGACCTAGTGTTGATGTCATCATATTTCCCACCAGATTCTTACAAATCTGAGTTTGTCAATGAATAGAATATAAAAGATACATATATAACCACATCTATCTACTTAATTCTCTAAGAAATAAGATTTATTTATACTAACTTGGATCCATCATGCATTCTATGTTCTTATAGAAACTGTTAACTTCGTGAAACTGCTATTGCAGACTAACTGTAGTTAGAACTTTAGATATCTGGAAAACATGATGGGCACCCATCACTTTCCTTCACAATGACACGATAGGTGATTCTCTTGCTCCAGTAACCCCTGGGTAGTGTGAGGTGAGCAGCGAAATCTCATTTTATCATAGTGATATGCGTTGATCACCCTCGAAAATCCTAAACTCAATTCTCAGCGGGTTTTAATAGTGACAGGAAGAAAAGCTAGCATGTCGAAAAGGATGTCTGCCACAGCAAGGCATTCAATAAATATAAATATATGAATTAAACCAGGATGTGTGTCTGCATTTAAGAACTAGATGTGTGCAAGCAAGATCAAAATTAATAGGTGAAAAGGCTTTTTAAAAATTTTTCATGTATTTCTAAAATGATCAGTCATGTCTTCCAGAAAATTTTCACATGTGATGCTAAAAAAAATCTTTTCACATCTTCGTTCAGTTGTACAACAAATTCTGACATGTGAAATGTCTCGTTAAATGTCTGCTCTTCATCTAGTCACTTTGGTCTTGCACAGACATGGATGTGTCCATACTTTCTAAAAAGAAAAAAAAAGCCTCTACTTTGTCCTCTGAAGCTGCCTATGGTATGAATCTACTACCCTGTGCTTAACTAGCACGTATTCATCTCTAAACCTTTTCCATCTAATGGTCAGTCTGGACCCGCCTGTGGACAGGGAGAGAAGTGTGGCTATAAGGAATAATGCTGTTTACATTTTCCATGTCTCAGCATACTTAGCATCACCATTTAATAAATTATAAGTTTAGTTAAGAAGATTAACACCTCACCAGAATGGATCCTTGGTCCATTCAGCTCAGTGACTTTTTTCTCTGACAGAATCACCAAAGTATATGCTACATGTATGAAAAACTAGTATCTCCTTGAATTAGTAGCAAAAGTTTAGGATTATTTCCCAAAGAGCATGCATCCCATAATAGTTTGTTACATATTATAGTTTCCAAAAATTTATATAAACCCATTTATAGCCTTTATTTTATTTTTTTAAATTTTATTCTATTTTTAAACTTTACAATATTGTATTAGTTTTGCCAAATATCGAAATGAATCCACCACAGGTATACCTGTGTTCCCCATCCTGAACCCTCCTCCCTCCACCCTCCCCATACCCTCCCTCTGGGTCGTCCCAGTGCACCAGCCCCAAGCATCCAGTATCGTGCATCGAACCTGAACTGGCGACTCGTTTCATACATGATATTATACATGTTTCAATGCCATTCTCTCAAATCTCCCCACCCTCTCCCTCTCCCACAGAGTCCATAAGACTGATCTATACATCAGTGTCTCTTTTGCTGTCTCGTACACAGGGTTATTGTTACCATCTTTCTACATTCCATATATATGTGTTAGTATACTGTAATGGTGTTTTTCTTTCTGGCTTACTTCACTCTGTATAATAGGTTCCAGTTTCATCCATCCCATTAGAACTGATTCAAATGTATTCTTTTTAATGGCTGAGTAATACTCCATTGTGTATACGTACCACAGCTTTCTTATCCATTCATCTGCTGATGGGCATCTAGGTTGCTTCCATGTTCTGGCTATTATAAACAGTGCTGCGATGAACATTGGGGTACATGTGTCTCTTTCCCTTCTGGTTTCCTCAGTGTGTATGCCCAGCAGTGGGATTGCTGGATCATAAGGCAGTTCTATTTCCAGTTTTTTAAGAAATCTCCACATTGTTCTCCATAGTGGCTGTACTAGTTTGCATTCCCACCAACAGTGTAAGAGAGTTCCCTTTTCCCCACACCCTCTCCAGCATTTATTGCTTGTAGACTTTTGGATCGCAGCCATTCTGACTGGCATGAAATGGTACCTCATAGTGGTTTTGATTTGCATTTCTTTGAAAATGAGTGATGTTGAGCATCTTTTCATGTGTTTGTTAGCCATCTGTATGTCTTCTTTGGAGAAATGTCTATTTAGTTCTTTGGCCCATTTTTTGATTGGGTCATTTATTTTTCTGGAGTTGAGCTGTAGGAGTTGCTTGTATATTTTTGAGATTAGTTCTTTGTCAGTTGCTTCATTTGCTATTATTTTCTCCCATTCTGAAGGCTGCCTTTTCACCTTGCTAATAGTTTCCTTTGGAGGCAAGAATATACAATGCATTAAAGACAATCTCTTTAACAAGTGGTGCTGGGAAAACTAGTCAACCACTTGTAAAAGAATGAAACTAGAACACTTTCTAACACCATACACAAAAATAAACTCAAAATGGATTAAAGATCTAAACGTAAGACCAGAAACTATAAAACTCCTAGAGGAGAATATAGCCTTTATTTTAAAGTTCATGATGTCCCAGGTAATAAATTAGTGTTGCGTATAAATGAACTTCTTTTGAACTTTGAGAGTGATCCTTAGTACCAGATCATCATCAAAGATTTGATTACTTTTAATATATACATACATATATTTAAAGAGTCTCTCTATCCCTCACATAATTATCCATCTTAACTTTTATTCTTCAAAACTAGGAAGTTTAATCCTTAAGTTTTGACTTTGATAGCAACCATTCTTATTCTTCAACTGTCCCCTCCTTGAGTTATTTTCATGCTAATATGAGGTACAACATCTCTATGTATTCCTTAAATATTCTAAGGGAAAGGACGTCACAGTTTTATAAAAGTAAAGGATGAGTCAAACTTTTGCCACACCTGAACAAACTCTTCAGCTTTCACTCAGGATCTCATTTTGAGACACAAAAATGTAACCTCTTTGAATTTCATTAATTCAACATGACTACTATCTGACCTCTCTTTCAAGTCTATGGACTTAAATTTAGTGTTAATTCTATTATTAAGTTGGGTGTAAGGGTTTCCATTAAAATGACTTTTTTATGTAAAATGAAACCTGTTATTTTCTCAATCTTTCTTGAGGTGGCTATGGCTATTTTACAGATGTGCAATAGCTATCAGAACTATGCCTTACTTAGGACAGAACAGCTGAGGTGTGTCAGCACTCTTTTGTTCCTATGTCATCACAATGGCAGCAAACTTGAGGATTTTAGGAAGCTGTTTACCTATAAACACTGGACAGAATTCAAGAGCTCAGTGTAAAATGAAACCAAAAGTCATTATTACTTGAAAATTTATTACTAAATATTCGTAGATCACAAAGATGTTAATTATATCTATTAACACTTTTGACTGCTTTTTGCCATAATTACTCTGTTATTTGTCATTTTTATTTTCTTAGAGAAACTGAGAATTACACAAGCTTTCCTATAGTATGCATATTACTCCATGTCTTCAGAACTCCTTCAAAATCCTTTATTTCAGTACTAATAAGATTTTTAAACACTAAAGGTACATTTGCTTGATTTTCTCCTCATTGTAGTTAGCTGTGTCTCAAGCAGCCAAAATCACCCCTTCCCTGTTCTCATCCACATGGTACAGAGAGTTCAAGAAATAAACCTTTTCTAGGCAGCAAACTACTCTCTGTGTTCTGGAGACAGACAAGGAAGGCAGGGTAAGCCTCCTATTTCATATCCCCTTCTAGTCATAAAACATGCAGTTTGTCTCTGAATTCTGCCAGATGACAAAGGAGTGGAAAGAAAGGAGCAGGCACACAGGTAGTAGAAACTCTGTGAATCTATATGAACTTTAAAATATATTTTGTTGTGGGAGATTGACACTGAAAATCTGTTTTAAAAGCAATGTAACTCTGTGATGGCGCTAGGTTGTAAAGCTGGAAGGCTAGAAGAATCTGGTAGTAGGATCAAAAGGGCGATGAAACTTTCTTCAGAGCACTGCACATTTGTACCCTCACTTGACAGAGTGAAACATTCAACAGAAGAACAGGACAGAAAAGAAAAAGATTTTAGAAAAAGATTTAACCTCAGAAGAGGGAATAATACATCTGTGGAAGATACTCTAATATATACTAATAAATGGATACAATACAGTCCTCCTATAAATCAACCTCCATTCACATGTTTAACAAAACCTTGATGCTTTTTCTTTTCTTTTTGTAGCAAGCACTCTTCTAGGTTCTGAGGGTAAAAAAAAAAAAAAAAAAGAACATGGCCCTTATAGGGGTTTCCATATAGAAGGGCACACAACAATTTAAAGACCCATTTGAAGTAAAAAATGTAGGTATTGGGAGTAAGCCACAAAACAAACGAGACAGGATGGGACCTGGGACCCTTTTTTGCAGTGCTGCAATGCTTGCACCTGACACACCTCTCCTCCAGCAACAAAATACAAAGAAACTGTATGACACTAAAAGTAACCGCATGCATGCCCTGTTGGGGCAAATTCTGGACCCAGAACATACAAAGAGATCAAAAAACCCAACTGCCACTTTTGAAGAGCCTGGAGCGAAAATAGGGTACTGTAAATGGCCCCTGCACACACCGCCACCTAAGGGGTAGGTAAACACCTAAGCCGCCCCTCCCGCCTAATGCCTGGACACATCCCTTCCCTCACTTCAAGCTGTGCCCTCTTCTCAGGGAGCAAGCAAGCAAGACAGCCTGCTCATTCTTACCTTCCCTGCTATAGCAGGGGCCCAATGAAAGCCTTGCCTGAATTTCTTGTCTAGTCTCTAACCAAGAACCCTGTTTGGTAACACAAAGACAGAGTACCTGGGAACTCTGCGGCCTTTGAGAATACACCTTTTATGAAGCAGAAAGAAAAAGGGGAAAATCTGATTAGTTGCTGTTTAAAAGGTGTATTTATCTTCCTTAGTTCTAGTCACAGATGATTTGACATGTGCATCACTGAAGTTCATTTCCAAGTGGCTTTGAAGAGCAGTGAAATGTACTTGGAACTTGACCAGAGCTGTTTTGACTTTTCTATCTGCACCAGCAGAGAAAGATTGGTGTATAAACTACTGCACCTATGACAAACAGGATCCTAGAATATTCAGTTGCATCAGTTTTTTCAAAGACAAAGTGAAGTACCACTTTCTCAGTGCATACACTCTAGAGATGAGTTTTATGTCAGCCTCTGTGAAGGTTTCCCATATGACCCAAAATATGGCCTGCATTTGAAAAGTGCAATTTGCCTTATATATTGTTATTACAGAACAATTTAAAAAAAAAAAAAAAAACTATTTTCAATGTGAATTAGCCCATTTTAGGCAATGAGTGCATGAAATAAATAAAAAAATAATACAAGTGAAATTGAAGTAGGGATCTTTGGATAAAGAAAAGTCTCAGATTTGTTCATGGAAACCTAATCAGATAGTTTTAAAATATTGGCAGTTTACGATCTACAGGAATAAATGAGTGAACAAAGTTTTCTAATCTACGCTTGACCTACATGTTTTTTCAGACTTGACTCCAATCCATTCCTTACACGAAGGCTCAATTTTCTCAGTATTTTGGGTTACTAGTTCAGCAGAAGCCAAGAAAAACAATAACTTTGTAGTAACCGAATGTTATTCAACTGTATATGGTTTACTTTATTGTAAATACTGGTGAACAGTGGTCAATAAATAGTTTTATATTCCTTTAAAAAATTACTCAATATAATAATTATAACTGTTCTTATTTCTTATTTTAATAAGGAACTAACCCCCAGGAATCCAAAAATGTTTGCATCCTAATAGTTATTATCTTGTTTATGCCAACTCATAGCTTGGTAAGATTTCCTATTCCTATTGACTCCACTGGTTCTGAAAGGAAATAGAAATTCCACAGGGCTTCCAGACAGGAAAGTAGGTAATGCTAACAGGATTACAGCTCTTCACTTATACTGGTGTCCATGATAAAATGTGCAAGATTTGAAGAGAGAAGCTTAAGATATATTAAACTGGGAATCATTACTGGGTCAACAGTGTTCCACTAGCCAGGATCTATTCTATCAAGTGGAAAAATAAAAAACAAAAATGCCACAAACACAGCTGTTTATGCTTGTTAATATTAATGTGATGTGATGAGATGTACAAGCTACCAAAGTTTCTCAACAGTTGGCAGTGGAGGGAGTAGATGCTGATAAAATTACCATCTATATTTCAACATTATTTTAGTGAAAATTATTTTTTTCCACTCTCAAAATAATATGTTTTCCCAGAATGCATTTAATTACAGTTCCCAATTCATCAGTAAGGAATTTCAAATAAATATGCATTTTGAAATAAGGCTATAAAAAGGCAATTTGATTCACTCAAATGAAAGAAAAGATATTTAAATTAGATTTTGTAATGCAGTGGTATAGGCAATATCTGTTTTTATTTTTATTTTTTATTTCTCAGAGGAAATAAAGCTCAAATTAGAATTGAGAGGTAGAAAAGTTTTTAGTCCATTGATCTTCAAGCATGTTTTTAATGTGCAAAAGATTTTATTTCAAACCAATCTAAAAAAGAAATCCAGCAAAATAAAGGTATTCTTGCTTATGTGTAACCTTGTATGAGATAGCACTGTCTTTGTTCTGTCTTCGCTCTCTCCCTATCCCTCAGATTCCATCTTTATTTACTTCACTAATTCCTCTTCCCACTTTCAAGTGGGAACATATTTGGGCGTATTTCCCCAAGTGTAGGACTTGACTCTTCTGTTCTTTCTTTCAACTCAATTTCTCAAAAGAATAGATTTACTTCCTGCCTCTACCCCTGCCCCAGCCCCAACTCTTAACCACATCCTCTAGCCAGAGAGCCTTGGAAATGTCAAGAAACCTTTCCAACACTTTATTGTCTCTGTTTCTAACTCTTTCATCCATAGATACCATGACTAGGGGTTTCTTGGAGTAGAATTTGAATCACAGGAGAAATAAAAACAGCCAATTATTTATTTGAGAATTTTGTCAAAGAAAAGAAGAGAAACCAAATATTTCCTAAAGAGCAAAGGAAGAGTTGAATTTAAAACAGGCTAACTCTGTAAAATAGAATGTTAATACCCTCAACAGTATACAATTCTCAGTATACTTGATCCCTGTGGTTTTATTTTGACTGATCCTTGTTTTTCTCCCCCAAATAATGGGAATCAACTTGGGTTTTACCTGTCCATGGCCTTTATATGGGCCCACTCTGCTGAGCTGGAATAGCACTAAATATAAATAGACATGGCATTCTTAAAAGTTCAGGTCAAGTATGTACCATTAATATGTTATATGGAAAACATGTCTATGCCCCATAAGAAACATGTCATATGCACCACTGATTTCATTATCACATGTGGAAACTGACACTACTGGTCTTATAGGTACTTATTTACAGCTTGTCTTCATCATTGATGAGGCATGTCTTATTTCAAACAACTAGCTTTGCTCCTTTCTGTATAGATTTCCTTCATCAACATTTTCTGATTTACAAATGTTTATAGTTACAAGCCTGAGAAGGCAATGGCACCCCACTCCAGTACTCTTGCCTGGAGAATCCCAGGGACGGGGGAGCCTGGTGGGCTGCCGTCCATGGGGTCGCACAGAGTCGGACACGACTGAAGCAACTTAGCAGCAGCAGCATAGTTACAAGCACTTTTTATCACAAATTAGTTTACTTGATCTAACAGCAAACTGGTTAACTATACATTAAATAAGGAAACTGAGAATCAGTTAATAAGTGATGAAAGTAAGTCTAAACTTAACGTCTAATCATCTATTATCCCCTCACTCTACTCTTGACAACTACATTCTGCTGAGTGACATGGAACACAGTTATGTGTGATATTCTACTCGAGTGTGAAAGCATAAAAGCACCCTTGAGACACCATAAAATATGTAAAATATAATAAAAACATAAAATAAGTACAAGTGAAAGTCTGACCGATATTTCTGAGGCTCCTTTAACAAACACCAATGAAACCCGGTGCTTCAGATGGTAAAGAATCTGCCTGCAGTGCAGGAGACCCAGGTTTGATCCCTGGGTAGGGAAGATCCCCTGGAGAAGGGAATGGCAACCCACTCGAGTATTCTGGCCTGGAAAATTCCATGGACAGAGGAGCCTGGTGGGCTACAGTCCATGGGGTCGCTAAGAATCAGACACGAGTGAGTGACTTACACTTAACTTAATGAAACCAGACCCCTTGACACTGGCATTTTCTTGAAGCCAACATAAAGTCCACATGGGTGGCAATTTTTTTTCACTATTATTTTTTCTTTGATTATTAACAATGACACCAATTTTCAAGGAATAAAAATATAAGGAACACCATTAAAATTTGCACAAAACCTGATAGCCTTTTTGCACCTTCAAGATTTTTTCATCTTCAACTTTCTTGATTAAAATGGAAATGTTAAAAACTGCACATTTCAAGTCACTACACATGGTTATTTTAAGCCTGCAAACAAATTTTAAAGGCGTTATTAATCCTGTTGATGGTAACCTTGTTCAGCAGGCTGAGGCACTGTTTATCAGGTTTCTCCATCGCACAGGTACTCTTTTCTCCATTCCATAGTGTGCTCTTTGGAAAGAAGTCACTATGCACAGCCTACACTTATGGAATAGCATGTTATATGCCACCTCTTCGAAGGAGGAGCATCTGTATAAATTATTTGGACAACTACTATAAATAAAATTTGTTTACTCTCCTTTGTATTTATTTATTCAATCATCTATGTAAGTATGGATCTACGAACATTTATTCTACACTTTGAAATATAATTCAATAGACTTTATTTTGTTGTTCAAACTTTAGCCTTTGGGAGTTCTTTCAGTTGGATCCAGTGTCCCTTTTAGCACACCCTATTCAGTGCGTGTGTGTGTGTGTGTGTGTGTGTATGCGTGTGTGTGTGTTTATTTAAACTGTCTTACTTTCTGGCACTACAAGATGTTCCAGGCTCATCTTGAGTATACTCTACTCCAGTCCTAGAATCAGCTGTTTTTCAAAGGAGTAGAACGAGTTTTAAGACAGGAATATATAGACCCAAATCCTGGCTCCATACTTACTCGCCTACGATCTTGGGCAACTTATTTAGCATCTCTGAGATTCAGGTTCCGTCACTTGTAAAATGAGAACAGTACTAGCCTCAAAGGTTAGTACTAGTCCTGAGTCTGGTACACTAGTGCAAAGACCCAGTGACAACTAGGTTTGACAAGAAAGCAAATGTAAAAGCCTACTTCCTAGCTTTTTAAGTACTTAATAAACATTAATTCTTTCTCATTCCTCTGATCTCAGTGAACAGAGCAACCTACTTCTTCTCCACTAGAAGTCTCCCTGAATCATTGCCCATTTTCTATCAACTGAGGCAACCTTTAAAGTCACTAGCCTGGAACAGTCACTCTAGTTATTAGCAATCCAGGGATGTGTCTCTCTGTGCATAAACTAAAACTTGCACAGACGTGCACACAGACACACACACAGGTACACATATAGATGTTATATTACTTCACATAAGTAAGATATTTCCAAGCTAACATCTGTCCTTGGTATAAGATATATTTTATATTAAGTGCTCAAAGCAGAAATTTTGAGATACTTGTATTTCAAATGATTAATTTAGAGAAAAAGGAAAAATATTTGTCAAAATGAATAGTTACCATAACAACTATATGCAAGTGTTTTGTTTTGTGGGTCTTCTTTGTGCTTGCTTTGACAATCATTTCACCATCATTTTAAAACTTCAGTTTCCATGACAACCAAATGCAGTTAGCATTACCTGTAAATATACTCCCCAGGTATTTTTTTCTTCAATGAATCAAGGTCTTTCATTTTATACTAAAGAGATCAAGGCTATCTGGAGAAACTTAATGCAAAATCTATCAAAAACAACCCTTTAAAATGAAAAGATGGTTAATATCAAATAGAGTAGCATTATGGATGTGATCTATTTTTATCTCTTAACCATGTTTATCAAGGAGTTTTAAGGAAATATACTAGAAATGAGAAAAGCAAATTTAGCTAAATTTATAGCACAGCTTATGCTCAAAGAAAGAAGTATTTGGTTCTAAGCCAAACCTCATCCTGTGTTGATATTAGCTTGTATTTTTATAGCATAGCTAATCTTTTACTCAGAGATATGAAATACACAACTCTGGCCCCAGTGAACTTCACTTATCTGCAAAGACTTACAAGTAATTGAACATATTTTTGTTTAAGTTGAAGTTGTAATTTCATTTTTCCACTCTAGTAGTACTGTTTCAACTTCTCTTTCTCTTTTTTTACTTATTGTCCTTTAATTCTCCTATTTTTTCCTCTTTCTTTGCCTTCACTTTTCCCCTTTCTCTCCTTTCTTCTCCACCCACTACCTACTATGTTATATGTTGGTAGTAATAAGCAGTGGTAACAGTAGTAAAACAGGACAGGAATATGTTTACTAAACATTTTCTTTGGGTCAAAAGTACTACTTGGGAAAAAACTCTAATCAAAATTTCACAGACATCAGGATACAAATACTTTATAGAAAGAATAAGGAGGGGATTCAATATTTGCTTAACTTTCAGAATCATTTGAGAGTTCAATATCATGAATAGTTGACTGTATAACATACTAAAGTGAAAAAAAGTGAAGTCACTCAGTCGCGTCCGACTCTTTGCGACCCCATGGACTGCAGCCTACCAGGCTCCTCAGTCCATGGAATTTCCAGGGAAGAGTACTGGAGTAGGTTGCCATTTCCTTCTCCAGGGGATCTTCCTGACCCAGGGATAGAACCTGAGTCTCCTGCATTGCAGGCAGACGCTTTACCATCTGAGCCACCAAGGAAGCCAATATAATGTACTGGTGAGTATCAAAAAAGCATATGACTGGTTCAGCAATTGCAAGAGATAGACAATTATTGTTCTGTATGTATTTTTGTTCAGATGCGTTCTCAATAGATAGGCCAAAAAGGTATATACATAAAAATAAACCCGTGTGTGTGTGTTTGTGTGTGTGTTAGTCTCTTAGTTATGTCTCACTCTTTGTGACCCCATGGACTCTAGACCACGAGGTTTCTCTGTCCATGGGATTTTCCAGGCAAGAATACTTGAGTAGGTTGTCATTCTTTTCTCCAGGGGATCTTCCTGACCCAGGGATCAAGCCCAGGTCTCCTGTATTGTAGGCAGATTCTTTGCCATACATAAAAATGGACCTCAATGAGATCTTTTAAAAGACTCTAAAGCTGCTAACTCACTAAATGCTAATCAACATAGTGATACCATATGACGCTACTGTTTTTCTGAGCCTTTTACAAATTCAAACTCTATAAAATTAAGCATAACATTAGGAAGCAAAGCAATCACTGTTCCATAGTTCAATTATTTTTACTGTTATCAGCTTTACCTTTTCAGAAAGGCCCTTGGTTAGTAATTTCTAGTTATATTTTTCTTTCAATATTCCTCATAAAAATATTTTATATGGAACAGGTCTTACCCATTCACTTTGTTTTTACTTTTAAGAATGGGGGCTGGAGAAGATATAATTATCCAAAGATACAGAAACTTGGGAAATTGCAGATAATGTATCAAACTTAAAAGTTTATATGTTAAAGTTAGGATATTATTTCAGCTGTAACACAGACTCAAAACAGTGATTTGAATAAGATAGAAGTGTTTTATGCTCTCACATAGCAGGTTTCTGTAACAGCTATGCTACATTGTGGTTCCTTACAGGCCCTGCTGCTTTGCCTTTGCTGGGATGTCATCTCGGCTCAGGATGTTATATAATTATGTTCATGTTCCAAGCAACAGATGAAGGAAGGGTTGTGAGAAAGATGTGACCCTCCCTTTTAGGATATGAGCAAGAAGTTCCACATCTCACTTCTGTTAACACTCTTTTCAGAACTTTATCTAGTTGCTCATGGAACAGCTAAAACAGATGGCTATTTCTAGGAGATAATTAGGAGACAATTGTCAATCTCTGTTAATTTCCATTTTCACTAGGAAATTGTGTGTGCATGTACCTATTTCTAACTTTCCCAAATTCAAAGGAGATGTAGATGAAACCAAGATAATTATTTAATCTTATACAAATTTGGGCCTATAAATTAAATAAAACTTTCCAGGAAAACATGCCATAGGAAAATATCAAGGCTTAACCACAGCTCTAATTTATATACATTGAAGTACGGAGAAAGAACTCCAAGCACTTTAACCTTTAGGAAAAACCCATCGCAATTAAGAAAGCTTGATTTAGTACCTGAAATAGTATAGAAAGATCCATCTTTGTAATGGATCATGGAAAAATTGGTGTCTATTCAGAGAAGCCAAGTAGGAATTATAGAAGTATAGATTACTTTCAACATGAAAATCAGCTTTAGGCTTCAAAAATAGTTTCCAGACAGTGATTTCATTTCAACAATATCTACTTAGCATATTTTTAGTTTGTGCACGAAAATGTGATATCAACTCCTAAAGAAAAATCTAATTTTCCAAAAGGGATATGGTTTATGAACATATAACTCATACTCTCAACTTAAAAATGCTTAAATCAGAGTGGTTTACCATAGCTACTACAAACAGTCTAAGATATAGTTCAATATGCTAACTCATACAGGGTTGAAGACTGGGTTATCTAGGAGCAGAGCTTGTGTCAAAGATTCAGGTGCACAAGACTTAGAGCAGAAGTACAGTTCAGGAACAGCCTTCAAAGAAAGAAGGAAAGCAGGAGCAAGGATACAGTTTCAGGTAAAGTCTAGCTTTGACCTGATTCATGAGGGTTTCTCAATTTTCATCATTCTTACTCAGTAGGTCACAGAATCAGTATGAAGGTTTTATCAGTGCTAAGTGCATTTCAGTTGCATACTGGGCAAAAGAGAAATGACCATTGGACGTGTCCACACACCCAGTAAACCTACAGTAAGAAGGTTTGGTCATAAGTCAATTATCTGACTTATCTGTGCCTGAAAATCATAAATCTATAATTATATTTTTTACACAATTTTACACTTTAAATTATTGGACTTAAAAGATTATCACACTAGTAGATCAAATTATCTAAAAATGTGTAAGTAGATGAAAAGTATCTATTACATAATAATATTAAAATTAATTTTAGTATTCTTACTTTATAATAATTAGTTCTTAATTTTAAGTATCCTGCAGTTGAAATATGTGTATTCACTAGGGAGAAAATTATCTTAGTTCACTGAGTTTATATAACATCTTGAACAAGAGACAAACAGTTGTTAACACTCAGAGAAATTTGTTTCTAATATGGACAATGAGGCAGAGCTCTTTTTAATACTTCAAACTTTTACGTACTTCAAAACAATCTATTCTTGTAGCTCACACAGTCTATTTTTCCAACTCTCACCAGGTTGATCATTTAATGGAACCTTGAATTGAGGGTATTTCAAAAGATTTAAATATTTTCCTGCCTAGCCCTTTGATTTAATGGAATCCTAGATTATGTATTAATATGTTTCTGTCATCTTCCTTTTAAGGACCATGACTGAGTCTTGGCAGACTACATTTGTTTGTGTCCCTAATATTATGCTGTACAGTCAGTCGCTCTGTTGCTGCTGCTGCTGCTAAGTCGCTTCAGTCGTGTCCGACTCTGTGCAACCCCATAGACGGCAGCCCACCAGGCTCCCCCATCCCTGGGATTCTCCAGGCAAGAACACTGGAGTGGATTGCCATTTCCTTCTCCAGTGCATGAAAGTGAAAAGTAAAAGTGAGTCATGCTAAAAAAAGTGAAAGACACACTAAGAGTCATGTCTGACTCTTAGCGACCCCATGGACTGTAGCCCACCAGGCTCCTCCATCCATGGGATTTTCCAGGCAAGAGTACTGGGGTGGGGTGCATTGCCTTCTATGTCCAATTTTTTGTGACCCCATGAACTGCAGCCTGCCAGGCTCCTCTCTCCTTGGGGATTCTCCAGGCAAGAGTAATGGAGTGGGTTGCCATGCCCTCCTCCAGGGGATCTTCCCAACTCAGTGACCAAACCCAGGTCTCCTGCATTGCAGTCTGATTCTTTACTGACTGAGCTACTAGAGAAGCCCAAGAATATTGGAGTGGGTAGCCTATCCCTTCTCCAGGGGATCTTCCCCACCCAGGAATCGAACCAGGGTCTCTTGCATTGCCGGCAAATTCTTTACCAGGGAAGCTTTACCAATATTCTTTACCAATATTATGCTCCTCTTTTGTATATTTAAAATGACTTTTGAAATTTCATAGTAGTTTTACTTGATTGTGGATGCAACTTACAAAGTCCTTCTACTAACAAATAAGGTGCCATTGCACACTCAGAAAGCAATAATTTCTTTATCTGAAAATTCCACTGCTGCAAATTTGTCTAACCATCCATCCATTCACTCATCCACTAAACATTTAGCAAAACTATCCCTGGTATGAAAGTCTTTGCAGAGAGGAAATCAATTGACTGAGAATTTATTGCCTCCTGTTGTGGAGAAATATGTAAGAAAAAAAGCATTTCAAGTTCTCTCATCTATATGATGAGAATAATGAATATAAAACTCTTTGCACAAAGCTGAGGAATATAGTCAACCTTGAATAAATGGTAGTACAGGTACACCAGAGCACTTAAGATAAAAAAAAAAAAAAAAAGGTAAATCTGAACTCTCTTTGGAAGTGTATCCCTGGAAAATGAGCATAAGGATCACCCCATCTCTTTGTGAAAATCATCTGTGAGGTTGTTTGTTACTTGTTTGTGATTAGGGTGAGTATAAGGCATTGTAGATTCAATTTCAGTGGTTTCTTAAATGGCAGTGGAGCTTGGAGCATCATGGTACTTAACTATACTCTGAATACATGTTTCTACAGTTTGTAGAAACAAAAGTATTCATTAACAATTATCTGTTAAGCATTCACTGTTCCTCCATTACTTAGCATTGCTCCACATGCTGAGGATATGGGAGTGAACACAACAGGCAGACCACATCCCTGTTTTCAAGGAGCTTACATTCTGGTTGCTATGATCTCCAGACAACTAGGGGAGAAGAGGGAGCCAAGAGGATTTTTTTTTTTTAATCCCTGTAAAAAGTGGAAAAGACATTTCTTAATGCTGGTATAACTCATTTTTATATGAGAGGTATCAGTAGCTATGTGGCCCTGTGGTGAACTCTGGAGCATTCTGTGTTGTTTCTTGTTTGTTTTATCAACTCCAGTTAATTTTATATATGTCCCAGTAAAGACAATTTATAAGACTTTCTTTTGACCCCTTTCTCTTATAGAATCATGAAAACCACAGAGCTAATAAATGTGAAAAAGTAACCGTGGTATATGTAGTATGAATTATTACTATACTATAATCTGTGTTGAATTGTGGATTACAGTTGTATTTCAATACTTGCTGCAATTTAAGGCATCTTGAACTGATTTCTTAGAATTTTATAGTTTCTCTGAGGACTTTTATGTGAATGATTAAAGACACTTGATAAAAAGTGACTTGAACTGGAATTTGTATAATTATTTTAAGGTTCTTTGGGATTGATTATAATGAATTGTTATAGTCTATCATTGGTCTCTTCTCATACAGTTTTACTCCATTGCTTTGATAAACAGATTGCTATACCCTTTGCCGGAGAAGGCAATGGCACCCCACTTCAGTAGTCTTGCCTGGAAAATACCATGGATGGAGGAACCTGGTAGGCTGCAGTCCATGGGGTCACAAAGAGTCGGACACGACTTCACTTTCACTTTTCACTTTCATGCATTGGAGAAGGAAATGGCAACCCACTCCAGTATTCTTGCCTGGAGAATCCCAGGGACAGGAGAGCCTGGTGGGCTGCCGTCTATGGGGTCGCACAGAATCGGACACAACTGAAGCGACTTAGCAGCAGCAGCATACCCTTTACCAGAATGAGTTTACTTAACTGGCTGATCTCTAGCTATTTTGGTGTTTGTATCTCTGTGTATTCCTGGTAAGCTCACATAATTTGTGTATTATGGATATCACATATACTATATTTTCATTTTTAATTTCTGTGATTGATAGTGATTCAGTCTTATTGCCAATATATTTTCTTGCATTATTTTATTTTAATATTTTATTGGTAACATTTAAGTTCTACTTTCTTCTTAAATGATTTTAAATTTCAGATTTTAGTCAGTGAAGCTCTACTGTAAGACTATATTATGAACTCCACATGCAAAGTTTTTCCTGACACATGGAGCTGAGAAAATTCCAAACTTGTAATGTTAACAGAATTATCATACCTCTGCAATATAAGCAGGTAGTTCAATTTGTGAAGTTCAAATCCTATAAATGAGCCAAATTGATTGAATATGAGGAAGAAAATTCATAAGTTTATGGTAGCATTATTTAAAATTGCTCCAACTGGAAATAACACAAATATCCATAAACAGGTAAACAAATAAACAGATTGTTGTATGTGAAGAGAATAAAACATAATCTGGCAGTAAAATAATGAACTACTGTTATCATGGACAGCTTGCAAAAACCTTACACTGAGTGAAAGAGGAAAGTAGAATACGTACTCAATGATCCAAGTTATAAAAGATGCAAATTAATCTGTAATGCCACAAAGCAGATCAGTGGGACAAGGAATGGGAAGAGGGATCGACTGCAAAAGGACAGAAGGGATTGGGGGAGGTGGCAGTGAAGATATTTTGTTCTATAATTAAGTGATGATTTCATTGGCATCTACAATCAACATGATCCACCCAATTGTACACTTCAAATGATTAAATTTATGCATGTAAGTTATTCTTCAATTGAATCAATAAGGGACGGAGCACTCCTAAAATGGCAGAGGAATAAAAGGGGAGACCACTCTCTGCCCCACAAATTCATCGAAAGAGCATATGTTCAGTTCACTTAAGTCACTCAGTCATGTCCCACTCTTTACGACCCCATTACCACAGCATGCCAGGCTTCCCTGTCCATCACCAACTGCCGGAGCCTACCCAAACTCATGTCCATTGAGTTGGTGATGCCATCTAACCATCTCATCCTCTATTGTCCCCTTCTGCTTCTCCCTTCAATCTTTCCCAACATCAGGATCTTTCCCAATGAGTTAGCATTTCACATCAGGTAGCCAAAGTATTGGAGTTTCTGGCTCAGCATCAGTACTTCCAATGAACACCCTGGACTAATTTCCTCTGGGATGGACTGGTTGGATCTCCTTGCAGTCCAAGGGATTCTCAAGAGTCTTCTCCAACACCACAGTTCAAAAGCATCAATTCTTCAGTGATCAGCTTTCTTCACAGTCCAACTCTCACATCCAAACATGAGCACTGGAAAAACCATAGCCTTGACTAGATGGACCTTTGTTGGCAAACTAATGTCTCTGCTTTTGAATATTCTGTCTAGGTCATAACTTTCCTTCAAAGGAGTAAGCGTCTTTTAATTTCATGGCTGGTGTCACCATCTGCAGTGATTTTGAAGCCCCAAAAATAAAGTCTTACACTGTTTCAATTGTTTCCCCATCTACTTACCATGAAGTGATGGGACCTGATGCCATGATGTTAGTTTTCTGAATGTTGAGTTTTAAGCCAACTATTTCACTCTCATCTTTCCCTTTCATCAAGAGGATCTTTAGTAGAGCCTGAAGTCAGGTAGGTTGATTCCTCCAGTTCCATTTTTCTTTCTCAGGATCGCTTTGGCTATTCGAGGTTTTTTGTATTTCCATACAAATTGTGAAATTATTTGTTCTAGCTCTGTGAAGAATACTGTTGGTAGCTTGATAGGGATTGCATTGAATCTATAAATTGCTTTGGGTAGTATACTCATTTTCACTATATTGATTCCTCCAATCCATGAACATGGTATATTTCTCCATCTATTAGTGTCCTCTTTGATTTCTTTCACCAGTGTTTTATAGTTTTCTATATATAGGTCTTTAGTTTCTTTAGGTAGATATATTCCTAAGTATTTTATTCTTTTCGTGGCAATGGTGAATGGAATTGTTTCCTTAATTTCTCTTTCTGTTTTCTCATTATTAGTGTATAGGAATGCAAGGGATTTCTGTGTGTTGATTTTATATCCTGCAACTTTACTATAATCATTGATTAGTTCTAGTAATTTTCTGGTGGAGTCTTTAGGGTTTTCTATGTAGAGGATCATGTCATCTGCAAATAGTGAGAGTTTTACTTCTTCTTTTCCAATTTGGATTCCTTTTATTTCTTTTTCTGCTCTGATTGCTGTAGCCAAAACTTCCAAAACTATGTTGAATAGTAATGGTGAAAGTGGGCACCCTTGTCTTGTTCCTGACTTTAGAGGAAATGCTTTCAATTTTTCACCATTGAGGATAATGTTTGCTGTGGGTTTGTCATATATAGCTTTTATTATGTTGAGGTATGTTCCTTCTATTCTTGCTTTCTGGAGAGTTTTTATCATAAATGGGTGTTGAATTTTGTCAAAGGCTTTCTCTGCATCTATTGAGATAATCATATGGTTTTTGTTTTTCAATTTGTTAATGTGGTGTATTACATTGATTGATTTGCGGATATTGAAGAATCCTTGGAATTTGCGGATATTGAAGAATCCTAGGAGGAATCAACCTACCTGACTTCAGGCTCTATTACAAAGCCACAGTTATCAAGACAGTATGGTACTGGCACAAAGACAGAAATATAGATCAATGGAACAAAATAGAAAGCCCAGAGATAAATCCACGCACATGTGGACACCTTATCTTTGACAAAGGAGGCAAGAATATACAGTGGATTAAAGACAATCTCTTTAACAAGTGGTGCTGGGAAATCTGGTCAACCACTTGTAAAAGAATGAAACTAGAACACTTTCTAACACCATACACAAAAATAAACTCAAAATGGATTAAAGATCTCAACGTAAGACCAGAAACTATAAAACTCCTAGAGGAGAACATAGGCAAAACACTCTCTGACATACATCACAGCAGGATCCTCTATGACCCACCTCCCAGAATATTGGAAATAAAAGCAAAAATAAACAAATGGGACCTAATTAAACTTAAAAGCTTCTGCACAACAAAGGAAACTATTAGCAAGGTGAAAAGACAGCCTTCAGAATGGGAGAAAATAATAGCAAATGAAGCAACCGACAAACAACTAATCTCAAAAATATACAAGCAACTCCTACAGCTCAACTCCAGAAAAATAAATGACCCAATCAAAAAATGGGCCAAAGATCTAAATAGACATTTCTCCAAAGAAGACATACAGATGGCTAACAAACACATGAAAAGATGCTCAACATCACTCATTATCAGAGAAATGCAAATCAAAACCACTATGAGGTACCATTTCATGCCAGTCAGAATGGCTGCGATCCAAAAGTCTACAAATAATAAATGCTGGAGAGGGTGTGGAGAAAAGGGAACCCTCTTACACTGTTGGTGGGAATGCAAACTAGTACAGCCACTATGGAGAACAGTGTGGAGATTCCTTAAAAAACTGGAAATAGAACTGCCTTATGATCCAGCAATCCCACTGCTGGGCATACACACTGAGGAAACCAGAAGGGAAAGAGACACGTGTACCCCAATGTTCATCGCAGCACTGTTTATAATAGCCAGGACATGGAAGCAACCTAGATGTCCATCAGCAGATGAATGGATAAGAAAGCTGTGGTACATATACACAATGGAGTATTACTCAGCCATTAAAAAGAATACATTTGAATCAGTTCTAATGAGGTGGATGAAACTGGAGCCTATTATACAGAGTGAAGTAAGCCAGAAGGAAAAACATCAATACAGTATACTAACGCATATATATGGAATTTAGAAAGATGGTAACGATAACCCTGTATACGAGACAGCAAAAGAGACACTGATGTATAGAACAGTCTTATGGACTCTGTGGGAGAGGGAGAGGGTGGGAAAATTTGGGAGAATGGCATTGAAACATGTGAAATGTCATGTATGAAATGAGATGCCAGTCCAGGTTCAGTGCACGATGCTGGATGCTTGGGGCTGGTGCGCTGGGACGGCCCAGGGAGATGGTATGGGGAGGGGGGAGGGGGGAGGGTTCAGGATGGGGAGCACGTGTATACCTGAAATTTAAAAAAAAAAAAAAATTAAAAAATTAAAAAAATTAAAAAAAAATAAATCTAGAACTTAGCCTAAACAATTAGAGGAATTATAGTTGTAAATTAAAATGTATATATTATAAATATTGGTAAAGTAAAAATAGTAAAAAAAAAAAAAAAGAGGATCTTTAGTTCTTCATCACTTTCTGCCATAAGGGTGGCATGATCTGCATATCTGAGGTTACTGATATTTCTCCCGGCAATCTTGATTCCAGCTTGTGTTTCCTCCAGCCCAGCATTTTTCATGGTGTACTCTGCATATAAGTTAAATAAGCAGGGTGAAAATACACAGCCTTGACATACTCCTTTTCCTATTTGAAACCAGTCTGTTGTTCCATGTCGAGTTCTAACTGTTGCTTCCTGACCTACATATAGATTTCTCAAGAGGCAGGTCAGGTGGTCTGGTATTCCCATCTCTTTCAGAGTTGTCCGCAGTTTATTGTGATCCACACAGTCAAAGGCTTTGGCATAGTCAATAAAGCAGAAATAGATGTTTTTCTGGAACTCTTTTGCTTTTTCCATGATCCAGTGGATGTCGACAATTTGATCTCTGGTTCCTCTGCCTTTTCTAAATCCAGCTTGAACGTCTGAAATTTCATGGCTGATGTATTGTTGAAGCCTGACTTGGAGAATTTTGAGCATTACTTTACTAGCATGTGAGATGAGGGCAATTGTGTGGTAGTTTGAGCATTCTTTGTCATTGCCATTCTTTGGGATTGGAATGAAAACGGACCTTTTCCAGTCCTGTGGCCACTGCTGAGTTTTCCAAATATGCTGGCATATTGAGTGCAGCACTTTCACAGCATCATCTTTCAGGATTTGAAATAGCTCAACTGGAATTCCATCACCTCCACTAGCTTTTCTCATAGTGATACTTCCTAAGGCCAACTAGATTTCACATTTCAGGATGTCTGGCTCTAGGTGAGTGATCACACCATCGTGGTTATCTTGGTCGTGAAGATCTTTTTTGTATAGTTATTCTGTGTCTTCTTGCCACCTCTTCTTAATATCTTCTGCTTCTGTTAGGTCTATACCATTTATGTCCTTTATTGAGCTCACCTTTGCATGAAATGTTCCCTTGGTATCTCTAATTTTCTTGAAGAGATCTCTAGTCTTACCCATTCTATTGTTTTCCTCTATTTCTTTGCATTGATCGCTGAGGAAGGCTTTCTTATCTCTCCTTGCTATTCTTGGGAACTCTGCATTCAAATGGGTATATCTTTCCCTTTCTCCTTTGTTTCTCAGTTCTCTTTTTTTCTCAGCTATTTGTAAGCCCTCCTCAGACAGCCATTTTGGTTTTTTGCATTTCTTTTCCATGGGGATGGTCTTGATCCCTGTCTCCTGTACAATGTCATGAACCTGAGTCCATAGTTCATCAGGCATTCTATCAGATCTAGTCCCTTAAATCTATTTCTCACCTCCACTGTATAATCATAGTGGTTTGATTTAGGTCATACCTGAATGGTCTAGTGGTTTTCCCTATTTCTTCAATTTAAGTCTGAATTTGGCAATAAGGAGTTCATGATCTGAGCCACAGTCAGCTCCCAGTCTTGATTTGCTGACTGTGTAGAGCTTCTCCATCTTTGGCTGCAAAGAATATAATCAATCTGATTTTGGTGTTGACCATCTGGTGATGTCCACGTGTAGAGTCTTTCCTTGTGTTGTTCAAAGAAGGTGTTTTCTATGACCCATGAGTTCTCTTGGCAAAACTCTATTAGCCTTTGTCCAGCTTCATTCTGTACTCCAAGGCCAAATTTCCCTGTTACTCCAGGTGTTTTTTGACATCCTACTTTCGTGTTCCAGTCCCCTATTATGAAAAGGACATCTTTTTTGGGGTGTCAGTTCTGAAAGGTCTTGTAGTTCTTCATAGAACCATTCAAGTTCAGCTTCTTCAATGTTATTGGTCAGGGCATGCTAAGTCACTTCAGTCATTTCCGACTCTGTGTGACCCCATAGATGGCAGCCCACCAGGCTCCCCAGTCCCTGGGATTCTCCAGGCAAGAACACTGGAGTGGGCTGCCATTTCCTTCTCCAATGCATGAAAGTGAAAAGCAAAAGTGAAGTCGCTCAGTCGTGTCCGACTCTTAGCGACCCCATGGATTACAGCCTAACAGGCTCCTCCATCCATGGGATTTTCCAAGCAAGAGTATTGGAGTGGGGTGCCATTTAGACTTGGGTTACACTGACATTGAATGGTTTGACTTGGAAATGAACAGAGATCATTCTGTCGTTTATGAGATTGCATCCAAGTACTGCATTGCAGACTCTCTTGTTGACTATGATGGTTACTCCATTTCTTCTAAGGGATTCCTGCCAAAAGTAGTAGATATAATGGTCATCTGAGTTAAATTCACCCATTCCAGTCCATCTTAGTTTGCTGATTCCTAGAATGTCGACGTTCACTCTTGTCATCTCCTGTTTGACCACTTCCAATTTGCCTTGATTCATGGACCTAACATTCCAGGTTCCTTTGCATTGGACCTTGCTTCTATTACCAGTCATATCCAGAACTAGTTGTTGTTTGTTCTTTAGCTCCATCCCTTCATTCTTTCTGGCATTATTTCTCCACTGATCTCCAGTAGAATATTGGGTACCTACCGACCTGGGGCAATTTTATCTCTGGTTCCTCTGACTTTTCTACAACCAGTATGAACATCTGGAAGTTCACAGTTCATGTATTGCTGAAGCCTGGCTTGGAGAATTTTGAGCATTACTTTACTAGAGTGTGAAGAGGAACTAAAAAGCCTCTTGATGAAAGTGAAAGAGGAGAGTGAAAAAGTTAGCTTAAAGCTCAACACTCAGAAAACTAAGATATGGCATCTGGTCCCATCACTTCGTGGCAAATAGATGGGGAAACAGTAGAAACAGTGGCTGACTTTATTTTTTGGGGCTCCAAAATGACTGCAGATGGTGACTCCAGCCATGAAATTAAAAGACGCTTACTCCTTGGAAGAAAAGTTATGACCAACCTAGATAGCATATTGAAAATCAGAGACATTACTTTGCCAACAAAGGTCCATCTAGTCAAGGCTATGGTTTTTCCAATGGTCATGTATGGATGTGAGAGTTGGACTGTGAAGAAAGCTGAGTGCTGAAGAATTGATGCTTTTGAACTGTGGTGTTGGAGAAGACTCTTGAGAGTCCCTTGGACTGCAAGGAGATCCAACCAGTCCATCCTAAAAGAGATCAGTCCTGGGTGTTCATTGAAAGGACTGATGTTGAAGCTGAAGCTCTAATACTTTGGCCACCTCATGCAAAGATTTGACTCATTGGAAAAGACACTGATACTGGGAGGGATTGGGGGCAGGAGAAGAAGGGGATGACAGAGGATGAGATGGCTGGATGGCATCACCAACTCAATGGACTTGAGTTTGGGTAGGCTCTAGGAGTTGGTGATGCACAGGAAGACCTAGCGTACTGTGATTCATGGGGTTGCAAAGAGTTGGACACGACTGAGCAACTGAACTAAAGCGACCTGGGGAGTTCATCTTTCAGTGTTCTATCTTTTTGCCTTTTCATACTGTTCATGGGGTTCTCAAGGCAAGAATACTGAAGGGTTTTGCCATTCCCTTCTCCAGGGGACCACATTTGTCAGACCTCTCCACCATGACGAGTCCATCTTGGGTGGCCCCACATGGCATGGCTTAGTTTCATTGAGTTAGACAAGTTGTGGTCCATGTGATCAGATTGGCTAGTTGTCTGTGATTGTGGTTTTAGTCTGTCTGCCCTCTGATGCCCTCTCTTGGGGCTTACCATCTTACTTGGGTTTCTCTTACCTACAGTTCAGTCACTCAGTCGTGTCCGACTCTTTGTGACCTCATGAACTGCAGCATGCCAGGTATCCCTGTCCATCACCAACTCCCAGAGTCCACCCAAACCCACGTCCATTGAGTCGATGATGCCATCCAACCATCTCATCCTCTGTCGTCCCCTTTTCCTCCTCCTCTCAATCTTTCCCAGCATCAGGGTCTTTTCCAATGAGCTCTTCGCATCAGGTGGCCAAAGTATTGGAGTTTCAGTTTCAACATCAGTCCTTCCAATGAACACACAGGACTGATCTCCTTTAGGAGGGACTGGTTGGATCTCCTTGCAGTCCAAGGACTCTCAAGAGTCTTCTTCAACACCACAGTTCAAAAGCATCAATTCTTCAGCACTCAGCTTTCTTCAGAGTCCAACTCTCACATCCATACATGACCACAGGAAAAACCATAGCCTTGACTAGATGGACCTTTGTTGGCAAAGTAATGTCTCTGCTTTTGAATATGCTGTCTAGGTTGGTCATAACTTTCCTTCAAAGGAGTAAGCGTCTTTTAATTTCATGGCTGGAGTCACCATCTTCAGTGATATTGGAGCCCAGAAGACTAAATTCAGCCACTGTTTCCACTGTTTCCCCATCTATTTGCCATTAAGTGATGGGACCGGATGCCATGATCTTAGTTTTCTGAATGTTGAGCTTTAAGCCAACTTTTTCTCTCTCCTCTTTCACTTTCATCAAGAAGCTTTTTAGTTATTCTTCACTTTCTGCCATAAGGCTGGTATCGTCTGCGTATCTGAGGTTATTGATATTTCTCCCAGCAATCTTGATTCCAGCTTGTGCTTCCTCCAGCCCAGCATTTATCTTACCTCAGGTTTCTCTTACCTTCTCTTACATGCACTCCAGCAGAGAGCAGCCGCTGCTCCTTACCATTGGGTTGTGGTGCTCTTCTTGGCTGCGGCCCCT
The DNA here is from genome assembly GCF_002263795.3 of Bos taurus. Classification (NCBI taxonomy): domain Eukaryota; kingdom Metazoa; phylum Chordata; class Mammalia; order Artiodactyla; family Bovidae; genus Bos; species Bos taurus. The sequence continues at coordinate 16,797,982 of NC_037338.1, read as the reverse complement.
GAGCTTGGGCATGGGGTAGCTCCTCTCAGCCGCCGCCCTGACTTTGGGCATTGGGTAGCTACTCTGGGCCGCTCCTGCACCTTTGCGCAGCCGCCACTCCACAAAACAACTTCTGAATGCTGGCAGAGGACACCAGGCACCCAGAAAGGCAGCCCACTCTCTTTGAAAGGGGGTAGAACAAAATATAAAAGATAAAAAGAGAGACAAAAGAGTTAGGGTCGGAGACCAGTCCTGGGGAGGGAGTCGTGATGGAGAAGTTTTCAAACACCAGAAAACCCCCTCACCAGTGGGTCTGTGGGGAGTTTTGTAATCTCAGGGGGCAACATAACCAGAAGAAAAAAAAAAAAAAAAAGAACCTACAGATTACGCACCTAGCCACGAGTAGCAGGGAGGTAGCCCAGACGCACGCATTCGCCAGCAGCAGGGACTGAACAGGGAGGCATGGGCTGCATGCATAGGATGGGGACCCGGCCTGAACGCTCTGAGGATAATCTGAGGGAGCTAACATGAGATAGCAACCCAAACTGTGGGATAGCCAGAAAGAAAAAAAAAAAAAAAATGAGAGAGTGAGAGAACTTTCTCGCGAAAAGCTCTGAGGCACAGCCTGGCCCACTCACAGAACAAAGGACTGAGTGAAACCAGAGAAGAGCTAGCCAGCGCGGACCAGCCCCTCCCCCAACCAGAGGCAGAGAAGCAGGCAGGCAATAGCCAGAGTCAAAAAGCAAGAGGCAAGCTCGGCCCCAGAGATGGCATCCTCCACCAAACTGTGAGCAGGCTCCCAGTTACTGGGATCCTGGACGGTTGACATGCGCCAGGAGGATCACAGTCAGAGATCAGCTCCCCAGAGGAGACACATGGCACACCTGAGATGGCGTTCTTGCAGCGCACCCAGAAAACTGAGGGGCTGGGACTACGGAGGTGACAAGACATACCACACACCTGGGAGAGTGTGCTCGCTAAGCACCTGGTCGCCTGAGCTCCTCGGACCTGGAAAGGGCACAAAACACAGGCCCAGCTGAGTCTGTGCCTTTGTGGATTACCCAAGAACCTGAACCTGAGTGGCTTAGACCTGGGAAGTGCATGAAACCCAGGGCCCACTTTAGACAGTTCCCCTGAAGAGCAATCTGGAGCCTGAGCAGTGTAGACTGGGAAAGCACACACACAGTGAGCGGGGGCAAACCCAGTGTGGGTCAGACACTGTGAGCACTCCCCACACACGCCAGTGATATTTGTTTGCAGTGTTCCTCCTTCCCCACAGCACAACTAAACAAGTTAGCCTAAATAAGTGACCACCTTCACCCCCTTGTGTCAGGGCAGAAATTAGACACTGAAGAGACTTGCAAACAGAGAAGCCAAAATAAACAAAGAAGAGGGTACCGCTCTGGAAGTCACAGGTGCAACAGATTAAAACCCTGTAGTTAGCACTGACTACATTGGAAGGGGCCTATAGACCTTGAGAAGAAGTATAAGCTGGAACAAGGAACTATCTGAAACTGAACTGACCCCACACTGCCCTCAACAGCTCCAGACAAATTCCTAGATATATTTTACTATTAACATTTTTAAATTTTTTCAATTTTTAAAAAATTTTTAAGTTCTTTATTACTCCTTTAATTTTCATTTTTATAACCTACAATTACCTTGCAAAAAAAGGCCCTATTTTTAAAGCAAATTTCATATATATAATTTTTGTGATCTTCTTTAGTTGTTTTTTTTTTTCTTAAATTTTATTTTATTTTTAAACTTTACGTAATTGTATTAGTTTTGCCAAACATCAAAATGAATCCATCACAGGTATACATGTGCTCCCCCTCCTGAACCCTCCTCCCTCCTCCCTCCCCATACCATCCCTCCAGGTCGTCCCAGTGCAACAGCCCCAAGCATCCAGTATCGTGCATTGAACCTGGACTGGCATCTCGTTTCATACATGATATTTTACATGTTTCAATGCCATTCTCCCAAATCTTCCCACCCTCTCCCTCTCCCACAGAGTCCATAAGACTGTTCCATACATAGTATTGTATTTTTGAGAGTCTAACCTCTACTCTAGAGTCTTAATCTTTGATTTTTGGTTTTTGTTATCAATTTTGTACCTTTAAGAATCCAATCTTCAGTACCCATTTTTACTTAGGAGTGTGATTACTGGCTTGATTGCTCTCTCCCCCTTTTGACTCTCCTTTTTCTCCCCCAGGTCACCTCTATTTCTTCCGTCCCCCTTCTCTTCACTACCCAACTCTGTGGATCTTTTTGGGTGTTCCAGGCAGTGGAGAACACTTAGGGAACTGATTACTGGCTAGATATGTCTCTCTCCTTTTGACCCACCCCCATCTTTTCCTCCTGGCCATCTCTATCTTCTTCCTCCCTCTTCTCTTCTCTATATAACTCCATGAACCTCTCTGAGTGTTACAGACTGTGGAGAGCACATAGGGAATTGATAACTAGCTAGATTGCTCTCTTCCCTTTTGATTCCCCCTCTTCTTCTCCTGGTCACCTCTATCTCCCTCTTCCCTCTTCTCTTCTCCGTGTAACTCTGTGAACCTCTCTGGGTGTCACTCACTGTAGAGAATCTTTTCACCATTAATCTAGATGTTTTATCATTGGTGCTGTATGGATGGAGAAGTCTTGAGACTACTGTAAAAATAAGACTGAAAGCCAGAGGCAGGAGGCTTAAATCCAAAACTTGAGAACTCCAGAAAATTCCTGACTCCAGGAAACATTAATCAACAAGAGCTCATCCAAAAGCCTCCATACCTACACTGAAACCGGGCTCCGCCCAAGAGCCAACAAGTTTCATACCAAGCTAATTCTCCAACAATGTAGGAACATAACCCTGAACATTAAAATACAGGCAGACAAAAGTCACACCAAACGCCCAAATACCTCAAAACTCACTAATGGACGCTTCCTTGCACTCCAGAGAGAGGATATCCAGTTCCACCCACCAGAACACTGACACAAGCTTCCAAACCAGGAAACCTTGACAAGTCACTCATTCAACCCCACCCACAGGGAGGAATCTCCGCAATAAAGAGAAACCACAGACTACCAGCATACAGAATATAAACACATGCAATATAAACACAGCAAACACAGCAATATAAACAAGATGAAAAGGCAGAGAAATATTCAGCAGATAAAGGAACATGATAAATGTCCATCAAACCAAACAAAAGAGGAGGAGATAGGGAGTCTACCTGAAAAATAATTCAGAATAATGATAGTAAAGATGATCCAAAATCTTGAAAACAAAATGGAGATACAGATAAATAGTCTGGAGACAAGGATTGAGAAGATGCAAGAAATGTTTAACAAGGACCTAGAAGAAATAAAAAAGAGTCAATCACTGTTGGTGGGAATGCAAACTAGTACAGCCACTATGGAGAACAGTGTGGAGATTCCTTAAAAAACTGGAAATAGAACTGCCTTATGATCCAGCAATCCCACTGCTGGGCATACACACTGAGGAAACCAGAAGGGAAAGAGACACGTGTACCCCAATGTTCATCGCAGCACTGTTTATAATAGCCAGGACATGGAAGCAACCTAGATGTCCATCAGCAGATGAATGGATAAGAAAGTGATGATACATATACACAATGGACTATTACTCAGCCATTAAAAAGAATACATTTGAATCAGTTCTAATGAGGTGGATGAAACTGGAGCCTATTATACAGAGTGAAGTAAGCCAGAAAGAAAAACACCAATACAGTATACTAACACATATATATGTAATTTAGAAAGATGGTAACAATAACCCTGTGTACGAGACAGAAATAGAGACACTGATGTATAGATCAGTCTTATGGACTCTGTGGGAGAGGGAGAGGGTGGGGAGATTTGAGAGAATGGCATTGAAACATGTATAATATCATGTATGAAACGAGTCGCCAGCCCAGGTTCGATGCACGATACTGGATGCTTGGGGCTGGTGCACTGGGATGACCCAGAGGGAGGGTATGGGGAGGGAGGAGGGAGGAGGGTTCAGGATGGGGAGCACGGGTATATCTGTGGCAGATTCATTTCGATGTTTGGCAAAACTAATACAATATTGTAAAGTTTAAAAATAAAATAAAAATTTTAAGAAAAGACAAAAAACAAACAAAAACAAAACAAAAAAAAAAGAGTCAATCAATAAGGAATAATGCAATAACTGAGATAAAAAACACTCTGAAGGGAACCCAAAGTAGAATAACTGAGGCAGAAGATAGGATAAGTGAGGTGGAAGATAGAATGGTGGAATAAATGAAGTAGAGAGGAAAAAAGAAAAAAGAATAAAAGAAATGAGGACAACCTCAAAGACCTCTGTGACAATGTCAAAAGCCACAACATTCTAATCATAAGAGTTCCAGAAGAAGACAAAAAGAAAGGCCATGAGAAAATACATGCAGAGATAATAGTTGAAAACTTCCCTAAAATGGGGAAGGAAATAGCCACCCAAGTCCAAGAAACCCAGAGAGTTCCAAACAGGGTAACCTAAGGTAAAATACCCCAAGACACATATTAATCAAATTAATTAATATCAAACACAAAGAACAAATATTAAAAGCAGAACGGGAAAGACAACAAATAACACACAAGGGGATTCCCATAAGGACAACAGCTGATCTTTCAATAGAAACTCTTCAGGCCAGAAGGGAATGGCAGGACATACTTAAAGTGATGAAAGAGAAAAACCTACAACCCAGATTACTGTACCCAGCAAAGATCTCATTCAAATATGAAGGAGAAATCAAAAGCTTTACAGACAAGCAAAAGCTGAGAGAATGCAGCACCACAAAACCAGCTCTCCAACAAATGCTAAAGGATCTTTTCTAGACAGGAAACACAGAAAATGTTTATAAACTCAAACCCAAAACAACAAAGTAAATGGCAAGAGGATCACACTTACCAATAATTACCTAAAGTGTAAATGGGTTGAATGTCCCAACAAAAAGACAAAGACTGACTGAATGGAAACAAAAACAAGACCCCTATATATGCTGTCTAAAAGAGACCCACCTGAGAACAAGAGACACATACAGAATGAAAGTGAAGGGCTGGAAAAGATATTTCATGCAAATGGAGACCATAAGAAAGCAGGAGTAGCAATACTTGTATCAGATAAAATAGACTTTGAAATAAAGGCTGTGAAAAGAGACAAAGAAGGACACTACATAATGATCAGGGATCAATCCAAGAAGAAGATATAACAATTATAAATATACATATATGCACCCAACATAGGAGCACTGAAATATGTAAGGCAAATGCTAACAATAATGAAAGGGGAAATTAACAGTAACAGATAATAGTGGGAGACTTTAATACCCCACTCACATCTATGGATAGGTCAACTAAACAGAAAATTAGCAAGGAAACACAAACTTTAAATGATTCCCTGGACCAGTTATCCCTAATTGATATCTATAAGACATTTTACCCCAATACAATGAATTTCAACTTTTTCTCAAGTGTACATGGAAACTTCTCAAAGTAGATCACATCCTGGGCCATAAATCTGGACTTGGAAAATTAAAAAAAAAAAAAAAAAGAAATCATTCCAAGCATTTTTTCTGACCACAAGGCAGTAGGATTAGATGTCAACTACAGGAAAAGCAGAGCAAAAGCTATTAGAGTTTTGCCAAGAGAATTCACAGGTCACAGCAAACACCCTTTTCCAACAACACAAGAGAAGACTCTACACATGGACATCACCAGATGGTCAACACCAAAATCAGATTGATTATATTCTTTGCAGCCAAAGATGGAGAAGCTCTATACAGTCAGCAAAAACAAGACCAGGAGCTGACTGTGGCTCAGATAATGAATCTTTTATTGCCAAAATAAGACTTAAAATGAAGAAAGTGGGGAAAACCACTAGACCATTCCAGTATGACTTAAATCAGATCCCTTATGACTATACAGTGGAAGTGAGAAATAGATTTAAGAGACTAGATCTGATAGAAAGAGTGCTTGATGAACTATGGATGGAGGTTCATGACATTGTACAGGGATTAAGACCATCCCAATGGAAAAGAAATGCAAAAAAGCAAAATGGCTGTCTGGGGAGGCCTTACAAATAACTGTGAAAGAAGAGAAGCAAAAAGCAAAGGAGAAAAGGAAAGATATAAGCATCTGAATGCAGAGTTCCAAAGAATAGCAGGAGAGATAAGAAAGCCTTCCTCAGAGATCACTGCAAAGAAATAGAGGAAAACAACAGAATGGGAAACACTAGAGATCTCTTCAAGAAAATTAGAGATACCAAGGGAACATTTCATGCAAAGATGGGCTCGATAAAGGACAAAAATGGTATGGACCTAACAGAAGAAGATATTAAGAAGAGGTGGCAAGAATACACAGAAGAACTGTACAAAAAGATCTTCATGACCCAGATAATCACAATGGGGTGATCACTCACTTAGAGCCAGACATCCTGGAATGTGAAGTCAAGTGGGCCTTAAGAAGCATCACTAAAACAAAGCTAGTGAGGTGATGGAATTCCAGTTGAGCTATTTCAAATCTTGAAAGATAATGCTGTGAAAGTGCTGCACTCAAGATGCCAGCAAATTCGGAAAACTCAGCAGTGGCCACAGAACTGGAAAAGGTCAGTTTTCATTCCGATCCCAAAGAAAGGCAAACAATGGTGAAACTACTGCACAGTTGCACTCATCTCTGTTCAGTTCAGTTCAGTCGCTCAGTCGTGTCTGACTCTTTGCGACCCCATGAACTGCAGCACGCCAGGCCTCCCTGTCCATCACCAATTCCCGGAGTTCACTCAAACTCACATCCATTGAGTCAGTGATGTCATCCAGCCATCTCATTCTCTGTTGTCCCATTCTCCTCCTTCCCCTAATCCCTCCCAACATCAGCCTTTTCCAATGAGTCAAAACTTCGCATGAGGTGGCCAAAGTACTGGAGTTTCAGCGTTAGCATCATTCCTTCCAAAGAACACCCAGGACTCATCTCCTTTAAAATGGACTGGTTGGATCTCCTTGCAGTCCAAGGGCCTCTCAAGAGTCTTCTCCAACACCACAGTTCAAAAACATCAATTCTTCAGTGCTCAGCTTTCTTCACACTCTTACTCTCACATCCATACATGACCACTGGAAAAACCATTGCCTTGATTAGACGGACTTTTGTTAGCAAACTAATGTCTCTGCTTTTGAATATGCTATCCGGGTTGGTCATAACTTTCCTTCCAAGGAGTAAGCGTCTTTTCATTTCATGGCTGCAATCACCATCTGCAGTGATTTTGGAGCCTGAAAAAATAAAGTCTGCCACTATTTCCACGGTTTCCCCAACTATTTCCCATGAGGTGATGGGACCAGATGCCATGATCTTAGTTTTCTTAGTTTTCTGATTTTTTAAGCCAACTTTTTCACTATCCTCTTTTACTTTCATCAAGAGGCTTTTTAGTTCCTCTTCATTTTCTTCCATAAAGTAATGCTTAAAATTCTCCAAGCCAGTCTTCAGCAGTATGTGAACCGTGAATGTCCAGATGTTCAAGTTGATTTTAGAAAAGGCAGAGGAACCAGAGATCAAATTGCCAACATCCTTGGATCATCAAAAAAGCAAGAGAGTTCCAGAAAAAACATCTATTTCTGCTTTATTGACTATTTCAAAGCCTTTGACTGTGTAGATCACAATAAACTGTGGATAATTCTGGAAGAGATGGGAATACCAGACCCCTTGACCTGCCTCTTGAGAAACCTATATGCAGGTCAGGGAACAACAGTTAGAACTGGACATGGAACAACAGACTGGTTCCAAATAGGAAAAGGAGTACGTCAGGCTGTATATTGTCACACTGCTTATTTAACTTATACTCAGAGGACATCATTAGAAACACTGGGATGGAAGAAGCCCAAACTGGAATTGAGATTGCCAGGAGAAATATCAATAACTTCAGATATGCAGATGACACCACCCTTGTGGCAAAAATTGAAGAGGAACTAAAAAGCCTCTTGATGAAAGTGAAAGAGGAGAGTGAAAAAGTTGGCTTAAAGCTCAACATTCAGAAAACGAAGATCATGGCATCCAGTCCCATTATGTCATGGATGGGGAAACAGTGGAAACAGTGTCAGGCTTTATTTGGGGGGCTCCAAAATCACTGCAGATGGTAATTGCAGCCATGAAATTGAAAGATGCTTACTCCTCAGAAGGAAAGTTATGATCAACCTAGACAGCATACTGAAAAGCAGAGATATTACTTTGCCAACAAAGGTCTGTCCAGTCAAGGCTATGGTTTTTCCAGTGGTCATGTATGGATGTGAGAGTTGGACTGTGAAGAAAGCTGATCACCGAAGAATTGATGTTGTTGAACTGTGGTGTTGGAGAAGAGTCTTGAGAGTCCCTTGGACTGCAAAGAGGTCCAACCAGTCCATCCTAAAGGAGACCAGTTCTGGGTGTTCATTGAAAGGACTGATGCTGAAGCTGAAACTCCAATACTTTGGCCACCTCATGCGAAGAGTTGACTGATTGGAAAAGACTCTGATGCTGGGAGGGATTGGGGGCAGGAGGAGAAGGGGACGACAGAGGATGAGATGGCTGGATGGCATCACCGACTCAATGGACATGAGTTTGAGTGAACTCCGGAAATTGGTGATGGACAGGAGGCCTGGCATGCTGTGATTCTTGGATTTGCAAAGATTCGGACCTGACTGAGTGACTGAATTTACTTACAGGAAAAAAACTATTAAAAATACAAACATATGGAGGCTAAATAACACACTTCTGAATAACCAACAAACCACAGAAGAAATAAAAATACACATAGAAAGTAATGAAAATGAAAACATAACAACCCAAAACCTATGGGATTCGTAAAAGCTATGCTAAGGGGAAGATTCATAGCAATTTAAGCTTACCTCAAGAAACAAGAGAAAAATCAAATAAATAACCTAACTTTACACCTAAAGCAACTAGAAAAAGTAGAAATGAAGAACCACAAGAGTAGTAGAAGGAAAGAAATAAAAATTAGGGCAGAAATAAATGAAAAAGAAACAAAGGAGACTATAGCAAAAATCAACAATTCTAAAAGCTAGTTCCTTAAGAAGATAAATAAAATAGACTAACCATTATCCAGACTCATCGAGAAAAAAAGGGATAAGAAACAAATCCGCAAAATTAGAAATGAAAATGGAGAATTCACAACAGACAACACAGAAATACTAAGGATCATAAGAGATTACTATCAGCAACTATATGACAATAAAATGGACTACTTGGAAGAAATGGAAAAATTCTTAGAAATTATAAGTTTCCACAACTGAACTAGGAAGAAATAGAAAATCTTAATAGATACATCTCAAGCACAAAATATTGAAACTGTAATCAGAAATCTTCCAACAAACAAAAGCCCAGGACTAGAGGGCTTCACAGCTGAATTCTACCAAAAAGTTAGAGAAGAACTAACACCTATCCTACTCAAACTATTCCAGAAAATTGCAGAGGAAGGTAAACTTCCAAACTCATTCTATGAGGCCACCATCACCCTAATACCAAAACCAGATAAAGATGCTACAAAAAAAAGAAAACTACAGGCCAATATCACTGATGAACATAGATGCAAAAATCCTTAACAAAATTCTAGCAAACAGAATCCAACATATTAAAATGTTCATACATCATGACCAAGTGGACTTTATCCCAGCAATGCAAGGATTCTTCAACATTTGCAAATCAATGTGATACACCACACTAATAAATTAAAAGATAAAAACCATATGATTATCTCAATCAATGCAGAAAAAGCCTTTGACAATTTCAACATCCATTTATGATAAAAACCCTCCAGAAAGCAGGCATAGAAGGAACATACCTCAACATAATAAAAGCTATCTATGATAAACCTACAGCAAACATTATGCTCAATGGTGAAAAATTGAAACCATTTCCCCTAAAGTCAGGAACAAAACAAGGGTGCCCACTCTCACCATTACTATTCAACACAGCATTGGAAGTTTTAGCCACAGCAATCAGAGAAGAAAAAAAAAAAAATAAAAGCAATCCAGATTGGAAAAGAAGAAGTAAAACTCTCACTGTTTACAGTTGACATGATCCTCTACATAGAAAACCCTAAAGACTCCACCAGAAAATTACTAGAGCTAATCAATGAATATAGTAAAGTTGCAGGATACAAAATTAATATACAGAAATCCCTTGCATTACTATACACTAACAATGAGAGAACAGAGAGAGAAATTAAGGAAACAATTCCATTCACCATTGCAACGAAAAGAATAAAATACTTAGGAATAAATCTACCTAAAGAAACAAAAGACCTATATATAGAAAACTATAAGACACTGATGAAAGAAATCAAAGATGACACAAATAGATGGAGAAATATACCATGTTCATGGATCAGAATCAATATAGTGATCAGAAAAATCAATATAGTGAAAATGAGTATACTACACAAAGCAATCTATAGATTCAGTGCAATCCCTATCAAGCTACCAATGGTATTTTTCAGAGAACTAGAACACATAATTTCACAATTTGTATGGAAATACAAAAAACCTCAAATAGCCAAAGCAATCTTGAGAAAGAAGAATGGAACCAGAGGAATTAACCTGCCTGACTTCAGACTATACTACAAACCTACAGTCATCAAGACAGTATGGTACTGGCACAAAGACAGAAAAATAGATCAATGGAACAAAATAGAAAGCTGGTTAACCACTTGTAAAAGAAAGAAACTAGAACACCTTCTAACACCATACACAAAATAAACTCAAAATTCATTAAAGATTTAAATATAAGACCAGAAACTATAAAACTCCTACAGGAAAACATAAGCAAAACACTCTCTGACATAAATCACAGCAGGATCCTATATGACCCACCTCCCAGAGTAATGGAAATAAAAGCAAAAATAAACAAATGGGACCTAATTAAACTTAAAAGTTTTTGCACAATGAAGGAAACTATGAGCAAGGTGAAAAGACAGCCTTCAGAATGGGAGAAAATAATAGCAAATGAAGCAACTGACAAACAATTCATTTCAAAAATATACAAGCAGCTCCTGAAGCTCAATTCCAGAGAAATAAATGACCCAATCGAAACATGGGCCAAAGAACTAAACAGACAGTTCTCCAAAGACATACAGATAGCTAACAAATACATGAAAAGATGCTCAACATCACTCATTATCAGAGAAATGCAAATCAAAACCACAATGAGGGACCATCTCACGCTGGTCAGAATGGCTGCTATCAAAAAGTCTACAAAAAATAAATGCTGGAGAGGGTGAAGAGCAAAAGGAACCCTCTTACACTGTTGGTGGGAATGCAAACTAGTCCAGCCACTATGGAGAACAGTGTGGCGATTCCTTAAAAAAACTGGAAATAGAACTGCCATATAACCCAGCAATCCCACTGGGCATACACACCGAGGAAACCAGAATTGAAAGAGACACGTGTACCCAATGTTCATCGCAGCACTGTTTACAATAGCCAGGACATGTAAGCAGCCTAGATGTCCATGAGCAGACAAATGCTGTGGTACATATGCACAATGGAATATTACTCAGTTATTAAAAAAATGTATTTGAATCAGTTCTACTGAGGTGGATGAAACTGGAACCTATTCTACAGAGTGATGTAAGTCAGAAAGAAAAACAGCAACACAGTATACTAACACATACATATGGAATTTAGAAATATGGTAATGATGACCCTATATTCGAGTTAGCAAAAGAGACACAGATGTAAAGAACAGACTTTTGGACTCTCTGGGAGAAGCCAAGGGTGGAATGATTTGAGAGAATGGCATTGAAACATGTATATTATCATATGTGAAATAGATTGCCAGTCCAGGTTCAATGCATGATACAGGGTGCTCAGGGATGACCCTGAGGGATGGGATCGGGAGAAAGGTGGGAGGGGGATTCAGGATAGGGAACACATGTACACCCATGACTGATTCATGTCAATGTATGGCAAAAACCATTACAATATTGTAAAGTAATTAGCCTCCAATTAAAATAAATTAATTAAAAATAAAAAAGAATCGATAAGGGAAATGATTTCTTGAGAGAATGAAAGAAAAGTTGTATATAAAGTGAAGACAATCTAGTATAACATTAGAATTATCCTCAATATTAAAATCTTAAATTCATTAGTACTTTCAAAATGAGGAATAAAGAGGAATATAACTCTTTGTTTTAGAAGTCTTATTGAAATGTTTCTCTTCTTTCATGTTATACACACACACGAGCATATGCACACATGCCCTTTATATTTCAAATGCAAAAGGCACTTCCGTTATCCCCTTTACAGTGCTAACTCAGGTTCTAAAACTGAGATAAGAAATTATGAGCCAAATGAAAATACATGAAAGTGATGAAGAACAGAAATTTTTATTCCCCTAGTCTTTCTATTCTTGAATGATACATGCAGTCTCGAGCTTTGGCTCCTATGGTGCTTATGTTGCTAATCATGCTTTTGGAGGGAGCAAACAGTCCTAAATTTCCTGCAAGCCCCTCCTCATCAGCCACAGTTTGAAATAATCACTGCAGAATTTGCTTCAGTAACCATATTGGATAGTTCAGGTTGCAGTAACGTTTTGACTGGCAGCTTCTATTTCTTAGAGAATACAAAACTGAGTTGCATGAAAAAATCAGGGGTTACTGTCAGAGGCCTCCATCTGAATGTGGGTCATGTTAGCAGAGCTCCAGCACAGGTTCAGATCATCTCCTATCATGCCACTGTAAGGGAAGAAACTGCACTTAGAAAAACTACTGCACTTCTGATGGAAGGATTGATCAGGGAGGGCAGAGTCACTTACAATATAGCTAATACCTTCTTACAGCTGACTTGCACATATTTCTTGTAACAAATATCCTCCCAATTAAAATAATTAAAAATTTTCTCACTAAGGTGGGCTTGAATTGCCAGGCTGCTTTCACAAACCCATAAACATAAAGAACATAAAGAAGTATTCCTTCTGCCTGGAGTTCTTCCTGCCAGTGTTCATCCTAGATACCTGCATGGCTTGCTCTCTCACCTATTTTGCTGCTGCTGCTGCTGCTGCCAAGTCACTTCAGTCGTGTCCAACTCTGTGCGACCCCAGAGATGGCAGGTTCCCCCGTCCCTGGGATTCTCCAGGCAAGAACACTAGAGTACGTTGCCATTTCCTTCTCCAACTCGTGAAACTGAAGTCACTCAATCGTGTCCGACTCTTAGCAACCCCATGGACTGCAGCCCACCAGGCTCCTCCATCCGTGGGATTTTCCAGGCAAGAGGACTGGAGTGGGGTGCCACTGCCTTTTCCACTCACCTATTTTCAGTTCAGTTCAGTTCAGTCACTCAGTCGTGTCTGACTCTTTGCGACCCCATGAATCATAGCACACCAGGCCTCCCTGTCCATCACCAACTCCTGGAGTTCACTCAAACTCACGTCCATTGGGTTGGTGATGCCATCCAGCCATCTCATCCTCTGTCAGCCCCTTCTCTTCCTGCCCCCAATCCCTCCCAGCATCAGGGTCTTTTCCAATGAGTCAACTCTTCACATGAGGTGGCCAAAGTATGGGAGTTTCAGCTTCATCATCAGTCCTTCCAAAGAACACCCAGGACTGATCTCCTTTAGGATGGACTTGTTGGATCTCCTTGCAGTCCAAGGGACTCTCAAGAGTCTTCAAAAGCATCAATTCTTCGGTGCTCAGCCTTCTTCACAGTCCAACTCTCACATCCATACATGACCACTGGAAAAACCGTAGCCTTGACTAGACTGACTTTTGTTGGCAAAGTAATGTCTCTACTTTTCAATATACTCTATCTAAGTTGGTCATAACTTTCCTTCTGAGGAGTAAGCATCTTTCAATTTCATGGCTGCAATCACCATCTGCAGTGATTTTGGAGCCCCAAAAAGTAAAGTTTGACACTGTTTCCACTGTTTCCCCATCTATTTGCCATGAAGTGATGGGACCAGATGCCATGATCTTCGTTTTCTGAATGTTGAGCTTTAAGCCAACTTTTTCACTTTCCTCTTTCACTTTCATCAAGAGGCTTTTTAGTTCCTCTTCACTTTCTCCCATAAGGATGGTGTCATCTGCATATCTGAGGTTATTGATATTTCTCCTAGCAATCTTGTTTCCAACTTGTGCTTCTTCCAGCCCAGCATTTCTCATGATGTCCTCTGCATATAAGTTAAATAAGCAGGGTGACAATATATAGCCTTGATGTACTCCTTTTCCTATTTGGAACCAGTCTGTTGTTCCATATCCAGTTCTAACTGTTGCTTCCTGACCTGCATATAGGTTTCTCAAGAGGCAGGTCAGGTAGTCTGGTATTCCCATTTCTTTCAGAATTTTCCACATTTTATTGTGATTTTAGTTGCTTATAAAACAGCACCTTCTCAACAAAACCTCTTTGATTACTTACTTCAAATTGAACCTTACCAAATCTCATTTTCCTACACATACACACATGCACACACACATCACCACGTCCCTTTCCTGTTTTATATTGTATCCCTCATTCCATCAAATGATAAACTTGGCATTTTAAAACATTTATTTTCCATCTTCCTTCCTCCCCCCATTAACCTCCACAGTTTTGTTTTCTGATTTGTTAACTGTATTTGTTACTGTATTCTGGGGTTTTCTGATTGTTTTCTGATTTGTTTTCTGATTTGTTAACTGTATTTGTTACTGTATTCTGGGGTCTAGAATAGTTCCTGGAACATAGTTGGCACCAACTATATATTGGTAAAGAAATGAGTGTCTATAATATAAGAGATGATAGTTCCAATACACAGATTAGAGCCCAATTAACTAACTGACTGGTAGAAGAAAGCAGGAAGCTTTCTTCACATTTTGATATTTCTTTTTTTTTTTTTCTGGAGAAAATCTTTTATTTTTCTGTAATCACAGAAATAATACATATTTCTTAAAGAAGCATAAAGCACACTAAAATCTCTGAGAAATTCTACGATAATATAAATTAAAAAAAAAAACACATCAATGAACTACAATTTTTAAATCCACTTTTCCAAATTTATTTGACAATAATGTTCCCTTCTCCCTTGGAATATCTTTTTACATCTCACTGGGCAATAGTAATCAGGAAAGCACAATTTAGGAAATTTTACAGAAAAATTCTACTAATCATTTAAGAACTCAGAAGGTATAATACCAGAACAGAATTCTGAAAAGAATTGCTTAAGAATTAAATTTAACCAAACAAGAAGTAAATCATAAAAATGAATCAAAGCAAGAAAGGCAAATATTTTGTAGAAACAGTGTGAACTATTGATTTATATTTAAAATTTGATAATAAATGTATATAGACATAGGGAAGTCCATGCAATTGCTGGTTAATTTTTTGAAGTTTAGTGTAGTTAAGGAAAGGACTTTGAAACAGAATAATGCAAAACTAATGATGATGTTACATGAGAATGTGGAAAATAATGAAAGTTCACTTATAAACTGTGGATAAATTCTTCAATAAACTTTAGGACAATTGACCCTCCATTTGGTGTGAGGAAATGCCCACTGTGCACACAAAAAATAATTACTGATTAATTATGGGTTAAAATTTAACATAAAAAATCATGACAAGATGAATAAGAAAGAGAATACTTCAAAAATCTGGGGCTAACATCTTTAATGGAGTGGCAAAGAGTTGAAAACAACTGATCACACATGCAGAATGTTTTTTGAAGCAGAATGCCATGGTCAGAAACCTAATCAAAAGAATCAATTTAAGAGCAATGTTTCCATTGTACTTAACTATTTTTACATCGAAAAAGTAAAAAAACAAATCAAGTAGAAACAACAATCTTTAAAATAGATGAAAAAGAATTATGCCTTTTACTAAGACAGAATTTTTGTAATTTAATAAGAATCAATACAAACACCCTCAAATCCATGTTTGTTTTTTTTTATAAAAAAAGAATACTCAAGAAATGCGTTAAACCTTTGAAAAGAGGCTTGAATTCTTTTAATTAGCATCTATCAATTTGTCAAAATTAATGAAGTTTGTAGTTCCTAGAATCAGCAAGTGTTTGGGGAAATAGGTATTCTCAAATGTATCATTGACAGGAGTGTTCTTCTTTCTAAATAAATATCCAAATTAAAAATATTTTCATCTTAACAACTCTACTTCTAGAAATTGATGCAAATGAAGAAATTAAAAATATGGAAAAGAACATGTCTACATTCAACGGAGCATTTTTTTTTTTTAATTCAGATACCAACTTTATTGTTGTTTATTAGTTAAGTCATGTCCAACTCTTAGCGACCCCGTGGACTTAGCCCGCCAGACATCTCTATGGGATTTTCCAGGCAAGAATACTGGAGTGGGTTGCCATTTCCTTCTCCACAGGATTTTCCCAACCCGGGGATCAAACCCATGGCAGGCAATGGCAGGCAGATTCTTTACCACTAAGTCACCAGGGAAGCTGCTCTCAGAAATTAACTATTAACAGTTAAAATGTGAGACAATTTATAGCATATATTAAAAATATTATCTTTGGAATTAGGGCACAGCTAAACTGAATATTTAGACCTTGAACAGTCTTGATTTCTCATGCAATATACATATATACACCTGAATGTACTGATTCAATAGAATACTATGCAGCTCTTCAAACAAATGACATCAGTCACCCCAACATGGAAAAAGTTCATGATAGATCATTAATTGAAAAACAACCTGGTCATTAGACAGTTTAGATATCTCATATCTAAGGAGACAAGAGTTCAATCCCTGGATTGTGAAGATCCCCTGGAGAAAGAAATGGCTACCCACTCCAGTATCCTTGCCTGAAAAAAACCCATGGTCAGAGGAGCCTGGTGGGCCACAGTCTATGGGGTCTCAAAGAGTCAGACAGGACTAAATGACTTTCACATGCCTAACTATTCATTAAATAGCATATCAGGAAAAAATACATATTGAAGTATTAGCAATGATTGTGTCAGATAAACGGAAAGTGGTAGATCAGGGGAAAGGACTAGGTATAAGAGGCGGCTTTGGTTTTCTACTTTATATATTCTATAATCTTTAAACATTTTTCAACTCATGCAAATTGCTTTTACAAATCAGCAACAACAAAAATACCTCCCCAAAATACCAAGCCAAACAAGTCTATTTGTTGTATCTTTGCAACACTCTCTGAAGCTTCCCCATGAAGGCAGAGCATTTTATTAATGTTGTTCAATGTCTTTTCAATTTAAAATTAAGAGTAAAGTCCACCCTCTCAAAGTTAGGTATATCTGAGATTCATAGATCTCCATCTACTAATCTTTAAAAAAAAAATTTCCCAATATATTTTTCAAATCCTAAGGACTGAATTCTCCATCAGGTAATTAATCCTATTATAGGATTAGAATAAGATTTAATAATGAATTCAGGGGATGCTATTTAAAATCATTTTTTAAACACTTCTGGGTTTGAAAGTGAAGTAAGACATTGAGTTGAGACACAAAAAGTGAGCTAATCTCAAAGTTAGAGGTTAATCCTAGGATTTTAAACTTTAATAGTTATTACATAATTTTGTCATTTGGAGAATAAGGCTTAAATGTTTCTTCCATGTCTGTTTAAATAATCTCTCACTGCAGATGGTGATTGCAGCCATGAAATTAAAAGACACTTACTCCATGGAAGGAAAGTTATGACCAACCTAGACAGCATATTAAAAAGCAGAGACATTACTTTGTCCACAAAGGTCCATCTAGTCAAGGCTATGGTTTTTACAGTGGTCATGTATGGATGTGAGAGTCGGACTGTGAAGAAAGGTGAGCACCGGAGAATTGATGCTTTTGAACTGTGGTGTTGGAGAAGACTCTTGAGAGTCCCTTGGACTGCAAGGAGATCCAACCAGTCCTTCCTAAAGGAGATCAGACCTGGGTGTTCATTGGTAGGACTGATTTTGAAGCTGCAACTCCAATACTTTTTGGCCACCTGATGCAAAGAGCTGACTCATTTGAAAAGACCCTGATGCAGGGAAAGATTGAGGGCAGGAGGAGAAGGGGATGACAGAGGATGAGATGGTTGGATGGCATCACCAACTCAATGGACACGGGTTTGGGTGGACTCCAGGAGTTGGTGATGGACAGGGAGGCCTGGCGTGCTGCAGTTCATGGGGTCGCAAAGAGTTGGACACGACTGAGCGACTGAACTGAACTGATAGAAATTCACTGAAATTTAATTACAACCTGGAAGGTGATTCTTCTGCCAGACTTGGACACTGGTGTAGACTTATCCAGCGTTCTGGTGCACTGGGACGACCCAGAGGGAGGGGATGGGGAGGGAGGAGGGTTCAGGATGGGGAACACAGGTATACCTGTGGTGGATTCATTTCAATATTTGGCAAAACTAATACAATATTGTAAAGTTTAAAAATAAAATAAAATTTAAAATAAATAAATAAATAAACTGGAACACAACTCCAACAGTATGTGGAGCAATGATGTGGGTGGAGAAAGAACATCAGATTGCACAAAGAAAGGTAACCTAGAGATTTTACTTCTCTAAAAAGAGTAGCTCTATTACAGCATCTTCTGGGGATAATTTTCTGACTAAGAAGAGAGAGTTTACCTTCCACTTGGTGACATGAATTTATTCTAGAACTATACCAGTATTTTTGGAGCTCATAGAATCAGAAACCCAACATCTTCAGAACACCATTTTTGAAATAAAATCTTTGTACAATGGAGTAAAACCTTTCACATTGACTAATTTAGACAGATCATAATTCAATCCCTGGGTTGGAAAGATGCCCTGGAGAAGGAAATGGCTACCTACTCCAGTATACTTGCCTGGAGAATCCATGGACAGAGGAGCCTGGTGGGCTGCAGTCCATAGGGTCATAAAGAGTCAGACATGCCTACAGCAACTTAGCACTCATATATGAAGAGGTGAAATATTATTGTACTTTCCTGAACAAAATAAATAATCTGAAGCCACTGAATTAAGATGACATTTTTAGAACCACTATATAGTTCACTTTAATAAGATTTTATTAAAGTTGTTCCCAAACTTTCTCACTTTAATTCAGTGTATGTCTTCTAAATATACCCTTTAGGAAACATGCAGTCATTTAATCAAAACAGTCCATATATTAACCATTTGCAGATTCTGGAGATACAAACCACATCTTTTCACTATATAGACAAGTACCTCTCCAGTGATGACCACCAGCATCTCATACACAGACTTCTGCAAGCCTTCTTCAGTAATTCCCTCTCTTCTTCAGTACTTCCTGTGGTTTGCTCTCTTAACTGCAGCCAAAGGGATCCTTTAAAAACTTAACTCCCATCATGGCACTCTGCTGCACAAAATCTGATAACCCTAGCCCTCTCCTTCATTCCTAAGTACAGAATAATCCAAGGACCACAATCAACCTTATGATGCAGTAGATCCAGCATTTCCTTCCCTTCCACTGCTCTGGAGGCACTGCCCTAGATGCGGTCCTCAAGTACACCCTTACCTTCTTTCCTACATGGGAGGTTTGCCCACAGTATCTACTGCTTCCTCCCACTCTTCCTTTAGATCTCTGTTTAAATTTAACCTCACTATTTGTATCTCATTTTTCTGCCTGATAGTATATTATACATTTGTCTTATATACTGTAAATATTTATTTATATACATTTGCTTTGTTTTTGCTACTCTTGTTATTTCTCATCACAAGAATATAAATGCCATTAAAGTATAGGTTTTGACTGTTTTCAATATATAGTGGGTACCCAATAAATATTTGCTGCATAAATTAATAAAGATTTTTAAAATGACTTAATGTTATTTTCCAGAGTATATGACTTTTAATACCTTTAACATTCTCTACAAGCCTTGATATGCAATATAACAATTTTTTTCCCATAGTCAAGCTATGAAGTTCAATACTAGTCATTTGAAGGTTATGAGTATTATCACATGTAAGTTTAAGAAATTTTTTCTGAGTGTAAAATCTAGCTTGGATTTTTCTTTCAGAATGTTAAAGATAATATTCTGCTTTTGGTTTCTATTATTTATTTATATTAATAAGTTAGTGTGTGACTCAGTTGTTTCAGTCATGTCTAACTCTTTGTGACTGCCAGGTTCCTCTGTCCTTGGGGATTTTTTTCAGCAAAACTACTGGAGTACTGAAGTGGCTTGCTCTGCTCTGCTCCAGGGGATCTTCCTGACCCAGGGATTGAACCCACGACTCTCATATCTCCTGTATTGGCAGGTGGATTCTTTACCACTAGCACCATCTGGGAAGCTCAAAATAAGTCCGAAGTCAGTAATTTTTATTTATTTTAGTTCAGTTTCTCTAGTCTGTCACTGAGCTTATGTTTTCTTTGTTTTTGATTTTCTAGTTTAGTTCTGAGGTGTTAAATATGGCTCTGGTTTAGTGTATTTTATCATTTTGAAAAAATAGCCATAAACTACTTAAATGTCCCTTCTGTTTCATTCTTTCATTTATTTCTTTCTAGAATCTTATTTACACGAAATTAAAATTCATCAGTGTATTCTTTTTGTTACCAAACTTTTCTTCTGTGTTTATTATTATTTTTTGTCTCTTTTTTCACTCTGAATGTGTCATTTTTAGTTATATTTCACTAACTATATCTTTGGCTGTACTTAACTTACTTATAAATACATCCATCTATTAAGACTAATATTTAATTTATTTTTTAGTTTTAAAATATCTTTGTTTTCTTTTTCAGTTCTGCTAGCTCCATTTTTAAAATAGTGTCAAGCTATTTACTGAAATTTCTTATCTTGTCCTCTCCCTCCTTGAACACAAAAGTATAGTTATTTTAAACTACCTTGTAACTACAATTACAATATCCCAATCCCCTAAAAGTCTGTTTCTAATTTCTCTTGTTAGGTCCAGTTCTCATTCATATTATCTCACAGCATTGTGTGTCTAGTTATTTTTTATTGCATGCCAAACATTGGATATAAAAATTGCTTTTAGAAGTTGTCTGATGCCGAGAATTATGGTATTAATATATCTCTCCAGAGAGAATTTTCATTTGCTTTGCCAAGTTCTTGGGAACAATGGCATTCTGGGATAACCATAATCCAACTTCCGGTGTTAGGTGATTTGGTTTTAGGTTTCATTCGCCATATAAGTGAAGTCACTCAGTCATGTCCGACTCTTTGCAACCCCATGGACTGTAGCCCACCAGGCTCCTCTGTCCATGGAATTTTCCAGGCAAGAATACTGGAGTGGGTTGCCATTTCCTTCTCCAGGGGATCTTCCCGACCCAGGGATCAAACCCAGGTCTCCCACATTGCAGGCAGACGCATTAACCTCTGAGCCACCAGGGAAGCCCTTCCCTATATAAGAGCTGTACTATTTCTAGTGCATCTTTATGCCTAGGAATCAGAACTTCGGTGTTCCACATGAAATAGCAGAGAGCTTTTTAGACCTTTTTCTACCTTTGAGAGGTTCTAGACTTCAACTTTTTTCCTCTGAACCACACAAAACTGTCAAACAGTGGTTAGCTTTTTGATTACTTATTTGGGGATTGGATAATCCCCCTAGAAGAAATGTGCCCCTAGAGTTCAGGCTCACACAATTTAAGAATTGCTTATTCTCTTTTATTTTGATCTAAGACTTCTTTACTATCTGCTTTTTAACCCTTCAATCAAAGGTTTGTTTGTTAATCTACTTGTCAAACTTACCTATTACTCAATCTGCCACTAAAAATAAAACATGGTAGAGTTAAATGAGAAGGTGAATATAGAAGCAGATACCAGAGTTCCAAAATAGTGGGATGTAGTAAGACCAAGGATTCAACAGAGTGTACATCTCAGCTGATAACAGTTTAACTCGATGATGAGTAAAGAGCAGTCTCTCAAACAATCTCTAGATACTGTGAAAATCCTCAGGAAAAAAAAAAAGGAAGAATATCTTAATCAACTGACAAAAGCCACTTCAAATATTAAACACCTAAACAGAAAATAAAGTTAGTCATCTAGGGCACTATGAGACTATGATACATATCTCGGCCCTAATCTATGCCTACTGAAAGCCATATATATCTCACTTCAAGTATGGCTTCAGGATTGACCCATGGTGTTCCAAAAAATGTTTAATTCCTCACTGGATGATTTTATATTGGGTTTAACCTAGTATAAAATTAGAAATATATTTTATAAGCCCTTAATTAAGTTGAAGCCCCAGTTAGTGAATCTTCTGTATGTCAAGAATTGTGTTAAGCTCTCTTAGATGTGCCAGCAAACTTGGAAAACTCAGCAGTGGCCACAGGACTGGAAAAGGTCAGTTTCCATTTCAATCCCAAAAAGGGCTTTGCCAAAGAATGTTCAAACTACTGCACAATTACACTCACTTCACATACTAGCAAGGTAATGCTCAAAATTCTCCAAGCTAGGCTTTAAGAGTACGTGAACTGACAACTTCCAGATGTAAAAGTTGGATTTAGAAAAGGCAGAAGAATGAGAAATCAAATTGCCAACATCCACTGGATCATAGAACAAGCAAGGGAATTCCAGAAAACATCTACTTCTGCTTCACTGACTATGCTAAAGCCTTTGACTGTGTGGATCACAACAAACTGCAGAAAACTCTTAAAGAGATGGGAACACCAGACCACCTTATCTGCCTCCTAAGAAACCTGGATGCAGGGCAAAAAGCAATAGTTAGAACTGAACATGAAACAACAGACTGGTTCAGAATTGGGAAAGGAGTATGTCAAGATTATATATTGTCACCCTGCTTATTTAACTTATATGCAGAGTGAATCATGTGAAATGCCAGGCTGGATGAAGTTCAAGCTGGAATTAAGATTGCTCAAAGAAGTATAAATAACCTCAAATATGCAGATAATACCACCCTAATGGCAGAAAGCGAAGAAGAACTAAAGAGCCTATTGATGAAAGTGAAAGAGGAGAGTTAAAAATCTGGCTTAAATCTCAACATTCAAAAAACTAAGATCATGGCATCCAGTCCCATCACTTCATGGCAAATAGATGGAGAACAAATGAGAACAGTGACAGACTATTTTCTTGGGTTCCAAAATCGTTGCAGACAGTGACTGTAGCCATGGAATAAAAAGTGCTTGCTCCTTGGAAGGAAAGCTGTGACAAATCTAGACAGTGTATTAAAAAGCAGAGACATTACTTTGCCAATAAGTCTGTATAGTGAAAGCTATGGTTTTTCCAGTAGTCATGTATGGATGTGAGAGTTGGACCGGAAAGAAGGCTGAATGCCAAAGAACTAATTCTTTTGAACTGTGGTATTGGAGAAGACTCTTGAGAGTCCCTTGGACAGCAAAGAAATCAATGCAGTCAATCCTAAGGGAAATCAGTCCTTAATATGCACTGGAAGGACTGATGCTGAAGCTCCAATACTTTGGCCACCTGATGCAAAGAGCTGATTCCCTGGAGAAGACTCTGATACTGCGAAAGACTGAAGGCAAGAAGAGAAGGGAGCAACAGAGGATGAGATGGTTGGATGGCATCATTGACTCAATGGACACAAGTCTGAGCAAACCCTGGGAGATAGTGAAGGACAGGGAAGCCTGGCGTGCTGCACTTCATGGGGTCCCAAAGAGTCGGACATGACTGAGCGACTGAACAACAACTTTTAGATATATTAATTACAGAGAAAATACAGCCTATAGGCCTCGGTCCATACCCTAACTCTGCTTCATACCTTGTGAAAGTTACTTAATAGTTGGATAACTCAATTTCTTCATGCAAAACTGGAATCATGATAGCAACCATCTCAAAAAGTTGATTTAACAAGTAAATGAGTTCATTTATTTACAGTTTTATAAATCAGGACCTGGCAAGGTAGAATGTGCTCAATAAATGTTGGTTCCTATTATCTCCAAACTAAAGATAACTCTTAAAGTTTGATGTTCTTATTCACATTTTTCAAAGCAGTATATTCAATGATGGGAAGCAACATTTCAAATGTTACAAAATAAGTGGCAGAGCCTAGAAATGAATTTGAGTTTATCAGGTTCTAAAATTTGTACTACACTCACTTTACAGCAATAACCCTATTCTACCTCAGCATATGGCCTAATTTCCTATTTGACTGAGACCAAGAACATAACACTGAATATATCAAATTCCTTCCTCTGACATCCAAATCTCTCCCTATAATTTTATCCTTTCCCCTTGTCTCTTTATTTCTTGACCTAATTTTATGTCTTAATTTTTACAACTTTATTTCCCCACCGGGATTCCTTCTACACATAAGTATACTTGGTCCTTCCATTCTAAAACAATTAAACAAAATATACATAAAAGTAAACTCTTTCTTTTATTTCTTCATGAAACTATTTCTCTCCTTTAAAAATCCAGCTTTTTAAAAAAATTAGTCTAAGTGCCCTAAAGCACCCAATCACTAGTAAACCCTGTAATTTAGCTCCCATTTCTACCATTCAATGGACATTGCTCTAAGACTGAATTTCCAAATCAGCTATTGTTCCTCTATCATCTACCTTTGATCTTCCTGTAAGACTTGACAGATAACACCTCCTCTAGACTATTCTGCTATTTCCTTTTTGTGTGGCTGTGAACTACCCAAGATTTCTTCCTATTTTCATTATATTTCATTGGTTAACACTTTTGAAAATTTCTAATATTCCCTCATCTTCTAAGTGATGGAATTTCTCCCAACTCTAATCTCAGCATTCTTTCTCTATGAATTTGTGGTCACACTCACTCCTAAATCTTGACTATAAATTATACAAATGTTTCTAAAACCTTATCTTAGGATCTTCAGTTCAGTTCAGTAGCTCAGTCGTGTCCAACCCTTTGCAACCCCATGAGACTCACGTCCATCGAGTGGGATCTTTAGTTCTGCCCAAATCCAGACACATTTTCAACTGCTTAGAGAATTCTTTAATTATATGCTCTTCCAATCCTCAATCTCAACATAAATCCCTTAGCCTCTACACTATCATTAATAAGTGGAAGTGGAATCTTAGTTTTCTTATCCCAGCTACATACATTCTCACTTGTTCCAACTTTTTTTCTATTCTGTTTTTCTACTTGAATGGAGACACATACTGCCAGGTCTTGAGGTAAAGTATATCATCTCTGTGAAAACACTTTAAAGGCTACAATGATATTTCATTGCTCTTTATTTATGTTTTTAAATTTGCCAATATTTAAGGCCCACTTCTTCTTTTTGTTCTGGTACAGCATAAAAGAAAATAGTCATTATATTATTCTCTATTATGATTTTCCCTGACTTCTCAGATAACTCTCCATTTCCTTTTCCTTTCCAACAAGTGGTTTACTGTCAAATATTTAATGAGAAGCTCTCCAGAGGTGATAGATCTTGCATTTATTATGTGAAAGGTGAACTTAGAGGGCTGGGAATAATACATGAGGAAGACAGATGAAATATTGTTCCACAGAGTTTACATTCTTGTTAGGGTTTGGGGGAGACAGAAAATAAAAATAAATAAAATAAACAAAATATTCTCTTATAATAAAATTGCTATGTAAGAAACGAATAGAGTTATGAAATTAGAGAGTAATAGTATTTATATGTAACAGAATGGCTCTTTCTTCCAGTTTCTAGGTCCTAGTTCAATTCAGTCTCAGTCATGTCCAACTCTTTGCGATCCCATGGACCGCAGCATGCGAGGCTTCCCTGTCCATCACCAACTCCTGGAGCTTGTTCAAACTGATGTCTATGGAGCTGGTGATGCCATCCAACTATTTCATCCTCTGTCATCCCCTTGTCCTCCTGCTTTCAATCTTTCCCAGCATCAGGATCTTTTCTAATGAGTCACTTCTTCGCATCAGGTGGCCAAAGTATTGTAGCTTCAGCATCAGTTCTTCCAATGAATATTCAGGACTGATTCCAGGTCCTCAAGGTCTTATTTAGTAAAGTCCTAATGCCCTAACTTACTTTGCATAATTATGAAAACAATTGATTTTTATCGGTTCTGTGAAGTTTGATGTCATTTTCAAAACTTTCAAATCAATGTACAGTAATACAAAATGGTGGAATTTAATGGCATACATAAAGTAAACAGGTATAGTCTCCCCTCCTCTCCACCTCTTATGCAGTGCCAGAAAGGAAGGGATATAGTCAGAGGCATATGATTATTGACCTTTAATACTGAAAGGAAATGAAAGGTACTCCAGCAGAGAGGAAGTAATTTTTTTTAATGGTTTGAGGGTGCTCTAAGCTTTTTTCTTCATTTTTATAGAATTATTTCTGAGAAATCTTTGCATAAATATCTATTATGTCATTGACAAGTCAAATTAGTAACAGAACCATAATTTATTGTTAAACAACATTCAGCAATTATGTTGAAATAACTGTCAGCTCCTCTCGGCCGCTCTTAGCACGCTCGTCGCAGCGCCGCCTGCGGTTTAGCGCACCTGTCGCACGACCCAGATAATCAAGATGGTATGATCACTGACCTAGAGCCAGACTTCCTGGAATGTGAAGTCAATTGGGCCTTAGAAAGCATCACTACGAACAAAGCTAGTGGAGGTGATGGAGTTCCAGTTGAGCTATTCCAAATCCTGAAAGATGATGCTGTGAAAGTGCTGCACTCAATATGCCAGCAAATTTGGAAAACTCAGCGGTGGCCACAGGACTGGAAAAGGTCGGTTTTCATTCCAATCCCAAAGAAAGGCAATGCCAAAGAATGCTCAAACTACCACACAATTGCATTCATCTCACACACTAGTAAAGTAATGCTCAAAATTCTCCAAGCCAGGCTTCAGCAATATGTGAACCGTGAACTTCCTGATGTTCCAGCTGGTTTTAGAAAAGGCAGAGGAACCAGAGATCAAATTGCCAACATCCACTGGATCATGGAAAAAGCAAGAGAGTTCCAGAAAAGCATCTATTTCTGCTTTATTGACTATGCCAAAGCCTTTGACTGTGTGGATCACAATAAACTGTGGAAAATTCGAAAAGAGATGGGAATACCAGACCACCTGATCTGCCTCTTGAGAAATTTGTATGCAGGTCAGGAAGCAACAGTTAGAAATGGATATGGAACAACAGACTTGTTCCAAATAGGAAAAGGAGTTCGTCAAGGCTGTATATTGTCACCCTGTTTATTTAACTTCTATGCAGAGTACACCATGAGAAACGCTGGACTGGAAGAAGCACAAGCTGGAATCAAGATTGCTGGGAGAAATATCAATAACCTCAGATATGCAGATGACGCCACCCTTATGGCAGAAAGTGAAGAGGAACTCAAAAGCCTCTTGATGAAAGTGAAAGTAGAGAGTGAAAAAGTGGGCTTAAAGCTCAACATTCAGAAAACAAAGATCATGGCATCCAGTCCCATCACTTCATGGGAAATAGATGGGGAAACAGTGGAAACAGTGGCAGACTTTATTTTTCTGGGCTCCAAAATCACTGCAGATGGTGACTGCAGCCATGAAATTAAAAGATGCTTACTCTTTGGAAGGAAAGTTATGACCAACCTAGATAGCATATTCAAAAGCAGAGACATTACTTTGCCAACAAAGGTTCGTCTAGTCAAGGCTATGGTTTTTCCTGTGGTCATTATGGATGTGAGAGTTGGACTGTGAAGAAGGCTGAGCACCGAAGAATTGATGCTTTTGAACTGTGGTGTTGGAGAAGACTCTTGAGAGTCCCTTGGACTGCAAGAAGATCCAACCAATCCATTCTGAAGGAGATCAGCCCTGGGTTTTCTTTGGAAGGAATGATGCTAAAGCTGAAACTCCAGTACTTTGGCCACCTCATGTGAAGATTTGACTCATTGGAAAAGACTTTGATGCTGGGAGGGAATTGGGGGCAGGAGGAGAAGGGGATGACAGAGGATGAGATGGCTGGATGGCATCACCGAGTCAATGTACATGAGTCTGGGTGAACTCTGGGAGTTGGTGATGGACAGGAGGCCTGGCGTGCTGCGATTCATGGGGTCGCAAAGAGTCGGACAGGACTAAGCAACTCATCTGATCTGATCTGAACTGTCAGCTAACTTCCACAATATATCATCACAAAGACAGGATTACAGTCTTCAATTTTTTATATAATAACTGTATGTATGCAAGCTGTTGCTTCAGTCATGCCCAACTATTTGCAACTCTATGGACTATAGTCCACCATGCTCCTATGTCTATGGGATTTTCCTGGCAAGGATACTGGAGTGGATTGCCATGCCCCCCTCCAGGGGATCTTCTCAACCCAGGGATTGAATCCACGTCTCTTACCTCTTCTGGATTGTCAGGCAGGTTCTTTAACATTAGCACCAGCTGGGAAGCCCAACAAATAGTGAAATGGTTACTTATATAAATGATAAGCATTCACAAGTGTATTATAAATCATACTTATGGATTAGGCTTTCATTGTGAATTTCCCAGAGACTCCCCATTATGACATGAGGAGTGTGAAAATATTTTCCTACTTAGATAGTTGTATTTTGTACAGGTTTTCTTAGACTTCAAGACATACTTCAGGTAACTATTTTGAGAATGCAAGTGACTGTAATATTTTCATTACCATATTATCCATTTATATACCATCTCTCTTCCTCAAGGTTCTCGAGGTGATATACAAACATTAATTGCCAAGAACTGGTAGTTGTCCTTCGAGATATGTAAACCTGAAGTTGGACTAATTAAAAATTATAATCAAATCTCCACCTTACACACACACATCACACACAGACAGCTAGAAACACACATGGCTTATTTACTATTTATAAACTAACCCTTTCTAGGTTGTGGACTACTCAGAAATGAGTGACAGGATAACAATAGCAGAGGCTAGCAGCATTACTCATGAGATCTGGCCCTTATTTTGAAGTGATTTATCTATATAGGAAAACTTAAATGAGAGGATATGAAGCTAAGTCCATGAAAATTTTGATTTTTTATCAATAAAAATTATAGAAGCAAAAAATAATCAGATGGTACAAAGCTAAGTCCATGAGAAGTTTGATTATTATAGAAACACAATTCTAACTCTAAGCTTTCACTTCCAGTATAAATTCTTGAAGTTCCTTCTCCATTTTAGTATTACATTAGACTCTCAACGATGCATGTGATATTCTGGGCTTTCCTTGACATCCTCATTAACGTCAGTTCATTGCTGCCTAGTGGTTCTCTGCATTTGTGCTACAAGCCTAGCACACTGCCTCCCTGATTACACTAGGAAGCCAGCCCCTCTCAGTTCAACCCACATAGTACACATTTAACTATTAAAGATATTCTCAATAATTTCAGGCACATGAGAAATGTCAAGCACCAATGGGGTGTCAGTACTAAATATGTCACTCTTTCCCTGGAATTATTTTTCCCTTCTGAAAATAGGAAGTCCAACTGCATTATCATTGCACAGAGAGACTTCCAGACCAATAAGGTTTCACCAGAGATTGCTGCCAAACCCATAAGAAAGAAATAGCACCAGTGTTATGTACCCTTTTCCAGAGAATAGAAAAAGTAGGTAAATTCTTCAGCTCCTTATGAACCCATTATAATCTCGGTACAAAACCACAAAGATAATGGCACAAGAAAAGAAAAACACAGGCCAAGCTCACTGACAAACATAGATGTAAAAAATTCTAAGCAAAATATTAGCAAAGCTATTTCAATATGAAATGCAATATATCATAACAAAGCAGCATGTATTTCAGAAACGCAATTTGACTTAACATTAGAAAATCATTGTACTCTGTCCTTTGAATAAAGAAGAAAAATCACATTATCATCTCAGTTAAAGTAGAAAAAAGTTTAATGAAATTTAATATTGATCCATGATTTAAAACAAAAATCTTGGGAAACTAAAAATGGAAGGGATATTTCTTAATCTTCTATAGATATCTACCAAAAACCTACAGGAAATATGTTACTTAATGAATAGACATGTTTTCTCTTTGAGATTAGGAATAAAACAAAGATCACTTGAATTAAAAACTAAAAAAAAAAAACTAGGCGCCAATGATACACACATACTACACATGCACACATGCAACAAAGGTAAGAAGTTGTCTTCAGGAAGGTAGAAATATATCAAGTAAAAAGAAATAAGATTGATCAGGTGTATTCAGAACTATGTATTAATGTAACAGCAGTAAGGATAGCTTGATGTTTGAGGTCATACCAATCAATATTTACAACGGATTTAGAGGCTAACAGTACAGCAATTCAGAAAATCTGAATTTCAGGCAAAGGGGATGGAGACAAAGTAAGAGTGTCAAAAAAAAAAAAATCTTACCCTAGTAACACTTCTAATCAGATGTAGGTGAATTCTTGGTGGCATGTGGCCTGTGGCTGTCCCTTTAACCAGCAGGCTACTTTCATGAATATTTCAGTTCCCTATGCCTGTGGGAAGCCCACTGAGAGAGGCCTTCTTAAGTGTTGTCATAAATGTTTACTTTCCTTGGAACCCAGACAAGACACAACATGCAACACTGATTCATCAACCCTGCCAAGTACAGCTCCCTCCCAAATTGTAATATCTTCCTGGAGCTATGAAAAAGCTTTCTCTGTAAGCCTCAATTTCTTTATCTGTAAAATGGAGATATTAATTGTCACTCACCCAGGGCCAGACATTCTGGAGTACGAAATCAAGTGGGCCTTAGGAAGCACTGCTGCCAATAAGGCTAGAGGAGGTGATGGAATTCCAGCAGAGCTATTCAAAATCCTAAAAGATGATGCTATCAAAGTGCTGCACTTAATATGTCAGCAAATTTGGAAAACACCAGTGGCCACAGGACTGGAAAAGGTCAATCCTCATCCCGATTCCCAACAAGGGCAGTACTAAATAATGTTTAAACTACTGAACAACTGGACTCATCTCCCATGCTAATAAAGTAAAGTGAAGTGAATTGAAGTTAAGTGAAAGTCACTCAGTCATATCTGACTCTGCAGCCCCATGGACTATATAGTCCATGGAATTCTCCAGGCCAGAATACTGGAGTGGGTAGCCTTTCCCCTCTCCAGGGGATCTTTCTGACCCAGGGGTCGAACCCAGGTCTGCGGCATTGCAGGCAGATTCTTTACCAGGTGAGCCACAAGGGAAGCCCCATCCTGCATGCTAGGCTTCAGCATTATGTGAACCAAGAACTTCCATACATTCAAGCTGGGTTTAGAAAAGGCAGAGGAGCCAGAGAACAAATTGCCAACATTTTCTGGATCATAGAGAAAGCAAGAAAATTCTAGAAAAACATCTACCTCTGTTTCACATAAAGCCTGTGACTGTGTGGATCATAAAAAAAAAAAAAAAAAAAATCTGTAGAAAAGTCTTAAAGAGATGGGAATACCAGACCATCTTCCAGTCTCCTGAAAAACCTGTATGTGAGTCAAGAAGCAACAGTTAGAACCTTGTATGAAACAATTGACTCTTTCAGGATTGAGAAAGGAGTACCATGTGCTGTTCATTATCACCCTGTTTATTTAACTTACATACAGAGCACATCATAACAAATGCTGAGCAGGTTAAGTTACAAGCTGGAATCAAGATTGCCAAGAGAAATAGCAACAGCCTCAGATATGCAGATGATACCACTCAAATGGCAGAAAGTGAAGAGGAAATAAAGAACCTCTTGATGAGGGTGAAGGAGGAGAATGAAAAAGCTGGCTTAAAACTTAATATTAAAAAAAAAAAAAAAACAAATAACTAAGATCATGGCAACCGATCCCATCACTTTATGGCAAATTGAAGGGGAAAGGGTTGAAGAAGTGACCGATTTCCTTTTCTTGGCCTCTAAAATCACTGCGAATGGTGACTGTAGCCATAAAATTAGATGTTTGCTTCTAGGCAGGAGATCTATGCAAACCTAGACAGTATGTTAAAAAGAAAGACATCACTTGCTGACAAAGATCCATATAGTCAAGGCTACGGTATTTCTACTAGTCATGTGCAGATATGAGAGCTGGACCACAAAGAAGGCAGAGTTCCAAAGAATTGATGACCAATCTAGAGAGCATATTTAGAAGCAGAGACATTACTTTGCCAACAAAGGTCCGTCTAGTCAAGGCTATGGTTTTTCCTGTGGTCACGTATGGATGTGGGAGTTGGACTGTGAAGAAAGCTGAGTGCCGAAGAATTGATCCTTTTGAACTGTGGTGTTGGAGAAGACTCTTGAGAGTCCCTTGGACTGCAAGGAGATCCAACCAGTCCATTCTGAAGATCAGCCCTGAATACTCATTGGAAGGACTGATGCTGAAGCTGAAGCTCCAATACTTTGGCCACCTGATGTGAACAGCCAACCCATTAGAAAAGAGCATGATGCTGGGAAAGATTGAGGCAGAAGGAGAAGAGGGTGACAGAAGATGAGATGGTTGGATGGCATGATTGATTCAATGGACATGAACTCGAGCAAACACCAGGAAATGGTTAGGGACAGCCAAGACTGGTATGCTGCAGTCTGTGGGATTGCAAAGAGGTGGTCACGATCTGGGAACTGAACAATGACATTTGTTCCTACCTCAGAGGGTTATCCAGGTAACAGTTGACGTATATAAAGTGTTTAGAATATTGCTTATCATACAGTAAGTTCTCAGTAGGTATTAGCTATTATTTCTTGATCACTAATACCCATGACAGGTGGGTTTATTCTTTAGTTCTGAAACAACAGTTATATCAGAATATAATCAGTATAATGGATTATTTGATCTTGTGTGGCAGAATGAGAATACCCATTGGCCAATCCATGTCAAACTAAGCCAAGAAGAAGCTGGTCCTTTCCCAGTCTTGCTTTCCTATGGATTGACTTCACGCATCAAGCCTCAAAGCCCATTCTTGCTGATTTCCCATCCCATGCCCTCCTATTTCAGGTGATAGGTGGATGCATGTGTGTTCAGTTGTGTTTGATTCTGTGACCCCATGTACTGCAGTCCACCATGCTGCTATGTCCGTGGAATTCTCCAGACAAGAATACTGGAGTGTGTTGCCATTTCCTTCTCTAGGGGATCTTCCTGACCCAGGGATCAGATCCACGTCTCTGGCATCTCCTGCATTGCAGGTGTATTCTTTACATGAGCATCACCTGGGGAGCCCACTTTAGGTGAAAAGGTACTCAAATAAAAGCTAGTGCTTTCTCTCTCTCACAGACACACACATTCTCACTTGCATAGACACATGCATGTATACAAGATTTGCAAAACAAAAATTACAGACACAAGCTATTTGTAACAGGAAAAGGAAATCTCCCCACACAATCCCCAGAAGTCTTAGAGCTGCAGCTCTGCCTCAGCCTCCCATAGGATTTCCTTTACCAATTTTTATGAAGAATCTCAGGCTACAAGTGCTGCATTTAAAAAATAGTTTTCCTTAGGAAAATTGAAGGTTATCTCTGCTTTATGAGACAGGTCTTAAAGAATACATTTGGGTATGCTTCCCCCATCAAACAAGGGACAGTCTTCTCTAAAAGTGCATTCATCTCATAAAATAGAAAAATGCTCTCAGCTTGTGAATAACAATAATTAAAAAAAATACTTTAGAGTTGAGTTTCAGACAGAATTGTAAAATTCAGAGAAAGCTTGATAACATATTCTCAGGATCTTTTTTAGGACAATTGTATGACTCCATGTTTCAAATATTTCCCTCAAAACTATTAACACATGAAAAATAAGCAGAAGACCTTTATGTTTGTCTTAATTTGGGCTTCCATTCTTTGAGATTCTTACCAACTGTGAATTCTTAAGGATAGGGAATGATTCCCTGGGGAGCCCAGTGTGATAGCCATTTGTACAGAAAAGTGAAAGTTGTTCAGTCCTTTGACTCTTTGAGACCTCATGAACAATACAGTCCACGGAGTTCTCCAGGCCAGAATACTGGAGCCGGTAGCTGTTCCTCCTCCAAGTAATCTTCCCAACCGAGGAACCGGGGTCTCCTGAATTGCAGGTGGATTCTTTACCAGCTGAGCTGCCAGGGAAGCCCTTCCTTGTACAGAGGGACTTGGAAACAAGTCGCCTCCGCTACACTGATGGCCACCGTGCAGCGGTGTTGGTGGCCTCAGGCACCACCTTGTGGCTTTAGGGGAGAAGAAACGGTTGGAGGTGATGTTAGATGGGACCAGAATCCTGTGGTAAATGCCTAGGTTTGGTGCAAATGGAGAAAAGAGGTGGATTTCCATGAGTACTTTTCTCCAGATGAATTGTTATTCAGTGAGCTATCAGTGAGCTATGTGCTCACTAAAACAGTAAGTTCTAGAGTAACTAAGGCAGAAGGTACTATTGGCTAACTGGCCCAAACATAATTTGCAGGGAACATAAGTCAACTTATATATGATTATATGAGGTCCTAATCATTGATTTAAAAAAAAAAAATCAGTGGCAGCATGCATATGCCTTTCTCACTGTGATTTCCTACATTTTTTTTTTTCAAGGTGAATATGCCAAACTCAGAAAAAATAGAAAATAAAGCTCATTTATCTCACAAATGGAAAAAAAAGAATTTTAAAAAGCAAAAAAAAAAAAAAAAAGGAAACACTCTCTTTAACTTTCTTATTTACACATTCTACACTGACTCTATGGTATATTTATTTCCAAAATTCCTTTTTTTCCTTTTATCTGCTTTATGTATCTTACTGTCACAGCATTCTGTATAGATTAATTCACAGAACTATAAATACTTTTCCAAGTGCAAGACTTAAAATTGATAATTATTCTTATACAACTAAGGTTTTGTAGTGAAATTGCTGATAAAAACATTCATTTGAATGTACATCAATATAAATGATATAACATAACAATGCATATTTATATCTACATAATACAATATCTGATATGCAACATATTATAGCTGACATGTGTGTGTGTGTGTGTGTGTATGTGTATAGCCTTTGAGATATATATATGGGCTCAGGTTAGAGTTAGAGACAAAATCCAGTCAGTAGAAAAATGTCTTAAAAGTATCGCCAAGCCTCATTTGGTAACAATAGTGATGTGTGACAGCACTTAATGAAATATCATATATTTTCAATTAAAATTTTATATACTGGAAGTTTACTTATTTTCAAATCTAGAGCTCAGTGAGGCATCAGAAAATGAACTATGTGCTATTTTGAAGCATTCATGTGAAGACTAAATCATTATTTTTCATTACTAAAAAAACCACTCTTCCTCAAATAGTAAATATTGAAAGAAATGAGTGTCTTATACTACATCTATTTTTATTTAAATGATTTATCTATTTCTGAAGAGTAAAGGAAAATTAAATTTCATCAAAAGTCTTATTCATGCTTTTCAAACCAGAATTAATAGACTGTCATTTCACTTCTGCCATTCTTTCGATCCTGTGATTATGGAACAGCGGTTCTGTGATTTGTTTTTCCCATTGTGGGCAGCTGATTGTGTACTGCAGGTAGTTGATATGTCTGGAAGGAAAGTTGTCGTCAGTGCATTGTGGGAACTGGGGGTACAGTTTCCTTGCCAGTTACTATCTGAGTATCAGAAAAGGCACAAAACACATCCAGCACCTCCTTTTACTTGTCACAGTTATAAAAGCAGTAGACATACACATTTTATAAGAAATCAATTAAATTCTTCAAACAATCCCTTTAGATGGAATTGGCAGATTCCAGGTTATCATTATGAGATCATTCAGAAAAGGAAAGTGCAATTTTACATAAAAGTGTTTTTCATTTATTTTTATTATGTGTGTAGTCTTATATATTATCAAGCTAATGACTCCAGGAGGAGAAGGCAATGGCACCCCACTCCAGTACTCTTGCCTAGAAAATCCCATGGATGGAGGAGCCTGGTAGGCTGCAGTCCATGGGGTCGCGAAGAGTCAAGACACGACTGAGCGACTTCACTTTCCCTTTTCACTTTCATGCATTGGAGAAGAAAATGGCAACCCACTCCAGTGTTCTTGCCTGGAGAATCCCAGGGACAGAAGAGCCTAGTGGGCTGCCATCTATGGGGTCACACAGAGTCAGACACGACTGAAGCGACTTAGCAGCAGCAGCATCAATGACTCTAGGAATTATTAAATTAGTAGATTTTTGTGATGGTTTAGTCACTAAGTTGTGTCCAACTCTTGCGACCCCATGGACTGTAGCCTGCCAGGTTCCTCTGTCCATGGGTATTCTCCAGGCAAGAATACTGGAGAGGGTTGTATTTCCTCCTCCAGGGGATCTTCCCGACCCAGGAATTGAACCCAGGTCTCCTGCATTGCAGGCAGATTCTGAAATGTTGTTGCTGAGCTGTGAAAGACTCCGGGATTCTTTGCCTCTGGAGGAGAGGATTTCAATCCGGGGCCAGTGACGGGCTTGATCACTCAGAGCTTTTGTGTAATAAAGTTTTATTAAAATATAAAAGAGATAGTCAAAGCTTTCGACATAGAAATCAGAAGGGGACAGAAAGAGTGCCCCCCTGCTAGCCTTTAGCAGTATGTTATATACCTATCAAATGAAAGTGAAGTAGCTCAGTCATGTCCAACTCTTTGTGACCCCATGGACTATAGCCTACCAGGCTCCTCCATCCATGGGATTTTCCAGGCAAGAGTACTGGAGTGGGTTGCCATTTCCTTCTCCAGAGGATCTTCCCGACCCAGGGATCAAACCCAGGTCTCCCTCACTGAAGGCAGACGCTTTACCATTTGAACCACCAGGGAAGTCTATATATACCTATCAGCAGGCTGTTAATTAGAGAAAGAAAATGTCTCAAAACTCAGAGTGGTGCCAGGCCCCTCAGCCACAACATACTCTTTGAGATAATATTGGCACAAGATGCGTCATCCCAGGCCGTAAACAACTGACATGAATCTTGAAGAAAGGCAAGTTTCCAAGTAAATATATAGTTCCATTAACATAGATTAGGAGAACGATGTATGAGTAAAACATACTGGTTTGTTGAGCCCTTATCGAAGAAAGACAGAGTCTAGGGTAAATATATAGTTAATTAACATAGCTTAAGAAAAACATTTCCATAAGAAAATCCCATTGGTTAGCTCAAGGTTTGAGAAAAGTTAAGTTCAGGTGGAAACAAGTGTCCTCATGGTAACACAGAATTTTAAGAGAAATCTAATTTTGCATAGCGAAGGAAAAAATCTCTGACACTTGTTTGTTTCCTCCTGCCACTTAAGAGAGAGAGAAAAAAAAGTCTGACACTTGAAGCCTATTTCCTCTGTTTGAAGACCCCTTGCCTTCCTGTCTGTTACCCTCTCAATTCTTTACCAACTGAGCTCCAAGGGAAGCCCTGCTAAGTAGATTTTGACATCTGCTTATTTCTCTATTTTTCAGTTGCATAGTTAATTTATTTAACTGCCTCCTCATTACGAGTTCTTAAGAAATAATATCACCATTTAATTGGGTAGGTTTCATAGACTTGGCAAAATCCATCTATTTCTATTCATTATTATTTGGTCTTCATAATACTTTTGGTAAAATTGGGCTCACATTATTTTACCAACAAAGAACCTAAAACTCAGAGAAATATATGACTTATTTCAAGTGTGTACTGCCTTTTTAAAAGCTGTAACTAAATAGAATTTTCCTATTTCTCGTAGGATGATCTTTCTACTCTACAAT
Organism: Bos taurus; assembly: GCF_002263795.3. Taxonomy (NCBI): domain Eukaryota; kingdom Metazoa; phylum Chordata; class Mammalia; order Artiodactyla; family Bovidae; genus Bos; species Bos taurus. The sequence continues at coordinate 16,760,593 of NC_037338.1, read as the reverse complement.
ATGGCTACCCATGATGATATTTCTCCATGAATTGTACAAAATAAAAGTAAAGATAAGAGCAATTACCATTTTTCATCATTTGATTTTGGCTATTAGTACACCAATAGTTTGGATAATAGAGTAATCACCTAATACATGGATTATTATAATTTTTAAAAGTACCAAAAATAATCTGGTGGTTGTGGCTAGACACTAGTCAGCTGGTATACTAGTTAAGAAACATTCACAAACAAGACTAAAGGGAAACTGAGGCTGGAATACTACTGAAGACACTTTTCTTCAACTACTTGTCACCCAACTTCTTATCTTCCCCAACTGTTATTCTAGCATTCATAATTATTTTGAACACTGAAGAGGGGTAGATGAGGTTCCTTCCTGCTCCATCACAGAATGTATTTTGTCCCTACTAAGAAGTAAGATATGTCAGTAACAATTTAAACCAGTAGACCTTTATTTATGCCAAATGCATTCTGACATACAGGCTTCTGTGGTGGTTCTATAGTAAAGAATCAACCTGCCAAGCAGGAGATAGGGGTTTGATCACTGGGTCAGGAAGATCCCCTGGAGAAGGAAATGACTGAGAAATCCCATGGACAGAGGAGCCTAGCAGGCTAAATTTCATGAGGTCAAAAAAGAGTTGGGCACAACTTAGTGGTTAAAGAACAAACAATATTTTGGCATACATTATCTCATTTAATCCAAAGAAAATCTTTGTGAAATAAGTGAAGATAAAAACCATATTTGAAAGTGAGAGAAACCACTGAAGCTTGGCAAAGTGAAATAATTTCCTTAAGGTCTCACAGCTCATGTAAGAGGCAGGTGAGGAAAAATAATTCTTTTTTTTTTTTAGCTCCAAATTCAGCATTTTTGAATCACATCTGTGAGACCAGATAATTTATGACCTTCCCCTGAAAATATTTTTTGCTTCTTCTGTCCTCTCAATAGAAGTGACTAGGAGCTCATTGCCCCTGGGATATTGATTGCATAAAGATTTTCTTTTCTCTCTCAGGTGGACACAAATGGAAAGCCAAGACCTCTTATACATTTTCCTTTCCCATCAACTAAAATGGTATTATGTAGGCTCCTTTTATGAGAAAAATGCAAGCATGAGGCCAAGTGGGATAGGAAACAGATTTTGTACTGTTTGAAGCCTATACGACTTGAGTGGCTCTTTTTAAGAAAAATAATTCAAAATTATGGATACAAATTAGACATTCAAGCAAATGTTTGTTTAAAACAGGAAGTCTCAAACATATCACAAATTAAAAAAAACTTGACAAACTATAATATGTGGAAAACATATCATTAGTACTCATTAACACATGTCTAAAATACTAGTTCTCTACATTCTCTGGCTGAATATCTTTCCCCTCTTCAGATGACAAGGATTTTGTCATATGATTTTCAATAAAGAAAGAAAAAAATGATTGTGAATCTTCTGGAATGTTTTTTCTCCCCACTCACAAACTTATGAGGAGCCAAACCTCATCAAGCACATTCATAATGAAATATGCCCTCTGGCCTCCATCTTGGATGAGTGGGCACAGTAGGTAGGATGACCCTTCTACATCTGCTGCTGCTGCTGCTAAGTCGCTTCAGTCGTGTCCGACTCTGTGCAACCACATAGACGGCAGCCCACCAGGCTCCCCCGTCCCTGGGATTCTCCAGGCAAGAATACTAGAGTGGGTTGCCATTTCCTTCTCCAGTGCACGAAAATGAAAAGTGAAAGTGAAGTTATTCAGTTGTACCCGACTCTTAGTGACCCCATGGACTGCAGCCTACCAGGCTCCTCTGTCCATAGGATTTTCCAGGCAAGAGTACTGGAGTGGGGTGCCATTGCCTTCTCCGCCTTCTACATCAGAAGAGTTTAAATAAAGTCTAGTCAGTTCTCATTACAGGAGGAGCTCAGAAACAGTAGCTTAGAAAACCTTGCAGGTAACCATCTAACCTGAACTGGTGGTTCAGAATTGCAAAATGCTCCTGGTGCCAAACCATAAGAGATGCACTAGCGTATATGGTTCCTTCCTGCTTGAGAAAGAGAGGCAAAGGGAAGGTTTTTCCTACAGATGCCGAGCAAAAAGTAGTCTGCTCTGAGGAGCAGTGCTAATAATGATCTGATTAGTCTGCCTTTTCATCTAATTCATTCAACAGATGCGAGTGTGCATGCAGGCACACAGGGCCTTCAAATACTAGGTAGTATGCTAAACTAAACACTGGAGACATAATCCCATCTAGGGTTTCCCAGGTGATGCTAGTGGTAAAGAACCCACCTGCCAATGAAAAGGACATAAGAGATGGGGGTTTGATTCCCGGGTCTTGAAGATGCCCTGGAGAAGGGCATGGCAATCCACTCTGGTATTCTTGCCTGGAGAATCCCACAGACAGAGGAACCTGGTGGGCTACAACCCAAAGGGTCACTGAGTTGGACACAGCTGAAGCAACTTAGCACGCTGCTGCTGCTGCTGCTGCTGCTAAGTCGCTTCAGTCGTGTCCAACTCTGTGCGACCCCGGAGACGGCAGCCCATCAGGCTCCACCGTCCCTGGGATTCTCCAGGCAAGAATACTAGAGTGGGTTGCCATTTTCTTCTCCGAAGCATGAAAGTGAAAAGTGAAAGTGAAGTCGCTGAGACTTGTCCGACTCTTAGTGACCCCATGGACTGTAGCCTACCAGGCTCCTCCGTCCATGGGATTTTCCAGGCAAGAGTACTGGAGTGGGGTGCCATTGCCTTCTCCGACTTAGCACGCTACTTTAGGGTTTATCCTTCACTCTGAGCAGACGGGAGTATATAGGGAATTTCTATTCCCAGGTGGATAGAAGATCCTGGGGTGGAAAAAAGTGAGTACCCTGAGAAACCCTGAACAATTTATTCTTTCAGTAATTTTAAGAAATTCTTGCCTCTCGACTGCAGGTTGAAGGAACTGGAATATTACGTAGCTTTTATTATCACAGGAATTAGTATCGTGCAGGCATATTTCATTTGCTGACATTTGGCATCCCAGGACTTTGTAATACAAATGAAGTCTCTGTAGCAATAATGGTGCTAGCTACATAGAATTACAGAAGCAATTTAAGTTATAAAGGAAATATCTCCTTACATGAACACTCTAGGACAGGGCAGGGCAGAGCTACCCTATTATTTTTAAACCTGTATCATAGCAGAAAAGTTTTAAAGATGCTATAAATCCCTTCAGTAGAATTTAGGCAATCACTCACATGTCATGTCACATTTAGGGGCACATTTTCATCATTACTTCTTGTGTCTGTCACAACTACTTGATATTACAAACAAAACCCTTATTTTAAAAACCTTGTTTTCTGGCATCTAATTATCCTCCCAAAGCTATAATCCTTTGTGAAGTCATAATTTATTTATATAGAACTATGATTATGACTTCGGGTAAGGGAATAAACAGGAGAAACAGATGAAAATTTTTCGTATGCTTCTTTCATGCAAATCTCTCTAGCAGAAAAGCAAGAATTAAGAAAATAGAAAATGCATGATGAGCTGTGGCTAAATATATTGGTTCTAAAATTTTCTCAGAACCAGGTGCTTGAAAGTACACATCTTATTGAGGATGACTGCAAGTGTTATCTCTTTCTTTTCCACTTTAATTTGGGGGGGGCACTTTAATATTTTGGAAATTTTTTACTTGATTCTTAAATTTCACTCCTCTCATAAATATATTAACAACTTTTTCAAACACCAATTTCACCCAAATAGGTAAAATTTCTAAAGGTCATAATTATTTCAGCAGCTTTCAGGATGAATTCTACAAATTGCTTTGTAGATCACTGACTTTCTAACACTGTATATGTACAACAGCAAAAAATGTTACTGTAGAACCTTATGTATAATACACTTCTCTACTGATGGTAGATATACTGTGATTAACTTATTCAATTTGAATTCCCCACCCCCAACCAATGGAAATTGGTTATAGTATTATAATATCCAATGGTATATTTCTTCTAAATTCTTATTGTTGACACTTTTTTTTTTAATACTACTGATCTACCCAACTTCTTGACCCTTTGCCCTTCTCTGCGGTCCCTGATATCCCTCTCTCCTGGTTCTCCTTCTGCATCTCTGATCACTCATTCTTGGTTTCACTTTTGTGCTTCCAAGCATCTCTATCACCTAAATGAGGCAATTTCACAAGCATCCAACACTAAATTTCTGCTTTGATGTCTTTTATTCATGCTTCTATGTTTACTTCAAATCCAGTGGCATCAGATGTTGCCACTGCAGGTCAATGTTTCTCAGATCAAACTCTTCCCACCCTCACTTTCCAGTTGGTCCTAAGATGCTTGCTCATGGACATCCTCCTCGGGGATAAAATCATGACACACTCAACAAACTCAGGAAAATCTTCTTTTTCTAAAATATATTCCATTTCTTGCTGCTAGTGGCTGCAGCAATCTTTTTACCTCCAGACTAAGAACAGTGAAGTCATCTTTAAATTTTCCATCTGCCTCATCATCTCAATCCAGTCTGTCACTGTATTAATACTCTCCCTTTACTTAAAATATCTCCTTTCCTCTCCTATACTAGTCCCATAACTGGATCTTTATCAAGATCCACTATTTACTTTCCAGCTGATTTCCTAGCCTCACCATTACTCACAATGACAAACAAACATGGATTGATCATCCTAAAACAGCCCGTTAAGCATGCTTGTTTCTATTTTAAGAACATGATGCAGTTGCCTACTTTCCACCTCCTACTTCTGATTTAGTATCTTATCCATCTTATTTATCCAACTTAATTTCTGACTCATTCCCATTACATGGTTTGTAATACAGTAGTCCCTCTTCTCAAATATTTTCCAACTTCTCCTTCTCTTAGTATCTTTGTTCCTGCTGCCCTTAACCCAGTAAGACATAATTCTTGTCTCCACCCATTAAAACTACATTCCTCCTTCAAAGTCCACCAAAGTTTCCCGCTTCTTAGTTATATACACCAATCTCATTCATCTCTAATGTGCTATCACACCCAAGTTCTAAACCACTGGGCACACAAAAAAATTCTAATAAATGGTTGAGGCTACCTGGATGATAGTTTGGGGCTAGATCTCACAGAATCCTGCACCTTAGTGAATTCACCATCATTCCAGCTAAGGGAAAGAAAAAGCTGGATTAAATCTAAGTCCAGGTCAACAATCCACAGCCATATGAACTCAAGAAAGTGATTTATGTTTTCCTAAGTTTTCAATTCCTCAGAGTTAATATTGGGGTATTAATATCAGCTTTCCCTAACATACTATCAGATCAGATCAGATCAGTCACTCAGTCATGTCCGACTCTTTGCGAGCCCATGAATCACAGCACGCCAGGCCTCCTTGTCCATCACCAACTCCCAGAGTTCATCTGCGAGTTGTCCCCTTCTCTGTCGTCCCCTTCTCCTCCTGCCCCCAATCCCTCCCAGCATCAGAGTTTTTTCCAATGAGTCAACTCTTTGCATGAGGTGGCCAAAGTACTGGAGTTTCAGCTTTAGCATCATTCCTTCCAAAGAAATCCCAGGGCTGATCTCCTTCAGAATGGACTGGTTGGATCTCCTTGCAGCCCAAGGGACTCTCAAGAGTCTTCTCCAACACCACAGTTCAAAAGCATCAATTCTTCGGCGCTCAGCCTTCTTCACAGTCCAACTCTCACATCCATACATGACCACAGGAAAAACCATAGCCTTGACTAGACGAACCTTTGTTGGCAAAGTAATATCTCTGCTTTTGAATATGCTATCTATGGAAACTAAACAAGATAATTTATGTGGAAGAACACTGTAAAGCATTATACAAATGTAAAGAATTCTTATTAATTCATGATAACAAGATTCATGAGACACTTATTTCTAAGTCATGAAGTTAATTTAATAATATATAAAGAGGAATAAATATTTCCACTGACTAGAGAGATGAATGTGCTTTTGAGGTAAAACCATACTTGGATAAAAGATCGAGGGAACTGAGTAAATAATTATAAGACTTTGGAGATATAACTCTTAAGAGATTTGAATCATTTTGAATGACAGCTTCAGTAATTCTTTATCTTATAGGGTGAAGTGGGTAAGTGATAGAAGTAAGAACTCTTCTGCAGATAGCCAACCCTTCTTTGGCGTGGGAATCTGTGTTAACTTTGAGAACATACGATGGCTGTATTTTCTGAATTTTTATATTTTTCATGGAGTGGGAAACCAGCTGCACTTTGTCACTGATAACTGAACCATAATGATGTTCCTAATGTACAAGCTGGATTTAGAAAAGGCAGAGGAAAGAAATCAAATTGCCAACATCCAATGGATCATAGAAAAAGCAAAGGAATTCCAGAGAAACATCTATTTCTGCTTCACTGACTATGCTAAAGCCTTTGACTGTGTGGATCACAACAAACTGTGGAAAATTCTTTAAAAAGATGGGACTAACAGAACACGTTACCTGACTCCTGGTGAGAAACCTGTATGCAGGTTGTGTGTATTTGCTTGTTATGTCACGTCAGTTGTGTCTGACTCTGTGTGACTCCATGGATTGTAGCTTGCTAGGCTCCTCTGTCCATGGATTCTCCAGGCAAGAATACTGGAGTGGGTTGCCATTTCCTCCTCCAGGGGATCTTCCTGACCCAGGGATCGGACCTACGTCTCTTATGTCTCCTGCATTGTCAGGCGGGTTCTTTACCACTAGTACCACCTGGGAAGCCCATATGCAGGTCAAGAAGCAACAGATACGGAGCAAGAGATTCATTCAAAATTGGGAAATAAGTACATCAAGGCTGTATATTTTCACCCACATTATTTAACTTATATGCAAAGAACATCATGAGAAATGCAAGGCTGGATAAAGCACAAGCTGGAATCAGGAGTGCCAGGAAAAACATCAATCACCTCAGATATATATGCAGATGACACCACCCTAATGGCAGAAAGTAAAGAGGAACTAAAGAGCCTCTTGATGAATGGGAAAGAGGAGAGTAAAATAAGCTGGCTTAAAACTCAACAGTCAAAAAACTAAGATCATGGCAACTGATCCCATCACTTCATGGCAAATAGATAGGGAAAAAATCAGAAACAGTAACAGATTTTATTTTCTTGGGCTTCAAAATCACTGCAGACAGTGACTGCACCCATGAAATTAAAGGACGCTTGCTCCTTAGAAGAAAAGCTATGACAAATATAGCATATTAAAAACTAGAGATAGCATTTTGCTGACAAAGGTGCATATAGTCAAAGCTATGGCTTTTCCAGTAGTCATGTATGCATGTGAGTCATAAAGAAAGCTGAGTGCCTAAGAATTGATGCTTTCCAACTGCAGTTCTGGATAAGACTTGACAGTTCAGACTGCAAGATCAAACTAGTCAATCCTAAAGGAAATCAACCCTGAATATTCATTGGAAGGACTGATGCTGTAGCTGAAGCTCCAATATTTTGAACACCTGATGCAAAGAGCTGATTCATTGGAAAAGACTCTGATACTGGGACAGATTGAGGGCAAGATGAGAAGGGGTCAACAGAAAATGAGATGGATGGATGGCATGATTGACTCAATGGACATATGTTTGAGCAAACTCCAGGAGATAGTGAAGGACAGGGAAGCCTGGCATGCTGCATCCATGGGATTGCAAAGAGTTCAACACAACTGAGTGGCTGAACACCAACAATGATAATCTGGCTTATACTGTTTTCAAGTCCCTCAGCATCATATTTCCTCTAAGAATAAACTGTTTCCTCTTCTTTTATTTGAAAAGTGTGGGAATCAGATGGCCTGAGATCATACCCTAACTCTGTCACTTACTGGTTATGTTATCTTGAAGATGTTACTTCACACACCTCTATGCCTCCATGTTTTCTCATCTGTAAAATGGGCTTAAAGATGTACGTACATCACAGGATATGTTGAGGATTAAGTGAATTAATGCATGAGGATTAAGTGAATTTATTAACTACTCAATAACTTTTGTATGTTACTTTAAAATTTATTTCATTTTACTTTGTATCATAACTCAGCCATACTGTAATCACCATCAAGATACAGATCTTAATTCTCTTTGTTTGCTTCTCAGCACTTGTAATTTTAGTTCAGTTCAGTCGCTCAGTCATGTCCAACTCTTTGCAACCTGACGAACAGCAGCACGCCAGGCCTCCCTGTCCATCACAAACTCCCGGAGTCCACCCAAACCCATGTCCATCGAGTTGGTGATGCCATCCAACCATTTCATGCTCTGTCATCCCCTTCTCCGCCTGCCCTCAATCTTTCCCAATATCAAGGTCTTTTCAAATGAGTCAGCGCTTCACATCAGGTGGCCAAAGTATTGGAGTTTCAGCTTCAACATCAGTCTTTCCAATGAACACCCAGGACTGATCTCCTTTAGGATGGACTGGTTGGATCTCCTTGCAGTCCAAAGGACTCTGAAGAGTCTTCTCCAACACCACAGTTCAAAAGCATCAGTTCTTCAGCTCTCAGCTTTCTTTATAGTCCAACTCTCACATCCATACTTGTATATTAATTTGGGGATAAATCCAAGACTGTTTTATGTAGCCGTCTTCCAATTAATATTTGATATTGGAATCCTTGAAATCCCTCCTTCAAGGCTAAAGTTATATCTGATACTCTTTATTTCTTCCAAACAACAGAGACATAATAAATATTCATAATTGATAAATTGCTCGGGCTTCCCTGTGGCTCAGCTGGTAAAGAATCCGCCTGCAATGTGGGAGACCTGGGTTCCATCCCTAGGTTGGGAAGATTCCCTGGAGAAGGGAATAACTACACACTCCAGTATTCTGGTCAGGAGAATTCCATGAACTGTATAGCCCAGGGGGTCAGAAAGAGAGACATAACTGAGCGACTTTCAAATCGTACATAACATAGGCTCAATCTCCTCATGAAACAAGTAATGTAGCATCTTAGTCCAGGACTTTTATCCCATATTTTCCTTTATCCTCCCTTTTGCTATATACTCTCAGTTCCTGTAGCATCAATTAGTGGTGACAAGGACCACAACAGTGCCAAGTATGTACAAGGTCAACTACAGAAGAATTACAAATTTAATCACAGAAACAAGTACTTTGAAAATAATAAAATATTAATTGGTGCTTTACTAAGACTTTGCAAGAAACAAAGAAGCACAGAGAATTAATAACTAAGCAGTGTTTCCAAGATGACAGAAAACAAAGGCATGAAAACAAGGCCCTTTAGGCCCTGCATGGAGACATTCAGAATTTGAAAGAATGGCACTCAATGGAGCTCCATTTTCTTCAGAAATGAGAAACATCTTTTACCAAAGTATAGGTAATTACTATGGTGTCACCCTGCAATAAATAACATTGTCACAAGACTATTATTTTCCTGATTTTATATAAACTTATTTTGATGTTACTATTTTCTAGAGAAGGATTTCTATTCATATGTTGAATAATTCCATTAAATTACAGTTTCTAAACACCAACAATATAGTTCTCTAACTCTCTAGGAGAAATGCCTTTTCTAATTTTTTATATCGTACTTTGCAGATATAAACTGTATTATTTTAAAAAATTCATTTATGTGTCTATTGCACAAAATATAACACATCATCAAGGAGGTTATATGCTAACATAGGCAGAAGTCCTATGTTAATTACTCTTGTAAGTGCCCTGTACAGTACCTGGCACATGACAGTTATTCAATACAAATTTAGCCTGCCAGGCTCTTCTCTCCATGGAATTTTCCAGGCAAGAATACTGGAGTGGGTTGCCATTCCCTTCTCCAGGGTATCTTCCCAACCCTAGGATCAGACCTGGGTCCCCCGTATTGCAGGCAGATTCTTTACTGTCTGAGCCACCACAGAAGACCAGAAGTTAAAACTACTGTAGAGTAAAATCTACTCCAGATCCTAGAATACCTAAAAATGAACATTGACAAGATCTACAGTAAAGGTAATGTTTGGAATTTAAGTTCCAGTATATTAAGAGGGTCTTAAACATGCTGAGCTTTCCACTCACCCACACTAACAAAAAAAGAAAAAGAAAAAAAGATTACACAAGTTCAAAGTGATCATCCAGTAAAAAACTTCCTGTTAGAAAAAGAATCAACATTCTTCAGAGGAAGATAAGTTAGCACAGGGTCCCTTTAATGTATACTATTCAAAATGTCCACAAGCAATCAAAAATTACTAGATATACACAGTAACAGAAAAATGAGAACCATATTCAAGGGAAAATGCAGACCAAAAAGAAAAATATTTGACCTCAGTTAAACCAGATTGCTAGATTTAGCAGACACAATCTTAAACATACACATAGTGTTAAAATGCAGGCTAGACAACATAATGTTGAGGTTCTATCTTTGGAGTATTGAATAAAGAAAGAAAAATATTAAACAATTCTATATTTAGTCAAGTATTTTTTTAAATAAATATGAAATTAAAATATTTTCAAATGAATAAAAAAGTGAACAAATTGTCAGTAGCAGACATGCACTGTAAGATACACTAATGGATGTTATTCTGAATGAAGGAAAATGATAGTAAATGAAAAATTGATCTAGAAGGCAAAAACTAAAAGGAAAAAAAGCAAAACTTAAAAAAACTTTACAGAAATAAATTTTTTAAAAACCTAATCTCAGAACAGTACAGGAAATTCTTATATACCTTCTACCAAAAATATACACGTTCTCATGTTAACACCTTTCATTAATCTGGTAAACTTGTTACAATTAATATTACTAATTTTGGACAATTAGCCATTATTGCTTTAAATGTTTCTTCAGCTCCTTTCTCTTTTTCTTTTCCACTGGTTATTCCCATTCCTATTACTATTACGTGTTTTTGTATTTGCTCATAGCACTTAGATATTCTGTTCTTTATTATTTTTTTCTCTTTGCATTTCAGTTTGATATGTTCCTATTGACAGTTACCATGTACATGTGCCTGTTTATGGTTACAAGTGTTTCTGCTTTATTTTAGTGAATGTCAGCTGTTGTTCTCTGCATTTAATTCACCTGTCTCTCCAGATTTCAGACTGGTGGTTTGCCCTATGGCCTCAATTCCCTGACAGATCTAAGAAAAGTCATTCATTTTCAGTTCTGTGTTTTGTTTTGTATGTGTCTGTGTGAAACAAGAGTGATAACTTCCAGGCTCCTCATGCTTGCACATTAGTTCCCTAGATTTATCCATCCTATATAACTATCGCTTTGTACCATTTGACCAACATCGTCTCATTTCCCCCAAATCCCCTGCCCCTTGTAACCACTGTCACCAGGAAACAATTGGAAAGTTTCATATATTTTATATAACTTCCCTGTGATTTAGCAATTCCATCTATAGGTTTAATGGAGAGAAATGTAAGTTTCTTTTAAGAGAAATATTTGTACACAAATGTTACAGCAGCATTATTCATGATAGCAAGAAGTTAAAAATAATCCAATATCTATGAACAACTAATAAATAAATATATGAATATTTGTTCAATGGAATAATACTTATCAATAAAGTATGTACAATCTGTGAAAAATGTAGCAGATTAATCTTATAGATATAATTATGAATTATATGTATATATAAAGAAGCAAAAGAATTAAAGATATCATCTGGTATGACTTCATTGTTTTGAAGTTTAAAATAGTATGCTAAACTATGGTGGTGGGAGAAGACAGGGGTGTGTGTGGGAAGCGGGTAGACTATTAGATGCACAAAGAGACTTTTGGACTTTAGAGATGAAGGAAATATTTCACACCTTGAGTATGGCACTCTTTACACAGGTGTGAATATTGGTAAAAACTCATTGAACTTTTTATTTATAATCTGTGCATTTTATTGAATGTAAGTTAACTTCATTAAAGTTGATTTAAAAAACAGATTTGTCCATACTTTGTCCTAAGTCTAGAGGAAAGCATATAATAGGTTCTTGACAAATATTTGTCAAAAGAATGAATGAATTAACAAATGCACAAATGCATGGATGCTTAAATAAATGAATATAAAACAATATATAATTCAGTTCTGGTATCAGCTGCATAGATAATAATTACTATAGACTATCAATGAAGGAAGAGCTTGGTGAGAAAGTTTAGAGGGGACAGCAAAGTGATTTCAATTGGACCTGGAAAGACACATTGATTATAAATAAGAAATGGCTCCCATTTTTGAGAAAAGATAATCAGCATTTGAGAAATGGTATAAAGACAGGAATGAGTATGAGTATTCTTAGAATAATGAAAAGACAACTGCTGATTTGAAATCTCTCACTAGAATTAAAATAAATAATTTAATCAGTAGTTATTATAATCAGTAATTTTAACTAAGTATAAGGGATGGATTGAATTTATGAATGAAAGAAATCAGGAAAATCTGGTATAATCTATGATAGTATGATAATAATCAGAACCAAGAGATAAGAGCTCAAATTATGATACCAGCATGTGACATAATAAGAAATATATATTTAATCTCTGCCCATGGTCCCTGAGATGAATCTTCTAAAAATCTGGTAAATTTCTGAGTGATAGCAGTGCTAGGAGCATCTTTTCTTCTATTTGGTATTTGACCCCAGTTCCTGACCCTTGGAATCTCTGGAATGATAGAAGTGTCTTTGTATAAAATGAATGATGGCTGGAGGTTCCTAGATAACTTCAGGATAAGAGTATTAGAAAGACTTATTGCATGATCCAAGACTGGAATTTTCAACTCCACATGGACCTTTGATGAGAGGAGAGTGGCTGGAAATTGAGTTAATCACCAACGGTTGATGATTTAATCAACTATGGCTATGTAATGAAACCTCTGTGAATATCACAATAAAGGGGTTCAGAGAGCTTCCAGGTCGGTGAACACATGGAGGTGCTAGGGGGTGGCATACTCAGAAAGGACATGGAAGTTTCCCATCCCTTCCTACCTACCTCGCCCTATGTATCTATTTTATTTAGCTGTTCTGCATTGTATTCTTTACATTAAACCAGTAACTGTAACGGAAATTTTTTTCCTGAGTTTTGTGACCCACTCTATCAAATTATCAAACTTAATGAGGAAGGCATGGGGACCTCAAACTTATAGCCAGTTGGTTGCAAATATGGGAGTCCCAGATTTGTGACTGGCATCTGAAGAAGGGAGAATCCAGTGAGACTGAGCCCTTAACATGTGGGATCTCACACTAACTCTGGGTAGATGGCCCTAGAACTGAATTGAATTCTAGGATACCCAGCTGGTGTATAATTGGTCAGTGTGGGGAAAACTTCACACATTGGTGTCAGAAGTCTTGTGTGTGAGTGGAGAGAAATGGTTTCCCATTTATAGAAGTAGGAATGATAAGAAATAAATGAGAAGTTTGTAGGAAATAGCACAAGAAGTTAAATTTAGTTCAATAAAAATGCCTTGATAATTTTTTTTCTTCCACCTCTGCTTCTACTACCCTAGTCCCCCGTCAGCAAGTCTTTCCCTAGCAGTGGTCTTCGACTTGGTCTCCCAAGTTCAAGCCTTTTCCTCCTTTATCCCCCAGTTTCAATTCATCTCACATAAAACACTCCAATTCCCTGTTCAAAACCTTCCAATGGCTTCCCAGCATGCTAACAAATTAAATCCAACCAACAAGAGCCTTCATGATCTTTGCCTAACTAACACTCCAGATTCATTTCCCATTACCATGCCTGTGCTCATCCTACTCAGGTCTGCTCACTCTAGCAGTCTTGCTGTGAGGGGAATATATTGCTGCTTTCTATATTACAGTCTGTATCTAGCAAACTTTTATCTGAAACATTCATAAGGTTTGATTCATTACTCCATTCAAAGTTCAATTCAAATGTCATTGCCCCAGGGAAGACTGATATCATCACTCTATCAAAAAATAGGATCAAAATTATCCCTTTACTCTCTGTCCCCTTATTGTGCTTTATTTTACATCATTGACTTCATATCTTCAGGAAAGAATATTGCATAGCTATTTATTTGCTTGCTGATTATCTGACTCTTTCTCTGCACCTAGAATATAAGCTCCATGAGAACAGGGCTCTTAATAATGATTCCCTAACAGGGCTTTTAAGTAAAAGAACAGATCAGAAAAGTTCAACTCCAACTTCTACTAGCTATGTGAATTTGGGGAAGTTACTTAAATATTCTCTCAGAATCATCATTTCTTTAATGGAGATAGGACTACTGCTATCCAGGGTTTTATGGGGATTAAATTGAAGACTGTATTTAAAGAACCCAATGTCATGCTAGCCCAGAGTAAGCAATAAATAAATGGTAGTCCTGACAGATTAGATGTATCAAATATATTCCAGCACCTTAAAAGATGATAAACTGTAAGTTTCTTCCATTTCTAATGTAGTTGGAAAATATTCCCCATAATGCCAACAATTGTTCTTCTCAGAGTCCCATTTGTGTAGCCACTTAAGGCTCTGGAAAAACTGACATGAAAAATTATTAGCAAAGTTTCAGGGCATAAAACTTCATGTTCTCATTTGTTCCATTTTTAAAACAGACTCAGCACATATGCTTTTCCTGTACAACAACCATTTATAGTGCTCGCTGATATCGTGATTCCTTCAGGCAAACTGACTATAAACTTGTTTAAGAGAGAATGAAAAAAAAGTCTCACCTTTCATTTCAGTTATAGTTATTGGAGTTGTGGTTCAACAAGATTCCAAGTATATAAAAATTCAGTCTGGAGTGAAGACATTTACAATGCAATTGGTGAACGTACCATAAAGGGATGAAACATCACATGACCTGCTGCACAACTGATGCTTCCCAGAGCAGGTCGTGCAGGAGAGTAAACATGTATCATCCACCAGAACGGGAAAGCAAGTTCCCAGGACCACGCCACTGAACACTGACAAACAAAATCTGTGCTCACTCCGTATTATGAAAATAATCTTTGGTTTTAGGAAATAGATTGGAAAACTGTGAGAAGGAAAGCCTGGTCTATTGAAGCTTTATCATTTTAAGACATTTATCTCAGCACCAGCCAAGTCATGCCTGGCCTCTGGAAACTGATTTCATGTGGCCACAAATCCTACAGAGGAATTTTATGCAGAAATTCAGGTACTCCCCGACTAGTTTTACCATCACTCTTCTAAATTGTTTCACATATTAGATGAGTCTGCCCAAAATGCACTACATTTCCTGCCAGACCTTTCCACAGGCACTTATTAGGTTTCTCATTGCCTGTGATTTGAAGCTCAAATTTCTGAGGTTAAAATAGAAGGATATGAACATTTAGCTCTTGTTTATCATTCTAACCTTATTTCCTACTACTCTCTTCAATCCGCTCTTACTTCTTGATGAATATAATTTTCCAGTGGTGCTTCTCTATTCCTGGGCATTTCTTGCCTCATTATTCATTCTAGATGGCTCACTGAAAAAAAAAAAAAAAAGCATAACCCACCAGGATCCTCTGTCCATGGAATTCTCCAGGTAAGAATACTGGAGTGGGTTGCCATTTCCTTCTCCACAGGATCTTCCCAACCCAGGGATCAAACTCAGGTCTCCCACATTGTAGGCATATTTATTTTTTTAATTTACCATTTTGAGCTACCCAGGAAGTCCTAATGAGACAGATCATCAGTTCAGTTCAGTTCAGTCGCTCAGTCGTGTCCGACTCTTTGCCACCCCATGAATCACAGCACGCCAGGCCTCCCTGTCCATCACCAACTCCCAGAGTTCATCATCCTCTGTCGTCCCCTTCTCCTCCTGCCCCCAATCCCTCCCAGCATCAGAGTCTTTTCCAATGAGTCAACACGTCGCATGAGGTGGCCAAAGTACTGGAGTTTCAGCTTTAGCATCATTCCTTCCAACGAAATCCCAGGGCTGATCTCCTTCAGAATGGACTTGTTGGATCTCCTTGCAGTCCAAGGGACTCTCAAGAGTCTTTTCCAACACCACAGTTCAAAGGCATCAATTCTTCGGCGCTCAGCCTTCTTCACAGTCCAACTCTCACATCCATACATGACCACAGGAAAAGCCATAGCCTTGACTAGATGAACCTTTGTTGGCAAAGTAATGTCTCTGCTTTTGAATATGCTATCTAGGTTAGTCATAACTTCCCTTCCAAGGAGTAAGCGTCTTTTAATTTCATGGCTGCAGTCACCATCTGCAGTGATTTTGGAGCCAAAAAAAACAAAGTCTGACACTGTTTCCACTGTTTCCCCATCTATTTCCCATGAAGTGATGGGACCAGATGCCATGATCTTCGTTTTCTGAATGTTGAGCTTTAAGCCAGCTTTTTCGCTCTCCACTTTCACTTTCATCAAGAGGCTTTTTAGTTCCTCTTCACTTTCTGCCATAAGGGTGGTGTCATCTGCATATCTGAGGTTATTGATATTTCTCCCGGCAATCTTGATTCCAGCTTGTGTTTCTTCCAGTCCAGCGTTTCTCATGATGTACTCTGCATATAAATTAAATAAGCAGGGTGACAATATACAGCCTTGACGAACTCCTTTTCCTGTTTGGAACCAGCCTGTTGTTCCATGTCCAGTTCTAACTGTTGCTTCCTGACCTGCATACAAATTTCTCAAGAGGCAGGTCAGGTGGTCTGGTATTCCCATCTCTTTCAGAATTTCCCACAGTTTATTGTGATCCACACAGTCCAAGGCTTTGGCATAGTCAATAAAGCAGAAATAGATGTTTTTCTGGAACTCTCTTGCTTTTTCCATGATCCAGCTGATATTGGCAATTTGATCTCCGGTTCCTCTGCCTTTTCTAAAACCAGCTTGAACATCAGGAAGTTCATGGTTCACATATTGCTGAAGCCTGGCTTGGAGAATTTTGAGCATTACTTTACTAGCGTGTGAGATGAGTGCAATTGTGTGGTAGTTTGAGCATTCTTTGGCATTGCCTTTCTTTGGGATTGGAATGAAAATGGACCTTTTCCAGTCCTGTGGCCACTGCTGAGTTTTCCAAATGTGCTGGCCTATTGAGTGCAGCACTTTCACAGCATCATCTTTCAGGATTTGAAATAGCTCAACTGGAATTCCATAACCTCCACTAGCTTTGTTCATAGTGATGCTTTCTAAGGCCCACTTGACTTCACATTCCAGGATGTCTGGCTCTAAGTGAGTGATCACACAATCGTGATTATCTGGGTTGTAAAGATCTTTTTTGTACAGTTCTTCTGTGTATTCTTGCCACCTCTTCTTAATATCTTCTGCTTCTGTTAGGTCCATACCATTTCTGTCCTTTACTGTGCCCATCTTTGCATGAAATGTTCCCTTGGTATCTCTAATTTTCTTGAAGAGATCTCTAGTCTTTCCCATTCTGTTGTTTTCCTCTATTTCTTTTCACTGATCGCTTAAGAAGGCTTTCTTATCTCTTCTTGCTATTCTTTGGAACTCTGCATTCAGATGTTTATATCTTTCCTTTGCTGCTTTGCTTTTCGCTTCTCTTCTTTTCACAGCTATTTGTAAGGCCTCCTCAGACAGCCATTTTGCTTTTTTGCATTTCTTTCCCACAGGGATGGGCTTGATCCCTATCTCCTGTGCAATGTCATGAACCTCATTTCATAGTCATCAGGCACTCTATCTATCAGATCTAGACCCTTAAATCTATTTCTCATTTCCACTGTAAAATCATAAGGGATTTGATTTAGGTCATACCTGTATGGTCTAGTGGTTTTCCCTACTTTCTTCAATTTAAGTCTGAATTTGGCAATAAGGAGTTCATGATCTGAGCCACAGTCAGCTCTTGGTCTTGTTATTGCTGACTGTATAGAGCTTCTCCATCTTTGGCTGCAAAGAATATAATCAATCTGATTTTGGTGTTGACCATCTGGTGACGTCCATGTGTAGAGTCTTCTCTTGTGTTGTTAGAAGAGGGTGTTTGTTTTGATCAGTGCATTTCTCCTCTAAATTCTTAAATATCTTCAGAATCTCTTGGTTTTATCTTTGTATTTTATTTCTACCCTTTGTAACACTACATGTTTTACAGCTCATCCATTTTATTCATTCCATAAATGTCTACAAGCTGCCAGGTATCATGCTATGAACTGGAGCTACAATGTTGAAAAAAAAAGATGGAATTTATTACTGATCTCATGGCAATTTTAGCTAGTGGGTCTTTAGATATTAATTAAATAATGGTGCAAAAAATATTATTTCATAACCATAGCAGTGAATGAAAGGAACAAAGGTATGAGAGACTGAAATACTTAATTGATCCAATCAAAAAGATTGGGAAGGCTTGCCTGAGGAAATAACTGAGATGATATAATTTGAGGGATGACTTCAAGTTTACTGGGTAAAGAAGGTAGCAGAATGGAATAATACTGACTTGGAATGGAATAAGGCAAGAACAAGGGACTGATGGAGTGGAAAAAGGGAGTTGTGATATATAGAAAGATGAATTGGAAAATTAGGTAGTGGCCAGGCGATTGGTGGGCTCATAGATCAGTGGTTCCCAAATGTTTTAGTCTCAGGATAACTTTACTCTCTTAAGAGTTAATGAGTACTTCAAAGAACTCTTGTGCAGTGTAGTTATCAATACAGTCTTGTAAATTAAACTTAAGAAATTTTAAAAGATTAATTCATTCATTTCAAATAACAAAGATAAATCTATGATGTGTTAACATGCATGACATTTTGAGTTAAAAAAATTTATGCTTATGTTTATGAAAGGAGAAAGGTGGGGAGGATAAATTAAGAGTTTGGGATTAATATATACATAGTACTATACATAAAATAGATAACCAACAAGGATCTACTGTATAGCATGGAGAACACTCAATACTCTGTAATAACCTATGTGGGGAAATAATCTGAAAAAGAATAGATATAGGTATATGTATAACTAAGTCACTTTGCTGTACATCTGAAACTAACACAACATTGTAAATCAACTATATTTCAATATAAAATAAAATTTATATGTGTATATATATATATAAAACAAAAAAGAATTAGAGAAGAGTGATTTTTTTCTTTCTGTTTGTGCAAGTCCCTCTAATATTTGCCTTAATAAAAACAACTGGATTCTTACATCTGTTTCTACATTTACTCTGTTGCAATATTACAGGTCAGGTTGCCATGGAAAACATCAGTCCATTGAGGGAGAATGAGAGTTAAAAAATGGTAGTATTAATAAGAAAATAATTCTCATCTTGTACAATCCCTGATTAGATAACTATTTGTGATCCTAAGGACTGTAGCCTGCCAGGCTCCTATGTCCATGGGATTCTCCAGGCAAGAATCCTGGAGTGGGTTGCCATGCTCTCCTCCAGATCTTTCCTATGCAGGGATCAAACCCAAGTCTCTTACATATCCTGCACTGGCAGTCAGGTTCTTTACCACTAGTACTCAGACTGTTTAGTCACCCAGTCATGTCTGAATCTTTGTAACCCCATGGACTACATCATGCCAGGTCACCATGTCCCTCACCATCTCCTGCAGTTTACCCAAGGTCATGTCCATTGCACTATTGATACCATCCAGCCATTTCATCCTCTGATGCCCTCTTCTCCTTCTGCCCTCAATCTTTCCCAGAATTGGGGACTTTTCCAATGAGTTAACTGTTCACATCAGGTGACCAAAATACTGGAGCTTCAGCTTCAGCATCAGTCCTTTCAACAAGTATTCAGGGTTGATTTCCCTTAAGATTGACTGGTATGATCTCCTTGCTGTACAAGGGACTTTCAGGAGTCTTCTCTAGCACCACAGTTTGAAGGCCTCAATTCTTTGGCATTTTGTCTTCTTTAAAGTCCAGCTCTCACAACCATACATGACTACTGGGAAGACCACAGCCTTGACTATATGGACCTTTGTCAGCAGAATAATGGCTCTGATTTTCAACACACTGTCAAGGTTTCTCATAGCTTTCCTGCCAAGAAGCAATCATTTTCTGATTTCATGGCTGCACTCACCATCTTCAGTTATTTTAGACCCCAAAAGGAGGAAATCTACCACAGATTCCACCTTTTCTCCTTCTGTTTGCCATCAAGTAATGGGACTGAATGTCATGATCTTAGTTTATACATATATATATATATATATATATATATATATATATATATATATATATATTCAGTCTTAAGCCAGCTTGTTCACTCCTCCTTCACCCTCATCAAGAGGTTCTTTAGGTCCTCTTCCCTTTCTGCCACTAGAGTGATATTATCTGCATATCTGAGATTGTTAATGTTTCTCCTGTCTGTCTGGATTCCAGCTTGTAACTCATCCAGTGCAGTATTTCTCATGATGTGCTCAGTGTATAGGTTAAACAAACAGGATGACAGCAGACAGCTCTGTTGTACTCCTTTCTCAATCTTGAAACAATCAGTCTTTCTATATAGGGTTCTAATTGTTGTTTCTTGACCCACATATAGGTTTCTTGGAAGGCAGGTAAGATGGTCTGACATTTCCATATCCTTAAGAGCTTTCCACAGTTTGTTACGATCCACAGAGTCAAAGGCTTTAGTGTAGTCAGTGGAATAGAGGTAGATGTTTTTTCTGGAATCCCCTTGTTTTCTCTATGATCTAGCAAATGTTGGCAATTTGATCTCTGGTTCCTCTGCCTTTTCTAAGGTATTACACATACTTTGCTACCCCCTGGACTGTAGCCTACTGGGCTCCTCCATCCATGGGATTTTCCAGGCAAGAATACTGGAGTGAGTTGCCATTTCCTTCTCCAGGGGAACTTCCCGACCCAGGGATCGAACCTGGGTCTCCTGCACTGTAGGCAAATGCTTTACTGTCTGAGCCACAAGGAAGCCCACCTCTGAGAATAGGTATGTATAAATGCATATGCCAATAGCTTTAGTTGTGTCCAACTGTTTGCAACCCTATGGACTGTAGCCCACCAGGCTCCTTTGTCCATGGGATTCTTCAGGCAAGAATGCTGGAGTGGGTTGCCATGCTCTATTCCAGGGGATCTTTCCAACCAGGGACTGAACCCACATCTCTTACATCTAACCTGCATTGGCAGGCAGGTCCTTTACTACTAGCACCATCTGGGAAGCCCATGTGTACATATGTAATTCCAAAACAACACAGTTATTATGATGCTTTTCTTAGTCTTTTTTTTTCCCCTATTGATTGAAGCAAAGGTGCAAGGTTTTTAAACTCTCTGAGAGACAATAAGATATTGAAAAGGCAATGAAAAACACATCTCCCAGAATTAAAAGAAATTATGAGAGGCATAAATCTCATACTAGATGAAGTTACAGGATCATTTATTTAGGTCCATCAGAAGTATCTACACGTTAAAGAAACCTAGGTATTCTACAACAAAATAAGTAAGCAGGAACAGAAAATTTGAAGGACTTCTACTGCTCATACTTTTGATTTCGGTTAATAAAAAACTAAGCAGGCAAGCTAGACCAAACAGACTGTTGGCAGCATCCGTGGCAAGAAATGAAGGCAGTTATTAAAAGAAGTTGCAAGTATTTGTCACCAACTTGCTTAGGAAGTATTCCAGATGGCTTCTTCAAATTTTATTTGGGACAAGTCAATGACACTGAAAGAAAATCAGTTAAATTTTTATTGATGAATAACATGTATGCAAAATATATAATTTTATTCCTATTTATTTTTATTTTCTTATACCTGCCTCAAGTTACTTTGTTAATCTCTCTTAAGAAAGGATTCATTTTTTGTTGAAAAACATTTTGTGGAAAAAAGGTTATTCATTCATTTATAAATGTTTTGTTGAGTCTTTCCACATATGATACAATATACTAGCTAATTATTAAATTGAAAGCAACTCAAATGTGTAAATTTATCCACTGTTTGATCTCCTTAGAAAGAAATAATGAAGGTAACCCTTTCATAGGGTTAATACAGATGTATCACCTAGGATACTGTTAATATTTTCAATATCAGAATTTAAACAGAAATAATATCAGTATGTATGTCAGAAATATGCCTCAATGCACACCCCTGAACTATTGCTATGGATCATGGAATGTAAATTTTACCAGGTCACACTGACAATCAATTGCACAGACTTATCCCACACCTGTGACCTTATAGCACAGCACATGTTGCAGAGCCAAGAATGTGTGAGGGATACAAAAATGCATTTAGATTCTGTCAACCAAAAGAGAACAAGATTTATGAAGCTGAACCCTTAAAAAATTTAGTCCAAATTTGACTGTGACCTTGCTGTTGATGTTCAATTGCTGAGTCTGTCTAACTCTTTGTGACTCAGTGGAATGCAGTATGCCAGGCTACTCTGTCCTCCACTATCTCCTGGAGTTTGCTCAAATTCATGTCCATTGTGTTGATGATGCTATCTAACCATTTCATCCTCTTCTGCCTCCTTCACCTACCAGCATCAGGGTCTTTTCCAAAGAGTTGGTTCTTTGCATCAGGTGGCCAAAGTACTGGAGCTTCAGCTTCAGCATCACTCCTTCTATGAATATTCAGGGTTGATTTCCTTTAGGATTGACTGGTTTGATCTCCTTGCAGTCCACAGGACTCTCAATAGTCTTCTCTAGCATGACAATTCAAAGCATCAGTTCTTCAGTGCACAGCCTTCCTGATGGTCCAACTCTCACATCCCTACATGACTACTGGAAAAAACTATAGCTTGGATTAGACAGACCTTTGTCAGCAAAGTAATGTCTCTGCTTTTTAATATGCTGTCTAGGTTGGCCATAGCTTTCCTTCTACGGGGAAAGCTTCTTCTAATTTCATGACTCCAGTCACTCTCCACAGTGATTTTGGAGACTAAGAAAATAAAGTCACTGCTTCCACTTTTTCCCCTTCTATTTTCCATGAAGTGATGGGATCAGATGCTATGTTTTTCATCCTTGAATGTTGAGTTTTAAGCTAGCTTTTTTATTCTCCTCTTTCACCCTCATCAAGAGGCTCTTTAGTTCCTCTTCACTTTCTGCCAGGAGAGTGGTATCATCTGCATATCTGAGACTGTTGACAGGCAATCTTGATTCCAGCTTGTGATTCATCCAGACTACATTTCACATGATGTACTCTGCATATAAGTTAAGTAAGCAATGTGATAATATATAGCCTTGCCGTACTCCTTTCCCAGTTTGGAATCAGTCATTTTTTCCATGTCTGTTTCTAATGGTTGCTTCTGTGACCCAGTGAAAATTAAATCATTAAAGCCTCAGCCTAGTACGTATGTGTGGACAACAAATAATGGTATATAATACAGAGAGTAATGCAACACATACAAAATGCTACTGGAGCAAAATGTGAGGGTTAAAATAATGACTTAGAAAGAGGGAACCCAACAAGGAAATGCTTGAACTATATTCTAAACACTGAAGAGACATTTGTCAAGAGAAGAAAAATAAACAATGCTTGCCAGGTGAAGAGAAAAAAAAAAATCATCAAAGGCACAGTTGAGTAGAAAGCATCATGTATTTCTGAACCAACAATTACTTAACCTTGATAAAGAAGGATATTTCAGTTGGGACTGGAAGAGCATGACCCTGGTGGAAGACTAAGTGAAAAATGTCTGATGGTAAAAGTCCTCATGTATCAGACAAATGGGTGTGGGCTTTACACTATGTACGTGCAAGGAAAAGATTTTAACATTGAGTCCCTGTTTTAATAATATTATTTTGAAAGTTTAATATACAGAAATGAATACGAGTGAATAAGGAATAGGGTACCCATGCCATGCTTCTCGTCCCCTCGAGCCCAGGGGGAATAGAGAGGAAAAGGGAGCTGAGAGTCAGGAGATGATGATGAGGTAGGGTTGAGTTGCCCCATCCTTTGGACACACTTACTCACAGAACCTGCCAGCTACCTTCCTATGGGAGAAGAGTAGAGGCTTCTCTCCCACACTCTAACTTGAGTTTCTCTCTACCCTTTAATAGTACCTCCCTCTTACTAGTCACCATGAGCTCCTCTTCCTCCATTTGTCTTTTATAAGTTGCTTGGCAAAAGTCCCACCTTAAGCCATTTCTTACTCTACACACTTTCTGTGAGATCGTATCCTCTCTTACAGCTTAAAAAAAAAAAAAAAAAACACCCATGCCAATGACTTCCCAAACATAACTCTCTAATAGTTTGATAGTTCACCTGAGATTCTAGCTGGGCTTTTCTACTTGACTGTCTCAGACATCTACAATGTCTGAGTTTTAGCATCTCAGAATGCTAAAACTGTCATATTAGAAAGGATTCAAAGGATCATCCCTTCTTTTGTCCACATTTTATAAAGAAAAAACAGAACCCAGGGATATTCATTGCTCTCCTCAAGTATGTCTTCATTATCTGAAATCAGAACAGAATGCAATGCACTCATATTTTTTTTAATTTCCTCCATTATTTAATTTGACATATACATTGGCTCCAGTGAGGGTCTATGCTGTGGGGATAGCACTAAACTAGGTACTTGAGCAAGACACTTCAGGCAGCTTATAATCGAGTAAAAAGATAGTGTGTACTGCAATACATGGCAACTATAAATGCTCTATGAGAGCTATAAAGAAAGAGCTCTATGGATTTAAACAAAGGCCAGTTTCATTTTGTTTCCATTTTTTTGATATGTAACATGCATTTATATGTTTCTCACATAAATTTAGCTACTCCAACCACAGTTACTTTTACATATCAAACATAGAGTTGACAAACACATATTCCCTTTTCTTTTTTTCTTTTTTTTTAAATTTTATTTTATTTTTAAACTTTACAATATTGTATTAGTTTTGCCAAATATCGAAATGAATCTGCCACAGGTATACCCACGTTCCCCATCCTGAACCCTCCTCCCTCCTCCCTCCCCTACCCTCCCTCTGGGTCGTCCCAGTGCACCAGCCCCAAGCATCCAGTACCGTGCATCAAACCTGGACTGGCGACTCGTTTCATACATGATATTATACATGTTTCAATGCGATTCTCCCAAATCTCCCCACCCTCTCCCTCTCCCACAGAGTCCATAATACTGATCTATACCTCGGTGTCTCTTTTGCTGTCTCGTACACAGGGTTATTGCTACCATCTTTCTAAATTCCATATATATGCATTAGTATGCTGTATTGGTGTTTTTCTTCCTGGCTTACTTCACTCTGTATACTAGGTTCCAGTTTCATCCATCTCATTAGAACTGATTCAAATGTATTCTTTTTAATGGCTGAGTAATACTCCATTGTGTATATGTACCACCGCTTTCTTATCCATTCATCTGCTGATGGACATCTAGGTTGCTTCCATGTCCTGGCTATTATAAACAGTGCTGCGATGAACATTGGGGTACACGTGTCTCTTTCCCTTCTGGTTTCCTCAGTGTGTATGCCCAGCAGTGGGATTGCTGGATCATAAGGCAGTTCTATCTCCAGTTTTTTAAGGAATCTCCACAGTGTTCTCCATAGTGGCTGTACTAGTTTGCATTCCCACCAACAGTGTAAGAGAGTTCCCTTTTCGCCACACCCTCTCCAGCATTCATTGCTTGTAGACTTTTGGATTGCAGCCATTCTGACTGGCGTGAAATGGTACCTCATAGTGGTTTTGATGTGCATTTCTCTGATAATGAGTGATGTTGAGCATGTTTTCATGTGTTTGTTAGCCATCTGTATGTCTTCTTTGGAGAAATGTCTATCCAGATCTTTGGCCCATTTTTTGATTGGGTCATTTATTTTTCTGGAGTTGAGCTGTAGGTGTTGCTTGTATATTTTTGAGATTAGTTGTTTGTCGGTTGCTTCATTTGCTATTATTTTCTCCCATTCTGAAGGCTGCCTTTTCACCTTGCTAATAGTTTCCTTTGTTGTGCAGAAGCTTTTAAGTTTAATTAGGTCCCATTTGTTTATTTTTGCTTTTATTTCCAATATATTTCCAATATTCTGGGAGGTGGGTCATAGAGGATCCTGCTGTGATGTATGTCAGAGAGTGTTTTGCCTATGTTCTCCTCTAGGAGTTTTATAGTTTCTGGTCTTACGTTGAGATCTTTAATCCATTTTGAGTTTATTTTTGTGTATGGTGTTAGAAAGTGTTCTAGTTTCATTCTTTTACAAGAGGTTGACCACTTTTCCCAGCACCACTTGTTAAAGAGATTGTCTTTAATCCATTGTATATTCTTGCCTCCTTTGTCAAAGATAAGGTGTCCATATGTGTGTGGATTTATCTCTGGGCTTTCTATTATGTTCCATTGATCAATATTTCTGTCTTTGTGCCAGTACCATACTGTCTTGATAACTGTGGCTTTGTAATAGAGCCTGAAGTCAGGTAGGTTGATTCCTCCAGTTCCATTCTTCTTTCTCAAGATCGCTTTGGCTATTCGAGGTTTTTTGTATTTCCATACAAATTGTGAAATTATTTGTTCTAGCTCTGTGAAGAATACCATTGGTAGCTTGATAGGGATTGCATTGAATCTATAAATTGCTTTGGGTAGTATACTCATTTTCACTATATTGATTCTTCCAATCCATGAACATGTATATTTCTCCATCTATTAGTGTCCTCTTTGATTTCTTTCACCAGTGTTTTATAGTTTTCTATATATAGGTCTTTAGTTTCTTTAGGTAGATATATTCCTAAGTATTTTATTCTTTTTGTTGCAATGGTGAATGGAATTGTTTCCTTAATTTCTCTTTCTGTTTTCTGATTATTAGTGTATAGGAATGCAAGGGATTTCTGTACGTTGATTTTATATCCTGCAACTTTACTATAATCGTTGATTAGTTCTAGAAATTTTCTGGTGGAGTCTTTAGGGTTTTCTATGTAAAGGATCATGTCATCTGCAAACAGTGAGAGTTTTACTTCTTCTTTTCCAATTTGGATTCCTTTTATTTCTTTTTCTGCTCTGATTGCTGTGGCCAAAACTTCCAAAACTATGTTGAATAGTAATGGTGAAAGTGGGCACCCTTGTCTTGTTCCTGACTTTAGAGGAAATGCTTTCAATTTTTCACCATTGAGGATAATGTTTGCTGTGGGTTTGTCATATATAGCTTTTATTATGTTGAGGTATGTTCCTTCTATTCCTGCTATCTGGAGGGTTTTTATCATAAATGGATGTTGAATTTTGTCAAAGGCTTTCTCTGCATCTATTGAGATAATCATATGGTTTTTATTTTTCAATTTGTTAATGTGGTGTATTACATTGACTGATTGTGGATATTGAAGAATCCTTGCATCCCTGGGATAAAGCCCACTTGGTCATGGTGTATGATCTTTTTAATGTGTTGTTGGATTCTGATTGCTAGAATTTTGTTAAGGATTTTTGCATCTATGTTCATCAGTGATATTGGCCTGTAGTTCTCTTTTTTTGTGGGATCTTTGTCAGGTTTTGGTATTAGGGTGATGGTGGCCTCATAGAATGCGTTTGGAAGTTTACCTTCCTCTGCAATTTTCTGGAAGAGTTTGAGCAGGATAGGTGTTAGCTCTTCTCTAAATTTTTGGTAGAATTCAGCTGTGAAGCCGTCTGGACCGGGGCTTTTGTTTGCTGGAAGATTTTTGATTACAGTTTCAATTTCCGTGCTTGTGATGGGTCTGTTAAGATTTTCTATTTCTTCCTGGTCGAGTTTTGGAAAGTTGTACTTTTCTAAGAATTTGTCCATTTCTTCCACGTTGTCCATTTTATTGGCATAGAATTGTTGATAGTAGTCTCTTATGATCCTTTGTATTTCTGTGTTGTCTGTTGTGATCTCTCCATTTTCGTTTCTAATTTTATTGATTTGATTTTTCTCCCTTTGTTTCTTGATGAGTCTGGCTAATGGTTTGTCAATTTTATTTATCCTTTCGAAGAACCAGCTCTTGGCTTTGTTGATTTTTGCTATGGTCTCTTTTGTTTCTTTTGCATTTATTTCTGCCCTAATTTTTAAGGTTTCTTTCCTTCTACTAACCCTGGGGTTCTTCATTTCTTCCTTTTCTAGTTGCTTTAGGTGTAGGGTTAGGTTATTTATTTGACTTTTTTCTTGTTTCTTGAGGTATGCCTGTATTGCTATGAACTTTCCCCTTAGGACTGCTTTTAAAGTGTCCCACAGGTTTTGAGTAGTTATGTTTTCATTTTCATTAGTTTCTATGCAAATTTTTATTTCTTTTTTGATTTCTTCTGTTTTTTTTTTTTTTTTGGTTATTCAGCAGCGTGTTGTTCATCCTCCATATGCTGGAATTTTTAATAGTTATTCTCCTGTAATTGAGATCTAATCTTACTGCATTGTGGTCAGAAAAGATGCTTGGAATGATTTCTATTTTTTTGAATTTACCAAGGCTAGCTTTATGGCCCAGGATGTGATCTATCCTGGAGAAGGTTCCATGTTGGCTTGAGAAAAAGGTGAAATTCATTGGGGATGAAATGTCCTATAGATATCAATTAGGTCCAACTGGTCTATTGTATCGTTTAACGTTTGTGTTTCCTTGTTAATTTTCTGTTTAGTTGATCTATCCATAGGTGTGAGTAGGGTATTAAAGTCTCCCACTATTATTGTGTTATTGTTAATTTCTCCTTTCATACTTGTTAGCATTTGTCTTACATATTGCGGCACTCCTGTGTTGGGTGCATATATATTTATAATTGTTATATCTTCTTCTTGGATTGATCCTTTGATCATTATGTAGTGACCTTCTTTGTCTCTTTTCACAGCCTTTGTTTTAAAGTCTATTTTATCTGATATAAGTATTGCTACTCCTGCTTTCTTTTGGTCCTTATTTGCATGGAAAATCTTTTTCCAGCCCTTCACTTTCAGTCTGTATGTGTCCCCTGTTTTGAGGTGGGTCTCTTGTAGACAACATATGTAGGGGTCTTGTTTTTGTATCCATTCAGACATTCTTTGTCTTTTGGTTGGGGCATTCAACCCATTTACATTTAAGGTAATTACTGATAAGTATGATCCCATTGCCATTTACTTTATTGTTTTGGGATCGAGTTTATACACTGTTTTTGTGTTTCCTGTCTAGAGAATATCCTTTAGTATTTGTTGGAGAGCTGGTTTGGTGGTGCAGAATTCTCTCAGCTTTTGCTTGTCTGAGAAGCTTTTGATTTCTCCTTCATATTTGAATGAGATCCTTGCTGGGTACAATAATCTGGGCTGTAGGTTATTTTCTTTCATCACTTTAAGTATGTCTTGCCATTCCCTCCTGGCTTGAAGAGTTTCTATTGAAAGATCAGCTGTTATCCTTATGGGAATTCCCTTGTGTGTTATTTGTTGTTTTTCCCTTGCTGCTTTTAATATTTGTTCTTTGTGTTTGATCTTTGTTAATTTGATTAATATGTGTCTTGGGGTGTTTCGCCTTGGGTTTATCCTGTTTGGACTCTCTGGGTTTCTTGGACTTGGGTGATTATTTCCTTCCCCATTTTAGGGAAGTTTTCAACTATTATTTCCTCAAGTATTTGCTCATGGTCTTTCTTTTTGTCTTCTTCTGGGACTCCTATGATTCGAATGTTGGAGCATTTAACATTGTCCCAGAGGTCTCTGAGATTGTCCTCATTTTTTAAATTCGTTTTTCTTCTCTGATTCATTTATTTCTACCATTCTATCTTCTACCTCCCTAATCCTATCTTCTGCCTCTGTTATTATACTCTTTGTTCCCTCCAGAGTGTTTTTGATCTCATTTATTGCATTATTCATTATATGTTGACTCTTTTTTATTTCTTCTAGGTCCTTGTTAAACCTGTCTTGCATCTTCTCAATCTTTGTCTCCAGGCTATTTATCTGTGATTCCATTTTGTTTTCAAGATTTTGGATCATTTTCACTATCATTATATGGAATTCTTTATCAGGTAGATTCCCTATCTCTTCCTCTTTTGTTTGGTTTGGTGGGCATTTATCCTGTTCCTTTATCTGCTGGGTATTCCTCTGTCTCTTCATCTTGTTTAAATTGCTGAGTTTGGGGTGTCCTTTCTGTATTCTGGCAGTTTGTGGAGTTCTCTTTATTGTGGCGTTTCCTCACTGTGTGTGGGTTTGTACAGGTGGCTTGTCAAGGTTTCCTGGTTAGGGAAGCTTGTGTTGGTGTTCTGGTGGGCGGAGCTGTATTTCTTCTCTCTGGAGTGCAATGAAATGTCCAGTAATGAGTTATGGGATGTCTATGGTTTTGGGGTGACTTTGGGCTGCCTGTATCTTGGAGCTCAGGGCTGTGTTCCTTGCTGCTGGAGAATTTGCTTGGTATGTCTTGCCCTGAAACTTGTTTCGCCCAGAGAGGTTTACAGTGTTATATGGAGAAGAGAAGAGTGAGGAGGGAGTTAGAGGTGACCCGAATGAGATGAGGTGGGATCAATAGAGGAGAGAGTGGGCTATTCAGTAATCTCTTCCTTATGTGCACTCCACAACTGGACCGCTCAGAGTTGTTCACAGAGTTATACAGAGAAGAGAAGAAGGAAGAAGGTGGCAGAGGTGGCCAGGAGGATAAATGGGGGGAATGAAAAGGAGGGAGCCAGATGCAGTCAGTAATCAATTCCCTAAGTGTTCTCCACCGTCTGGAACACACAGAAATTCACAGAGTTGGGTAGAGTAGAGAAGTGTTAGGGAGGAGACACAGGCGACCTAGTGGAGAAAAAGGAGAGTCCAAAGGGAGAGAGAGCAGTCAAGCCAGTAATCTCGCTCCCTAGTGAAAAATGGGTACTGAAGATTGGGTTCTTAAAGGTACAAAATTTGTAACAAATACATAAAAGCAAAAATTTAAAATCTAGAGTAGAGTTTGGAATTTCAAAAATACGATGTTAAAGAAAAGAAGAAGGAAAAGAAAGAGAGAAAAAATGAACAAACAAAAACAAACAAGGTCGCAAAAATTATAAAGAAAATATAGGTACAAAATTGATAACTAATACCAAAAAGCAAAAGTTAAAAATCTAGAGTTTGGAATTTCAAAAATACAGTGTTAAAAAAGAAGAAGAAAAAGAAAGAGAGAGGAAAAAAAAAAAAAACAAACAAGAACAAACAAGGTCGCATAAATTATAAAAAAAAAAAAATACAGGTACAAAATTGATAACAAATACCAAAAAGCATAAATTAAAAATCTAGAATAGAGTTTGGAATTTCAGATATACAATGTTATTTAAAAGAAGAAGAGAAAGAAACAGAGAAAAAGAAAAAAGGGTCACAGAAATTATATAAAAACAAAAACAAAAACTATAGGTACAAAATTGGTAACAAATACTAAAAAGCTAAAATTAAAAATCTAGAGTAGAGTTTGGAATTTCAAAAATACAATGTTAAAGAAAAGAAGGAAAAAGAAAAAGAAAGGTCAAAAAATTATTTTAAAAATATATATATGAAGTTTGCTTTAAAAAAAATAGGGTTTTTTTTTTTTTTTTGCAAAGTAATCGGTTATAAAAGTGGAAATTAAAGGAATAATAGAGGACTGAAATTTTTTTTTTTTTTTTTTTAATAGGCTCACTTGTTCAGTCGCACTGAGGGGAGGTAGGGAGGGATGCTGCAAACAAATAACACTGGCGTGTGCTCACAGTGCCTCAGCCACACTGGGTCTGCCCCCCCGTTCACGGTGCGTGTAGCCTCTCTGCCCACGCTGCTCAGGCTCTAGGTTGCTCTGCCGCGAACCATCCGCGGCCCGCCCTGGGCTGCCTGTACTTCCCAGGTCCAAGCCTCTCAGGTTCAGGCACTCGGGTAGTCCTCAGAGGTGCAGACTCTCAGTTGGGCCTGCATTTTGTGCCTTTCCCAGATCCGAGCAGCTCAGGTCATGAGGTGTTTTGCGCGCGTGATTGCTGAGACTTATCGCCTCCCCGCCGCTAGTTGTGCACCGGCACACCTTCTCAGGCAGATGTTGACCGCCCAGACCCCCAAGAAGTTTTAGTTAGCAAAGAAGCCTGCTTACAGTTTTATAGATAATGTCTCTCTGGGGCTGCGATTGTCCCCTTCCGGCTCTGGCTGCCTATCACCGGAGGGGGATGGTCTGCCGCCGGCTATCTCTGTTCAGTCCTTTATTCCGTGCGCGGGCCTGGCGGTGTCATAGGTTAGGGCTGGCTTTTCGCATGGTAGATATCCCACAGTCTGGTTTGCTAGCCCAAATTATTTCGCTCAGATAGTGCTCGGGGTATTCAGGCCAGATTCTTGCGATGCAGCCCGTGCCGCGCCTCCCTGCCCAGCCCCCGCTTGCTAATGGTGGATGCAGGCATCTGCACTGCTTCTCTGCTGGGGGAGTTACCATGGGCTCGCAATGTGCGGGTTTTAATTATTTATTTTTCCTCCCTGTTATGTTGCCCTCTGTGCTTCCAAGGCTCGGCACAGATTCGGCAGTGAGAAGGTTTCCTGGTGTTTGGAAACTTCTCTCTTTTTAAGACTCCCTTCCAGGGACGGAACTCCGTCCCTCCCTCTTTTGTCCCTTTTTTTGTTTTTTATATTTTTCCCTACCTCCTTTCGAAGACGGGTTGCTTTTCTGGGTACCTGTTGTCCTCTGCCAGCTTTCAGAAGTTGTTTTGTGGAATTTACTTGGCGTTTAAATGTTCTTTTGATGAATTTGTGGGGGAGAAAGTGTTCTCCCCGTCCTACTCCTCCGCCATCTTAGCTCCTCCCCCCGACATATTCCCTTTTCAAAAGAAAGCCACACATTAACTTTAGGATCATAGCTGGAGTTTTGTGTATTTTTTCCCCAAAAGGATCACAGAGATATTAATTTCTCTGAGACTGGGGAAATTGTGGGGTGGAGACAGATACAGAGAGTAGAAAAGCAATTCAAGCCCAGAGCAGCTGGTGTGTTGCAAAAACTGCATAATAGATCATCAACAAGTTGCCTGGACTGCTTCTCATACTGCTGCAACACTTCAACGTAGCCTGAGATTCAGAAAACAACCTGTTTGTTTATCTCAACTGCTATAGCCATGAGACAGCCCCAGTCATGGAACTGTGGTATCCATAGTAGTTCTTTCTGTCTTCTCTCAGACTTCTCCAGGTTCAGAATTCATTAAGGAAGCAAAGCGATATGTAGAGCTCAGTAAAGTGAAATGCATATCACTAGAAACCTTTTCAATTGCAGTCTGTAGAGAGAATACCTATTAGAAAAGATGTTACTGCATGAGATCCCTAAAGTCCTCTTATGGACTGTGAGTGATGATAATGAGGAACAAGAGTTCAGCAAGATCCACTGAGAATCTAAATGTTAATAGGAGTCTGATTGGCATTTTCCTAGGTTATACCCTCTGGTTCAGAAAAAGGAGGAAAATTATGACAGTGAAAAAGCAACAGCAACCCTCCCAGGGTCCTCCAGAGCTCTTGTACCTGCAAAATTCAAAGCAGAAGAAAATGATCACAGATTCATTTCAGGGTGGTAGGAGAGCTATTGGGAAAAAATGCCTTGAGTATTAGTGAAAAGACTGGAAAACAAGCTTCAGAGGGGAAACTATAGGCAAGAATTCTGAAAAATTATCCTTCATGAAATCAATATATGTAACATATATATACAAAGACATCATAAAATGTAGGACTAAAGAATCTAGAGACAGCATAGTTTTCAAACCTTATTAAGAATTTGAATCATGGGGATAACTTATTAAAATGCAGCTTCTGATTTGGTAGATCTGGAGGGGTGGGCCTGGGATTTGACACTTTTAACAAGCTTTCAGGTGATGATGCATGTCCCACAAACCCATGGGCCACACTATGAATAGCAAACAGGAGGAAAGTTCATTAAATTAGAGGTCAGAATACCTGGATTGCACTCTTCACCCCTCTCCCCTAGCCACACACATGGTCACCTACTTATAAACTTTGTAATCTGTAGCCAGAAACCCAATCTCTCTGAGCCTCCATTCTTATAAAATGAGATACTAATCATATGCCTGAAATACAGCCTCAATGAAAATAATGAATGAGAAAATACTTTAATTATAAAGCAATATATAAATAAAAGTTATAGTTATTAGAAGAAACAAAAATATGAAAATACATATTTTCTCAAAAGAAAAGACACCGAGGGTAATGATATACTATACTAGAAAGGTTTTGTTTCTGTATAAAACTGAAATAAATTGCTTTCCATTTCTGGAGATAGTTCTAAGCACCTAAGCAGCAGTTCTCAAACTCTGCTGCCCATTAAAATCACTCAAAAATCTTTTTAAAAATCTCTTTGCCTGGTCACTTTCCATCTTGCTTCAGAATTCTGATGCAATTGGTCTAACAGGGGACCCATACACTAAGAATTATTTTTTAATTCAAGTAATTTTAATATGTAATCAGTGTTGAGAACCACCAGCCCTTGAGACAGATGCTCATTGAGGAAGACTGACTGGGAAAGTGAGAGAAAGTTGACCAGGTGACTGCAGAAAAAGAAAAGCAGGTCTGGATGAGTATCCATCAGTGTGTGCCTCCCCACTGAAGGAAAACTGATTTCTGCACTGAGAAAATATTCAAAGAAAAACAGGAGCAGCTGGTGAAAGTGATAATAAGGCTTATTTCTCATCCGGATGGGAGGATCAAATGCGATAATGCCTGTGAAGGTACTTGAATGTCTGTGAAGTTCCATAAAAATATGTAGTGTTTTCATGAACAGATTCATCAAATAACTCTTAAACCTAAGCAAGTAAGATACAATAAAGAGAACTTCTTTAAACCAGTCTCCTTCAGAATCCATCTAATACAATGTTTTGCAAACTGATAAAAATTTACAAAGGTATATGTGTGGTATAAGCTAAATAGAATCTACAATTATTATCTGCATTGTTGTTGCTATTCTTGTTCTTGACCGTAAAGATTACTCAATTTATCCAATTAAAATATTGTACTCTTGAAGTTTCAGTTTTGAAACAAAAAACAAGTTTTTGGACACCTCTTAAAAATTAAATTCTGAAAGAGATGGGAATACCAGACCACCTGACCTGCCTCTTGAGAAACCTATATGCAGGTCAGGAAGCAACAGTTAGAACTGGACATGGAACAACAGGCTGGTTCCAAATAGGAAAAGGAGTATGTCAAGGCTGTATATTGTCACCATGCTTATTTAACTTATATGCAGAGTACATTGTGAGAAATGCTGAGCTGCATGAAGCACAAGCTGGAATCAAGATTGCTGGGAGAAATATCAATAACCTCAGATATGCAGATGACACACCCTTATAGCAGCAAGTAAAGAACTAAAGAGCCTCTTGATGAAAGTGAAAGTGGAGAGTGAAAAAGTTGGCTTAAAACTCAACATTCAGAAAACTAAGATCATGACATCTGGTCCCATCACTTCATGGGAAATAGATGGGGAAACAGTGGAAACAGTAGCTGACTTTATTTTTCTCGGCTCCAAAATCACTGCAGATGGTGAATGCCGCCATGAAATTAAAAGATGCTTACTCCTTGGAAGGAAAGTCATGACCAACCTAGACAGCATATTCAAAAGCAGAGACATTACTTTGCTAACAAAGGTCCGTCTCATCAAGGCTATGGTTTTTCCAGTGGTCATGTATGGATGCGAGAGTTAGACTGTGAAGAAAGCTGAGCGGCGAAGAATTGATGCTTTTGAACTGTAGTATTGGAGAAGACTCTTGAGAGTCCCTTGGACTGCAAGGAGATCCAACAAGTCCATCCTAACGGAGATCAGTCCTGGGTGTTCATTGGAAGGACTGATGCTAAAGCTGAAACTCCAGTACTTTGGCCACCTCATGCGAAGAGTTGACTCATTGGAAAAGACTCTGATGCTGGGAGGGATTGGGGGCAGGAGGAGAAGGGGATGACAGAGAATGAGATGGCTGGATGACATCACCGACTCGATGGACATTGGTTTGGGTGAACTCTGGGAGTTGATGATGGACAGGGAGGCCTGGCGTGCTGCAATTCATGGGGTCACAAATAGTTGAACATGACTGAGCGACTGAACTGAACTAAAAATTTAAGTGACTGGCAAGCAAAATTAAAAAAAAAATATTTAGAAACAAGCAGATATGTCACAAGAGGGTTCCCTCTTCTCCACACCCTCGCCAGCATTTATTTTTTGTAGATTTTTGATGATGGCTATTAAAAAAATAGAAAAAAGCAAGAGAAAAATTTAAGTGACTAGAAAGCCAAAATTAAAAAAAAAATAGAAACAGGATAAATTTACATAATAAGTGGTTTTCAAAAATAAAAATCCAATAGAAAAAAAAGCACCTACCCAAAAGAAGGTGGTAAATAGTTGACACAGCATTCTCTAGTCTCCACCATGGCACACAAAAAAAGCATAGCCCTTTGTCATGAGTATCTAGGAAACCATGGCAGGCTCTTACCCATAAAAAATAATCTTAGATGGAAAGTCCTTCAGGATTGTCAGGAACTCTGAAGCTTGGCAAAAGTAACAGCATTGAAACACAAATCAGCTAGTAGGGTAAATAGCCCTGGGGAACAAACAAAACTCAAAAAATGTAAAATTATGTAAATACAGGTTCGTAAAACTCCCTGTATGTTTCCTTTCTTGTTTTTGGAATTCAAGGGCATTTGTTTGGTGGTGCAGAATAAATTGTGAACAGCTAATGCTTAATGTGGAGTAGGAAAGGACAACCCACTTCAGTATTCTTGCCTGAAAATTCCATGGACAGAGGAGCATGGCAGGCTACAGGTCATGTGGTCACAGAGTCAGACACGACTTTGCGATTGAGGACAGCACAATACTTATTGAGCACTCTGTGTTACACATGGTGTTTTCATATGACATTAATTCTTTAAATTCTTGCAATAGCTAGTTGAAGTAGGTATTATTATTATTATCATTACCTTGTTTTACAGGTAAGGAAGCTAGGGCAAAATCAAACACTTGTTCAGTATGCCAGGATTAGAACCTAGACAGCTTAATCCAAGAGACTATACTACATGATACTGACTCTAACTTGAGAGGATATTATTCCCAGATGAACCTATATTAACCAGTGAAATATAAAGGACTTGTTTATGGGAAGGACTTGTTCTGATTTAATGAAGTTGACCCCAACATGCTATCAGCTGATGCTCTTTATTTCTTGCTCTTTGTTCAAGCTGTACCATCTACAAGTATAGCACTTTTCCCAGTGAATTTAATTTTTATATATCTATTTCTCCTCATTAGACTACAAACTATTATCATAGATGCTCAGACTATGAATGCCACTTTTCTAAGAACTGTGTCTTGTTCATTTTTGTATCAGCAGCATCTGGCAGAATATAAATTTCAAGAATATTCAGTATTGAATGAACCATTCAGGAGTAGCTAGCTAACTAAGTGAGGCTAAAGAAATTGTAAACTGATAAAAGTTAAGAGCAAAGATTTAGAATTAAGCATTAGCCCAAAACATGATAAATCACTTGGTAAGGAGAGTGTAAAGACAAATTAGAAAAGAACCAAGGTAAAGGTATATATTTGCATAGTTTGGCTGATTTATCTTAACCCCAGTATTTAGAAGGAAATATTTTGAATAAAGTATTTTTAATTAGAAAAAATCATATATATTTTAAAAATCTCTGGAAAATGAAGAGAATAAAGGAAGAACAAAAGGAAAGAAGGCCAAATAAAATAGAAAGAGCCTTATGGTTCATTTATGCATTCTTCAATATTTATTGACTGTGTATCCGCTGTTTCTCTAGGTTTTGCATAAAACAGTTGTCCATATAAAAAGATTTCTCTGTTCAAGGATCTTATGTACCAATAAGGAGGAAAATAATAAGACAAATATAACAAAGGCATTGAGGCAGTGGTTAAGTGCCATGAAGTCAAAAGAAAGTTTCATGAAGATAATGCAATAAGGTAAGATTGCAGAGAGGAGTATAGACATTTGGAGTGTTAAAGGACACTCCTACAAAGAAAGTGGCATTGAGCAAAGTCTAGTAGGGTAAGAAGAAAATGTTCAGATGAAAATCTGTGACAGTAGTTTTGGCAAAAAGAAGGGCAAATACAAAGGCCCTGAAGCAGAAACAAGCATGTTCCTGTCTTTGAAAGCTTTGAAGAAGAGGAAAGGCCCCTGTAGCTGAACACAGACGAGTATTCAGAGCAATCCAAACAGAGGGCTTTTGGAAACCAAAGAAGGTGGGTCACATCAGTTACTGATGAAATATGGAAAATAGGGTGGAGCTAAGGTTTATAGTAGGCTAACTAGGATATCACTGATGTTTTTAAGAGTGCAATTTTATTAGAACAATTAAGAAGGCCGGCTTCTGATTTGAGGGACTCTCAATAAATGAATTAAGTGACAAGAAAAAGAAGACATCCACGGCTTTTTGCCGATAAAGAAAGAAGAGAGACTGGAGTCCACTGAAATGCAATCAAGAGAGATGATCACCAATCAAGATCTCAAAGGATTTAGAGGATATGATTCAAGACATAAAGAGAAACCATATTCAGAAGGAGAGCAGTTTTTGTACTGTAAAGAAAGGGGGGAGTAATAAAAATAAATATACACATAAAATATAAACAATATTTTATATACCTAAAATATAAATAAAAATAATAAAAATACGGTAATTGAAAAACATGGGGTGGGAAGGAAAAATCAGAGGTAGCTCATTGCTTCCAGTATTTCATTTTCCTCCACTAAAGCAGATAGTAAAATCATCTCCAAATCTTTAAAATAAAATTGTTTGGGTTGGATCTTAGCAGCTGAACTATCTCTAAAGAATGTCTAGCTAGATAACTTTTGATAAACAGAGACAGTTTAAAGAACAACCCATGATTACTTGTCAAATGTTTCCATGAAGTCCTAAACTAATAGAATTTTGGAAAGATGTGTTATAAAATTATTCTGATTTCTGCCTACAGAAAGAAATAACTATTTTTCAAGTACTTAGTATGTGCTAGGCAATGTGTTAAACACTTCACATGACAGTTTTCATAAGAACTCTATGAAAGAAATGTAACTATTATCCTCATTTTACCGATAAAAGAAAACAGGCTTGAAGAATTTAAACATTTAACCCACAAGCTCAGAATAGCTGGTGAGAGAGTAGAGTTTTGAATACCAGTTGCCTTCTTTCACAGCTTATCCACATTTATCTTCCCCAGGTGTCTCCCTAATGCCATAGACTAGAACATCCCAGCTAGTTCAGACTTTTTAAAAAATTTTTATTTATGTTCCACACTACTATATGTAAATGGATAACTTATAAGAACCTGCTGTATAGCACAGGGAACTGTACTCAGTACTCTGTAGTGGCCTATAAGGGAAAAGAATATTTAAAAAATAAAGTGGATATATATATATATATATATATATATATATATGTTGCTGCTGCTGCTAAGTCACTTCAGTCATGTCAGACTCTGTGCGACCCCATAGACGGCAGCCCACCAGGCTTCCCCATCCCTGGGATTCTCCAAGCAAGAACACTGGAGTGGGTTGCCATTTCCTTCTCCAATGGAGGAAAGTGAAAAGTGAAAGTGAAGTCGCTCAGTTGTGTCCGACTCTAGCGACCCCACGGACTGCAGCCTACCAGGCTCCTCCATCCATGGGATTTTCTAGGCAAAAGTACTGGAGTGGGGTGCCATTATATATACACAAATATATATGAAAGTGAAGTCACTCAGTCATGTCTGACTCTTTGTGACCTTATGGACTGTAGCCTGCCAGGCTCCTCTGTCCATGGTATTTTCCAAGCAAGAATACTGGAGTGGGTTGCCATTTTCTTCTCCAGGGGATCTTCCTGACCCAGGGATCGAACTCAGATCTCCTTCATTGCAGGCAGACTCTTTACTGCCTGAGCCACCAGGGGATCTCATATGTGTGTGTGTGTGTATGTGTGTGTATTACCGATACTGATTCACTTGCTCTACACCTGAAACTAACACAACATTGTAAATCAACTATACTCCAATAAAAATTTCTTTAAAAATTTTTATCTGTGTTAACAACGTAAAACTCAGTTTTCTTATATTTGATTATCTAGTAAAACTATATCAAGTCCATAAGTTAGGGCAGTCTTCTGGATTTAATATCTAACATTTAGTACAATTAATTTTAGACACATTCAATAATAAAGACTATAAATAGCACCAAGACATCTTCAAGCTTAACTATTTTAACCTCAAAAATGCATGACTCTCTTACAATTTAAAGTTCACCATGTATACATGTTCTTTACTTCTAGAATTAAAGAAAATCCCAACTGGCTACTATAGTTAATCCTTTGCCTTGCATAAAAAGAAAAGAACAAGCCTCTATTTCAGACAAACTTGTAGTGGTATGTGCCATTCAGATAAGTTGGTTCAGCTGCAAGTTTGAATAACCTTTCAATAACTGACATAATAAAAGTAAAGTAAGAGATATAAAAATATATGGCATATGTATATACATGATGCATAGTTGCTGAAAAAACAGAATAGCACAATTGAGGAATAAAACCTAGCGATCTTTATATCAAAGTGGTTTGAAAAATTCTTGGCAAGGGATTTGGTGTTGGAGCAATGGTTTTCATTCTGAAATCCAATATTCTTCCTTGTTACTTTGATGATTTAAAAGTCCTAAATGAGGGTTTGGATAAGAATGGTTGTGGAGAATCAGAGAATGAAGTGGGTACAAAGAGAAAAAGATTGAGGAACTGCTGAGACCAGAAATAAACATTTACCTTTCAAGTGGAAATTGAGCGAGGTAAACCCCACAGGAGACAGCACGCTGCACATTAAAGTGAAGAGCAGCGGTGGTTAATGGACAGAATGACTCACCTGATGTATTTTTCCAGCAAACGGAATTTCTGAATCAAGCATCTTTTGTTATGAGCATCAAGAGAATACAAAGACAGTCTAAATCCAACAAAGGAAATCATTGATTCAAAAAGAATAGATGAAAACTTATTGATAACAAGCCCCAGAGCAATTCAACCTCAAAAATATTTGGCTGTATATACTAAATGTGGCTCAGCTCCTTAGGGAATATCATGCCCAAAGACTCATCCCAGGATTTTATCATTAGCAAATGCTCTTTAATTAGAATGACTTTTATTTGTACTGAGGTCACAGTTATAAAAATGTATTCTC
The DNA here is from genome assembly GCF_002263795.3 of Bos taurus. Lineage (NCBI taxonomy): Eukaryota > Metazoa > Chordata > Mammalia > Artiodactyla > Bovidae > Bos > Bos taurus. The sequence continues at coordinate 16,719,904 of NC_037338.1, read as the reverse complement.
CCTAGGGGGAAAAAATGTATTGAAGGGCTACTCCTAGTATTCAGTCATGTGTTTGGAAGTTTTGCTTACATCTAATATTCAACTCAGCAGCTTCCAGATGTGTCATGTTGCTTTGATTTTATCGATCCTTGTTACCCAAGGGCATTTGGGCAAACTAAATCTCAATCTACTGTAATCGAGAGAAATTAGGGTCTTTGTCAGCAATGGTAAAGAATCCTCCAGCTAAGCAGGAGATACAGGTTCAATCCCTGGATTGGGAAGATCTCCTGGAGTAGGAAAGGGCAACCCACTCCAGTATTTTTGCCTGGGAAATCTCAAGGACAGAAGGGCCTGGTGGGCCACAGCCCATGGGTCACAAAAGAGTCAAACACAACTTAGCGACTAAACGACAACAACAAAACAAAAGGTCTTTATAGTACTGATGAGTTTCAAGTTAATTTGAGACAGTGGATAATTTTCATGGTTTCAGCTGAACATTAGCTCATGCTTCATCTAGACCTTTACAATACAGTGAAGGTTTTCAGACTTTGAGAAACACAATACGTGTGGATTCAAGTTACATCTTTCTCCTTTTCCTCCTTTTATCTATCAGCCTTGAGTTTAAAAAAAAAACGATCATTTTCTGAAGGGCAATGGAGGGGGCATGTAGGAGAGCACACATAATCACAAAAGAAAGAACACTTAAGTAGGGATAGTTACTCTAACTTCCCTGGTGGCTCAGATGGTAAACCGTCTGCCTATAATGCGGGAGACCCAGATTGGATCCCTGGGTCCAGAAGACCCTCTGGAGAAGGAAATGGCAACCCATTCTAGTACTCTTGCCTGGAAAATCCCATGGATGGAGGAGCATAGTAGGCTACAGTCCGTGGGGTCGCAAAGAGTCGGACACGACTGAATGACTTCACTTTCACTTTCACTCTCTCTCTAACAGAAGAGAAAAGTTCCACAGTTTGTGCTAAGATTGCTTATGCTGCCATGTTTAATTCCACTGTAAAATACATATCAATGCATCCCATAGCCCCAGTATATTAATGAAGAAGTCAGGCAAGCACCAAGGAAGGAAGGAACAAAGGAAATGTTTCTTCATTGTTGTCTAAAAAGCAAGATAAACAGTCAAGCAAACTGCAGCTTCTGCTGCAGATACTCACTTTCCTATCCCCTTTAGATAGTCTAAATTTAACTTCAGGCAGAACATTTTAATTTCTCCATATTAGTCAATTTCTATTTACTATCCCAAATCTTAGGGACATAAAATTCTCCATAGGGAATTCCTTGTTAGACGAGGATTGCTAGCATTCACTCCTGGTTATCTAGACTACAGCAGTGGCAGTTAAGATCAAGGGCCCTCTCCCCTCCCAGCAGGAGGGGGCCACATCCAACCAAACTCAGCTTCCTAAGGCCCCAAAGTCCTCCATGCTGCAGTGTAGCTGGCTTTCTCGACAACTTTTTAAACAATTGACACCTAACCCAAACTTTTCAGTGCCCAATAATAGATAATTCTCACTCACAAAACCATTCTTATGCCATATAAGATAATGCAATAGGCAAGGTCCCTTCCCTGAAATGTCAACCTCAGTAAAGGGCTGAATTAAACACTGTACAGCTCTCTAGGAATGATGACTGGAAGCCCATGCCTGGTCTCTCCTAGACTGCCCTGTGCACTTTTTTCACTTTGAGAATTTTAATTTGGATATTTTCACTGTAATAAACCTTCACCATGAGTATAATTGCTTTTGGGAGTTCTGCCAGTGCTTATAGAAAATCACTGAATCTCCGCTTGGTCTTAGGGACCCCTGGTCAAACTGACCCACACTTGCATGTTTAGCAGTCTGCTGATCCCATGTTGAAAAGGACAACGGGAAGGTTGGAGGACTTGCATCTCTCCTTTACCACCCTTGCCTGGGAGTTTCCCTTGTGTAATCTGCTCCTTATTCCATGCCAAACTGCGTGATACTATGGAATTCAATGACAAGACATGCAGAAAGCAGAAGTTCTTATTCATTATATCACACATTGCTAAGACATTTATGAACAAAGATTAAAGGAATTCTATGCTTTTTTCTATTTCATTATTTGAAAATTTTAATTGAAAATTTGAGCCTAAAACAAAATTCACTTTGATTTCTTTCAGGATTCTGGTATCATTGAGTTACATAAGATAGTCTTTATTTTCTGCCTATTACCAACTTCTCAAACCCACTGTTGGTTTAAAATGCATAAAAATACCAGGCATGAAGAAACAATTAAGAAAGGTAAGATATAGAATATGAGAAAAGCTAAAATAATAAATAAAATAAATATGGGCATGCCAAAACCTACAGTTTGTTACACATTTATTTCAGTAATTTTTTATTTCTATGAAGTTTTTAAATATACCATTGTGCATTGTGAGATTCCAAGAAATGGTCTATATGCAGATTTTCTATAAAAATAATTACCATTAAAAAAACAGATAAATCTCATCTCTAAGATATGTGTTACACTGATTCGCATACTTGCAAAATACAGTTCAAACAATGTTACAATCTATGAAGAACCTTGGCCACTTATCTGTGTCAATGTGACAAAGATGATGCATAGATTATTTTTAGGAGTAAATTGGACAATTGCAACCAGCAAAGATCAAGGCCAAATTATAAACTCTGTTAAGTTTGTCTCTGCATCCATTCTTATGTATTTTCTTTGTCCCAGCCCCTTATTACATAACTACATTTCTGTTCTTCCAGTCATCCAAGTATCTGCTCGCATGGACTTATGCACAGCAGGCAAACTGAACCCCCTGCTCTCCAGGTATGAATGGCTGCCACGTAAGGAACATAGGAGGCCCTCAGTGTTGATCAAATAAACAACCCAATAGTCTTCATTTAACATACACACACACACATATATATATGACTATATATGAAAGGGCATATCCCTTTCAGGGAGACATTCCTCTTAACTCAAAACTCAAGATGATAATCAGTTAACTACACATCACTTTGTAGACTGTTGATCTTTTGAGACAGAATAAGTAAATTCTGTGTCTTCTATGAGGATATGATCTTTTTGTACCTTATATATCAAAACAGACTAATAACATAGTTTTCAAAATTTTGTAAACAGCAAAAAAGAACTCTTGCTTTTGTCACAGTTTAGAATGAGGTATTTACTTAGTGAATGTAAGCAATAGACAGCTGAAGTAATTTACACCTAACAGAATAAAACCTATTTTAATTGCAAGAATTGTTGTTGGTTTTTTAAATAAAATCTTACAGAAGAACTCCCTTATCCCTCTGGTACTTTATTTCCATTCACATTTGTGAAACTTACCACATTCTATTCTATATTAAAATTACTCACAATAGTATGATATTTCTTATAATGGATTTCTTGAAGATAATGGCCTCAGTTCTATGTAATCCTAGAAGAGTTGTAACAGTACTTAGCAGATGGCAGTTGCTCTGTAAATATTGGTTAACCAAACAATTTATTTCTTCCTAAAGGAAACTTGGTCCATGTTTTTTGATATATATTTGTTTGTATACATGTATTTATGTATGTGTTTTCTCTTTTCCTTGTACAAAAGCTCAGATTGAGTATAACTGAGAATCAAAGCTAACCTGGGAGATATGGAGTAAGTTTTACTTTAAGGTTCTTTGTAGATAAAGCAAACTGTTATCTCAACTACTTACTACCCCAAGTAAGCAGTTACCACCAGCAGGTGCAACCAAGAGGGCCTTCTGCAGATGCCAGCTGTCATCTCCCTCTTGATCACCTTGTAATTACTTGCACTCTTGACTGGTGCCCAAACTTCTGGATCATAGCGTACCATCTGGACTTCTGTCCTCCTCCAAGGTCTGCACTAGATCACTGCTTCGTTGTTAATTAGTGACACTGACTAGAGCAAAATCTCCTAACTGAGGATCACTGAGATGTTTTTTTCCCCAACCTTAAAAATTTCCAAACATGATTCATTCTCAACTTCATCCTAATTTTCAGTTTAACATACATTATTTGTGCCTTAAGAATAAATCTTGTTAAAGGTTTGCCCAGAGAAATAATCCTTCTCTAATTGTTCAGGGATTGAAGTTTTAAAAAGAAGATACTGTAAGAGCAAACAAACTTACTGAAGGTTAAAGTTGGGGCTGGAATGTTCCAGACTTGCCAGCCAGGCCTGGCCAACAGCCTGTGACTTTCCACACATCAGCAAGTTCCCCTCATAAAAGGTTTACAGCTCAAGCCAGGCTGACTGCAGACAGAGTTAAACCAACACAGTACAAAAAAGTGAGGGAAAAACAGTGTGAGACCAATTAAACCAAATTGGTAATGAAAGCAACAGCTGGATGTCAACATGTTCTGCTCTGTTAATGGCATGTCAATAGGGTGATTTTTAAAGAAACCGGTGCTGTCTGAAGGAAAGGAGAGACCAGGGCCCTAATAGGACGGAACAGGCCTGGACCGCACCAGAAGCATTCCTGCCCACTCACTTGGGGAGGCCACCTGTGCAGATGAAAACCCATTCAAGAAACTTGTCTCTCTTCTAAAGCCTCCCACTGAACTGTCGCCACAGGGAATAGCATCCTTCCACCTTAATGCAGAGCTCATTTGACAAATGATGTTATGACAGAGGAAGACAGCCAACACAGTCTGCAGTTCACTGGGAAGGCAGATAACCTAGGTTCTGAGTTCAGCACTGTTATTCCAACCTTGGTCCCTGCTACAACTCAAACACATTGTCTGCAAAAATAAGAATATAATAACACCTTATTTTTTCCCTGCCTTACAGGAGTATTTCCAAGATGACATGAGAAGTTACACACAAAGACAGTTCAGAAATTACAAATATTGTCCAGAAAATAAGGACCTTTTCTTAAATGGCTGGATGGAGTGTTCTTGAAAACTGGTTTCACAACTGTTCAAGAGCATATAAAGGTGAGTCTAATGTTGAAGCACCTTGCTTTCTCTCATAGTACAGGCAAATCCAGGGCCTCATTACTGCTGAGAAATTGTAGATCATATGTAGTATCACCTGTTGGTTGAGTGCATATGTGTTAGATCTTTTAATCTAACAAGCCTGTGAGTTAGGTACTATTATTCCACATTATGAATTACAAAATGGACATGAGTTTGAGTAAATTCCAGGAGATAGTGAAGGACAGGGAAGCCTGGTGTGCTGCAGTTCATGGGATCACAAAGAATCAAACATGACTTTGCAACTGAACAACACAGAGAGGCTGACTAAGTTGCTCAAAGTCACACAGCTAATTAGTTGCAGAAGTAGGACTTGAACCACGAAGCCTTTGCATTTAACCACCATGCTACATCACATTGTTTTGCCCATTTAAATGCAACAGAATTTTGAAATAGGATTAAATTCCATCAGGCAACAGCAAAATAATATGTGCCAAGGGCCTAAATAAGGACAAGTTACCACAATACAGCTTGGGGTAATTTGAATTTCCACCCAGTAAGTCAGCTTTAACTTAGATGGCCAATCCAAGGAGGTACCTCACACCCTCCTAAAATGCGGGTCCTCTCTGGAAAAATGGGATTTTCCATAAAGATATAAAAGAAGCCCATGAGAGAACATCAGCTGTGAGCAACAATCAAGCCCAGAAAAGGAAACATTCCAGTTCAAAAAAGTATCAGTTAACAGATATTTTCTACCACCTTCCAATCCTGCATGCCCTCATTCTAACCTTATTGGAGCCGAAGGCTACCTAGAGAGAAGGGATTTTCCAGGAAAGAGTACTGGAGTGGGGTGCCATTGCCTTCTCCAAAGGAATAGATGAAGAGAAGTAAAACTTCCATACAGGGATGGAAAAAAGAGAAAATATATCTCCACCACCTACCACTGCAGGCCCCCAACTGAAGGAAGGGAGTATGAACGCAGAATTAAGTAAGGAATTTTTATTTCCCTGGAGGTAACATTTTAATTACTGGTCTTGTGACCAGCTGTGACCCAGAATTTTTTTGTTTTTTGTTTTTTTTGTTTTTTTTAATGTACTGTTTGGGGAAAGTAGAGAAACTCAGGAAACGTTCTACATTTTCATTCAAAGTCAGGAAAGACAGGCTTCTGAGGGAGTTTGGAATTAAAGAGAAGAAAAACATTAAGTTGCTTTATAAATTACCTACTCTTTTAAAATATTTTGTTACACTTTCCTAGGATTAGAAATGGAAATGTCTAGGGCTTCAGAAATAATTTTTCCAAAGTAGACATGAAGCATGGTTTGAAACCTGCTAGGTGTTTCAGAGGAAGAATGCTTGTGGGAAGAGAAGTAGGATCAGGAAGAACCTTCTATGTTAACACATCCCCAGGCCAGGCCAGGTCCTTTGAAGTTCTCTGTATGTGGAACTTCTTTCTTGCTCTCAGCCCCTAGCCTGAGGCTCTGATAAAGCAGCCAGCCTGTCTAGTGCCTCCTAAATGCCAAGTATCTTTAGGTATCTCTCTGATTCTTTCCTCCTTCCCCTTCTTCCTCCTGTCCTTTGGAGAGTTGTACTTTTGTCTGTGAGATGCCAAGTGTAAAATGGACCATGTAGTCATCTCCCCAGCCAAGAATATATCCTCATAGACCTAGGTAGTCATGCATCAGGGATTGCAAAAAAAAAAAAAAAAAACTAAGGAGTTACAAAATAAAAAGAAAACTAAGCACAAATAACCACTGTACCAGTTTGGTGAAGGGTGATAGGAAATCTAAGTAGCACATTGCCTAACATTTCCTGGTTCTCCCTTAGCCTTTGGGGAAATGGCAAGTGGACATATTTGCATGCAAAAATTAAAGAAAACTGAACGAATTTCATTTGCAGAGAGTGAAATAATATCTTGCTGCTGCTATGTCGCTTCAGTCATGTCCAACTCTGTGCAACCCCATAGATGGCAGCCCACCAGGCTCCCCCCGTCCCTGGGATTCTCGAGGCAAGAACACTGGAGTGGGTTGCCATTTCCTTCTCCAATGCATGAAAGTGAAAAGTGAAACAATAGCTTACATGTACATATATGCCCTAGGCAACTTTAGCCATAGGTTATAACAGAAATCCAAAGGTGTAATTTATACACGTCACTGTTCATTTTTCCCACATAGGCAATTTGATAATTAAATTGCTATTGTTGTTGTTTAGTTGTTAAGTTGTGTCTGACCCTTTGCAACCCCACGGACTGTAGCCCACCAGGCTCCTCTGTCCATGGGATTTTCTAGGCAAGAATACTGGAGTGGGTTGCCAGTTCCTTCTTCAAAGGAATTTCCTGAGCCAGGGATCAAATCTGTGTCTCCTACATTGGCAGGCAGATTCATTACCACTGAGCCACCAGGGAAGCCCCTTCATAATTAAATAGTCATTACCAAAGATATAATTTTAATAATTTGTTGATGTCTAAAACCTAATGAATATCAAAAGACAATCCTCCTGGAGAGTCAGCCTGCTATGATCCTTGGGGCCAAAGCTCTGGAGCCAAGGGCCAAAAACCTTCAAAATTTGTTCCAGACTTCCTTCAGAACCAAGATTAGTATTGATTTAGCGTTCTTGTAGCATAAAATCAACAAAATGAGAATAAAATCTCCAAAGTGGGAATAAAAAGCTACATCTATTACTACCCTATTATATCCATGTCATCACTATTTACTTCTCATGGCAGCTCTATGAGGTAGTCAGTATTATCCTCGTTTTACAGATGAGGATACAGGTGAGAACACTGGCACTCAGAGAGGTTGTGTCATGCTCAGTGGTGGCAAATCCAGAGCCAAAGCTCCTGAATGCCAATGGGATAATGGAACACAGTTGTGAACAAAGGAGTTAAGTGCAACATGCAAATATGCATTTCTGCCCTGTTCCTATTGTCATCCTATTTGCATGTAGAACTAGAGACGCTCCATGATCACAGAATATAGCACTAGAGATGCTCCATGAGCACAAAATTTGTGTCTCTGAATCCAAAGTTTCCCATTTTGTAAAGACACTGGTCACATAATGATTACTATCCACCCTAATGTGCTCACCTTGACTAATCACATTTGCAACAACCTATTTCCCCAAAAAAGTCACATTCTGAGGTCTGAGGTACTGGAAGTTAGGACTTCCAACATGAATTTTTCAGGATCCAAGTCAACCCATGACAGAAGAGAACACACACACACACACACAGTGTTTTCAGCAAAGTACAGAGTTGAAAGTTTTGGCAGTGGTTCCAGGTTTAATAGGAAACAGTCCAATATTAGCTTCATTACAAAATTTTTTTAAAAAAAGAAATCTAGAAAATTATATCAGTAAATCTTTGAGCCAGAATTTATTTTAATAACCTAAGAATCAATTAGTATGGCTGAAGTATAAGGTCATGTGGTGAAAAGAGACAGGTGAGAGAGAGAGAGAGGTAGCCAGAGCTAGAAGGCCTGATGTGCCAAACAAAGGATCTGAGACTTCATCTTTTCTCAGATTCCTAACTTTTCCCTGAAAGTATTCCCTCGAAGCAAGGGAGAGTGACAGGACATCTTAATAAGGTCTAAGGATATAGTCTCAAAAGGGCCCACCACCATACAAAATGTCTGTAAAGTCTTATGCTTCATCCTAACATTTCACCAACATTTGCCTTAAGCTCAATAATTAAGTACATTTTATTCTAAGAGTGTCCTTTATCACATCTTCAACTAAAAACTTTCTCTGAAAAACTGCAGCATTCTCTTTTAGTCTCCTGGAGTTAATTTTAACATATCTTGAATGACCTATTTAAAAGGAAAGTGGCAGACTAGAAGACACTTTTCATGCTTAAAACTGACAAGGGACTTCTTTATAAAACTGACACCAATGAGCTCCTTCAAAATAGAAGAAAAAAAGAAACCAACAAAATCCCTGTGGAAAAATGAAGACATTTATAAATATGAATTTTATGGTAAGAGGAATCCTAAAAGCTAATGGCTATATAAGTGAAAGTGTTAGTTGCTCAGTTATGTCTGACTCTTTGCTACCCCATGAGACTACTAGACTCCTCTGTCCGTGGAATTCTCTAGGCAAGAATACTGGTGTGGGTTGCTATTTCCTTCTCCAGGGGATCTTCCCTACCCAGCGGATTGAACCTGGATCTCCTGCATTGCAGGCAGATTCTTTACCATCTGAGCCATGATGGAAGCCCCAAGGGATTTACAAAGTGTCTTTATATCCATGAAAATGTTTCTGAGTGTGCCATTCTTGATCTCTAATCAACTATAATCTGTTTGTTCATTACTACACAATCACTGACTATTTCTGTTACTATGATTTCATAATGTATCATACTATTGAGCAAGAGAAATTCTCTGTTTTCAACATGACCATATTAAACCACGTTTCTATTGATTAGTCTTGATAACCCTGTAAAAGCATTAGAATGATTTTGGAAAGTTACTTCAAAAATTCATACTAGAAGTTTTAATGCAATTGAACTGAATTTACAGATTGTCCATTTATTCACCCAACATTTGTTGAGCACCTGCCATGTACATGACAATGCTAAAGTCATCAGAGACACAGACATGAACAGTGTTTTGTTTTGTTTTTTTTCTGAAAGTTACTCCTGACTTTGTGTGGACACTGTTGATTTTTTATATTGATACTTTATCTATTAACATAAATGGCAAATAAAATGAAGGGAGCAAGCTTCCTACAAGACATCAGTGCCCTGGGCCAAGACAGAGAGAAGTTTCTAAGGAACACAGTTGTCCGTCTAATGAGTATAACAAGAGTGGACAGTCCAGCCCAGACTATAAAGTCATACATTATCTGTCTCTTATCTATCCTTCACAAGCAAAAATAGTTGATACTCCTAGGATAAAATAAACTCACAAGCAAGAGTAACCAGATATTTAAGCAGTACAACTACAATTTAAAGGAGAGAGAAAAAGCAAAAGAGAGCAAAAAGCAAAAAAGCAAAAGAATGAACAACCTATATAAGATGAGTAACAAATATTGATAAGATAGTTTAACGTTTTAAAATTAACATTTAAAAATACCCCAAAAGAAATAGGTGAAGATATCAGTAACATCAAACAGGACACACTGGAAATACAGTTTCAAAGATATAAAGAAGTTAATAGGCAAGATATATAACAGAATGCATTATACTAGGAAAACAAAATTATATCCTTGAAGATGAAATCAAGGTACTCTTTCAAAAGTCATCAGGAATGGCAAAACAGATCAAAAATTTCAAAAGAAAGTTAAAGATATATATAATAGGTATCTGAGAACGATAAATATGTAGAAAAAAGTGAAAATATAATTTCTAAAAAATCAGTGAAAATTTATCAGAATTAAAGGTTAAAATAAGAATAGCAAGGAGAGATAAGAAAGTCTTTCTAAGTAAACAAAGCAGAAAAATAGAGGAATATGATAGAATAGGAAAGACTAGAGAATTCGTCAAGAAAATTAGAGATACCAAGGGAACATTTCATGTAAAGTTGGGTACAGTATAGGACAGAGATGGTATGGGCCTAACAGAAGCAGAAGATATTAAGAAGAGGCAGCAAGAATACACAGAAGAACTGTACAAGAAAGATCTTTCTGGCTCAGATAACCATGATGGTGTGATCACTTACCTAGAGCCAGACATCTTGGAGTGTGAAGTCAACTGGGCATTAGGAAGTATAACTACAAAGCTAGTAGAGGTGATGGAATTCCTGCTTAGCTATTTCAAATCCTAAAAGATAATGCTGTGAAAGTGCTGCACTTATTAGGCCACCAAATTTGGAAAACTCAGCAGTGGCCACAGGACTGGAAAGGTCAGTTTTAATTCCAATCCCAAAGACAGGCAATGCCAAAGAATGCTCAAACTACCGCTCAGTGGCACACATTTCATATGCTAGCAAAGTAATACTCAAAATCCTCCAAGCTAAGCTTCAACAGTATGTGAACCAAGAACTTCCAGATGTGCAAGCTGGATTTAGAAAAGACAGAGCAACCAGAGATGAATTTGCCAACATCTGTTTGGATCACAGAAAAAGCAAGATAATTCCATAAAACACCTACTTCTACTTGATTGACTACACTAAAGCCTTTGACCATGTAGATCACAACAAACTGTGGAAAATTCTTAAAGAGATGGGAATACCAGATCACCTTACCTGCCTCCTGGTGAAACCTGTATGCAGGTCAAGAGGCAATAGTTAGATCCAGAGATGGAACAATGGATTGGTTTCAAATTGGGAAAGGAATATGTCAAGGCTGTATATTGTCACCCTGCTTATTTAACTTATATGCAGAGTACATCATGAGGAATGTTAGGCTGGAAGAAGCAGAAGCTGGAATCAAGATTGCTGGGAGAAATATCAATAACCTCAGATATGCAGATAACACCACCATTATGGCAGAATATGAAGAATAATTTAAGATCCTCTTGATAAAAGTGAAAGAAGAAAGTGAAAAAGTTGGCTTAAACTCAACATTCAGAAAACTAAGATCATGGCATCTGGTCCCATCACTTCATGGCGAATAGATGGGGAAACAATGGAAATAGTGATAGACTTTCTTTTTTGGGTTCCAAAATCACTGCAGATGGTGACTGCAGCCATTACATTAAAAGATGCTTACTCCTTGGAAAAAAGTTATGACAATCCTAGACAGCATATTAAAAAAAAACATGCACATTACTTTGCTGACAAAATCTGTCTAGTCAGAGTTACAACCATTTGTCATGTATGGATGTGAGAGTTGCACCATGAAGAAGGCTGAGCATCAAATAATTGATGGTTTTAAACTGTGCCATTAGAGAAGATTCTTGAGATTCCCTTGGACTGCAAGGAGATCAAATCTGTTAATCCTAAAGGAAATCAATCCTTAATATTCATTGGAAAGACTGATGCTAAAGCTGCTGCTCCAATACTTTGGCCACCTGATGTGAAGAGCCAACTCATTGCAAAAGACCCTGTTGCTGGGAAAGACTGGGAGAAGAAGGGAATGACAGAAGACAAGATGGTTGGATGGCATCACAGACGCCATAGACATGAGTCTGAGCAAGCTTGGGGAAATGGTAAAAGACAGGGAAGCCTGGCCTGCTGCAGTTCATGGGGTTGCAAAGAGTTGTACATGACTGAGTGACCAAAAAGCAAATTGAAAAAAAGAAAAATTTCTAAAATTTTCCAGAATAAAAGTAGCACTCACAAAAATAAAGTATCAAATTGATATCCATCTCAACAATATCTGAAACTAGAAACAAAACACAATGGAATAATACATGTAAGGTGTTGATGGAAAAGAATGCTGAAACTAGAATTGTATATTTTAAACAATATTTTGTTGTAATGGCTGAATAAAGACATTAATAGATATACATTAGTCATGTATCACTTCCTCCATGGTCTCAAGTCTGTTTAGAGTCACACAAAAGGAATAAGGAATTATTTCTTGAAAGGAAGAGTGTCAAAGTCTCACTGGAAGAAGAGCTGCAGGGATTTTTAGAAAATATTAATTCAAAATGCCCCACCATGCAGAAAGATTTATAAAATATAAAATTAAGTCAAAAAGCAAGATATATATTCTGTGGAATATGCTACCATTTCTGAAAACAAAAGGTAAGAATTCAGTTTGAATAAGGAAACTCTGGAAAAACACATAAGAATCTAATAAAACCAGTTAAATTTTGTGGGGGAAACTTGAGGGGATTGTATGGATATAGGTGGCTAAATGAGGCCAGGTGAAAGAGATATTTCACTTATTTTGTTTTTTCAAACTTAGGAATATAGATCATTTGGGAAAATATTAAAAAAATAATAACTGATAAACACATCAACAGATGCACACATTTACACACATGCATATCATTCTTCTCTGGTGTGTATATATATCAGTTGTATGTGTACCTGGTGGCTCAGCAGTAAAGAATCCACCTGCTAATGCAGGAGACACAGGAGATGTGAGTTCAACCCCTAGATCAGGAAGATCTCCTGGAGGAGGGCATGGCAACCCACTCCAGTATCCTTGCCTGGGAAAGCCCATGGACAGAGGAGTCTAGTGGTCTATAGTCCATCGGGTCATAAGGAGTCTAACACAACTTAGTGACTTAACAACAATATCATTTTCCACAAGTATAACTATGTAGGTTTATGTTCTTTTTAAGTTTTAAGAAGCATTTACATATGTAAGCCTTCCTTGTTACCCCCAGTCAAAAATCATATTTTGGGGCTCAAAAAACTACCTTAAATGTTCTATATGCTTTAGAATAGAAAATTGACTTTTCTACATTCATACTTTGTATGGAGGTCAGTGATACACACCCATAGTATAGGCTTGGAATAATTCTTTTTCATTGCATTTGATTTCTCACTGTGAAGGTTAAAGTATCAGTTGATTTTGAATGTTTAGTAATTGTTTAGTAATAATTTCTCTCCTCTCCTAATAACTGGAGAAGGCAATGGCACCCAACTCCAGTACTCTTGCCTGGAAAACCCCATGGACAGAGGAGCCTGGTAGGCTATAGTCCGTGGGGTCACAAAGAGTCAGACACGACTGAGAGACTTCACTTCACTTCACTTCTCCTAATAAACAATATTTATTTAGTGTTACCTGAACCTAGCTATTTGCTAATCATTTAAAATGCAATGTATACTTTAATCCTTACAATAACATTATAAGGAAGGAGCTATTAGTTCCATTATAAGGAAGGAACTATTACTACTATTGTATGTAGTGGCGATAATTCCTGTAGAAGGTTTAATAGGCTCCAAAAGTTAATCTCTAAACTCAATTGCAAGATCACACTTTCTAATACCTGGAGTTAATACTCATCTGGAAAACTCTTTAGCAAACCAAGAGATCATTTAGTCAGAGGTAACTTTAAAGAGTACTTAAACCCATCTCTTCATAATAATGATAGAAAAGGAAATTTAGGTCAGAGAAACAAATTATCATGCAAACCCCACACGGCTTCTATGAATGGAATCCTGGTCTACTGACTCCTAACTATGTACTTCCCACTGCAGCAAATGCCCTGCTTTAGAAACAGAAGAATTCACTTGTCACCTAATAACCCTGCCTCAAAAACCTGTGAGAGGTTTTGTTCAAATCTACTGCATTTTGAGGTACAGACACTAGAGCTGCAATTGCTGAGTTGGAGGCTGATTAGCATCACAAAGAGAAAATGGCCCACTTTCCCCTGGCTATAAAAAGAGTTCTAATTATGTTAACATTTAGAAAACATTATAGGTGGTATAGGAAGCTGTTAAACATCCATGGAAACTGAAATGTCCCTAACCTAGGAATTCCTTTCAGTTATGCAGATGAAGAACACTGCAAGAGAAAGGCATTTCAGATACCCCCACTGTCTTTTTGACCTCAAGCAAAGGCCCTTGGTGGCTCAGTTGTAAAGAATCCACCTGCTGATGCAGGAGACATGGGTTTGATACCCATGTCTGGTCCAGGAAGATACCCTGGAGAAGGAAATGGCAACTCACTCCAGTATTCTTGCCTGGAGAAACCGATGCAGAGAGGAGCCTGGAGTGCTATAGTCCATAGGGTTGCAAAGAGCAGAACACAACTTAGGAACTGAACAACAAAAACAAAGGATACCGCCAAGCAAGAAACAAGTGAGAGCTGTTCTTATTCACCAAGGCCAACTTTGAACATGCCTGCTGCCCAGTTTGTCCTATACGTTTGAAGAGTATGAGCCAGAAAGAGCCTTTCACTGGCATTAAATATCTGTTCATACATGGAACAATGAGTTAGCACCTTCTCTGGGTCTGGCACACTCTGTAGGCCAGGATGGGGTGAGGCAGAAATGAATCAAGCACAGTGGCTGACAGCTTCTTACCACCAGCAAGGTGTGGATCAACTCATTTTCAAAGTCAACGCCAATGTCAAATGTTTTCTACTTTACAGTCCCTTGATTCTTCAACAAACAGTTGTGCTTTTTTTTTTTTTTTTAGCTTTACTGTGTTATTTAACAATGTTTTAAAACCTCCAGCTGTGAAACTAATATTCTACACACATTTTTGTTTTCATATAACAATCATTGCTGTTGTTGAGAAAGTAAGAAGCAGACTTCCAAAAACTAACTTCACATTAAAATCCCTTGGTTAAAGGCTTTTACTGTTCCACCCATAGTATAGTGTATAGCATAGTGAAGTCGCTCAGTCGTGTCTGACTCTTTGCGACCTGTGGACTGTAGTCTACCAGGCTTCTCCATCCATGGGATTCTCCAGGCAAGAATACTGGAGTGGGTTAGCCAAAGTTTAGGGCTGTAATAGAAAACAAGAAAGTAGCCTTGGCTGTCCCAGTGACGCATTAGAAGTATCCATTTCCTGGAGCTTCAGCTGACATTTCCCTGTGCAATTTGCAGATTTTCTTTTTAATGCTTTTCTTATAATAAGGCCCATAGTTGTTCTTTTTTTAATAAGTTTTCATTATTCTGATATGATACTGATATACACTGCCATGACTTCACATTCTCACATTCTCCAAAGATGCAGCAATATGTCATGAATGGGTTTACACTGTGAAGAAGGAAATCTAAGTACTAAAGTCAATGTTATCACTTCACAGCTGATTCTCAATCTGTAAAAAACTCTCTGGATAACACATTCAAATCTATAAAGTGGGGTTAATTTTACTCTGTCCTAATTTTCTGTCCAAAGTTTTATAAACCACAGCTTTATATGTGAATGTAAAAGCCCTCTGAAAACCATAGATGATAATAAATTTGTAGTGCATTTGTACGCAGTCACTCAGTGGCGTCCAATTCTTTGTGACCCTCTGGACTATAGCCCACCTGGCTCCTTGTCCACAGAATTTCCCAGAAAGGAATACTGGAGTGGGTTACCATTTCCTTCTCCAGGGGATCTTCCCTACCCAAGGACTGAACCCAGGTCTCCTGTGTCTCTTACATTGACGGGTAGATTCTTTACCACTGAGCCAACCAGAAAGCCCAGTAAATTTGTAGAGCACTATCTAAATAAAAATCACAGTTGTAATAAAAGTGATTAAAACAAACTGTCACTTCATTAGTGACGCTTCCCATCTGGCCTATACAGAGTATATTAGACAGAGCTCTCCAGAGAAATATCAGAATGAGCAAGGTGCGTGCGCACGTGCGTGTGTGTGTGTGTATACAGAAAAACATTTTTCTTAGGTCCACATGTTTGCGGAATTTGTTAAGTCAAAACCTGCAGAATAGTCTAGCAGGCTGGAGACACAAAAAATAGTTACATTCAAGTCCAAAGGCAGCTCACTGGCAGAATTCCTTCTTCTTCCATGAAGGTCAACTCTTTCCTATTAAGGCCTTCAACTGATGGGATGAGGCCCATCTGCTTTACCCAAAGTCTACTGATTTAACTGATAACCTCATTATCAAAGGGGCTTCCCTGGTAATTCAATGGTAAAAAAAAATCTTCCTGCAATGCAGGAGCTGCAGAAGATGCAGGTTTGATCCCAGATCAGAAAGATCCACTGGAGGAGGGCATGGCAACCCACTCCAGCATTCTTGCCTGGAGAATCACATGGACAGAGGAGCTTGATGGGCTACAGTCCATGTGGTCACACAGAGTTGGACACGACTGAAGCAACTTAGCATGCATGCACAAACTCATCTTAAAAATGCATTCACAGGAAAGCCCAGACTAGTTTTTGGGCAAATATCTGGGTACCATACTGAATCAAGTTGACACATAAAATTAACCATCACAGAGAATTACTATCCAGATCTACTTACACAGAAAGTTCATTGAAGAATAATGACTTTTAAATCTTCATCAACCCATGTCTATAAGATTTTGCAAGAATAAATACAAATAAAAAATGCTTGTTGAATAAGTGGTTGGAAATTAGAAATGCATCTAGAGTAACATGGCTTCATGGTAACTTTCATTTTCCTAAATAAATCTGTAAAAATCAAAACTAAGAGGAAACATACAAAAGGTAAAGCTATGGATATTCAAAGGGATTGCTGTCCAAAATAGCCAAGATAGACCATGCAGAACACTGGCTTTTCCTTTCCTTGCTTTCTTCTCAGGCTCTGAAACCACCATCTAATCTGATGCTGGCCTTCTTTGTTACTCTTCACTAACCTTTAAGTTTCATCCAGAATTTCCCTAATTTATTGACTACCACTAAATGAACTGTACATAAGTGAAAGTCACTCAGTCGTGCCTGATTCTTTGTGATCCTATGGACTATAGCCCACCAGGCTCTTCTGTCCATGGAATTCTCTAGGCAAGAATACTGGAGTGGGTAGCCATTCCCTCTCCAGAAGATCTTCCCAACCCAAGAATTGAACCCAGGTCTCCTGCATTGCAGGCAGATTCTTTACCATTTGAGCCACCAGGGAAGCCTGTAATTATCCTGCAAAAAAACAATCTACCACATATTAGAACATGGGGGAACTAAAAGTCCAGTAAAATTCTATGTGTCTTATAATATTCCTATAAATATTGGCTTGCAGGGAAAGTAAATAGAATCCTATGATGTTCAGTTCTTCTATTGCTACAAATTTCTAACACAACATCATTGGTTGAGTTGTCTATTTAATTAACTATACCATGCTTTCTGACTCAGCTAGATTTGGAAAATTATAATTTATTAGATACAATTTATAAACATTTTGTGCTAACTAGTTGTAAAATCCAGTACTACCATATGTCATTTTAAAAGTGCAAAATGTCCAGAGGGATGGTGTGGGGAGGGAGGAGGGAGGAGGGTTCAGGATGGGGAACACATGTATGCCTGTGGCAGATTCATTTTGATATTTGGCAAAACTAATACAATTATGTAAAGTTTAAAAATAAAATAAAATTTAAAAAAATAAATAAATAAAAGTGCAAAATGTAAAAGGGAATAATTAACCTAAAAGTTAGTTAAGTGTTCACTGCATTTCATGCTCTGCCAGGTAAACTGATGAAGTGTTTAGACCTGGTAAATCTGCCCTTGTATTTGTGCTGGAATGACCATTACAGTTGGTTATCTCCAAGGAAACAGTTTGCAAATCTGCTCTTTGATAACTGGATGCCCAGGTAAGGAGGGGAAAAAAAATCTCTCAAGGAAAACATTTTTTAGACATTTTTCCTTGCATGGTTGCTGTGGTGAGGTGAAATAAAAATCATATTTAGATTCATAACTTCTGGCTCTAAGTCCTTCAGCCATATACTAGCTGAATGACTTGGCTATTAAGATAAATAATATTTAAATCCTGCGTTGCACCTATGGCTAATGGAGACATAAGAAATATCAGTGTCTATTGTATAGGAGTATTTCCCTGGCTCAGATGGTAAAGAATCTGCCGGCAATGCAGGAGACCTAGGTTCGACCCCTGGGTCAGGAAGATCCCCTGGCGAAGGAAATGGCAATCCACTCCAGGATTCTTGCCTGGAGAGTCCCATGGACAGAGGAGCCTGGTGGGCTATAGTCCATGGGGTCGCAAAGAGTTGGACAGGTCCAAGCAACTAATACACATTTCCAAGGAACGATTTCCTATTATAAACATATATGTTTTTTAATTATCCTAAGGTAATACTGTGGTTCAGAGCTTAATTATCAAATACCTCACAAGACAAAAAAGTCTCATCGCATCATTAGGGAAATTATTCAAACTTTCTGAGCCATTTTGACCACTGATTTTTTGAAACTCTGATTTTAAAAAATGATTATGAGGTAAATGTACTAACATCAACATTCCATTATAAACCTTTATGCTAATTTGAAACTCATTCTAAATCGTGCACATATTAATCACTCCAACTTTCCCCCATAGGGAAAAAAGGGTCTTCTAAATTGACAAATAAGGTTTTAATCTCATTGACAATCATAATACCAACACACAGGCACAATCAAAAAATAAACCTAACTTCTATTTCACCTCTACACTTAAAATCTTTAGTGTCATATTTATCAATATCTCATCTTTTGTAAATTTTGTAACATTTTACTTTTTGTTTGTATCTAGGCATTTATTACATACACGGTTGACCCTTGAATAACACAGATTTGAAATGCATGGGTATACTTATAATGCAAATTTTTTCACTAGTAAAGACTACAGTACTGCCTCAACCACAATTAGTTGAATTCATGGATGTGGATCCTCTGATACAGAGGAATCACATACAGGGAAGGCTGACTAAAAGTGATACTCATATTTTCACAATGGATCAGCGTCTCTGACTCTCATGCTGCTCAAGGATCAACTACATATCAACATATTATGAATGAAATATATATACACATACATATCAATAACAACATACAGACATACACACACATACTAGGTATATCAAGATACTAGATTATATAAATCAAAGCAAACTATACAGAAACAGTCTCTGCTCTCAGGGAGCTTACTTCCTAGGATGGTTATTGATGTTAAATTTGCAGAACAGAGAGTGCTATAGAACATATAATACATGTACACTGAATATCTTTTATCTCCAAATCCACAGAAATAAATCAAATACACCCCTCAAGACCTAGTACAAATGCTACATTCTTCATGAATACTTTCTTGATATTTGATCCAATTGGAAGTCACCTTTTCCTTCTCTCAACTTCCATAGTAGTTTATTATTCATTTATATATTTTTTCACTCAACATATATTTAATAAACACTCACTCCATACCAGGAACCTTCCCAGGTGGCTCAGTGGTAAAGAATCTGCTGCAATGCAGGAAATGCAGGCCCTATCCCTGGGTTGAGAAGATAACTCTGGAGAAGGAAATGGAAACCCACTCAGTATTCTTGCTTGGTAGATCCCCATGGACAGAGGAAGCTGCCAGGTTATAGTCCATGGGGTCACAAAAGAGTCAGACACAACTTAGCAACTAAACAACAATAATTCTGTACCCAGAATGACAATTCAAGAGACACTTGCTTAATAAATGAGCCAACTAGTGCATGGATGTTAGACAACTAAGTAACATTTATCGCCCACTTACTAAAGACGGGAAGTGATGCTAAGTGCCCTCTGTGCACATTTTTATTCCGTGGTATTCCAGTGTAGTAGAGATTGTTCAAAAGACTGAGGATATGGCAGCGAAAAAACAAACAAGTCTCCTTTGAAGCTTATGTTCCAGTGGGAGAGTCAGACAATAAAATAAGCAAAAAATGAGTATGTAAAATTTAAGTGAGACAATCACTTAGTGTGAAGCATCATGAGAAAAGTAAAGTGTGTGGTACTGGGATGGGGATGATGGTGCTGTAATTTTAGATGAGGGATTAATTTGAATGGAGTCCTGAATAAACTGAAAGAGTGGAACACAGGGCAGGTGTGAGGGAAGAACATTCCATAAAGAGGGAAAAGCACATGCAAAGTCCCTGAGGCCAGAATATGTGAGTGTGGCTAAAGAGGAGTGAGTGCATGGGAGAGAGAGTAAATGAAGTCAGAAAGAGAGCTAAGAGGCAGGTTCTGTAGTATTTTGTAGGTCAGATCAAGGAGTTTGGGAGGAAATCATTATGATGCTGCCTTAAAATTACAAAATGTTTACATTTCAAGTAGGCAGATGTGGTAGCGAATAACATAGGAGGATGAAGAACATTATACCCGCATCCAAACAAATAAAATCTCTTCTCTCCCCGAAGCGAAGTCAACATGTGGATTCCTTCTCCAAATCAAGTTACTAACGTTCCCTGAGCCTGTTTTTTGTGTTGTGGAATGAAGACAGAACTGCCTGAAGGCAGGGATGAAAAAATACAGTCCTAAAAGCCAAAAGTTAAACCTTAAAACTGCCACAAGTTATATGAAATCCCTTTCATATGAAACACACCTTATGCAAGAAAAAGTATTCCCTATGCCAGAAGCAGAAGGGAAAAGAACCCGGCTGTTAACTATATGGTTATAAGTCACATATCTCAAGAAAGAATGAGTTCATCAGAAAATGAATCAGTCAGCGAGGAGTATGAGAGAAAGGAAGGCATGAATTATCACTATGCTTCCAGCACTGACTGGGAAACAGAGTGTCCTAGGAAGATAAAATGATGCAAGCATGCCCAATTCTGCTTATTGTTGAGACAGATCTATCAGACTGATGCCCTGAAACATATGAGCTATCCAGCCAACTCTCCTTGTTCTGATTTCATGCTCACAAGCTACCTTCTGATAATCTAGCCTCCCAGGATGTTTCTCTACAGCGAGAGAATGTTCTGGTGCACTGGAAAGTTACATTTCTTTCTATAAATTACAGCATTGGCATTCTGTATTTCATACTTCATTCTCCTGTGGATTTAGCTGATGTGAATCAGCATGCCTAAGTCCAATAAAGCTTTGAGACAGTGACACTGTCTGCTTTCTGAATCTGTGAGGCATAGGGGTCAGACCCTGTGTTGTGATGAGCTCAGCAGGGGATGCCTCTCCAGGGACTGCTGTTAACTAGCTAGCCACACATATTATTTTTTAACTTCTCCATTGCCTAATTCACAAGGGTTGCAGGACTGACATGAAATAATGCATTCGAGAGCTGTAGAGTTCTTTTGGGGAACACTGAAAAGATGGTAAAAGAAATAATCTAAGTGTGCAATATGGACCTTCTACATCTGGCTATTTGGAACCATCTGTGGTATAGAAGAAAAACCTTCCAATATAGGAACAATGGGTGTGTCTGCCCCAGGAAGAATGGAAAACTCATAGGGAAAGGTTCAGAAACTGAGTCATCTTTCCTTGTCTGAATACTTTTATTCCAGTGATAGAAATTCTAAATTTTCCTTTTAAGAGTGCAACATTCCAATACAAAAATTTGGGACTACTAGTGATTCTTTCATAAAGTATATAGACATTAAAATATATAGAGATATATGTATGTAGCACATTGTATGTGACAGGTAAGGGGCCCAGCTATATAATCTTGTTGGACCCTGTGAAAAATAGTAATTCAGAGTCCTTTGTTCAAAAATCAAGTAACAATGCCATAAAATATATTAAAATATACAGATCTTTCTTTTCTTTCATGGTATCTCTCTTCACTTGTCTTGGCATTTTTCATCTGCTACTTAATGTCATTCTAAGTGAAGAAGAAATAATCTTAAAAAAAGTTAGCATTGATTTTATTGTCCATTTATATATTGTACAATGCCAACCCTGAAAATATAAGAGCACTCATCTGCACAATCATCAAAATTAGACAATTCATACCTCTCACAGGTCACATGTGCACATGTATTTCTTTCTTGCTAGACCAAAGAAAGCACTGAACAAAAATAATTCAGCTGTTTTTACTTCCACCAATGTTCTCTACCTTTAGTTTACTAATGAATAAGGCCAGATTGACAAGTAAAAGAACTATGAGGTCTTTCCTTTTTTTAAGGTCATTATTTTCCGTGTAAGTAGTTTAATACAAGGAAGTAACACAAGTAAGAATGAATATGATAAGGTTTTTGGTCACTGTATTTCTTAGAATGGCATAGCCTTCTTTCTGCCTTTGAAAAAAGTTCTGATTTGAATAAAAATTGTGGTCTCTTGGGGTGTCAGCAAGCTTGACACTTCTCACACTTAGCCAGTCATAGACATAATAAATTTGATGTAAGGTGGTTACCTTGTACTGACTTAGCATCTCACTGATCTCCCATGCATCTGGATCCACTGGGATTCTTGCTCATGGGGCCCTGCAAATGGCCTGTGCTTACGCAGCAACAAGGAACAGAGAGATCATGCACATTATGTGGGTCTCTTCTGCTTTCAGGCATGCTTAAAATATCAGGAATAATAAGAAATTATTAAGAATTATAAGACAGCATATCGTTAAACCAAGCATGGGTTTGTTCTGACCAGGGTGGCTTGATCAACTGCCCAGGTCACAAGGCCATGAAGCCAGCCCTGACAGGCATTGCTTTGCTAAGTTACTTTAGTCGTGTCTGACTCTTCCCGACCCTATGTCTGTGGCCCACCAGGTTCCTCTGTTCATGGGGATTCTTTAGGCAAGAATACTGGAGTGGCTTGCCATGCCCTCCTTCAGGGGATCTTCCTGGCCCAGGGATCAAACCCTCATCATTTATGTTTCCTGCAATGTAGGCGAGTTCTTTCCCACTAGCGCCACCTGAGAAGCCCCTGCTCTAAGAAAAAATAATTAAATGTTTGCAATAACTATAAGAGGTTAGCACTATAATTATCTCCCACTTCAGAAAGAAGAAACAAGCACAGAGAGGTCAAGTAGCTCATTCAAGTGTTACTGAGATCTAGTAAGTGGCAGAGCTGGGATTTGAATCCAGGCTTTTAAATTCAAGATACCGTGTTCTTAACCAATACACAATGTTGCTTCTAAACACGCCGATTTTAAATTCAGCTCCAAGTTTCCTTGCTCTTCTCCACTTCCTCACTTTCTAAAAATATAAAAGGCAATTCATATTCATCATTTTAAAAAAAACCACATATATTGTGTGCAATTATTGTCATTGCCTATAGTTTACAATAACTGGTATAAAGAATAATAATAGTTATCACTGAATGCTTTCCTCTGGGCCTAGCAGTTTGATAAGGTGGTTTCAGTTTTTACCTGTGCTTCCAGTATTCTTGACTGGAGAATTCCATGGACAGAGGAAGCTGGCGGGCTACAGTCCATGGGGTCCCAAAAAGTCGGCCACAACTGAGCACATCAGCACACAGATAAGAACATAGAAGTTTAGAGAAATTAAGTAACTTTTTTCGGACTTGGGTAGTAAGTCCTAAGTTGGCACCAACATCCAGAGGTTTACATACTTTGTCATAGCGCTATAATTTTCCTGTTGCCCATTTTAAATGTGCCCAGGTAAGCAACAGGGATCAGACCTATATGGATAGAGTTGATTCTTGCCAGATTTCTGTTCAGTCCCACATGTTCAAAATTAGAAGTATAATTTAATTGCAAGAAGTGTTTGATGCTGTTTTTCTTTAAGAGAGTCTTCCTCTGTGTGTAGAAAGTTCAAATAGATTTAGCCTAGGATGAAATGCCAGAAATACAAAGAAGAGATAAGAGCTTGAGATGCTGCCCTTGGGAAAACTATTATCACTAACTGATAATCTCTAAGCAAATAGAGATAGTAATTGGATGAGCTCTCTTAATTGAATCTAATAGAGAAAGGAGCTTAAGTCCTGCCTTGTTCTTGATGTCCATTAACACTACATAATTCTTTGGACAACCCTGAGATCAAAAGAGACGGGCATAAAACTGGAAAGCTCCCAGAGAAGTCTCAAAAACAGTTTTCTTTCTACTTAGAAGCTGTTTTCAGAAAACATAATTGTTACGGTAGATCACAAAATTAAATAACAGAAGCATAATCAGAATAAGCATCTCCCCAAATCTTACTAAATTAGGTGACATAAAAAGAGAAAGAAAACCTAAAGAAGTAATTTTGGTTTAGGACATAAAATTAACTGAGGAGCTAAGAGACTGTTAAAGTCCAGAAGCCTTGTGCAATGATGAAAGACTTTTAAATCTCTGGCAAATTTTCAAGACACTTAACTGAAAATTAGGACTATTCTTCCTAACAGATTTTTAATTATAAGAGGATTTTATTCAGAAGTAGCTGAATTCTTTTACCCTCAATTGTATATTCTGCAATTAACTAAGATCCATCACAGAACGCTTGGTTCTTCTATTGCTGTTCACCTGAAGGAAATCAACCCATCAGAGATATTTTCAAAATAACTGAAGACCTAAACTCATTTTAAAAAACAGGAAATAAAGAGATAACAGAAGCATACCTTCTAGTGAAAAAAAAAAAAGGCATTTATTCCTTTAAGGAACCACACACCTCCTATTTGTTTATTTATTTATTTTAATATAAGCTGTTTTATCTTGAGTTCCTCCAGAAGAAAAGAGCCACAGACAAAGGATTATATGCAATAGGAGTTTGACAGAAGTGTCGGCTATGTGGGCTTCCTTGGTAGCTCAGACAATAAAGAATCTGCCTGCAATGCAGGAGACCTGGGTTTGATGTCAGGAATGAGGGATAAGGGAAATTAAATAGGGAATAAGGGAGAATACAAGAATACACTATGGAGTTGGCTTCTGCCACTATGGGGGAAAAAATGCTGCTACAATTGAAAGGACCAAATGAGAAGCCACATGAAATATATCTCAGGATGTGTCTGTCTAGGAAAAAAGGCAGGCATTTATTCACTGGTCAAAGGACTCCCCCCACTAAAACACACAATCACATACACACACACACACACACTTCAAGATCAACACTTGTGAGTGCCAGTGGGTTCCTGTGAATGTCACATATCCTTGTGAAAGAGAAGCTACAGGTCAGGCAGCCAAAGGCATGCACTGGGCAGACCCGAGATGGGTGCTGTCAGGATGCTCCTGCCTGAAGCTGGGTAAAGCCAGCATAGAACAGGTCCCTGCAACCGCAGCAGGAGGTGTGATAGGTGTGACAGAGAGGACATAAATGGTTCCAAGAGGAGCCTGATAGAGTAAACATGTCTACTTCAGACCAGTTTCCATTCTTGAGTTCTAAGCAACTGTTTTAAATTTGGTGGCACAGATAAACTCTACTACTGTCTTCTTAAAGTAATAATAATGATGTTTCACATGACTCACAAGCATACCTTGAAGTGGGTTTAAATTTTCTCCATTCCCAACTCCCTCACATCCTGAACTCTCCCTTTCTAATGAAGAGTGAACCTCTATGGAGTCCACATTAGCCCCCACAGGTTTGTGGCTAATGCTATTCACTCACACACCCTCCTGGTTAGTGATGCCTCCCTGAATTGCCAAATCTAGCAGTCTCCCCTCTGCCTAGAGCACTCTCTGTGTCCCACTGCACTGGTGTGGTTAGGCACCCTGTCCCTGAAGATAAACAGTTTTTGCCTCCTCTGGCATTTTTTTTTTCCAGCTTCTTCTATTTCTCTGCATTGACTCTTATCATCCCTTCCAAGCTTACTTTCTCTCTCTTCTCTCTAAAGGTCTAATTTCCCCCAAGATGCCACTCTCTATCCTCAGAATTCCCTCAGTGATAACAATAGCATCTGTATCCCCACCACAGAATGTCCTTTTACCCACTCCCAATTGTCCAATCACTCCTTCAGCTGTATTCTCTTTCTTTGTTTTTTTATTATTAACTTATTGCAATTGGAGGCTAATTACTTTACAATATTGTGGCGGTTTTTGCCATACATTGACATGAATCAGCCATGGATGTACATGTGTCCCCCCATCCCAACCCCCCCCCACCTCCCTCCCCATCCCATCCCTCTGGGTTGTCCCAGTGCACCGGCTTTGAGTGCCCTGTTTCATGCATTGAACTTGGACTGGTTATCTACTTCACATATGGCAATATAAATGTTTCAATGCTATTCTCTCAAATCATCCCACCCTCGGCTTCTCCCACAATGTCCAAAATTCTATTCTTTATATCTGTGTCTCTTTTGCTGTCTTGCACATAGGGTTGTCATTACCATCTTTCTAAATTCCATATATAAGCATTAGTATACTGTATAGGTGTTTTTCTTTCTGACTTACTTCACTCTGTATAATAGGCTCCAGTTTTATCCACCTCATTAGAACTGACTCAAATGTGTTCTTTTTAATAGCTGAGTAATATTCCATGTGTATATGTACAACTTTCTTATCCATTCATCTGCCAATGGATATCTAGGTTGCTTCCATTTACCAGCTATTGTAAACAGGGCTGCGATGAACATTGGGGTATACGTGTCTCTTTCAATTCTGATTTCCTTGGTGTGTATGCCCAGCAGTGGAATTGCTGGGTTATAGGTCAGTTATATTTCCAGTTTTTTTTAAAAAAGAATCTCCACACTGTTCTCCACAGTGGCTGTACTAGTTTGCATTCCCACAACAGTGTAAGAGGATTCCGTGTTCTCCACACCCTCTTCAGCATTTTTTGTTTGAAGACTTTTTGATGGCAGCCATTCTGACCAGTGGGAGATGGTACCTCATTGTGGTTTTGATTTGCATTCATGATAATGAATGATGTTGAGCATCTTTTCATGTGTTTGTTAGCCACCATCTGTATGTCTTCTTTGGAGAAATGTTTATTTAGTTTTTTGACCCATTTAAAAAATTTTTTTTCTGGTATTGAGCTTCGTGAGCTGCTTGTATATTTATAGAGCAGTCTTAAGTGTGGAAACCAGCATCCTAAGAGCAGCTTGTTCTAACTAAACCTGTGACCTTGTCTCTCAAGCTTTATCTCCTTTTGTGTTTCCTATTTCTACAAATGACACGTTCATTCTTGCATCCTCCCAGCTCCTAAATTCTGTTTATCAGCATCTCACACACATTTATTCTACATATTTACCAAGAAGAAATAGTATATGATTCACCTCCTTTTAAGTAAGTCAATGGAAAATGCACTCAAACTGTAAATGCCCTGGAGTTCATTTATAACAGTCCGCATCTTGGTGACCCCCTCAGTCCTAGAAAAGTCTGGCAAAACAAAAGGTAAGGTCCAGAAGAGATTCATCCACTCAGGACCAGCCAAAAATTAGGCTCAGTTCAGTTCAGTTCAGTTCAGTCACTCAGTCGTGTCCAACTCTTTGCAACCCCATGAATCGCAGCACGCCAGGCCTCCCTGTCCATCATCAACCCCCGGAGTTCACTCAGACTCATATCCATCGAGTCGGTGATGCCATCCAGCCATCTCATCCTCTGTCGTCCCCTTCTCCTCCTGCCCCCAATCCCTCCCAGCATCAGAGTCTTTTCCAATGAACAGTTCTAAAACTTTTTTTTAATACATTGTCATATAATTCTGATTTTTACATACCTGAGGGAATAAATCATATTGTGCATTCCTTTTAAATGTTTTATTTATTGTCAAAAAAGCCATATAAAATATATTATTTTCACAATTCAGTGGCATTAAATACATTCACATTGTTGTGTTGTGTAACTCTCACCATCATCTATCTCCTGAGTTTTTTACCATCCTAAGCTGAAACTCAGTTCAGTTCAGTTGCTCAGTCGTGCCCGACTCTTTGCGACCCCATGAACCGCACCACGCCAGGCCTCCCTGTCCATCACCAACTCCCAGAGTGTACCCAAATCCATATCCATTGAGTTGGTGATGCCATCCAACCATCTCATCCTCTGTCGTCCCCTTCTCCTCCCGCCCTCAATCTTTCCCATCATCAGGGTCTTTTCAAATGAGTCAGCACTTTGCATCAGGTGGCCAAAGTATTGGAGCTTCAGCTTCAAACTGAAACTCTGTCCCCATTAAATAGTAACTCCCAGTATCCCCTCCTTCCTTGTCCACCAGTGTACTCTCTGACTATGAATTTGTCTGTTCTAGATACCTCGTATGAGTGATTTCAAACAGTATTCTACACCTAACGTATTAATATATTGGAATGCATTTTTAGAATTAACTTAATATATGTCTTGCAAACAGATTGTACCTTCTTTTTTCTCCTGCTTTATATAGTAGATCTTCATCAGCCATCTACTTTATATACAGCAGAGTACATATGTCAATGTATACTTTTTTGCTTCTCCCTTGTTTCACACTCCACTCACATACCTTCCTTCCCTCCCCAAGTTAACAATCTAAATGTATCCTTTAATATTTGTGTTCCCTGCTCATGAAGACAGGTATATATTCACATATACACATGCATATGTATATACATACATACCCATATCTAAGCTTTAGTAATACATTATAAAAATTGGATGATTAAGGTTTTTTAGCTATTGTTCTTCTGTGTAATCTCACAGAAATCTTTCAAAGTACCTAGTATAATTCTCATTCATTGTTTTTAGTGATTTGGAAGCACAATAATTTATCTATCCTTTTTATTACTGATGGATTTTTCCCCACTCTGAATAATGCTGATGTAAACAAAATTGTAGAGAATTATATGGACTTAAAGTTTTCTTTATATAGAATATATTATCAGGAAAGGGGTTACTGGGCCATAAGCATATGTGTACAGTTTTACAGCTGCCAAGGGGATTGTTTTTGTATTTACTTTAGTATTTTATAAGCATGCTGTTTTTCCCACTCCTGGTAGCAATAGATTTTATATTCATCTCAATATTTGTCAGTCTGAACAGTAAAATGTGAAATCTATTACTTTATCTTTTCCTGACTACTAACATGTGTATGCATATTTTCATGTATTTTTGATGATACAAATTTTCAGTGTGTAAAACATTTTTTTTCATACTCATTGCTACTTTTCTATCACATCTTTCTAATCAATGTTTGAGTCTTTTGTACAGATAGTAGCTTTTCCATCTAGTTTACAAGTTTTTTTCAAATTTACTGTTGGTTTATTCACTGCATTTATGGTATCTTTGTCGTAATGAAAAATTTGTAATTATATATGCTTAATTCGTTTTCACTTTTCTATGTATTATTTCTGCTGCACTGGGTCTTCTTGCTGCACCCAGGCTTTCTGCAGTTGTGGTGAGCGGCGACTACTCTTCAGTACAGCGCATGTTCTTCTCATTGTGGTGGCTTGCTTTGTCACAGAGCATAGGCTATGGGGCAGATGGGTGGGCTTCACAGGCAAGCTGACCAGCTGTGACCAAAATTAAACCATCATACAATTTAATGTTCTTGTTTTACTCTATGAAGGTTGAAGGAGAAAAACAAACGATGGCCAATTTTTCAATTCCATCTCTGTATCGTAAAAGACAGATGAGCAAGAAGAACTTCAGAATAGACCTAACGAAACTCCCACTATGAAAAGAAAACGTTGAGCACCCAAGAAAATTAAGAAAAAGAGTGAAAAACAAAATGTACAAGGGGGATTGGTAGCTCAGGATTAGGAGAATTTAAAAGCCCACAATACAGGTAAAAGATAAAATAAAGTATAAATCTTAGTATGATATATTTACATTGATCATATACTTATTTATTCATTCAATTAGTAATTACCCGTTAGGCCAGCTCACTATATTTCAGGCCTTGTAATAGCTACTAGGGATACAGAAAATACTCCTGACTTCATGAAGCAATTATCTTCCTTCCTTCTCTTCTTGTTCTCTTTCTTCTTTCATTAATAAACTCTTCCTAGCATAGGATCTGACACATAACAACTGCTCTATAAATGTCCAGATAAAGAAACCAATATCTTAGGGCTAAATATTATTTAAAAGAATATAATAAAATTTTAAACAAATTAAGTAGGTGAAAAGAATAAAGAATACAACTCAAGACAATTAAGTCAAAAGAAAACAATGAAAAATTTTAATTGTTTATTTAACAGACATCTAAAAACATATCTACTCTGTAATCTACACTAGGTTAAAAGCTATCCATAAGGTTTATATTTTGGTTCTCTTTTAAAAATTCTTATTTATCTTCTAAGATGTTGCAAATTTTCATGCATTATGAGCAAATTTTCTTTTACATTATTGAGGATAGTCATAAAAACTTCTTTAAAATACTTCTTTAGTTCCAACATTTTGGTCACCTTGCAAGTCAGTCTTCATTGCCTCCATTGCCTGTCTTCTCTCTTCAGAATTGATCACATCTTCCTGGTTCTCAAATGTTAAATAATTTTTAATTATGTCATAAACACTATTGTGGAGACTTGGTTTCTTGTTGTTTTCAATAAGTAATTAATATGTTTGAACTCAACTGGTAAATTCTGTATTTTAAGAGATAATTCAAATTTCAGTTCAGTTCTTTTGACCTCTGCTTGAGAGCCTGGAAGTTTTTCCATTCACACATGGTTGAGGGATTAGTCAGATATTTAGGCAAAGTTTCTCTACTCAAAATTTAGAACTTCCTGTTTGTTACTTTTTCTTTCTTGAGATTCCTTTTTCCATTTTCTGGCAGCTATGGTGGTTTCAAACTATGTTCTCTGGCTCTTCAAAATTGAAAGCCTTTTCTGTTTCTACCCTCTCTATCAGCCTCTCAAATCACTGGGCACAGCTTATTCACAGGTTAAAATCTATAAAAGTGGGAAAGTCAGGTCAGTGTGTTTATCCCTCTTCCATACAACTTCTCTAAAATACACTTGCTTTTGTTTCACTTTCTAGTGCCATGGTTTTCATTTTTGTTTTCTAATCTTACAAAGAATTTATAGTTGCTATCTATGGAAGAGTCAATCTGGTAGGAGCTTTGTCAGTCACATAAGAAGCAGAGGTCTCCAATACATTTTAAAAGTTTTTAAAGTTGCAGGTAAAATAAAATATAAGTATTTAAAATGTGAATATTTTAACTCTAAGCACTTTGCGAATCAAACAGGTATAGATATAAAAGTACAGATGTGAAAAATATAAAATCACTGAATAAGGAAATTATGTCCATTTGTTGTATTTTAAGTCCAACTGTGAGTTTAAGTGTGCCTTTGTTAACTGTAATTATATTTTGCAGTTGAAAAATGACTTCTAAGGTTATTAAGGCAATTATTTTCTCATAAAACATTTTGGAGGCAAAAAAGCAAAAGTTGGAGGTGTCTGAAGAAACCAGTATTAGTATCTATTAACTTGGCTTAAAAGTATTCATTTGATTAAATTTGGTAGTTTTCTGCCAAAGGAAAGAGAAGATTGAAGGAAAGAGAGATTCAGCTATTTCCTCACAATCATTTTTTAATCACTTCATAAAAAGAAATTTATAGTTTCCTTAGCATGAGCCACTGATGCCACTGCAAACCATACATCCTCTGGGTGACAAAATAAATCTATATAGCCATTTTATTGATCCATATCCCAAGCTGCACAAACTTTTAAACTGAGAGTGACATTGTTGGATTTTATAGTATCTTAAAGGAAACTTAGGTGTAGATCTAGATATGAACAGTAAAACAAGTATAGTTGGTTTTATTTCTTAAGAGTTGAGCAGAAAATTTAGAAAACTTCTTTGACACAACTAAATGCAAATTGTTTCTCTACTCTTCTAATTTTCTTAAAAATTTTCTTAAAAATAACCTCACAAAAAAGGTACAGTTATATTTAATTTTTTAATATCCCTAATTAAAAAGTGAGAAATCACCAGGAAGCTAGGAAGGGATTTGTCTCCTTTAGCAGTGGATCTCTCCTTGGCAATAGAAGCCCATAATTTTATTTCAGACAGTGAAAATTTCCCCTTTTGAAGGTTAATACATCAGAGTCATAGGCCAACCCTGATCCCAGCAGACCAGAAAAGGCAGCCTCAGTCCAGGAAAGATCACTTCCCACTGTCCACTAGACTGCTGGTTTGAATAGTTCAAGGTTCCCCCCTCAGTGCCTCCAGCTTCCTTAGGATGGTACAAGTCATGGCAAGAATGGGGAAGATCGCTGGAGACTGTCTGAGTCTAATAAACTATCTAGGAATTTTAGGGTTTTTTTGGTTGTTGTTATTAATAAAGATCTTTATTTATGAGAGATTTTAGTACATGAAATTGGCTTCCCTGGTGGCACTAGTGGTAAAGAATCCACATGCTAGTTCAGGAGATGCAAAAGACTTGGGTTCAATCACTGAGTTGGGATGACCACCTGGAGTAGGAAATGGCAACTCACTCCAGTTATTCTTGCTTGGAGAATCCCATGCACAAAGGAGCCTGGCAGGCCACAGTCCACAGGGTTGCAACAACTCAGACACAACCGAGCACACACACACTATTACTACTTAGTACATGATGGAAATTTTAGTTTTAACCCTAATTAGGACATCGTTTTAGATAAGTTCAATGAAGTCTAGATCTTACATCACAGAAATGACCTCTACTTCTCTAATCCCCAATTGTGCCTCACTGATTTCTCCAAGTATAGGTAATTAAATACAGTCCATCTGAGTTTTCTACAATATATTTGACCTTCTAAGAATTCAGGATACTGAATTCTTACAAATTCTCTCCTTGGGGCTTTTCTCTGGCAGGTTACCTTGCCCTTTGAGGCTACTTTAGTAACTGCACAAAATTTTTCAACTTAATTTCTTTTGTGGCAGCCAGTCCAAGATTCATCATTTGTTTGCCACTTTTCCAAACTAATGACCCAGTATGAGCAGGCCAATATCAAATCAGTACCATGAGGACTGGCTATCTTTCTAGCTCCATGCATGGGGACCAGGGACAGTGCCTATTTTGTATACCACTATAACTCTAGCACTTAGACCAATGCCTGATGAATAGCTGCTTATATTTATTTGATGAATAAATTAATAACTAAATTAATAAGCTAAATAACATCCCCTAAGAATCTGTATTCAAAAAAGAAATGGAATTGTCCTTGTTCTTCTTCTCTTCCTGAGAATTGCACTCTGAAAGTCATTAGGTGGGACAAGGTAATGTAGCTGTCCACACTGGAGGGAAAACTGCCATGATATCAGCTGAGAGAGACCCTGAATCGAGAGAAATATGGCTACACCCAAAGGGTGGATTGTTGTTAGACATAGAGGGTCAAAGATCAAACAAGGTGAGGCTGGCACCCATGAAGGAGATCAGACCAAGGAGAGCAATACATAGGGATGGTCCAGAATGGAAAAAGTAGCATTCTAACAGGGGGACGAACCAGCGGGTGGTGTCAGAAGTGAAGGCAGCCTCCAGAGGTGAAGGAAGAGCAGGAAGTGGAGTCACAGTCTGATTGGGTATTCATGAGAGGGGGGAGTCAATCCTGTGCAGATTGTCAGAATTCAAACATGAAGAGGAGCAACATGGTTGGGGCAACAGAGCCCATGGTGAAAAGGGCATCCGTGCCTAGGGGCGGCCTGGCAAAAAGTATGAAAAGACAAGCAGGCTCATAAATAATCCATGCTGGGAATGCATCTTATAATGAAGAGGCAGAGCCCAGGAGAGTTGAAGAGTATGTCTGTGATAGAGAAAAATATGCCCTGGGGTTTTGGACTACTATACCGAGGGTGGATGGGGGGAGAGCGAGGTGAGGAGGGCAACACCTGAGGAGAGAGTAAGAAGAGACAGATTGGTGAACATGCAGGCAATAAGCAAAGTAAGTAAATATGTTAGAGGCATTGGATCTACGCTTCTCATTATGAGAGAAAAGTGTTGCAAATGTGGAAAGGGGAAAACTAGAATAAACTCTTTGTTTTCTTGGGCTCCAAAATCACTGCAGATGGTGACTGCAGCCATGAAATTAAAAGATGCTTGCTCCTTGAAAGAAAAGCTATGATAAACCTAGACAGCATATTAAAAAGCAGATACATCACTTTGCTAACATAGGTCTGTCTAGTCAAAGCTATGGTTTTTCCAGTAGTCATGTATGGATGTAAGAGCCAGACCATAAATAAAGCTGAGTGCTGGTGAATTTATGCTTTCAAACTGTGGTGTTGGAGAAGTCTCTTGAGAGATCCTTGGACCGCAAGGAGATCCAACCAGTCAATCTTAAAGGAAATCAGTCCTGAATATCCATTGGAAGGATTGATGCTGAAGCTGAAACTCCAATACTTTGGCCACCTGATGTGAAGAACTGACTCATCGACCCTGATGCTGGGAAAGATTGAAGGTGGGAGGAAAAGGGGACAACAGAGGATGAGATGGTTGGATGGCATCACTGACTTGATGGATGTGAATTTGAGTAAGCTCCAGGAGTTGGTGATGGACACGGAAGCCTGGTGTGCTGCAGTCCATGGAGTTGCAAAGATTCAGACATGACTAAGCAACTGAACTAAACTGAGAATAAACTCTATGCTGCTGGACTGAAATTAGAGGCATCTATATAAACTCATGGCTTTTAAAATAGGCATAGATAAAGAAATAGATGTTGATGTGTGTGCATGTATACATATGTAGTCTACCTACTGCATGGGCTTGGGAGCATTGGCACCTCAATAATCATAAACACATCTAGCACCCAAATCTTGACTTCTAAATACCATTCTTTACTACAAGGAATTAGAGTTCCTTGAAGAAACAGCTGATTTCAGGGCAAGCTGAAGCAGGGCAAGCATAAATTGAGAACACATTGTGTACAGAAGTAAGAAAGTACTCAAAGAGGTTAGAGATATGTCAAAAAGACAGAGAAACCAGATAAAAAGGGACTCTACCTGGCCAAATTGGGGAAAAATCAAACATCAAAATAAATAATGACAACAATGACTAATAGCTCAAATAAAATAAAACAGTTTAAATTATCTATATGGATAAAAATAAATAAGAAATGACTAATTTGAAAGTTTAATGAGGAACATTATATTTACACAGTTCAAAGTGCTTTATCATGGTTTCCTTGTTAGCTGCAAAAGGGAAAAGATAAGTGGAAAAGCCTGACAGACATCTCCAGAATCAAATGATCAAAGCTAGCATCACTAATTTTGAACAAGTCAAAACTGTGCACCCTGTGATAGGATTTAAAAAAAAAATCACTTCTGTGATATTCTTGCCAAAAATGCATAACCTGAATCTGGTCATAATGAAAAACCTAAATTGAGAAGCATTTAACTGAAAAAAAAAGTAGACTATACTCAAAAGTACAAAGGTCATGAAAGTCAAGGAAAGATTATCCTAAGACCTAATGAGAATAAAGAGAACTGATAATGAAATATAACAATGATTTTGAATTTGATCATCCTACTGTATAGAATATATGGGGACAA
Source organism: Bos taurus (assembly GCF_002263795.3). Classification (NCBI taxonomy): domain Eukaryota; kingdom Metazoa; phylum Chordata; class Mammalia; order Artiodactyla; family Bovidae; genus Bos; species Bos taurus. Next base: position 16,684,571 of record NC_037338.1, on the reverse strand, counting down.
TTGTTGAAATGTGAATGCATCTGATGATTAGATAATGTTGTAGTCATAGGATTGTGTGAAAAATCACTCCATACACTAAGCTAAAATATTCTGAGGTGACTGGGCAGCAAGTCACCAGCTTGAGCTCAAAAGGTTCAAGGGGAAAAATGACATGTATCCTGTACTTGAAACTTTTCTGTAAATTTATGATTGTTTCAAAATTAAAAATACATATTTTTAGTAAAACTGTGAAACTTTATTTAAAAGTTTTAATGAGGGAAAATGAAGATATATAAACTCACTGTATTGGGTCCCCTCCCTCTGTGTTCTCTGCAGAAATCAGACTGATCAACACACAGTAAAATGTGGTTGAGTCATCCAGAAGTTCTCTTTCTCTGTCCTCCTTCAGAACCTACTGTCTGCAGCACACATCTTTACCTTGTAGCCTATAGTGTTTATACATATATACATACGCACACACATCATATATGTGCATATACGTGCATGCTACATAATATATTAAACAATATAGATGGATATATCACTGGCACCAATTTATACATAAATTGTATAAATATAAATACATTGTATAAATACAGAAAATATATTTCCTACATTTAAATGTGTTAATGCAAAAAATACTCTACCAGGGCAAAGTTATTTAAAGAAAATAAAAGCCAAATTGTAACATATTGCTGCTGCTGCTGCTAAGTTGCTTCAGTCGTGCCTGACTCTGTGCAACCCCAGAGACGGCAGCCCACCAGGCTCCCCTGTCTCTGGGATTCTCCAGGCAAGAACACTGAAGTGGGTTGCCATTTCCTTCTCCAATGCATGAAAGTGAAAAGTGAAAGTGAAATCGCTCATTTGTGTCCAACTCTTCGTGACCCCGTGGACTGCAGCCTACCAGGCTCCTTCGTCCATGGGATTTTCCAGGCAAGAGTACTGGAGTGCGAGAGAACCACAAAAAAATTGCATTAAACACTTGAATGCCTTTCTATTTAGGTTAATGTGGTAAAGCTAGTTTGCTGTTCTGGAACTCTTTTTTTCCCTTTCCTCCTGGGCTCACAGGCAGACTTCATTTCGTACAGCACTTGTTAACCTAGATTCCTCAATGACTATATGGAACAGAGAGCCCTCATTCCCCATCACCATTTTATCTTTACATGAGAAAAAGTAAGTTTCTGCATTTTAATTCACTGAGATTTTCTCCTGCCATAGCACCTGCTACCATCACCCAAACCAGTGAATATTTTTACTCTCAGATCTGATGTGGGGACCACAGCTGATTGTGGGGGACTGTTAAGTCCCTGAGTTTACTTATAGCGAAGCATTTATAGGACTAACCAGCCATTTTCCTGCTAATACTAGCTCCTTCTTAAAGAATGAAACTCTCCAATTGTGCTGATGAAATCATTCCTTTTTCTCCACCTATCAAAAGCTTGCTTCCAGGAAGGGAGTGAAGAGGAATCAAATAGAACAAGCTGCCAGATTCCTCACTATCTACCCATCCACCTGTTAACACCTATGGACAGAAGCCTCTAAAATTTACTGGGTGCAGAATGTCAAATCTAGTGCATGAGAAAATGTACACTAAGTGTGACGTCATTACTTCAGATACTTCTGGAATAGTGTCAGTATAAGAGCAGAAGACCTAGAATGCTTTGCCAGCAAACACCAGAAGACTTAGTCTGGTCTAGTTATGAGGAGTCTTCCCAGAGAAAAATCACTGCTAATCTCTGAAATCCTCTATACAGGTTGTTTTCCTGAATTGAGGTTTTTGCTGATTCATCTTTTACCCTATGTGGGATTCTCCATGATATCTGATAAGCCATTTTATCTCTACTTTCTATTGTTTTCCTCAGTTCAAACAACTTTCCGTTTTCCCATCTGTAAAGTGGGAATAGAAATACACATTTCACAGGTAGGTTTAAGACAAAGAAGTATGAGGAAGTGCCTAGCAAGCTAAATGACACACAACAGGCAAAAACAAATGTAATTTTATACCTTAAGGCCCCAGGTTTCTTAAATATGATGATCTAATCTAGCTACCAGACAAACATGTGTATTGTGTCAATATCTTATTTCTCATCCACTTTGGCAGTTTATTTTGATCTTCTGTCATACACTTAAAGAAAAATAAATATTTGAGTAGTAAATGTGTGGTTTCCCTGAACCTTCCTCTTCCTGCTTCAATTCTTCTTTTAGTTGAACTTGACCATATCTTTGTTCTCCCATGTTAGTGAGAAATATAGGTATCTTGGCTCAGGTTAAACCCTTTGCCCACCTCCCTGTGTATAAAGTAATGACCTTGTCAACCCAGAGAGCCACTGTCAAATCACTAACATCATCATCACCATTGTCATCATAATATTAATATTAGAACTATATTTTATTGAGTTTTCACTAAGTCTCAGGTGTGTTCTAGGTACATATAATGCTATTTTTACATCATAAACTCTAAAATAGTTTGTAATATTTACATTTGTTGAAGTATTTGGCCAGGATAACACAGTTAGTTAGCAGAAGTGGGATCCAACCTGAAGTCTGTTTGCCTCCAACAGCTATGTTTTCCACTAAATTAAATGTCTTTCCACAAGACCTTTCAAAATGCTTTCCTGTAACTTTTTTATTGCTATACTTTTGAGCCACAATCATAGTGGCATTTAATGTACCAATTTGATATACCAGTGGATCATCAAATATCAGTGCATCAAAATGCCATGAACCGGGAACCTGAGGATAAGGTCAGGAAAAAGCAAAATAAAAGCCTAAACTATAAAGATTGAATGAAAGTATACCATTTTGGAAATTATAACATAACATTATATTAGCACTAAAGAAAGATGAGTACATTGTACTTTAATAACTGATCCTACTATTACTTAAAATCAGTTTGTTTTTCAAACTATTGCTTTTCTCCTAGTTTTAGTTTACTGGCAATTGGATTTCCCTATTGGAAGAGAATATGCTAATCAATTGAATCAGATACCTAGTTCTGTTCAATAGGGATCAGATCTTCAATCTTTGTGCATGGGTGTTATATGAAATGCACGTTAGAAGGGACTGAATTTCTAGGCATAAATAATTGACCTTCATGTTGATTATTGGTCTCCTGCGTTTGACTCAGTGTCCCAACGAACTGGTGGCTCAGGAGTAAAGAATTTTCCTGCCAATGTAGGAGACAGGGGTTAGATCCCTGTGTCAGGAAGATCCCCTGGAGAAGGAAATGGCAACCCACTCCAGTATTCTTGTCTGGGAAATCCCATGGTCAGAGGAGCCTGGTGGGCTAGAGTACATGGGATGGCAAAGAGTTGGACACAAAGTAGCGACCTAAACAACAACCCCACAAACTGCACCCTGAGGAAATAGTAAAATTGATTCCTTAAGGTCAAGAAAACCCCTTCTGTAAGCCACAGCAAGCATGAATCCTCCAACTACTGCTCCTTCAGAAGACTGCTGAATTAGATATACAACTACTTTCCACCAGGGAGGAAAGCTAGGAGTATGTTAAGCAACAAGACATTCCCTGAGGTCTCAGTGTCTCGCCTAAATGCTTTCTTGATTGAACACCATCCAAGGATTCCCCTCGCCCCAGTTCTTTTACGTATCCATTACAAAACATTTCCTTTTCACAAGTCCCTAAACCATTTCTTACTAGTTTCATTTGGATTTCCCTTTATTTGGAAAGGAAACCTTGCTCCCTTGTTCTGGTTTTGACATTAGTCTTCACAAGTCTTCCAGAACTCTTCATGATTTTCTTGAGGAAATGCATTTGTAACTTGCTGCACAAACTGACTTTATAAGTTTGGCCTCTGATGAGATACTTGAGCATATTGCCTCAACTCACCCAACCCTAAAAAATGGAATAATTGTATGAATTACTCTTCTCCAACTGATTCATTGTGGCCAAATGTCTGCCACTTGGACTTTATGGAGCCAAGTTTTTCAAATAATAACTGAAGATAATCAGAGAGAGGAAGTGAGTCAGCACATTGATATTTACAAAATACTGCTACATTTCATAAAATCTCCCTTAGAACAGATTATCTAGAGATTACTCTCAGACAGAAATTTATTGAAATTATATAAATTAGATAAATCTACAGAGATAATTACTGAAAATAGAAATATTCTTTTTTGTTCATCTATATATTTCCCTATCACTGAAGAGGCGTATGTCTTTATATTGTGGAGTCAGACTTCTTCCTTATCCATGTGTATTTGAAGGGAGACTACCATTGATTCCTATGCCAGTTGCTTATACAGTTAGTTCCCTATGTACGAACCTTCAAGTTGTGAGCTTTCAAAGATGTGAACCTGTGTCCACATGTCCAATCACATAAGTTAGTTCATGTGTCTGGCACACATCATCAGGTGCACACATCCTCTACAAGTAGGTGTGCTTTTGTGTCCTTTTCTGAACAGTACTGTATAGGATATAGCAGTATCTTTATTTCAAGCTAGATCTGCAAGAGAACTTCATTGAACTCCTCACTGTGCAACCTGAAGAGTTTACTAATGACGACCTGATGGAATTGGAGGCCCAGAGAAAGGATGAGGAGAGACCAGAGGAAGATGTAACTGAAGAACTGAAGAGATGTTTGATGCAGGAGACAGAAAAGGGATTTTCTTATTTGCGGAGGCACTGTTAGTTCTGAGGCGCAGGACCCAAAATGCAGAACTGTACATAAGTGCTGCAGCAGCTGTTCAAAATGCAATCCAGTGCTACCATGTCATCTGTGACAAGAAAAAAGGGCTACTGCCCAAACATCACTGGATCACTTTTTCAAGAGGGTAGACAGAAGAAGGAACCAGACCATGTGCCATCAATGTCAGATGTGAGTGAAATTGCAGCTTGCCCTCCATCTCCTGCTGCTGATGATCCATCAGCTCTACCATCTCCCATCTCCTCTCCCTCCTCCAGTCAGTAAATCATCTTGTCTGTTCACAAAATGCCAGCTTCTGTATGCCAGTTATTGTACTGTACTATTGTATCCTTCAAGGTATTATACCATAAGATTAGAAGTGTTTTCTCTTTTTTGTGTTTGTTCATTTTTGTTATGTATTCTTTTGTGTGAAAAAGTATTACAAACTTATTACAGTACAGAACTATATAGCCAACTGTGTTAGTTGGGTACCTAGGCTGACTGCTGTACTTAAAAACAAGTTTGACTTACACACATGCTCTTGAAAAAGAACTTATTCATATGTACGGGAGTAACTATACTACTTATTTTATCAAGCTATCTGTTAATATAGAATTCCAAGGACTATATAGTGCAAGGTGTCGCAAAGAGTCGGGCACGATTGAGCAACTTTCACTTTCACTTTCACTTTCAATCACCACAAAGAAATACATGTGGTCTTTGTTGAAAACTATATTAAAATCTGGTAGAATAAAAAATTCTATAATCTAGAATATTTAACTTTAGAGTTAAGAATGTTATTAAATGTATAATATGAAAGGATTTCTAGTTTTCAAAAACTAAAATTCCCTTTCCCAACTGTATTTGACATTAAAACATTACTAACTATAATCTGTTTTTGATGGCAAATAATTTCTTATACCCTTTCTATGTATCAACATTACTCAACAAATATGTATTGAATCTTAATTACATATAATGCTCAGATATGGGTGCTAGAAAGCCTACAAAAATGAGTAGCCAGGTTTCTGCCCCAAATACATTGCACTGTTTTATACATCAATTTTAACCATGTGAGAAATTTCATTGTTTTAGATATTTCTGACTAAGTATAAGATGGCAGGGTATTTATCTTACCAGAAAAGATAAGGATCCCATGGAAAAAAAAACAGAACATTCTGGATTTTTCCAGGATATATTTTGCCCTCTGTCACAATAGGCAATTACATAAAAGCATCATAGGTCCTCTTTATCGTCCCTGCAAATATCTATAAGATAAAGCCCAAATGCCTTATCATGGCATGAGAAGGCCATCACAATTTGGACTTCCCTGCATTTTAACTCCAATGACTTCAACTCAGGAGTATATTAAAACCAGCAAGGCTGAGGCACCAACCAACAGGAAACAAACAAGAGCATCCCTGGAGCAGGGTCTTGGAGGTCTCTTTCAGAGTTGAGCAATTACCTGTTTAGTCTTTAGATTTGGGGGGTGGATTTAAGGAATGAAGAAGGCAGCCAGTTTGTCAGTGGGAAGATGACACAAAGGATTTGAGGCAGTGGTAATTTATAATGCAAATGAAAGTATTTCAACACTCTAGCCAACAGTTAAAATGTGTGCCAGGAGACTATCAGCTTGCTTCCAGCTGCACCTTAACAAGTAACCTTCACTCCTGTCAAAGCAATCTAGTTAGTATTCCTGAAATATTTTATCTCTAACCAGCTAATATCCTCTAATGTTTTATATTCTTTAAATGTTCCACACCAATAGCTCCATGAAGCATTCCAGAGATGTTTCACTGCAATGGAGTTCCCTCTGCCTGAAATGTCCTTCCCTCTGACCTCTCGCCACCAGGATAAATACATTTCAAGACCCTGCTCAGGCTTCACAAAGAAGACAGTGCTTAAACTTGGTGCCCAAAGGCTCCTTTCTTAGTGCTTCTGGTTTTCCCCAACTGGTTCATCAAATGACAACATTAAAGACATCTTTTCTATGCCCTAACCCTAGATCACATGATGGCAACTTAGCGCTTATTTGATTAAATTTTTCTTCATTTCTGGATTGTTAACTCCTAGAGTAGAGTACGATCTCCTACTCAACTTTGTATCCCTGGTGCCTAGCAGTATATATATATATATATATATATATATATTTTTTTTTTTTTTTGAAGTTGCTCAGTCGTGTCCAACTCTTTGCGACCCCATGGACTGTAGCCTACCAGGCTTCTCCATCCCTGGGATTCTCCAGGCAGGAATACTGGAGTGGGTTACCATTTCCTTCTCCAGGGGATCTTCCCAACTCAGGGATCAAACCCGGGTCTCCCACATTGGAGGCAGATGCTTTAACCTCTGAGCCACCAGGGAAGCCCACACATATAACATATCCTTACTAAACATCAGGTCAATGAAATCGGAATCTCTTCCTTTAAACTTTGCCTATCGGCTGAATAAAAGTAAATTAGTGCATTTGCTCAATGCTATTAGATCAGTGATTCTCAAACTTTATCACACATCAGAGTAGCCTAATAAAACACAAATTCCTGAGAGCTATCCCCAGGTTCTGTTTCAGTAGGTCTGAGAACAACAGTGGCTCTAACCGTGACCCCAGACCAACAGCTTCAGATCACCTGGAAACTTACCAGAAATTGAAACTTCTAGGCCTCTACCCCAGACTTATTGAATCAGAAACTGTGGGATTTGATACAGGAATCTGCTTTAACAGGCCTTCCAGGAATCTATTAAAGATTGATACTTATCATACTTATCAGTAATTACCTTAAACGTAAATGGGTTGAATGCCCCAACCAAAAGACAAAGACTGGCTGAATGGATACAAAAACAAGACCCCTACATATGTTGTCTACAAGAGACCCACCTCAAAACAGGGGACACATACAGACTGAAAGTGAAGGGCTGGAAAAAGATTTTCCATGCAAATAGGGACCAAAAGAAAGCAAGAGTCACAATACTCGTATCAGATAAATTAGACTTTAAAACAAAGGCTGTGAAAAGAGACAAAGAAGGTCACTACATAATGATCAAAGGATCAATCCAAGAAGAAGATATAACAATTATAAATATATATCCACCCAACATGGGAGCACCGCAGTATGTAAGACAAATGCTAACAAGTATGAAAGGAGAAATTAACAATAACACAATAATAGTGGGAGACTTTAATACCCCACTCACACCTATGGATAGATCAACTAAACAGAAAATTAACAAGGAAAAAAAAAAAACATGTATCTATAAAGTTCACTAAAGCAAAGCACAGGAAAATTTAAAAAAAAAAAGAAAAAAAAATAAAGATTGAATATCAATAGAATATTATATCCTCTATATTAGGGATGATGTCTTCTCTATAGTACCACAGGGTATAGTGTTTTGAGTATGAAAGCTTTTTTTTTTTAATTTTGTTTTGTTTGTTTTAATGTTAACTGATTTTCCAACGTGCAAAGTGGCAGATCCTCAGATTGGTATGATGGGATAATTAGTTTCCACAGACTCCTCCCCAACGTTTTCAATGCAATCCTTGCCCCTAGCCACTGCCAGTTTTCACGTGCTAGATCTTCCTTATCATTAGAATACGTTATGTTGATTTGATCAATAGGAATATTTTACAGTGGTGCAACTGACAAAGACCTGATAAGATTATTAAATACCTAATAAAAGTTGATTCTGGAAATAGTCTGAGTCTATATAATAAATTGAAACTTGAGAGATAAAATAATTGTGAGCAATAATAACCTTAATATTTATAATACTGCCACATATACCCACCCAAGAATATTGATTCTCATTTCCATTTAGTAATAAAAATATTGGATAAGATAGCTAAAAGAACAACTGTAGGTATATTGTTAAAGCATTGATCCAAAAAGAGATTTCGTTCACTAGGATTTTCAGTGATGACTTTTCTCTCACTAGTCAAAGGGATATAGTAGTCTCAGAGGCTGTGTGCCAGGACCAGGACTTAGTTTAAAACCTGCCTGTCCACAGTCCTTGGCTTCCTTACTATGTTTAAGGAATTAAATAATTTATTAGTAACCATTTTATATTCAAGCTGTTCAGACCAAATTGCTTGCTTAGTTGTGATAACATGTTAGATTAAGGGTAGGACATTGGTTTTAGACTAGTCCTGAGTTCAAATCCAAGATCTCCTTCCTGTGCAGAATTAGCCATTTCATCCTTTTAATGCCACTATTCCTAAATGTTAACTTCCTTAATAAAGAAACCCTAACAGCTATAACGTGCACTCAGCTTATATTCAACTCTAAATTGAATCTAAATTCTACACCACTAACTATATTGTAGATATTTTCACCCTCAATATGTCTGTTGTCGATCTTTTGCTTGACTACTCACTAATATCTAGTTTTTTGTTTTCCTTTTCTGGATATATCAGTCTACACTTAAGCCCCATGTAGTTAACTGTGGAAATATAATAATTCTGGCTAATGTATATTTGAACAAAAGTGACACACATTAATTCTGGGCTGAGTTGGTAAAAAAAAAAAAACCCTGCACAATTTTCCAATCTCTCTCTTCTCCTTCCACTGTGATCAGGAGGAGACTTTTTCTTGATAATACAGGGCCCACCGGATCAAAGCCGCCTGGTCTGCTGAGTCGCCACATGGAAGGTAGCTGCTATGGAAAGGCACTGAGAACAGAATTAACCAAGTGCTGCGGGAATATATTTTTATGAAACACTAAGATATGCAGGGAGAAGGTAATGGCACCCCACTCAGTACTCTTGCCTGGAAAATCCCATGGACGGAGGAACCTGGTGGGCTGCAGTCCATGGCGTCGCTAAGAGTCGGACACGACTGAGCGACTTAACTTTCACCTTCCACTTTCATGCATTGGAAGAGGAAATGGCAACCCACTCCAGAATTCTTGCCTGGAGAATCCCAGGGATGGGGGAGCCTGGTGGGCTGCCGTCTACGGGATCGCACAGAGTCGGACACGACTGAAGCGACTTAGCAGCAGCAGCAGCAACAAGATACGCGGATCATTTATTATGTATTATAAGCTTAACCTATCTCAACTAGCACAATGTCTCAAAACAAGCACTTCTTTTTAACCATAAGCACATTCAGTTCAGTTCAGTTCAGTCGCTCAGTCACGTTCAACTCTTTGAGATCCCATGAATCGCAGCACACCAGGCTTCCCTGTCCATCACCAACTCCCTGAGTTCAATCAAACTCATGTGCATCGAGTCAGTGATGCCATCCAGCCATTTCATCCTCTGTCGTCCCCTTTTCCTCCTGCCCCCCATCCCTCCCAGCATCAGAGTCTTTTCCAATGAGTCAACTCTTCGCATGAGGTGGCCAAAGTACTGGAGTTTCAGCTTTAGCATCATTCCTTCCAAAGAAATCCCAGGACTGATCTCCTTTAGGGTGGACTGGTTGGAACTCCTTGCAGTCCAAGGGACTCTCAAGAGTCTTCTCCAATATCACAGTTCAAAAGCATCAATTCCTCAGTGCTCAGCTTTCTTCACAGTCCAACTCTCACATCCATACATGACTACTGGAAAAACCATAGCCTTGACTAGATGGACCTTTGTTGGCAAAGTAATGTCTCTGCTTTTGAATATGCTATCTAGGTTGGTCATAACTTACCTTCCAAGGAGTAAGCATCTTCTAATTTCATGGCTGCAATTACCATCTGCCGTGATTTTGGAGCCCCCAAAAATAAAGTCTGACACTGTTTCCACTGTTTCCCCATCTATTTCCCATGAAGTGATGGGACCAGATGCCATGATCTTCGTTTTCTGAACGTTGAGCTTTAAGCCAACTTTTTCACTCTCCTCTTTCACTTTCATCAAGAGGCTTTTTAGTATAAAAGAGGTAATAAGCACATTACCATTTCCAAAATCGTATTTTCTTTCAACTATACTAAAAGGTGGATTTGAAATCACTTTTTGTGTTTTTCTTAGCTCCATGTTTTGCTGTATCCCATCATTTACAAATTAGAAATGTTTCTCGATTTTCATAAATTCCTAGATCCTGAAAATAAATAACTGACTTTTTATTCTGCCTCTAGATGAGAGACAATTTAATCATTTTGAAAATTTAGAAAACTTTTATCTGTAGCACTTGCTTTTCAGGAAGCTTTCTTTTGCCCACTCTAAGAGTGTCCTGGCCTGGCTTTCAAAACCCTCAGTTTTACCTCTCACTGTAATCCCATTGCACTTCTCAGCACATACTCCTGCCTCCATCCAGTCTCCTGGGACATGCCACTCCAGTTATGCCTCTCTACCTTTGCTCTCTCCCTTCTCCACCTCCTCAGCTGTCAGACTGAAACCCAAATCCCATCTTTCCATGAATCCCTTCCTGATTTTTTCTAACTTCGCTGATATCCCCTCACTCGAAACTCTTTTTTCATGAAGAAATAAGCCTTATAGTTCACTGTCTAATACTTCTCCTCAGCTCATAGTCATGCTTTTTACTGCTTCTGAATATGTGACAGTATTTACTACAATACACACGCTAAGTGCTTAATATATATTACCTATTTAAACTCATCAATAGGCTTTCATCTGAAATTCAATTTCTTCCAGGGGAACTAACTAGAAATATACCCCTTCCTTTTCATCACAATATCTCAGATCCTGGAATCTTCCATCAGAAAAGATGGCTGACAAAACAGTGATTTGTTCATTAAAAAATAAAAGAAAAGAGAAGAAATTTTACCTTAAATGGTAGTTTTTGAAAACTTCACATTCTTAGTAGAAAATTAGTGACCTATAGCATTTCTTAGTATTTGCTTTCAAAAGTGAATTCAATTATTTTCTAGTTATGTATTATCAGGCAAACTTTGTAAGCATTGTCAGATTAGTTCCATAAATGAAACTGGATTGCTCAGTTACAGTACAGAAGTGTTCAGATGATAATGTAGATAACATAGGTGGTTTTATTTGTATTACTTTCATTGCTTTCTCCTAAAGTTATGTGGAATATAATTGGTATTTTTCTGTACTCAAAAGGATTCTCTTCTGAATTATGTCTTCCAATGATGATTAGTAATTATTATAGCTTTAGTTTGTTTTAAATGCTTTCCAATAAAAGGTTCTCAGTAATTAAATTCTACTGACCTAGTTTTCACATCCCTGGCTTATAATCCATTTCATCTCCTAGGTTTATAACAAGCAATTACACAGGCAAATGATAAAATAGCAAAAGAAAAAAGAAAATCCAAATAAATCACAGATCATCAGTCACCAGATATATAAGAGGTAGTTGTAATTTGATCATGAGGGACACTCTCTAAATGCAATTACAACACTACCAAGATACCACCATTTCCTCCTCATTAGTACACACTAGTCCTTTGTAGAAACATGCTGAGTATTTCACATTCAAAGCTTCTCTTTTAAATCTGTTCACTAATGAGTTTCAGTGGGTTGTTGCATTTCTCTAAAATACTTTTCAAACCTCAGTTGTGCTGCTAATGAAGATTACTGCTCCAACTGTAAAAAAATATAGGCCTAAATCCATTGCTTAGGGCAATCATTCTTGGATGCTTAATTCTCTCTTTAGCTACAAATGTTGTCAAGAGACTTTTTAAAAAATTGGTTTATTCATCCAATATTTATTGACCTCCAGTGCTAGGTACTTAGGACATAGGAGTAAATCAGATATATAGAGTCTCCCCTGCTTACATGAAATTTCTCTAAAGCTGCGCTGTCCAACATGGGACAAATTTAATGTATTACATATTAAAATTACAAAACTTTGAATATGTTGTTTTAAACATGATATAATATTCAACGGACATGAGTTTGAGTAAACTCTGTGAGTTGGCCATGGACAGGGAGGCCTGGCGTGCTGCAGTCCATGGGGTCACAGAGAGTTGGACATGACAGTGACTGAACTGAATTGAACTGAATATTAAAACTAATTTCACCTGTTCCTTTTTGCCTTTGTCAACATAGGTGCTAGAAAATTTAAAGCTACATAAGCGGCTTGCATGTGCATCTTGCATTGTATTTCTAGTAGATGGTGACTCTCTAAAATCTTCAAGAAGACAGATCATCAAATAAGTAATTACAACAAAAGGTGATGAGAAATTAGGTGAGGAAAATATGAGAAGCCCTATAATATCAGGTAGCAGAAGCCCCTGAGTCATGGTCAGATATTAGGGTCCTTCTTGTGACCAGAGTCACATCAGAGGAGTTCCAGAGTTGAATGACTAATTGGCTAATTTAATAGATTCTTCTTTTGCCCTCCCCTGGCATATTGCATATACTATTTTAGCACTTATGACAGTTATATTTAAAGTATTTTAATTCAATAACAAATACGTATTCAACTAAACACTCTCTTACTTGTCTTGCTATCCTTAAAACATGCCAATACTCCTAACAAGTTGTGGATATGCATTACGTGATGAAAACTGCTCTCTGGGGAACTGTGAACCAAAGCTAACAACCTGGAATGTCTTTGTACACAAGAAACACTAGTGTCATTCACCGCAGTACACTGCCCTCCCTGCTCAAGAACTGGGATATTCTGTTAGTCACTTCCTACAGATGTCCAGCCTGGTGGAACTGATTTTTAATGATACTATTGTCAGCACCTGATAATCCACTGCTTCCTAGATCCTTGCACTTGGAAACAGTCTGCCATCTAATGTGAAACATAGCAAGACAGTTGTTTTGCTGGAAGTCATACACTAGTAACAGATCCAGTCTCACATCCATAAAGAAAATTGGACAGTGCTCCTGCATGGTAGACTTTCATCTCAGCCTGAAGCTTGATATATCTTTGACTGACAGACTACCAGAGGATGTGTTGGCTTCCTGAATATGGTTTATGTCCTTGCCTAATATTGTATCACCTTGTGTGCTGCTGAGATGGAAAAAAAAATCAATCACTGCAGTTAGTCTGTATTTCAGAAACTCCACGTTTGTCTGGCAGGAGTTTGCATAAGGCCTCTTTCTTCCCCAGTCTTTTTCATGCTTCCAGTTTTTATAAAAGGGAACATGATACTCTTCAAAAGATCCTAGGCAGGTCCCTAATAAGCACTGATCAATGAAAATAGCTTCAGTGTGATGATTTCAAAATGATGAAGTTCTTGTATCTTTATACAATCCCTAGGAGTAATTTTCTTTTTTTTAATTAACTACTGAGGAACATTGGCCCTAGAAACAAATTATTAAGCAAAGAAAACAATTTTAATACTTTAACTAGTAAATTTAAATAACTTATTGGTTATTTTGTGTCAGATAAACAGTACCTCAATCAATTAATCAATTGACATTTAATGATCGAGTTCATGCTGGGCCAGTATTTGGCAAATACTAAAATACATGTAAAAGGTTTAAAATACGGTTTTCACCTTTATTGGAATTAAGAGCTCAGCCAACTCAAATAGAATAGCATGTCAGTTCACAGACATATTAAACCTTTTTGAAGAAAAAAACAAAAACCTAAAATTTCTCTTGCGGTAATTGGTGAAGAAAAAAGTCATACATATGTCTACCTTGAGACGAAAATGCAACTGTCACTGATATTTACAGTATATCCATCCAGCCATTATCAATACCTTACACCCTGTTGTATCACTTCTCCAAATTTATTTTCAGGTACAATGACTATAAAATTTACCTCCATAAAATACGGTTCCACAGCAAAATAACTTTGAGTAGTAGTAAACATTTCATGCATTACTTGGAGATTAATATCTTCTTAACACTAAAGAAACTGTTTAATCAAACAATTCTCAAATGTGTTTGGTTACAGCCCCAGTTTATTACACAATACTTAATAGCATCCCAAGGGACACTTTGGATTCACTTTTAGAAACTCTGGTTTTCTTAATGCATTAAACCAACAGCAACATAACTAGATGAACGAAGGACAGAGAATGTTAGGGGTGGGCCCATTTTTTCTGGATAGAGTAGAATCCAAATATCTATCTCAGATGGTCCTACATGCCTGCAGCACAGATCCCAAGTAGGTACCTCTGATAGAGCAAAAAGGACCTCAGAGTTCACAGTGCAAAGCAGTGAAAGAGTACGGAAATAGAAACAGAGAGTGAGCAGAGACAGATGTTGCCTAGTTCACAACTTCTTTAAGTCAATTTCTTTCTTCTGCTTTCTCTCACTTCTAAATCTTTCATCTCTGATCTCAGAGGAAAGAACATCATTTTCAATTTAATTCAATTTAATTCAACAAATTAAATTCTCACTAGGTGAGGAGCCCAAATTGCTGCACAGCACACTAAAAACTGAGTGGCTGTCTCTGTCAGATAGTTGAAAAACATGACAAAATGTCAGGACACATTGTTTAAAGTGATTGAATCAAATGAATATAAATCTGTGCCTTTTCATTATAAAATTTAATTTACAAAAAAAAAAGGAATCTGATAATCTCCCAACTTTCCCATTACTGAAAAATGCTAATCAAACACATAGCCCTTAAGGGTAGGAAAAGCCTGCATGATGAAAAATCATAACATTTTAAATCACAAAATTCAACACATCAAGTAAGAAATGTCGAGCCAGAAAAGAGAACATGGAGAAATTCTGACTCTCCTTTCCTAGATGAATTCCTCTAGATACCATTAAGGAAATTATGCTGTGATTTCTCCAAATGTATTGACATAGTCTATTGCATTAGGCTAAAATAATATGCCTTCCTATACTAGACTGTTTGGCTTCCCTGGAGGCTCAGAGGAAGAAACTACTTGCAATGCAGGAAATGCAGGAGACATGGGTTTGATCCCTGGATTGGGAAGATCCCCTGGAAGAGAACATGGCAACCCACTCCAGTATTCTTGCCCGGAGAATCCCATTGACAGAGGAGCCTGGGACTACTCTACAGTTCATAGAGGTGAAAAGAGTTGGACAGGACTTAAGCAACTGAACACACATATTAGATTATTTATGATGGATTCCAATGCCTTGCCTACTGGAGCATCAGTGAAATGTGATGCTCAGTTATTTAATAGCCTTTCTAAGCAGTGATGAATCTGATAGCCAACACTGTGAGCAGAGGACAAAAGGGAAGTATTTTAAATTTCATACATATGAAATATCTGTTCAGATGATTATTTTAAAGAAGTGAAAAACGTGAGGAGAAAACATAAATATGATCACTTCTTACATTACCTGAGACTTCAGGTGGAACGTATAAAATGAACAAGTCATGAAAGGACTTAAGGAAAGACTAGTGAAACCTTTGGTGAAGTCCAGAAAAACATCTGCATTGCCAAGAAAGAGGTGCCTGAAGGCTAGGGCAGAATCTTTGGGGACCATAAAGAGAAGTCCTTTAAGGTGCAGGGCAGAATATGAGAGACCCCAACTGAGGGGTAAGACAGTGCTGACGGCCATCATGGTGGCCATACTGAAGTTGCTTCAGCTCAGAGTAGGCAGAAGATCCTTGGAAGACTGAAGAGTCCACAGTTCTGAAAGTTTCATTCAGAATCTCAATACAACCCTTGTGGCTGGCTATGATGGGGGCAGGATTTCAAATCATCTGTGGATCTAAGAGAAGTAGCAAGTTCAGAGCAGATAAAGAAAGCAAAGGCTTAAGGACATTTTCTGGAGCCTCAGAGGTTCTGAACTCAGTATGAACAGACAATGAAGATGTATTCAAACTCTCTCAAATATTCTCTCTTTTGAGAAACAAAAAAGTTTGCAATTATTCATTGAGTTACTATATGTATAATTCCAGGGCCCTGTGATGACTCCTTCAGATGTCTAGCCCCTGGTTGAACCCTCCATGAACTTTGCTATCATTAGGCAAAATATTCGAGTTTAATTGTTGTTATGAATTCTATTAATAGCACAATTTCATTGTTGTAGTTCATCTCCACATGTTGAATTCTTGTTAGCTTCTTCTTTTGGTTCTTTATTAGAGTTTCTCTTTTTATGCCCTAATTTGATGACTAAGTTTCTAGGAACAGATTCATTGTGTGAAAACTTTGCATTATCACTTTATTTGAAACCAAGTTTTGATTATTTTCTGGTATATTCTGATATCTTTCAACAACTTTTACTTTTGAAATAACATCTGCTTTAGTTGTTTTTCTTTGTTAATAAAATATTCTAAAAACTTCATGGCAGCTATTTTTGATCTACAATCCTTGCAAACACACCCACACACAAACATACATGCACATATACACACATAACTTTTACCAGATAATTGGATTTAATTGATATTAACAACAGTTTATGGTATTGCATTTTTTGAATACTGATGCAAATGGATTGGAGAAGGCAATGGCATCCCACTCCAGTACTCTTGCCTGGAAAATCCAGTGGACAGAGGAGCCTGGTGGGCTGCAGTCCATGGGGTCATAAAGAGTCGGACACAATTGAGTGACTTCACTTTTACTTTTCACTTCCATGCACTGGAGAAGGAAATGGCAACCCACTCCAGTGTATTTGCCTGGAGAATCCCAGGGATGGTGGAGCCTGGTAGGCTGCCATCTCTGGAGTCGCATAGAGTCGGACACAACTGACATGACTTAGCCTCAGTAGCAACAGCAAATGGATTATTTAAAGTTGTTGTTTTTTTGTTTTTACTTTTGCTGAAGGCAGGTAGATATAAAGAGGGTATGTGTTAGTCAGTTATATCTGACTCTTTGCAACCCCATGGACTGTAGCCCACCAGTCTTCTCTGTCCATGGGATTCTGCAGGCAAGAATACTGAAGTGGGTTGCCATTTCCTTCTCCAGGGCATCTTCCTGACAAAGGGATCAAACCTGGGTCTCCTACACTGCAGGCAGATTCTTTTTACCAACCAAGCCACCAAGGAAGCCTGGTATAAAGAGAACAGATAGCAATATATAAATTATATATAAATTTATATTTATAAAAATACATAAAATTATATATAACTAGAACAGATGGCAATAGAGACAACAATCTATTTCTACATAAGCAAGAAAAATGCGAGATGAGATCAGACACAGTTCTAATGGAAACGTCACAGCTAAAGTCATGTTTCTATTTGAGAAACTAACATGTATAGACAGAACAGTGACCAAAATCCTTAAGAAGCAGAACTCAAGACAATACAAAGCCAGGTTCTAATTCTGGGTCTATCCTATATGGACCTAGTGGTCTCATGGTCTCATCTGTAAATTTGAGACTATAAAATCTGCCCAAGAGGGTTACCATAAAAAATAAATGCATAAGAGATGTTTCTGATAGAGTCTAAGCTCTATTAGAGCTTGGATAAGCTCCACTCACCCATCTACACTTAACATGGCCATTTCCATTTCAATTAGATCATTATTTACTTGCTTTGAAAAGTAAGGAATAGGAAATACGAAAATTTTTAAATATTATAGACAATCAAGAGGCTTCCCAGGTGGCACTAGTGGTAAAGAACCTGCCTACCAATGCAGGGATGTAAGAGACACAGGTTCGATCCCTGGGTCAGGAAGATCCAGTATTTTTGCCTGGGGAAACCCACAGACAGAGGAGCCTGGCAGGCTACAATCCATACGGTCATATAGTCAGACAGGACTGAAGTGACTTAGCACAGCACACAGCACAGACAGTCAAGATGAGGATCATCTGATATTATACAAGATATAGACATGCTTACTCATTGCAAAAGTCCCTGGTGCTGGGAAAGATTGAGGGCAGAAAGCTAAGAGGGCATCAGAGGATAAGATGGCTGGATGACACTGATGCAATGGACATGAACTTGGGTGAACTTTGGGAGATGGTGAGGGACAGAGAGGCCTGGTGTGCTGTAGTCCATGGGGTCGCAAAGAGTCAGACACAGCTGGGCAACTGAACAACCAACAAAAGACATGCTATATAGCCTTTAAAACTCAGCCTCCTTTGCAGGCAAATATCTGACCTTGCATTTACTATATACTAGCAGTTCTCAGAGAACAGCTGACAAGACTACAGTAAATTTCTCCTTTATGCTTTTACAACCAACCCCTGTTGGTATTATTTAGCTTCAACATTGATAGTAATACGCTTCTGTTTATTCTAAGCTGAAACACACAAAAAAGAAAGAAAGAATCAAGAGTCATTTGTTAGTCACCATTCCAAAATTCAGACCTTACGAATAAAAGAGATTTAGGAAAAACACAGCGCTCGATTTCTTCCCATCTATACTAGATAAGATAACAGATGAGTTCAGACTTTGGAGAAATCTACGGCTTATTCATTTTCAGTATTGTTCATTAAGACAGTCCCATGAGTGGAAGCACTAGAATTTCAGAGGTTTATCTCTTAAAAGTCACACATTGATTTGAAATAACAGCGTCTTTCTGTTAGCTTAGATAAAACTGGCTGTATCTAGAAGAAAATGTTAGAGTCTATTATTCAGTATTAATTAACTGAATATTAATTATTGTTCTTATTGGTTCAAATCAGTTTAACATTATTTTAATTAAAAGTTAACCCTTTGATGCTTAATTAAATTTCCACATTTTAATGGAGTTGAGGTAGTAACACATTGCTTTTGACTCATATATTATTTTCTTGCAATTCTCTAAAAACAGACAGCTTAGAAGGAAGAATCTCCATTCTTTAAAGATAAGCATATACACCATATAGGTTGTCTAAATTATCCTCATTTCCTATGGCCAATTTTTAAACAACAATGTTGACTTTTATTTTAAGTTCTCATTGAACAATAGCTAGACCCCACTCATTGAAACTGGACAGGGGCACAACATGCATAAAAGGGCTTGTCTTCTCCCTCAGATGAATTATATCTGGAGACAAAATCACTATCACAGAAGATGGTCATTCTTCCTAGACACTAAAATCACTTCTATTGCTGGGGGATGCTACATATTTAGAAACAGAAATTTAAGGGCACTGCTTAGCATTCAACAAGTCTAATGAACTTAGAAAATTAATTAAGAGAATAAATAAGACCAAGATGGTAAAGCCTATATAATTGTGTTAGGACATCTGTCAGGGAGCTATTTCATTAAGGCAGGTAATCAGTTCCAGGTTATATAGAAGACGCAGCATGGATGGTATAAGATTGCATGTAACCCAAAGCTGCTTTTAGGAAAGCAGTTCAGTTGCTCTATCAGTGGTGCTGGCTGACTGTACACAGGTGCTATCTGAGTCTTTCCATCTAGACTATCAAACTGGAATCCACTTCAGAGCTTACCTCTTCATTTTACAGATGAGAATTCCAGAGAGGTGATGTGGTTTATACAAGCTCAGAAAGCATACATGTATGGAAGTTGCATGTACAGTAAGATCCAAAAGATTCAACAGTGGGTAAAAGTGGATCAAATGAGTTAGATACAAACAAAAGACTTCAAACAACTGTTCATATTGGAGTAGGAATATGTACCCTGGAAAAAGTACAGATTTCAGTGTCAGAGGGACCTAAAGTTCTTGTGGCTGAAAGCACCCTCCTGTCAGGAACATCTTTTAAATTTGAAAATGTGGCTTGATCTTGATGGGTAAAGGGTTTCAAAAACCAGCTTCACTGTCTTCCACGGACCATGACATATGTTCAGAAGAAATGTTGACCACCCTTCCAATCACTTATGCATTATATCCAATATTCTTGTAAAAAATAACTTCTCTGACCTTCATGTGTAACTTTAGCATCCATAATACCATTATGCCCACAGAGCTGCACTTTCTCTCCTTCTACACGTATTACAGCAATCTGTTCCCCTTTCTCATTCTGCTCATATACAGAAAGGAACATATGGGTTTTATGATTAATATAATGAAAAAAAATACTGAATGTAAGGACAATTCACATGAATCTAAGCAGACATATATAGTCAGCTTGACTAATATTGTTAGAAACACAATCCTAAAAGTTTTAATGATCCTTTATGGAATATAAATGAACTCATTGTAGCTCAGACAGCAGAGAATCTGCCTGCAATGCAGGAGACCTGGGTTCAATCCCTGGGTCAGGAAGATCCTCTGGAGAAGGAAATGGCAACCCACTTCAGTATTCTTGCTACAGTATTCCATGGACAGATCATGGGGTTGCAAAGAGTTGGACACGACCGAGCAACTAACACACACACACATGGGATATAAGTGTCTATGAAAACACTATCCTGAGGTAAGGGCACACCTGCCTTTAAAAACAGGAAGACTATAAGACAGGATTTATAAGATTCAAAGAAAATAAAGTGATACAGTCAAAATCTCAATGGGTATGGAATGGTGCTTTAACGACAATTTAGCAAAGGAAGAAAAAAGAGAACTATTGAGCTTTTCCCACACAGAAACCATTTTACAAAACTTAAATTTCATTTCCTTTAAAATTGTTTCTCCCTGTAAATGACTAAAAGTCAATTCCTGTACCTCTCCTAACTACACAACTGAAGACCTACCTGACTGAGCTCTTTACACTTTTCAACTTCAGCCCATCAGGTGGGGTAGTATCTTCAGAGTAGGAGTGGGTGAGCAATTAACTTTACTGCCTGAAGCCCATTACCCTTCGTGTTCCTGAGTGAGCCTTTGCGTAGCCAAGCCACAGTCACCAGGTCACCTTCACCATTCACCAGCTCAGAGTTACCAATTTACAGTCACCCATAACCAAGCCATAGTCTCCATTCACCAGGTTACTTGTACCAGTAACCAGTCCACAGTCACTAGTCACTGAACCACTCCTAGCTGAAACTCGTTACCAAGTAAGCCACCAGTCCATATCGTGTTTTATCCATTGGGTTAACTTTACCAGAGGCTATTTTTTTTTTTTTTCTGTATAGCACCAGATGTTAAATTCTTTCATTTTCTAACAGCCACATAGATGCCATACCACACTACTGACATCCAAACACAATTCAAATATAACTCCCTTAAGGTCAGAGCAGTGACCTATGTACTATAAAAGGAGTCTGCCATCCTGATTTGCTGGCCTTTTTGTCATTAAGATGCCGGTTTCAAGGGTAGTGACCTCTCCAAAGAGCATAGTAACTTCTCTGAGGCTAAAAGAGAATGCTGACTTTGGACTGCTTGGGACCAAGATTGAGAGGTCCAATTGTTGAAAGCAGTATCGTGCTCAAATTGAAGACCACTGTACTCCGCACTCTCCCTGTGCCATGTATGAGACTTCTAGGACACATGGTAACCTCGTGGCCAGGCGTGTCCTTCCCACAAGCTTTACTTAACCCCAGAATTTGTTTTAACATGATGAAGTTCTGAACATTTTAAAATCAAAGAATTTCTAGCACAAAAACAGACACATAGATCAATGGACCGAATAGAGAGCCTAGAAAGGAACCCACACTTATATGGAAAATTATCTATAACAAAGGAGGCAAAAACATACAATGAGGAAAAACAACCTCTCCAATAAATCATGTTGGGAAAACTGGACATACAAAAGAATCAAACTGGACTACGTTCTTACAACACATAGAACAATAAACTCAAGATAGATAAAGATTTAAATGTAAGACCTGAAGCCATAAAACATAGGCAGTACACCGCTTGACATCTGTCTTACCAACAATTTTGATATGTCTATTCAGACAAGGGAAACAAAAGCAAAGATAAATAAATACAGCTACATCAAACTAAAAAGCTTTTGCACAGTAAAAGAAAATATCAACAAAACAAAAAGGCAACCTACTAGATGGAAAAAAAAATATTTGTGAGTGATAAATCTGACAAGGAATTAATATCCAAAATACTTTAAAAACTCATTCAACTCAACATCAAAAAAACCAAACAACTCAATTTAAAAAATGGGCAGAGGACATCAATAGACTCTATAGCCAAAAAGCACATGAAAGGATGTTCAATTCTGTAATTGTCAGGGAAACACAAATCAAAACCACAATGAAACACCACCTCACACCAGTCAGAATGGCTATTATCAAACAATAACAAGTGCCAGTGAGGATGCAGAGAAAAGGGAACCCTTGAGCTCTATTGGTGAGAATGTAAATTGGTGTAGCTCCTAAGGAAAACAGTAAGAAAGTTCCCCCCCAAAATTAAAAATAGAACTACCTATGCTCTAGCAATTCCACTCCTGGGTATTTTCCAAAAACAAACAAAGGTAAAAACAGAAAATTAAAGACATGTGAACTTTTATGTTCATTGCATGTACAGATATATGTGTGTATATATATATATATATACACACACACACACATATGTATTTATATGTGTATATATAAAACCCATAAAAAAGAATGGAATCTTGCTATTTGTGTGATAACATGGATAGACTTAGAGTGTATTATGTAAGTGAAATAAGTCAGAGAAAAGCAAATACTGTATGATTTCACTTATATGTCTAACTAAAAAACAAAATAAATGAATAAACATAACTACAACAGGAAAAGAGTCATAGATACACAGAATAAACTGGCAGTTGCCAGAGTGAAGGAAGGTGAGGCCGGAGAGAAATAGGTGAGGAAATTGAAAGGTACAGACTTTCAGTTACAAAATAAATGACTCACTGGTATGGAATGTGCATTGTGGGGAATATAGTTAATAATTATATCTTTGTATGATGACACATGGTAATAGGATTTATCATGGTGATCATTTTAAAATATGCAGAGACACTGAATCACTATGCTGTGTACCTGGAAGTAACATCATGTTGTAGGCCAAATATTGGAGTGGGTAACCTTTCCCTTCTCCAGGTGATCTTTCAAACCCAGGGATCAAATCCAGATCTCCCGCATTGCAGGCAGATTCATTACCAGCTGAGCCACCAAGAAAACCCACAAAGACATTGAATCACTATACTGTGTACCTGGAACTAACATAGTGTTATAGGTCAATTATACTTCAAAAATAAACAAATTCATAGAAAAAGAGATCAGATTTTGGCTATTAGAGATGAGGGGAGTAGAGGGGAAATTAGACAAAGGCAGTTACAAGGTACAAATGTCCTGTTAAAAGACAAATAAATACTGTGGATGTAAGGCACAACAGGATAAATAAAAACAACTTTATGTTATATATTAAAGTTATTGAGAGAATAAATCCTAAGAGTTCTCATCACAAGGAAAAAGCACTCTTTAAAAAGCACCTCGTATCTACACGAGGTGGATGTTCACAAAACACTGTGGTAATCATTTCATGATGTATGTAAGTCAAATCATTACTCTGTATACCTAAAACTTATTCAGTGCTGTATGTCAATTATATCCCCATAAAATTGGAAGAAAAAAACAAGGTAAGGGAGATTAAAATAAAAAAGATTTGGAGATTCTCTCACAAAAGTTCAGATATATATCTTTTCTTTTAAAAAAAAATGACTAAATAGTAGAAAACAAAAGCAATAGCAAACAAGCAAAACTGGCTGTGGCTAAACAGTGGCTGTCACATTTCAAAGCCACATATCCAAAAACAGTTCTTTTGTTGGCTCCGCTCTGAGCCTCCCTCCTTCACTTTCTACATTGTTATATCTGGCCTTATAAAGCATTTAACTTTGAGGACTCAGTCAAAGAAAATATAAACATTAACAAAAGGTAAAATCAGCCTGAGAACATATCAGGCATCCTTGACATAAAGGTAGGTCACTGACTTAAGGGTGTCCCATCCCCGCTCAAGAGAAACAGATTCACCTTCGTTGATCCTGATTCTTTAAGACCAAGAGTAGAATGGTCTTAGTCCAGGGTGCTCTGAACTTTCAAGAAAGGAAGCTCCAGATTCAGTCTCTTGGGGTAGGTGTGCCCTCCGCAGAAGCTCTCCCTGCATGCCTGCCCATTGATGACCTGTAAGGGGGGCTCGTAGCTAAGCCCATAGGTAAACCAACTGTGTCAGGCCTGTTCTTTTGCTTGAGATGATCCTAATTTCATCAAAGATGACAATCCAAGATAGGCCAGTGTTCCAGAAGACTTTTGTCTATGTCAAAGGTATGAAGTGTTAAGAGTTCATCAAGTTTGATTTGGGAGGCAGAAAGAAAATCCAAACCCCTAAGTCTGACAGCACGGAAAAAGATATGTAGAGAATTCAGAGTAGATTTCAGAATAGAAGAGAAAATAATGGGGAAGTGGGTGTCGTAGTCATTAGTTCAGACTGCTATAATCTACAGACTGGGAGGCTTAAATGGCAAATACTTACTTCCTACAATCCAAGGGGCTGAGAAGTCCAAGGGTGGTGAGACCCAATATCTGGTGAGAACCTACTTTTTAGTTTGCAGATAGCTGTCTTATTATTGTATCATCACATGCAAAGAGTAGAAAGCAAGCTCTTCTAATAAGGGCATTAATCCACTCATGAAATCTCCAATTTCGTGACATAATTGCTTACCAAAGGCCTCACCTTCCAATATCACAGCTTTGGGGGTTAAGGCTTCAACATATGAATTTCACAGGGACACAAACATTGATAACATTGGGTGAAAGATCTGGTTATTGTATTTGATAATTAGAAATACCCTGATCACAGATGCACATTGGGAACAGAAAGAAAGTGAAGTCGCTCAGTCGTGCCCGACTCTTTGCGACCCCATGGACAGTAGCCTGCACCAAGCTCCTCCATCCATGGGATTTTCAAGGCAAGAGTACTAGAGTGGGTTGCCATTTCCTTCTCCAGGGAATCTTCCCAACCCAGGTATTGAACTCAGGTTCGATTGTAGACAGACGCTTTACCATCTGAGCCACCATGGAAGTCATGGTGGGCTGGGAACAGAGGACCGTAATAAATAAAATCGTTATGTCCAGCTGACTCAGAGCAGAGACACTGTTATCCCAGGCAAGACCTGAGAACTGAGGACTGATAGCAAGTTATTCTAAAAGAAATGCCCAATCAGGCTTCATGGACAGTATATTCTTCTGAAATACAGGGTTAAACATTTCTATCTAGCTCCATATAAGTTTCAAGATTCATAATGAATAGGAAAAAAATGATATTTTGTTTGACTTAAATTAATTCATGGTAAGAAGATTGAGAATATTGTTTAAGGGAAAAAGAATCCTCTGCTTCTAAATGATTAAATTCTACTTTTATACTCCTTTGTTCACCAATAACCAAGTTTCTGATTTAAAATTTGTGATTTTGGGGGAGGAGCCAAGATGGCGGAGGAGTAGGATGGGGAGAACACTTTCTCCCCCACAAATTCATCAAAAGAACATTTAAACGTCGAGTAAATTCCACAAAACAACTTCTGAATGCCGGCAGAGGACATCAGGCACCCAGAAAAGCAACCCAACTCTTCGAAAGGAGGTAGGAAAAAATATTAAAGACAAAAAAAGAGACAAAAGAGGGAGGGACGGAGTTCCGTCCCGGGAAGGGAGTCTTAAAAAGAGAGAAGTTTCCAAACACCAGGAAACCTTCTCACTGCCAAATCTGTGCCAAGCTTTGGAAGCACAGAGGGCAACATAACAGGGAGAAAAAATAAATAAACAACTAAAACTCACAGATTGCGAGCCCTACGGTAACTCCCCCAGCAGAGAAGCAGCACAGATGCCTGCATCCACCATTAGCAAGCGGGGGCTGGGCAGGGAGGCGCGGCGCTGAGAGTAAGGATCTGGCCTGAATACCCTGAGCGCTATCTGAGCGAAATAACTGGGGCTAGCAAACCAGACTGTGGGATATCTACCACGCGAAAAGCCAGCCCTAACCTAAGACACGGCCAGGCCCGCGCATGGAACAAAGGACTGAACAGAGATAGCCAGCTGCAGACCCTCCCCCTCCAGTGACAGGCAGCCAGAGCCGGAAGGGGGCAATCGCAGCCCCAGAGAGACATTATCAATAAAACTGTAAGCAGGCTTCTTTGCTAACTAAAACTTATTGGGGGTCTGGACGGTCAACATCTGCCTGAAAAGGTCCGCCGGTTTTACAGCCAGATAACCGAGTGGCAGGGATGCGATAAGTCGCAGCATTGGCGCTCGCCAAACACCTCATCACCTGAGCTGCTCGGACCTGGGAAGAGCACAAAACGCAGGCCCAACTGAGTCTGCGCCTCTGAGGACTACCCGAGTGCCTGAACCTGAGTGGCTTGGACCTGGGAGGTGCATGAAACCCAGGGCCGGCCTCGGATTGTTCCCGGCGGAACAACCTAGAGCCCGAGCAGTGTGGGCAGGGAGGCTACACACGCCATGAGCGGGGACAGTCCCCGTGTGGCTGAGGCACTGCGAGCTCACGCCAGTGTTATTTGTTTGCAGCATCCCTCCCTACCTCCCCACAGCGCGACTGAACAAGTAAGCCTAAAAAAAAAAAAAAGTTTCCTCCACCGTCCCCTTTGTGTCAGGGCGGAAACCAGATACTGAAGAGACTAGCAAACAGAAGAAGATATAACAGATGGAAACGCCTTGGAAGCTACAGGCAATAGATCAAAACCCTGTGGTTACTACGGACTACATAGGAAGGGGCCTATAGATCTTGAGAAATATAAGTCTGACCAAGGAACTAGCCAAAAATGAACTGAACCCACAACACCCACAACAAAACCAAGAAAGTCCTAGATATATTTTTATTATTTTTACGATCATTTTTTCTTTTTTTTTTAATTAAAAAAAAAAATTTAAGTCCTCTATTGTTCCTTTAATTTTCACTTTTATAACCTATTACTTTGCAAAAAAAAAAAAGACCCTATTTTTTTCTTCTTCAGCAAACTTCATATATATATATATATTTTATAATTTTTTGACCTTGCTTTTTTTTTTTTTTTCTTCTTTTCCTTAACATTGTATTTTTGAAATTCCAAACTCTACTCTAGATTTTTAATTTTAGCTTTTTGGTATATGTTATCAATTTTGTACCTATACTTTTTTTTTTATAATTTCTGTGACTTTTTTTTCTTCTTCTCTGTTTCTTTCTCTTCTTCTTTTATATAACATTGTATATCTGAAATTCCAAACTCTATTCTAGATTTTTAATTTATGCTTTTTGGTATTTGATATCAATTTTGTACCTGTATTTTCTTTATAATTTTTGCAACATTGTTGGTTTTTGTTTGTTTGTTTTCTCTCTTTATTTTTCTTCTTTTTTTTTAACATTGTATTTTTGAAATTCCAAACTCTACTCTAGATTTTTAATTTTTGCTTTTTGGTATTAGTTATCAATTTTGTACCTGTACTTTCTTTATAATTTTCGCGACCTTATTTGTTTTTGTTTGTTCGTTTTTTCTCTCTTTCTTTTCCTTCTTCTTTTCTTTAACATCGTATTTTTGAAATTCCAAACTCTACTCTAGATTTTTAATTTTTGCTTTTATGTATTTGTTACCAATTTTGTACCTTTAAGAACCCAATCTTCAGGACCCATTTTTCACTAGGGAGCGAGATTACTGGCTTGACTGCTCTCTCTCCCTTTGGACTCTCCTTTTTCTCCACCAGGTCGCCTGTGTCTCCTCCCTAACCCCTCTCTACTCTAACCAACTCTGTGAATTTCTGTGTGTTCCAGACGGTGGAGAACACTTAGGGAACGGATTACTGGCTGGATCTGTCTCCCTCCTTTTCATTCCCCCCTTTTATTCTTCTGGCCACCTCTGTCACCTTCCTCCTTCTTCTCTTCTCTGTATAACTCCGTGAACATCTCTAAGTGGTCCAGTTGTGGAGTGCACATAAGGAAGTGATTACTGGCTAGCCCACTCTCTCCACTATTGATTCCACCTCATCTCATTTGGGTCACCTCTAACTCACTCCTCCCTCTTCTCTTCTCCATGTAACCCTGTGAACCTCTCTGAGTGACCCTCACTGTAGAGAAACTTTTCATCTTTAATGTAGATGTTTTATCAATGGTGCTGTATAGAAGGAGAAGTTTTGAAACTACTGTAAACATAAGACCGATAACCAGAAGCAGGAGACTTAAGTCCAAACCCTGACTCCAGGGAACTCCTGACTCCAAGGAACATTAATTGACAGGAGCTCATCAAATGCCTCCATACCGACACTGAAACCAAGCACCACACAAGGGCCAATAAGTTCCAGGGCAAGACATACCAAGCAAATTCTCCAGCAACAAAGGAACACAGCCCTGAGCTTCAAGATACAGGCTGCCCAAGTCAACCCAAAACTATAGACATCTCATAACTCATTACTGGACATTTCACTGCACTCCAGGGAGAAGAAATACAGCTCCACCGACCACAACACCGACACAAGCTTCCCTAACCAGGAAACCTTGACAAGCCACCTGTACAAACCCACACAGTGAGGAAACAATAAAGAGAACTCCACAAACTGCCAGAATACAGAAAGGACACCCCAAACTCAGCAATTTAAACAAGATGAAGAGACAGAGGAATACTCAGCAGGTAAAGGAACAGGATAAATGCCCACCAAACCAAACAAAAGAGGAAGAGATAGGGAATCTACCTGATAAAGAATTCCGAATAATGATTGTGAAATTGATCCAAAATCTTGAAATTAAAATGGAATCACAGATAAATAGCCTGGAGATAAGGATTGAGAAGATGCAAGAAAGGCTTAACAAGGACCTAGAAGAAATAAAAAAGAGTCAATATATAATGAATAATGCAATAAATGAAATTAAAAACACTCTGGAGGCAACAAATAGTAGAATAACAGAGGCAGAAGATAGGATTAGTGAATTAGAAGATAGAATGGTAGAAATAAATGAATCAGAGAAAATAAAAGAAAAACGAATTAAAAGAAATGAGGACAATCTCAGAGACCTCCAGGACAATATTAAACGCTACAACATTCGAACCATAGGGGTTCCAGAAGAAGAAGACAAAAAGAAAGACCATGAGAAAATACTTGAGGAGATAATAGTTGAAAACTTCCCTAAATGGGGAAGGAAATAATCACCCAAGTCCAAGAAACCCAGAGAGTCCCAAACAGGATAAATCCAAGGTGAAACACCCCAAGACACATATTAATCAAATTAACAAAGATCAAACACAAAGAACAAATATTAAAAGCAGCAAGGGAAAAACAACAAATAACACACAAGGGAATTCCCATAAGGATAACAGCTGATCTTTCAATAGAAACTCTTCAAGCCAGGAGGGAATGGCAAGACATACTTAAAGTGATGAAAGAAAATAACCTACAGCCCAGATTATTGTACCCAGCAAGAATCTCATTCAAGTATGAAGGAGAAATCAAAAGCTTTTCAGACAAGCAAAAGCTGAGAGAATTCTGCACCACCAAACCAGCTCTCCAACAAATACTAAAGGATATTCTCTAGACAGGAAACACAAAAACAGTGTATAAACTCGAACCCAAAACAATAAAGTAAATGGCAACGGGATCATACTTATCAGTAATTACTTTAAACGTAAATGGGTTGAATGCCCCAACCAAAAGACAAAGACTGGCTGAATGGATACAAAAACAAGACCCCTACATATGTTGTCTACAAGAGACCCACCTTAAAACAGGGGACACATACAGACTGAAAGTGAAGGGCTGGAAAAAGATTTTCCATGCAAATAGGGACCAAAAGAAAGCAGGAGTAGCAATACTCATATCAGATAAAATAGACTTTAAAACAAAGGCTGTGAAAAGAGACAAAGAAGGTCACTACATAATGATCAAAGGATCAATCCAAGAAGAAGATATAACAATTATAAATATATATGCACCCAACACGGGAGCACCGCAGTATGTAAGACAAATGCTAACAAGTATGAAAGGAGAAATTAACTATAACACAATAATACTGGGAGACTTTAATACCCCACTCACACCTATGGATAGATCAACTAAACAGAAAATTAACAAGGAAACACAAACTTTAAACGATACAATAGACCAGTTAGACCTAATTGATATCTATAGGACATTTCACCCCAAAACAATGAATTTCACCTTTTTCTCAAGCGCACATGGAACCTTCTCCAGGATAGATCACATCCTGGGCCATAAAGCTAGCCTTGGTAAATTCAAAAAAATTGAAATCATTCCAAGCATCTTTTCTGACCACAATGCAGTAAGATTAGATCTCAATTACAGGAGAAAAACTATTAAAAATTCCAACATATGGAGGCTGAACAACACGCTGCTGAATAACCAACAAATCACAGAAGAAATCAAAAAAGAAATCAAGATTTGCATAGAAACGAATGAAAATGAAAACACAACAACCCAAAACATGTGGGACATGGTAAAAGCAGTCCTAAGGGGAAAGTTCATAGCAATACAGGCACACCTCAAGAAACAAGAAAAAAGTCAAATAAATAACCTAACTCTACACCTAAAGCAACTAGAAAAGGAAGAAATGAAGACCCCCAGGGTTAGTAGAAGGAAAGAAATATTAAAAATTAGAGCAGAAGTAAATGCAAAAGAAACAAAAGAGACCATAGCAAAATCAACAAAACCAAAAGCTTGTTCTTTGAAAGGATAAATAAAATTGACAAACCATTAGCCAGACACATCAAGAAACAAAGGGAGAAAAATCAAATCAACAAAATTAGAAACGAAAATGGAGAGATCACAACAGACAACACAGAAATACAAAGGATCATAAGAGACTACTATCAATAATTATATGCCAATAAAATGGACAACGTGGAAGAAATGGACAAATTCTTAGAAAAGTACAACTTTCCAAAACTCGACCAGGAAGAAATAGAAAATCTTAACAGGCCCATCACAAGCATGGAAATTGAAACTGTAATAAAAAATCTTCCAGCAAACAAAAGCCCCGGTCCAGACAGCTTCACAGCTGAATTCTACCAAAAATTTAGAGAAGAGCTAACACCTATCCTGCTCAAACTCTTCCAGAAAATTGCAGAGGAAGGTCAACTTCCAAAGTCATTCTATGAGGCCACCATCACCCTAATACCAAAACCTGACAAAGATCCCACAAAAAAAGAAAACTACAGGCCAATATCACTGATGAACATAGATGCAAAAATCCTTAACAAAATTCTAGCAATCAGAATCCAACAACACATTAAAAAGATCATACACCATGATCAAGTGGGCTTTATCCCAGGGATGCAAGGATTCTTCAATATCCACAATCAATCAATGTAATACACCACATTAACAAATTTAAAAATAAAAACCATATGATTATCTCAATAGATGCAGAGAAAGCCTTTGACAAAATTCAACATCCATTTATGATAAAAACTCTCCAGAAAGCAGGAATAGAAGGAACATACCTCAACATAATAAAAGCTATATATGACAAACCCACAGCAAACATTATCCTCAATGGTGAAAAACTGAAAGCATTTCCTCTAAAGTCAGGAACCAGACAAGGGTGCCCACTTTCACCATTACTATTCAACATAGTTTTGGAAGTTTTGGCCACAGCAATCAGAGCAGAAAAAGAAATAAATGGAATCCAAATTGGAAAAGAAGAAGTAAAACTCTCACTATTTGCAGATGACATGATCCTCTACATAGAAAACCCTAAAGACTCCACCAGAAAATTACTAGAAATAATCAATGACTATAGTAAAGTTGCCAGATATAAAATCAACACACAAAAAATCCCTTGCATTCCTGTACACTAATAATGAGAAAACAGAGAGAGAAATTAAGGAAACAATTCCATTCACCATTGCAACGGAAAGAATAAAATACTTAGGAATATATCTACCTAAACAAACTAAAGACCTATATATAGAAAACTATAAAACACTGGTGAAAGAAATCAAAGAGGACACTAATAGATGGGGAAATATACCATGTTCATGGATTGGAAGAATCAATATAGTGAAAATGAGTATACTACCCAAAGCAATTTATAGATTCAATGCAATCCCTATCAAGCTACCAACAGTATTCTTCCCAGAACTAGAACAAATAATGTCACAATTTGTATGGAAATACAAAAAACCTCGAATAGCCAAAGCGATCTTGAGAAAGAAGAATGGAACTGGAGGAATCAACCTACCTGACTTCAGGCTCTACTACAAAGCCACAGTTATCAAGACAGTATGGTACTGGCACAAAGACAGAAATATAGATCAATGGAACAAAATAGAAAGCCCAGAGATAAATCCACGCACATATGGACACCTTATCTTTGACAAAGGAGGCAAGAATATACAATGGATAAAGACAATCTCTTTAACAAGTGGTGCTGGGAAATCTGGTCAACCACTTGTAAAAGAATGAAACTAGACCACTTTCTAACACCATACACAAAAATAAACTCAAAATGGATTAAAGATCTCAATGTAAGACCAGAAACTATAAAACTCCTAGAGGAGAACATAGGCAAAACACTCTCTGACACACATCACAGCAGGATCCTCTATGATCCACCTCCCAGAATATTGGAAATAAAAGCAAAAATGAACAAATGGGACCTAATTAAACTTAAAAGCTTCTGCACATCAAAGGAAACTATTAGCAAGGTGAAAAGACAGCCTTCAGAATGGGAGAAAATAATAGCAAATGGAGCAACTGACAAACAAGTAATCTCAAAAATATACAAGCAACTCCTACAGCTCAACTCCAGAAAAATAAACGACCCAATCAAAAAATGGGCCAAAGATCTAAATAGACATTTCTCCAAAGAAGACATACAGATGGCTAACAAACATATGAAAAGATGCTCAACATCACTCATTATCAGAGAAATGCAAATCAAAACCACTATGAGGTACCATTTCACACCAGTCAGAATGGCTGCGATCCAAAAGTCTACAAATAGTAAATGCTGGAGAGGGTGTGGAGAAAAGGGAACCCTCTTACACTGTTGGTGGGAATGCAAACTAGTACAGCCACTATGGAGAACAGTGTGGAGATTCCTTAAAAAACTGGAAATAGAACTGCCTTATGATCCAGCAATCCCACTGCTGGGCATACTCACTGAGGAAACCAGAAGGGAAAGAGACACGTGTACCCCAATGTTCATCGCAGCACTGTTTATAATAGCCAGGACATGGAAGCAACCTAGATGCCCATCAGCAGATGAATGGATAAGAAAGCTGTGGTATATATACACAATGGAGTATTACTCAGCCATTAAAAAGAATACATTTGAATCAGTTCTAATGAGGTGGATGAAACTGGAGCCTATTATACAGAGTGAAGTAAGCCAGAAGGAAAAACATCAATACAGTATACTAAAGCATGTATATGGAATTTAGAAAGATGGTAACAATAACCCTGTGTATGAGACAGCAAAAGAGACACTGATGTATAGAGCAGTCTTATGGACTCTGTGGGAGAGGGAGAGGGTGGGAAGATTTGGGAGAATGACATTGAAACATGTAAAATATCATGTAAGAAACAAGTTGCCAGTCCAGGTTCGATGCACGATACTGGATGCTTGGGGCTAGTGCACTGGGATGACCCAGAGGGATGGTATGGGGAGGGAGGAGGGAGGAGGGTTCAGGATGGGGAACGCATGTATACCTGTGGCAGATTCATTTTGATATTTGGCAAAACTAATACAATTATGTAAAGTTTAAAAATAAAATAAAATTTAAAAAAATAAAATAAAATTTGTGATTTTACATGTAAATATTACTGAATTGTGTGATAGGTTTAATATTTTTTAATAATGGTTTTTTAAATGTCTAAATTAAAAAGAAAAATCACAAGGCCCCTTTGGCCAATGGTCTTATCAAACAGTACTTATGTGTACCACCACCACCCCACCACTCTCAGCTTCCCTTTAATTCACAAGTTACATTTCCACCTACTTTTGTTAATTATAAGTATGAGGTACACATTACCATGTAATTTTGAGTGAAAGTAATTCTAACTTTTTACGAGCAAAATATGTAAAACATTATGTTAAAACTGAGACTTGCCATATTTATGATAAGTAAACATGTGCATTTACCTTAATCAGTATGCCTGAATCCCTGTTCCTCTCTCTCATATTAGAAATAAGGAATAATATAAAATTGCCTCTAATTAGTTGCAGATTTTTTGCCTAATCTTTTCTAATTTCTCAGTCAGATTACTCCCTCCTTCCCTTTTCACCCACATACTCTTATCTCATAAGTTTTACTTTATTTAACAATAAGTTTAGTATGTGACAGGTATCAGCATGATAATAGACACTAGGTATATAAAAAATAAAAAATAAAGAACAAAACACATATACATGCCTCAAGAAACATAATCCTATAGAAAATATATTCAAATGAAAGTAATTTGTGCATTAGTTATTTATCTTCTTAACAACAAATAACAGTGTCTAGTACAGTATCTATCAGTGTGCTGGAGATGGGGTCAAAACGAATAATTATTGTCTATGACATCATGGTGCTCATGATCTAGTTGGAGTGATGGTGATAGATAACAAATAGATAAAAAGTAATGTGTATTAAGATTGAGTGAAGCTTCATGAAGGTAAGTAGTATGCTCTAAAAACAAGTGAGAGATCCACTCAGAGATGGAAATCAAAAGGATCAAGAAGGGACAAAATCTAAAGGCAATCAGGAGAGCCAAGAGAAAAGAGATAGTTATATATTCAAAATTGAGTCTGATGAAAAAGGAGAAGCTGGGAGATTCCTATTTTTAAGGACCATTCATTAAGAAAGTTTCACTGAAACCTTGAAAGTGTATGAGAGAAAACAATGTGTAAGTTTTCCTAGGTAATAAGTCAAATATAGAAGATTAAATACGAATCTAAGGCTATAGTCCACATTTGGAGGCAGGGAAGACAAAGCTACTAAGAGATAGATTAAAACAACATTGAAAGAAGGAGATTCTGAATATTAATGTTCCATGAGAGCCAGTAGGGAACTTTGACAACACAGTGGATTCAGAGATTAAGTGGACAATGATGTCTTTGGAGGGAAGAGTTATAATTGATAAGTAGATATAGAATTCAGTTTCAAGCATTAGCAGGAGGAAAAGTAAACTTTTTTCCCTCTATATTCACTTTTTTCATTCAACAAGGGAAAAGTCACTGCACTAATTGTTCATAATCAGAATTATGATCTGATCATCTCTACTGATAGGCAGACTCATTCTACTTCAAAGTTTTAATCTCTTCCACTCCATAAATTAAGATTGTCCACTTGAATGAGTGTACCCTCTTAAGAAATGGCTATTTTTCTTCTCCTCATAAACAGATACCACATAAAATAAATTATCACCACTCAAGATTCAAAGGATAGCTATTATTAAAATTAGATTTATGGAGGCAATGAAGGGTTCTGTTTCTCTTTGAGCCTAAGCTATTTGCTCTACCACAGTTGATTAAAAGATATAAGAAATCATGATTAAGAGTGATCAGCCAGGTATTAATTTGCTGTTTTGCATTATCATTTTTGCAATATATTTTGACAATTCAGGATCTATGAATATCCTACAAGATTTGAGGGTTCCTGAGTCAAACACAGTCAAAGTATTACCAAAACTCCTAATAGTAGAATGAGTAATAAGCAACTAAAGATTCTGAAAGTATACTATTTCATTATTGACTATATGGTATTTTTATTTCTAGAATTTCTATTCGGTTCTATTTATACTTTATATTGGCCTGGCATGCTGCGATTCATGGGGTCGCAAAGAGTCGGACACGACTGAGTGACTGAACTGAACTGAACTGAACCAATACTTTATATTTCTCTACTTAGACTTCCTAATTTTTAATTTAGTGTGAGCATGTTTTCCTTTATGACCTTTAGTACAGTTATCAAAAATAAAAATAAAAAATTGTGCTCAGTTATGTTCAATTCTTTGTAACCCCATGGACTGTAGCCATTAGTCTCCTCTGTCCATGAGGTTTTCCAGGCAAGAATATTGAAGTAGGTTGCCGTTTTCTTCAGGGAATATTCCTAACCTAAGAATCAAACCCCTGTCTCCTGTGGTTCCTGCAATGTAGGTGTATTCTTTACCACTGAGCCCAGGAAAGCCCTACAGTTATCATAGCTTCTTTAAAATATGTGCTTATTGTTACATCTGGGTCATTCCAGAGCTGATCTGTTAGTTTCAGGTTGGTAAATTGTAGAGACTAGACTCTGTTATATTCCTCTGGAGAATATTGCCTTTTTGTTTTAATTTGGTTTTTGCTTTGTAGTTTCCTTGGCATACTTAAATAGAAAACTCTGTCTCTTGCTTAACATCTCAAATCTTAGTTCAGATCTTTTGTCCTTAGCTAGCTTACTTGTAGTCTTTTCCATCCATATATCAAGGGTCAGCCAAAGATTTGGACAGAGTTTATATACAAAACTTGGATCTTCTTACTGGCTCTCTCCTTTCCAGGATGCCCCTGTCACTTTTCAGCAACAGTGATTGCTTTGAACTCTGTCTTCTAATTCTTCAGGTTAACTGCCTCAAACGTCTCCAAATTCAGATAATTTCTAGATTCTTCATCATTGTGACAGTGATATTCTGAACCCAACGTAATTTAACTGACCTCATTTAAACATAGTTCTTAAGAAAGCTTCTCATGAGTACAAAACATAATAAGACTATTATCTCCCTTATCCTAGACAGAATATTTTACTTCATGGTGCTCAATTCATATTTTAGTAGCCATTGGCTCCTTTTAAGCTTCAGACTAATTAAAATCTAATTATAGAAAAATATTCAAAAATAAAATGGGCATTCAAGAAGTAATTAATCAGATAAAATCAAGTGAATGAAAAGATCTTAGCAAGCTGTCATATTTTGTACAAAGGGAACATTTTCTACATGAGTAATGGAGACATTATCATTCCCTACAAACACAATTTATAACATCAAATTTCTGGTAGGGAGATGTCCATTACAGACCTCAGCGGTACATTGTATTTTGTGATGCATATCTTAGTTTCCCTATTAACTCATTCCCAGAGATGGAAAAGACCAACTTGAAGAACAAAGCTTCCTAAGATACTTCTTGATGCCATGTATTTTAGAGCAGCTTCACCACATATTCACAATCAATTATATGCTATCTTACATAACCCTCTAATGGTCGGTGAGGGAGAAAAAATTCCATTCTGATTTGAATGTATCTTTTTCCATTAAGTTTTATTTGTCAATACAAGTGTAACATGAATGCACTTCACCCTAAAAGAGGGCAATATTCAGTAAGTGTAGTGGGCAAATTTTACAATTACTTACCTCACTTTCAACAAATGCGCCTATGTCTAGTTCTGATAACATAAGAAGCACATAAAACAATTGTTCTCTGTGTAAAGAACACAGCACTCTTCATTACAAAGTTTAGTAAATTATAAAACTTAGAAGGTTCAGATTTGTATATGTCAGGTTGATTACTTTTTCACTTTTTATCCATCTCAGACTAAATAAT
This sequence comes from Bos taurus, assembly GCF_002263795.3. NCBI lineage: Eukaryota > Metazoa > Chordata > Mammalia > Artiodactyla > Bovidae > Bos > Bos taurus. The sequence continues at coordinate 16,646,921 of NC_037338.1, read as the reverse complement.
TCCTATCCTTCCATCTTTTTCTAACATTATATTTTAATTTTCTCAGCATGTCTGCTGTGTTTAGTTGCTCAATCGTGTCTGACTCTTTGCGACCCCATGGACTGTAGCCCACCAGGCTCCTCTGTCCATGAGGATTCTCCAGGCAAGAATACTGGAGTGGGTTGCCATGACCTTCTCCAGGGTATGTTCCCAACCCAGGGATCAAACCCAGGTCTCCAGCATAGTAGGCAGATTCTTTACCATTTGAGCCACTGGGGAAGCCCCTTCATAGAATGCCTCATGTCTAAATTTCTTAAATATTTAGCATTATGGTGTCAAAGTGGGCACAGGACTCCAACAACAGGTGTTTGATAAGTGCTGGCTTTTCTAAGAGAATTATCACACTGGGCTTACATATTGTTCTGGAGTCCACGAATCCCAATTTTAGGTTCACCTGTAAATGAAAGGAATTTAAGAATTTCTATTTCTTCCAGTAGGAAGGAAGATCAATGAAAATATTTCACAATCACTTTGCTTCCATAACTGGCTGAAGTAAAATATTTGCCTTAACAATATTTATAAGAAGCAGCACCATTTCAGAAAATTTATATGTAAACATAAAAATTCCTAAGAGGTCCATATGCCTAAAGCACTGAACATTTGCACAATGATTTCAGACTCTGTATTGGAGACTAACCTTACATTTTGATCATCATGTAGCAATTCTTATGATATTACAGGAGAGGGAAAAAAACCCAATAAGTCATTCCAATAAATTATGAGAAATATATGTTTTATTCACTAAAAGAAAAATACTATTTTTGTACATACAAAATATTCTTTGGGAAGCACTTAGGATAAAACCAATTATGTACAGCCAAAAAATACGGTTGGAAAATAAGAAAAAAGATAATGATAAATAAATAAAAAATACATTTTTGCCTATCATGTCTAAGCTGAGTCTATCAACAGGTAATAATCCAACTGAGAAAATAAATTATTGTTTTAATAAGACACAGTCACTGACTTGAGTGGCCAAATTTGACTGTCTATGACCCAATGTGGCAATGATTTAACAAAACCTCTTTCCCTACTTCATGAGAACTTGACCTTTGATTTACTCCCTATTTTGTTTCTCTACGGACCAGATAAAGGTAGAATGCCAACTCTGTCATAAGACAATACTGATTGTGGTAAAATGATCCCTGATTGATAGACCTCATCTGGACTGGGAGGAATTGCAAAGAAGTACTACTCATTCCTGATGAGGACATCCCATGCAGACACATGATTTGGGTTTCCCTAAGAATGATGACTGTTATGTCCAGACATGGTTCTTTAATTGCCCCTGGAAGCAATGCCCATGAGATAAAATGAAATATTTGGACTCTCTGGAACATGAGACATCTAAGTAAGGGAGGTTCTGGCAGTTATCCAACATGAATCTGTACCTGAGCTATCATCTAGAAGGAGGTAACTTCCAGCTGGCTGCATGAAATGTTACAAGGACCCCTATAGACATATCTAACTTTGCTCTGTTAGCAAGATATGGTTCCTTTCTTACATCTTCTTTAGTAGACTGATGTGAAATATGGTTTATGGTAGTCTTGTGGTCTGCATGTTTGTTTATGCAAACTTTAAAACACATACACATTTAATCACTGCACATTGGAATATGTTATAGATATAATGTGCTCAGGATGTAAGCTTTAAATAAATATGCCATATAAAAAGATCTGGGGGAGAAGGAGCCAAGATGGCGGAGGAGTAGGATGGGGAGAACACTTTCTCCCCCACAAATTCATCAAAAGAGCATTTAAACGTCGAGTAAATTCCACAAAACAACTTCTAAATGCCGGCAGAGGACATCAGGCACCCAGAAAAGCAATCCAACTCTTCGAAAGGAGGTAGGAAAAAATATAAAAGACAAAAAAAGAGACAAAAGAGGGAGGGACGGAGTTCCGTCCCGGGAAGGGAGTCTTAAAAAGAGAGAAGTTTCCAAACACCAGGAAACCTTCTCACTGCCGAATCTGTGCCGAGCTTTGGAAGCACAGAGGGCAACATAACAGGGAGAAAAAATAAATAAACAATTAAAACTCGCAGATTGCGAGCCCTACGGTAACTCCCCCAGCGGAGAAGCAGCGCAGACGCCTGCAGGCGCCATTAGCAAGCGGGGGCTGGGCAGGGAAGCGCAGCGCGGGCTGCATCGCTTAGAGTAAGAATCTGGCCTGAATACCCTGAGCACTATCTGAGCGAAATAATTTGGGCTAGCAAACCAGACTGTGGGATATCTACCACGCGAAAAGCCAGCCCTAACCTAAGACCGCCAGGCCCACGCACGGAACAAAGGACTGAACAGAGATAGCCAGCTGCAGACCTTTCCGCTCCAGTGACAGGCAGCCAGAGCCGGAAGGGGGCAATCGCAGCCCCAGAGAGACATTATCTATAAAACTGTAAGCAGGCTTCTTTGCTAACTAAAACTTCTTGGGGGTCTGGACGGTTAACATCTGCCTGAGAAGGTGCGCCGGTTTTACACCCAGATAACCGAGTGGCAGGGAGGCGATAAGTCGCAGCATTGGCGCTCGCCAAACACCTCATCACTTGAGCTGCTCGGACCTGGGAAGAGCACAAAACTCAGGCCCAACTGAGTCTGTGCCTCTGAGGACTACCCGAGTGCCTGAACCTGAGCGGCTTGGACCTGGGAGGTACATGCAACCCAGGGCCAGCCTCGGATTGTTCCCGGCGGAACAACCTAGAGCCCGAGCAATGTGGGCAGGAGCTACACGCACCGTGAGCGGGGGCAGACCCAGTGTGGCTGAGGCACTGCGAGCGCACGCCAGTGTTATTTGTTTGCAGCATCCCTCCCTCCCTCCCCACAGCGCGACTGAACAAAGAGAAGAAATACAGCTCCACCCATCAGAACACTGACACAAGCTTCCCTAACCAGGAAACCTTGACAAGCCACCTGTACAAACCCACACACAGCGAGGAAAAGCCACAATAAAGAGAACTCCACAAACTGCCAGAATACAGAAAGGAAACCCCAAACTCAGCAATTTAAACAAGATGAAGAGACAGAGGAATAGCCAGCAGATAAAGGAACAGGATAAATGCCCACCAAACCAAACAAAAGAGGAAGAGATAGGAAATCTACCTGATAAAGAATTCCGAATAATGATAGTGAAATTGATCCAAAATCTTGAAATTAAAATGGAATCACAGATAAATAGCTTGGAGACAAGGATTGAGAAGATGCAAGAAAGGTTTAACAAGGACCTAGAAGAAATAAAAAAGAGTCAATATATAATGAATAATGCAATAAATGAAATTAAAAACACTCTGGAGGCAACAAATAGTAGAATAACAGAGGCAGAAGATAGGATTAGTGAATTAGAAGATAGAATGGTAGAAATAAATGAATCAGAGAAAATAAAAGAAAAACGAATTAAAAGAAATGAGGACAATCTCAGAGACCTCCAGGACAATATTAAACGCTACAACATTCGAATCATAGGGGTTCCAGAAGAAGAAGGCAAAAAGAAAGACCATGAGAAAATACTTGAGGAAATAATAGTTGAAAACTTCCCTAAACTGGGGAAGGAAATAATCACCCAAGTCCAAGAAACCCAGAGAATCCCAAACAGGATAAACCCAAGGCGAAACACCCCAAGACACATATTAATCAAATTAACAAAGATCAAACACAAAGAACAAATATTAAAAGCAGCAAAGGAAAAACAACAAATAACACACAAGGGAATTCCCATAAGGATAACAGCTGATCTTTCAATAGAAACTCTTCAAGCCAGGAGGGAATGGCAAGACATACTTAAAGTGACGAAAGAAAATAACCTACAGCCCAGATTATTGTACCCAGCAAGGATTTCATTCAAGTATGAAGGAGAAATCAAAAGCTTCTCAGACAAGCAAAAGCTGAGAGAATTCTGCACCACCAAACCAGCTCTCCAACAAATACTAAAGGATATTCTCTAGACAGGAAACACAAAAATGGTGTATAAATTCGAACCCCAAACAATAAAGTAAATGGCAACGGGATCATACTTATCAGTAATTACCTTAAACGTAAATGGGTTGAATGCCCCAACCAAAAGACAAAGACTGGCTGAATGGATACAAAAACAAGACCCCTACATATGTTGTCTACAGGAGACCCATCTCAAAACAGGGGACACATACAGACTGAAAGTGAAGGGCTGGAAAAAGATTTTCCAATAGGGACCAAAAGAAAGCAGGAGTAGCAATACTCATATCAAATAAAATAGACTTTAAAACAAAGGCTGTGAAAAGAGACAAAGAAGGTCACTACATAATGATCAAAGGATCAATCCAAGAAGAAGATATAACAATTATAAATATATATGCACCCAACACGGGAGCACCGCAGTATGTAAGACAAATGCTAACAAGTATGAAAGGAGAAATTAACAATAACACAATAATAGTGGGAGACTTTAATACCCCACTCACACCTATGGATAGATCAACTAAACAGAAAATTAACAAGGAAACACAAACTTTAAACGATACAATAGACCAGTTAGACCTAATTGATATCTATAGGACATTTCACCCCAAAACAATGAATTTCACCTTTTTCTCAAGCGCACATGGAACCTTCTCCAGGATAGATCACATCCTGGGCCATAAAGCTAGCCTTGGTAAATTCAAAAAAATTGAAATCATTCCAAGCATCTTTTCTGACCACAATGCAGTAAGACTAGATCTCAATTACAGGAGAAAAACTATTAAAAATTCCAACATATGGAGGCTGAACAACACGCTGCTGAATAACCAACAAATCACAGAAGAAATCAAAAAAGAAATCAAAATTTGCATAGAAACGAATGAAAATGAAAACACAACAACCCAAAACCTGTGGGACACGGTAAAAGCAGTCCTAAGAGGAAAGTTCATAGCAATACAGGCACACCTCAAGAAACAAGAAAAAAGTCAAATAAATAACCTAACTCTACACCTAAAGCAACTAGAAAAGGAAGAAATGAAGACCCCCAGGGTTAGTAGAAGGAAAGAAATCTTAAAAACTAGAGCAGAAATAAATGCAAAAGAAACAAAAGAGACCATAGCAAAAATCAACAAAGCCAAAAGCTTGTTCTTTGAAAGGATAAATAAAATTGACAAACCATTAGCCAGACTCATCAAGAAACAAAGGGAGAAAAATCAAATCAACAAAATTAGAAACGAAAATGGAGAGATCACAACAGACAACACAGAAATACAAAGGATCATAAGAGACTACTATCAACAATTATATGCCAATAAAATGGACAACGTGGAAGAAATGGACAAATTCTTAGAAAAGTACAACTTTCCAAAACTCGACCGGGAAGAAATAGAAAATCTTAACAGACCCATCACAAGCACGGAAATTGAAACTGTAATAAAAAATCTTCCAGCAAACAAAAGCCCAGGTCCAGACGGCTTCACAGCTGAATTCTACCAAAAATTTAGAGAAGAGCTAACACCTATCCTGCTCAAACTCTTCCAGAAAATTGCAGAGGAAGGTCAACTTCCAAAGTCATTCTATGAGGCCACCATCACCCTAATACCAAAACCTGACAAAGATCCCACAAAAAAAGAAAACTACAGGCCAATATCACTGATGAACATAGATGCAAAAATCCTTAACAAAATTCTAGCAATCAGAATCCAACAACACATTAAAAAGATCATACACCACGACCAAGTGGACTTTATCCCAGGGATGCAACGATTCTTCAATATCCGCAAATCAATCAATGTAATACACCACATTAACAAATTGAAAAACAAAAACCATATGATTATCTCAATAGATGCAGAGAAAGCCTTTGACAAAATTCAACACCCATTTATGATAAAAACTCTCCAGAAAGCAGGAATAGAAGGAACATACCTCAACATAATAAAAGCTATATATGATAAACCTACAGCAAACATTATCCTCAATGGTGAAAAATTGAAAGCATTTCCTCTAAAGTCAGGAACAAGACAAGGGTGCCCACTTTCACCATTACTATTCAACATAGTTTTGGAAGTTTTGGCCACAGCAATCAGAGCAGAAAAAGAAATAAAAGGAATCCAAATTGGAAAAGAAGAAGTAAAACTCTCACTGTTTGCAGATGACATGATCCTCTACATAGAAAACCCTAAAGACTCCACCAGAAAATAACTAGAACTAATCAAAGATTATAGTAAAGTTGCAGGATATAAAATCAACACACAGAAATCCCTTGCATTCCTATACACTAATAATAGAAAACAGAAAGAGAAATTAAGGAAACAATTCCATTCACCATTGCAACGAAAAGAATAAAATACTTAGGAATATATCTACCTAAAGAAACTAAAGACCTATATATAGAAAACTATAAAACACTGGTGAAAGAAATCAAAGAGGACACTAATAGATGGAGAAATATACCATGTTCATGGATTGGAAGAATCAATATAGTGAAAATGAGTATACTACCCAAAGCAATTTATAGATTCAATGCAATCCCTATCAAGCTACCAACAGTATTCTTCACAGAGCTAGAACAAATAATTTCACAATTTGTATGGAAATACAAAAAACCTCGAATAGCCAAAGCGATCTTGAGAAAGAAAAATGGAACTGGAGGAATCAACCTACCTGACTTCAGGCTCTACTACAAAGCCACAGTTATCAAGACAGTATGGTACTGGCACAAAGATAGAAATATAGATCAATGGAACAAAATAGAAAGCCCAGAGATAAATCCACGCACATATGGACACCTTATCTTTGACAAAGGAGGCAAGAATATACAATGGATTAAAGACAATCTCTTTAACAAGTGGTGCTGGGAAATCTGGTCAACCACTTGTAAAAGAATGAAACTAGAACACTTTCTAACACCATATACAAAAATAAACTCAAAATGGATTAAAGATCTCAACGTAAGACCAGAAACTATAAAACTCCTAGAGGAGAACATAGGCAAAACACTCTCTGACACACATCACAGCAGGATCCTCTATGATCCACCTCCCAGAATATTGGAAATAAAAGCAAAAATGAACAAATGGGACCTAATTAAACTTAAAAGCTTCTGCACATCAAAGGAAACTATTAGCAAGGTGAAAAGACAGCCTTCAGAATGGGAGAAAATAATAGCAAATGAAGCAACCGACAAACAACTAATCTCAAAAATATACAAGCAACTCCTACAGCTCAACTCCAGAAAAATAAATGACCCAATCAAAAAATGGGCCAAAGATCTAAATAGACATTTCTCCAAAGAAGACATACAGATGGCTAACAAACATATGAAAAGATGCTCAACATCACTCATTATCAGAGAAATGCAAATCAAAACCACTATGAGGTACCATTTCACACCAGTCAGAATGGCTGCGATCCAAAAGTCTACAAATAATAAATGCTGGAGAGGGTGTGGAGAAAAGGGAACCCTCTTACACTGTTGGTGGGAATACAAACTAGTACAGCCACTATGGAGAACAGTGTGGAGATTCCTTAAAAAACTGGAAATAGAACTGCCTTATGATCCAGCAATCCCACTGCTGGGCATACACACTGAGGAAACCAGAAGGGAAAGAGACACGTGTACCCCAATGTTCATCGCAGCACTGTTTGTAATAGCCAGGACATGGAAGCAACCTAGATGTCCATCAGCAGATGAATGGATAAGAAAGCGGTGGTACATATACACAATGGAGTATTACTCAGCCATTAAAAAGAATACATTTGGATCAGTTCTAATGAGGTGGATGAAACTGGAGCCTATCATACAGAGTGAAGTAAGCCAGAAGGAAAAACACCAATACAGTATACTAACGCATATATATGGAATTTAGAAAGATGGTAACGATAACCCTGTATACGAGACAGCAAAAGAGACACTGATGTATAGAACAGTCTTATGGACTTTGTGGGAGAGGGAGAGGGTGGGAAGATTTGGGAGAATGGCATTGAAACATGTGAAACGTCATGTATGAAATGAGATGCCAGTCCAGGTTCAATGCACGATGCTGGATGCTTGGGGCTGGTGCACTGGGACGACCCAGAGGGATGGTGTGGGGAGGGAGGAGGGAGGAGGGTTTAAAAAAAAAAAAAAAAGAGTAACATGGAAATTTACATTACCATATGTAAAATAGATAGCCAATGGGAATTTGCTGTATGGCTAAGGAAACTCAAACAGGCTCTGTATCAACCTAGACGGGTGGGATGCGGAGGGAGATGGGAGTGAGGTTCTAAAGGGAGAGGATATATGTATACCTATGGCTGATTTATGTTCAGGTTTGACAGAAAACAACAAAATTCTGTAAAGCAATTATCCTTCAATTAAAAAATTAAAAAAAAAAAAAAAGATCTGATATATATTTTCTCTATGTTTGTATCAGTTATCACCTGTAACATACCAACTGTGGATTCATTGTCTTTAGAGAAAAGAAATATAAACAATATCAGCTAAAACTGGTTTTCTTTTTATGATGACCACACATCTACAACTAAACAATGTCAAGGATAAACTATTCTTCCCCAGAGGGGAAAACTGATTCCCACTTCCATACCTTTGTACACAGTATGAATACATCATTCAGCTTTCATGGGGATATATGTGTTTTTGTGTATATGTGTGTGTGTGTTAGTTGTTCAGTCATATCTGACTCTTTGTGACCCCATGGACATAGCCTGCCTGGCTCCTCTGTGCATGGAATGCTCCATGCAAGAATACGGAGTGGGTAGCCATTGTCTTCTCCAGGGGATCCTCCCAACCCATGGATCAAACCCAGGTTTCCTGCATTGCAGGCAGATTCTTTACCATTTGAGCCACCAGGGAAGCCCATATATACATATTCAAGGTGTAGGTAGGCTTGCCAAGGTGTTAGGAACCAAAAGAATGATTATTAGCAGAGCTATTTCTGTCTTATAATTGCATACTTTTCTCCTTTTAGCCATTTTCATAAAGCAGGTCCCCAGCAGTCTAAACAACTTGTAAAATACCAGAACATCTTCCACCACTACCACCAAGATCTTTAATACCAGATCTTTACAGGTGAGGTGAGCCAGGGAAGAAACGAGGCAGTGCGGCTTCAGCAGGTGTTCACAAATCAACTTAGGCCCAAGTGGGGTGAGACTGTTCTATGTCTACTATATGTTTTGGCCTATGTGTGCATGCTAAGGCACTTCAGTCATGTCCAATTCTTTGCAACTCTATGTAGCCCACCAGGCTCCTCTATCCATGGGATTCTCCAGGCAAGAATACTGGAATGGGTTACCGTGACCCCTTCCAGGGGATCTTCCTGACACAGGGATGTAACTTGTGTCTCTTACATCTCCTGCATTGGCAGGTGGGTTCTTTACCAGTAGTGCCACCTGGGAAGCCCTTAGCTTTTAATAAAAAAAATTTTTGTAAGAAAACTGTACAAATGTTAAGTAATCTAAAAGTTTCTGTAGCTAGGTATGGAGAGTCTTGGTATAAAGATAAAGTTCTGAGACCTTTAACTGCAGTGTCTTTTTTTCCTGCCATTAGAGATCTAATTCATGAACTCCCTTTGATTCTAATATATTGATATAGAAGCAAAATCAAAACAACATATATTATAGGAGGGGGATCCACTCAAAAACTCTTAAAAGAGAAAAGAAAAACACAGATGTTTGCCTTTAAAATAAAAGACTTCTTTATGTCTACCCAGATCAGTTTGACCAGTCTGCCAGTGAGGTATAAATTCCCTGTTCACTATCTTTTACTCTAGGCTGATGTCTATGAAATTCAGTGGCGCTTGGTCTTATGATCTCAAGAACTCTTCCTGGCTTTCAAAGTTTATGCCTTTAATTGTTGATGATAAGTAGAACCTAGAAAAATTAAGATTCATTAGTAAATTCATCCTTATTCTTAGAAAACACACATCACATATAATGCCATAGTAAGGTCCCTGAGGGACAGTCAGAGAGAATATTTGGAAGAGAGTGTTTCAGGAAGACTAAGTCAAAGCAGGATATTGTAGTTGGGAAAGGAATCCTCTGGACTCATTCTATCCTTTCTCAGATTTCTAGGTCACTCTTCAGGAGCCACCAAGGGTGTAACATCTGGCCAATGAGCTATCCAGCCAGTCTTCGGCTTCCAAAGTTGTCCTGTAACACGGGAATATGCATTCTTGACTGAATGACTTCCTTTCAGCAGACTAGCTCAGAACCTCACTGTGCCTTTTCTCTCCATTCTTATGGCTGCCCATTCTCCTGAAAGATGCTTCTCCATCTTATTCTCCAGCGGCCAACCCTTATTTTTTAGATTCTTTCTCATTTTTTGTCCCTCTTAATACTATTGTCCAAGATCTTTCTTCTTTATTCTCCTCAATACCCTCGTGCTGAGTTGATATATCTGCAGTTGGTCCTAGAGGACAAACAAAAGAAGAGAGTTCTATTAAAAATCCTTAATAAAAGGCCAGTTAGTTCCTCCAAAATATTTACATAGGAAAAACTATTTAACTGACTTGGTGAGGAAAAAAAAATATGTTTGCTTAACTGGGGAAACAGACTCTTCAGTGCAATGCATTTCCACTGCCTAATAAAGGATTAATGGCACACCTAGTGTGGAAGTGCCTCTTAAAAGCCTCAACCTATGCCTGTAAACTTTAAATTGCTGTTTTCAAGAATCTACTTCCTGCTGAGCTGCTTTTGTTCCCTTCAGGAAGCCTCCCTGATCTATTATGACCACTGCGTGCTTCTAATTTTCCTGAACATACAGTCATTTCTAAGGATGACTTCATACATCTTATACAGGGCTTTTAAAAAAATTATTGAAAGAAAAGTGAGTATTTAATAGCAAAATGTACTTCTGA